>NC_037673.1:165579107-166939947 GCF_003255815.1 Theropithecus gelada | reverse complement strand
GGGGGGGGGGGGGGGGGGGGGGGGGGGGGGGGGGGGGGGGGGGGTGGATGTGATGGGTCTCTATGAGCTCCCCAGGTGGAGGAGGAAGGTCGTCAGTCTTGTTGCCCTCACATCACCCTCAGGAGCACACCTGCTGTTACTGTGTTCCGGGAAGAGGAGCAGGAGTAGGAGTCCTGCCCACCGGGCTTGAATCAGAGGGAGGCAGGAAGGAGAGGGGGTCCAGGTGGAGAGAGAGTCCAGGCTGTGGGTAGGAGAGGCTAGTAAGCAGCAGGGCCAGGCCCCATGGTGGTGAGAGGCTCTCTGTTGCTAGAGTGGTGCCTGGGGCAGGGCAGCACCGGCAGTGCATGGGGAGCTTCTAGTGCAGCGGGCTTCGGCCCACACACCCCCATTTAACAGCTTTGTTTACTTGGATGGGCCTCCCCAAGGAGACACTCTGGGAAGGAAGCCAGTTCAAGTTTCTTTTTCTTCAGGGAAACCAGACCTGTCTTTGGTTGAAAGTCTCTCTGGTCTGCTGCCAACACCTCCAGGCTGTCTGGGGGGCTGAGTGCCTGAGTGAGAGTTCATGAATGGCCTCAGGTCAGAGACATCTGCCAACGAGTGAGCTGAGGGAGCCTTTTGTTCATTTCCTGGGAACCTGCAGGAAGCTGGGGCAGGGCTGCCCACCCACTGCAGGCTGGGCCCTCAACATTCCCTCCTCCTTGAGCCTCACGGGGGTCACTTTCTGGGCCTTTACTCAAGCCGCTGGAACTCAGGGAGCCCCTTTTCTTGCTTGGGGGTGCATGGTAGGTGTTTGGGGGTGTTCCTTCATAGATTCCTAAAACTCAAGAGGCTCACGGTCTCTCCTCTGTGGAATGTGGGCCTCCCCCTACCCTCAGTCTCCCTGGGAAGCAGAGCGGGGAGGACAATGTGGGCCCGTCCTGGGTGTCCTAACTCATCCTCTGTAGAGGGACCCTCCTCCTTGAGTATCTCTCTCACCCAGGGTGTGGCATCCCTTGGTCCCGAGGGTCCTCAGAGGGTTAAGCGTTGAACAAAAAGAGCCCTTCCAGATGGGCTGTGCCATAGCAGCTGTCGTGAAGGGCCCCGCCAGCCCCCTGGGCCTCTGGACACAATCGTGACTGTATCTGGCTGTACCTGGCTCCAATCAGATGAGCTTCGAGGTGAGGCATGTGGCTTCCTTCCAGCAATGAACTGTCTGGGGCGAACGTGACCCCCACAGATGTCTGGCTGCCTCCCTCTCACCTGGCATCTCTGGAAGGAATTTCTAATAGCAGCCTGACCCCACGGGTGAGTGTGCTCCTGGGGGTCAGGATGGTGACCTTACAGAACCTAATGAGGGGGCAGGTGGACACGGGAAACACCTGGATGCCTGCAAAGATGACCCTGGGATGAGTACCCTATTCTCACTTAGTATAGCAGGCACAGAGGCAGAGCAGCCCTGGTTCACCCAACCCCGCCACAGGCAGCCATGTAAACTTGAATAAAGAAATCCCTTTGCCTCAACGAGCCCCTTCTCACCTGTAAAAGGGGATAATATGTTGCTGAGTTGCTGTGAGTCTTAAATGAGAGAATGCATGTGAAATACCTGGAAAATACATAACAAATATAAGTAGTTATTCCAGAATAACTAATAATAATACTAAATAATATTGACCCTTCAATCTGACACCAACCTAATCTGAAAGAATAAACAGGTTTACTCAGGGCCCAGCATCTCTGGGTGAGTCCTGAGCCTGTCCCAGCCTTTCCTGGGCCATTTCTCTGATATGCCGCCTTGTCTGGCCTCTGTTTAACCCAGCAGGGGACTCCGCACTCTGTGTTTCTGACTTCCAGACCTCTCTCTGGGAAGCAGCCCCTCAAGCATACAGCTCTATCACTAAAGGCTGCAAGCTGCGTTTCCGATTCTTTTTTTTTTTTTTTTTGAGACGGAGTCTTGCTCTGTTGCCCAGGCTGGAGTGCAGTGGCGCAATCTCGGCTCACTGCAAGCTCCGCCTCCCGGGTTCACGCCATTCTCCTGCCTCAGCCTCCCGAGTAGCTGGGACTACAGGCGCCCGCCGCTGCGCCCGGCTAATTTTTTCTATTTTTAGTAGAGACGGGGTTTCACCATGGTCTCGATCTCCTGACCTTGTGATCCACCCGCCTCGGCCTCCCAAAGTGCTGGGATTACAGGCGTGAGCCACCGCGCCCGGCCCTTTCCGATTCTTGAGTGAGCATAGCTGGCGTCTGCTCTCCTTCTTGAGCCTGTTGGACTCCTCACCCTCTCTGCTTAGCTACTTTTGCTTAGAATGAGTGAGCATGGATGTCTAATCCTTACTGTCCTGTGGCTCAGGAGACAGAGTAGTAGCATGGTGCTACTAGTGTGCTTTGGACCTAGATGGATGGTTTGGGTTCAGGTGCTGGCTCTATCATCAGCTCACTCCACTGGTGACATGGGGCAAGTGTCTTCACCTCTCTGCCTTAATTTCACCCTTTCTGAGTTGCAGACACAATATTCTTGCCTATCCACTTCAGGGCTATGGGGAAGATGAGATGAGCTATAGACACACAAGACTCAGAACAGAGCAGGGAAGAGGGAAAGGGATTCATGGCTTTTAGTTGTTAGCAAGACCTTAAATCCTGTGGGTCTGCCTAGAAACCATCTGGGCTCTGGGCAAAGCCTGGGCGAGGGGGTAGACAGCTGTTCTAGTTTCTAGATATGAGAGCTAGAGCTGGGGGGACGGTAGGAGAGAGGAAGAAAATGAACATTTCTTGGTGCCCGTTGGGTGTCATCCTCCTAGGTGTTTGCGCTGTGTTTATTCCCTTCCCTTGATGAGAACCCTGTGGGGCAAAGGATGTGTTTTGACTCTACGGCCAAGGAGGAAGCCGGATGAGGGAGTGGGACACCTTGCCCAGTCTCAGTTAGCACACGATGAGTCAGAGTTCAATACCAGGTGTGTCTAAAAAGCCCATTCTTCCCTCATTACCGTTCACCTCTTCCTATTGGCTGAAACTGCCAGTTCTGAAACAGAAGGGGGACTGTTATTCCAGACCTATTCACCGTCTCCTTGTTTGGACATATTTTAAGAGCCGCCCTAAGCGATTATGTGACAACCTATAAAAACTAAATACAAGTTCCTCATCGCAAACATTCCAAACTGCCCTGGCAGCTTTCAGATCAACTTGCTAACCTGCTGAGGGTGGTTCTGCCAGCAATCTGTCCCTCTGTTGACCTGGGGACTTGATTGTACATGTCTATCATTTATGGCCATAACAAAGTTAGAAAGACTCGTGGCTGGTCTATGACATTTGTCACTTAATGTTAACTTTGAGCATTCATTAAAAAGTGTTCCTTTCACCAGAAAAAAAAAAAAGACTGCTCTCCTTCACATTAAAAGCCATCTTGAACCTTCTTATGTTTTCTGGGACTTAGACATCTTCAAAAACAATGAATACTGCAGTTTTCATGAATAGCAATTCCCCAGGCTTCGGTAGACAAAAGTCTCCAGTAGTTGAGGCTGTAGAAATGGGAGCTTGGAAGACAGGGAGCTGGCCCAGGTGGTAAGTGGGAGATGCTATGGAAATCCCAGGAGACATCTTTTTTTTCCCCCTCCCTTTTTGTGGAGAACGTGGTCTCGCTATATTACCCAGGCAGGTCTTGAACTCCTGGGCTCAAGCTATCCTCCCGCCTCTGCCTCCCTGAGAGCTGGGATTACAGGCATGAGCCACTGCGCCCGGCAGAAATCCCAGGAGACGTGCAGCATGGGGCAGTCCAGAAGGACAACCCAAGTCAGCTCATCCCCCAGACATGAAGAAAGGAGTTAGGTGGCTGACACCGCACAGTTGTCGAGAGCAAGCTGCCCCTGCGAGTGGGGAATGAAATCTGGGGAGCAGAGGGATTCAGAGGAAGGTGCAGACCCAGACCCCTCCCTGGGGAGCTCTCTGGAGGAGGGCTGATGTCAGAGAATGGCGCTGGAAAGAAACCCTCTGTGTTTGGTTCCGCCGGATCAGGGGCGCTTCTTCTGGAGGAAGGCAGAGGAAGGTGAAAGCAACCTCTTATTGAAATGGTGGAACTTCCCCACGTGCTCATCAATTACCAGGCCGAAGTACGTGGAAATAGCTCCCCTTGCCTTCCCTCTGCAAACCGTCATTCCCGCCTGGCCTTCGTGGTCTGTGGACTGTCATCTCCAGACAAAAGAAAAGGCAGCCAAGCGCGGCCCCTTCACACACCCAGGACACAACAGAGTGGGTGGCAAAAAAAGATCTAGCTGGGGGAGGGGGGAGAGGCAGCTGGCTGCCTCTGAGGCCACAGACAGAGGCCAATGTTCTGTCCTCATCCTAGAATGCTACAGCTGGGAAGGACCCCAGGGCCTAGCTGCACTCATCTGCCCGGGAGCCAAGATCCAGAGGCGGCGGCGTGAGCATATAGCCTAACACAAGCTGGGCTGTACAATTTGTTCATTCAGCAACGGGGCCAGTGTCTCTCGGAGCAAAGGCGGGAGCTAACCCTCGCGCAAATTATCCTGGATCTTCTGCAGATATTTGCTTCTGAGGGAGGCAATTCTGGTGGCCTGGGTGAAACTGGCTTACACTGCAAGAGAAATACCTCCTTTGGCTAAAACTACTTTTCTTTCTTTAATTTTTTTTTTTTTTTTTTTGAGACACAGTAATACTCTGTCTCCCAGGCTGGAGTGCAATGGCATGATCTTGGCTCACTGCAACCTCCGCCTTCAGGTACAAGTAATTGTCATGCCTCACACTCCTGAGTAGCTGGGATTATAGGCAGCTGTCACCACACACAGCTAATTTTTGTATTTTTAGTAGAGATAGGGTTTCACCATGTTGGCCAGACTGGTCTTGAACTCCTGGCCTCAAGTGATCCGCCCACCTTGGCCTCCCAAAGTGCTGGGATTACAGGCATGAGCCACCACACCCGGCCTGAAACTACTTTTCTTTAGGTATATAAGGAAACACCAACTAAACCTCTACCAACAGACAAACCCATGAGTGGATGTGGTCCGTGGTGACTGTCCCGGCTCTTCCACTTAGGCTGTGCTCCCCGTGTGTTCTGAGCAGTTTGCTTTGTGTCCTCACAATGGCTCAGTGCAGCAGGCATTGCTATGACTCCCTGTGCCAGTCAGAGCCCTTCAAGAGCAGATGCCAAGATGGGGTTAGATGTCCCCGAGATGTATCGGGCAGGAAGTCCCTGATGGTAAAGGCGGAGTGTCAGTGTGGGTCTGGCATCTGTAGAAGGAAAGACTGGGTAGAAAGAGCCACAGACAGCACTGCGGGGGACTACCCTCCTTGAAGCAAGTCGCTTGTTAGGAGGACTCAGTGTCCAGCAGGAATGGCCTGGAGCTAAAGCCCCTGGTGGCCAGTCCCTTTCTGGGCACAGCCTGGGGAATTTGGTGGCCATGCCTCTGCAGCAGCCATCCCAGCTCCTCTCCCTAGGGTGGAGTGGGGTGACCACAGGAACATCGTCACCCCTACTCTGAACCCTTACTCAAGACATGGTCAAGCAGGTTCTCTTGAAGGAGGTCTGAACAGCATTTCTGTGGTTTACAGATTAGGAAACTGAGGCAGAGAGGTTAAGTCACCTGTCCAAGTGTTTTGGTGGCTGCTGTTGTGAGGAGGAATACATGAGCTTTTGAAAGATTCTGAGTTCATGGAACAAAAGGTTTCTGTCTCTCAGATCCATATTTCAAATAATTCACAGTCTTTTCATCGTTGATGTGGCCTGGTTAGTGTTGCTACCCGTTCTGATTGACAACTTTCATTCCTGAAAGCCTGCTGGGTGACAGCAGGAATGCCTCTGCACCGTTGGCCCTGTGGGCATTGGATAAGCCTGGGTGCTGGGGCAGGCGCCAGGCCAGGTGCTGGGTGACCTCTGTAGTGAAATGCAGCCCTGGTTTCCTCCAGCCTCCATCTCTCCTGGGGAGATTAACATTATTGAATCTCTACAACATCCTAGAACACCCTAGGCAGGAAGTTTTCTTTATTTTATTTTATATATTTTGTTTTATTTTTAAAATTTAATTTTATTTTATTTGAGACGGGGTCTCACTCTGTCATCCAGGCTGGAATGCAGTGGCAAAATCATGGCTCACTGCAGCCTTGAAACCCCCGGGCTCAAGCAATCCTCCGGCCTCAGCCTCCTGGGTAGCTGGATCAGCAGATGCACACCACCATCATCAGCTAATTTTCTTCATTGTTTGTAGAGTTGAGGTCTCACTAAGTTGCTCAGGCTGGTCTAGAACTCCTGGACTTGAGCAATCCCCCCGCCTTGGCCTCCCAAAGTGCTGGGATTATAGACATCAGTCATGTGTCCAGCTGGCAGGAGGTCTTAACATCCTTGTTTTTTGGATGAGGAAACTGAGGCGTGGAGAGGTGAAGACTTGCTCAAGATCATACAGTGAATAAAGGGCAGAGCTGGAGTCTGAAGTCAGTCTGACCGACTGTGAAACCCACACGCCGTCCCGATACCATCCAATCCTGTGAGGTGAGGATTATCATCCCTGTTTCATTGATGAGGAGACAGAGAGGGGGACTCATGTTCTCGAGGTCACACAGCAAGTCCATTGCAGCAGCGGGGCTGGAGTCCAGCCTCTCAGACTCCAAGGGCCCCAGGACAACCTTCCATCCTGGTTCAGCTAAGCGACTGCACTCTGAGGAGGGCACAGGCCCTGGGATGATGGGAACCTTTTGTTCCCCGGTCCCTGATTCCTGACCCCAGTCCCCACCTCCAGCTCTGTGGAGCTGGCAGACGGAGAAGCGAGGAGGGACATCCTGCCTTTCCTGTCCCTTTGTCCCATGGTCTGGGGCCCTGACTCTGCAATACCAGGGTGATCACTGAATCAAAAATTAGGAGGCTGGCCCAAGTCTTTGTGTCACTCTCTTGACCTTGGGTCACTAATTTGTAAAGTGGGGTGGTGAGGATGCGGTGAGGGGAAGGCTTTGGCACCAGCCTGGGGTTGTATGACCACATGGGGCAAAGCGAGTATTATTATCTTTCTGTTTTCCTCCCGCCCCATGGCCTGGCCTCAACGCATCTGCTAGTCTGCAGCAGCAACCAGCGTGGAAAGCCGCCTGGCAGGCCACTCCGGACCGGACCCCCAGTGGGCTCCCCCCAGGTGGCTGGTCTGGCCTGCTGGACCACATTTCTCACGGTTCTCTTGCCCTCCAGCCCTCCCCTCACTGAGCACTCTGCCCCTACCCTGCTTAGGGGAGAGTCTGTGACCCCCAGAGCAGGCTTCTGTGCTTCATCCCCCAAGGGGAGATTCCAGAGCAGACAACTCAGCTGCCTTTGTGACTGAAACCGAGAGGAAATGAAGGAGTGTTTATGAAGTCGCTGCAACTTGCCAGGTGCTTTCACTATGCAACCCTCCCTGCAGCCGTCCCGAGAATGTGATCCTGTTTACTTCTGATGAAAGTAAGGCTCAGAGGGGCCACCCGCCTAAGGGCGTGCAGCTGGAATGCGGGTAGCCAGGACTCCAGCTCTGGTCTGTCTCATTCACTTGGAAGCCAGGCCCCTTTCCTCCCTCCCACTCTGTGTTCGGGAGCTCCGTGGTGGGGCAGCTGCCCCGAGGGAAGGTCCTTCTGACCGCCAGTGTCTGTGGCTGGCTGTCCAGGAGGCAGAGCCAGGACTGGCAGTTTGGGCTCCAAGGACTGCCTCTTCCTCCTGGCTGCCAGGGAGTTTCCAATCATCAGAAGAAACAGACTCTGGGAACAGCTCTGCCACCTGTCCCAGCCCTGCCCCAGCCTCTGAGCAACTGGAGCCCAGATGCCCTGGCTCACCCTAAGCTATCCCTAAGCACGGGTGGGCCTTAAGGAGGCTCCCTACTGGGCATGGGTGAGGATCTTGGTCTTCCAGGTGGGACCCTGCCTGCCAGGGGACAGCCTCTTAGGTGGGTGGGAAAGAGCTCTGTACTTGGGTTAACAAATGTGGCTTCTAGCCCTGCTCCATCAAGGGCCAGCGCGTGATTTTAAATAGGTCTCTTCTCTCTAAGCGTTTGTTTCTTGGTCTATAAAATGGGATCCTAACCTCTCCTCACTGCAGTGTGGGAGGGAAAATGAGTCAAGGCATGAAAGTGCTGGAAACAGAAAGCTCTGGGCAGGACCTGCTCCATAATTTGCCAAGTTCAGTGCAAAAATGAAAAGGTGAGGCCAGGAGCCCTGGATCACACCTGTAATCCCAGCACTTTGGGAGACTGAGGCAGGCAGATCACTTGAGGTCAGGAATTTGAGACTAGCCTGGCCAACATGGGGAAACCCTGTCTGTACAAAAAATACAAAAAATTAGCCAGGCGTGGTGGTGTGCCTGTAGTCCCAGCTATGCGGGAGGCTGAGGTGGGAGGATGGCTTGAGCCTGGGAGGTGGAGGCTGCAATGAGCTATGATTGCGCCACTGTACTCCAGCCTGGGCGACAGAGCGAGACCCGTTCAATAATACGTAACAACCCAGCATAACATACAAAATAAAATAAAACAAAATAAAATGTAAATAAAAAATAAAAATGAAAAAGTGGGTCCCCTTGTGAATTTCAAGGCCGTGGTGAATTTCAAGGCCGTGGTGCCAGAGCGTTAAACCAAGCTCAGGGTCGCACGCCCTGAAGCCAGCGCTGCGCTGGGATCCGGCGCCGTGGAGGGTTCCGCTGTGCCGCCGCTTTGGCTCCCTGACCCGGTCCTGAGATCCACGCGGCGGATCCCTGCGCATTCGGCGGGGCGCCGGCTCCATCTAGCGGCGCAATGACGAACAGCACCTGCCGCTCACACCCTGGGGGGCCTGGGGGCGCCTTAGACTCACACCCGCGGCAAGGTTTTCATCCGTCTCCATCGGTCACCACGTTCTCTCCATGGTCCTCCAGAGTCTCTCACATTGCTCCTGCCCCGTCATGAGTACTTTGGTCTCCTCATTCGCCCACTCCCCCTGTTTTCTCAGGTGGTCCGGAGGGCGGTGCGGTTCCTTGAGTTTCCTAGGGTCCCTCCCAAGCTGTTCTCTTGGGGTCTCTGGAGGCACACTGCCTGTAGCCCCTTTCCAGCCTGCAGCGCCATCTCACAGCACCACCTCCTCGGAGCCCCTCTGTGGCTTTCTGCCACCTGCCGGGCAGGCCCGTTTCCTTCGTCCGGCATCCCGGCCCGCCTGTCCCATCCTGCGGTGTCCCATTTCCGCCCCGGCCCGCTATCAGCCTTCAGCGTCCCTGCAGCCTCTGCTCCGCGCACACCACTCCCCTTCGCAAGACTTCCCTTCTCCTGCCCGCCTTCCTCCCGGCCCACCTCTGACAGGAAGCCTTCCAGGATTACCAGAACCCCCGGGGTTGTCCTCCCTTTGTGTGAACAGCAGTGCGGAGGTTTTGGAGACAAAACGCCTCTGTTGGAGTCAGAGGTAGCTAGATTAGGGGTGCGCATAGCATGGGCTTTGGGATTGGACCTGCGGACCTGAAACCTGTCTCCACTACTTCTGAGTCGGTTTCCTTGTGGAGAAAGTGCGACATCAAATGAAACAGAATTTTTTTTCTTGGTGAGAATTAATTAGATAATTTATATTAGGCATTCAGAGTGGTGACCGGCTCATTATAAGCACCGAATAAGCGTTGCTATGGTCATTATCATTATTAAGTTCTGTACTCATTAATTACTGGCAGCACGACTTCGGGCTGGTGGCTTTACCTTGAGCTCTCCCTGTCTGGGAAAAGGGTAGTTTATTTCTATTTCTGTGTCAGAGGGTGGTCGTGATAGTAAATTCGGTGCTGTTCTTTGGTGCTCTCAGTAGGAGTTGCTCCAGAAATACTGTCCCTCTGTCCCTCTGCTGTCCACCCTGCTCTGAGCACTCATCAGAGTGCCCCTGCACAGTTCCTTCTCGGTTATCTAGAATTATCTAATTTTGGTACAGGTTTTTTTTTTTTTTTTTTTTTTTTTTGAGACAGAGTCTCACTCTGTCACCCAAGCTGGAATGCAGTGTGAGATCATGGCTCATGACAGCCTGGACCTCCTGGGCTCAAGCGATCCTTCTGCCTCAGCCTCCAGAGTAGCTAGGACTACAGGTGCGCTCCACCACACCCAGCTAATTTTCTTCATTTTTTGTAGAGACAGCATCTCACTATGTTGCATAGGCTAGTCTGGAACTCCTGGGCTCAAGTGATCCTCTCATTGTGGCCTCCCAAAATGCTGGGATTACAGGCCATGCCCAGCCTGATAACAGTTGTTAAACTTCTGTGTTTCCTCAATCAACTATTAACACCCTGAAGGACATATTTTGGTTTTAATGGGTGTATTAGTCAAGGTTCTCCAGGTAAACAGAACTAACAGGGTGTGTGTGTGTGTGTTTGTGTGTGTGTGTGTAGAGAGACAGATGGACAGACAGACACACCCCCAGACTGATTTATTTTAAGGAGTGGGGTTGTGATTGTGGGGACTGGCAAGTCTAAAATCGAGACCAGGAAAGAGTTGATGTTGCTGTCCCGAATCGCGTGGCAGTCTGGAGGCAGAGTTCTCTCTTCCTTGGGGGCTTCTGTTCTCTCAGTTGAGGCCTTCAACTGACTGGATGAGGCCCACCCACATTATAGAAGATAGCTTGCTGTACTCAAAGTCTACTGATTTAAATGTTAATCTCAGCTGAAAAACACCCCCACAGCAATGCCAAACAGACTGATGTTTGACTAAAAACTGGTTACCATGGCCTCGCCAAGTTAACGCATAAAATTCGCCATCACAGTGGGCTGACATTTACTACATAAGGACTTTATCCCCTTTATTCGTTCCTCCTCTGCCCTCCCCCCTTCAGCTCCCCGCTTTGTTCTTTCCTCCTTTTACTTTCTTTGTCGACCACAGTAAGTTTAGTGTCCTCTCTTGCTCTTCTGCATAGAATCCACAACTGTCTTTCCCCAGCTCTCCCCCAGCACTTGCCTATTCTGTGTCATTGTGGACAGTAAGGGGCTTTGGCCCTCAGGTTGGGCAGGGAGTGGGTTGGGGTGGACTGCATACTCTCTGTTCTTAAACCCCTGCCTCAAAATCCTTACCCTCCTTTAGGCATTCTCATAACACCAGCTGAATGTGGTTCACACTGGAGGGAAGGGTGATACAGGATTGCAGTCCTATGTTTCTCATCTGCACTAGTCTGGAGAAGGGGTCCTGACTGGGCTTTGGGATGAGGGCGGAAGGGGTAGACTGGAGTTGGCAGGCTTCCTGCTGGGAGTAGAGAGTGATGAGAAGTAGCCAGAGAAACGTGGTGGGGAATAAAGTGGCCAGAAGAAACACCAGAGGGTTAGACTATGGGGCTTATTAATGGAAAGTGTCAGGTCGCAAGTTACAGAAAGTTCAACTAGAATTGCCTTTAAAAAGTGAATTTTGGCCTGGTGTGGTGGCTCACACCTGTAATCCTAGCACTTTGGGAGGCCGAGGCGGTCAGATCACCTGAGGTCAGGAATTTGAGGCCAACCTGGCCAACATGACAAAATCCTGTCTCTACTAAAAATACAAAAGTTAGCCGGGTGTGGTGGCACGCACCTGTAATCCCAGCTACTCGGAAGGCTGAGGGAAGAGAATTGCTTGAACCCGGGAGGCGTAGGTTGCAGTGAGCCGAGGTCACACCACTGCACTCCAACCTGGACAACAGAGCGAGACTCTGTCTCAAAAAAAAAAAAAAGTATTTCTTGATATTTATGGATATGTGCAATGAACGCTAGAAGTAAATGTAACTTCAGATGAAGCTTGACTGACAGTTCAATGACATCAGCAATCCATTCTTTCATCCCTCTGCCTTGATCACTGTGGTCTCTTACCTACATTTCTAACTTGTCTTCCCTGTGGATTAGAAAATGGTGGCCTATAGGTCCCAGGGCTCTGTGTTTTTCATTCATGTCCAGCAGGACAATGAGCAACTCTCATTGTTTTCAGTAAAAGCCCTAACATTCCATGCTATTTGCATGAGTTTAGGGTTTAAGCCTATTCCTAAAATTTCACTGTGGCCAGAGGCATGGGAGGTAATGATTGGCTTAGCCTTGGTCCCTATGTTTTATTCTAGAATGGGACCTGTAGCATATCATGGGTCTTCAGAATCCTACCCGGTGGGGCTGGCTGCCTCTAGGGTTCCCTGCAGTCTTTAAGTTCTGAGCTTTGTTGGTTCTCAGTAAGGTAATGGAGCGAAGTGCAGGGCTTGCTGAGGTCTGCCAGTTAGGATGAACCTTATTTTGATGTGGAAGGACATATTTCAACTCCTCTAAGAAACCCATATGGCCATCTTTGCACATGTCTTTGGCATGATTCCTTTTACAGGAGGAGTAATTTGGCTCAGATTTGTGGGTTTGTTTTCATTGCTTTTTACTAATAGTTTTCATAGCATCTGCTTCCTAACACCTTCTGGTGTTTGTATATCATCAGAGCTAGTTTTAGGAAGGTGGAGAATGGTCTTTATGCTCTGTAAGAAATAAAGCTGGGCATGGATTTTGGAGCTTGGCAGACTTTTAAGCTCACTTCCTGCTGTGTATATAAGTCCTTCTATGAGTCTGGGCATCATTTTTTTCATCTGAAAAATAGGTGCCTAGGATACCTGCCCCACAGGGTTGTCAAGAGACTCAAGAAAGATGTTGTCCATGGAGAACCCCCTGATCCAAATCATGTCAAGCTCAGTGGTCTGCTCTTCAGAGAAGCCTTACTCTCCACCCCTCTAAAGTAGCCCACAGCCATCCTGTGTACTCTTTGCCATGTCACACATTTATTCATGCCATTTCATCTAAAATAATTTCATTTGTCGTCAGTTTCCTCCTGCCAGAATATGAGGTTTATGAAAGCAGGACACATGCCTGTCTTTTTCATCGTTAAGTTACTGTTGTGAGCAACTGGGGCTCAGTCCTACCAGGGAAGCCTAGGAGATGGTATAGAAGAGACCTCAGCTTTCTTCCTGCTGAAAGGAGAGGGATTTGGGGTATTTGTCTACCAACTCTCATCAGTCATTGGCCAAGGGCTTCTCCTACGAGGTGTTAATAACCCGATTCTTTGGCCTGGCATGTCCACGGCAGAATGGGCCTGTGTCTTAGTCCATTTGTATAGCTATAAGGAACACCCATGGCTGGATAATTTATAAAGAAAAAAAGACTAATTTGGCTCATGTTTCTGGCGGCTGGAAAGTGTGATTGGCATCTGCATTTGGTGAGGGCTTCAGGCTGCTTCCACTTGTAGTGGAAGGTGAAGGGGAGCTGGGTGTGCGCAGATCACATGGTGAGAGAGGAAGTGAGGAGTGGGGCGTGGGTGGTGGTGGTGATGCCAGGCTCTTTAACAACCACCTCTTGAGGGAATTAACAGAGTAAGAACTCACTCAGCCCCAAGAGAGGGCCTTCATCTGGTCCTGAGGGATCTGCTCCCATGACCCAAACACCTTCTCTTAGGCCCCCTTTCAACATTGGAGATAAATGTCAACATGAGGCTTAGAGAGTCAAATACCCAAAACATAGCGGGCTGTCATGGACACACTCTGTGGGTTAGAGTCACAGACAAAAACCCTCGGGTGATTGCACTTGGCAGCAGTTGAGTCTACCTGCAGGGTGATGGTGAGCACCAAGGGGATTGGGCAAAGTGGCCGTAGCACCTTCTGCACAGTTGAGTCCCCATCTGCAGGCGTGATGGTGAGAATTTGTTGGACAGTTCAAGAGCGGCAGGATCCCTCCAAGAAGACAAGTGGGAGATGAGGCCAATACCCTATCATTGCTGCAATGTGTCCTTTCCCCGCTGTTCATCAGGACAACCATCTCCCTTTCTGTTGTTTATCCATCTGAGGACTACTTTTAAAACCTCCTTCCAGCTGGGCACGGTAGCTCATGCCTGTTATCCCAGCACTTTGGGAGGACAAGGCGAGTGGATCACGAGGTCAGGAGATCGAGACCACCCTGGCTAACACAGTGAAACCCCGCCTCTACTAAAAATACAAAAATTAGCCCGGCGTTGTGGCAGGTGCCTGTAGTCCCAGTTACTCGGGAGGCAGAGACAGGAGACTGGCGTGAACCCAGGAGACGCAGCTTGCAGTGAGCCAAGTTCGCACCACTGCACTCCAGCCTGGGCAACAGCGTGAGACTCTGTCTCAAAAACCAAAACAAAACAAAACTCCCTTCCACAATGAATTCTCTCTGAATATCTAAGCTGCTGATTTTCCTCTCAGTTTTAAGTGCCCAGGGCTGATGCTGGTGTCTTACTCATGGTCTGCCTAACACATGGAGAGGGGTACCAGTCCTTCCTCTCCTCTAGAGCAGGAGTTTGCAGCCCTAGGTGTACATTGGAATCACCTGGCAAGCCTTTAAAGCATACTGATGATCAAGGCCCCACCTCTGGATATTCTGATGCAATTCATTTGGGATAAGGCCCAGGCATTTGGCACTTCAAAAAAATTCCCCTACTCTGCTCCCCAGGTGATTCTGACATGCAGCCAGTGGGGAAGGAAGGGAGCCACTGACCTAGATCTTTTTTTTTTTTGAGACAGAGTTTTGCTCTTGTTGCCCAGGCTGGAGTGCAATGGTGCGATCTTGGTTCACCGCAACCTCCACCTCCCAGGTTCAAGTGATTCTCCTGCCTCAGCCTCCCGAGTAGCTGGGATTACAGGCACCTGTCACCACACCTGGCTAATATTTGTATTTTTTAGTGGAGATGGGGTTTCTCCATGTTGGTCAGGCTGGTCTGGAATTCCCGACCTCAGGTGATTCGCCGACCTCGGCCTCCCAAAAAGTTGGAATTACAGGCATGAGCCACCACTCCCGGCCTGATTTAGACCTTATACAGGCACCTGAGACAGGCATCTGAAAAGATCAGAGATATGTCCAGCTTCAGAAGCAGCTTGATCTAGCAGATCAATGAAGTCATGAAAGGCTTGTTTCTGCTTGGGGTTTTTCTTTTTTTTTCCATCTCTCTGCCTTGCCTTATGTGATGTCTGGCTTATTAACCCTCTGATTATTAAATAAACTCTCAGAATTCCTAAACAGTTGCCGACACGTCTTAGGGCTGTGTGCGTTCTCATTCATGTCCGGTGAGGGAGGACATCTTTGTCTCATCATTTCCAGCACAAGTTTGGAGAGATTCAGGTTGTTTGAACCAGTGTGGGTCTCAAGCCTATCCCTGAATTGATCCTTGTGGCCAGGGGCATGGCTCAGACCATGCACTTCATTCCCAGCTCTAGATGTGTCAGTTTGCCACCTTAGCCCTGTGTGCCCAGTACACCCACCTGGGTGGCCTCTAAAGAATTCTGATGCCCAGGTCCCCACCTTCGGGGATGTTCCTTCAGTTGGGCTGCTGTGGCACCCAGGTGTTTGCATTGTTCAAAGTTCCCAGGTGATTCTGATGTGCAGCCAGGATAGAGAACATACATCTTGTAGATACAGGGTAGACATCATACAGCCTCAAGACGCAGGTTAGGACCCCATATGGGAAGAGTCTCGGGAACAGGTCCTCTCCTGGGCCTAAGTGGATGCCTTGCTGGGGACCAGCCACGTGCCCAGAAGCCTTAAGGGACCACATGGCTACATGCAGGAAGCCCAAACAGAGGAACAGGTCTGGACTATCCAACAAATTCTCATCATCACACCTACAGTTTCCAACCATAAGAGGCAGCAGCCAATGGCCATGTGAGTGAGATGTGTCATGAATGCAGGAGATGTTTTGGTGGGCTGCCCCTGCCAGTGACCACGGCTGCCTGAGACATTTCCCTTCTCTGCATCTCTTTCCCTATCTGTTACACAGACTCAAAGAATACTGATGCCTCTGTGAACTGACTTCAGATGAATGAGATTTGTGGGAAGTATCCTCATCCTTGGGGTGAGGCAGAATCCCCTTATAGGAACGGTCTGTGATAGAGTGAGAAGAGTTTAGTCTCCCTATGGAGTCTGTATCAGCTGTGCTACCTTACGCAGGTCCCCCTTACCTCTCTGAGCTTCAGCAACCTCTTCCGTACAACCAGGACTCTACTATCTGGAATGCCCAGGACTCTACCATCTGGAATGCCCAGGACTCTACCATCTGGAATACTCCACATGAGCATGAAATAAGATAATGTATATAAAGCCCCTAGTGCAGCACCTGGCACAAAATAGGGCTTCAGTGAATTGCTTTCCTTCCCAGAATGCTACTGTTAGCTTTTAATCTTTTAAATGTGATGTCAGATGGGGAAACCAAGACCCACAGTGTTCAACATGAGTAATCATTTGCTGGTTATAGGCTGAAGCTGCGCGATCATCCTCTAGACCCTAAAATCTCTCAGCAGGAGGCCCTGTTATCCTCTTCATCTCTGCACTCCCACTCACACCACAGGGGCTCCAGACTTTTCATATCAGAGGGTCTTAGAGGTGGCAATCTTTTTGGAAGCAAAGTGTTGTGAAGGGTCTTGTCTTGAAGTTGCATTTGTATTTGGGTCGGATGTTTGCTGGGGATGGCTTGGGGGCTGGGGAGGATGAAGTCACTGCCTGGCACAGGCCTGGCACAATGTAAGTACAGTTGACCCTCCGACAATATGAGTTTAAACTGCATGGGTCCACTTACATGCAGACTGTTTTCAACCAAACATGATAGAAATTGCAGTATTTCTAGGATGTGAAACCTGCATATATGGAGGCCCAAGTTTTTGAAAACACGAGTTCCTCTGGGCCGGCTGTGGGACTTGAGTATCTGCAGATTTTGGTATGGGGAGTCCTGGAACCGATCCTTCACACATACAGAGGAACAACTGCACTAATAATTGGATGTCAAGTGAATGGACTAGCCTTCCCTTTTCACAGCTTACCTCTCTTACCTAATGGAGTCATGAAGAAGTGATTGAGAGTGTAAGAAATAGTTCCGTTTATTGGTTAGAACATGGTATAAAATTACAGCAATTTGCAGGCATTCTGGACTTCTCGGGAGGGACATGCAGCGCTGGGCTCAAGCAGGGGATGTGGTGGAGATATGGACCACTGGGCAATGGCTCACTTCCTAGACATATTAAAGGACTTGCACTTCCAGCACAAATGCCAGTGTGAGAGAATTATTGGTCCTCGTTTCTGGAAACAAATGACATGGGCAGTTTGGGTCATCAGAAAATGCCACGCTTAATAATTCAGTCCTATCCCACATATGTTAGGTGCTGGCTCTCCCAATCTGGTTATGACAGATCCTAATTGTTCTGGATAACTCTCATTCTTCCCACCAAAGGAAGAGAAACAGGCACATTGGTTTGGGAGGCCATCAGATGATGGTGTGCATCTGGCTCAGGTCCTCTTGCTTCCAGATTCACCAAAGTTTGCCTGACTTGGAGGCAGTGGGCTGGGGGCATGTAAGCAGAATATTTTGTGCACTACTGTTTAAGCTCAAGCAGAGGGACCTTCCATAGGGCAGTAGTGTGAGAAGATGAGCATGCTTCCAAAACAAACTCAAATTTCATCTTGTCTCTCTCAAGAAGAAGAAGGAGGAAGAGGTGGCAATCAGAGACTGAGCCACATAATGCTGGGTTCCATAGAAAGTCTTCAGCAGAGAATTCTTCCAAAGTGTGAAAGGTGTTTCTGTCCCAAGAGTTGGTGTGTAAAATCAGAACGAGGGCAGATCAGGGTGTTCAGGTGGTTGTTTAGTACAATGTCTCTGAGAGCTGAATGGCTGAGTGTCACCAGTTACATGACATTTTGAAACAGCTGGAGAGACCTCATGATGTTGTCATCCTGGGAGAAAAGGAGGGGAAGAGGATGGTTAGAACTCTGAGTCCCCTCCCTGAGAGCTCTGTAACTCTAGTGAGCAAATCTCAAGCATGGGTTTCCTATATGGGGAAAACTCTACAAGGGTATGAAAAACAAGAAGTAAGGATGGGGACATAAAAAGTGATCAGCTCAAAGTAAAAAGCACCACCTGTAGCCTTAAAGAGGAATTCAGAAGAAACAAATCATCTAGTAAAATAGTGAGTTCTTTTAAGAAGCTCTGAACAATTACATTTCATAAAATTATTTTTATACATCCACTGAAATGATTATATTTTTTCCCTTTTTATTCTATTAATGTGATTAATTACACTGACCAATTATGAATGTTAAACCAACCTTGCTTTCCTGGAATACTGCTTTAGATTCTACACATTTTGATAAGTCATATTTTTATTTTATTTTTGATTCAAGATATTTTCTTCTCTGAACCATGAATTAGAAGTTTATTGCTTAATACCCAACATTTGAGGATTTTTCTACATTCAATACTATACCTCAGAGAATAAATCATAGAAAAATGTAAAATACAGAACATGCAATGGAGACATACAATAAGAAAACCCCCCAAAGCTCTCTCTTTCAAAAAAATCAATAAAGTAGATAAATGCTTATTAAGACTGCTTTTCAAATTATCAATATCAGAAATGAAAAGGTTAATGTCAGTATAGGCTTATTTGGCTCATTATTCTGGCAGATGGAAAGTTTAGTTGAGCATCTGCATCTGGTGAGGGTTTTAGGCTGCTTCAACTCACAGTAGAAAGTGAAGGGGAGCTGGGTGTGCAGAGATCCCATGGTGAGAGAGGAAGCAAGGTTGGGGGTGGGGAAGGTGCCAGGCTGTTTTACAACCAGCTCTCAAGGGAACTAACAGAGTGAGAACTCACCCCCAAGGGGGTCAATGTTCATTCCATTCTAGTTGTTAAATATCTTGGATATCACCCTGCATATAGGACATCTACATAACAGGGTGGCTGTGATGTTTATGTATGTGCTTGAAACTTGGTGGGGGCTCAGTATGTGCTAGTAACTTCTCCCCTGCTTTCTTACATTTGCTATTCTTCTTGGCTGGAGTGCAGAGTAACTGTGTACATTTTAAAAATAATGTAGGGGTACAAATGGATTTCTCAAAAGTAGATGAAGCAATTATTTCCAGTTCAGTCTCTGGTGACTCTGGGGCTGGTCTATTGGTTAGACTTAATGAAAGTTGTGTTCCCAGGACCAGCATCGCTGGTGTGACTGGGGAGAATGTGAGAAAAGTAACATTTCAGGCCCCACCCCAGACCTACGGACTTAGAATCTGCATTTTAACAAGATCTTTAAGGATATTGTTTCACACATTAAAGTTTTAGAAGCCTTGGTCCAGGGCATTTGTGTTAAAGTGACCCAGATCTAGAGTGTCTGGGATTGAGGCCTGGAAATATACATTTTCAGAATCATTCCAGGCAATTTTTATGCACACTGTGGTTTGAGAATCACACAGTTGTAGATTTCCCCGCCCCGCTCCCAGCTGCTTCCTTGTCGTCTGGGGAATGGGTCAGCAAGCCAGAGGCAGGCTAAAAAATAATGGTGTTGCCCTCTTGGGAAGTCTATTTTCACAGAGACCCCCTGTGAGTTTTCACATCCACATCCCCCCAGATGCCTACTTAGGCTCTCTGTTCAGTCCTGTGCTTAGCCAAGACCAACCACAGGCCAGGTTGAGGAGTGGAACTGCTGGACTTCACAGTTGTTGCTAGTGTTGTTGGCTCTGATAGGAGGGGTTGCAGGTATGTGCAGGTTTCTCGTCACCTTCCTTCTGCAGGTCCCCAGGCCCCAGGTTTCCTTTCCCAGATGTAGAATTGTTGTGCCCTGAGATCTCTCCTTACCTCCTGACATGATTCAAGAAATTCATCTAAAGTTACGATGCCATCTTTATTTTTGTCCATTTTCTGAAAGACAAAACAGAAAGCACTTTATGGAATCTGGTGATCTCCATTCCAAAGCTTACTCCCCTGCTTTCTTGCTGGAGCACATTTCATTCATTGTATTAACCAACTTTGCCCTGAGAATGAGAGTTGTCTTTCACTGGCCAGACAACTCCAGTTAGGTCCTTGTTACGACACTTTGACCCCCGTGAGTTTCCTTAAATCAAAAGACTTGCTCTGGACACTCATCACCTCACTGCTGGCTTATTCTGCTTCTTCTGTAGACTCCCTGCTACCCTGTCCATCTGGCAGAACACTGGGCACAAGAGGTTCTGATTCTGGCCTGTTACTTGCTGTACAAACTTGCACAAGGCCAGAGAGGATTCTCTTTTCCCATCTGCAAAGTGGGAAGTTGGGCTAGAGTGAGCTCTGATATTCTCTGATACTCTACCACTAGACAATTTTTTCCTAAAATGCCCCAATGATCATACCACTCCCTTAGTCAAGGATCAGCAGTAGTTGCCCATCCTGCACCAGAGCAAGGCCAAACTCTTGCAGTTAAGGTCTCATAATCTGGCCCTATCCTAGTTTCCAATCTTGTTTCCCCTCACTACCCAGACACAAATGCTTAGCACCTCCACAATTGTAATTAGTGAAGTCTTTCGTGTTTACTCCGATCCCCTAATTTTTATGGATTTAGAGTTCATACTATACCACTAGTATTTAATAATATACTTTCTTGTTCTCTTCTGTCATGTACACTTACAGCTTAAGGAGATCATCTGTTTCTTGAGGACAATGTATCTGATAGTTCTTTTCAGTTTCCAACCATGCTTAGTACAGGGTTGGACACAAATCACTTGCCCAGATGCTCATGGGTTGACTTGATCTAGGCTGGGCTTACAGCTCACGTGCAGGGTGTGTGCACTTACCTGGAAGAAGACGTCCACATGCTGCCTTGGAGTGTCCTCTTTGAGCACAGGATATGTGTATTTCCCCATCATGTCATAGATGGCTTTGACAATGTCCATCATCTCCTGGAGCAGGGACATAAAAGCACACAGTGTGGGGACCAAGAGGTCAAGCTCTTCCTAGGCGACAGAGTTTGGGGCTCCTTGTGTCCCTTGGCAATGAAAGTGATTAAAAGGTGAGGTCCTTCTTTAGCAGCTGATAGGGAGTTAGAAAGCAAGCAGAAGGGGCCATATTGTGGGAGCCCTTCTTAGGGAGGAGATGGTAGACAATCCTTAAAGCCCGCAGAAGCTCATGGGTAGGTTACCTCATTACGGGCATTGTCTTCAGTGCAGGGTGATGTGTGGGATCCCCATTCACAGGCTTGAGGCAAATAAAATATTATTCTGAATTTTTAAAAAGTGAATGTTCTAGCCTAGAGATTTGAAAATCCCCATAGGTTCTGCCACTGTTTTAAGTTAAGAAAAATGAATCAACAGCCAAGATTATCCACAGGGCACATGAGGCCAATAGTTCCACAGACTGAGGCCCTTATTAAAAAGATCGGTTCTCAAGTGCACCCCAAACCTATTGAACCAGAGCATCTTAGGACTCGGTCCTGTGAGTTTCCATGTTTATCAAGGTACATTAGGAACCATTATTCTGATCGTTCTGGCACAACTCGGAATGGGGATAAAAGAGCGTTTGGGATGTTTGATGTGGTTTCTACAGAGATCCAGGAGACAGTCTGATTCCATGTGCTTATTTTATTTTATTTACTTTTGTTTAATTTCACCTATTAATTTTAGACTTACAGAAAAGTTACAAAAATAGTACAGAGAGTTCATGCATACATTTCACCCAGTTTCTTCTAATGTTAACAACTTGCATAACCAGAGCACAATGACCAAACCCAGGAAATTAACATTGCTAGACTATTATTAACTAAACTACAGGGCTTATTCAAATTTTATCAGCTTTTCAACTAATATCTTTTTTTCCCTTCAATGATTCTACATTGCATTTATTTGTTGTGTCTCTTTAGTCTCTTCTAATCCGCATGAGTTTCTCATTCTATTTTTTTCTTTTACCTTTTTTTTCTTGAGACAGGGTCTTGCTCTGTCATGCAGGCTGGAGTGCAGTGGCACAATCCTGGTCACTGCAGCCTCGACCTCCCAGGTTCAAGCAATCCTCCCACCTCAGCCTCTCAAGTAGCTGGGACTACAGGCAAGTACCACCACGCCTGGCTGATTTTTTGTAGAGGTAGGGTTTTGCCATGTTGCCCAGGCTGGTCTCAAACTCTTGGACTTAAGTGGTCTTCCTGCCTCTGCCTCCCAAAGTGCTGGGATTATAGGCATGAGCCACTATGCCCAGCCTGAGTTTCTTTCTTTCCTTGTCTTTCAGGACCTCACACTTTTGATATGAGTACAGGTCAGTTGTTTTATAGAATATCTCTCAATTTGAGTTAATCCTTGGTTTGGTTATGATTAGATTGAAGTTATGCATTTTTGGCAAGAATATCACAGAAGTGATGTTGTAACCTTCTCAGTGCATCATATCAGGGAGTTACATAGTGTTGAGATGTCTTATTACTGATAATGTTAACCTTGATCACTTGATTAAGGTGGTGTCTGTCAAGTTTCCTTGCTGATTTAGTATCTTTCAGTGGATCTTGCCTATAAAAATTATTATTGCAGTGTTTGCCTGATGGTAATTTTGTATTGCCTTTATTCCTTCTATATTTATTAATTAAAATTCTTCTGTAAGGAAGAGCTGCCTTCTCTCCTGCATTTATGTATTCGGTTGTTTATTTATATTACAATGGACTCACGGACATTTACCTATTTTATAGGTTATAATCCAATACTTAATAATTTTTAACTTTGCTCAAATCGCTCTCATTTTGGCTATTGGGAACTCCTTCAGGTTGACTCCTGCAGTTTTTATTATTTTTTATTTTTTAGCACTTTCATACTTTCCAGCATGATAAAGTACTCCAGGCTCATCTTGTATTTTCTCTTACCCAATCTTGGAATCAACTATTCTCCCCAAGAAGACTGGTTCTGTTTATTGATGAACGGTATTTAGAAACCAAGGTCTAGGTGCTAGGTGTGATCACTGCTACAGGGATGTCATTGCTCTGAGGTGCCCTCAACAGATAGAACGAGGAAATACATGTCTCTATCCATGTGTTTATTTTTAAATGCGTGCTTTACAAGCCCTTCACATCTACATGGCCACTGATGCTTTTCCTGTCTGATATTTTTTTTTAAATCATAGAAAGGGCTTAAAGAACAATTTTGTTGCTCTCTCAGGATTTTCATAGCCTACAACTTGGATGAGATTATCTCCAAATGATTGCCAAGGGAAGAGCCTGCTGTCTTTTCTAAGAAGCTACTTATCCATGCTTTCTTTTTCTTTAAGGGGTACTTTATTAATTCTGCCCTCCAGAGAGGTCTGATGGATTAATGGGGACAATTCTGCCTCGTTTGCAAATTACAAAATGGGAGTAGGAGCTAGTAAGGTTATTCAGTGATGGAATAATGAGTGAACCAAAGTTGAAGACCAAGTAGTATAAATCCCACTTCTGTATTTTTTTCTTTATATATTTTGCAAGGTAGTATTTGAATACTTTAGAGCATCATATATTTGCATGTGTATATAATCATTTAGTTGTTTACAAAATTGAGATATACATATCACTTTATCAAATTATTTAAAAATGTAATATATCATACTAATGTTTATTTTACATTACTTTTTCATGATTTTAAGTGGCCACTGGCTATTCCGTTTTATGTATTTACTGCAATTCATTTTACAAATCTGCTATTAGTGGCTATGATGGTTATCACATTTTGGGGCACTATTACCTGAAGACTCTTCTTGCTTTTACGTCTTTGCGTCTATTCTTTATTTCCTTGGGACATATACCAAGATGTGGTTTTATAAGGAGAATGGGATGCATAACTTTCAATGCTTTTGATACATATTCCTCAAATACCTTTTAGAAAGTTTATATCAGAACACTCTCAGCAACTATGTTTGAAAACCCACTTTCCACCAGCCTTCAACAAAGACTTTACAAAATCTTTGCAATTTAATAGATAAGTGATAATTCATTGTTTTTAAAGGTAAACATTATTTTCTTAGTGAGGTTTCTAATATATGTATTGACTATTTTTATTTATTTTCCCATGAACTATTTTTTCATCTGCTTTGCTCATTGTATTCATCTATTTCTGATTGGATTGTGAGAGTTGTTTATATATTTGTGTAGATTTACTAAATTGTTAAAATCTCTGAATAGATTTTTAATTTATTTAAAAGATATTTTTATGCATCTACCATGTGCTAGATATTGTGTCAAAGAAATACAAACATAAGCACGATGAATATGACTCTTGCCTTTGTTAAGATGAATGTCTACTGAGGAATATCAATCCTTTCTCTCATCATAAATGGCAGATTTTTAAAAACAAGTTTGTCACTTGCTTTTCAACTTTGTTTATGGTATTTTTTGATATACAGAATTTTAAAATATTTACAGTGTAAAGCCATCAATAATTTAAAAACTTGTTTCTAACTTTGATTTTATGATTTTTCCATTCTATGATCAGATATTCATGTATGATTTTTAATTCTTTTTAGTTAAAAAACAACTGTACATATCTATAGTGATTTTGGGTTTATGGTACTAAGTAAGAATATTTACTTACTTGTTGCCAAAATAGTTAACCAGTTTTCCCAGAATCATTTAATGATTCATTACCTCTCTATTCAATACGCTACGTTTATTATGAACCAAGATGGTATTTGTACTTGGGATTTCTATTCTGTTCCATTGATCTACCTGTTCCTTCTCTGATATTATAATATTTGAATAGTTTCAGCTTTATAATATATTTCAGTATCTGGTAGAACAAATCCTACCATTTTTCTTCTTTTTGAAAATTATCTTTGCTGTTCTCACCTGATTAATCTTCCAATGTAACTTTATAACAATTGTGCCAAATTCCCTCCCCAAATAACACTTTCATTCGGATTCAAAATAAAATAAATTTAAAGTTAATTAGAGAAGAATTGCTGTCATTACAATATTGCTATCTTTATAATATACATTCCTTCAGAAGATGGTATGTTTCTCTACTTATCAAATTTTTCTTTCTCTTCATCTAAATTATGGATATTTAAAAATGCCCATGTGCTTTAAATTTTATTGTGATTACAATGAGAATATTTTTATTACAATTTTCTAGCTAGTCACAACTGATATATTGGCCACACAATTTCTTTTGTGTATGTATTTTATTACCAGTCACTTTGCCAGCTTTTTAAAAGTTCTAGTTGTTTTAAGTTGATTTTCTTGCTATCTTTTTTCTTAGATAGAAAATCATGTCATTAATAAGGAATGTTGTAATTTTTCATATTTAGATTGCATTTCTTTTTCTGTTTTACTATATTTGAAGAACTTTCAAGAAATGTTAAACAGTTGTGATGTCTGACAGCTTGCACTCTTGCCTCGTGTTTTCTTCAGTGAGAATCTCTGCATGTTACCATAAAGTATGAAGCTGTGTACTAGGTTAGGGTATTTTCCATTATGCTGAAGACGTATTTTATTCCTAATTAGTTGAATCTTGAAAATTATTATGAATAAATGGTAAATTATATCAAATACAATTTTAACATCAAATGGTTTAATCTTTTGATATATTAATATGATAAATTATTTAATATGCTTTATCTGCTACTGGGCTATTCCTGCATTCCTGGAATAAACCTTATGTTAGTCATGTGCATTTCTTTATTTTATTTTATTGCTTTTTTGAGGAAGGGTCTTGTTCTGTTGCCCAGGCTGGAGTACGGTGGAGTGATTATGGCTCAGGGCAGTCTTGAACTCCTGGGCTCAAGCTGTCCTCCTGCCTCAGCCTCTGGAGTAGCTGGGAGCACATGCACGTGCCACTACACCCAGGTAATTTTTAAATTTTTCTTTTGAAGAGACAGGCTCTCCCTGTGTTGACCAGGCTGGTCTTGAACTCCTGGGCTCAACCCATTCTCCTGCCTCAGTCTCCCAAAGTGTTGGGATTACAGGTATGAGCCTTTAAACAGAACACTGGGATTAATTTCCTATTATCTCATTTAGGATTTGTAATCTATATTTTGAATGATACTGAGTTCTTATTTTCTCTTACCTGCTTTATTTCATAGGATTTTTTTCCTTCAACACATTTTTTTGAGTGTCTTCTATTGGTTAGGCACTTCCGCCTTACATCAAGATTTTCAACAAATAAATTGAATTTATTGGAGCATAATTTACTTATAACAAATTCACCGATTTTAAGTGTACTGTTTGAAGAATGTTGACAAATGTATCCACCCATGTAACCTCCACCACACTCAAGATATAGAACATTTTCACAACCAAAAGACATCCCTCCACACTTCTTTGCAGTAAGTGCCTCTCAACCTTTGACGCCAGGCAACCACAGATCTAATTTCTGTTACTATAGATTAGTTTGCATTTTCTAAAATCTCATGTAAATGGAGTAAAACAGTGTAAACTCATTTGAGTCTGGCTTCATTCACTCAGCATGAAGTTTATGAGCTTCATGCACATTGCTGCATGCAATTATAACATTCCTTTTTACTGCTGAGTAATAAGCCATTGGATGAACAGACTATGATGTATTTGCCCATTGTCCTGTTGACAGACATTTGGGTCGTTTAAGTTTTGAGATTACTATGAATAAAGCTGCTATGAACATCTTTGTACAAGTCTTTATGGAATTACATACTCTTATTTTGGTGAGTAAATACCCAGGAGTGGGACTTCTTTTCTTCTTTTTTTTTCTTTTTTTGAGACAGGGTCTTGCTCTGTCACCCAGGCTGGAGTGCAGTGGTGCAATCTCAGCTCACTACAACCTCTTCTCCCCAGGGTTAAGCAATTCTCCCACCTCAGCCTCCCTAGTAGCTGGGACCACAGGTGCTTATCACGTCTAGCTTTTTGCTGTTGTTGTTGTTGTTGTATTTTTAGTAGAGACAGGGTCTTGCCATGTTGCCCAGTCTGGTCTTGAACTCCTGAGCTCAAATGATCCACCTGCCTCAGCCTCCCAAAGTGCTGGGATTATAGGCGTGAGCCACCATACCTGACTGGAATGGGATTTCTGGGTTGTATGTTAAGTTCATGTTGAGCTTTATCAAAGATGCCAAAATGTTTTCCAATATGTTTGTACCATTTACATTTCTGCCAGCTTTCTATGAGAGTTTCTATTGCTCCACATTTTTGCCAATGATTGGTATTGTCAGTCTTTTTAATTGTGGCCATTCTGTGCAGTTGTATTTCATTATGGTTGTAATTTTCATTTCTTTGAAGACCAGTGATATGGAGGAACCTTTCATGGGCTTACTGGCCAACCTTTTATGGGCTCACATATCTTCTTAAGTATCTCATCAAATCTTTTGCCTATTTTATATGAAGTTATTTATCTTTGTATTAAATTATAAATGTTCCTTATGTATTTTGGATGCCAGTCTGATATTGGATTGGTATCCCTGGTATCTTTATATATCTGGTATATAATTTGCAAACATTTTTTTCCAAGTCCATGGCTTGCATTTCCATTTTCTTAAAGGTGAGGCACAAAATTTTTAACTTTGATGAAGTCAAATTTATCTACTTTAAAAAATGATTCCTTATCCTTTTCTACTCCAAAGTTGTAAGAATGTTTCTCCTATGTATTCCTTAAGAAAACAGCTTTTGTTTTAATATTTAACTCTATAATCCATTCCAGGATGATGTTTATGTTTGGCATGAGGTTAAGGCTAAGGTCCATTTTTGTTTCCAAATGGATATACAGCTGCTGCAAAACCATTTGTTGAATACACAATTCTTTCCTCTTTGATCTTTTTGGCATCTGTTGCATTGACATATGGGTGAGTCTATCTCTATTTAAAAATTTTTTTATTTTTAATTTTTGTGGGCACATATTTATGTGTATATATTTATATATGTGTATATATTTATATGTGTATATATTTATATGTATATATGTGTATATACACATATTATGTGTATATATTTATGGGGCACATGACAAGTTTTGATACAGGCATACAATGTGTAATAACCACATCAGGAAAAATGGGTATCCATCCCTTCAAGCATTTATCCTTTGTGTTACAAACCAATTACATTCTTTTAGTTAAAATGTTCAGTTAAATTATTGACTTCAGTCACCTTGTTGTGCTATCAAATACCAGGCCTTATTCATTCATTATATCTTTTTTGTACCCATTGACTATCCCAACTTCCCCCATAGTCCCCCCTACTATCCTTCCCAGCCTGTGGTTACCATCCTTTTACCCTCTATCTTCATATTGTTTTGATTTTTAGATCCCACAAATAAGAGAGAACATGGGATGTTTGTCTTTCTGTGCCTGGTTTACTTCACTTAACATAATGACCTCCAGTTCCATCCATGTTGTAGATGATTAAATCTCATTCTATTTTACAGCTGAATAGTATTCCATTGTGTATAAGTACCACATTTTCTTTATCCGTTCATCTGTTGATGGACACTTAGGTTGCTTCCAAATCTTGGCTATTATAAACAGATGTGCAACAAACATGGGAGTGCAGATATCTCTTTGATATACTGATTTCCTTTATTTGGGGTATATACCCAGCAGTGGGATTGTTGGATCATATGGTAGCTCTACTTTAAGTTTTTTTGACTCTCTATTTTGATCCATTGATCTATATGTGTATCCTTATGCCAATTCCCCACTGTCTTGACTACTGCACCTTTTCATGAAGTCTTGAAGTAAGGTAGGTTTAGTCCTTTAACTTTGTTCTTTTTTTGGTTGTTTTGGTTATTTTAAATTTTTTGCATTCCCAAATCAACTGCTACAAAATACCTGCTGGGATTTTGATTGAGATCGCACTAAATCTATAAATCAAATTTGGAGAATCCACATCTTAACTATATTGGGCCTTCCAACCCATGAGCATGATATATCTCTGTGTTATTTAGTTATTTATTTCAGCAATATTTTATAGTTTTCAGTGTATGAGTCTTGCACCTATTTTGTTGAATTTTTCTCAAAGTATTTTGTGCTTTTTGATGCTATTTTTTCTTAATTTAATTTTGTGGTTGCTTGTTGGCTGTAGAATTATAAATGATTTTTGTAAATAGAACGCATGTCTTCACTTTGTTAAATTCACTTATTATTTTTCGCAATTTATTTGTAGACTCTTAAAGTTTTCTATTAATACGATTGTATCATGTACAAATAAAGACAGTGTTAATTCTTCCTTTCCAGTCTATATCCCTTTGGTTGCTTTAAATATAGTGAATTATATTGATTGATTTTTGAATGTTAAACTAACCTTGCATTCCTAGAATAAAACTCGCATAGTTGTAGTGTATCATGCTTTTATATATTGCTGGATTCAATTTGCTAATAGTTAGTGAAAGCTTTTTGTGTCTGTACTCATGAGGGGGACTGTTTTGTAGTTGTTTCCTCTCATAAGACCTTTTTTTCTTTGGTTTGGGTATCAGGGTACTATTGGACTTATAAAACAAGTTGCAAAATGTTCCATCCTCCTCTGTTTTCTAAAATTTTTTGTAGGATTGGTATTAGAATTAACCAGTCCACCATCTGAGCCTATAATTTTATTTGGGAGTGGTTTTTAACTGTGAATTTTTTATAATATAAAAATTTATATATAAAAAATTATAATTTCTTTAAATGATACAGAGCTAGTCATATTTTCTGATTCTCTTTAAGTCTGTTTTTGCCTTTTGTGTCTTTCAAAAAACATGTTCATCTAACAGCTTCCCAGGGGAATATGGATGGGCCCCTTACCCTAGCCCTCCACCATCTGACTCTGTTGACCTGTCAGCCTCATCCTGCACCCATCTTCGGCTTCATAACTTCATCTGCAACCGTCTGCAACCCTTCTGTTTTTGAAACACATGAAGCTTTATCTCGCCTCAAAGCCTCTCTAGTGGCTCTTCCTTCTGCCTGGAACACTTTTCCTGGCTTTTTGTATAACTGGTTCCAGTATGACAACACCTCTTTAGAGAGGACTTTGCTAACCTTCCCTGCCAAAATATCTTCTACCTGTTGATTCCTTTTTGGCCTGTTTATTGTCCATCTCTCTATACTGCTCCAGTGTGAGGCCTAGTCTGATTGTTCACCTCTTTACTTCCAGCACCTAGAACACCTAATAAGTTTTCAAATGTGTGTTAATTAAAAACATGACTAAATGAATGAGGAATGAAAGTTGGATAAACTCTCTGAGCTTACAGAGAGAACCTTGCAGGGTTGAGGTGAAGATTAGCGCTGATATCTATACTCCAGGCAGTGCACCTGGCACACAGGAGCTCAGTAAGTGGAGTGTTACACGATGCCAAATTCCAGCTTCCACTGAGATACCAGGGTACAGTGGATACTGAGGGTATTTCACTGGCTACAGACGTCTTCTGAGATTCTAAAAGTGCGAAGCAGTGAAGATTCAGAAATTATTTGTGATAATTTCTTTAAAGACAGCTGTACCTTCCATTACCCCCTTGGAGGTTGTATTAGTAGGCAAAATAGGTTAAGGCCAATATGACCCAGTTATAGGCTCCTCTTAAAACCCTTTCTTTTCTATTCTAGGTGCTACCTACAATTCCACCATTTCAACTTTTAGCTTTAACTTGTGGCTCCCAACCTTCCCAAATGCACGTTCTCTAGGGAAGAGTAACTCTTTACACTGAAACAAGTCAGTTTTACCCACTGTGTAATGTCTACTGAATCTAGGTGACCCAGGGAGAATGAATCTGTTTAATTCTTTCTGGGGGCTTGGGAACAGGCAGGGTAGGGCAATGAGGAGGCCTTCTTTATTTTGCCAGGGACCAGCTCTGTTAGCCGCAAAGCAGAGAATGCCTCATTCAGACAGCGCTGTCCTCAAGCCTGGGGCTGTTTTCTGTTGGGTTAGTTACCTTCACTGGAGCCCTCTCACACCCCTGGCCCTGGCTTACTTACCTCTTTGTTAATATATCCATCCTTATTGATGTCATACAAATTAAATGTCCACCTTAGTTTCTCATGGACAGTTCCTCTCAGTAAAATCGACAGAGCGGTTACAAAGTCCTGAGAAGGGGAAAAGGCAGGAGTGACATCAGGCAGGGTGAAGCTGTGTCTTTGGGTCAGATTGCGATACTGTCACAGAGTGGTGCCTCCCATGTCCTCTTGTCTGCCTGGAGGATGTGGCTATGCTCAGTGAAGAGCTCCTGCCTTCAGATCCCTACCCTGCCCCATTTTTTTTGCAAGGTGCCCCCTTGAGGAAGAATGGAGCTCTGAGAGACACAGATCAATGCAGCCAGCCCTGTTATTGCCTTATCCATGGCTGCAGTGGTCAGTCTATCATCCCAGTGGCCGTATGGCCTAGTGGCTGAGGACGCAGACTGTAGGAACAGTCTGTATTGAGGGTCATTCTGCCTGCATTCAAATCCATCCTTTATCATTTGTGTGCTCTTTGACCTTGGGAAAGCTACTCTCTCTCTCTGCCTTACTCTCCTCTTCTGTAAAAGGGTAATAAATAATAAAATGCTACCCTATAGGGTTATCGTGGGGTTAGAGTAAATGAGTTAGTACATACAAAGCCCTAAGTACAGGGGCTGCCACTGGGAAGCAGTGTGCCCGGGAGCTCACACACTGCTGTTATTAGTTCCCCGAGTCCCTGAGTTCCTGCAGGCCAGGCAAAGTTGCTACCGCTTCTCCCTATCTTTAGGAAATGCTTACAAATGGATAAATGTGTCTTTGGTCTGACTGAGAGCTTTTGATGGTCCAGCCCTTCCCCCAATGCCTTGAGATTTAGAGGGGGAGATGATGCAGAACCAGAGGACCCCTAGAGTGGACCCCAGATGAGCATACCTCGAACTTCACGGAGCCTGTCTGAGTGGTGTCGAAGGCATTGAAGAGGTAATGGGCATACGTGCTGGCATCTACAAGGCAGAAAAGGAGGGCAGGTGATGGGGGCAGGAATTCCACACAGGGAGAACCTTCCAAACAAGGCAGGGCTTCGACAAGAAAGAGAGGAGAGCGATGCTAGGGTGATGGAAAGAAGAAAATTATGGAGTGGGGCCCATTGACTCAACTCTTTGGGTTTGGGTGGGAAGTTAGATCTAGCAAAAGGTGAGATGAGCCCTTACCCCTCCCTCTAGCCATCGTGAGAAAACCTTTCTCCTGCCTATCTATGCATGGAATCGTCGGTGTATGAATGACACAGTGACTGCATGACAATGTTCTTCTGAGCGGCCATGCAATGCCTGGGATGAGCACGCACTCCAGAGTAGAGAAATCTGAACTTGGATGCCGCTGTACTACATAAGCTGTGTGACTGTGGGCATCAAGCATGACCTCTCTGAGTTTCCCTTTCCTACCTCTGTACAATGGGATGGAGCAAGACCTATCTCTTGAAATTTGCTAAAAAGTATTTTAAACTAGAGCTATGCCTGGCATACAGTAAGAACTCAATAAACAGTGGCTTAGTGGAACTCAGCAAACTACAATTCTGGGGCCTGCATGGGACAAAACTGCCTCCTGCACCTGATCTGGGTAGGGGCCCCGCACACCAAGGAAGGCGTCTGTCTGCTGCCAAAAAGGCCCTTGAGGAACAGGGCCCAAGAAGTGTTTGGAATGCTTGGATCTGCATTTTGTCAGGATCCGGGGAAGGTGTCTTGCAGGAGACAGCTCTTGGAGACAGGATGCAAGGTGGCATGTAACACATGGAGGCCACAGAGGAGCCACTGATGTGGTCCCAGGCCCATGGGGACAGAGCTGGTTCCCGAGTCAGGCAGGGCGACAGAGCAGCTGCTGTGGGCCTGGCACACTTGTAACCTGGCTTAAGAAGCACAACTTTATGTTTCCTGTCTCTTTTCCATTTAGTTTATTTTTATAGTCTTTGGTATTTACTGGAGTTCTTTTACAAAATTCCAACTTGTCTCAGCTATTTTAAGGAAAAGAATCAAAAGTGCCCTGCACAATGGTGGCACCAGAATGGCAAAACTTGTTTCAGACCCTTATGGAATCTAATCCTGGTCTGCTACTCACTCGCTGTGCAATCTTGAGTACATTGCTTATCTTCCCCGAAACTCAGTTACCCCATGTGGGATTATAATATCTGCTTTCTAGAGCTGTTCTGAGACTTTGTGATGTTGCATTATCAGCCCTTCTTCCCCTTCCAGGGTGGGTTCGTTTTCAGAGTTCTTTCCTGCTGAAGCTTTGGAGACTCCCACCTCTCACGATGAGGGAGGTGTCCTGCTCTGAGTTTGCCCCTTCCTCGAGTAGGAAGCAGATGGCAAGGAAGAGTGGACTTGGAGGAAGGGAAGGCTATTCCCCAGAGGAGGCACTGGGCAAGATAGATTTCAAGGTCACACTCACCTCCATGAGGGAAAAACTGAGCATAGATCTGCTTGAATGTGTCTTCATTAACCACACCACTGGGGCACTCCTGTGGGAAGGGGAGAGAGTCAGCAGGAGGTGTCTGAGGGCCAGCACTAGGAGAAGAAGACTGGGCCCAGCCTTGGTGTCTGGGGTTCCTCATGATCCCCAGGGGCAGGGACCTGTGCATTTCCACTTCTCCGAAGTAACTCCATCTCAGGACTGGAGCTGCTTTGCAAAATGATGAGACGTTGTCAGAGAATGGGCACAGTGAGGTGGAGAGATTTGGGGCCTTAAGAGCAGAAAAACCTGGGTTTAAATCCTGGCTTAGCCAATAAATACTAAGCTTTGTGACTTTGGCCATGCCAGTCTCTGATTCTCAATATCCTTACCTGTAAAATGGGGCTAACAATACTTTCCCCAAGGGTATCTTATGAACCTATGTTAGGTGGTACTGAGTCCATGGTAGATGCCAAGCAGTGTAGATTTCTTCTCTGTTCTGGATGCTGTTCCCTCTGAGCCCAGTGCCTGCCTGGGAAACTTTCCCACAGGATCCTGCTCCAACTCGGCTGCCCACTGCTAATGCTGCCATCAGAAGGAAAGAAGCCCTGATGGTAGGAAACCAGGCACTTGGTATGTGCAATAAAGGCTAGTGTGGAAGGAAGAGCCATCCCAGCACCTGTCAGATGACTCCCAGGAGGGGCTGGAATCCCTGTGGGTCAGCACTTTGGAGAAAAATGAGGCTGTGGTCAGTTTGGAATTGACCCAGCTCAGCTCTGCCTACAGACTGCACCTGGAGGGAGGGTGACCAGGTGCACGTTGCTCTAGCCCACCCCACTCCACACCACCCCAGGATTTGGGAATAAGATTGTGCTCTGAGAGTTAAACTTAAAAAAAATAGATTAATATCCAGGATTGTATCTGAGAGCTCTCAAGCTGACCTGAGAATGCAGGAACATATTAATGTATTTAAAGTAACAGCTAAACAAGGCACTCCCATCCTCTGACTCCACTTTTGATTGTAACCTGGCTTCCACGTGGCTTCTAAGGAGAGCGGGTCCCAGCGAAGGGAGAGGAGTGTCTGGTCCCACTGTCAGTTCCATTTCCTGTGGTAAATTAATACACTGACATTCGGCTTACACATCAGTCTCGGTGAGCCTGGTTAGCATGAGTCAGCAGGCCTAAATCCCATTATTGTGGGGGCACCACCAAGTTGGAAGGTATGACTATGTTAAGGGTTAAGGCTTGACCCTGGGCTGGGGTGAATTCCCTGAGGATGTGCCACCCTGTGAAGTTTCTGGGCAGTTGGCCGTTTACTGTCTCCTGACTTTGCTCCATCCTCGCCTGGAGCCTTCCTTTCCAACCAGGTGATCTCCCTCTCATGTCCCCTTTATAGAGCTGGCCTTCCTTGTGTAGCCTCACATATGGGAAACTGCCTTATGAGCTCCCTTGGCATTGGGAAGAGCTTAGCCTTACATGGGAAACCCCCCGAGGCCTTCAGAGCCTGCGCGGGTCTTACGTTTTTGAAGCCTCGATAAAGGACCTGCAGCTCCCTCTTGGTGAAGTTGGTCTGGGCCTCAAGCTGCTCCAGTCCCTCGGGCCGATGGCAAACCATGGTCATCTCCAGCTCATCTTCAATCTTATCTGGAACCAGAGGAGATGGCATTGGAATGGTTGAACTTGGGGGTCACTCTTGTTAGGTAACAATCTGGGCTGTCAAAAGAGTGGTGTCACGACCTGAGATCTAGGGCTGTAGGCTGGGGTCACACTGCCAATGGCCTTCCTATCTTGAACCCCACTTCCCTGCCCTGTCAGCCTCTGTGTCAGACACAACATGGTGGGGGGGCTTCAGCTTTGGAGAGAAACATGTTCCCAGTGGAGGCGAAGGCAGAAGTGCTCAAAATAAATTCATATGAAAACATTTTCCTTGCTTTAAAAATAACTTCTTTGCATATTCAAATTGTTTCCCATGGAAACTTCTGAATTTTCCAGAGACACAGGTAAGTAAGCAGAATGATAAACACCTCTAGACAGCAAAGGGAAACAAAATTATTGAAAGAAACAGTAAACTCTCACCATTTGGGCCAACTAGGAATGGATAGCATGATTTAGCAGAAAGTTCAGATTACGGCATGTTAAGTATTAATGATAAAAATCTGAATGTATTTACAGTTTATTGTTTTGTAATGTCTACTAGACATCCTTAAATACTAGGAAAATATCTTAAATGGGAGCTACTTTGTACAAACCATTTGAAGGGCTCTAACAACAGTTGTAAGTAGTAGTTTAAGTATGCCTCCCGTATGGACTATAATGTAATATAAGATTGCATTAGTTATGTAGAAAGTGTCTGTCAACTAAAGCAAGGAATCTGCCCATCTCCCACTGAAGGATCACAAAGTCCAAGTCAGTGGAATTTTCAATGTTTTACCATCACAGAGGGGTAGGTGAATGATTTCCTTTGGACCCTGCCAGAATGCTTTCTATAAACTTACACCAATCAAGAATCAATTGCCATCTAACCTTCTCTCCCTGTTGTTGTCATGCAGACACAACCAAATCCATCTATTGAATGACTGTAAATCTGGGCTGGCAAGAATAGTGATGAGACGGGCGGCTGCTGGGAACATGCATAGACCATGTCTCACCCCGTGGCAACCCACAGCAAGCACAGGCTGAGTTTCCACATCAGAGAACAAGGTGAGCAGGTGCATTAAATTGTGTGCATTTCTCTCATCAGTGTTGGTCTCATTGCACCAGATTTTCCCTGCAATTGTCACTTTCCCTTTTGAGACTTTGATCCCAATACAAAAGGAATCCATCAAATTAAGTTTGTATCTTGTACATATCCCCAAAGGTGATGGATGTTCGTGTGAGGCTCCAGTAACTTAGTAACAACTCCTAATTGCCATCTTTCTCATATGCTGGGCAATGCATCTCACCTTATCCTGCCGGGACTAAGGCAGACGATTTGTTATAAATTAGATATTGTTTATGCCACAGAGAGACAAGTGGCCAATTTCCCCAGAATTCATAATTCTTACAGAGCCTTTAATTATGGTTATGCTTGTAGCTAACAAGATAAGTAGCAATTATCTAAACGCTGAAGCATTTCTATGTAAACGAAAGGGCTTATTCTCAAAAAGAAAGAAAAGGAGAAAAATGCACTTCAGTCTAATTCAGAATGCTTATATACATATTAATATTTTGCATCTATTTTAACCCATTTTAACAGAGAAATTGTTGGTTTAAATCTCCTAGCATAAGATCTAAAAGCATTTTTATTTCTAAAATGCACATCTGTTTAATTGTGCATATATTCACAAGGAACTTCTGAAGGGGCTGCAGAGGTTTGCACATCCCTCCTTCTGCCCTTTAGGGATTCCCTGGGTACTGCCCAGGTGGCTTGAGTGAAGAAAGGAGATGAAGTAAAAAATCACATTAAAATGCAAATAAAGAAAATGGAAATATTGTATTTTTTGAGTAAACGAGGCATTCTTGAAGACATCCGGTATACCATTAGATTTATCTCAGCCAGAAGCATGAAAGGGTTTTTTGCGGTACTCTTAATTCCTTGATCTTCCTGTGACTGAATTCCTCACAAGCTCAGGGAAATTTCTTTGCGGGAGCTTGAGAGGCTCTTTCCGACTCAAGAAACAGCGCTTGTTTCCCATCACCTTCATAAAAAATGCACTAAGTAATTATTGCGATATCAGCTATTAAACCCACTTCATTAAGGAGGAACTGGACTTTATTAATAAATGAGTTGTTTGTTGTCTGGGCAGTAGGATCAATTTCCACATCAAACAGATTCTGTAGTATCTGCATATTTGGATACTGACTGCCAAGCTTTTGTTTTGTTTTTCGTTTTCATCATTGGCTAAGTGTCATTTGTTTTTCGTTTTCATCATTGGCTAAGTGTCAGGCTGCGGTAACATCGGTTGTGGAAGGAAATTTACTTCTTTGGGGCTCAAGATGCCGGGAAGCAGCCTGCCCGTGGATGTTAAGACAGGGTTTAAAAGAGTGGCCCTGTCTTTCTTTCTTCTTTCTGTGACTGTATTTTGTAGTGAGAACTATAATTTATGTCACAATCCAGTATACACATATATATATGTGAAATGTTAATTAAATATTTTGAAACAAAAACTCCATGAAATGATCCCGTCCCTCACTCCAGTCTGTTTTAATGTATTCCTTTGTAAATGCGTGCTGGTTATGACTCTCACGGGTCACGACTTTTGATTGGACAGCACTGATTTAACTTGTCTGCAGCTGTGGCAACCTCACAGCGGTGCCCGCGCTGCCGCTCTCACATCAGCTCTCCCTTCCCTTTATTTGTATGTCTCATGGTGCTGGCCGCTGTAGATACATTCACAAGAAACTTTAGAGGTAACGGGCAGCGGTTTTCACCACCCTCCTGTTGCTCCCTGGGGGTTCCCTGGATGAAGCCCAGGTAGTCCCAGTAAAGGAAGGAGAATGGCCCAGTTCCCTGCGTGCAGGAGGAGAGAAGAGCATGAACCCATGGGAAGCCTCCCTGACAGTTTCTTCTGAGGTTTGTTCAAAGTCTCTGATGCCAGATGTTGCTAGTCATTACTTTGTTATAAAAAATAATGATGAGCCAGTTACTAAGTCAGACTTGAGTTTGAATGGTTGAGATAAAAATTAACTTGAGATGTAATGCTGTGGTGATAACTACATGACAAGAATAAATTAGAACACCTTCTGTTTATAAAGTACTTTTAAGCCATTCAATGTTCTCATGCCTGTTGTTCCATAACCTTATGTGTGATGGGAGTGAGGGAACCATTGCCTGCGCATGTGATATTAAGAAGTGATTTTCTAACTGTGAGTGCCTCACACGGTGATGAATACCTATCACTAGGGGCAAAGAGAGATGGAATCACCGACTCTAGAGGATGCTATACAGGAAATTCTCAGATTGAATAGTAGATGATTTAGATTAACTGATCCTTAATGTTTTGGGATCATAGACTCTTCTAGTGTGGAATGAAGGCTTTAGACTCTCTCAGAAAAAAAATGCACAGTCACTGTATGTTTGCCTATTCAGTCATGTGTCGCTTACCAACAGGGATCCTCTGAGAAATGTGTTGTTAGGCAATTTTGCCATCGTGCGAACATCGTGGAGTCTACTCACATACACCTAGGTGGGGTAGCCTGCTACACACCTAGGCTGTATGGTGTGGCCTAGTGCTTCTAGGCTACAAACCTGTACAACGTATTACTATTCTGAATACTGTAGGCAATCGTAACTCTCTGGTAAGTATTTTAAATATTTGTGTATCTAAGCATACTAAATTTAGAGAAATAAACTATGGTGTAAAAAATAAAAAATGGTACAACTATTAGGACATTTACCATGAATGGAAGTTACAGGACTGGAAGTTGCTCTGCGTGAGTCAGTGAGTGATGGTGAGTGAGTGTGAAGGCCTGGGATGCTACTAAACATGAGGTAGACTTTAGACATACTGTATGCTTAGGGCTATACTAAATTAATAAGAAATTTTTCGGTAAGAAATTAACCTTAGCTTGCTCTAACTTTATTTTACAAACTATTTGATTTTTTTTTCAAACTTTTGGACTCTTTTGTGATAATACTTAACTTAAAATACACATTGCCTAGCTGTACAAAAATATTTTTCTTTATTTTCTTATTTTGTAAGCTTTTTCTCTATTTAAAATTTTTTTGGTTTTTTTTCTTTTAAAACTTTTTTTATTTGTTTGTTACAAATGAAGACACAAACACACACATTAGCCTGAGACCACACAGGGTCAGGAACATCAAGATGTCACTGGGCAATAGGGATTTTTTAACTCAGTTACAATCTTATGGGACCACAATTGTGTATGTTGTGTTGTTGATGGAAACGTCATCATGCAGAGCATGACTGTACTTTCAGTGAGTTTCTGTATCTTTAAACACATCTAGCCCATGCTAAGCTATTCCAGCGTAGGAGATCTCTTCTAAACCTTGTCACTAACTGGCTTTGTCTGAGTCCTAAGTCACTGAGCAATGGGTGACAGATCTGGACCTAGAATCCAGCCAGTCCAGGCCCCTTTCATCATATCTGGTTTCCACATGTCCCCACAGTGGATTCTGCTTCCCTCAAGCACAAATTGCAAACCAGCTTGTAGCCAGCCTTGTAGCACCCCTGCTCCTATGAAGCTGTGTGCTTGTGTACCAGTTAGACCTGGACTGTGAGCAGTGGGAGGACACACACCTTGGGTCTTTTCCCCAATGAGATGTCCCCTCTGTCATGCTCAGGACAGTGACCATGACCATCTCCTCGCTGGACTGGCCAATAGTGCCTCCCTCACGGTGTCTCTGGGTTGGACTTTATACTTACCCATGTAGCTTTTTTTTTTTTTTTTTTTTGAGATGGAGTTTTGCTCTTGTTGCCCAAGCTGGAGTGCAATGGTGCGATCTCGGCTCACTGCAACCTTCACCTCCCAGGTTCAAGCTATTCTCCTGCCTCAGCCTCCCAAGTAACTGGGATTACAGGTGTACATCACCACGCCCAGCTAATTTTTTTTGTATTTTTAGTAGAAACGGGGTTTCACCATGCTAGCCAGGCTGGTCTTGAACTTCTGACCTCAGGTGATCTGCCCGCCTTGGCCTCCCAAAGTGCTAGTATTACAGACATGAGCCACTGCACCCAGCTACCCATCTATATTGAGATTACAAAATAGTGATCCTTGGCTTGAGTGTGACCCAAAGATAGGTCTTGTTTGACCTGTAAAATGTGTCTTAATTATTTTGGAATTAGTTGTCCATGTTTAAAGATGAGAGATCCATGTACAAATATGGATATCTGATTTGTCTTGAAAAATGGGATTATCTGACAACTTTGGTCTCAAATTTGGACACTTCAGCAGCCTACTAGAGTTGAACAGTGGCCGTCCCCTCTGGGCAGCCAGAGCCTCTAGGATACCCTGTTGTTCACCCCTGGCTCACAGAATTCATTTATGCTGCCTGCCCTGTGCAACAGGCATTGAGTTTTTGTTTTTTGATCTATACCTACTTACCCTCCCACCTACAAACCACATAGTCTACTCCTCACTGTTTATTTAAATACATGCCACTTTGTCGCACAAAGGACTTGAAGCCGATTATAGGAAATAAATATGAAATAAAAGGAGATAAAGTAATAAGAAAAACTGCCTCAGTAAATGTTGATTAGATTAGGAGGTGAAGACCATGGGGAAAAAGAGAACACAGAAATTCAGGCCATTTGTTTGAAGCAATTACTACACTTGAGCTGCAAATGGGCTCTGAGTTTTTACAAATGTCTGTGAAAGGAAAACGTAACCATTTCATAGGGGGAGCAAAGCTTTTCCTGTAGCTTGTCTCTAAAAGAACATTTCCAGCTGTTTCTATATACGTGGGGCTTGCTAACAAGGGGCACAGAAAGCTGGTGCATGAGAAGACTAATTATAAAACATGAACTTGATTAAGAAGCTCTGCCTTCGCAAGTCATGTGTCCAGAATCAAGTTAATTTAAACTGTTTTTTACCTCTCTGATACTGGTAATACCACCAGGCGATGTCTAGGAAAGAGTGAGAAAACATTTTACCAAATCCATTCATCAAAAAGCAAAACACACTTTTATTGTCCATGGAGAGAGGCCGCTCTGAGGGTGTCCACGTCGCTGTCCAGCTTGACATATGTGAAGAGCCTCTCAGTAGCAGAGCTGAAGCTGAGCTCCCTGTCCGTTTCCCATGGTCAGAACAGGCAAGAGCAGTGGGTTGCCTCCCAGTGCCCATGGCTCCCGCAGGGGCTTGTTGAACATGCCCTCAGCCATGCAGTCATGCAGCCTGCAGAGATGGGATGGCACATGGCAGAGATGTGCGATGTTGGATGGGTCCTTGGAAACACCCACATGTTTGACTGAGGAGTGGCTTATAAGACACCCTCCACAATCAGGAGATCCCCGTTCCCCCTCTCTGCTTCCTTGTGATTTGAAGCTGCATATCTTGTAGGATTATTTGTTTGCTCACTCAATAACTGTCAATGAAGTATCTACTAGGTACAAGTCAGTGAATAAAACAGCTCTGTTCTCTGCTCTCTTGGAGCTTACAGCCTACAAGTCTTTGCTTCTTTCTTCCCCCATTAAGCTTGATTAGTAACCAGATGCAGAAAAAGAAAAGGGCAGTTGCAGAAGAGGGTTAGCACATTGGGATGTGTGGCAGAGTGGGTGCCGGCCAAGTCCCCCATTATGCTGAATATAAAATACAAGACAAAATACCAGACCTGGAAAATTATCCATGGCACAGTGGAGCTGGGTGAGTCCAAGGTCCCAGAGAGCGCCACCAGATACTGTCCTGCTGGCCTTTGTGGGTCTATTTGGTGGTCGGCCTGGTTTTCCTCTGTAGGCTCTTATTTGAGCTTCCACCTGTCTTGCCAGCAAACTTGACCACGAGTGTGTAAGGCAGCCCAGCCACCATCTTGAGTGTGTATTAGTCTCTCTCCAGTCCCCCAATCTGCAACCCCAGACAGCAGAGGCTTATTTTCCTGCTGCTTTTCAAAGTGATAGTATAGGTGAGCATCCATTGGAGTGTTTTCACTCATCTCCTGACCTGTATTCCATGGGAGAAACTTATTTTGCTGAATTTAGTTGCCCCTTTGATCATTCTGGTTAGGTGGCATTTGTTATTTATTTATTTTTTATAAATATGCTTTATTTTTAGAGCTGTTTTAGGTTACAGAAGAATTGCACAGAAAATATAGAGAGTTTCTGTATATTCCACCCTCACAGTTTCTCCTATTATTCACATCTTGCATTGGTGTGGTATATTTGTTCCAACTGATGAACCAGTATTGATATGTAAATATTAACTAAAGCCCATAGTTTACATTAGAGTTCACTCTTTGTGTTGTACAGTTCTGTGGGTTTTGACAAATGCATGATGTCATATATCCACTGTTACAGCATTATGTAGAATAGTTTCACTGCCCTGAATACTTTGATAGCATTTTAATATAGATACGTTTAGAAATATGCATTGACATGCTCTGGTGTTGCAGGAATGTCATAGGTATTAGAAAAGAGATGAAAAGACATAATACCTGTTTACATGAGTTCTCAGACTGGTGAGGAGGCATACACATAGACCACGGATTAGAAACTCAAATGCCAGTGGTCATTGGCAGGTAATTCAATCCTCCCACCTCAGCCTCTTGAGTAGCTGGAACTATAGGCATGTGTCACTATGCCTGGCTAACTTTTTTGTACTTTTTTTGTGGAGATGAGATCTTACTATAGTGCCTAGGCTGGTCTCAAACTCAAGCAATACTCCTGCCTCGGCCTCCCAAAGTGCTAGGATTATAGGCAGGAGCCACTGTGCCCTGCCTAATTCAATTTCTAAGTAATTCATTTATCAAAAAAGCAACCTCATGGTAATTAAATCATGGTAATTTTGAACTAAATGATAATGAAAATATGACATATCAACACTTGTAGGAAGTTGTTCAAGCTGTACCCAGGGGAAAATTTAAAAGAACATGACATACTTGAGCTGCAAATAATTTACAGGACCGTGTGCATAAAAACACAGAATGTTGTGCTTCCTCTTCAAATTGTATTCCTAGTATTTGCAGTGGTTCATTTTCAATGTTGCCTGAACTATATTGACTACATTAGACATTGTATGAATGATGGCATGCTGGCATCTGAAGATGTAATCTTTTCTTCCCCTTAAACATGGTTGATTGGTTCTTTCTGGATGCGTTTAGCATCATCTTTTTGGTTGACAGCATTCCCTAATATGATCGGGGCAAAAATCCTCGTTGGTGCTTTCATGGAGCAGAGAGGGGATGGGACAGAAAGTCCCATTTGGTCCTTCAGCTTTAAGTCTTAGATTCTTACAGCCAGGCTTGGAGGTGAGTCATAAGCCCACTCAGACCCACACAGTGTGTACAACTCATGAGCTCTGAGTTTTATAAACTTAACAATGAGCCCCAGGAGTGCTCAGCTAAGCCTTGATAAAGATTTTCTGAGTGTTCCATGTATTTTTTTCAGTCTTCTCAGTTCAATAAAACCCAAATCATGTTTTGCTTCAAGCATTTGTTCTCTTAATCTTGAAACCCCTCCTGCTCCTTTTAAGCAAAATTGAATTTATACGTTTCTCATTCATTTATATACCTCAGTCCTGAAAGTGTCCTGAAAAAAGGAGTTCTACAAAAAAAAAAAAAAAAAAAAAAAAAAAAAAAAAAAAAAAAAAAAAATTCTTTGAGTGCTTCTACTTCCATTAGATAGAGTTTTCAAGATCAAATGATTTGGAAATTCTTCAATGTTTAGTGTATTTCAGTACACTGCTCTTTCTCTCCAAATGGGTGTGTTTTTAATGTGGCCTTCAGGTCAGCACAAATGTTGAGGTGGGTGGGGAGAGGAGTGTCAAACGTCCCTTGCAGTTTCTCAGGAGCAGGGCAATGGTGGAAACTAATGGTCAGAAATGTAATGCAATTATTAAAAGTCCACAAAATCACTACACAGAATGTGACATAAGTCATAATTCTGTTTGTATGTGACAGTGTTACATTCATTCAGATATTTTCCAAGATTGAAGAAACAAATGGCTGGGAAAGGAATTATCTAGATTCCAGCATTAGAGAAAGCAGCATCCCTAACTGATGTTTCAGGACAAGGAGCAAGGCCATGTACATTAGGGACTCTCATGTGCCCTCACCACTGCAGTAGCATTTTAGTTCAGCTAAGCCCATGGCCAGGCTGTAAGGTAGAAATGTCAGTTTGACTGCAGCAGCTCAACTGCAGGCACAGATCTCTAGAGGATGTTTTAAGTGGACCTTTTTGTCTGGGAAAAGTACCCTGGGATGATTTTTTTTTTTTTTTTTGATGATTTACTTTAGTAGTTCCAGCAGTCTCTGCAGCTGTAGGAGGCAATTAGTCAAATGAGGTCCCAATCCTGCCACCAGCTAGCATTCAGGTGGCAGTGGAGAAACTTCCCACTGTTTCTCCTTTGAACCCAGCTGGACACCACCCTGAAGTTCCAGTACGTGGAGATAGCCAGTAAATGAACAATGGGTGACCCGTGTTGAAGAGAGAGGGCATGTTGCCTAGAGTGAGTGGGTCTACTATATTTCTGTGGGAAATAAGAGGATTAACACGGGTGGGATTCTATTACTCCTCCTGACTGAGGAACTGAAGTAAAAATTCATTGCAAATGAGAAGTGTCCAGGAGAAAGGGTACTTTTAGTTTTAAGATGGAAAAATGAAGGGGCAGAGAGAGGTTGAAGGAATTGCTCAAAGGAAAAGTAAAATTGCCAGAAGAATAGTATTATCTCAGGTTAGCACAGAATTTTCTCATTGATGGAAACTCACTGGGTCCAGGTCAGGCTAAGATGTGAATAGCATATCTTTCGACCTGCTTTCTGAAGAAGAGCTCATTGCTCTGCAGATAATTTGACAACTTGCTAAGTGATGGTTTCTGATTAGAGATCTAGCTTTGGTGGGCTGGTAAATATCTGACAATTGGTTCTTGGGGAGGGTGGAAAAGCCTGATTGATACAATTTTCCATTTTCCTTGGTGTAAATACTCCCTTCATGGCCCACTTCAGGCTGTTAGTGTGAAGTTGTTGAAATGAAGTGATCATACTTTGGGAAGCACGGTATGACCCAGTTCTATCACATTACTGCCACTGTTTTAGAACAGCTGGCATATGTTTAACTGTCCCAAACAAGTGTGCTAAAGACTCCAAAACCAATTTCAGAGGGTAGGCTCAGGCCCTGTAATCAACACTAATAAACTCTTTCTTTGCTGTTCGTGTGAACATCAATTTCTGTGCATGATACAGAATAATCACAAACAGGAACATAACGGAAGCTGGCCATGTGAGCTTTTGCTGGATTCAGTATTAATGTATCCTTGTATTAACTGCCTGTCTTGGTGAGCTCAGAGAGCATGGTAATAGTTTTAGAATTGATCTAATCATCTCACTGTCCCTAGGAGGTATATGGTTATTAGACTAATTCAAGCTAGAATCATACCCACCTTATAGCTATAAATCTTACTGAGATAAGGTATGAAAAATGCTCTACATGCATAGTACGTGCTCAAAAATGTTATTTCCATCTTGTCATATATTTTGACTGTGATTTTAAGGGTCATTCTCAACAACAGAATCCAATAGTCACGTCTGTTAAACACTGTCTCACTCATGATTGTGCCTTTCCTGATGGATCTAGTTAATTAATTGTGTTTCTCTTCAGTATAGGAAGATTTCCTTGTTCTGTTATTTACTGTCAGCAACACACCTCCATTGTCAGTTGAGGTTGGACATGAGTGGGATAAAGTAAATATGATCATTTTATGTTAAAGGTAATGGCCGCCAGCAAACACAACCCTCTGGCTGAAAGAGTGTTGACCATCTCAGTCTGTGGAGCAGATCAGGGGGCCTGTGGGTGGTGGACACCAGAAGCATAGGACTTAGAACATTAGTGAACAGACATAACAACTGACGGCCACTAAGGACATTTCCTGGCTCTGTGTCCTCTGCCCTTAAGAATCTGGACAGTCCATGACCACTGTTACGGGCCGTCTCTTAGCTGGAGAAGTCAATTGAGCATTACCCTCCACTGGAACATCAACTCCCAGATGCAAGGAGTGCAGTCAGTTCATCTGAGAATGTATATCTGCCTGCCCAGAGGCAGGGAGAAGATGGCAAGGTGCTATCCTCTCCAGGACTCAGCTCTGAAGCCTCTTAACTGTGCACTTAATAAATGAAGCCTTGGCAGACACACCTTGAATTATTAATGAAGTTATTCAACTTTGATTGTTTCCTTCTTTTGGGGAAAGGTTATTCACTCAAATGCCTTTGATTAGACTCCACAATACATCACAATTGGGCATATTTTATGTGCAACTTTATGGTGATAATAGTTCTGTCTCATTTAGAAGCAAATCAGACATTATGAACTTCGTGATTTATTAATGTATTGATTTCTATAAATGTCAGTGCATCTCACATCCCACCAGAGAGCCCGGGAGCAATCAGTGAAGGGCCAATAAAAATGTAAAATGAAACCATCGTAAAAAGAGGAAATACTGCCTGTTTCCAAGCACTGCTGCCTCTCTATATTGTTTCAGGGTCTACATCATTACCATGAAGACATACCCCCAGCCGTAAGGAAACAACCTTGATTGGGGGGCTCTGTCCTGCTTAAATCTATTTTAGATAAAAAAGAAGTTGTATGGCAGGAGAAATAAAAAACAAGAGGTGAAGAGTGGGATCTGGAGGGGCCCCAGGGCCGGTGCCCAGATTCCTCATCCTGGAGAAAGCAGGAGGAGGAGGAGGAATCCCTTTCCACCAGATTCACTCCACAGCAACCGCCCACCTTCCTGCTGAGTAACCTTCAAGACAGAGCCTAGATTTTCCTGCTGGCACTGAAGAGTCCATGCTAGGGCCCTGGTCTACCTTTCCAGCATGATTCCCCAACACTCCCTGTCATAAGTCCTCTGCAATAGTCCCAGAATCTGCTGGTGCACAAACCCCTGTCTACCAGAGCATGTGATCATCTGGCATCAATCCTATCCACCCTTAAAACATGGCGTAAGTGCCATCTCCTCTGGGCAGCTCTCTCAGACCACTCCAAAAAAAAGCTCTCTCTGTCCAAATTCCCAAAGCACTTATCATCTCCAGCAATCACCCGGCATGTATCAAAATCCACCTTTGAGTGTCACAGTTTTTATATACAAGGGTGGGGTGAGGGGAGATTGTGTCTTGTGCTTATTTTTGTTTTATTTTTGTTTTTGGTATCTTACTCCCTCTGTGTTATCTAATATCTCCTTTGCACATAGAAAATGACTAGTAAGTGCTCATTATTTGCTAAAAGTGTGTAGCACTACAAGGAACTAATTAGAAAATATATTAAGAGTCCTGAGACAGTGGCCCAGGGAATATCTGGAAAGTATCTGGCTGATTTGGTGGGCAATTTTGTAATCTGACAGTTTAGTTCAGAAATCACAATCTGGCAGCCCATGGGGTACTATTGTTTCGCTTCTTTTATTTTTTAAATTATTATTATTTTTTTCTTTTGGTAGAGATGGGGTCTCACTGTGTTGCCCAGACTGGCCTTGAATTCCTTACCTCAAGTGATCCTCCTGGCTCTTAAAGCACTGGAATTACAGGTGTAAACCACCACCCCTGGTCTGTTTCACTTCATTTAAGTGTGAACTTTATTAACATTTATTTCACGTAGAAATATGAACTTTTGGCTTTCCTTTAGAAATCTGAAATTATGGCCATGCCAGGCCCACATTCCCACATGGCAACCACAGTCCCCACTACTCCCTATTCATTTCCAACACTAAGACCAAGAGCTGTTGTTAGAGTCATCATCACTCATTTGTATACCTGAATCTGCAATCCCTGTTTAACAATTCCTTTCCTCTGCCTCCTACCATGTTTTCCCAAGTGACTTTTATGTGTTTTGTGATGGTCTAGAGGCATGACAGACTTCATTTTTTGGAGTCCCAAGCAACGTGGTGAAGACAGGATGCTGCCCTGTGATTAAAGAATCAAGGGGGGTGCGCCCAAGATGGCTGAATAGGAACAGCTCCAGCCTCCAGCTCCCAGTGTGAGCGACACAGAAGACGGGTGATTTCTGCATTTTCAATGGAGGTACCAGGTTCATCTCACTGGGGCGTGTTGGATGGTTGGCGCTGGTCCGCGGGTACAGCCCGACCAGCGAGAGCTGAAGCAGGACGAGGCATCGCCTCACCTGGGAAGCTCAAGGGGGAAGAGAATTCCTTTTCCTAGCCAAAGGAAATTGAGACACACAACACCTGGAAAATCGGGTAACTCCCACCCTAATACTGCGCTTTACCAAGGGTCTTAGCAAATGGCACACCAGGAGATTATATCCCACACCTGACCTGGAGGGTCCCACGCCCACGGAGCCTCCCTCATTGCTAGCACAGCAGTCTGACATCTAACTGCAAGGCCTCAGCGAGGCTGGGGGAGGGGCACCCGCCATTGCTGAGGCTTAAGTAGGTAAACAAAGCCGCCAGGAAGCTCGAGTTGGGTGGAGCCCACCACAGCTCAAGGAGGCCTGCCTGCCTCTGTAGACTCCACCTCTGGCGACAGGGCATAGCTAAACAAAAAGCAGCAGAAACCTTGGCAGAGGTAAATGTCCCTGTGTGACAGCTTTAAAGAGAGCAGTGGATCTCCCAGCACGGAGATTGAGATCTGAGAACAGACAGACTGCCTGCTCAAGTGGGTCCCTGATCCCTGAGTAGCCTAACTGGGAGACATCCCCCACTAGGTGCAGACCGACACCTCACACCTCACATGGCTGAGTACATCCCTGAGAGGAAGCTTCCAGAGCAAGAATCAGACAGCAACACTCACTGTTCAGCAATATTCTATCTTCTGCAGCCTCTGCTGCTGATACCCAGGCAAACAGGGTCTGGAGTGGACCTCAAGCAAATTCCAACAGACCTGCAGCTGAGGGTCCTGACTGTTAGAAGGAAAACTAACAAACAGAAAGGACACCCACACCAAAACCCCATCCGTACGTCACCATCATCAAAGACCAAACGTAGATAAAACCACAAAGATGGGGAAAAGGCAGTGCAGAAAAGCTGGAAATTCAAAAAATCAGAGTGCATCTCCCCCTCCAAAGGAACGGAGCTCATTGCCAGCAACGAAACAAAGCTGGATGGAGAATGACTTTGATGAGTTGAGAAAAGAAGGCTTCAGTCAATCAAACTTCTCAGAGCTAAAGGAGGAACTATGTAACCAGCACAAAGAAACTAAAAACCTTGAAAAAAGATTTGGCAAATGGCTAACTAGAATAACCAATGTAGAGAAATCCTTAAAAGAACTGATAGAGATGAAAACCATAACACGAGAACTACGTGACAAATGCACAAGCTTCAGTAACCGACTGGATCAACTGGAAGAAAGAGTATCAGCGATTGAAGATCAAATGAATGAAATGAAGCAAGAAAAGAAGTGTAGAGAAAAAAGAGTAAAAAGAAATGAACAAAGCCTCCAAGAATTATGGGATTATGTGAAAAGACCAAATCTACGTCTGATTGGTGTGCCTGAAAGTGACGGGGAAAATGGAACCAAGTTGGAAAACACTGCAGGATATCATCCAGGAGAACTTCCCCAACCTAGTAAGGCAGGCCAACATTCAAATTCAGGAAATACAGAGAACACCACAAAGATACTCCTTGAGAAGAGCAACTGCAAGACACATAATTGTCAGATTCACCAAAGGTGAAATGAAGGAAAAAATGTTAAAGGCAGCCAGAGAGAAAGTTTGGGTTACCCACAAAGGGAAGCCCATCAGACTAACAGCAGATCAGCAGATCTCTCGGCAGAAACTCTCCAAGCCAGAAGAGAGTGGGGGCCAATATTCAACATTCTTAAAGAATTTTCAACCCAGAATTTCATATCCAGCCAAACTAAGTTTCATAAGTGAAGGAGAAATAAAATCCTTTACAGACAAGCAAATGCTTAGAGATTTTGTCACCACCAGGCCTGCCCTAAAAGAGATCCTGAAGGAAGCACTAAACATGGAAAGGAACAACAGGTACCAGCCATTGCAAAAACATGCCAAAATGTGAAGTCCATCAATGCTAGGAAGAAACTGCATCAACTAACAAGCAAAATAACCAGCTAATATCATAATGACGGGATCAAGTTCACACATAACAATATTAACCTTAAATGTAAATACACTAAATGGTCCAATTAAAAGACACAGACTGGCAAATTGAATACAGAGTCAAGACCCATCAGTTTGCTATATTCAGGAGACCCATTTCACATGCAGAGACACACATAGGTTCAAAATAAAGGGATGGAGGAAGATCTACCAAGCAAATAGAAAACAAACAAACAAAAAAAGCAGGGGTTGCAATCCTAGTCTCTGACAAAACAGACTTTAAACCATCAAAGACCAAAAGAGACAAAGAAGGCCATTACATAATGGTAAAGGGATCAATTCATCAGGAAGAGCTAACTATCCTAAATATATATGCACCCAATACAGGAGCACCCAGATTCATAAAGCATGTCCTTAGAGACTTAAAAAGAGAGTTAGACTCCTATACAATAATAATGGGAGACTTTAACACCCCACTGTCAATATTAGACAGATCAACAAGACAGAAAGTTAACAAGGATATCCAGGAATTGAACTCAACTCTGCACCAAGCGGACCTAATAGACATCTACAGAACTCTCCACCCCAGTGCAACAGAATATACATTCTTCTCAGCACCACGTTGTACTTATTCCAAAATTGACCACATAGTTGGAAGTAAAGCACTCCTCAGCAAATGTAAAAGAACAGAAATTATAACAAACTGTCTCTCAGACCACAGTGCAATCAAACTAGAACTCAGGACTAAGAAACTCAATCAAAACTGCTCAACTACATGGAAAGTGAACAACCTGCTCCTGAATAACTGCTGGGTACATAACGAAATGAAGGCAGAAATACAGATGTTCTTTGAAACCAGTGAGAACAAAGATACAAACATACCAGAATCTCTGGGACACATTTAAAGCAATGTGTAGAGGGAAATTTATAGCACTAAATGTCCACAAGAGAAAGCTGGAAAGATCTAAAATTGACACCCTAACATCACAATTAAAAGAACTAGAGAAGCAAGAGCAAACACATTCAAAAGCTAGCAGAAGGCAAGAAATAACTAAGATCAGAGTAGAACTGAAGGAGATAGAGACACAAAAAACCCTCCAAAAAATCAATGAATCCCAGAGCTGGTTTTTTGAAAAGATCAACAAAATTGATATACTGCTAGCAGGACTAATAAAGAAGAAAAGAGAGAAGAATCAAATAAACGCAATAAAAAACGATAAAAGGGATATCACCACTGACCCCACAGAAATACAAACTACCATCAGAGAATACTATAAACACCTCTATGCAAATAAACTAGAAAACCTAGAAGAAATGGATAATTTCCTGGACACTTACACTCTCCCAAGACTAAACCAGGAAGAAGTTGAATCCCTGAATAGACCAATAGCAGGCTCTGAAATTGAGGCTATAATTAATAGCCTACCAACCAAAAAATGTCCAGGACCAGATGGATTCACAGCCGAATTCTACCGGAGGTACAAAGAGGAGTTGGTACCATTCCTTCTGAAACTATTCCAATCAATAGAAAAAGAAGGAATCCTCCCTAACTCATTTTACGAGGCCAACATCATCCTGATACCAAAGCCTGACAGAGATACAGCAAAAACAGAGAGTTTTAGACCAACATCCCTGATGAACATCGATGCAAAAATCCTCAATAAAATACTGGGAAACCGAATCCAGCAGCACACCAAAAAGCTTATCCACCATGATCAAGTGGGCTTCATCCCTGGGATGCAAGGCTGGTTCAACATACGCAAATCAATAAACGTAATCCAGCATATAAACAGAACGAAAGACAAAAACCACATGATTATCTCAATAGATGCAGAAAAGACCTTTGACAAAATTCAACAGCCCTTCATGCTAAAAACTCTCAATAAATTTGGTATTGATGGAATGTATCTCAAATTAATAAGAGCTATTTATGAGAAACCCACAGTCAATATCATACTGAATGGGCAAAAACTGGAAGCATTCCCTTTGAAACTGGCACAAGTCAGGGATGCCCTCTCTCACCACTCCTATTCAACATAGTGTTGGAAGTTCTGGCTAAGGCAATCAGGCAAGAGAAAGAAAGAAAAGATATTCAGTTAGGAAAAGAAAAAGTCAAATTGTCCCTGTTTGCAGATGACATGATTGTATATTTAGAAAACCCCATTGTCTCAGCCCAAAATCTCCTTAAGCTGATAAGCAACTTCAGCAAAGTCTCAGGATACAAAATCAATATGCAAAAATCACAAGCATTCTTATACACAGTAACAGACAAACAGAGAGCCAAATCATGAATGAACTCCCATTCACAATTGCTTCAAAGAGAATAAAATACCTAGGAATCCAACTTACAAGGGATGTAAAGGACCTCTTCAAGGAGAACTACAAACCACTGCTCAGTGAAATAAAAGAGGACACAAACAAATGGAAGAACATACCATGCTCATGGATAGGAAGAATCAATATCGTGCCACCATGCCCAGCTAATTTTTATTTTGTAGAGATGAGTTTATCACTGTTTCCCAGGCTGGAATTATTTTTTAAAAAATAATGTTTGTTTACAGTTGAGCAAAGTAACAATGGAGGAAAGGAATGGGTTACCATGCGAACTTAGACAAGAAGAACTAAACATAACCACAAGGCTTCTCTGTGGTGGCCTTGACACTGAGCCTGGAAGGAAGAGAAGGGGACTGACAGGTGAGGAGTGAGGGAGAGCGTTCTGGGCAGAGGGAGCCTCCTCTACAAGGAGCCCTTGGAGAAAGAAGATATCTCATCTAGAGATGAGAGGAGGCAGGTGTGTCTGGAGGTTGGGATGAAGGGAACAAGGCCCAGAGGAGTGGGAGGCAGGCATGGACTACATTGTGCCAGATTGGGAACCCATGTTAACAGTTTTAGGGACCACCAACGGCAAAGAAAATGCAGTTTTGTTGTTAGGAAAACTGAAACAAACTTGGTCCCTCCCATTTACTGGGGCTTCACGGAGGATGGCTCTGCGGGGTCAGCTCTCAGCCGGTTGGCTTCGCGTCCTTCCTCTCCTTGCTGGCTTATGGCAATCGAGGGCCTGTGACATAGGCCTGAGACCCTAGACTTCCCTACAAGTGATGGGAAGGGGAAGGAAGTCTGTTTCTCCTATCAGTTAATAAAGCCTACAATTTGGGATGTTTGAGGTTTCAGCTGGCATACCAGGGAACCTGGCAATTCCCCTTTAGAATGCCAAGGGCTGAGTTGGGTTCAGCTGCAGAACTGACTCTGTGGTATCAAGAATATGATAAGGCTGGAGAAAATCTCCTGGGACTGTAAGATTTTTTTTTTTTTTTCTTGAGACAGAGTCTAGCTCTGTCACCTAGGCTGGAGCGCAGTGGCATGATCTCGGCTCACTGCAACCTCCGCCTCCTGGGTTCAAGCAATTCTTCTGCCTCAGCCTCCCAAGCAGCTGGGACTCCAGGCCTGTGCCACCATGCCTGGCTAATTTTTGTGTTTTTAGTAGAGATAGGGTTTCACCATATTGGCCAGGCTTGTCTTGAAGTCCTGACCTCATGATCCACCCATCTTGGCCTCCCAAAATGCTGGGATTACAGGTGTGAGCCACTGCGCCCGGCCAAGACTTTTTTTCTAGCTGATCAGTAACTTTCTCCTTTATTCTTATTTTAGTTACCTCATGACCCTGCACCAGGAAACAGGTCTTGGTAGTTGTCATTAAAAGGGGGAAGATTAAACATGCAAAGGAGATGTGATCATTATTGAAGCAAAGTTCAAGAAGGTGGGAGGCAATGGGATGAGGATCAGAGATGTGGGGACCCTGTACAGATTTCAGATTAGTTCTCAGAAAAATTACTAGAAGTGCAAGAAAAAGCAAGGGTTATAAAATAGAAAATATCTATCATGTACCCATCTTCTCTGTGTCAATCTGTCTCATCTCTGTCTATATCATCTCTCTCTTAGATAATAAACATTTTAATAGTGGTGATGTCTGAGAGTTAGGGTTATGGATGGCTGCTACATTCTTTTTTGCTTACATGCATTTTCTAAATTTTCTGCAGAGAGGTCTGGGAAGCTAGGCAGGTAAGGGTGGAGATCCTCCAGCTTGGAGATCAGATCCTCCGGCTTGGAGATCTTCATGTAGCCATGGCAACATGTCGTGTTTATCAATTTCAGTTTCAACATCTGGGAAATGGTGGGAATAATCTCTACTTTACAAGGCTTTTGTCAGATTTAAATGAGATAATGAATGGCAGTGCAATTGGTGTGGCGGTATAGACTCAATAAATATTAAACAATGACTAACAATCCTTTTCTGCCTTGTGAAGAAAGACAGCTTGGCTAGAAGCAGTGGGTTAGACAGGATGCCTTCCTTCTGGAGGAGGCATTTCTGAGACAGTGGTGAGTAGGGTGGGGTGGTGCAATTGGGAATGTTGGGGGTAGGGATCTTGTGGTGATCAGAATGGCAGCTGACATTTTAGAAGCATTTCCCAGTGCCTAGGGCTTCATGTGCACTATCTCATGTGACTTTCCTAAAAGCGGTGAGGTACATTCTGCCCCCCTTTTAAAGACAAAGAACTGGAGACTTAAGGATGTAAGGTCATCTGCCCAGGGCCACAGTTAATAAACAGCAGAGGTGGGGCTCAAAGACAGGTCTGCTTGATGCCAAAGCCCATGTTCTTAACTGCGGCATTACAGTCCATGAACTTTATAGCCACATAGAACTAGGTTAAGATCCCAACTTTGCCACTTGATACCTGGTGGCCTTGGGTAAGTCACTGTCCCTCTCTGAGCCTCAGTTGGCTCGTTTAGACAGTGGCTGTGATCTAACTCCTGTCTCATTGTCCCCATGAGGATCGAATGTGGCAAGGGTTGTGATACCCGGGTACCCAGCAGTGCTTATCACGTGGCGGTTTTCTGGCCCCTCTTCTAGGTTCTGGAGAGGACATTCCCGTAGCACTTGGGTCTTCTGAGGCAGCATCTCAAAGCTGCGCTGCTGAAAATGCAATTTTTCGCTCTAGCTTGTATGGATAGATTTTTAATATTTAATTAGGAAGACCTTCCGCTTGAAGAAAGGGCAGGACTTGTTATTAAATCCCTGCTGCTCGGTCTCCCTCACTTGCCCATGGGATTATTCATTCATTTCCAGTCACACAATTTAATATTGCAACAGCTAATGGGGAGATGTTGATAATTTGTAAAAACTGGTTGGTGCCAAGGCCATTGGGGAAGGTCCACACCCAGACCTGCTGTGGGGGCCAAAGCAGATTCTCAGGAGATGAGGGTTCCTGAGAGCTTTATGTTCATTATCTGCAAACATTCATCTTGCACCTTCTGAGTGCTGCATGCCATGCTGGGAGCCATGAGGATCAGAAAGAAGTTCATGGCACAGTGGCATCCTCAAGGAGCTAGGACCCCTGAATGCATTAGAGGGCTGGGCTCTGCAGCCAGACAGATGGGGTTCAAAATGCCTCCTCGGACATTTCCTAGCTGGGGCACTGGGCACTAACCTCTTGGGGACTCAATTTCATGTACTCACCATTTCTTCCTGAGACTACTGCAAAGTATCAGCCTGCAGGCTCAACCTTACCAATGAGTTCTCTATAAGAACAGCTAGAAGAACCTCTCTTAAAGAGTCGTTCATGGAACACATAACTACTAAGTATCTAATACGTGCAAGGCACTTTGGCAGGCACTGTGATGATTACAGTGGTGAGCAGGACAGGCTTGGTCCTTGTTCCCAGATCTTATGATTTGGTGCATGAGGGACTTAACCTAAGAGTCACAGACACAAACATAAAATGACAGCTGTGAGAAGTGCTGCAAGGGAGAGCTATTTGGTGTGCTGGGATGGGGGCTGGGGAAGGGGGCCCTGGTGTAGTGCAGGCATTCAAGGGAGGCTTCCCTGAGAAGTGACGGTGGGCCTGAAATCCCAAGGAGTGGAAGGTGACTAGATAGGAAGGAAGGGATGTGTGTGTATGTGTGTGTGAGACAGCGAGAGAGAGGGAGAGGAGGAGGAGGAGGAGGAGAAAGACAGAGAGAGAGAGGCAGATTCTATGTGTACAGAGGGGATGGGGAGAGCTTTTAGGAGCCTCCTGTGCAGAAGTTCTGGAGCAGAAGGAAATGTGCATTCTAGGGAAGTACATCTGACTGTCCTTACGCCAAAGCCTTCAATGGCTTCTTACTGCTTGCAGGAAAAAGGCCATGCTCTTTACCAAGGTCTTTTATGATCTTCTCCTTGATTAGCTCACAGGTTTTATCTCTCCTACACAAAGTCACTGTGCTACACAGACACACACAGTCACTTTCTGTAAATACTTGCTGTTCCCACAACAGGATTTCCTGGTTGACCCTTCCACATCTTTGTATGTCAGGTGTCTGAAGGGGTTATTTCCTGGGTTTCTCTAAGTCTATCCCATGCCTTGCATACCTCCAGGGGCTCTGTTTATCTAGGCTACAATGTGCATGGTGCCCATGGAGTTGTGCAATGTGCAGCTCTCTCTCAAATCTCATTTCAAGGGCTACTTCCTCTGAAACTGAAGTTTTTCTGTCTTCCCCAGACAGTATCAATGTGACAAGACCCCTCTCCTGCAGCATCCATCCCACTGCAAGACAAAAAGACAAAGATTCTTCTGTCTTTCCTACACTGTGGGTCCTTTGAGAGTATGGCCATTCAGCCACTCATTTAACAAATATTTATTGAGCTCCTACTCTGTGCCAGGCTTGGGTCCAGGCACCAGCAATATGGCCCCAAATAAGTCAGGCCCATCCTCTGTTCAGCAGGAATGACATGTTAAAATACTGACATCAATGACTACGCAATTAGAAATCATCTTTAGTGCAGTGAAGGAAAAGAGTGAGGGAAGTGTGTGAAGGAAAAACCAGAAGGAGCCTCTTTTGAGTTAAGAAGGAAGGAGAGTCTATGAACATTACGAGGTGAATCATAAAGGTGAGAAGTGGTAGGAAAACAGTTTCAGGAAGAGAGAACAGCATGTGCAAGGATTATGAGATGAGAAAAAGCCTGGCCTTTTTTTTTTTTTTTTTTTAGACAGAGTCTTGCTCTGTCACCAGGCTGGAGTGCAGTGGTGCAATCTTGGTTCACTCTCACCTTCTACTCCCTGGTCCAGGCGATTCTCCTGCCTCAGCCTTCCAAGTAGCTGGGATTACAGGCGCATGACACCATGCTTGGCTAATTTTTGAATTTTTAGTAGAGATGGGTTTTCACCATGTTGGCCAGAATGGTCTCAATCTCCTGACCTTGTGATCCTCCCGCCTCGGCCTCCCAAAGTGCTGGGATTACAGGCGTGAGCCACTGTGCCTGGCCTCGGATGCTAACTGGGTGGACCATTCGCCTGTCTGACAAGGACTTGGGCTCTTATCTTGAAAGCAATGGGAAGCAGAAATATTGAGTGTGTAATTGCCTCAAACCAGAAGTTTACCCAAGTGTTCAACAGTGAAATGGATGTTAAAATATTCACACAATGAAATGTTACACAGCAACATGAATGAATCAGCGATGACAGTGTCCGACATCTGGATGAATATACAGTGTGAAATCAAGGGAAATTAACCAGTGTGGCTAGAAGTCAGGAGAGCAGTTACCTTTGGGGAGTAACGAATCAAATGGGGCAAATAGGGGGCTTCTGGGATGCCTTGATCTTCTTTCCCCCTTCTCTTTCTTTTTAATCTGGGTTCTGCTGCAGATTATATTTGGAGGAATATTTTTATTTTTTAAAATTTAATTTAAAAATAAATGCAGAAGGGCCGGGTGCGGTGGCTCAAGCCTGTAATCCCAGCACTTTGGGAGGCCGAGACGGGCGGATCACGAGGTCAGGAGATCGAGACCATCCTGGCTAACACGGTGAAACCCCGTCTCTACTAAAAAATACAAAAAGAAAAAAAAAACTAGCCGGGCGAGGTGACGGGCACCTGTAGTCCCAGCTACTCAGGAGGCTGAGGCAGGAGAATGGCGTGGACCCGGGAGGCGGAGCTTGCAGTGAGCTGAGATCCGGCCACTGCACTCCAGCCTGGGCGACAGAGCAAGAGTCCGTCTCAAAAATAAATAAATAAATAAATGCAGAAGGACCTGCTTGGAGAGTGTTGCAACCGTCTGGATGAGAGATGATGTTAACTTTGAAAGAGACAGATGAGGGGCAGATCTGGAATCTCTCTGACAGAGAAACCACCAGACTTTCTGATGTTGGGTGGCCAGCAGATGGGCATTAGAGAAAGGGCTTGGGAGGTGACAAGGAAGACTATCCAGGCTTTAGCAATTGGGTGGATGGTGGAACGGTGCTGTGAAGTGGGGAAGGCTGGAGGGAGCTGTGTCACACTTCCCTGCCCTGGCCCCAGTGATGATGAGGTTGTTCTAGAGAATGGGTTTGATTAATACTGACTTACCTTTGGCTATTGCAAGTCAATAACACTATGACCAGTCCTTGGAAAGCAGCTAATTTACTGGCTTTGAGTTCTAAAAATTTCATCTTCTTGAAGATTTTTCAGAATTATTTGTTCTTTAAACTCAACAGCTTTTTGCGGACAGGGCTCATGGACCTTTGTCACATGGGCAACATGTGTTTATTCCCTTTTTATGTACAGTGCCATGTTATGGGCACAGACATGTATGTGTGACCCTTTCAGGCATCCTTTGTGATTCTGGGTGTCGAGAGGAAAGAAAAGAGCAGTTAAAAAGAGCCTCTCTCTGGATGGTGCTGTGTTGAATGCATTTCATAACTAACCTCAGGAAGATTATTTTTTAAATTTCCATTTTCTTTATTATTAGGGCTTGGCTATTAGTCACTGAGTGGCAGAGTTGGAATCTGAACTGTAATCATGCCACACTGCTTCCATCTGACCAGGGATGAGGGTCTGGGGCTCACTGGTGTGTGAGGGGGTGACAGAGAACATTTCCTCATTTCAGTCTCTGTGATGACAGGAGGGAGTCCTGATGCTTAGAAAGTGCTTAGAGATCTCCAAAAGAGAGCTGCCGTAAGGTTCTGTTTTACCATTTAAAAAAACATTTGCCCATAATGTCTCTTTATAGGATAATAAAAATGAACCATGTGTGGTTCATTGGAAAACATCTCTCAGGGTTATTAAAAATATGTGAATATGAATTTTTACTTTAAGATGGGATGGCTATATTATTCAAAATTGTAAGCCAAAATGTATTATCTATTATTAATTTATTTTTAATGGTCATCTTTCTTATAGATTAGCATTCTAATTACTTCTGAAAAAGTGGGCAGCGGTGAGGCAAGGTTTCCAGTGAAAATTGTCCTGAAGATAAATTGAGGTCTTTGGCTGGAGCACTTCAGCCTTTTCCCCATTCTTGAGCAATGGCACCTGTCATCCCAGAGGGTCCAGGCCAAGATTCTCATCTAGGCTAGATCTGCCTAAAGAGTTTGAGGCTCTGCTCAGGAGTGAACGGAGGAGCTGCTCTCCACCACGTTCCTGCTAAGGTGCTGTCCAAAGGCCACATCGATGAAGGCCGGCAGCACAGAACTGCCTCCAGCCTGCTTCTCGCTGCTGTCCTCCTCCAGGCTGCCACTCCTTCCTCAGACCCCCTCCGCTTTCTTGCTAATCCTTCCTCCAAGCCCAAGATAAAAAGTGTCTGCTGCAGTAAATGCAACTCACGTGATATGACAGGGGAATTTATAGGGTATTTCAAATACTTTCTATAATTGAAAAATCTCAGCATTTATAGTTTGATTGAAGCTTGTTCATGTCAATTCAAAGCAGTTCATGTTGATGGAGGGCCTTCTGTGCTCAGGTGAGGGGCTGGGTGCTAGACCCAGGGAGTTTGAATGGCTTGGCTCTCATACCTGTCACCCGTGCACTGTGCAGCTTCCGCACATTCTTCACCTGCCCGCTGGTGTTGCCTGGTCTGTGAAGGACACTTACTTCTCAGGGTCTTCACGAGGATTAGGTGGGTACCCAGAGCATGGCACACAGAGGATGTGCAGCAGATGGCAGCTTATTTCATTTCCCTCCCATCTATTCCTGTGTGACGAGGGAGGGCTGGTGGACTGAGTGGGGGCTTCCGGGTCACTCCACATGGTGTCAGCCTGACTCTGTCTTGAAGGGACAATGTGTGTGTGTGTCAGGGAGATGGGGCTGGCCCATCCCCAGGGATGCCAGCACAGGGCAAAGAACACTGACCAGGGGAGGGGATGAGAGGGCGAGGGAGTGGGATGGGAGACCTGGGTTCCCGGACCACATCCCCAATTCTGGGCTCGGCATTTCCATTCTCTGGGTGTCAATTCCCTCTGCAATAAAAAGGACTGGGGAGACACTGAATTTCTACTCATGTAACCTTGGGCAGTTCTCTCTGTATTTTTAGTTTATTAACCAGTGATGGATCTATTCTCCAGAAACTTCTCTAAAGTCATCTCAAACTTATGCTATTTTAAATTTATATTAATTTCCTCTGGAGATAGCAAGTTTCATTAAGTTTATGAGTTTTGGGGAAGGCAAACTTCTTTTAATCGGTCCTAGTTTACTCCTTTTAGTCTTCTAATTTTAGTATTTTATGATTTGCTCAACATTCATGCATTTGTTTAACCAGCATATAAGCATATCCATGCTCCACATATTCAGAGTTTCAGAAAGGGAAGATGTGTAGAGTTTATTGAATACCTACTATGTAAAGACATACTAAGTGTGTTCACATTTGTCAATATCCATTTACCTTCCCAACAATCTTAGGAGGTGATATTAATATCCCCAGTCATTAGACAAGCTAAGTCTCAGACAGCTTAAGTGATTCCCAGGGTCACACAGGGAGTAAGTGCATGACCTGGCATCTGAAGCTAGATCTTGCCTTCTGTAATTCTGTAATGTAATGTTGCAGCGTATTGTTGCAATCTTGTAATATCGTGCCCCTTCTTTCTGCCTTCCTTATCCTCTTTATATATCAGAGAGATGGAAACCATTATTTCTGGAGCTGCTCAGCATTGATTCTTTGCTTCTCCAGGCCTGGGGGATTTATTTTCAAAACTCCCTGCTTTGCCTGAAAAGGCTTAGGAAAAGCTTGGAGTGGAAATTACAAAGGAGGGGATCTTCCAGGGGTCCCACCCAGCAGCCTGCTTCTTTCCTGTTGCATTTGGTCGTGGTGGTACCTTAGGATAAAGGGCCGTGCCTGCTGCTGCTTGATGACAACCTGGCTGTGGTAGCCTGTATATTTAACCCCACGCATGTTAAACTGCATCTGGCCAATGAGTGTGTTACATGTCTGGGGCTCTTTACTTAGGTGGTTCTTGGGGAAAATTGAGGGCATGTATATCAAGCAATTTTTGAATTATGTCTCTATTAGCATCTGTGAATGTCTCCCTGGGGAAGCCAGGAAAACTCTATTAGTTGAGCAGTTTAAAACAGGATTGGAGGAAGCAGTGGGGAATATCCCACAGGGAACAATAATTATAAACAGCAGTTCCATGTAAACAGGTCTTAATGTGTTTTCTATATTGAATTCCTGAGAGTGAGGATCTCGAGTGGTGTTTCGGCGCCCCCTCCAGGACCTTGCCCTGCATACTGGTGCCTGGAGGGAAGTGTTGGGAGCTGAGGAGGAACGCTCAGGGGACCCTGCTTCTTCCCTGGACACCAGAAGCCTCCTGGACCATGGCAATGCTGAGCCAGTCTGGTTATGCCCACCAGCTGTCTGTGGGCCACATGATACTAATGGCATCGTTGTGTGATTTCCAGGAGGAGATCTTAGGCAAGTCATTCCCTCTCTGTGCCCTTGTGGAGTATTTATATAGGCTTAACACTGAGCCAAATGTTTTCCTACAATTTATTTCAGTGAATCCTACCAGTGTCCTGCAAGATGGGTTATATTACCCCACTTTATAGATGAGGAAACTAACTCTCAGGAAAGTTAAGTATTTTGCCCAAAGTCATTCGTGAGCAAATGGCAGAACTGGGGTCTAAATTCTGGTCTTTGACTGCAGTTGCAGGGCTATTACCATGATACCAGATCATTTCCATGCTCTTCAAGCTCTTGTCCAACTAAACATTCTATGAAATACACCTTTTTGATACCAGAGGCTCAGTGATCTCATCTTGGGTTTTGCAATGCCCCCTCAACTTATTTAGCCTGTGCCAGCTATGGGAACAGAGATCTCACTCATTATTAGTTCAGTGTTTTGTGGTTGCTGCTGGTTCTAGAGTCCTAGGGGTTATGGCTTGAGGCCAGTGCGTAACCCATAGGATGTACTCATAAGGCATTCAGACTGATGGTTGTCATGGCAGTGGTGCCATAGAGAAATGCTGTGGCCTTGGCTAGGTCACATCCCTTCTGTCCACCTTGAAAGTAAGTCTATCATGTGTCTTCCTACATCAATAAAGTGGAATTATGGAAGCATAAAGGCTTTAAGTTTGGAAAAACCTTAGCTATCATCCAGTATTTTACATCATCCTTAGATATCATCCACAACTATAAAGGAAAGAAATTCTTTAATCAAAGGAAGTTGTGCACAGAAGCTAAGTATGTAAAATAGATGAGGAAACTAACTCTCAGGAAAGTTAAGTATTTTGCCCAAAGTCATTAGTGAGCAAATGGCTGGTGCATCGTAGAGTGTACAACATAGCAATGCCTCCCCTAAAGCAAACTTCCTCAGGAGGCACGGCTCAGAGTGACTCCTGAAGGAGGCAAGATCACCTCAATCATCTTCTCTCTAGCTTTTAAAATAAGCAAACTTAAAAGCAACCAACAGTCTAAAGCCTGTATGCTATGTTAGTAGTATAATTTTAAAACATTTACTTAGGTTTGGCCAGGCACGGTGGCTCACTTCTGTAATCCCAGCACTTTGGGAGGCCGAAATGGGCGGATCACAAGGTCAGGAGTTTGAGACCAGCCTGGCCAGTATGGTGAAACCCCGTGTCTACTAAAAATACAAAAATTAGCTGGGCATGGTGGTGGGCACCTGTCATCCCAGCTACTTGGGAGGCTGAGGCAGGAGAATCGCTTGAACCGGGGAAGCAGAGGTTGCAGTGAACAGAAATCATGCCACCGCACTCTAGCCTGGGCAACAGAGCAACACTCCATCTACAAAAAAAAAAAAAAAAAAATTTACTCAGGTTTTTTTACACATAAAATCACAACAAAATGATTGTCTAAGGAGAAACCTGATATTTAAGAGTGATTCAAGAGCAGGCAGAGTCCAGAGGGCATGGGACATAGGCTAGGTTAATTTTGCTAGAGACAGATTAACAGCAGGGAACTCGGGGAGAATGCAGAGGAGCAGCCCCAGTGGGCATCTCAGGAGGAGGTCTGCGGATCAGGAGAGACGTTTGGGGCTGGAGAGAGGGAAGAGGAAGGGCACAAAGAGGGCAGGGGAAGGTAGAGAGGAAGAATCTGTAGATGGCTCTGGCTTTTTAATCCTTGGATATCGTCTTGAGGGAAATAAAGGAAGATGGCTGCAGTGCTTACTCATTTCAAGGGCACTGGATCAGTGGAGTGCTGCACTGAATATTCTAAGCACACAGCTGTGTGAGACACTGAACACCTCATTTCAGAAAACCTCCAATGCCCAGCCCCAGAGGTTACTGAGGAAGTAACTAGATAGAATGTTCTTTACAGCCAGTTTGCAGACACTCACAGGCCGGGGTCAGCTGTGGGGCTGGCTTTGTCTGGTGGGGATGGTGCTTTGGCCACAACTCAAGTGCAAGGCGGGCTGCTGTGGTCTGACTTTGCGGTGTAAAGTCTCTGGAGGATGCAGGACAAAAAACAATTGGCAAACTGTTAATTAGCTAAGCAGACTCCTAAAGGCCAATGATTATAGGAAATAACTTACTTGGATACCCAAGTGAACCACAGAGAATCAAGTGCTTGCCTCAGAACTGATTGACTCTCCTTGTTAGTGCCTTCCTCTGTTCCTCCCTCCCCCTCTCTCTCACTCCCACCTCTTTCCCTCTTTCTGCCCTGCCATTTCTGACAGTTTCTCTGTTCTCTCATTTATTGTAGCTCTCATCTTCCTATCTCTGCTCTCCTCCTTTCTCTCTGGAAAGAGAAATATTATGTACCTATAAAGTAGGTTCATTTCATTCCTCTAATGGACTTTGTGTTCATTTTTAAAAATTTTAAAATTAGATGATGGTCCTCCTTATGTCAGTACCAGGAATCTGCTCACTCTGAACACTAGTATCCTGGTAGTACTTTGTCCTGGGGACAAAAGTGGGGATGGGAAGTACAGGCCAGCAACAAGTACTTTCACTTGATCTGTAGAATAAGGGATGGTTTAAAAAAGGGAGAATCCATTCATGTGTTACTTGTGTAATTGAATGTAAATAAAAAGGAAATGTCATTAAAAAAAATCAGGTGAGTTGAATATTTTATGTTGTTCTTTCTCTGAAGAAGTTCAAGCCAGCTAAGTGCAGTTGCTTTTACTCAGATTGGGCCTTGTTTCCCCCCAGAATCTATGATATGGAATAGAAAAAGTAATTTTAAAAAGTTTATCGGCTGGGTGCAGTGGCTCACACCTGTAATCCCAGCACGTTGGGAGGCCGAGGTGGGTGGATCACCTGAGGTCAGGAGTTGGAGACCAGCCTGGTCAACGTAGGGAAACCCCATCTCAACTAAAAATACAAAAATTAGCTGGGCGTGGTGGCATGCACCTTTAATCCCAGCTACTCAGGAGGCTGAGGCAGTAGAATCACTTAAACCTGGGAGGCAGAGGTTGCAGTGAGCTGAGATCGTGCCACTGTACTCCAGCCTGGGTGACAGAGTGAGACTCTGTCTCAAACAAACAAACAAATAAACAAAAAGTTCATTATGCTGGCTATAATAGACTGCAAAATACAAGCTATTCCGATCCTCAAATCTAGTGTGCCTTTTGGGCTGGATTTTAGAAGAGACTCTCTCAGCTACAAGAGTCTGGGTATTAGGTAGGCAGTTAGCAGAGTGGGATCTGGAGTCAGTCTTATTTTGTTGATCACAGTGGGGGTCTTCAGGCTGTGGCTAAATGGGAGGGTTGTTGGCCTGGGTTTGGGCAACTCTGGATGTCTCTTTGAGACTGGAAGTAATGAGAAGGCTTCTGACCACAGAATGTGTTCCACTCATTGGAGGATGGAAAGTATTTGACATCCTCTTGCTGATCACACAAATAGAGAAGTCTTAGGGCCAAATTGGAAACCCATGCAGAGCAGGAGACAGGGTTGTTCTCATGGGCAAGGAGAGGCCAGAGGATACCCTTCTCATTTACCTTAAAGGAGGTATGTTCTGGGAGCATCATAAACTTTGATAATGTAAAAATGAGAATATGATAAACAGATTAAGTAGACAGAGAGAAGAATAGGAGAAGGATATTTCCAAGAAGGTGAGCAACAGACATTGTTTCAAATCAACATGTAAGTAATTAAAGATTGTGTGTCATTTAAAGTGTAACTATCTGCAGAAGAACTAAAAATAGCCAACCAAATATGGAGGTAGAAAGAGGAGAGAGAGAAAAGAGAGAGAGGTTTGTGGCTCAGGTTGTAGAGGAGCACATTTACTGGGAGATGTCAGGTCCTTGTGTGACCAATGACCAGGGATGAAGGAGGGAAACTCCCGCTAGTGAGAGGCCAAGGCTGTTACTTCTCATCCTCCTTGGAATTACAGAGAGAAGTTGACCTAAGCCTTTACATTCACTAGCATCCCAGATCAATAGGTCTATCCATATCTGAACTTTTGTATTTTATTTGATATCATATTGTGGCAAATGAAGAAACATTTCCAAAGACCTACGTATTATTTTCCTAAGACTGTCATAATACATTACGATAAACTGGAGGCTGAAATTGGAGTGATGCTGCCACAAGCCAAAGAACACTGGAGCTACCAAAAGCTGGAAGAGGCAAGGAGGAATCCTTCCCTAGAGACTTTAGACTCTAGGGGAGTTTGTCAAGAACTTGATTTCAAACTGGTAGCCTCCTGAACTATGTGAGAATAAATGTCTGTTGTTTTAAGCCACCCAGTTTGTAGTAATTTGTTCTGGCAGTCCTCAGAAATTAATACAACTGTCATTCTCATTTCTTTATTTTATAAATGAGGAAAGGGAAAGCTGGGGAGAGAAAGAGATTTGTCCAACCTCACACAACTGGTAAATGGCACAACCAGAATTGCAACCTAGCTCTTTTGATTCTCAGCCCAATATCTGTATACTGTTCCTAAATTATCCCTAAAAAATTGGCCAGGCATGGTGGCTCATGCCTGTAATCCCAGCACTTTGGGAGGCCTTGGCAGCTGGATTACCTGAGCTCTGGAGTTCAAGACCACCCTGGGCAACATAGTGAAACCCTGTCTCTACTAACACACACACACACACACACACACACACGCACACACACACACACGAACACACTAGCTGGGGTGTGCACCTATAGTCCCAGCTACTTGGGAGGCTGAGGGAGGAGAATCACTTGAGTCTGGAAGGTGGAGTTTGCAATGAGCTGATATCATGCCACTGCACTCCAGCTTGGGTGATAGAGTGAGATTTAGTCTCAAAGAAAAAAAAAAACACCCTAAAAAATAAAATAGGAATAAGATCAAGGGCCTAAGGAAGACTACAGATGGGTTCTTTGGAGATGTTCCACTGCTCTCCTTAGAATGATGGCATCACATAAGTCCTGGTGTATCTACTAGGAGGTGGTATTCTCTCTTTGGTACTCAAATTGTGAACAGAGTCTCCCATATCAAATACACATTAAAAATGGCATTTTGGACCATATGGTAAGGGCTCTAGCATAAGAGCCTATGTGTGGTAAAGACTTAATGGCAGACTACGGATCCCATCTGGAACTGGATTAGTTGCTGAGGTACTTGGTGTACAGAACAGAGGGTGAAATTTTAGAGACAAATACCTCCACCTTGCTATTGCTGCATTTTTGGAAATTTTATTTAACTTCTCTAAATCTGTCTTCTTCCTTATATAAAAGGAATCATGATATTTAACTTCAGCATTATTTAAAATGTTTTCCTTAGAGCATTATTTTGAGGTTTGTATTAACTCATGTATATAAAAGCACTTAGCACTGTACCTGGCACATTGTAGGTGTTGAATAAATGCTAATTCCCTTCTTTTTCTTCACCTAGAGTTTCTGGAAATAGTTCTCAACATATGTTCTCTACCTTTCACCTTAAATCCCTTTATTGCTATAACATTAGATGAATGATTGATATCCTTTGTGGTAATAAAACAAAAACTGCAATCATGAGAAGTTAAAGCAGGGGAAGGAAGATGGATACTTATGATATGCAAAGGAAGAGCAGGGGAATATTTCTACTGCAACTTTAGCCTTATAAGAAAGTAGGAAGCTTGGCCAGGCGTGGTGGCTCATGCCTGTAATCCCAGCACTTTGGGAGTCCGAGGCGGGTAGATCACGAGGTCAGGAGATTGAGATCATCTTGGCTAACACAGTGAAACCCTGTCTCTACTAAAAATACAAAAAATTAGCTGGGCCTAGTGGCAGGTGCCTGTAGTCCCAGCTACTCAGGAGGCTGAGGCAGGAGAATGGCGGGAACCTGGGAGGCAGAGTTGGCAGTGAGCTGAGACCACGCCACTCAACTCCAGCGTGGGCAACAGAGCGAGACTCTGGAAAGGAAAAGAAAGAAAAGAAAAGAAAGAAAGAGAGAGAGAGAGAGAGGAGAGAGAGAGAGAGAAAGGAAGGAAGGAAGGAAGGAAGGAAGGAAGGAAATAGGAAGCTGTTGCATTAATGTGCAATCTTAGGGGTAACTGCTCTGAAGCTCTGAGCAGGAATGGAACATGTTCTTTTGAAATCCGGTGGAGAACAGGGGCTCTGCTCAGTTGGTATTGACTGGCAGGTTGAGTTTGGATCTTCAGAAAAGCACATCTAAGGGACCAAGGGCTGGAGCAGACAGAACTTGTCAGATTTCAAGTGATTTTTAAGAAAGAAAAAGTTTTCTGAATGTGCTTCAGCTTTCAAAGTCTCAGGGAAGCAGCGCCTTAGGGTCATAGAGTCACTAAATTTTAGCTAAAGCTAAAACACATCCTTACATACAGGGCTAACATGCTGAACAGTAAAGTGGAGCTGTTCTGGTTGAAGCAGAGCTGAGGGACTCACAGTCTGGCTGCCCATCTCAACCCACAAAACTGAATTCAAAGAAACCTTTGGATCACTCTAGAATTCCGAGGAACAGAGATCTAAAGTCATCATAAGGAAACCAAGACCCAGAATTTTTTAAAAAATAACTTGACCAACATTAAACTGAGACAGATTACGGATAGGAAGTGGATTTCCTGACTCTTACTCCAGGGCTTACCTCATCTCACACTTCAGTTTCTGGTCTTCCCACTTTCAGCTGGTATTTTAGCTAGTCCTTTGTCTACAAATGCATTTCATTATTATGTACGGTTTTGTCACGTGGTGCCCCTTGGAAGAAAAATTCTGTCTACACCATGCAGTGGTGGAAGAACATACATTGAATACACATTACACATACTTTGAATATACACTACTGGAGTTTGATCTTGTTTTATGAGCCCAATTAATTGCTCATGAAATTTGGAATCCTTCCTGGAGCCTAATTTTATGTGACAAAAATCATCTAGACAAACTGTGTTCTATTTGGAACAGTATCTCATAAGAAGGAAAAATAAAACTCTTTGTTTCTTGAGCTCCTTCACCGTTGGAAACCAAATCACTTTCTAATCCTAAACAATCGGGTTAACCTGGATTTATAACCCCATTCTCACTAAGAAAGGGAGCTGAAGTCAGAGCTGAGGAGGTGGCTTTGGAATAAGGGTTCTTATAAGGGTTGAGGAAAGAAACCGACATTTATTAAATGTGTTCTAATTGTCAGACACTGTGATTAGCATTTTACAAGGTTTTTACCTCCATATAATCTCCTAAACTTCTTTTAAAAAGTTCATCAACATAATGGCTTTTAAAAGTCATTGGCTTCCATCACAATATACATAGTCACTAGACAGCTTCAGAGAGAATTGTGATGTGTTGTGCTGGCCTCACCCATAGCTAATAATCCATCAAGACTCACATGCTCATAGGGCCGGAGCAGGAGACCCTAAGTCCCTGACTCCCGCACTCCCCTGGCGCGCCACATTTCAGCACGACGGACAGCGCAGCACTGGGGCTCGACGGGGGAGGCGGGGACCAATACCACGCTGTTTCAGCCCGGCTTTTTCAAATCTCTCGGGTCTCCGCCCTCATTTCCGTGCATTTTCGAAACGACTCTCACAGCAACCGAAGCCGGAAAAAAGCATTCACAGAAAACGGGGAAGCTCCAGGGTTCGCTTACCGTCTGACAAGTCAATCAGCCCGAGGTAGTGCAAAAGTTTCAGGGAGGAGCACACGACCACCACTATTCCCAGTGTCTGGAGTCCTTCGGACTCGCCCTCTGCCCACATCCTCACAGCACCCTGGCGCACCGGCAAGCGCTAGGCGGTCATGCAAAGCCGGAAAACCAGGCTTCCAAGCCTCCCTTCCCGCTGTTCTCCTAAAGTGCTCGGTTTCTTTTCCACCAGTCTCCCTTCCTCTTTCTCCCTCCCTCCCTTCCTTCCACTCCTCCCCCTCCCTCCACCTCTCTCCTCCTCCTAGCTGGTAATCTCTATGTTTCATAGTAATATTTGCTTTTATTTCCTCTTTTCCCAAGGCAATTTCTCCAACGGTTTAACCAGTCCCTAATCTGCTAGCTGACTGTAACCATCACGGCAACGTCTCACGGCATATTCTCTTGGCAGCTCAGAGGAAACGTGTGTCAGTGTAGACCATTTCAAAGACATACAGAAAGAGCCCCACTGCTTTAGATCACAGATAGATGGAGAGATGAAAGATACTTTTTCAAAGGGACAACAATTTGCCAGTGAAAAACCTGACGAGCTGATCTGGAACATATGTGGTCCCTGCTTTGACACGGTGAACTGTCCCTGGAAACTGTACCACCAGGAAAGCTGTGGTAAACTGGAGTGCGTCTACAATTATATTTGTCTTTGGGGAGGTTTTATATTAGTATCAGAAATTATTAGATGGGTAGTCAGGCTGGCTAAGTCATCACTGGGCAGCACTGAGTGAGCAAATGTTCTGGAAATGAAAGAAAGAATGAGGAAGAAACAGAGTGGTGCTGTCGGCATGCCCTAAACTTTTGGGCTCTATGGGGGAACTTTCCCTTCTTCCTACACTGGATTGTCAGCAGTGAGCCTGGGGGAAAGGTGCTTGACGTGGGGAAAAGGGAAGATTGCACTCTCAGAGTCACAGAGACCTGTCCTTGGGCAAGTTCCTGGATCTCCGTGAGGCCGTTTCCTCTTCTTAAATAAACTTACCACAAATAAGATAACTTGTGTAAAGTGTGGAAACAAAGTAGGCACTTCACAAATGCTGGTGTCAGATTTTGAGAATACATTATATTGGCAACACTGTGGAGCAAAGACACTCTTTTGAATCATTGGCAGGAAGGTAAATTCATAAATCAATTGTATATATCCGTTTATTCAGAAATTCCACTTGTAAGGATACCTACATATGTGCACAAATATATATGTACACAGATATTCATTGCATCATTCGTTTATAACAGTAAAAGACTGAAAGAACTTACATGCTCATCAGTGAGAAAACTGGTTCCATAAATTATAGTGCATACATAAAAGGAGTACCATATAAGCCATTAAAAATAATATGGCACATCCATGTATCTTTGCCTGGAAAGATACTAAAAAAATACTATTAAATGAAAAAAAAAAAAACCTAAGTTGTTTAGTAGCACTATTACCAATGTTAATGTTACTATTTTAATATTGGAAAGGAACACACACACACACACACACTGTCGTATCCATAAAATATTTCCAAAGGAATACACTAATAGTTGAGCATTTTAGTTGCCTCTGGAGAGAACTGAGGAACTGCGTTCAGAGGGTGGCTGTTGCTGAAATTTTCTCCTATGCATGTGCGTAATGGATTCAAAACAACAATAACTAAATGTGAATGCTGGCCTCTCCTCCCCTTCCTTCTTTGGGAAAAGGGAGACATAGTCTACATATTGGATTGAGACTCGGGAAAATCTTGTCTTCCCTGCTCTGTGTCTCTCAGCTCTGTTCTTTGTGTCAATCTTCATTCTCATTGATGTGTAGGCAGTGATGCCCTGGGGTCAGCCTGCTGCAGCTTGTGAAAGCTAATTGTTAAATTTTCAGGAAATCAGCAAGGCAGTTGTTAAATCTTTGTTAGCTTGAAATCAGCCATGGTAGGGTGTTGCCACCACAGAAATTAGCAAATGCTACAAATCAGTGTTTCTTCACCCTCCCCACTGTCTCTGAATTACCAGGATGCCACGCTACCATTCCAGATCCCATCTGCCCCGAAGAAAACCTGAGAAATTCACCTGCCCAGAGGTTTTCCTGACTCACTTTGTTTCCTCTCCTCTGGACCCCTAGCAAGTGTAATAATTTTTGGCATTCACATATCCAGATATGAGGAACTAAATTAGAAGCAGGAAGATTTCTATGTTTCTAATAAGTCAATACTTTGTTCTCTTGGCTTCTCTTAGCTGTATCTCTTCTAGGTTTCTACTTACTCCTTCCCCTCTCCCTACTGCTTCCTTTACAACAACTCTCTGCCTTATAAAACTCATGCTGTTCTTGATCTTCCCTCCTGTGTACTCTCCCTTTTTGCAAGCTCATGCATAAGCTAGGCAGAAGCTCTCCTCTCAGCCATTTTCCTGGGCTCTCGTCCCAAATTTTCATCTATTGCCCTTTTGTACTGCATACAAAACATTGCCAGTGAGGTCCCATCAACAGGTAATACTGAGCATCTGTTAGCTATAAGGTCAGGTGCCAGGAATTAGACTTAATGCCTTACTGCTTTCTGGTATTTCTGGGAAAGAATGATACAAGAAGGAGGAATAGTGGTTCCCACTTTCTGCTTTGCTGTTACTGCGTAAAGACTTAAATTCTTCCAAGAATTCTGACTTCACAGACAATTCCCCTTCTGATTGTCTCCCAGTCTTGAACTTTAGGAGCACCTGTGTCTCAGGTGAGCCACCTCGGTGGCAACCAGAAAGACTTACCTACTATTTCCTAGAAATGGTGAGGTGCCACTTCTTATTCCCAATAATGTCAGAAGGAAATCCACGTCTCATAGTAGTGGGTGTCTGAGTAACAACCCAAAGTCTACCTGCCTCCAAAGTCTGTGCTGTCCTCATATGTCCCAAGCTGAGTCTGTGATTTGGCATTTGTGAAAGATACATGAATTGTTTATTAGAAAACCTGCCTTCTCAGAGCTTGCAGTGAGCCAAGATCCCGCCACTGCACTCCAGCCTGGGTGACAGAGCGAGACTCCATGTCAAAAAAAAAATAGAAAAATAAAGAAAAAAACAAAAGAAAACTTGCATTCTTCTCACATCCCAATTCCATCAGAGCCACAAGGTTTCTGCACGAATCTCTCTACATGTAACAGCTTTGAAATCTTTATTGACGTTCCATCCTTCATTTGATGGGAAATGTTTGCCCTAATTGGAGCACTCATGGAATCTACTTCACAAATTGCTTTTTACTATTTCCATATAGAGTGTAAGGTGAATATGTTTGTATTGGAGATGTAAGCCTGCACAGATTTTGATATTTCTCTTACTAAATTTGTCCCAAATTACTACTTTTTTTTTGGCCAAGAATCTTCACGTTGTTGGTCCTCTTCAATTCCTTATCGATACTGACGGGTATTTTTTTTTCCCCTCAGGTCCATTTGCCTTAAAGAAACAAAGGTTTGATGATTTGTGAAAAGGTTTCTCTGGGTGAGGATGATGTGTGTTAGGGGTGCGGGGCATGGGATTGGGGAGGATTAGCTGACCTCATGGACCAGATACCTGACTTTTGATCCAGACATCATAAAAGACTGGATTCCAATTTAGGTCCTTGCATCTTGACAAATGAATACTGGCCGTGGTCTGCAAGGTCTCCCAGGGGTCTTGGAAACCAAGATGGTCACACTCACAAATGCCAAGTTTTTGACAAACAATTTTAGCTCTGGGTTTGAATTTTAGCTCTACCACTTACTAGGTGTGTGACCACTATAAGTCATTCAAGCTTTTGGAGCCAGTTTCCTTACCTGGGGATAATATTAATATCCATAGCACAGAGTTGTTACAATAACAAAATGAGATGATGCCATAAACTGCTCAGCACAGTCCCTGATACCCAGTGAATGGCAGTGTGGCACAGACGTCCAGACCATACTCTCTGGGTTAGAAGCCTATATTGACTGTTAACTCTGCCTTCTACTTAGCTCTCTGACTATGGTGAGTTACTTAACTTCCCTGGGCCTAAGTTTTCTCACCTCTAAAACAGAGATATTCACAGTGTGTACTTCATAGAGTTGTGAGATTAAGATGAATTAGTAATTATGTGTAGAAAGAATAATGATATTAGTATAATTATTACTATTACTATTAACCATAAGCTCGAGGCAATAATGATCAGCTGGGCCCTACGGACAAGTCGCATATTGAGTAGGTACAGTCTGGAGATCTGGATCTGGGGAGAGGAAGGAGTATTATTTCAGGTAGGGGAATCAGACTTCCTCTGGAAATTGCTGGGTGCATGAACTTCAATTCTCCAGCCACAAATCTTTCTTCCAGGTAAATGTTTTCAGCTGAGTATGATTTGTTTTTGCTTAAACTTCACTTGAGTATCAGCCTCTAGCAGTCACAAAATCAAATGCAATTTTAGCTAGCTACTTCTGCTGCTCTCAGCTTGCTTGTTGCTGTGTAACCTGAAGTAAATGGAGAGGCCCCGTGGTGCAATGTCCCACAAGATCGGAGCAGTTCACTTAGTTATCTGAAAACACATGTGCAGTACGACATCCATGTGCCCTTGACTCAACAGGGCTTGCTGCGGCCATGGGGGCTTTCTGACTGGTTCTCCTGGTAAGGTACTGTCTAAACCTCATTTGGACAAACTAATTTGATAGGGGCCTCATTTTCCAGAATGTTCTGCTGCAGTTGGTATTAAAGTAATGCCAATAATTGCACTTGAAGTTTTCTTTTCTTTAAAAGGTGCAAAAGAGATGAAAGAACTCCTCAGAGCACCATCTCAGAGCTCCTGATTCTATCAGAAAGCAATTATTTAACCGCAAGATGGTTATGGTTCAGAGAGAAAATCATTACCATTCCCATCACTGACCAAAATGGGAAAATGATTCGTGTGTTCTTTATCTTAGCCTTTATCTTGGTGCCCTTTTGTAGGCACAGGATGGGTTTGTTTAAATTATATAAAGATAACAATTCGCGGTGGCTCAAGCCTGTAATCCCAGCACTTTGGGAGGCCGAGACGGGTGGATCACGAGGTCAGGAGATCGAGACCATCCTGGCTAATACGGTGAAACCCCATCTCTACTAAAAATACAAAAAACTAGCCGGGCGAGGTGGCGGGCGCCTGTAGTCCCAGCTACTCGGGAGGCTGAGGCAGGAGAATGGCGTAAACCCGGGAGGCGGAGCTTGCAGTGAGCTGAGATCCAGCCACTGCACTCCAGTCGGGGCGAAAGAGCGAGCCTCCATCTCAAAAACAAAAAAAAAACAAAAAAAAAAAGATAACAATTGCACAATAATAATGATATCTCTCTTCCTCCCTCCCTCCCACCTGTAATCTTTTCCTTTCCTTTCCTTTCCTTTCCTTTCCTTTCCTTTCCTTTCCTTTCCTTTCCTCTCCTTTCCTTTCCTCCCTTCCTTCCCTCCCTTCCTCCCCCTTCTCTCCCTCCCCCCGCCTCCCTGGCTCCCTCCCTCCTTTCTTCCTCCCTTCCTTCTTTCCTCTTCCTCCCTCCTTTCCTCTCTCTTTTCTTAGATATTCACAGTCCACCCAAACTCTTGCGCCTGTTGGACACTGCAGATAGATAAAAAGTCTTACCTATTAGGAAGTTCACAAAGTCTGAAATGTCCTTTAGGATTTTCAATTTGCAAAGTTTTGTTTAATCTTTTACATCTATTTGCATGTTGCAGTTTCTCAATAAATATTTGTTGAAAAAATACTATGCCACTCTCCATAATCAACTTTTGAATTAGGATACAGCATTATTTCTGTTTTACAGGTAAGAAAATGGGGGCAAAGAGAGGGAAGCTAAATGTCATCAGGATTTTCCATGGAGCAGGTACTGTGCTGGGCTCTGCACAGTTTTCTCCTTTATCTTAATTATTATAACCACTAATGATATTTTTAGTGGTGTCAACTTACATAGCAATTTTATTTTATTTTAGAGACGGGGTGTTGCTCTGTTGCCAGGCTGGAGTGCAGTGGCGTGATCTCAGCTCACTGCAACCTCCGCCTCCCGAGTTCAAGTGATTGCCCTGTCTCAGCCTCCTGAGTAGCTGGGACTACAGGTGCGCGTCACCATGCCCAGCTAATATTTTTATATTTTTTAGTAGAGACGGGGTTTCACCATGTTGGCCTGGATGGTCTCGAACTCCTGACCTCGTGACCCACCCGCCTTGGCCTCCCAAAGTGCCAGGATTACAGGTGTGAACCACTGCACCCGGCCATATATATACATATATATTGAGACAGGGTCTCACTCTGTTGCCCAGGCTGGAGTTCAATGGTGTAATCATGGTTCACTGCAGCCTCAGCACCCTGGGCTCAAGTGATCCCCCCACCTCAGCCTCCCAAGTAGTTGGAACTAGAGGCACAGGCAGCAAGCCCAGCTAATTAAAAAAATTCTAGACATAGAGGTCTCACTATATTGCCCAGGCTGGTCTAGAACTCCTGGGCTCAAGCGATCCTCCTGCCTCAGCTCCCAAAGTGTTGGGATTACAGGTGGAAGCCACTGTACCCAGCCCAGAGCAATTTTAGACAGATGCTGAAAGGTTAAAAAAAAAAAACAAACCCTCAGCGCATCTAGCTCTCAGGCCTTCTTTCAGAATCTATCATTGGGAAGAGGTGTCATGCTTTAAGCAGCACCTTGTGGAATCCAGCAGGGCTGGCTCTCCATCCCCAGGGTCTCTGTCCCTCAGGAGTTAATTCTCCAAGTCAGGTCTGCTTATTTGATTTTATTGTCAGCTCCGTGGAGACTGGGGAGGAAGGAGGGAAGACAGCTGGAGAGAAGCTTCCTGGTTTTCCCCTGGCATTTTAGAAACCCTAGGAACAATCACTCCAAGCGTTCTGGGAGATCAATTTTGGGAGGATCTTGAACCCTGCTTCCAGGATTCCGTGTCCTTTGGGATAAATTTCAGAACCTACTCTCCCAAAATTTCAGCCTGCAGGGTCCATTCTTCATTCTCCATCTCATCAACATCCCATACTAGGGTTCCAAGCTGACAGGTGGAGATGTAGGTCTCTGCTTAAAACAGGCTAGAGAATGGGGATCGATGCCTCCCAGCAGGGAGGAATAATGAGAACATTCATTAATGACTGCACCATGTTCCTGTGGATTGTCAGCACCAGTCATTTTTTGCTTTGAACAAAATGTAACTGTTGTCAATGGAAAGCCATTTGCAAATAAAACCAGTGAGTAATGATATTTAGATACCCATTGACATGTTTCAATTTTTACCTTCTTTGTCTAGAAAGGATCAGAATTTCAACAGAAATTCCAATTCAATACACACATTTATAATCAAACCTGTGGATGTAACTTAACTATTAAATATTTCCCTCCCTCCCTCCCTCCCTCCCTCCCTCCCTCCCTTCCTTCCTTTCTTCCTTCCTTCCTTCCTTCCTCATTGCTTTCTTCTTGGGAATAAATTGCCAGGTATGCTGCTAAATCCCCTACAATGCCCAGAACAGCCCCCATCACAGTGAAATATCTGTCCCAAGATGTCAGTGGTGCAGAGGTGGGGACAACCCGCTTTAGCGTTTATCCTAGGAATAGAACTGCTGTGTCACAGGATCTATGCACCTTTTACTAAGTATTGCCAAATGGTTTCCCAAAGTTGTTTTACTAATTTACCCCCAACCTAGCAGTATGTGTAAGAGCTCTCATTCACCATCCCCACATCGCCATTTTACAGATTAAAAACCTGAGGCTTTGAAGGGTATGGAGTAACTTGGATAAGGGTATAGAGTGACAAGGACATTAACAAATCTTTGAGCGTGACATAGATGTTATATCTCCCCGCAAGGACACAGCCAAGGAAGATAAATTCAGTCCTTCCATATAAGAGATATTTACAAAATCTTAATTACATACCAGGAAGTATACTTTACACATATCTTCTCAAATCTTCCCCCAACTGTACAAGATAGTTTCAGAGCCCACTTAATAGCATGGGCTTTGAAGCCAGCCAGAACAGACGTTAGGTCCCAGAGTGGTAATTCACTAGCCCTGTGCCTCAGGAAACTTACTTGAGCTTGCTGAGTTTCAAGTTTCCTCATCTGTGAAACAGGAACCATGGTAGACCTATGTCACTGTATCGTTGTGATAGAGATAACGCGATAGGCCATCCATAAATATTAGCTGTCATGGTCATCAGCATCACCACTCTCACTTAAGAGACTGGGAATAGAGCCTCAGAGTTTAAATTGCAAAAGGTCGCAGCTAGTAAGTGGTAGAACTAGAATTTGAACTCGGGTCTGTCTGACTCCAAAGTTCATCTCACTTTAACTGTGTCAAGTTGTGTACCCAAGAGGGGAGGACTCCTAGCCCCATCCCACCAGTTTAGACTAATCGGGGTTGGGTGGGGACAGCATGTGTGAATTACTAAAACTCGGAATTCATCAAACACTTTTAAATAACACATTTTCATGGTACCATGAATATTTAGTAACTCAGCTAAGTAAAACAAATGTTGTCAAGATATCAGTTGCCTGGGGACCTGCTATAATAGATAGTCTGGGATGATCTGTAATTAGAATGTGGACTGCATGAAAATGGCGATTCGACAGATTCTGAAAACAACCTCTTCTCTTACAAATTATAAATATCCCCTTTGCCATATTATTACTATCCATCTGCTTCACCCTCGAAGACAAACCAACTAAAACCTATTGCCCAGGCAAAGATCACAGATTTTGAATTAGTGGTGTCAGAATGAACAATGCTTGCCTTCCTACACCCTGTTTGCAATCAAATCCTCCAATTTCTCCTCTATTTTCTGCCCCCCTCCCTCCTGGGAAGACATTTGTCTTCAGAGGCTGGCAATGAGGCATTTGCCATTAGACACACTATGACATATTTTAAATATGCTCCAAGAAGCCGAGGCTAAATTACACTGGTGAGTTATTAAAAACAGCTCTCAGTGCTATTATTATTTATTGCATTTGCAACTCTCAGCAGCAGCTGATTACACTGCTTAATCTTATATTTTTTTAAAATTCCCCACCCTGAAATTAATTCTCCCCACAATGAATAAGCAAGGTCAGCCACACTGAGCATCCTTTGGAAGCATTTGGATTCTGGGAAGGAATTTGATGGACAGCCCTGGAGCAGAACCTCAGTTTCTCCAGGGGAGGAAGTCCTTCACTTGAAATATGGACATCTCTTTTCTGAACCCCTTAGAGAGGGAGTTCTCCAAATCACAGGTCTCACCACGCCAGTCCCTTCCATGCTGTCTCTGCAGCTGCCGTATGTTGCTGTCATTGAAAGACCTCTGTGATCTGGCCCCTGCCTCCCTCCCCAGCCTCATCTCTCATAGCCCCATGTCCTCATCCAGGACTCAGTCCTCGAAGTGACTTGTGTTTTGTTTCCAGTGCCAGGCTCTGCCCTCTGAGCCTTTGCATATGCTGGTCCTCTCGCCTGAAGTCCTGCCTCCACCCTTATTTTCTTGGCCAATACCCTTTCCTTCCAGAAGCAGCTTAGGGAATATCTCCTTAGTGAAGCTTCCAGTGAGGAATAGAAGGATTTCTTCACCACATCCATAAAACCGCACTCCTCCATCTATTGTAGCACTCAGCACACTGTATTGTCACTGTGTATTTGTGTCTCTTTTTTGTTATATTGTGAACTGCTTGAGAGCAACTGTAGTTTACTGTCTAAGCTTTACTGTCGAAGCTCCCAGCATAGGCCCAGCACAAAGAAAGTGCTTTGAGAATTAAGAGATGAAAAATAGAAGTAGTGTAGCAGTGCAGGAAGAGCCAAAGCTCTTGAATGAGGCATTTGTTCATTCACTCATTCATTTATTCAGCAAATATTTATTAAGCATCTATTATGAGCCAGGCTCTGTGCTAAGCACTAGGGACACAATGATTAAAAATAAATGGTTCTTATGCTAATGGCGTAATGGGGGAGACAGACATAACTCAAATAATAGCACAAGTGTATCATATAGGCCATGATTAGTGCCATAAAGAAAAAATACTCAGGGCCATGACAGCATAAAGATAAGGCCCAACCCAGGCTGGAGTTTGTATAGCGAGTTTCATCAGGGCTGCCCTCCTTGAGGAAGTGATGCTTTAGCTAAGAGCTGAAGGAGGAATAGCCATTAACTAGGTGGGAGGTAGGGCAAGAACATTTAAAGCAAAAGAGACAGCAAGGGTAAAGGTTCTGAGGGCTGTGGGGGCCTAAGTGCTGAAGAGGTGTGTAGGAATGAAGTAAAGGTCAGTACTAGGACTGGGGAACAGGCGAGGGTGGAGGTGGTGTGCGACAGATCAGGTTGGGAGACACCCAGGGGCCAGGCCATGCAGAATATTGTAGACTGTGTTAAGGATTTGTCTAGCCTGGCCACAGTGGGTTTTAAGCAAAGGAACAACATTTTGAGTGTGTATGTGTGTGTGTTTTAAACCATCTGCAATACAGAGAACAGAATGGGGGACAAGGTACACAGAGATTGTGGGGTATGAACTTCCAGACTGCCTCAGAAGACAGTGTCAAGGCGGTGTTAATGCCCAAAGGACCACAGGGAGGTGGGGAGACTTCCAGAGGTCCTCAGGGAGATACCTGGACCATGTGTCAGGTTCACAGGCCTGCTCCAGATGTCCTCTTCTTTTTTGAATTTTTTTAATTTTTTGAGACAGAGTCTCACTCTGTCGCCCGGGCTGGAGTGCAATGGCGTGATCTCAGCTCACTGCAACCTCCACCTCCCAGGCTCAAGAGATTCTCCTGCCTCAGCTTCCCCAGTAGCTGGGATTACAGGTGTGCTGCATTTTTGTATTTTAGTAGAGAAGGGGTTTCACCATGTTGCCCAGGGTGGTCTCGAACTCCTGAGCTCAGGCGATCCACCACTTTGGCCTCCCAAAGTGCTGGGATTACAGGCATGAGCCACCATGCCTGGCCCAGGATGTTCTTTCCCAAAGCAGAAGCTCCTGCTGGGGGAGTCTCAGCCTTACCTGGGTTAACCAAACTGGTGCAGGGAGAAGGGGCTCTGCTTTAGAGCAGAGCCCCCAGGGAAACTGAGCTCAGGCCAATTCTATAATTTACAGTTTATGCCTCTAGGGGAGTGAGGTCAGAGAACTGAACCCTTACCTGTAAGTTCTTGCCCTAACTTCTAAGTCCTTGGAAGGGTTAGGTCAGCCCATCCTAGGCTTAATTTGCTACCTTAGGAAGAATCAGACCATGGGAGGTCATCTACTTCATCGTTCAATTTCGTGCAACAATTCATTCATCCATCTCTCCCTTCGTCCATCTGCCCATCCATCCATCCATCCATCCATGCATTCATCCAACAAATATTCACTGAGAAAATATAAGAACCTGGCCTTTTGATCCTCAATATAGTATGTGTTCTGTGCTGGTCCACATCTGCCCAATTTGACTTAGTGTTTGTCGGCTATAGGTAAGGGATGAAGTCTGGCCCAGACTCTGTCAAAAAATTTTGTTCTTTCAGTTCTCTGGTTGCTGAATTGGAGCCCCAGGCAAACCCTGCATTCTTCTCTCCTGATTTAATTGGTCCATTATTTTAAACTTTTGTAGATAAGGGAATAAAAAAGTCAGTGGAATATTGTATTCATCACATTGAAATTAATATGCTTCATTACCACAAAGACAAGGAGTATGGTTGTAATATTTTCTCAAAACTTTTAATTGAACAGAGCATGGGAGGGGGAAAAGTGAAAATGAAAAGCACCAAGCTCGGATGTTGTTTTTCACTTTCTCAAAATGTGCGCTGTTTGTGATCCACTCATCTCATTAGTGTTAATTATGACCTAAAATAAAATGGCATTTAACACTGTGCTGAGACTTTAATTAAAGCCAAACCTTCATACCCAGGAACTCTCCGAAGTCCAAGATAGTTACTCTAAAATGGTATAAGCTTCTGCTGAGCCAGCGGTATCCACACACTCACTCCATCCCCTGCTGCTGGAAGCCCGATACTTCAATCCATCCACCATCCATCCATCCTTTCAACAAATTAATTTAAGGTAGTTCTGGGGAAAGAAAATGAATATTTATTAAATATCACTCTATTACTTTAAATGCATTCTTTGTAACCTAATGTAGCACCAAGGACCTAGGAATATTCAAGTAAGGATAGTGAGTAGTAGTGTATGCATTATCTCATTTAATCTTCAAAAGAGTCTCATGAAGTAAGGACAAATTGTTCTATCTATTTTACAAGAGGTGAAACTGAGGTCCAGAGAGGTTTGAAACCTTGCCCTAAATCATATTCATGGCATGTTTTCCTGCTTTACACTGCTGAGCTAGAAAGAGTAATCTGAATTATCTAAATGTATTCATTCGTTCATTCATTCATTCATTCATTCATTCGAGATCGCCCACTATGTGTCAGATCTATGCTAGGGGCTAGAGAGACCCCAGTCCCTTTATTCACACGTTCAGTGAAGCGGGCCAACAATTGGTAGAGATGACAAGACTGTGATGAGAAAGAGAAGCAGGAGGGCTGTGGGGCTAGGATGCAGGGACAACCAGCCCAGCCTGGGAATCCAGGAAGGGTTCCCCAAGAAGGTAAGACTAGTGGAACAATTTTATCCATAATTCCTACAGAAGGACCCACCCAGAGGGTGGCCTAGTGATTCTTTCAGAGATTATGGCAACCCCAAAACCAGTTTCCCAGAAGCAAGCATGGTGCAGGGCCCATCCAGCCAGACTGCAGATAGCCTGCGCCTGGGAACCACCTCCAGAAAGCATGCTAATGACTGACCCCAGTCATCTGGGCTTCCTGGCATCAGAATCTGTGGATAATACTGAAACATTAGTGTCTCAAACAGATTAGGCACTAGTAAGGAGTGGCACACCTCTCCTCCCACATCATGGGTTCCCAACTCTTGTCTGGTTTCTGAGTTCTGGAACCTGAGCCAACCATGACAGCTGCACTGGGTTCCTCCCCTGTATGCCAATCTCTTTATTTGAAGGAAAAGTAAATGCAAGAGAGCAGTTACTGATCTGGTCAATAATTCAGAGATTTCTAGGGCTGACATGGTGCTGGAACAACCAACCTGCTCATCGACAGGGGAGGAGGCTGTGGCCCAGACCAGGCAAGCCACCTGTCTCGTGTCATACAGCAGAACCAGCCCAGGACTCCTGACTCTAGTCTGGTGGTAATTCCTTTGTCCTAGCAGGGACCAGTGGAGAACCTTTTAGGAAAGGTCGGGATGCTGAAGAAAATGATTCTTGCCCATAGATTAGCTTCCTGTTTACCAAACTTTGCCTCCCCTCCTTACCTGCCCTCCCTGGCCAGGAGCCTGGCTGCACAGCTACTCTTTCTGCCTGTGACTTGCGCATCAGCTCAATACTTAACCTCTTAGAGAGTTCTCCTTTCAAGCTTCATCCTCAGGGAAAAGGGACGCAGTTTCAAGGAAAAGTGCATATTGCATTTCTGCAGCCTCACATCTACTACCTGTGATTTCCCGTAGGGATAAAACCTGTGAATTAGTGGCCAGTGTGATCCTTGGATAATCCCGCAATCACTGTGATTGGTTTGGGGATGGACATGTGAGCCCATCGGAGCCAATGAGATTCTGTGAAATGTTGAAGTTCAGTTACATGAGCCAATAAATTCCCTTTTGTTTAAGTGATTCTGGGTTGGGTTTCCTGGTACTTGTAACCTAAAGAGTCCTGAATGACGAAGTAATAAAAACAGTAACTCGAGTAATATTAATTGGCTGCTTATCTGGGCTAGGTACTGTGTCAAGTTCTTCCATTTGTGAACTTATTTGGCATTCCCAGCAACTTTATGGGATATTCAATATTGTTGTCCTTACATTGTGCCTAGTGAGGTTAAAATAACTCAGACTGCTGCCAGCATGTAAATGACGAAGCTGGGCTTTGAACCTGAGCAGCCTGGCTCTAGAGCCCATGTTCTCAAACACAGTGCAGTGCTGCCCCTCGGCACATACTCTTGTCAGCTAGAGCCCCAGGAAGCTTCTCTTCCATTTGCTGGTCTGGTAGAGACACAGTTCCCAACTCAGTCAAATTCTCAAGAAGGACTAGATGAATTTCATTAGGTCTCCATGGAGAAGGCAGTTTGCTTGCGGAAATTCATCCTTCCCAGGGACCTGTCTACCACACTATGCCTGAACTTCTATCATTAGATATGTGTATCTTTGGATTGCTAATAGTAATTACGGTTATAATAATGACAGTTTTTACTTTTTTTTTTGAGACAGTTTCACTCTTGTTGCCCAGGCCAGAGAGCAATGGCACGATCTCGGCTCACCACAACCTCTGCCTCCTGGGTTCAAGCGATTCTCCTGCCTCAGCCTCCTGAGTAGCAGGGATTACAGGCACCTGTCACCACACCCAGCTTATTTTGTGTTTTTAATAGAGACGAGGTTTCTCCGTGTTGGTCAGCCAGGTCTTGAACTCCTGAACTCATGATCCACCTGCCTTGGCCTCCCGAAGTGCTGGGATTACAGGCGTGAGCCACCGCGCCCGGCTGACGGTTTTCACTTTTTAACATACCTGTTTCTTACCAGGCCTTTCTTTGAGCACTTTGTATATATTGTCTCATTTACTTCGTAGAGAAGAGGAAAATGAGGCCAACTATCATGTTGGAAGTCATAGAACAATGATGTATTCACTTCCTCAGAGTCTGCTGAAGGACACACCCTGGCTTCTGGCCTCTTGGGCCTGCAGTCTCCTGGAGGGAGAAGTGGGCAGGGGCTCAGTGAGCAGACCACCTGAGGATGGCCAAATGGAATCGCTGCTGCAACCACAGATGCTGGGCCAGAGAGGCGAATCAGGTCCCTTGGTCTGGCAGAGATCAAGAGTGAAAGCAGGGGGCCGGGCGCGGTGGCTCAAGCCTGTAATCCCAGCACTTTGGGAGGCCGAGACGGGCGGATCACGAGGTCAGGAGATCGAGACCATCCTGGCTAACACGGTGAAACCCCGTCTCTACTAAAAAATACAAAAAACTAGCCGGGCGAGGTGGCGGGCGCCTGTAGTCCCAGCTACTCGGAGGCTGAGGCAGGAGAATGGCGTGAACCCAGGAGGCGGAGCTTGCAGTGAGCTGAGATCGCGCCACTGCACTCCAGCCTGGGTGGCAGAGCGAGACTCCGTCTCAAAAAAAAAAAAAAAAAAAAAAAAGTGAAAGCACAGATTTCTTAAGAGCCAGCAACTAGCAAAAAGTCCAGATGAAAGTACCCCAAAATGTTAATGCTGGATTTCTTTGCCGTTTGGGTTATTTGAGATACTTATTTTCAGTCTTTCATATCTTTGCTATATTTTATGCAATGAGCTGACTTACCCTTATAATTATAAAGAAAACAAAACAAAACAAAATCACAGCCCATTATGAAAATTATAGTAGGAACCAGTAATAAAAGGAATCAGGCATTCTTGGAGGTTCCTTGGAGTGGCTCCAGGGCCAGGGCAGGAGATGCTCAAAGTGAGCCTAAGCATCTTTTGCTGCCAACAGTGAAGAAGTGCACACACACACACACACACACACACATGCAAACACACACAAAACCCAAACCCCTCAATGATAGGGACATAGGAGCCAACTGCAAGATCTCCCAGTAGCCAAAGGTGGAATAATTTGAGCAACAAAAGAAGTAAAATACGATTGCATTATAACCCAAAGTGTCAACATAAATATCCTTGAGCTCATATTAATATAAACAAATCTCTTATGCAGAATAATTCCCAATAATTCATGAAGATGGTTCACTCTCAAAGAGGGTCTATAACTTTCACTCCTTCAGTGTGAGTTGCACACAGTGACTTCCTTCCAAAGAGCCAAGAGAGGAAGGGAGAAAAATGATTTCACAGCAGAGAAACCTGACAAACACGACCTTAGCCAGGTGATCGAGGTCACCATCAGCAGTGGTAGGTTGTGTTGATAGCATGCACTCTTCAAATGATGTGATGTGAATGACACTTTACCTCTGTGCTCTTCCTTCCCAAACCCCAGTGCAATCATCAGAAAAGCTTCAGATAAGACCCAGTTGAGGGACATTCTACAGACATCTGCCCAATATCTCCTTAACATTGTCAAGGTCACCAAAACAGGGTCGCCTAAGAAACGGTCACAGCCAAGAGGAGTCTAAGGAGACACGCCTACTAAATGGAATGTGGGATCCTGAACTAGAAAAAGGACTTCAAGTAAAAACTCAGGAAGTCTGAGTTAAGTATAGACTTGAGCAAATAATAACATTGCAACATTGGTCCATTAGTGGTGACACTGGTTAACCTAAGCTGTTACCAACGGGGGTTGCCGGGTGTGCAGGATTTGGGAACTCTTTTACTATCTTTGAAGTTTTTCTGTAACTATAATTTAAAACTATTCTAAAATGAAAAGTTTGTTCTGAAAAGCTAGATAGGAACAGAGCATGGCAGGAGAAACAGGCATATTACAAAGGCTTGGGATGATCTCTCAGGTCAGCCGAAAAAATGGTTTAACTCCCAGTGACTCTTTGACTTTTTTCCCAGAAAAAAATCTAGATTTCTGTAAATAAATCTGTCTGCTGGACTGGAAGGGGACAAGGTTATTGGACCTAACTGGCCTTCCCCAAATCCCACAGGGGCCTCATGGCAGTTAGATTCATTAATTCAGCATTTTCTAATGATTAACACTGATCAATAAGCCACTGGGTCTGTTCTTTAAATCAATTGCCCCATTAATGAGAATGAAAGCACCATTTTATTACCCAGGCCCTGGCCCTTTTGCAGAAAAGGCTTCTGGGGGTTTGGGCTTCCATTCCCCGTGCTGTGTATTAGGTTAATTACTCTCCCACTCAGGTCTTCCAAGCCTGATGCCTGTGACTTGGAACAAAATGAGCTGAAGGGAAAGACTTCTAGAAAAATGGGTTAGAGGCTTTCACCGAGTGAGACACTCAGTTAGTTCAGGAGTCAACTAAATTTTACCCAGGATCTTCTGAGTGCTCGGGCTGCTGCTCAAATGCTACCTCTGTAGAGAGACCTCCCTTTACCACCTTGTCTAAAATATCAATTCCCCCATGCTCTCTTGCCCCTGCTTTAGTTTTCTTTGAAGTGTTTATCACTACTAGATGTTATATTTAACTGTTTGTTTGTCTTTTTGCTTTGCTCCCCACTAAACTGAAAACCTCTTGAGGACAGGGCGCCTTGTCTGCCTTGTTCACCCCCAAAATATACCCAATAGTAGATCTCAATAAATAGTTTTGAATAAAAGAATGCAGAGAGCCGGGTGTGGTGGCTCATGCCTGTAATCCTAGCACTTTGGAAGGCCGAGGTGGGTGGATTACCTGAGCTCAGGAGTTCGAGACCAGCCTGGTCAACACAGTGAAACCCTGTCTTTACTAAATACTCAGGGTACAGAAATGAATGGGACTCAGACTCTACCCTCCCAGATCTTATAGTGCGGTGGGGAGATGAGCACTTTAACAAGGCGGAATTATAATGCAGAGAGGGAAATGCTAGGGAGGGGGCCAGTGAGAATTGAAGAGAGTAACTGAGCCTGTTTTGGGAGGTTAGGAAAACCTTCCTACGAGAAGGGATATCTAAGATGACCTGCAGGTAGAGCAGACATGTGCCGGAAGAAAAGAAGAGAAACAGAGCTGTTCAGGCACAGAGTGCAGGATGTGCAAGAGTGGATGGGGATGCAGGAACAGGAGCCCATTTGTCGGCATGGCCAGAACAGAGTGTAGGGGAAGTCACAGGATGAAGCTGGAGACATGGGCAGGGCAGATCACAAGGCCTTGGCAGTGTCTGGCTAACACTGAGGATGGGATCCAGGAGGTAGTGGGGACCTGAGGGAGAAAGTGGCATGGTCAAATTTGTCTTAGAAATATGACTTTGTTTGGAGTGTGTGGACAGGATTGGAGGAGAGTACAGACAGGGTTGAAGGAGGGTGTAGATAGGATTGGAGGAGAGTATAGAAAGGGTGGTGGAAGGGAGTGTACACAGGGCTGGAGGAGGTGGCAGGAGTGAAGGCACAGGCCAGCTGGGAGCAGTGCAGAGATCCGTGAGACACGATGGTAAAGCTGCTGGGCCATGGTAGATGGGAAGGAGAAGAGAGAGATGTAGGTGCAGACTCTCAGAGGGCAGGATAAACAGGATTTGATTGATTAGGGGTGGAGGGGAGGAAATGTCAAGGTTGACTCCCAGGCCTCTGGTTTGGGGACCAGGATGTAGGTGGGGTCCCCTGAGTGGGGATCACTGAGGCAGGACAGACTGTAAGATGACCTAAGGGTGAATTTAGTTATATTTCTCAGGCAAGGTGCCTTTGATGAGAAATCCAGAACATTCTCTTTCTGTTCTTCTAACTCTGGCAGTACCCAAACTCCTTGTCTTCTGTAGGAGAAACCCTGGATTTGGGCTAAAATCCCCCTTGGCTGGCCTGGTGTAGCTGCTGGGGGAGAGGCAGCTGGGTGGAGACGAAGCCCAGGCACCCTCCTTTCTCCTGCTGAAACCCAGCATGCACCAGCTTCAGCACAGTGGGAGAGCAGCCTCCGTCCATGGGACTCCGGCAAGTCCAAGTTGGAATAAGCAAGTGTGGGATGATTTAAAGGCTGGGACTTTAAAGTCAAATACCCCAGAATTTCAGTCTGGCTCAGATATTTAGCAACTGTGTGACCATGGACAAGTTATTCTGAGACTCAGGTCTCAGTCTGCCAAATGGAGCTGACATATTCCCTCGGGAGTCGTTGAGAGGATCAGAACCAACACCTGAGCCAGGATGATCTGAAATACCACATAGTGCTTCTTTCCCCGGTGTCTTCTTCCCTATCCCCTATTCCTGGTTCAAGAAGTGGTGAGATGGCCTCTCCCAGGTGTCCTCAGGGTGGCTTTTAGGCAAATGCCAAGAAAAAGAGAAGAGCAGCCATGAGCCCAGTTTTTGAGTTTTAAGGAAGACTTTGCAACTCCCATTCTTGGCTTTCCAAAGCCCAGTCCTTGAAATGCTCAAGCAATAAGTTGGATGCCTTAACCAATAGATCTTGAAGAATATGTGAGGGTGTGTGGGATAGGTTTTTCTCCAGGGAGTAGAGGAAGATTCTCTGGGCTGGAGGGAAAGGAGGATAGACAGAGGAGGAACAAAAGACTCAAATGCTGAGAGTGTTTCTGACTCCACTCTCTCTAGGACCAGGCGAGGGCTTTTGCCCATGATCTCGTGATGACAGAACCTAAGCTTTTAAGTAGGCTTTGAGATTCAGGACAAGTGGGCTTGGTGTCTCTTCCTGGGTGTAGCTTGGGGAGGTGGCAAAGCTTCTGGCTCTCCTCTACTCCAGGACTGTTTGGTGGCAGGAAGGCAGGAAAGGCCCCAGTTCTCAGATTGGAGAGGAGACTCTTCGGGAGATTAGCATCTCCTGGAGAAGGACAAGCAGAGACCTGGGCAGTCTTGGAAAGGCCTTGCGGTTCATCATGGAGGAAATGGGATGCTCTGGTGTATTCAGGGCTGGAGGCAGAAGAAATGTAGTTCCAGCACAGCCTTCAGTGACGGAGAGTCATTCCTCCCCCAGGTAGCTCTTTCCTCACTAGTGCCAGGACACCTTGTAAATTCTCTAGTGGGAAGAGAAGGGAAAGAACACCCTACATAGACTGCAAACTCTTTGCACTGGCTGAGCTTACCGCAAATAAACTAAAACTAAAATATCCATGCCCAGCAGAATGAGGACCCAAGAAAGAAGTCAAGTTCAGTTACAGAAAAATAGAAGCTACCTTTCTGCAATACCTGGACTGGATGCCTGAAGTCTGCTACCTACAGTGTGTCTACATTCAGTAAATGCTGGCTATGCTCATTTGATAGCGGATTGGTGTCTTCCCCTGACTGGAGTGCAGATGGCAAGAAGGAGCCTCCACTGTGTCTACAGCCAGGCCTGGAGACAAGCAGTGACTGCTGCGTTGTGCTCAAACCTTGCAAGGAAAGGTCTATGTTGTTTGAGAGGAGAACAAAGAAGTAGAAATTGATGTTGGAAAGATGTGTGAGTTCCTCCCGGGCAGGTTGGGGTCTGATTCCTCTTGCAATCTGTGGCATTCAGCACAGCCTCGATATCCAATATATATTTGTGGGTTCAAAAATGAGCATGTGCTGAATGAATGAACGAGTGGGTAGGTGTGAACCATATGCTTTTATGTTGAATTGCAGCGATGAGAAGGGTATAATATGGGGCTGGGGGAGCAGTAGCCCATGTGTCTTTTTGGCCTCAGCCCCTTTGCTCTCCTGGAGATCAGGCAAGTCCTCTGCTGGGTCAGGAATGCAGCTGCTGAAGGCCCCGGGGGAGGTGCAGAACTCGCATCTAACCTCACTGCTTGTGATCTTAAGACCTCTGCTCCTGTTCACCCAAACAAACCATGGATGGCAGCATCTTTGGGATTCCCCAACTCCTAGAACTGTGGAGATGGCAAGGGTCTCAGATGCCATCTAACATCACTCTCTCATTTTGCAGGCCAGGAAACGTCAGACCTACCTTGGCCAAGGTCAGACAGGAAACTGTGATGGATGTGACATTCTGAGTCACGCATGTCAATGTACATGCAGAAACACGTACCCACGTGTCCCCACATGCACCACAGTGGAACACACAGACCCCTGTGTGGGCCCCCCGACATGTGCTTCCCATCATGGATGCCCTCAAATGTGGAACTCAAGCCTCACCTATCCTCTCCTTTGAGCTCCAGACTCATGCCGTCTCCTCAACCTTTCCACCTGGGTGGCTGACAGGGTGCTCAAACATATCAGGTCCCAAACAAACCCTTGATTTCTGTCTCACCAAATGCCCCTGAACTGATCTTCCAGAAAATGCCCATTCTATGACATCAGCCACCTAGGTGTCATCTGAGAGCGTTCTCCTTCCTCACCCTTCCAGTCCCCAAGGAAATCCTCTGCAGGCTCCATTGGCTCCATCTCTGAGATAGATCCCAAACCTCGACTTGGTAATCTCACTGGTTCTTTTGCCACGTGAGCTTTCTCTGTGAACAGCGAGCCCATGCTGGCTCCTGTCCAGGACACACAGCAGTGAAGGCACAAGAGTGGCCAAGGACAAGTCTGCTGAGCTCTGCTGGGCACAGAAGGAGGGATAGACTGGGCACAGCGGGAGGTCGGGGAGTTCCACTGGTCAGGAGCCTGGAGCTCCACCTTGGTGGGACTCTGGGGGCCATTTGACAAGAAGAAGTAGGGGACCCCTCCCTTTCTTCCCATGTCGCTAGAGGCAGACACTAAGCCCAGGGTTGAAATCCACAAATGGGTGAGACAGGAACATGGGACAGGCCTGGAGTCCTGGTCTCCCCTCACCCTAGCTCTTCAGCTGCCACCCAGCTAGTCAGGGAAGGACATAGGAACAAATATCATTAGCTGGGTGTCTCCTGGCAGAAACCATAAATCACAAAAAGTGTTATGCTCCAAACCCAGACTGGCACCGCACTGTGATTTACTTTAAGTAGACAAATGAAAGTTTTTTTATAAAAATCATTCTCCTTTAAATATTAAGGGGGGAAAGTTTTCCATTTTCTTTGGTATGGTTTTTATTATATCTTGAGGGCAAAGACTTCCAATTTCAAAATGGAAATCAATGAGAAACATGATTGAATTTAGGAAACATGGTTTTACAGCCAACAGTTTTGGGCTGTGCCAGAAGTTCTGAAGGCTATAACTATATCTATAATTCATACTAATATTTTGACGACTTGAAAAGCAGCTGGGTCTTAGTTTCCTGAGAAGCTAACTTCAAGTTGGTAATGTCCTGTGTTCTTTGGGAGCCAGAGATACCTTTAGACGAGCTTATTTCCTTGCATCTTTCTTCATGCTCCTCCCACCTCTGTGGGCCATGGGAACGGTTAGATGGGCTAATGTGCCTAAGAAAATAGGCCAGAATAAGCAATAAATGGCAGCTCTTATGATCATTCTACTCCTGGAAGGAGCTCAAAGGGGCCAGGAAAAAATTCAGGGGCCTATCAGGAGATGAACGGTGGAGATCTGAGGACACAGAAGCAGTTCTGTTAAAAATAATGCCAAAAACTGAAATTACTTTTGCACCCACCTAATAATAGTCAAAGCTCTTATCTCAGTTAGGGTTCTGAGAGAAGATGAAAACACAGGACAAAAAAGCAAGGAGTCTTGTTCCAAGCCTGGTTCCAGATAAAAAGCAGAGTATTCCTGAGGTGTGCATGTTAACTCCTCACTGCCTCCGCAAATTTTTAAGATTTTGGATCTGCAAGATTCTGGGAAGTCCTCAGGAGAGATCTCTCTATAGAAAGAAGGAGAAAGGGAGAAAGGAAGGAGAGACTCTGCCAAAAAGTGTTAATGATGCTTCTCTCCATGCGGTAGGAATTCAGGCGATGTGGTTTTTCTTCTTTCTAGTCGCTGTATTTCTCAAATTTTCCATAGCAGACATATATTGTATTTATAATAGAGGCCAAGATTCCTGCACTGTCCCTTGTATTCTCCCCTACTCCCACCCATGCCTTTGTTATAAGTCCCTCTGAAGTATCCTAATTTGGGTGTCCCTCTGTTTCTTGTGGGGATCCTGACACCCACCCACCATGAATGGAAGGTAATTATGACCGTGAAGAGAGCAAAGCAAAATGATACTGTGAAGTCCTAGTGAGAGGCGGCTGCTTTCCAAAGGCTCTTAGGACAATGCCCACCTACTTTGGGTTAAAAAAAAAAAAGTGATCAGAGAAGACTAGCTCATATTAGACAAGCATTAAAGTCACGCAGGCAAGAAGTACCACTTGGTCCTCGAGCAGTCAGGACTGAGAGGCTAGGAAAGGAGTCCCTCAGTGCCTGTCTCAATGCTTTTGATGCTGGGCCCGGGGACCACTGAAATAAGCTCACAAACCAGAGGCCCCATGACTTTGGAAACATCAGCTTAGATGGCTGCTTGTGATCTGTCAGCTGTGAGGCTGTCTCAGTTTCTAGGCTCCCAAACCCCCAACAGGAGCCTGAGAATGGTTATATGTTCAGACCCATTGTGGAAAACATGGCTGTCTTGGGAATTTGGGACTGGTGCAGTCTTTGCAGTGACCGTCTCAAATGCAAATCTGATGGAGTCACTTGGCTCCACTGATTTCTTCTTCCATTCTCTTGCTCACTCACCAAGTATGTCGCATGCTCCTGCTGTGGCCTGGATGCTGTGCTAGACTCTGCAGCTTCAATGGTTCACAGGACAGACCCTTCCTCTGCTGCCCACTACCGGCAGGAAGGGCAGGTCTGTACACACGATGAGATCTGTGTGATTCTCCCCTCTCCCTCTGCGTCCAAAACTCATCTGCCATTTCTAGGAAAAGCGATCTCTATGAGCTGTAGTTTGAATACTTGTCCCCTCAAAAACTCACGTTGAAACTCAATCTCCAATGTGGCAGTATTGTGAGGTAGAATCTTTATGAGGTAAATCTATTTATGGGTTAATGATTTAATGGATTATTTGTGGAGTGGGACTGGTGGCTTTTTAGGAGAAATCTGAGCTAGCACACTCAGCCCCCTCACCATATGATGCCCTATGCTGCTTTGGGACTATGCAGAGAGTACCTGCCCCCAGCAAGAAGGGCTCACCAGATGTGCTGCCTCAACCTGGGACTTCCAAGCCTCCATAACCATAAGAAATAAATTCCTTTTCTTTATAAATTGCCTAGTTTCAGGTGTTCTAAGCAACAGAAAAGGGACTGAGACACTATGTAACATCCTATTCTCTTTTACTTCTTTGGTGGAATCCCCCATGCTATTCTTTTTGGTCTTTGTGCATTTGCTTATACTGATCCCTCTGCCTGCAATGCCTTTCCTTTAGGTTCAACTGAGGTGATACCTCCTCCCTCTAGGTCCCTGCTTAGATAACTCTTAGAGAGCCTCGTGAGGACTGTATCCCAGCAGCTATCACATCTGTGTCCCTGTCTGTGTCCTGCCCTGGGTTTTGAATGTTTTGAGGCCATAGCCTGGGTATTATATTCATTTCTCAGCATGCCTGGAGTCCAGCAGCAGGTCTGGCATGGGTTGTTGTGCAGTCAAGGTTTGCTGAGTGGCTGAGTGACTGTGAGGACGTCCAGTGCTGTGCAGCCTGGTGGGAAGGTCATCTGATTGCACCAGTCTGCAGGTACACATGTGTACTCTTACAGCAGCTTGTTTTGACTAGCTCCAAAGTCTGTCTCACTCTTTTTAACCAAAAACTTACCCCCAACAGTTGGAGATCTTAGGGGATGGGATAGGTTATTTCTGTAGGAGCTGGGGAAGTGTGAGGGACCTAGAATGATGTGGGGAAGCTGTCCATCCTTGGGAAAGAGTTAATCTCAAGGGTTGTCAGGGGCATTTGACATGGAGCCACAGAGCTGGAGGGCCCATAGAGGCCCATCAAGCCAACCAGCACCTTCCAGATGGAAACTGAGGCCTAAGCCAAGGCAGTGGTGGGTGCCTGCCCTAAGGAGTGGGTGACAGAGCTGGGACGCGAAACCAGAGCTCTTGGCCCCCTCCCCACCCCCATTTCCCAGGACTTGGAAGCCCTGAGTCGGGGCCTCCACTCATATTTGAAAGACTTACTGAGTTGGCTGGGCATGGTGGCTCACACCTGTAATCCCAGGACTTTGGGAGGTTGAGGCGCGCAGATCACCTGAGGTCAGGAGTTCAAGACCAGCGTGGCCAACATGGTGAAACCCCATCTCTACTAAAAATACAAAAATTAGCCAGGCATGGTGGCTCATGCCTGTAGTTCCAGCTACTCAGGAGGCTGAGGCAGGAGAATTGCTTGAACCTGGGAGGTGGAAGTTGCAGTGAACTGAGATCATGCCACTGCACTCCAGCCTAGGTGACAGAGTGAGGCTCAGTCTCCAAAAAAAAAAAAAAAAGAAAGAAAAAAAAAGAAAAGAAAAGAGAGACTTACTGAGTCATGTCTGTGCACATGGACAGCCGGAGTGAAGCTGATGTTCTAAGCATGGGGACAGGAATAGGGGTGGGCATGGGTGAGGGCCACAGCGGGAGCCAAGGGCCTTGCTGACCTGTGGCTCCCTCCCGTGTGCGTTGTTAAAGGGACAGTGGGAAGCAGCCATGCAGTCGTTAGGATGATGCTCCACAGTCCTGCTTGAACTCTACTGGCTACTTGAGGTAGAAGGTGGAGGAAAATGTCTATGAGATGGTGACTGTGCTGGATGGTCCCCATTTGCCCCTCCACGTCCACTCTGCTCTCTGCCCCTGGAAGCTCATCTTCATGGATGGCATCTCCCAGGCTCCCACGACCTCTAGCTTCTAACAGGATGCAGCTGGTGGGAAGTTGTGGGTGCTCACAGGGTCTTTATTGTCCAGCTCTTTCCTGTTGAGTTGAGGACTGACAGCAGCAGCCGAGGCTCACGCTGGGCGGCCCTGACCTACAGCACAGGTCTCTCTGGGTTCTGCCCTTCAGGCTCAGGGATGGTAGTAGCTTCCTGCTGCTAGTTCTGGGGCGTTTTACACTGTCTCGTCTTTCTCTTAACCCCTCCCACACTTCTATAAACAGCCTTCATAAAACTCCCTGCAGATGTAGGCCTGGGATTGTCACAAGGACTTAAAATTGCAATTAATTCTTGTGTGTTTCTTGCACACTTGGTGTGTGCACTGAGCTTCATTCTGGGAAAACTGAGAGGAAGCTGTTCACAGGGCCCATATAGGCACTCCATCAACTGAAGCTTTGCCTATTATTAGAACAGTGTTCCCAGTGACTTGGAGCACTTAGAGGTCACATCCTCCCTGGCCTTGTCCCTCAGAGTCATGCTACTCTCGCCACTTGGAGAAGGCAGGTTGGCAAGAGGTCAGAATTCTGAGCCTTGGAGTACAAGGAAGGTCAGTACCCAGCCTGTTTTGCCCTCTCTTCCTCTCTCCCACCTCAACCTCATACTAGCCCTTTGGGGCCCAAGGCCTTTCCAGGGCTGTTGGAAAGCTTTCTCCTATGCACAGATTTTTCTAATTTCTTGCCAGGTGGCCGAACCATTGGTCAATGAGTAAGATGACTGATTGGTTTGAGAGAGGCTGGCTTCTCGAATAGGATTTCCCCCCACAGCAGGAACATGGTAATTAAACTTTGCTATGGTTGGGGGAACAAAGTTTCCCCAAGCAGAATGTCAATTCTCAGACCACGGTGTAAGTCAGAAGTGGAGTGGAAACAGGGTTATGGTCCTAGCACTGAAAGCCATTTCTCCTCTGCTCTGACACACCAAGGAGAGGCAAGAGCAGACTGAACCACCTGAAACTGGGAAAGAAGTCAGCTTTGCAGATCTCAATAAACTCCAAATGCCTCGCAACACATCTAGGACCTGCCTTGGTGAAGGTGGGCCTAGAAATTGCTATTGGCCAACTGTGGCTGGAACCACATCATACTCTTTGGTCTTGGTTTGATGCATGTGAATTTAACCAGAGCAAAATGGGATCTGGAGAGAAACTGAGCTTTGCCAGCTAAAGCAATTCTCCAGAGTGAATTATGCCTTCCCTGGCCTTGGCTTCCACGTGTCTCCTCTAGGTAAGCATCTCACTGGGCCGAGTGTGACCTGCATATTAACATACATTGAAAATCTGTCATTTTTACGCAACATGGCCCTGAATGCACTCTGACTTCCTCATCTAATGCACAACTAAAGAAGGAGAAATTTCTCCCAACAAATTGGGAAAAATATTAGTTTTTTTGGATGTATTTTGAGTTGGCATATTTACATGCATTTTAAGAATGATTTAAGATATTTTGAAGATAACTTTGAGTATACCCAATTTTTATCTTTTGTGCTGACTCCGGAGCCACTTAAGTCATTATTTTATAATATGTTTTACCCAGCCAACTTACAGATCCTTATTTTTATAAGTGGTAATGATGCAAACTTGATTCTGGCTCATTTTTGAATTGTTCTGAATTTAAGATTGGCAAGCTCCAAAATAATGGTTTTATGATACACCTTATAAATACAGTTCAGAACCAGGTACTGTTAACAGTCTTACGTTAGCTTAACATTATCTTACTGTATTCCATAAGCATAAAGAAAATTTCTGTTCACACCATTAACCAGATGATGTGAATGCGAGTCATGTACCTAAGTGTGAAACTACTGACTGCAAGCTTACTCTGAAAATTAGTTAACACTGTAATTTTTGCCAACAAATGGCTAACCTAATTTACCCACAGGTAGATTTGAGCTGTATCCAGATGCTTGATATGCAGGTAAATCACGGGTAATATCTGCATAGGAAAGAGTAATGAACAAATCCAACAGTAGCTGGAACGAATACTTTGCTTTAAGTAATATCTTTTCCCCTCATTAAATACATTAATATTCATGGGTAAATGATTATCTATATGCATTTCCTACTGTAATGACCCAGATTCAGCCAATGCTCCCCCTTTTAAAATGGATACCCAGTATCACAGTACAACACAATTTTATGGTGACTAGAATAGTACATATAATGTATGGATTTATTACCTCTTTGTGGACATGACTAGATTGTGAGCTCCTTTGGAGCTTTGGTTGCATTTTACCCTTTGGAGCACCCCCCATGGCCCTGAAGCACAGTGCTGGCACAGAGTAGGTGCTCAGCAATGCTCAGTATGTGGAAAACGGGTGCCTGGGTCAATGGCATGGATCCTCCACAGCAGAAGAGCTCAGAAAAGGCAGCTCACAGTGGCTGCAGGGACCAGGGCAGCCTTCTCCAAGAAGGTGGGACAAAGCTGAGCCCCAGAGAAGGGCAAGGCTTGGCACTGGTGAATGCAGTACAGAGGATGCTTCAGAATGAGAGGAGGGATGACAGACTTGGGCACTGGTGCAGAGGTTGGAAAGTGAAAAGGATGGTGCGACCTTTGTAGGAGATGAATTGCCAGATGAAGGGGACCACTGTGGGCTTGTCAGATTAGCACCCTGCTTTCTAGGAAATGTCTTCCCCCGATTCAAATGATTTTAGTGAAAATTTCAATATTCCTGCAATATGAGCTCCTCCTGGCCAGCAGATGCTTGGTTCAGGGTGAGAGTGGAAGGCTGGAGCTAAGGGCATCAATTCACCCTCTTCTGGGGGGCCAGGCTTCTGGTATACACCTGGAGTTACTGGTGGCCACATTCTGCCATGGATATTGGAAAAATGACAGCATGTCTACAGGTAAAGGGAAACAAGCAGAGATGAGAGAGAGAGAAACAGAGAGAGAGAGAGAGAGAGAGAGAGAGGGAGACTGAGCTTCCTGAATGCTGTGCCACTCCAGGCCCTGGTTCCACGTGAGGCCCTCTTGCCATCCTCCATCAGAATGCCTCTGAGAAGTCCCTCTTTTTGGCTTAAGATAAGTAGAGCTGGTTTCTGTTACTTGGCACTAAATTAGAGATTTTTACATTCATTTGTAGCCTGAAGCTGGATTGGGCAGAGAGGGCATCACAAATTATTGCCCAAAACCAAGTCTCAACTCCAGAAGTAGCCTCACAGATGCATATTTGATGATGATGATGATGATGATGATGATGAAGAGTGAGGAGAAGGAAGCAAAGGAGAAGCTATGTTCATGATGCCACTTTCTGCTCTTTCCAAGGACACTGAGCTGATCACCACTTGGCAGCAACAATGCTTGCTGAAGCCTCAGTCCAGCCAGGTGGAGAGTTTTCCCAATTCCTTATGGACACACGGCAAGATGCAAAATTCCAAGTCTAGAAACTGTGACAGATGCCATCCCTCTAGGCTCATATTGAAATAAATGGGGTTCATAGCTGGGCTGACTTTTCTCCAATTGCTGTCTGCATGCCCAGCAGTCTGGTCCCCTACTCCCTTCCCTTGGTGTGGGTGGATGCAGGCCTAGACCTTCACTCCTTCCCCTGACTCAGCTGTGTGCTCTCTCACCCCAAACAAGAAAAAAGAAGAGCGAAAATCTGGGCCTAATGACTTTCAGAATCAACCTAAATGTCTGTCAGCTCCAGGAAGGCAGGAAGTGTGCCTTTGTTTTTTTGTTGGTTTTGCAGGGGAAAGGTGGGGGATGCACCCAGGGTTTGCTGAACCACTCAGAGCTCAGGTTTTCCCATCTGTAAAATGGGACAGCAGTGCCTGTCTTTCTACAGGGATGTTTTAATGACAAAAACAGAGCTGATGTATATAAAGGCACAAGCATATGCCTGACATGCTATAGGCATGTAAGTAAATGTTAGTCCCATCTCTGTCCCAGCAGGGACCCTATTGCCTGACATGGAACGTCACTTGAGCAAGCACACAAGAAAACCTGTAGCCTTCCACAATCCAGTGCTCACATGAAAACCTGTAGCCTTCCACAATCCAGTGCTTTACTGTTTACCCTAAGTGAGCAATGCCCCCTTTCCTCTGTTTCTGGCTACCACAGATGAAACCCAATGACTTCAGGTCCCCTTCCCTCCCCTCTTCTCCCCTCTTGTCCCATTCCCTCCCCTCTTCTCCCCTCTTGTCCCCTTCCCTTCCTTTCTTTTTTTTTTTTTTTTTGAGAAAGAGTCTCAATCTGTTGCCCAGGCTAGAATGCAGTGGTTCAATCTGGGCTCACTGCAACCTCTGCCTCCTGGGCTGAAGCTATCCTCCCACCTCAGCCTCCCGAGTAGCTGAAACTATAAGCATGTGTCATCACACTCAGCTAACTTTTTGTATTTTTAGTAGAGATGGGGCTTTTCCATGTTGCCCAGGTTGGTCTTGAACTCCTGGGCTCAAGCAAATCATTCACCTCGGCCTCCCATGGTGCTGGGATTACAGGCACTAGCCACACACTGGTCAGCTTCAGGTCTTCTATTCTTGGCCACTAGAAGTTCCTTTCCCTAACCTGGCAACCAGGCACTCATGCTGCACTCTCCTCTTTGTCTTCCTCTCTCTGTTTCCCCCTCCCCCACAGCCAGCCAGCTCCTTCATCGCTCACCCTGACAGCCACAAACGCCTATTTATTTGCCGAGTAACTTCCTTGTGGTTTAATATCCCCTTGAATTACTGTACAATCTCTTTCAAGTTATATTTGATTATTTTTCACACTTAAAAACATGAACACAATTACCCAACAGTGGCACGTGCCCTTACAGTCAGAAATAAAATAGTATTGCAATACGATATATGCATCTTAGACAAGTAGTCAGTCCCTGGAAATTATGTCTCCAGTGTGGAGAGAGATCTGCAGTGATAGGTACCATATAAATGCATATGAGACAATAAATAGTTACAAAGGGAGAGGATGCTGAATAATTAATCCACCCGCCTCTCCAGGAACGTTCTTTATAAATCTGTCCTAGGCATTCATTTGTTTTTTTACGGAAGCAAATATTTAAAAGTAAAGAATAAGTAATGTCCAGGAAGGAGACATAAAAAGAAAACAATCAGCTGCGGGGGTGGCAGTAGAAGATTATAGATGGCAAGGGCTCCAAGATGGCTGCACCACTGACTGATGGCATTTGCTAAGGAGACGCCCGGGGGACAGGACGGGGTTGTTCACTGTGGAGACAGTCTTGGCTTGAGGTCATATCTAAGCATTAGGCATTCATGCTGGGTTAATGCCATAGACTTCTTATTAGGCCCAAGTCTGTGTGTAGCTGGAGAAGGAAAAACCCATAGGGACACTTTTAGAAAGTTCTAGAACCCACCTGCCTTCCCTTGATACAGATGGGACTCTAAGAATCACGGAATGAGAAAAGGATTTAGTATGGTCCACTCCAAGCCTTGGCTTTGATTTGCATCCCTCCTGTGAGGGGTACCCACTGCTTCCCTTGGTGACTTGTCTAGTTTATCTCTGGGAGCCCTGACTGTTAGAAGGTTCTTCTGATGGAGTCCAGGGTTGTCTCCATGAGATCCATCTTTCCCTAGTTGTCCCCTAAGAGCCAAGAATAGCCCACGTCCTCTGCCCTTCAGAGGCAGAGATCAAGCCCTACTCACCCCTTCTCCTGGCTTTGGGCCTAAATTTCCCTGATCTGAAATTCCTTTGGGTTCGGAAGCTCCTTATTAGAATGTGGTCTTTGTACAGTCATTCATTCCTTAGTGGAAAATAGAGTTGTTATTCTCCTTGTATATTTTAGATCCACATGTTTTATCAGATGCTTTGCAAATATTTCCTCTCATATTGTGGCTTGCCTTTTCCCTTTAATAGTGTCTTTTGGAGCAGAAGCTTAAAATTTTGATGAAATCCAATTTATTAATGGAGAGCTGGTGGGGTATAAAATGCTACATCTACTTTGGAAAATCCTAAGCTTGTAATTTCTTAAAAAGTTAAGGGTTCACCCATCATGTGATCCAGTAATTCCACTCCTAGGTATTTGCCCAAGAGGAATGAAAGCATTTCCACATACAGATTTGTACATGAATAGCATAGTAGCTTTAATAGTAATAGTCAAAAGTTGGAATTGTCTATAAATAGGTGAATGAATAAGCCTACTGTGGTATATCCATACAAAGAAATACTACAGTACTACTTAGCAATAAAAAGGAACGAAGTATTCAGCTATACAACGTGAATGAGTCCCAAAATAATGCAGAATAAAAGAAGACAGACAAGAATGCATACCACATGGCTGATTTAGATAAAACTCTAGAAAATGTATACTACTCTGCAGTGACGGCAAGCAGATCAGTGTTACCTGAGGTGGGGGATGGCGGGGTGGGTGGGATGGAAGGTGGGATTAAAAAGGACATGAAGAAATTTTGGGGGATGATAGTTATACTCATATATTGATTGTGGTGATTTCATAGGTGTAGCCATATGTCCAGACTAATAAAATCAGATATGTTAAATATGCACAATGTTTTTTATTTCAATTATATTTCAATATATCTGATTTTTTTATAAAAAGGAATTTGAATATTATTGAATTTGACATTAAAGGGTATCTAATCTATAACCCTTAGCAATATTTCTTAAAATTCCCTTTTGTCTCCCCTCTGATATTCTTCCTTCTCCCAACTGCACAGGAGCCGCTCATGCTGTGAAGCACAAGAGGGCTCCCCAGGGCACCCCTCCTTTGGGACTTTTCTGGCTCTCTTTCCTGGTTCTCTTTCCCTTACTCACCCCCAACTTCTTTTTATTATGAAGAACAATTGAGCCTCTCTGGCTTGTTTTCCAATCTTCTTTCACTCCACCTGTCCCTTACCTGAACTTTTCATGACAAAGAAAAGACAAGATGTCACCTTGCCTCCCTCCTGCCTCACTTCCTGTTTCTCTGCCACATTAAAAAAGCCTGAGTACCTGCTTGGTTACAACAGGATTGTACCAGAATGGAGAGGCTGGGTGGTGAACAGGTCAGTGCTCCTCCTAATCTAAAAAATGCCTTTGTGTGAGTTAGAAAATGATGCTCAGGCTGAGTGGATGAATTTGAAAACTACTTCCCACTGGACAGATCCAGACTTGTAAGCACTGGATTTGGGGAATAGATGAATCAATATCTGAATTAAAAGATGCTTCCTCTCTCTGGGTAGAGACAGAGCCTGCACCAGGATGCATGGCTTGGGGAGCACAGCATGGCTGGATTTCAGCTCCCACTCACTCCTTCATCAGGAGCCTTTGTTCAGTGCATAAACTAAACAATGGACCATGGATGCCATGGAACAAAAGTTTGGATGGCAGGCAAAATAAAATATTCTTAAGAAGAGAGGAAAGTTGAGAAAACCACTTGATAGTAAATCTTGTTCCCATATCTATTTTTATTTTCATTTTGCATAAAATGAGTTTATTCATTCAACCATTGAGAGCTGTTTAAATTGATTCCAGTTTTTGCTGTTGAAATCATACTGCAACAAATGTTTTTGCATTTATCTCTTAAAAAATGTGTTCAACAAGAATTTTTTAGGGTCAATACTTAATAGTGCATTATTAGGCCATTTTGGGGTCATATTTAACTTTTCTAGGCATTTCCAAACTATTTACAAAGTAGATATACCAATTTTCTTTTCCACCAGTAATGTGTAAGAGTTCCTGTTGCTCCATATTTTCATCAATTCTTTATTAAATTTCTTAATTCTTGTCAACATGCTGGTTATGAAATTATAGCTCACTGTGTTCTTTCTTGATTAATAAACTTTATTTTTTAGAGTAGTTTTAGGCTCACAGCAAAATTGAGTAGGAAGTAGAAGAGTTCCCATATACTCCCTACTCCCACACATGCACAGCTTCCCCCACCATCAACATCCTGCACCAGGATGAAGCATTTGTAACAACTGATGAATCTATAATGACACATCACTATCACCCAGTGTCCATAGTTTACATTAGGGTTCACTCCTGGTACACTCTATGTGTTTTGACAAATGAATTACGGCATATGTCTACCATTGTAGTAGCAAACAGAACTGTTTCACTGCTCTAAAAATCCTTTGTGCTCCACCTAGTCATCCCTTCCTCCCCACAAACCCTGGAAACCAGCAATCTTTTTCCTGTTCCCATAGTTTTGCTTTTTTCCACAATGTTACGTGGTTGGAACCATGATTGGCTTTTTTCACTTAGTAATGTGCATTTATGGTTCCTTCATGCCTTCTACTGGCTTGATAGCTCATTTCTTTTTAGTCTTGAGTAATAGTCTACTGCCAGGATGCACCAGCATTTATTTATCCGTTTGTTCACTGAAGGACATCTTGGTGGCCTACAAGTTTTGTCAATTATGAATAAAGCTGCTGTAAACATCCACATGCAGGTTTCTGTGTGAACACAAGTTTGTGGTTCACTTGGGTAAATACCAAAGGGCATGACTGATGAATCTTATGGTAAGAGTCTGTTTAGTTTTGTAAGAAGCTGCCAAACTGTCTTCCGAACCAACTGTACTGTTTTGCACAGTCCCATGAAGCACTGATGAGAGTTCCTGTTTCTCCACATTCTCACCTACATTTTGTGTTGTCAAGTGTTTTGGATATTGGCCATTCTATGAGTACTGTAGCTGCATCTCATCACTGTTTTAATTAGCAATTCCCTAATGACATATGTGGAGCATTTTTTCATATGCTTACTTGCCATCTGTATATCTTCCTTGGTGAAATGTCTGTTAGGGTCTTCTCATTTTTGAATCAGATTTTTAATTTTCTTATCATTGATTTTTAAGAGTTCTTTGTATGCCTTGAATAACAGTCCTTTATCAGATATATATTTTTTCAAATATTTTTTTCCCAGTCTGTGGCTTGTTTTCTCATTCTCTTAACGTTGCCTTTTACAGGGCAGAGGTTTAAATTTTAATGAATTCCAACTTCTCAATTATTTGTTTCATGGATTGTGCCTTTGGTGTTATATCTAGAAAGTCATTGCCATACCCAGAATCTTCTAGATTTTATTCCATGTTATATTCTAGGAGTTTTATAGTTTTGTATCTTATATTTAGATCTATGATCCATTTTGAGTTAGTTATTATGAAGGGTGCAAGGTTTGTGTATAGACTTTTTTTTTTTTTTTTTTTTAATGTGGATTGCCAGTTGTTCTAGCACCATTTGTTGAAAAAACTGTCTTTGCTCCACTGTATTGCCTCTGCTCATTTGTCAAAGATCAGTCAACTCTATTCATGTGGGTCTATTTCTGGGTTTTCTATTCTGTTCCATTGATCTGCTTGTCTATTTTTCACCAATACCACAGTATCTTTATTATCATGGCATATCTTTATTATCATGGCTTTATAATAAGTCTTGAATCAGGTTGTGTCAGTCCTCCAACTTTTTTCTCCTTCTTCAGTATTAAATTGACTATTCTGGGTCTTTGCCTCTCTCTGTAAACTTTAGAATCACTTTGTTGATATCCATAAAATAACCTGTTAATAATTGCCAATAACCAATAATTTTGGCTGGTATTGCATTTAATCTACAGATGAAGTTGGAAAGAACTGATATCCTGACAATACCAAGGTTTCCTATCCACAAGGATGGAATACTCTTCGTTTATTTGGCTCTTCTTTGATTTCTTTCATCAGAGTTTTGTAGTTTTCTTCATATAGATCTCGTACATACGTTATTTGATTTATACTTATTTAGATTATAAGTATTTCATTTTGGGAGGTACCAATGTAAATGGTAGTGTGTTTTAAATTTCATATTCCACTCGTTCATTGCTGGTGTATAGGAAAGTGATTAACTTTTATATATTAACTTATCCTGCAACCTCAGTATAATAGCTTATTAGTTACATGAGGTTTTTGTTTTTGTTGTTGATTTTTCTGGATTTTCTATACACATATTCATGTCATCTGGAAACAAAAACAGTGTTATTTTTTCATTCTGTATGTGTATACCTTTTATTTCCTTTTCTTGTTTCATTGCATTACCTAGGACTTCCAATATGATGTTGAAAAGGAATGGTGAGAGGGAACATCCTTGCCTTGTACCTTAGTAGGAAAGTTTCTAGTTTCTCACCATTAAGCGTGATGTTAGCTAGAGGATTTTTGTAGATGTTCTTTATCAAGGTGAGAAAATTCCCCTCTATTCCTTGTTTGTTGAGAGTTTTAATCACAACTGGGGGTTAGATTTTGTCAAATGCTTTTTCCACATCTGTTTATATGATAATATGATTTTTCTTCTTTAGCCTGTTGATGTGATGGATTATATTAACTGATTTTCAAATATTGGACCAGCCTTGCATACCTGGGATAAATCTCAGTTGGTCATGGTTTATAATTCTTTTTATACGTTGTTGGATTCAATATGTAAATACTTTGTTGAGAATTTTTGTATCTATGTTCATCAGAGATATTAGTCTGTAGTTTTCTTTTCTGGTAATGTCTCTGTCTGGTTTTAGTACTAGGGTAATATTGGCCTCATAGAATGAGTTAGGAAATATTTCCTTTGCTCCTATCTTCTAGAAGAAGTTGTAGAGAATTGATATATTTTCTTCCTTAAATGTTTGCTAGAATTCGCCAATCAGCCTATCTGGGCCTGGTGCTTTCTGTTTCAAAAGGATGTTATTGATTCAATTTCTGTAATACACATAGGGCTATTAAGATTATCTATTTCTTCTTGTGTGAATTTTGGCAGATTATTCACTTCAAAGATTGGTTCATTTCATCTAAGTTGTCAAATTTGTGGGCATAGAGGTGTTCATAATATTCCTTTATTATTGTTTTGATGTCTGTGTGATCTGTAGATGGTTTTTTAATTTCTCAAGGTTTCTTTTTCGACGTATGTTGTTTAGGAGTGTTGTTTAATCTCCAAGTATTGGGATTTTCTTGCTATCTCCTTGTTATTGATTTTTAGTTTGATTCCATTGTGTTTTCAGAACAGACATTGTATGATTTTTATTATTTTGCTTTTGTTAAGTATGTTTAATGACCCAGAATGTGGTCTATCTTGGTGAATGTCCCACATGCGTTTGAGAAAAATACGATATCTGCTCTTGGTGAATGAGTAGCCTATAGATGTCAATTATATCCAGTTGATTGATAGTGTCATTGAGTTCAACTATGCCTTGACTGACTTTCTGCCTGCTGGATCTGTCCATTTCTGGTAGAGGGGTGTTAAGGCCTCCAAGTGTAACAGTTAACTCATGTATTCCTCCTTGAATTTATGTCATTTTTTGTTTTCTGTATTTTGACCCTCAGTTGTTAGGTGCATACACATTAAGGATTGTTATGTTTTCTTGAAGTGTTGACACCTTTGTTATTACATAATATCCATCTTTATCCCTAACAATGTTCCTTAAGTCTGCTCTGTCTGAAATCAATGTAGCTACTCTCACTTTCTTTTGGTTCATGTTAGCATGATTTTTAAATGTTTAAATCCAATTTAAACCCTGTTCCCCACTTAAAGGCTGACTGAGGCAGATTTGTGACCCACCTAGACAGGCTTTAAAGAGACTAATCCAGGGAATCGTAAGAGTTATTTCTAATATAACGACAGAGTCTGCTTGTTAAGTAACCTCTATGGACAACCAGGGACCTAATTTTCTGAGAAGCACACACTTCGGGAAATGCTAATCTACACCCATCCTTCATTTTACCAACAAGGGTGCTCATGCTCAAATTAGTCACTGAGCCTGCACTAGAAGCCTTGGGTCACACATAAGGAAGGTGGTGGACCCTTGCAGCAAGAGAGGCCAGTACACACATCTTCCTGAAAGAGCTGAGCAGAAGAGATTGGATGCCTGACTCAGATCTTCAGGCCGAGCTACACTGGGGCCCAAGGATTCTCTGTCCCCACTTGAGGCCTGAGAGTTGCCCCATCTCATCTCAGCTCTGGGCACCTGCTTCACCATAATCATTGTAGCAAAGAGGCTTTTGCTGAAATGCCTGTGACTTGAAGTCAGATGCCTATTCTGGGGGCCCCACAGAGCTGACTGGACTCTGGGCTTCCAACCAGTGTTCCCTGCTTATGGCCCATTTGTTTCAAGGTTCCTCCATTTTCTGGTAGCTGAAACCTCAGTCATTTTGAATTCTTCTCTCCCTCCCTTGTCCCCAGACACTGTTGAGTCACTCATCATTTTTGTCTTGAGCTTACTTGGTGACCTGCCTGGGTGCTGGGGCCATGGGGACAAATCAGTACCCAGTTGGGGTAACAGGCAGGCGCTCGGGCTGCTCCTCTGCCCAGCCCCTTCTCCCCTCAGTCCAGGATCCGGTGGAGTCTGGACTCTGCTTCTGGCCTCCTCCACTCTGACGCAGTGCACTCAGCAAAGCCAGGCTGATGCCCACAGATACCAACACACTCAGTCTCTGCTCAAGAGTCTCCTGCACTCAGCTGCTGACTGCCTCAGGCATACATCAGGTCACTCTATGAGGCCTGTTTCTTCATGGACAGGCCCCAATACAGAGCCTGAAGTCGCGCAGGTGTGTGGTGAATATTTGCAGAAAGAATGGGATGAAAGTGGCATTTGAAGTCCCTCATCATCTGACCCTCTTGACTCTGTTGGCTTCATTTCCCAAGACCCTCCATGGGCTTCCCCTGCTGGCAGACTTACTGAGGGCAGAGGGGCACTGGTTCCTGCTCCGGGTCAGCCCTGCCTGGGAAAGATTTGCACTGGTGGTTTACAGATGTGGAGGGGAACACTGAGGGGAGTTCAGTGACCCACCCAGTGAGCACTGGTGAGTGACGGAACTGGAACATGTATAACTCACTTGTATATGTCACCTCCTCACTTCACCCCCAGGACCACCTGAGAGGAGCTGTGAGTGCCCCATTCTTTACACAGGTGAAGGCACAGAGCCAGGGGGTGGCAGCCCTGACCCATGGTCCCCCAGCCAGCTGCGATCGGAGCCCTGACTACTGCCTGCAGATCCCCTGCCTTCCTGATGACTTCTCGTCCCACTGTGGGGATGGAGGGCGAAGAAGACACAGAGGCCACACACTGGAGACAGGCAGGGACCCTGCCCTAGAGGCTGAGGGCTGATGAGAGGCTCACAGCAGCGTGGATAGTTTGTCTTCTTTATTCTTAATCTGGGGAAGGCAAATCTCACTTCCTGGGCACCTACTATGCATCAGGTCCTGGGATGTAGTGACGACACGTTGTGGTCCCCGACTTTAGGAGTCCCTTAGCTTGAGGGGTGAGTGGATAAAGTGTTCGACTAGATACTAACTCCCAGCAGCAGAGTCCTGTGGGCTCCAGCACACTGCAGAGCAGAGAGGAGGGAGGGCATCAGGATCCTTGGGGCATAATCCTGGTGTTTTGGTTTCTCATGGCTGCTGTCATAAATCACTGCAAATTTGCTAGCTTAACACAACACAGACATATTCTCTTACAGTTCTGGGGCCAGAAATGTGGAGTCAGTTGCACTGGGCTAAAGTCAAGGTGTTGGCAAGGCTGGTTTCCTGGGGAAGCTCACAGAGGAAACCCGTTTCCTGGCCTTTTCTGGCTTCCAGCCACCTGGACGCCTCGGCTTATGGCCCCTTCCAGGTCTCACTCCAGCCTCTGATTCATCATCATGTCTCTCCCGCTTCTGTAGCAAAATCTCTGCCTTCCTCTTATGAAGACACTTGTGATGATGTTTAGGGCCCACCTGGATAATCTAGGATAATATCTCCCTATCTCAATATCCTGAATTTAATCACATCTGCAAAGGCCCTTTGTCATTTAAGGGAACACTCACAGTTTCCATTGTGAGAATGATTATTCAGTCTACCACATCTGGATTCATCACTTCCTAACTGGGTGAATCATTTCACCACTTAGAGCCTCAGTTTCCTCTAGTGTAAAATGGAGATAATAATTCCAATTGCAAAAGGGCTGTGGCTTTCAAGATTAGATGGGACAATGTGAGCAAGTTACATTGTATTATGTGGAATATTGATTTTAATCACTGCACTGGAATTCAACTCTCCCAGGTTTACCCTTAGCCCTCAGCCCTCCCTAGCTGGGTTTGATGCAGACACAAGCAGTTTTCACAGGGGCACAAGTTTAAAAAATGGAGGAGGGGTGCTTGAAGTGAATCTCCTTCCAGATTCCCCACATCTGTCCTTTACTCCTGGCTATGGGGCATGGGAGCACTGGCCTGCGGGTCTGAGTCCTTGCTTTGGCGATGGTGACGATGTTTGGAAACTGAAACTGGAAGCTGATGGAGGCACTGTGCTGCCTCCACAGTTACTCAGTGAACTGGGACCCTCTAATGACTGTGTACTGGGAGAGGGCCCAGTCCATCGGCTTCCACAGCCACTGGGCAGCTGTGACGCTGGAGGAGTGTGAAGCTCCTGGCTGGCACTGTGTGCACACAGTTGGTGCTCACTACATGCCAACCCCCTCTCCTTTGCCATCCAGGTCCCCCTGCTTCTGGTGGGCAGCTGCTGGGCTCTCGGTACCCCTTTCCTCCTTAGGTCTAGAGAGCCAAAAGGGGACAATCGCCAGGGTTCAAGTGCTGCTCTCACCCAGCCACCGAGTGATGGGGGCTAGCTGCCTGGATGGATGCCTAGCTGCCTGGTCCCGCGCTCCCTCCCATGCCTGATCTTACCTCATGGGGCGGGGGGTAGGGGGCTGCACCTCCATGGATTCCCTAACAGTCATTTTAAAAGATGCCTTTAAAGTACTGAAAAATGAGCTATGCCTTCGCTCGCAGGGCTGCTGCGGCTATCATGTCAGGAAACCACATGCGCCCTCAAGCGCTACCTGACCACTTGCGATGAGATGCTGAGCACTTCACTCACCCCTACCACTCCCCACAGGATCGTGGGCTGCTGAGCCCTTTTTCCAAAGACCTCCTTTATGACAGCAAAGACTCTATCCTGGGATGACTGGAATGAGGCATGAACAGAAACTTTCCATGCCTCTGATTTGGGCAAAACAAAGCTGATGGGAAGGTCAGAACATCCACAAGAAAATGCCTGCAGGCCCTTGAGACTAGGTGGGGACTCAGAGAAGCAGGAGTCTCTCACCCCGGCTGATGTGGGAACCCAGGGTCTGGGGATGAGGTGGGCTTCGAGGGGAGGGCACGGGTCTTCCCTGGGAAGGGCACTCCCTCTGTTCTCTGGTTCCCTGAGGGAGGTTCTGCTTAGTATCCTGGGGCCCAAAGCAACTGTCTGGTCTCATGGAAATTTCACTTAGTTATCAGAGAGGGGTTTCCAGCTCCAGACTTAATTCCTTAAAGCTGGGGTTTGAGGACAACTATCCCTTCATTCCGTAGTCACAATGGATCCAGAACCCTGGGAGACCACCCTCAAAGCACTGTAGGAGAAAGCATTTGCAGGCCCTTTGGGAGCACCTGTTCCTAAGGCATCCTGGGAACAGTAATTTGTACATCCCTGGCATGTCCTATTCCCTTAAAATCCAGAGAAAATGAATTTGCATAGCACTTGGCAGAGACTCTTCCCATCTCCCTTTGAGGTAAGAGAGGGCTCTGCCCAAGCCCTGGTTCGCTCTAGGCTCCCAGGCCTGGAAGCATGGAGAAGGTGAAGAGGCAGCACTGAGGAGGCAGGAGGAGGGCTGACCACCAAGTCCTGTCGTGTCCCCAGCACCAACTGGCCCAGAAAGAGCCCAGGATGCGCACACAGGTGTATGCTTCGCATGCTGCCCTAGTGGGTGCCTCAGGACCCTTTGACATTTCAGTACCAGAAATCAAATGTCGCTTCAGAAGCGTGGCCCTCCAAAGACGTCACAATCCAACCTCCCACACGCACAGGTAATTGGAGTCTAAACCTGGTTCCCGCTGGCTGAAACCTTGATGTGAGGTGATGGGTGGGAGGAAGGTGATGGGAAGGGCAACAGAGCTGGGGGTGGGTGACAAGGCTGGTGAGATGCCGTGAGTTTGGAAACGGCCGAGGCTGCATGCCACCGAGGACGAGGGCCTTCCGAGCGTCCAGGCAGAACTAGTGAAGTCCCAAGAAGCTCCCTGCACTCCTCCATCCCATGCCAGTAGGTCTCAGCCATTCAAAGCTGCCAGGAGCAGCTCTTTGAAGCCAATGTTGTAGATCGTGGGAAGATGCCTCCTTTGGAGCAGGCAGCCCAGTGCAAGCTACATGCACAGACAATGGAGCCAGGTCCTGGCCAGATGGTACCTGGAAGCCGCCATCCCTTTGCCTCCCCCAACCAAGGCTAGGGCCCTTTCCAGACCTGGAGAAGCCTCCTTGGGGACAGAAGTCCACGTATGAAAATCCACCCCAGCAGAGGGTTGAGATGCAATGAATCAATCATGTCTTACTGTGGCGGCTTTTGCTCCCAAACTGCCAAGTGTGTCATCACACAGCCCTCCTGACTGCTGGAGCATGACTTACCTGCAAGAGAAAACACAGATGGGGATGACAGCCACCCAGCATGGCCTCTGGGACTGGGCCTGGGCAGTCCCTCATGCTGAGGGAGAGGCAGGCTCTGAAAAGGCTTATCCGATCAGAGCAGAGCCAGGCAGGGCTGCTGTGTGACTCTCTTCATACCTTGACCTTGACCAAGTTAATAGCCTGGGAGAACCGTGATGAGGCACAGAGGTGGGTCTGGGAAAGAGGCTCTTCCCAAGGACCCAGAGTGACGGGGAAGCCATGCCCATCAGCCAGTGGGCAAAGGGTCCCAATACTTTCTGTATTGAGAGATGGGGACCGCCTCTGCTTGAATCTTTTCCTTGGGGAAGCGAACAGCAGCAGCCAAAACACATTCTTTTTACTTAGCAACCAGGAGATTTGTGATTCTTTGGAGTTTTTAATCCTCGCATAACTGCAAGCCAAAAGGAATTAGCAACTCTGGGGTGGAGTTTTGGTTCCTCTTTAAGCAACGATGCTTCCCCCTGCCCATTCGCTGTGCATCAGAAGGAAGCACAGGAGTCGGTTCCGTTCATCCCATGCCAAGCCTGCCTTCTGTGAGGTGTCTCCCTTGCAAGATGTTTCCAAGATTTACAGTTCTCCAGACTAGGAGGCGTGTTGGGGACTCGGGCAAGGGCTGAGGATTTTAAATACCGACACTTCTTCCTGAATATACATGAACACGCCTGGCACACACTGAGACATTTTAGTAAACATGGTTTGTCCGCCCCTCCTTATGCTCCCTCCTGGCTAAGTGTATATCCCCAGTGCATGTTTGGAGTGATGGACGCTGTTCTGTGCTCAAAAGCCTGAAGTACCAGTCAAACAAATTTCATTACAATTTTTTTCCTCGAAATGCTTCAGTTTAACCCAACTCTAGATATTGGCCTATATAATTTGGGATCACCATCATCTGGAGCACACAGCCCAAACCAAAGGCCGATATTCACCTGGAATTCAAGATGGCAGCTCCAGGTGCAAGCGTGCATTTAATCAGGGCTCTTGCTGGCCCTGCTGATGTCTTTCTAGCTCGGGGCTGGGTTGGACAGGTTTCTTCCCTGCATGCCCTACTCACAATGTTGATACACTAATGTACATTAGTACATTATTATTAATGACTCTCTACTGCCCACCACTTCCTGGCCACAGGACCACTGTCCCTGTCTCAGGAGTTGGGAACAATATTCGCATCAGCTCTGGTTCTCACATCAGCTCCTTGGGAGTCACCGTCGGACCTCCCTGTTCTCCAGCTCTGTGGTAAATCTATCACGAAGTCCTGTTGATTCTACTTCCTAAGTCTCTCTGGAAACCACTGCCACTCTCACAGAGCAGGCTGTTGTCCCCTATGGGACTGAAGGGTGGTGCTCCACGGTCTCTTTTGGGCCATGAAGTGGCAGCCATGGGGTGATACTGGCAGAAAAAGAAGACAGAAGAAGGAGCCCAGGGTCTTCCTGATTTCTTGAAGCTGCTCTGCCAGCCCTCTACCCCACCTTTTGCCTTCTTTTATGTGTAAGAGAAATCAACTCCTTTGTGGTGCAAAATAATGTTTTTGTCAGGGGAGGGGGTTGATCATACACAGCTGAACCGCATCCAACTGAGTCACTAAGTCAGAGCGGAGGATGTGATCTGGGGGCAGGGCTACACCTGGCAGAGCAATCATGGCTTTTTCAATTACAATGTGATGGGGGCACAGGGAGACAGGAGGAGAGGAAGCTTCCAAGGGCCATGAGGACCTGGGAGGGAAGTTAGCCTCAAAATCACAGGTGGTCCAGCAGTTACTGAGTATGGATATTCACCTGCATTACAAGGAACAACCTTATGAATCTGGCCCTGTGATCATCTCCATTCTCTGAAGGAGAACAGCGCGTTTGGAAGGATGAAGTAACTCGCCAAGGTCTTGAAGTCCTGCAGAGCCAGGATCCCAACCCAGGAAGTCATCAGAGCCGGCCCTCGCCAATGACTCCCTGGAGGTATGTCCATTTTACATAAATACCCAACAGATTGAGGGTTTAAATGTAATAGGCCCATTTTTTGAGACGTCCATTCTGTTCAGAGTTTGACATCTTATTTTATAAAGAGGAAGTGGTAGTGGAGCCCGTCTCAGGGCTGGGTGTTGTGGGGTGTGGATGAGGTGAGGCGGGTGGACACGGTATTTGTGCTTAGTAATTGCTGGGCTGCCTGTAACTCTAAGCAGAGTCGACTGTCATTCTGGAGGGGAAATTAAAGATGATCTAAGCAGAAGGCATTCCGTTTATTATTATTATTATTACTAATCAGCAGCAGCAGCAGTAGTGGCCAGAGAGCCTTGGGTCAAACAGTATCATGGGGAAGCTTGTGAAGAAACAGAGTGAGGCTGCTGGAAGTGCAGCACAGGTGTTCCACCCCAGGACCCTTGCTCGCCCTCCTCTTTGTGTGTCTGCTCTGGCTGCGGAGGAAATGGGGCTCTTAGAGTGGAGACACCGGCCTCTGCCCTAGGCCTGGGCCTCTGGGCCTTCCCCAGGCTGCTGCTGCCCTCTGCTGGTCATAGCTGGAATTGACGGACATTGCCTCCCAGCACAGGGATGCAGGAAGCTGGGAGATTCGAGAGAAGGGGGTCCCCCGAGGCTTCCTCTGTCATTGTAGTGTGGGCAGTGGCCACATAATTTGTTGGGAGCTGAAGGAAGACACCATTTTATTTGGGGGCCTGGCTGCCCCCAAGAGCAATGCGACACAGAGGGTTGCCTTGGACGCTTTGCCTAGGTAGAGAGGAGGAGGGAGGTCTAACGAAGAGCAGGGAGGCTGAGGACAACCTCACTATCACCTTTAAGTGACACACCTACCCCCCTGAGAGGCATCAATTATTGCTGTAGTCTTCAGAGACTGTCACTCAGAATGGTAAAGTGATTTCTTACTTCACTGCGGTCAAGACCTTAGACTATGGGGTCAAATTGTGTGCATTTGAGACTCAGACCTTGTGTGACCTTGGGTGAGTTACTTAACTTTCAGAGCACACCCTTCTCACCGAGGACTGGGGATGCTGCAGGGCATACAGAGGTGACTGAGAAGACTCCATGAGCTACGATGCAGGCAGGAGGCCAGCACATGGCTGGCAGGGGGCAAAGCTGAAGGCCACCCAGCAAAGGCAACTGCTGCCCAAGACACACCTGGCAAGCAGTGGTAGGGACTGGAACATGGCCTGGCTGCCTCCTCCTGCTAAGGGCAGGTCTTGAACAGGCTGTTGAGGCACGGGCTAAGGTCAGAGGTTGGGCTGTCCTTCTCTGAAATGCAAACTATCAATCTGGCAATGCCAGACCCTCTTGCTGGCATCTCAAACCTTGCTTAAAATCCAGGCCTTGGAGATCTTGGAACATCCCCACCCCCACCCCCCACCCCCCTAGACACACTCCTTTTTGGGCACCTCTCACTTCTTTGCTTTGAACTGAACCGGGAGGGTGGATAATGACAAATCTTTCCCCTGGAGTCCCCACACCACTTTATCTGGCATTCATTTATTTAGCAAATATCGACTGTATGCTTTTCTGGGCCCAGCACCATTCTAGGGGTGGAGAAGAAGCAGTGAACACAACAGATAGTCGGCCTGCCCTTGCATCACTCACATGTATTTCAGTAGGGGACAGAGGAAGGAAATACATAAACCAAGGCCCCACAGAGTCTGTTCTGTAGTGTGAATGGGAGGAGCAGGAGGGCAAGGCAGGAGAGGAGTGTTGCTATCTGGAAGAGGCAGCCAGGAAAGTCTCACTAAAGGGAAAATGAGCCTTGTGGGTGTCTGCGGGAAGAGTGCTCTAAGCAGAGGGAACAGCCTGAGCAAAGGCCTTGAGACAGGTGTGTGGGCGCCATGTTTAGGGAATGGAGCTGTCAGATCCGAGGGAATGGAGCAGAGGGGCAGAGGGAGGAGCTGAGGTGTGGGTGGGCGTGTTCGGAGTGTGCAGGCTGCTGCCCTTAGCTCTGAGTGAGACATAAGGCACTGGAGGGGTTCTGTGCAGAGGGGAGACACAGTCTGGTGTATAGAGCACCCCTTTGTCTGCTGGTTGAAGAATGGACTCAAAGAGTGGGGGCCAGGGCAGAAGCAGGGAGGCTGGTGAGGAGGGGTGGGGTGGTCATTTGGATGGAGTGGCGGATTCCCAGTGAGAAAGGCTGGCCAGACACTCGGAGTCTGAGGAGAAGGGGGAGCAGGGGTGGGTAGAGGGTAACATGGGCCATGGTTCCGGGCCTGTGGGACTCTAAAGGGCCGGGGAGTGCCTGGGAAGAACAATCTACTATCCCCCTTGGTTCACATATGCAGGATATGCCTGGAATCGATGCCGTTGTCATAAAGATGACATTTCTGATGGAAGGCTGCTGATGGACTATCTATTTTGAATGCACGCATACTTTCACTCAGTGGACTCCGACCACCGTCCTGTTGGTGGTGGGGATGGATTGGGGGTGGTGCCAACCCACTGTGGACGTGGAGGTGGATTTTGGATTCAGACAGCCTGTTTGCAGGCCTGGCTCCACCACTTAGAAGCCATGACCTTGGGGAGGTCGTTTCATACCCCTAAGCCTCAGCTTATCCATCTGCAAAGTGGGATTTACAGGACCTGCCTTTATTGTGTGGTCAGTAATGTGGGTAGAGCACTTCGTATGTAGGAGGTGTTTATAGTAGGTGCTCAGTAGATGCTTGCTCTCACCTCATTTTCTGGCTCCCACCTTGAGCCCCCTAAAAGCTGGTTTCTGTGCTTGTTTTACACTGGCTTGCTGTGCGATCTTGGGGAAACTATTTGTCTCTTGGGTCCATCGCTCTCCTGAGAAATGGGGATAAGTCCAGGATTGAAAATACCTGCTCAGAGGGCTCGGATCAGGAAATGTGGCCGTGTCATATTGATTGAGCCATTGATGAGATCTCTGCATGCAGTAGGTGCTCAATCAGTATTCACCTTGAGGATAGATCACTGCTGCTGGCATGAGGGGGCAGGCCTGGGACAGCCCCTCCTGGTTCCAGCCTCGGGCCCCTCCTCGGCCAGCCCCGTGATAAAGCGCTGACCTTCAGAGCTGTTGGCCTGCCACCCTCTGCTTTCTGCCTCCATTGTCCCTGTGTGCCCTTCTGCCCCCCTCAGGGCTCAGCCTTGCTCTGCTCTTCTCTGTCAACCCTCTTTCCCCTGGTGAACCCATCTAGCGTCACAGCTTTAAACGCTGTCTGTACGCCGATGATGCCACAATTCACGTCTCTGGCTAGGCTCTCCCCCTGACTCCAGACTCCTCTTTCCAGCTGCTTTCCTGACATTTCCGCTTTGCTGTCTAATAGAACGAACTCTCAGAATTAATAAAATGAGACTCCAGATATTTACCCCCCAACTGGCCTGTCTTCCCGAGGCGGGTGTTGAGGGAGTCTCCAAAGTCGCATCTGGGAGAACCTGCCTGTCTCACGCCCATATCCAGCCCATTGGCAAGTCCTGTTGGCTTGACCCTCAAAATACACCCAGGGCCTGGCCGCTGCCTGCCACTGCCACCTGCACCCCCTGACCTGTGTCCAGGCACTGGCAGCCCCTGCCTGGCCTCCTGCCTGTTCTCTCTGCCTGACATGGTCTGGCCCATCAGTGCAACCCCGCAGCCCTTACATCCAAGCCAGATCACTGTCCCCTTCTACTCCATACCCTCCAATACCTCCTAATTTCCTTTCAGAATAAAAACAGAGCCTTGCAAAGATACTTAACTTGGCTGGAGACAAACCTGGAACAGGACAGAAACTGGGCCTGCCCCCTTGGACCTTACAGTGCAGGGAGGCTGATAGCGAGGAGATAAACAGCAGCGTGCACGGAGTTTCAGGTTGTGGTGGTTCTGTGATGACTGTGCTGACTTGGGTGGAGAGCTACCTTGGACAGGGAGTCAGGGAAGGCCTCTCCGAGGGGGTAACATTTAAGATAACAAAGAGATTCGGAACTGAAAGAGGCTCTTAAAACATCTACTTTAAAAGGTCTTCTTGGCCGGGCGCGATGGCTCACGCCTGTAATCCCAACAGTTTGGGAAGCCGATTCGGGCAGATCACTTGAGGTCAGGCATTCGAGACCAGCCTGGCCAACATGGTGAAACCCCGTCTCTACTAAAAATACAAAAATTAGCTGGGTGTGGCAGTGGGCGCCCGTAATTCCAGCTACTCAGGAGGTTGAGGCACAAGAATTGCCTGAGCCTGGGAGGCGGAGGTTGCAGTGAGCGGAGATGGCACCACTGCACTCCAGCCTGGGTGACGAAGCGAGTCTCTGTCTCAAAAATAAATAAATACATAATAAATAAAAGGTTTTCTTGTTACGTTTATATATGGAAGCAAGAGAAGCCCAGAGAGGTGAAGTGACCTGGCTAAGACCACATAGTATATTACTTACAGAGCTGGAATTCCAGGCAGGCCTCTTGACAACCTAGTTTGGGATTTCAGGGTTGCCAGCCTGGAGCTGCAATTCCTAACAGCAATGCCTGGAAATGCTATGAGCTATTAATCTCCTCTTACATATAAAAATTGCAAACTGTATCATGTTAATCACGACCTTTCTCTTTTCGGCTTTCAGGACACATCTGCCTGGCTTTCCTCTTACTTCACTGGTTTCCCATCCCCAGTCTTAGCTGGTCCTTCCGAATCTGCCGACCTCTTACCATTGAAGAGCCTGGGGCTCGGGACTCAACGCTCTTTTCTTCCCTCTTCACACATACACACTCCCTGGGAGAGCTCATGTCATTTTGTGGATTTCCGTGCCAATGACTCCAAAATTCTATCTCCTGCCAAGATCTCTCTTTTGAACGCCAGCATCAAACATCCAGTTGCCTACTTTGGTGCTACTCGAAGTGTGGTTCTCAGTCTGGCAGCATTGGCATCACTTGGGAAGCTGTTGAAAATGCAGAACCTTGGGCCCCATTTTGGGCCTATTGAATCATTTTGGGCCTATTGCAACTCAGGGGTGCAGGGGTGGGCGTGGCACCCATCCATCTGGTTTAACAAGCCCTCCAGGGGACTGAATGGATGCTGGAGTTTAGGAAGCATTTTATTCCTTGCCCTCTCCACTTAGATATCTCCCAGGCATCTCAAACTTCACAAGTCCAAACCTAAGTTTCTGATATTTCCTCACTCTACCAGCCTTCTCCATCTAAGTTAGTGGTGACTCCATCTGGTTATCTGCTCAGACCAATAACCGTACTCAGACCAATAACCCTGTAGTTATTCTGGAGTCTCTGTCTCACCTCAACTTTGGTCTGTCAACAAATCCCACTGGCTCCATTTTCACGACACCCGCAGAACCACATCCTTCTCACCACCTGCACTGCCACTACCCTGGCCAGAGCCGCAGCATCTCCCACTAGATTCTTACAGAAGCCTCTTGGGCTTCTTTACACTCTGCCCTTGGCCCTGACAGTCTACCCCAGCACAGCAGCCAGAGGGATTAAAATGCCATCAGCTCTTGTCTCTGCCCCAAGCTCTCCAGTGGCTCCCCTTCTCCTGCAGCATAAAAGCCACAACCCTTATCCCGATGCACAGCCACACCCCGCCCCGCCCCCACTGCCATCTCTCTGACCTCTCCTCTCCCCTTAGCAATCTGTCCCTGGCCTTTTAGCTCATTCTGGAACATTCTGGAACATATCCAGGCACATTCCACTGCACTGGCTGATTCTTCATTTTCCATCCTGGAAAGCCTCTGCGTTTCTTTTGCCTCCTGCTTGGGTCTGCCACAGGCCTCTGCACTGGCTGATTCTCCTCCCTGAAAAGCTTTCCTCCCAGACATCTGCATATCCAGTTCCCAACTTCAGGTCTTACTCAAAGCCACTTCTCAGTGAGGCCTCCGACCACCTCAGTCACTTAATTTTTACAATTTGCTCCTATGACTAGCTGCCCTGCTCCTTTTCCTCGTCCATGACTAGCTGCCCTGCTCATTTTCCTCATCTTCTGTGTCGTCCTTGTGTTTGGTAGAATGTCCACTCTCGCTCTCGCGGTCCCCTCCTCCCCTGACCAGCGTCCTCCTCCCACTCCGGACGGTCCCGCTCCGCCTGTCTTACCTCTTCTGGGCGCCAGGTGGCGCCCCACACCGCCCAAGCCCCTGGCCGCCTCCATCCTTGCTGGAGAGACCCTGAGAATGCCTGGGGAAGGCGCGATCCTCCCAACTCCCTTCCCTCTGCTCTCCCCCTGCTCAAAGGAGGATGTCTTTTCTGACTCCTAAAGCTGATGTTTCCTCTGAGACCCAGGAATTCACAATTCTTCCTCGAGGAGAAGGGAGGGAAATGGCCGCCTCCCGGTTCAATCCGTGCTCAAGCCCCAACCCACCCCCACGCGAGGGAACGCTGCGCAGGACCTGCTGCGTGCTGGGTGCGTGCTGGGTGCTTTTACATGGTTGTCCCATGGAACCCTCAGCACAGCGTTAGCGTTCCCACTTACAGATGAAGAAACTGAGGTTCAGAGGGGCCAGGTTGCTTGCCTGAGGTCACACAGCTGGTAAGTGCAGAACTGGAATTCTAGCCTGACTCAGAGCCAGGGCTCTTCCACTTATCGAATGTCCCCCCGCTAAGCAGAGCATGACCCCTGAGAGAAGGCAGAGCAAGAGGCTGGCCCATCTTTGGGCACAGTTTAGGACGGGAGCTGACACTGGTTTATGCCGGCCTCTTTCATTTACCGCCCACATCCCTGGCGGTAAGGATGTGCAAAGGCCTAGAGAGGTTGTGGAGCTTGCCCAGGGCCACGCAGCAGAGCCGCGCTGCTCCTCCCCATCTCCCGCCTCTGCCTCTGTCGGTTCGCCCTGGGGTAGGGAGGCAGAGACTCTGCAGCCCCTGCTTCTCTACGAAGGATTCTTCAAAAGCCTTGCAAGGAAGCGCCAGGGGGCGGTAGTGAAGCCTGGAGGAGAATCTTTTGGGGGGAAAAGATACAAGATTTGAGGCGAGAATCCTAATTACAGGAGGACTAATAGCCTGTCAATCCGCGTGGCATTGGTGGGACAGGGCTTGATTCCAGGGGCATCTGGGGTTTTCCGAGGGTCTCTCTTGTCCGCTCGCCTGGGTATTCATTTTCCCTCGCCTCTTGGAGGCAGAAGCAAAGGCTCGAGAGCCTTGATTCAGATGCGTGTTTTTCTGTTCCCCAACCCCAGCTGAGCCTGGCCAGGGGACAGGGCAGGAGGACAGAGGACAGGCACGAAGGTCCTCTGTGGGTAGGGAGGACTCAGAGCTAAGCGGCCTCAAGCGTGGACCCCATTAGCTCCCCCTGTCTGTGGCAAATCGTCCTGGACACTAAAGGCAGCCGGGGAGGAGAGGTCCACCCCTGACCAGGTGGGAACGTCCCTGTGAGGGGGTGGGCTTGCTGTCACGAAGGCAGCTGGCAGTATTGACCTGCGTGTGCAGATACCATCGGGGGCTGTTGTCAGCGCTACTCTTTTCCCTGGTCAGGACTGGCCCAGGTCTCTAGTGGGGGCAGCAGGTGGCCTTGGGGAGCCCAGAGGCCCCTGGGAGAGAAGCCCTAGGGGATCTGGGAGTCCCGGCTCCAGTGGACGGCATCTGGAGGGGACGAGATTTGAGGGGTTGTGCCCCCATCACAGAGAGCCTTTCCTGGCCTCCGTTCATGATAAGCAATGACAACACATAAGCCAGCAGTCTGAGGTCTGGCGGCTCCGTGCTGGGGAAGACAGCTTCCCTTCTGTGCAGGAGACAATTCTGTGTGTTTCTAAAATTCCATCCGGGAAAGCCCCTGCGTTTCTTTTGCCTCCTGCTTGGGTCTGGAGCTGCTTTCAAAAAACCTTTGAAGTGGAGAATGGCAGAGACCAGTCACCACGGCTCAGAATTGCCCTCGGTTCCTGAAGTCCCTTCTTGGGTCACTGGCACCGTGTGTGTGGACAGCAGCTGCACCTTCAGCCTTTCCCAAGCACCCACTATGTGCCAGGCATGGTGTGTGGGCTCTCACATGCATTCTTTGGTTTCCTGCCCACAGCTGCCTTGGGAGGCAGGAATTCTAACACCCATTTCACAGATGACATATCTACCTCTCTAGGGGGCTGGGCAGTTGGGACAACAGCCCCTACACACTGGAAGTGCTCTCTCTTGTACCAGACGAGGCAGTTTTGCAGCCATTGTTTTGTGGAGCTGATTGTCCCCGTTCATAGAGGAGGGAATAGAAGCTCAGAGAAGGAAGTCATCTGGTTGGAGTCACCTGACCAAGTTCACACACTGAGTCATCGACAATCTGTACTCAAGCCTCGTACCCTTATTCCTAACCCAGTGTTCCCTCCGCTGTCCGGTGCTGACAGCTGTTCAGTTGCTTATGCCCTGGTGTGACTGCGGAAGGAGGTAGCTTTGGAGATGCTCTTATCTGCACCCCACACTCATCAGAAAGTCTCCCTCTGAGCCTCAGTTTCTGGACCTGGAAGATGAGGGCGATGCTGTACTCTGGAATTAGACCTTTAAGACACAGTCATGCAATCTATTTCTTTCCTCCCATCCCTCCCCACCAGGCATTTCCCTGTGGATCTTGAGGCGGTGATTGCTCCCTTGAGGTACAATTGTTTCCCAGCAGATTCCCCCACCCCTGGTCTTGATGTTCTCACCTGTGCTGTGCCCATTCACACCCTCTGCCTAGAGTACACGTTCTCTTTCCCTGGATCCTCTCTCTCCTTTGTTTTGAAACATACAGTGGCTCCAAGTTAGGCAGTAAGGCCCTTTCATCTGCCCTCCCCCAAGTCCTGATGGACGCGCCTGGCCTCCAGGGACATAACAACACACTCGACGCCCTACTCATCTGTACGTCCCAGCCCAAATGCTGCCTTTTTGGAGAGTCTTCCCTGGTTCCCTGGCCCGCCCTGGGAGGAAGTCATTGGAGCCATAATACCGAATTCATTGCCCTTGTTCGCTGGCACACAGTAGGAACAATGAATGAATGTTGCTGGAGTCGGAGCACTCAGCACATTGAATGATCGGTGCTGCCCACTTGGCTGCCTAATGCATCCATTCATCCATCCATCCATCCATCCATCCATCCATCCATCTATTCACTAGTAAATACTGATTGAGCCTTACAACGTATCAGGTCCTGCCTCTAACATTTTTTTCTGATATGGAGGGGAAGGACTGTGCCTAAATCTTCTCTGTATCCTTCAAGTTTGCATCTGGCCCCTCACAATGGTCAGGGACTGTTTACCTAATAGTCACCAGGGACTCAGTCCTGCTCTTTGGTGGTGGAGCCCAGCTACCCCTGGCCCCCACTCCCTGCCCACCCCCTCACCCTAGGCCCAGCCTGGTGCAGGGAGATGGGATGGGCCATGTTGCCAACTGTTCAGCACTCGCCTGCCTTGCCCGCCTCAGCCCCAGCCCCATGGAGTAAGGTTAATTTCCTTCTGCAAAATTCACGTTGTTTCTAGAGAATCTGGTCTGTTGGTTGCTGTTTTTCAGGTTCAGGGTTAATTCATTTCATTCATATGTCTGCGCGTGCATTTGGTGCCCTTAGTAGATGCTGTGTGCTCAGGATGTGGTGGGGATGGGTGCTGGTGCTGGGGATGTGGAGGTGAAGGTGGCCCAGAGAGGAGGGCATTAGGGCCAGGCCTGAATGCTGATGCCACCCTGCAGGGGGAGTGGGCAGACTTCCTAGGGAGGGACCAGCAAAGGCCCAAGATGGGACCTACCTCAGTCTAACTGAGCACCTGGAGAAAGGCCAGTGTGCCGGGGGTGGGGTGGTGGGGAAGAATGGGGGACCCAGGCATCCCAGCTAGCACCTCTGGCCTGCCTGAGACTCCTCCTCCCTGTTCCTGCAGGCCTTGGCCCCAGGGCTGGCTGGTTGCTGACCAACTCCATCGTGTCCTGGCTGTCCGGGACCTCTCTAAGGGTGGAGCAGGTCCTTGCGGAGGAGTCCTTTGGCCTGCTGAGTTGCTGTCTTAGCCTGTCCGATCATTCATTCTTCTGACCTTAACATAGGACTTGGCCAGGAGGTCCCTGCATGAACAGTGTCCCTGCCTACGGCTCACCTTGTCAGAATCCTCAGGCACTACTTGCACCCCATCCCTTATAGCCCCCTACATCTGTGTCTGGTGAGGACTGAGCGTCTGTCTCCCAGAGTGGTGAGCTTAGGCAGCTGGGCTAGCATGAGATTGATGCGTATGTCAGGGGCGAAGGAGGGAACAGATGTTTTCTGAACAGCAAATCCATAGATGTGTGAGGTGGGAGTGGAGGGCGGGAGGACAGAATGATTTTGCATTTCAGAGTCCGCCTGCGGCATGATAGATGGAGAGGCTCAGTGCGGCTGGCGAGGCACGGGGTGGGCTTGTGGCCAGCGCTGACCTCAGTGCTGCAGACTGCAGGCCTGGATGGAGGAAAGGAGATTTTCTGTCTGACCCTCATGCATGGCCAGAGCTCCACTTGGGAGGCTGGGGGCCAAACCTGCAACACTTGCTCAGAAACTCCAAACGTGAACCCTGCAAATTAACCTTGAGCTCCCCTCGAGTGGAGCAGCTCCGCTGCCAGAGGTGCATGCGCTGCAGCGTTGTGTCGATATTCATGTATTGACGGGTGTCTTCGCAGGACAGCCAGGCCTGCAGTGAGATCATTCAATCATGCCTTCAGAGCCCAGACCCCAGGCATGGCGAGTACCCCATGCTGTGGTATATGACAGGTACCAAGGCCGCCTTCTGGATCACAAATTTTATTAGTTTTTTTTCCCCAAACCGGTGTTCCTAGCAGATTCCTTACTGGGACTTGTAGGGGGCAATATGATTATGGCCAGAAACACACACACACACACACACACACACACACACACACACACACGCACGCCTTTTGGAGTTAGAGAGATGAAGTTGAAATTCTGACTTTAACACTTATTGTTATGCGATTCTGAGAATCTCTACTGCTCTGAGCCTCAGTGTCCCCAGTTGTCATAATGGCCAAGATTCACTGTAAGTGTGGGCTGTTGTGAGGATGAGATGCCATGATTTCTTTTTTTCTTTCTTTTTTTTTTGAGATGGAATTTCGCTCTTTTTGCCCAGGCTGGAGTGCAATGTTGCAGTCTCGGCTCACTGCAACCTCCTTCTCCTGGGTTCAAGCAATTCTCCTGCCTCAGCCTCCTGAGTAGCTGGGATTACAGGCATGCGCCACCACGCCTGGCTAATTCTGTATTTTTAGTAGAGACAGGGTTTCTCCATGTTGGTCAGGCTGGTCTCGAACTCCTGACCTCAGGTGATCCACATGCCTTGGCCTCCCAAAGTGCTGGGATTATAGGCGTGAGCCACTGTGCCCAGTGAGATGCCATGATTTCTATAAAGCAAGTCAGGCTGGGGGTAGCCCTGGGAGGTGGTTCACCTGACCTTTGGTGATGGAGGTGGCTGTGTGTGCCTGGGAGAAGCTGGCTACCAGCTGTGATTAATAGACTGCTTGAGAAGTTGCTAGGCCCAATAGTCTCAGTGCCCAGGCCACATGCTACCTTGAAGACCTCTTTGGCTGCATCTTATCTTCCAATGTCATCTCTGTCACTTCATCTCTGAATTCCCAGAGGTGGGAATTCCCTACTTGCTTCTCTGCAAAGCAGGAGTAGGAGGAAGAGGGGTCCAGGTCCCCAGTCCTGACATCTATGAGATTAGCTCAGGCCTGGCACTGGGGGATGAAGGCTTTTTTTTTTTTTGAGACGGAGTCTTGCTCTGTCGCTCAGGCTGGAGTGCAGTGGCCGGATCTCAGCTCACTGCAAGCTCCGCCTCCCGGGTTTACGCCATTCTCCTGCCTCAGCCTCCCGAGTAGTTGGGACTACAGGCGCCCGCCACCTCGCCCAGCTAGTTTTTTGGTATTTTTCAGTAGAGACGGGGTTTCACCGTGTTAGCCAGGATGGTCTCGATCTCCTGACCTCATGATCCACCCGTCTTGGCCTCCCAAAGTGCTGGGATTACAGGCTTGAGCCACTGCGCCTGGCCTGAAGGCTTTTTAGTTAAAAGTTTTGACATTTACTAGAGAAAGAGGTCACCTGATATTCTCATGCTGCTGATACGTTTCTTTGGGGCCCCTGGAGCTTTGGGATCAAGGGGAGCCCCAAGCCCCTCTCCTCTTCAGCCCCGTCCCTGGAAGCAAGAGCAGTTCCCCAGTCTGGGCCCTGGTGGGGCTGAGAGGGCGGAGGTAGATGGGGACTCCCACCTTAGCTGCTGCAAGCCTCAGCCTTTTTGTCACCCAGGGAGAGCTAAATGCCACAGGTTGGCTCAAAACAGATCTTGTAAGGGCTATCTTCAAGCCAAACAAAGCCATTGTGGCCTTTGCCAGATGCCTGGGGGTCACCCATGAGCCACCTCAGGCACCCCGCATCTGTGGGGTCAGCCAGGGTCCTAAGCAGTGGCCAGTGGCCCTGGAGCCTTGTTGTTCCCTGGGACTGGCCCTGTCCTTAGCTCCATGCCAGCACAGCTGGGCATTGGGAAGCATCAGCTCTGAGACCCAGGGCAGTCTGGGACATTCTCACCCCGGCATCGTAGGTGTGGGGTCAGGCAAACCAGGGTGCTGGTCCTGGTGAGGGAAGCCCTTGGGGCTTGTTGTGGGCAGAGGACATCTCACTGAAAGAGCCCAAGACACAGAGGGAACTCTCCCGGTTACCAAATACATTCTTTATTTATTTTTCCTCATGTTGTTCAGGGCCAGGAACAGTTTTGTCGCAGGTTGTGTATTTTGAGAGCCACTGGGTGAATGGCAAGGGGCTGTGGAGAACTGCCAGAGACCCAGCTCCTGTTCCCAACAGCAGAGGGCTCCCTGTGAAGTCCAAGACAAGAAGAGAAAAAATGTGGGGGAGGGACGCATCGACAGAGCCATGGCCCCCACTGGCCCCCAGGAAGGACATGGATGCTGGCCCCACTGAACACCGGCCAGGGCTACTGCTGCAGGCACAGTCCCCTTTCCCCATCCCTGCCTGTCTCTGTCACCAGCTCTCACACCTGCCAGGCCTCAGGTGCCTGCTCTCAGCTCAGCTGCAAGGGAGCCTGGGAAGTGAGCATCTGGCCTTCTGGGCTTCTTGAGAGGGCATGGATCCTGCTGCCCACCCAGACTCCTAAGCTGAGGGGATTTCTCAGACCTAGGAGGGGTTTGTAAATGCTGAAGTAGCCCATCCCAATCCCCCCCAAAAGACAAATGTCACAACACGCAACTCGTGTGGCAGCCTCACTGCAGCAGTCACCCAGCCTCAGGCTGTGGCCCTGACAGCTCCAGCTTCCACTCCTTCTGGGGCAGCACGTGGGCACTGAGACCTGGGGGCCAGGTCCCTGGGGCCCCAGAGTCAGCAGCCTCTTCTCCACACCTGGTCACCCTTGAAGTAATGTTCCTGCCCCTGGTCCAGCAGAGGTATTAGCTGGGATTATGGAACTCCTTGTCAACTTCAAAGAGTCAACCCAGACCATTCCTCCTAGTGGCACATACTCCTTCCTAGTCGCTGTCCAGGCGTACTGGCTGGAGCAGTGACACCTGCTCACGATGCCACGGGAAGGGGGCAGAATGCCTTCCCCACCCCCACTAGAAAGCTAGCACACTCTCATTGGAAAGGCCAAGACACTGGATTCTACAAGTCCTGGATTGAATTCAGCCTTAGCACCTAGCAGCTGGGGAGCCTTGGACAAGTTACTGAATATTTCTGAGCCTCAATTTCCCTGTTTGCTGGGTGCAGATGCTCCTACCTGGATGACAGTGTTAGTGCAAGGGTTAAAGGCAGTAATGACTAGAGCATGCTTAGCATAGGCCTGGCATGCATACAGTTGTTCTACTCAGTAGCTACAGGCGTGATCATATCCCTTCTCTGCTTCAAACCTTCCAGCACCTTCCAAACTCCTTCCAAGGCCCTGCAGGGTCAGGTTACAGCCTCCTCTCCAACCTCATCCCACGCCACTCACCTCATTGCTCAGTATACTTTGGGCCTCTTTAGTTTCGCTAAGCCCAGTGAGGTTGCTCCCACTCGGGGTTCTGCCTTGCCTGCAATGCCCATCCCCCAGGTCACTGCTTGATGGCTCTGTCTTGTCGCTGTCTCACCTCACTTGCTGGGTCCAAAACTGCATCATCTGCCCAGTCCCCATCCCACTTAATCTCTAAGCGTCATGTTTTACCGCCTTTCTAACACTTTGCACTCCTGAAATCATCATAACAGCAGGTGGAATGAGGCACCCCGCTGCCTCTGGATTTTGACTAAAGCTTGCAACCCGGGGATAATGAATGGGAAGTAGCTGGGCAGCCCTGTATTCTGAATAGAGCTGTCGGCTGCTTGTGAGACTTGCCGAGGGAAAGTGGGATTGATTTTGTGACCACCACCCCATTCCAGATATGTCAGTGAAAGCTAGAAATTTCCAAGGAAATTGGTGGGAGTGCATTCAGAGGAGTAGATAACACTGTGAATTTTTCTCCTTCCTTTCCATAGAGGGGTGTCCCCGCAGGTCACAGCCCAGCGATGGGGAGCCAGAGATGAGGGTGCCCATGAGAAGGGGAGGCTGGCAGCTCATGCTGCAGCCGGGGGTCCTGAGCTGCAGACGTGTAGTGCAGACAGAGGCCTGATGCTTGGTGACAGAGCTCTTGTGTTCTTGGGGCTTAGGGGTGTCTGTGAACACAGAGACTGGAGAATCCAGGAGGCAGCCTCAGGCACCAACTAGAGAGAGGGTAGCAGCACACTGCACATGTGTCCCTGTGGGAGCACAAGGGTTTGTGACTTTCCTGCGGCCACGTGGGCTCTGAAGAAGGTAAGCAGGTTTAAGGGGCTGGGGTGAGATGCCCTCCCCTCTGTACCCAGAGGACTGCTGCTGAGACCAGAGGACCGGAGCAGAAAGAGGCTCTGAATGTGGTGGCTGGGGACATGGACATGGGATGTTCATCAAAATTCAGCTCACGAGGACATCCATCTGCGATAGACTGGGAGACACCCCTCTCTGCCACAGTGCCCCAGGGAAGAGCCTGCATCTGGATGACCATGTGCCATGCTGGAGAACATTCCAGTCAGCCCATGTTGGCCAACAGAAAGTCCCCAACAGGCCCAGCTAAAACAAAAGACCCTGCCTCTACTCTGCCAATCCTCCTCCTGCCCTGGGCCAGGAGAAGGATGGTGAGAAAAGAAAGGAGAGTGAGGAAGCTGGCTGTACCTTTCTCCCCTCCTTCCCCACCCTCCTCCGTCTCCTCCCCTCTCCTCCCCTCTCCTCTCCCCCACTCTCCTCTCCTCCCCTCCACACAAGAACTGAGGCACCAAGACAGGTCTGAGCTCAGGGGCAGGCGAAAAGTTTAAACTGCATGTGAGGTTGACATTTTAATTGGATGGGACTTTCCAATGCTTGAAAACTGAAATCATTATTGTGATGAGAACCAAAGTGATCAGAAATCTAGGGGAATAGCCAGAGATGTTGTAAAATGATTGTAAAGTGGAAAGGAAGGAATATGAGAGAATACAATTAAAGACAGAGTTTGGAGAAATGAAAGTGTTTGTTTGTACCCCATCGTCAGTCAATCAATTGGTTACCTTCTGCTTCACTTATTTGTTAATTCATTTCCTTCCTCCCCACCTCCACTTGACTCTAAGCTCAGCAAGATCAGGGACTGTTTCTTTTTCAAGGTCTTTGCTGTATCTCCTGCACCTAGAATGGCTACTGGAGACTGGCACATAGTAGATGCTCAATAAATATGGTTTGGATGAGTGAAACAACAACAAAGTAGGGGCTCAAATATGTTGATTTATGGGTATGACCTATTTTATTACGTTGTTTGAATCTCTTGTTTTGTACTTGAGGAATGAGTTTGCCCTGGTTAAAGTAGCCCAGAAAACCCGGGCCCGGGAGCTGAGAGGGGGACCAGGGAATGGATTGCCCAGGCCAGGGCATTAGGCCAGGGCCCCTATTTCCCAGACACGGGGCCACTGGAGGCAGGGAGCATAGAGCCTCAGGGAGTCGGTTCCTTGGGGCTGGCTGATGGAGTGAAGGCTGGGCCTGGCCTCAGTTCTGGGACACAGGTGTGGCTGAGCTCCTGCTGATGATAGATTTGGAAGGGCTGGAGGCTCAGGGCCCCCAGTGTGAGCCCTCCCAATGTCCAAATGAGAACCTTTCCTGCGTACTTCCCGCACCTGACATCACGCGCGCTAGTCTGCAGGCCGCCAGAAGGGGGCGGCGCGTCGCCGCCATTTTGCAGAGCCTTGCTAAGCCCCTTTGGAGTTCAACCCGTCCCGCCAACCTCACAACCCCTTTTCGTCTCACACTTCTTTACCTTCAGGAAGCACTTTTCACATGGGTTTCGTTTAAGGGGAGAGGTTGGGGAAAGGAGGGTGTATTTGTCTCTTAGGCCGCCATAACAAAGTACCACAGACCGGGGTGGTTTAAGCCAGGGATCCCCAGGCAGGGCGCGGTGGCTCACACCTGTAATCCCAGCACTTTGAGAGGCCGAGGTGGGCCGATCACTTGAGGGCGGGAATTCAAGACCAGCCTGACCAACATGGAGAAACCCTGTCTCTACTTAAAATACAAAAATTAGCCGGGCATGGTGGCGGGCGCCTGTAATCCCAGCTACTCGGGAGGCTGAGGCAGGAGAATCGCTTGAACCCGGGAGGCGGGGGTTGAAGAGCCAAGATGGCATCACTGCACTCCAGCCTGAGCAACAAGAGCGAAACTCCGCCTCAAAAAACAAAACAAAACAAAACAAAACAGGGGTCCCCAGTCTCTGGGCCACGGATGGGTCTGTGGCCTGTTAGGACCCCGGCTGCACAGCAGGAGGTGAGCCAGCCAGCTAGCACTTAGATTCTCACAGCAGCACGAACCCTATCGTGAACTGCGCATGCGAGGGATCTAGGTTGCTCACTCCTTATGAGAATCTAACTAATGCTAATGCCTGATGATCGCAGGCGGAACAGTTTCATCCTGAAACCATCTCCCACCCTACACACCCTGCCCATGGAAAAATTGTCTTCCACTAAACCAGAACCGGATTCTGGTGCCAAAAAGGTTGGAGACCGCTGGTTTAAAGCAACAGCTACTTATCCCGTCCCAGCTCTGGAGGCTGGGTGTCAGCAGGGCTGTGTCAGCAGGGCTGTGCTCCCTCCGAAGGCTCCAGGAAGAACCCTTCCTAGGCTTCCCTGGCTTCTGGTGGCCCCAGGCACTCGTTAGCCTGGCGCCGTATCCCTCTAACCGCTGCCTCTCTTTGCCCACGGCCTTCTTCACTGCCTCTCTAGATGCCCTTTTTTTCCTTCTTATTATTATTTATTGATTTATTTATTTTTTTGAGACAGAGTCTCGCTCTTGTCACCTAGGCTGGAGTGCAGTGGTGCGATCTCGGCTCACTGCAACCTCCGCCTCCCGGGTTCAAGCGATTCTCCTGCCTCAGCCTCCCAAGTAGCTGGGATTACAGGCGCTCACCACCATGCCCAGCTAATTTTTGTGTTTTCAGTGGAGACAGGGTTTCACCGTGTTGGCCAGGCTGGTTTCGAACTCCTAACCTCAAGTGATCTGCCCACCTCAGCCTCCCAAAGTGCTGGGATTACAGGCGTGAGCCACTAGCCACGGCCTGTATCCCCTCTTTTTATAAGGACATCAGTCACTGGATTTCTCATAGACCCCAAATCCAAGATGATTTCATCTTGAGACCCATAATTGAATTAAACTTGCAAAGATGCTATTTCTGAAAACGGTCACCTTTGAAGGTTCTGAGTGAACATGAATTTGGGAAGGATGTGGCTCCACCCATCACAGATGGAATCTTGATTGAGAACACATTTTGCTCCAGGGACCGTGCAAAGCACCTTCATCCTTGACAAACTGGAAGGGAAGCAGTATTATTTCCAGTTTTGTTTTTTTTCTAGACAAGGAAAGTGAGGCTCAGAGGGATTCAATGACTTGCTGCAAGTCACACGGCTGCTTAGCAGGGGAACTGGGATTGGAACTCAGGACTAGCAGACTCCACACCTGTCTATATTGGCTTATGAGCAGCTTGAGGACAGAGGTTTTGGTCTTCATCTTTCCATCTCTCTTCTCCTCTCATTTCTGGGCCTAGTGCTCTGCACACTGATAGTTTTGAAAACTAATAAAAAGAAGGGAACAAGGCTGGGTGTGGTGGCTCATACTTGTAATCCCAGCACTTTGGGAGTCTGAGGTGGGAGGATCACTCAAGCCTAGGAATTTCAAACCAGCCTGGGCAACCCAGTGAGACCCTGTCTCTACAAAATTTTAAAAATTAGCTAGGCGTGGTGGCATGTGCCTGTGGCTCTAGCTACTTGGGAGGCTGAGTGACAGTCGCTTGAGCCCACGAGTTTACAGCTGCAGTGAGCTATGATTGTGCCAGTGCACTCCAGCCTGGGTGACAGAGGAAGATCAAGCCTCTAAAAAATAAATCAATACATAAATAAAAATTAAAAAAAGGAGTATGACTGACCTGGAGAGACCCGAGTGCTGACCCTCTTGGCTGCTGGGGTGCTCACCGATCTCCCCCACACCACACTCTGTGGGGACAAATGGGAATGCCCTCTCTTACTACCTTGCTGCATCTGCTCCACTGAGAAATGTTTCAGCCCCTACAATCTTAGATCTACATTAGCCCTGGAAAGCAGGAAGGGCAGCCATAACCATGATAAAAATCTCAACCACAGCTGCCATTGATCAAATGCCTACTGGCCTACAGGGTCTAGGCTCTTTCTATGCCTAATGTCGCGGAATCTTCAGGGCAGCCCAGTTAGGTGACTATTAGTATCCCCATTTTGCAGATGGGAAAATTGAGGCTCAGAAAGAGGAGTGTGACTTGGGAGCTTGAAAGAAGTAGAGCTAGGATTCTGGCCTGAGTCTGGAGTTGGTATTCTTTCTGGGCCCTGTCTTGCTTTTTCTCCAGCTTCCCTGCCACGTCTTCCCAGTGTGACCAGTGATGGACATCTCTATCCCATAGCAGATTCCCTCAGTAAACGGAGGAGGTGGAAGGATCCTGGAAGCAGAGCATATAGGCTGTCACTCAAGAGGACACCTGCATCCTTGGGGAGGGGCCCTCACGCCTCTTTGAGTTTTAAATGATTTAAGAGGGGGCAGAAGCCATTCCCTGGAGATCTAATTAATGCAAATGAATTTGCATCTCCTAAATTGGCTCACAAAAATCTTGACATGCTCCCAGTGGATTTGGGGGTGAGTTTAGGAGGGCTGAATACCCAAAGAAGACTTTTTAAATTAGTCAAGATGCTTTTTGTTTTATTTCTCCAAAAATTTAAACTGATTTGATTTTTAAAAAATGGAGAGAATCCATTACATGGAACTAAGAAGTCCATTGATCAGACAGGTGTCAGGCACAGTTTGATCAGGACTTTGGCATCATTTTCTGTGATACGTAGCCCATTCCCAGGCAAGTTTTGTTATCATGGCTAATTTCCTCATGGTAGCACAATGGCTATAGCAGCCCCAGCCCTTACTTTTGTAATAAACTCCTTCCAGAGGGAAAGAAAGCATCTCTTTCTCCATCCAGATTTCTGATGCTTAAATCTCATCGAACTAATTTAGGTCAAGTGCCTTTCCTGTACTAATGATGAAGGCCTAGAGGACCAATGGAATTAAGCTGCTGGGTTCAAGCCCATCAGAGCGTATTCCTGGAACTGGGAGTGGGATGATTCCAACTCAACTGATACAGGACAGGGAGAGGTCGGTGCATGTGTTGGAAGACACCTCAACATCCACCACAAGGTGGTGGAACTGATATTCTTAGAGCACCTGCTATGAACTAAACCCAATGTGTTTTGATAACATAGTGCATGGTAAATAATTTTACTTCCATTTTTGAGATGAGTCAACCGAGACTGAGAACTTTGTAGCTCATAACACTCTTGAAGTTAGTAAGTGGTGGACTATGGGTCCAAACGTTGCTCTTGGCATCTTCTGAAGGGTTTCTGGCTCTGTTGCCTCTCTCTCCTTCTTCAGACCCCTCATCCCTCCTTGCAGTTGGAGAGCTGTGACTGGGGGATGCTGACATAGCGATCTGAGCATTTCTAAAGGTGAACAGAATCCAGTGTTAACAGCGCCAGGAATTTGCAGAATATGCTAATTTTCCCTGGCACCATGACTCAATATTCTCCTCATCAGATTGTTTGGCAAAAGGTACCAAGAGGGCAAGAAGTTCATTAAGGTCCCATAACAACTAATTATGGGCCAAGAACAGCAGGAGCCAGGAGGCCTGAGTTCTAACTATCTCTTATCTCTGCTGCTTTAAAGTGTTCCTTGTATCCTGGGCTAAAGTTTTTCTGTTTTTGGCACTGATGGATGCCGTGGGCACCTCCATCCAGGCTTCTTGGAAGGGGCTCATTTTGGCCAAGACACCTTCACCCCTGGTCTGATTTTGAGCTCCTTGGGGCCTTCCAGAAACTCATTCCAATCTAGCACACCTCCTTACCTGCCTCCTACCTGAAGGCTCCTGGCAAACCTTTGTGTCCTTCAGGGCTTTACATCTCATACCTGCCCTAGGAGAGGCAGGACTCATTTTCCCTGGGAAACAGAAGGGGCTCAGCGAGTTAAGCTTCTTGCCCAAGGTCATGCTACCTGATGACCGGAGACAGGCTGTGAACTTGGGTCCATCAGACACCAGTGTCCAACTGTGCTACTTCTGTGTGGGGCACTGGGAAGAGATTTGAAGGGAAGATGGCATGCCATCTGTGTTCTGAAGGATGAGGGAAAATTTAAGCTATTCAGTGATTCTCTCATTGATACAGGGCTTTTCAGATTAGCGCGTTATTGCCCAAAGAAGCATTCATTCAGTTATCCATCCATCTCTTCAACAGCTGTTTATGGAACACTTACTATGTGCTAGGCACTGAGGATACACTGATGAAAAAACACACAGTTTCCCTGCAGGGACCTTCCTTCCAAAGCTCTGAGAGCTCAGGAGGGTCCCCAGATCTAGACAATGTGCCCCATGACTGCAGCTCTCCATATAGAGCTCAGTAGGAATGTGCTGTCTTCTCTATACCTTCTATTAGAAGGACAGAAAAGAAGGGAAGAAGGAAGTAAGAAAGAAGGTCAGAAACCCTGTCTTTATAAAGGGCTATGCTCTCGTTATGTAATGTCTCAGCAACAGTGAGAGACACACCAGATGTCAAATCATCATCCCCATTTGACAGACTAGGAAACTGAGGCTTGGCCAACTGATGTGATTGGTCTAAAATCACACAAATTAAGTGAGTGACGTTACCAGGATTCACTTTGGTCCCCAGACTCCTCAGTTACATTGCCCTTCATGCCAATCAGATGGCAAAGGGAGAAATGTCAGTTAGCTTCCTTCCTTCCTTCCTTCCTTCCTTCCTTCCTTCCTTCCTTCCTTCCTTCCTTCCTTCCTTCCTCCTTTCTTTCCTTTCTCCCTCCCTCTTCCCCTCCCTCCTTCCCTCCCTTTCTTCCTTCCCTCCTTATAAGAGATATAGAGAAGATGATGCATTCTCGCTAGGCTCTGTGTGGAGAGTTGCAGAGTCATGGGGGACATGACTTTGCAACTAGACCTAGGGACCCTCCTGAGCTCCCAGAACTTTGAAACCAAGGTCCCTTGCAGGGACGCTGTTAGCATGCGTACAAGTCATTGCAGCCAACCCAGGGTTTTTAATCAGGCAGCATTTAAACCATCCCATTTTTGTCTGTGATTACGAGGGATGTTTACATCATTTATAATGAGACAAATTAGGACAAATTGCCAAGGACACTTATGTAAATGAAACCAGCAGAAATGCTCCCTTCTCCAGTGGTCGGTTGGAGGGCTTCTTTCACTTTCCTTTCTCCCCTGGGGATATTGTGGAGAAGAAATGGTACTTTGTATTCTGAAAACCTTCTCCCTGGGCAAACAGACTATTCCCTGTAAGACAACTGTTTTATATCTCCGGTTGTAATTCTCTCCTGCATCTTATTTACGCTCTCACCCACCTCTAAGGAAAAGTAAGTGTGCAATAAATGCAATCACTTTAATTTTCTCTGCCATTGCTGCACAGAGAATGGGTTAGATCTGCATTCCCTGGAGGATCTCTGCAGAACTGTAGGTGGCTCATGAAAAAAAGAATCCTTCATTCAATTTAGTTGAGGGAACAGGGCTACAAAAGTTAACCCAGAGTTTTTCCTGCAGGACATTTCAGAGCCTTTGATATGCTAATGAGCGGTGAGACTCTTGAAGAGTAGATGATGCTTTTAGGACCCTGGAGGCCCCGTTGCAGGAGATCTTTTATGGAATTGAGCAGAACCAGCTTTCAGAAAGTGCTATGAACACTGTCTCTAGAAGGGCCTGGACCCCCTCTGACTGCTGTACTTTGTAAGGCTGGTGGCTTAGGATCACTTAGAGTCTGGAGGGTGAGGTCCCTGAGTGGGCAGCAGGCAGCAGCAGCCAGGGATAAATGGAAGCCAGAAGATCATGGTGCATTGTCTGGAGGGGTCAAAACCTGACAGTGGTCCAGCTTTCCACTACCCATCTTAACCTGCCAGCTCAAAGAGATCCTGCTCATCTGACCTTCTTGTCTTTGTTCCTGCTGTGTCCCTGTCTGGGATGCCTTCGTGCCTTCTCTCCTCTCTACCCTTCTTGTCCACAGTGCCCCAGTCTGAGTGCTGATGCTTTGCAGGGAAGGCCCATTATCTTGTAATGCTATCTTGTCTTCCCCTCCAGACCTGGGCTTTTCATTGCAGGGACCCTGTGTTCCTATTTTGATATCCTTAATTTTTAACTCAGGGAAAATATTTGTTACACACTCATTAGGTACCAGATTCTGGGCCCTAGAGATACCAAGACAAATAAGACATGGGCCCTGCCCTGAAACAGCATGCTGCTTGTCGGTGGAGGTGACAGATTAGAAATCCCAGTTACCACTCAGTGTGATAACTGGGGTGATGAACAGGGAAAATCAAAGAGCAGAGGTGGGCAGAGGGGACCCTAGCCCAGCTCAGGGACATCCAGGAAGGCTGGATTCCAGAGGACATTTAATCTAAGCAGTGGCACAAGGCATAAGTAGGAGTCAGCCAAGTGAAGGCAGGTGTATGGAAGTGTGTTCCAGGCAGATGGAATAGCCTGGGCGAAGGCCTAGAGGCAAGAGAGAACATGCAGGTTTAAGAAACTGGATGAAGGTGCAGCGTGGCTTCTTTGGGGCAGTGTGGAGGGGCAGAAAGTGATGAGTGCCAGATTGGGTATCTAAGGAGGATGCTGAAGAGGACAGCATGGAACCCCACCTCTTTCACGTTACAGAAGAGAACTTGGGCCAGAGAGAGTGTGGGCTCTCATGGTGAGCACACAGATGTGAACGCAGAGATGCCCCCATCCTTACCCAGCCCCTGCAAGGCCTTCCTTCCATCCTGACTCTGAACAAGAAATTATTTCAAAATGAGAAGCATGGTCCAGGCTGCAGGCCTGTGTCCTGGCCACTGTCCTGTCAAGACAGTCATTATCCACCTTAACTATGATGATGTGAAGCTCCACGAAGATAGGATGCTTTTCACTTTGATCCCTGATGAATCCAAGGCCCACCTCAGTGGTTGGCCCAGGGTAGGTGCTCAGAAAATGTTGTTGACTGCATAAATAAATGAAGAAAGCACTTATGAGTACCAGGCCCTTCCACATCTTACCAATTCTCAAAACTACCCTATGGAATCAAAACTGTTATTGTCTATTTTTTGGGAGACTCAGAGAAGTGAGTGATTTGAGCCCATAAGGGTTCCATCATCCGCCATTGGAAAAGCCAGGATTTGAATCCAAATGTGCAGATTCCCACTACTCCATATTTAAAGCCCTATCAAGTAGACATGACATTTCTCAAAAGCCTGCCACCCCTATGAAAGTAGTCTTGTTCCCAAACATCTCAGTCCTGCCTCTTCCAAGGCTGATGCAACTCTCAGCTTTCTGGAGGAAAAATAATAGTAAAACAACAACAAACCCAGATACTATTTATTACACGAAGCACTCACTATGTGCCAGATGCGTACTAGGACATTACTTGTACCAACTCAATTAATCCTTACAATAACACTATTATGTAAGTACTATCAGTATCCCCATTTGACACATAAAGAAACTGAGGCAATTTAAGTAGTTCCAGGTCCCAGTGTGTGAGTGGTGAGGTCTGAATGCAAGGACAGCAGCTGGTCTCAGAGCCTGCAATCCTCTGTTGCCATGGCAAGTGGAGGGTACCAGGTGCCAGGGAGTCTCCCTTGCCCTTTGCCAGCTTTAACCTAGTGGAAAGCCCCAGGCTGCTGGGATTCTCCCTGCAAGGAACTAGCAAGATCGCGATTGTGATGGTGATGAGTCTTTTCCTAGGATAGACAATTAATCAGGAGTATTAATGAAAATGCCAGCTCCATGATTACAGAAACTTAAGTAATTTATTGGGAATTGAACTCAGGCCATTAAAATGTTATCACAGGCTTGTCAGTCCGCATTCTGTGTGCTTCTGCGAAGGAGCCACAGTCTTAATGAAACTGTTTGGTGCTTTTGGAGCTGTCGGTGCCCGGGTGTGCTCTGCCAGGAAAGGTGATTCACCACAGTAGCTGTGTGCCCAGGCTGGGGGAAAGCGGCTTGCATCTTCTGTTTTTTCCTTTTTTTGTTTTTTGATTTTTGAGATGGAGTCTCACTCTATCATCCAGGCTGGAGTGCAGCGGCGTAATCTTGGCTCACTGCAAACTCCACCTCCTGGGTTCAAGTGATTCTCCTGCCTCAGCCTCCTGAGTAGCTGAGATTACAGGTGCCTATCACCACCCCAGCTGATTTTTGTATTTTTAGTAGAGATGGGGTTTCGCCATTTGGCCAGGTTGGCCTTGAACTGCTGACCTCAGGTGATCCACCCGCCTCGGCCTCCCAAAGTGCTGGGACAACAGGCGTGAGCCACCGCACCCGGCCCATATTCTGTTTTGCTTTAACCTGCTGTGAAGCTCCTACCATGCAGCAGGCACTGAGAGGTGGTATAATCAACAGAGAAACAGGCCCTGCCCTCAAGGAGGAACCAAATACATAAAGATGGTAATGTGGATGTGCAGGAAGGCGGCACATGCAGTGACGTTAGAAAGCTCAACTCCAGCTGAAGATGGATGGCAGCTTCTGGGAAGAGGCAAACCAATGCAAAGAGCATTTGTTTCCTGGTGAGTTGCTTCTCTCCCTCCAAATCTCATAGGGCTGATTGCAGAAATTGGTTATATGAAGGTTTAGTGTACAACATGCATTCTCAATGGGGGCGAAAATTGGTTCTTGTGGGAATGCATGTGTGAAAAAAATCATCTTTTTATGTTTAAAAAACATATTGCAAAAAGTATGTAAACAGGTATAGAATATCTTTTTGGTATTAAAATTTCATGGTTGGTTGGGGTGATTAGGAACAAAAAGTCTCAAAACGCAATGATGAAAATGAAGTTGAGATCACTGGCATACTGCCAACACTTAGAAGATGGCACCACTGGAATGGATGTGCCCTCCTGGCCATCTGGCTCATAAGAAACTGCGTGAATTATAGCCCCTAGGGAGGAGGCGGCCCTGAAGCCTCAGACAGCTTCCATCGCCTGCCGAGTGGGCTGACTGTGTTTACATCATTCCTTTTCTCCCAAGCCTGACCAGAAGCATCCTGTCAGTGGCCCCATCTGCAGGGAATCAGGCTTTCCTCCCGGCTGTGGCAATATTTAGGAAGATGATTAGGGCAATTCCCAGGACAGGCAGTCCTTCCTCACCAGCTGTTCCCATCTGCTTTGTGACACAGCCAGAAGAACCATGCCTCCCCCAGGGACACATCCTCAACAATTCTGTTTCCCAGGACTTGTTGGTGGCTATGCAGGAATTGAACACTTCACTTCATCACCTCTCTAGTAGACACCAGAGCTGGGGCCATCTCTTTTTGAACTTATTCTGTTGAGGCTGGAAGCCACTGATGCATTCATGCTTGTTCCCTCTCCAGGGCCACAAAGAGCCAGCCACACACACACCAAGTGGCTCCTGCGAAGGACTCACATGACACAACAATACCCAAGTTTGGGCCTTGAGTTCCCTTTTTAAGAAGCTCTTTGCCATCCTTCCTGGTCTAATAAGACCTTTTTTTCGGATACTTCTTTACATATTATAAATTTAGTTATTTATTTTATTAGTAAGAACAGGCTAGGATCTGTGACAGTAACAACCCCCAAATCTCCAAGATTTAAAATACATAGGTGCATTTCCAGCTCCCGGCCCTCCCCGCCTCCTTTTCTTCCCTTCTCTTCCTCCTTTCCCTGTGGTCTCCCCAACTATTTCTCTCCCTCCCATCTCCTTCAGGTTCAAATCTTGGCTCTCTCACTTATTAGCTGTGTAGTTTTGGACATATCACTTTACTATTTTCATGCCTCTGTTGCCTAATCTTTCAAGTAGGGGGCATTAATAGTACCTATCAATGGAGTTTTGGGAAGCTAAATAAATTAGTGCATATAAAGTCCTCAAATCACACTTGACATGAAATAAGCACTCAATTAATGTTTTGTCTAATTATTAGCTATTTTACTGTGTCTCTGGGGAAGGGATGTGACAATGAATTAAATAGGCTTTCCCCTCACAGCCTCGATGGATGGGGAGACAGACACATACAGGCAGTGGCAGGGGTCTGTGCAAAACCGGCGGGAGGCGGGATAAGGAATCCAGCGAGAGGCAGAGAAGCCCAAATATGGAGAGAGATTTAAGCTGGAATTTCAGGGAAACACAGGCATGTGCCAGGTGGAGACAGGGTGGAAGGGCATTGGAAACAGAGGGATCAGCTTCTGGGGATGTCTTCAACAGAGGAGAGGCACGTTCAGGTGTGAGTTCTAGAAAAATGTGCTACGCTGCCTGTGTGTATGTGAAGAGCGGATGGGACGAGGACTCAGCCCTGGGGGGCAGAGGAACCTTCAGGAGTCTATTACTACAATCCAGGGAGAGAGGAGAGACCTGGGGGAAGGAATCAGCGGGCCCTATAGATTGATTGGGTCTTGGGCGTGGGTGAGGAGTCCACTAGAGGTTTCTAGCCTGCCCCACTTGGGGGCAGGGCAGGACACACAGCCATTATCTGAAAGAAGATACAGCGTGGGTCAAATTGAGTTCCCTGAATTACAGCCGGCCACATTTGCTAAAAGCCCAACCTCACATTGTCAGGCTGGGGCAGGGCGATCCGTCTGTTCTCCTTCTGCCACCGTGACAACAGGACTCCACTCCATTAAACCAATTTACTCCATCTTCCTAGACTCAGGAAAATGGGAACAAGGTCTGGAGAGGCTTTCTGATTCCCGACCTCTGGCTCTCTGGCTCACCCCGGGAAGCGCTGCCTCGTCAGCCTGCAGGCAGAAGACTGGCTGGCTGTCACTCTCCCAAGCTGTTGATGAGGTTTCAGCCATGGGCTCTGAATCCTCCTCTCTAGTCATCCCCATTAGTCTCCGAAAGGGAGCCGCCAGGAGGGCAAGTGCTTCTTACTGGGGATGGCTTAGTTACACTAACTGTACTTAATTTCTCTGTGCTGTGCCCAGCAGGGGCCTGCTGCGAGCTTGCTAGGCATTTTGCACAGCTGGCTGGCCCTGGAGACCAAGGCATGTGGCCAGGGAGGAAATTTGGAAAAGGGAAGGGATGGGAAAGGGGCCTAGAGTGGGACCCGCTCCAAGTGGGGTGTTTTCTGGCCCCTCGTGTGTGCTTTCAGCCTCTGGAGCCTTCAATGTTGTCATTGGGTGTCCGTCTGTCTGGTTTCCCTGTGGGCCATGAGCTCGCTGGGTGCAGAGATTCTTTTGTGAACATGATGTGTCCAGCACCTGTGGAAATCTGACAGGGTGGACAGTAAGTGTTTGTGGATTAATCGAGGTGGGCGGGGGGGGGGGGCAGTGTTATTCACTAGAACATGAACTCCAGGAGGAAAAGTACTTCTGTCTATTTCATTCACAGCTTCATATTCAGCACCTAGGCCAGTGCCTGGCACGTGTTCAATTAATACTATTAACAGAATGAATGAACAAATCCTCCCTTTCAGCACTCTGCACAGTAGGTGTGGTAGATTATCATTCAGTAGTGATTCTCCCCTCTCTCTCTGTCCTTCCCAGCCCCACTGCCTGTAGGCTTGGCTGTGTGATTTGCTTTGACCAATATGATGATTGGGAAGCCAAGCCTGACTCCAAAGTTCCTGCTCTTTCCTCTGAAAACGATTAGGTCAGGAAGAGGTTACCCTTCGAGGAAGGTGGAGTGGGCTTGAGACGTGCTGGGAGGTGGGCGTGCCGGGTTCCTGGCAGGCAGCCAAGGCTATGGACTCCAGGAGTGAAGGAAGGCTAGAGAGACAGATGCTATCTGTGTCTTCGACCCTGAATGGATGTATGTGATACCTTTTTGCAAGGGCTGTGTGGATGATTCCACATCTTCTGACCTTTTCCTGCTCTAAGCAATTGACCCTAAGCTCTCTGCTGTATCCCTTTGGACTCTAGCTGCACTTTGTAGTGTGGTACTTTTCATGGGAATTAACCTCACCTTTCAAAGATGCCGTGGGGCCCAGGGGAGAGAAATGAGCACCAAATGTGAGCATTGGCTCTGCTTAGCTCTTTGGGTCCAGGGTGAGCTAAGTCCCTCTTGTAGCCTGAACTCTCACAGCTCTAAACCAGGGGCTTGAACCAGATACATTCTAAGCATCTGTCTTGCTCTAGTTCTAAAAACTGATGCACCTGCTTCCTTCCTGCCCAGCTGGGGCTGAAAATCAAAGGAGACTAGAATTGCAATCTGAGAAAATTTCTGCAAGATCCTCAAGAAAAGCTTGATGAATTTGAGTGCCACTGTCAAGCCAGAAGGCCTGGAATCAAATCCTAGCTTTGGCACTTAATACCTGTGTAAGAAAAAGGTGTGTTAAGTACAGGATGGTGTTTACAATGGGAATTTGGTAAATAATAGCTCACTGCATCATGCAGAAATTTCTCTGAGATATCAGTGTTAGAAACTGGTGTGTATTTATTCTAACTTAAGTGGTTCTTACTCCTGAGCAGGTATCATCATCACCTAGAGGGCTCGTTAAACCAGATGCCTGGGCCTCACTCCCAGATTCGAGGGTGGAGAGGGACAATCTAACAGGTTCCCAGGTGGTGCTGATGCTGCTGGTCAGGAGACCATGTCTTGGGAACCACTGCTATAGAGATTTGCCTAACAGATCTTGTTTTCTTCTTTGCAAGGGCTGCTAGGAAGCTAAAAGCCAAATTAGGACCCACCCCAGCAAGAGCTCATGCAGTTTCCATTCTAGTTTTATGTCCAGCTTCCTTTCTTTTCTTGCATTTTTCCATTTGTCACAATTTCCTCACTTAAATGAATGAGCAAAGTAGTATTTGTTTATCTGTTTGTTTGCTTTTAGAGACAGGATATTGTTCTGTTACCCAGTCTGGAGTGCAGTGGTGTGATTATAGCTCACTGCAACCTCGAACTTCTGGGTTTAAGCCATCTTCCTGCCTCAGTCTGCCAAGTATTTGGGACTACAGGAGTGTGCCACTATGCCTGGCTAATTTTTTGTTTTATGTTTATTTTTTGTTTTATTTTTAGTGAGGTCTCGCTATGTTGTCCAGGCTGGTCTTGAACTTCTGGCCTCAAGCAATTCTGCTGCTATAGCTTCCCAAAGTGCTGAGATTACAGGAGTGAACTGCCATGCCAGGCCCAAACTAGTACTCTAAAAAAATTTTATGCATCACCAAAAGTCTGTAAAATTGCACAAAAATAATCAAAAAGTCTGAGTAATGGCTAAGCTCTTGGATCCTCACGTTAGGCTAACATGAGTGTCACACTCAACCTCTCTATGCATGAGTTTCCTCATCTGTAAAATAACTCCTGCTTCCGAAGCCCTTTGGAAAGATTGCTTGCAATAACGCATGCAGTGAGGTGCTTAGCCTGGTGCCTGACACAGACAACTCAATAAATGCAAGTGATTATTATAATTATAATCAGGCAAAAAATAAATAGCCTCAGGACTGTCATTGCTCTCTGTTGGCTACCCCATGTGACTGAAAGGAAGAGAGTAAGCGCCTTCTCATTATACATGTTAGGAAGCCACCCTGGGGAAGACCTTCTCGTTTCCAGTCTTTGCTGTGTACAATTCTGCAGTAGACACAGTGAACAACACACACAGCAGTGAACACCTTTTTCCTGTCCAGAGCATGTGATTCTGAGGAGCACCAGGAGGCCCCATTATATTGCTATCACACTGTGGGGAGACAGACATCAACCTGTCAGAGAGTGGTGAAAGGGAACGTGGAGGCACAAAATCCAGGTAGACAGAGCCCAACTCAGAGCCAGGGTAGCCTTCCTTGCCTCCACCTACGACTGTGCTTCCCACTCGGGTTTTTACATCTTCCTCCAGCAAAGGACATTTTACAGAGCAAGGAGGGAGTAGTATGGCTTTGTGGCCATCATTTCTCTGAGCAAAATGCTTTCTCATACTGATTTTTGTCTTTGCATTAACTATTTTTTTTTTTTTTTTTGAGACAGAGTTTCACCTGTCGCCCAGGCTGGAGTGCATCTCAGCTCACTGCAACCTCCGCCTCCCAGGTTCAAGTGATTCTCCTGCCTCAGCCTCCCAAGTAGCTGGGATTACAGGCGCCCACCACCAAACCTGGCTAATTTTTGTATTTTTAGTAGAGACAGGGTTTCACCATGTTGACCAGACTGGTCTCAAACTCCTGACCTCAGATGATCCACCCATCTCAGCCTCCCAAAGTGCTGGGATTACAGGCGTGAGCCACCATGCCCAGCCTTGTCTTTGTATTAATTTCATCTTCATCACGAGTCAGTTAAGTAGATGTGGTTCTTCCCATTTTATGGGTGAGTAAACTGAGGTTCAGAGAAACAAAGTGAATTGCCAAGATCATACAACTGATCTTGTCTGACTTTGGCAATTGCCTTTACAATACTATGACGTGAAGTCCAAAAGATCTGCTGCCTCAGCGTTGGGAACCTGTTCCCCTTTAAATGTGCTTCCTGCTCTTCTATCTATCACCAGCTCTCAGCAGCTCCCAGGTTTGCTTTTCAGCTCTGAGCATGGCTGGTAGACAAAAGGGGTCCTTTCTGAAATGAATGTAATGGTGTCCTTGTTCCTAGGAGACAGATATGGGGGGGGGGGGGGGCTGGAAAAGGATGTGGGGGGTGTCGCAGGCTTCTGGGTCAAGTTCTAGTGCCTGCCTTCTCCTGTCTTCACTCCTTGATCTGGGCATAGGCCTTGAGGTAAAACAAAAGATATGCAGGTGAACCCACCTGAGCTCCAAATCAGGGTCCACTGCTGTGGAAGGTCCAGCAGGACAAGGGGTGGGAGTGGCATATTGTAGTGGAGAGGGCTCTGGGCTTGGGGTCAAAAGACCTAGTTGTAGTCCTCGCTCTTCCACTTGCGAGTGGTATGATCCCGGGTGTGGTCTGAGTGAGATGCAGCTCATCCAGACTGCCTGGCCTCCAGCCTCACACCCATCTTTAGGCCAGGCTCAGTCCTTCACTACAACTTCCCTGTCATGGGTTGAATCATGGCCCCAAAGGTATCAGGTCCTAGTCCCTGGAGCCAGTTAATATTACCTTACATGGAAAGACTTCTCAGATGATTAAGCTAAGCATCTTGAGATGGAGAGATTATCATGGACCATTCAGGTAAACACCACAAGGGTTCTTACAAGAGGGAGGCAGAGGGAGATCTGGGACAGAAGAGGAGGAGGTGATGTGACCACAGGGGCAAAGATTGGAGGGATGCGGCCACAAGCTAAGGAATGCCAGCAGCCACCAGAGGCTAGAAGAGGCAGGAACACACTCTCCCTGCAGTCTCTGGAGTGCGTGCGGCCCTGCTGACACCTTGACTTTAGCCCAGTGATATTGATTTTGGGTTTCTAGCCTCCAGGACAGTGAGAGAATAAACGTCTGTTGTTTTAAGCCCAGTCAGTTTGTGGTAATTTGTTGTAGCAGTCATGGCAAACAAACACAGCCCCCAAAATTCATTCTCCAAGAGTATTGGCAAGTCATGTAGATTTTGTTGTGGGCTGTGAGGGGAGAATAGGGAAAACTTTCTCATCATACATCCAGTGGCTGGAAGGCTCCACCTTAGGGATCACTGCCCTCCAGAATCCCTCCCGGTCAGCTGAGACCCTCATCTCACCTCCACAAACCTCTCTGTGACCTTGGAGTGTCCTGGCCAGTTTCTCCATTGCCATCTTCCGTCTGAATAGTCTCTCTGGGCAAACCAAAGGGCCTTCCTTCAAACAGCCACTGAGGAGGCAGGGATGAACCCCTCATAAGAAGATGCTGCATTTTCTTTGCCGTGAGTGGAACGAGCATGGATTTTAGAGTCAGACAGATTCGGGGTTCACCTTAGGCTCTGTCACTCACTGCTGGGTGATCGTGACCTCTCAGCACCTCGTCACATTATCTCTAAAGTGGTGGCCAGACTGCCACCTCTAAGGGTTACTGTAGAAGTAGGAAAGGCCCCCACTCCTGGGTCTGGAGTATATGGTGGTCATCACTCTGTACATGATTGTTTGTGTTCGATAACGATGCTTAGATTAACTGAGCACTTACTGTGGCTCAGGAGTTAAAGCTTGTTACTGGGATTAGCTCATTTACTCTTCATCACTATGAAACGGGAATTGTTCTCATCATCCCACTGCGCCCCTGAGAAAATGGAGACACAGGAGGCTAAATAACAAGCTGAAAGTGACAGTGACAATTAAATGGATGAGAACCAGGATAGTCTGATCCCAGAGCCACACCCTTGGGCATAAGGGACCAACAGAAGCACGACAGACGGAGCCGTCCTGTCAAGGAACCTGCGCTGGGATTCAGCCATGTCTGTGCATGCTGGTGAACAGAAGGTGGTCCTTCCTGTAGCCTCAACAGGAGGCTTGAGGCATTGCCTGCTTGAGAACACATCCTGGGGAAAGGAGCTCTCAAGGAGAGCTGTGCAGGTAAGAATCTGATCTCAGGCCAGGGGACAGAAGCCTGTGGTTGACACTGGTGTCTGGCCCCAGCCTAGGGTGCAGCCTGGTGGGAAGGAGCAGTTTCTTGGACAAAGTAGTGCTTCGGTGGAGGGGAACCAGAGCAGCGGCAGAAGGAAACAGTGGATGCTGCATTCATCATGAGGTTCTGCAGATAACAAGTGAGAGTGGGCCTGGGACACTGCGGGGACGGCTGTGAACGTGGCCATGTGGACACAGACTGGTGGGGTTAGGAATTTTAGTAAGTGTCATTATGAGGACTGGATGAGGTCACACATGTGCATTAGACAGGTCTCATGGCCCACCCCTCCCGGGTCCCCAAACTGCCCAGCCCACAGCCCTGGAAGATGGAAAAACATTTGAGATGGCCACATTCTGGGTCAGGGACTCCAGGCTCCTCTCATCTTCCTGTTCTCCAGCCAGGCTGATAGACCGCAAAGGCTGTCCGTCATTTAATCATTTTACAGTCGGTTGAGAGATCTCTGCCTGGTGATTAAAAAGCAAGAAGAGCCTCACACCCACTGGGAGGACCATAAAAACAAAAACATTGACGAGGATGTGGAGAAACTGATCCCCTTGCACCTTGCTTGAGGGATTGTACAATGGTGCAGCTGTTACGGAAAACCACTGGGCAGTTTCTCAATAAGTTAAACACAGAGTTACCATATGACCCAGTGATTCCACTCCTGGGTATATACCCTAAAGAGTTAGAAACAAGTGTTCAAATAAAAACTTGTACGTGAATATTTATAGCAGCATGATTCACAATGGCCAAAATGTGAGACAATCCAAAGGTTCATCAACTGATGAATAAACAACACTGTGCGATATATCCACACAATAGAATGTTACTCAGCCATAAAAAAGGATGAAGTGACCAGGCATGGTGGCTCACGCCTGTAATCCCAGCACTTTGAGAGGCCGAGGTAGGCAGATCACCTGAGATCAGGAGTTCAAAACCAGCCTGGCCAACATGGCGAAACCCCATCTCTACTAAAAACACAAAAATTAGTCGGGCGTGGTGGTGCGTGCCTGTAATCTCAGCTACATGGGAGGCCGAGGCAGAAGAATGACTTGAACCCAGGAGGCAGAGGTTGCAGTGAGCTGAGGTCGTGCCACTGCACTCCAACCTGAGCAATGGCGAGAGACTCCATCTCAAAAAAAAAAAAAAAAAAAAAAAAAAATGAGGTACTGACACATGCTACAACATAGACAGACCCTAAAAACATGATGCTAAGTGAAAGAAGCCAGACACAAAAGGCCACATGTTGCACAATTCCTTTAAATGAAATATCCAGAATAGGCAAATCCATGGAAACGGATAGCAGATTGGTGGCTGCCAGGAGCTGGGGGGAGGTGGGAATGGGGAGTGGCTTCTTTGTGAGTATGGGGCTTCCATCTGAGGTGATGAGAAAGTTCTGGAACCAGATAGTGGTGATGGCTGCATGCCGTTGTGAATGTAATTAATGCCACTGAATTGCATCCTTTAAAATGGTTAAAATAGTACATTTTATGTTATGTGTATTTTCCCACAGTAAAAAAATTAAGATGGGCTGAGTATATCCAATCCTTTCCCTGTCTCACACAGAAATTGCAGCTGGGAAATAGCAAGAAAATGAGGAATCAGGAGCAGAGGCTAAATGGTCTTGAGAAAGAATAGGGCCAGAGGGGTTCCCAGCCCAGCCGTCGAAGTGAGGACAGAGGGACTCAGATGAGCAGCACCCATGGGAGGTCGGGGGACATGATAAGAGAGGGTGGGCAGGCAGCTGGTGGGCAGTGGCATGGCAGATTCTCATCCCCATTCTGAAATGAGGGAGCTAAGAGGTGAGCCCGCCTCATGTGGCCTGTGACACAGAACCCAAGTCGGCCTGCGAAGCCCAGGCCTTTCAGTGCTGTGCCACACTGTCCCTGCAGGTTGGGTAGACATGTGCCTGAGTCATTTTCTGAGCTGGACGAGGGAAAGAGGGAGACTTTCTGGCTCAGAGAACCAGGTCTGCTCAGGAAAGCAGCAGCACAGGTGGCCAGTGCAAATGGCCTCTTTTTTTGTTGAAGGTTGTTTGCCAGATCTTCCTTGCCTCTGTGCTGTGTGTGGACACACGCACCAGCAGGTCCTCTCCTGGGGGTGCTGAACCTGTCTTGGTTGCAGTTCCCAGGCTTCTGGTGGGGCGAGGCTGCTAAGCCAGTTCCCAGGGGTGGGGCAGATCTGGGAAATGCCCTGAGCAGCTCTGCATGAAAGCTCCTGCTGTCAGTGCTTGGACAAAGGCTCTCCAGCCTCCATTATGTACTAGGAGTGAGTAGGGAATAGGACCTCATTTTTCTGTGGCTTCCTCGCCCCCAGGGATTCTCGGGGACAAAATGGGCCACATTTATACATACAAAGCCTCGCCTTCACAGAGATCCATTGGCTTCTCCCTGCAAGTGTGAGATGAGCCACAGTGAAGGGCACGATGGGACGGAGCCAAGGATCCTAAATGTTCTGCTCAGCCTCAGTGGGGCATCTGCTGTTCCTTTCTTCCCTTCCTCCGGTCCCCGCCCTTGAAGGACTACTGTGTCCAACATACACCGCTGTCCCCATGGGCTCTGGCATCAGAGTGGGCTGCCAGGGCTCCAGTGTACCCTGACCCCACCTTCACCAGATGTCATGAACCAGTGCGTTCCCAAGTCCATTTCAGTTGGGTTTCAGTAACTGGCAACCGAAAGAATCCTAATAGCGAGGACCTGAGATTTCCATAGAATGGAACCCGCCCTTTTCCCCCGCCCTTCCCATCTTGGTGAATGGCGCCACCTGTTGGGCAAATCAGATACCTGCAAAGCCCCTCCTCTTCCCTGGTTGCCACCAAGGGGGCGTCACCAGGCCAAGGGAACTTGTCCCTTCCTCTCCATCCTACTTCAAGCTTTGTCACCTCTTGCCTCAACAGTTTTATTCTCCAGTTTCACAGAAACTTCCCCTGTACCCAGAGACTTCTTTACTTACAGTCTCTTCCCCTCCACCTCCTGTGTCTCCCTGAATTTACCCCCAACAGTGAAGACAGAGTGGTTTTCCTGAAACACAAATGTCATTCCCTGTCCTGGCTGTCAATAACCCACATCATCTGTAGACTAAATTTCAGATGCTTTCTGACTTGGCATTCAAGGCCCTGCCAGATCTGGGCTCTATGTCCTCAGCCTCAGCTGGGGCCCTGGCCCAACCACACAGGTGATCCGAGAGTGTGGCAGGCTCTCCCCTCCCCACCTCTGCCTTTGCTTGCGTGGCCACATGCTGGGACACCCTCTGTCCTCTATCTGGCTAGCTGGTCACCACTGCGTCCCTACCCTCCCATCCCTCCACTGCCTCCTCCTGCCCCAAGGGTCCTGCTCAGATACCTGTGCACAGCCTATCTTGCCACATGTGTAGCCCTGTTTACTTGTCTTGAACTCTGTGCATCTGGGGTTGGCATCTGCCTCATTTGTCACTGTGTCCCTGGCTCCCAGCACAGGGCCTGCCACACAGCAGGAGCTCAACATGGAACCAGTAAATACGTTAATGGAAAACGATCACTGAGTCTGAGCTCAGGGCTCTGCACTCTCAAGTGACAGAAGTGGAAGCTTTTCCTTCAGCCCCTCCTCCCCGCCAGAGGTGTGATTTGGACCGCTGAGGTTCCTCTTTGCAGCAATTCAGCTCAGCAGAACCTCCAGCGACACTTTGAATTCCTGTAAATTACTTCCCTGCTATGACTTGTGAGCCGGGTTGCCAAGCAACAGAAGGGGATTTGGTCCCTATCAAAGGGCCTCATCTGCACATTATGCATTGGAAAGATGTCCGAAAGCAGGTTTGGGCTGGGTGGGATCGCTGGGTGGGATCCCACTCCCTTCGCCCCCCACCCTGCTGCGTGCACCAGCCTTAGTTGGGGCCTGGCCCCTGGCCCTGGAAGGAGCTAGCCATGGTGGGGGCACCCGGGACTTCTCTTTCTGATATGCCATCCAACTGGCTCACTTGGGGGCAGGGGAGGAGAGTGTGCTCACTAACTGTGTGATGCGACGCAGTACCTTGGGACCACATGCCTTGGAATCAGAAAGCTCAGGGCTTGCATCTCATGACTAGCAACTCGCCTCGTGCCCTTGGGAAGCTCCTTTTCCTGGCTCCTCTGGTTTTTTCATCTGGCCCCTGTAAATATGGAGACCCATCTGCTAGGGCCAGGAGGAGGAGATGAAGTGACCGGCAAGGAGCCTGTGGTGATGCTTCTTCCTGGTTTGTTCTTAGTCCTTGAGTCTATCCCTGTCCTGGGCTCGTGGAAGCCACAGCACTGCTTTGTCAGGACCACTGTGTCCAGCACTGAGTGAGTGAGCCACCAAAGGGAAACAAGAGAACAGTGGTCACCTTTGTGGTCCTTTGGGAATGTTTTGTCAACCATTTTAAAAGTCACACACTGCACGGCAGACAGGTAGCTGCTCACTTCCAAATTTCCTTCCAACACCGAGAATTTTTCCAACTGCTGTTACTGGGCACCTGCCCCAGACCAGCAGCCAAGCCAGGCATCCCGTCCTCATCCTCCTGAGGGCTCAGGGATCGGTTGTTAATGTCTACACTGGCATTGAGGCCTAGCAGCAGGATTTGGTTCCAGGTCTGCTTGGCCTTAAAGTCCCTTGTGGCTGAGAAGCAGAGGAGGGAAGTGGTGAGTGGGTAGGGCAGTGTGAGGCAAGGTGGGAGGATCATTTTTTGTGGGCTCAGATCAGTGCCAGGGCCCAGGGCCCCCTGTATAAGTATTTGTTGACCGACTTACTGTCCTCAAAGCCAAGGATGGCCATGCACTATACGGGAGCTGGTCTTACACTTTCACAGTTCCACAAGAGAAAGCTATCATAGAAAGGTTGGCATGTGGTGTGGGGTGCTGGCCACTGGGATTCTGGGGTCTCTGAATCACACACAGAGGCAGCCTCCTGCCTCACCCCAGAGGGCAGATAGCCTGGGGTGGTGTCATTTGACCCAGACTCAGCCCAGTTCTCCAGCACCATCTCAGTCTCTGGCAGCATCTGTCCCCTGCTGCCGCCTCCATTCCCCTCTGCTAGGGCCAAGGCCCAGGTTAGACTCCAGACAGATCCTGCCTCTTCAAAGACCCCTGCTCGATGTCCGCAGGCAGCAGGCACTGCCAGTCCCTTACCATGCTCGATGCCTCCGCTACAGTGCAAAGCACACATTCCAACCAGCTTCTCCTTGCTGGCCTGTGGGCTTCCTAAGCACAGGAACTGGGTCTGGCCCGTCTGTGGCCCAGAGCAGGTGTTTAGTACAATTGTTGAAGGGCGAAATGAGTGCAATCTTTTTTCTCCTTTCTTCACTATTAAATTATTTATTGTCTCTGCTCCTACCTGCCCTCAAATTTCATTCAATTTCCTTCTTCCATCTCACATGGCTTTTTAATACAACGTCTATCCTATTGGGATTAAAAACTAAGAGAAGCCCTGAACAGATAAACTGTCTCATTCCAAGACAGGGCCCTGGAGCTGGAGCCCTGGGCTTTCAGGACAAAGCAGAAGCCAGGCTGAAGTTTCTCAGGATGTTCTAGTCCAGCTCCCGGATGATGTTCCACCTTCTGCCTCCATCTCCTGTGATGTCTCTGGGGATAGCTGGCAGCTGACTGTGGTTCCGATCCATTGCTCCCATAATTACTTCCAAATGTCATTTTCATGAAGCCATATTCTCCTCCACACCGCTGTGACTCCCAGCCGTCCCCGACATGTGTCCCATTAGCTCCAAACCAGGAGCTGGTGTATTTAAAAGGCACTGCAGCCCAGTCTACAGACTTGGCGTGCAAACTGCAACAGGGCTGTTCTTGTTCTGTACACAGAGGAAAGCGATGCAGGTGTCGTGTTTGTAATCTTTAGAATCTTTGTCATTTTTAAAACATGAAGCCCATTTTATAGAGGAGGAATTAAACTCAGAGAGGCTAAGTGACTTGTTCAAGGTCACACAGCTGGTAAGTGGTAGAGCTGGAATTTGATAGGAAGACTGTCTAAGCAGAGTCCAATTCTGAAGTGCAGTGTTGCCAAACATTGATTGGCCATCTGCTTGCTGCATTCCAGACTCTGCACTAATCAATTTATATGTGTGATCTCATTAAACCCTCACAGTGACCGTGGAGTGTGAGGAGCAGCGGGCTAGCTTGCCCAGGGTCATACAGCTAACACATGGCTGAGTGGAGATCTGACTCCAGGCCCTTTTGGATGCAGAGCTTAAGCTCTAACATTTGCTGTCCTGCCCCTGCAAATAGTACCTGCCTACTGAATGCAGGGACCAAGCTAGGCCTTTAGGAGACAGCCATGAATGACATGCTCCAGGGAGAAGATGACAAGGCATTCATCAGTTTCAATATAATGTGAGAAGTGTGGTGTGAGGGTCTGTCCAGGGTTGGGGAGGTAGAGAGGAGGTAGGTATGGGCATACGGAAGATGGGATGCTACCCGGCCTGATGGGGTTGTGGGCACCAAAAAAGGCTCCCAAGAGTAGGAGAACATTAAGCTGGATCTTAAAGGATAAGCAGGTTTTGGGTGAGAAAAAACAAAAAAAAGGAAGGGAATTCCAGGCACAGGGAACAGCTGTGCTAAAGCCCAGACGCTAAATACAGCATCATGTGTTCAGGGAGATGCTGGTCATTCCATGTGGCATTGGCCAAAAACTCCAGGTGGTGAGAAATGTAAGGTGAGGCTGGAGAGGCAGGGCAGGGCTGGTCGACTCAAGTATGGGATTAAGAAGAGTAGTGTAAGGACTAGTTACCTGAGTTCAGGTCCCAGCTCTACTACTAACTAGCTGTGTGGCCCTGAGAACGTTAATTGACCTCTCTGGGCTTCAGTTTCTTCATCTGAAGGGGTGACACTGAGAGAACCTACACCACAGGGTTGTTTTTATATGGCTTGAATGAGCTGGTGCCTGTAACAGTGCCTGGCACATCATGTGCTCTCAATAAATGTAATCTCAGGACTGATGAGGACCTTGGGCACCAAGCTAAAAAGCTCCATTTTTCTCCTAAACAGAGTAGGCAGTGGAAAGGAAGTGAATCACTTTAAAAGGAGGGAAGTGCTGTTTAGAATCTATTTTCTTTCAATAAGTACTTGTTTGACTAGGTTCTCTGTGTGTCCTCACTGAAATACCTCCCATAGGTCAATGCTGGAGGAAGGGGGAAAGAGGAGAGGATACGCAGGTGAAACTCATCTGCTTGGCTTCCGGGTTGTCTGGTTTCTTCTTCTTCTGCCAGTGTTCTGACTTCTCGCTCTTCCCCACCCCTAGGTCCATCACACTCCCGGGCTCATTCCACAGTCTGGAGCATCATGGAATCTTGGGATGGGAGGGCACCTCTGAGCTCCACTTGTCTACTTCTTTCTCCTCCACCTGTGACCAGAAAGGCTCTACTTGATTGTCTCCAACAATGGGAGACTCATTCCTTGATAGACAGGGCATGTAACTCTGAAGGGTTGGGTAAGACTAGTTGCCCTGATCTCATTTGAGATGTGGAAAAACTAAATTAGATGCCATCGTGACATTGCTCGTGATTGCTCGGGGAGTCAGAAGTCTTCTTACCTGTGTCTGGATGAGAGGCCCCAGACCCAAAAGGGATGCATGGTGTGCTGCGGCGACAACTTTTCCCTCCATTGTAATCGTAATAGCTAGCATTTATTGAGCGCTACTGTATGCCTAGTAGTTTGTTTTAGCTCATGTTAATTGCTGCTTCCATCGTCACCTGTGATTAATGGTAAATTTTCAGAGGAGAAATGTGGTAGAAGAAGGAGGAGTGAGTCAGTTTTATCTGGTGCTCCTTCCAGTCTCTGGCTCTGGTTAACACACCAGCAGCCCTCAACCCCACAACAGCCTGTGGGTCTGCATAGGACATTGAGATCTGCAAACTGCTTTACTAATGGGCCAGGGCCTCAGTCTTTGGCTCTCTGCCCTCTCTTTCTCTTCTGCCTCCCCTCCCACCCCACCAAACACACACACACATACACACACATACACACACACACACACACAATGGGGCTATGGGAACGAGCACATCAGATGGCTTCAGGGCCTGTTTGCATTCAGTATCCTGCTTCAGCTTTGGCATCTGTGATGAGAGGAAGCTCCTGCCCCTGCTGACTTCTGTCCACTGGTCCCTTGCAGAGCAGGGGAACCCTCTGTTCTCGAGAGGGCCCTTCGGAAGTGAGAATAGAACTTGTTGGCACCTCCCAGGCCTCCCCTCCCTGTGTAAGCTTAAGCTCTCCTCTGCAACCAGCTCCTCTGTGTCTTTGGACAAAAGTTTCCTGAGCCTCTCTAGGACTCGAGTCCACCCATGTCCTGGTTCTTTGCTTTTTCCACTCGCTTTTTCCTGGGAGTTTGCTTCTATACTCACAGGGTAGGTACCTTATCCAGGGCACACAGAGAATAGGTTGGCCAGAAAATGGTAGTGAAAGAATTTGAACCCAGGCTATCCAACTCCAGGGACCAAAGCCAGATGTCCAGCTCAAGGCGGGCATTCACCAAACATGGACTCAGATGACCCTTTTCAGTGCCTTCTCTCAGACCTGCCACCTCCTTTCCTGGTTCCTGCTGGTCTGGACTCCCGCTGGTGATCTATCAGAGAGGGAGGGCTGGCAATTCCTGCCTCCTCCCAGCTTCCCTCGGCTGCCAGAGAAGCAGGTGGCTTCCCCTCATCTCCCATTCAAAGGGTGTCGAGCTGGTGGAAGGCAGATGAATGAGCTCCTCAGCCAGGGAAGATTTTGTTGCTAAAATACACGGTCTGATTAGGAGTGATTGAAGGGCTGGAGAGAGAGACTGCAGTTGGCTGCGATTTGTTCCGATCCGAAGTAGTTCTAAACAAGTCACCGGGAGGCAGGAGTGGGGGCCACGGAGTTCAGCAGCACTGGGCTTGGTAGGGATACATTTCCTGTGGATGCCGAGGCCCTTTCCAGCAATTCCGGACAGAGTTTTCAAACAGTTTTTGAAATCGGATTCGGTGCATTTATTTTGTCTTGTTTCCACTTGGCATGAAAGCTTCCCCTTTTTGTTTTTCTCTCTCTCCTTTCTTTTATTTTTTATATATATATATATTTCCAGCATCAGCAGTGAGCTGTAAATTAAGTGGAGATGGCTTGGGAAACCGAAACCAGCCTGGTGTGGAATAATGATGTTATCTGTGGCCCTAGATCAGCCATGACACTGCCTCCCATGTCGTGTGACAAGGAGAATCTGCTTGAGGGAATTCATCCTGTCAGGATTGAAGGCAGTAATTGGGGCCAGTGATTCATGACCCCTTTATGGGCTCATGAATACATTCATCTCCCAGATTTATCTCATTTCTAAAACCCATGATCGTCAGTTCCAGCCAGAGGTGGTGTGTGTGTGCGGGGGTGGGTGGGTTGGCTGGCATGGAGGGAGAAGCCTCTTTGCAAACACAGATAAAGGGAGAGCACTCAGGAAATGAGGCTCAGTGAAGAGGTTTCATTTAGATGGTTTGTGGGATGACTGACTCAGCCTGCAACAAGGCCTGATAGCTCATCCTTCCCCAGCAGGGGAGAATGAGAGTCAGTCCCTTCATTTGTCACATCTGCTTTGGTTTGAGTCATAGGATTGCTGCAGCTGCAAGTCACTGTGCTGCTCCTGGCCTTTAAGCTAGATTGAACCAGCCATCCACCGTGTGGGCCTAAATGCTCTTTCTAGAATGATGATCTCGGACTGACCCCTAACAGAGGCAGGATAGACCAGTGGTTCAGAGCGTGGATGCTGGAGCTGGATCAGCTGGGTTCAGATCCCTGCCTTCCCCGTTAGCTTCAACATGTTACATGAGCTTCAATATGTAACTTAAATTCTGTGCCTTGGTTTCCCCATAAAACTCACCTATAGCGTAATTGTGCAGCTGAAGGGAGTTAATACATATTCAATGCTGGTGCACAGCCAGTGCTCACTCAGCGTGAGCTCACACCACTCATGTTCCCTTGCTGTGTCTGCTTCCCAGAAGCTCCGATCCTTGATTTTGACATCTGCTTCCAGCACCATGGTTGGGGACCCCCTGGGCAACCTCCATTTGGCTTCTAGCATCTGTGCTTTCTGTATGCATTTTAACCCTGATCACAGCTCCAGCTCCGGCCTCCCAGAACCCCAGTGATGAAGCAGGTCTCAAACTGGATGGTGTTCAGACAGGATGAGAGCTTTGAAATCATCATCCAGCAGTGTCTGTTCACAGATGGCCAAGGCACTGGCCCCCAGTGGTTTGGCCAGTAGCTGGCAGAGCTGGCTCTCCTGGCTTCTAGTCTCATGCTCTCTCCATGGCGCCATGCTACGTGGGGTGGTGTTTTCTTTATAGTGCCATTCCTCTTCTCTACTGTGGCTGAAGACAGGGTCCTGGTTCATGGATACAGTCCTGCTCACAGATCTCCAGAACACACTCCTGAGATACTCAGGTCTCTCAAACAACACTGCAGTCTGGCGTGGGTCTCTGAGGAAGGAGTTTCTCCCTTAGCTCCTGGTCCAAGAGGCAGTTGCCCGTAGTGACAGCACTTTCATGTGGCAGCTGTCCTGACAGTTGATACTATGGGTGTGATGGGCACAGGGTGTCAGCGTTTGCAGAGAAATGTACTGACTTACAAATGGACAGGTGAGCCTGCCTGTATTAAGGTGCAGATTGGGGGAATTCTACACTTTGTGTGCTGTTTCTTTTTGCTGCTTTCAAAGCCCCATTATAAAGGCCCTGGAGCTTCAGAAACAACTTTTTGAGTCCCTGCATCTTAGAGGGAGCCTTGAGTAGCTTGGCATTTGCATTGCTGGAAGTCCTGCTGTGCAAGCTAGTTTGAAATGAGTCTGGATGAAGTCCACCATCCGAGACACTGACTCCCACATGCATCTCACAGACACACCTTTGTTAAGGTTAGCAGAGTGTCCTGCGTGTCAACCATATTGTCTAAAACCATGACATAAACTTGCAAAACGTAAAGAGATGATGGACTGACCCACTGTAAAGAGCTTGGCTCTTTGGAGTTAGTGTCTTGGGTTCAAATCTAGCCATTTGCTAGCAATATAACCTTGGCAAAATCGTCGTAGGTCTCTCAGTCTTAGCTTGGGATATAAAATGGGATAGAAATACTTAACCTGCAAGATGTTAGAAAGATTGAATGAGCTAACACAGGTGATCAATAGGTGCTTGTTCTTTCTCCTTGCCCCTCCTTCCCACATTCTGAAACCTATGCACTCAAGGCCATCCTAGACCATATTCTGGATGGCAGTCCTGGAGATGGGAAGGGAATCATCCTAGAGGGTCCTGCAGGGAGCCCTTCCTTCCAGCATCATGGGCTTCTTTATCAGAGCCATTCCAGGCAAAGTGCTCAGCATGGGGCTTGGCTGCCCATGCAGGCTTCTCTGCTTCTTCAGCCAGCCACACATGCATGTGAGCTATTTTCATGGACCACTCCCAATCCCACCCCTGACGGAACTGGGCACAACCCCTCAGACGCAGCTCCCTGGTCCAAGGAGCCATCTTCCTAATGGACTCTGCTTCAGAGCAGAAACCCAACTGGATTTTATCACTGCTTCCCCTTCACTGGTACCCCGGCCCTCCATTTTTAAACCCCATCCCGCTCCTCACCCTTAGTCCCCAACCCCAGACAAGCCCCTTCGCAACCAATGAGTATTTATCATTCAGGACTCTGTGGGGAAGCTAGGACTGGGGAGCTGCTTGGACTTTAGTGGCCTTGAGGTGGGCCTTGACTCTTATGCCTGCCACAGAGGAGATGGTGTGGGAGACCTGTGTTGACTAAGTTGGATTGGCCCAGTACTCCCTCCCACCTAGTAGCTCATGCAGCATTTAAAACTGCATGGCCAAACTGCTACACTCCTCTTGAGAAACCCAACAGGAGCTACGGGTGATGTTTGCCACATGTAGACAAACATGGAAGGCCCTACTTTCCATAACTCATCAATGGGACTACTGTTATTTCCAATTTACAGATAAAGAAACTGTAGTTAGGCTGGGTGCAGTGACTCATGCCTATAATCCCAGCACTCTGGGAGGCCAAGTGGGGGTGAATCACCTGAGGTCAGGAGATCGAGACCAGCCTGACCAACATGGTGAAAACCCATCTCTACTAAAAATACAAAAACTAGTTGGCTGTGGTGGTAGGCAGCTCTGATCCCAGCTACTCGGGAGGCTAAGGCAGGAGAATTGCTTGAACCTGGGAAGCGGATGTTGCAGTGAGCCGAGATTGCACCACTGCACTCCAGCTTGGGCAACAGAGAGAGAGTCTGTCTCAAACAATAAAAAAAAAGAAACTAGTTAGAGAGAGTAACTAACATGCCAGCCCCACACTGGCAGTGGTTGTCTTGGAACCATGGCCTTCATACTATGAAGTGCTGCTCTTGTAACCACATGGCCATACCCCTCTTCTGGTGGGGAAAGAGTCAAATACCATCTCTTTCTACCCAAGGTGAGGACTGATATACCCAAGATGGGACACTTCCTGAGGTGTCCAACACACCGTGGCTGGCTCTGTGCATACTACTATTGGATTATTCCCAGCAGATGTGATTTATCAGGAAGGAAGAGGTACCAACTAAAATGAAGGAAGATGGGAACAGTCATGGAGCTCCTACCGTGCTTCATATCCTACTGGGTATTGTCGAATATTCAAAGGTCCTGGGGCTGCCAATCTCTAGCTGTGTCTTCCAGGGAAAGTCATCCTTTGGAAGCCTTGAGTCCCATAACATGGTTGGGAGGGGGGGGCCCTCAAGGTCAGATGTCTCCTCCAAGAATTATATCTTGACTCAAGCTCTTGATGCAAGATTGAATGAAGAGTTATATCTTGTATTCTGTTATACAACAGAGGTCCAGAAAGGTTCATTGACTTTCCAAGCTCACCTGAAGCTAGAGCCTAAGTTCTTCCCACAACCTCAGGCATCCTCTTCTTTTTCTACAGTAACAGCTAGGAAGGGAAGGCCCCCAAACATGCATTCCCAAACTCCGGTCCCTTCCTGAGGTTCATGCCTCCGTGGCAACCCCTCCGGCTCCCTCCACTCAGGGAAAGAGTGACTGAGAACAAGAGATGAGGCTCCCCCAGCACCGCCCTGCCCAGCCGGGGATGATGTCTCGCTTAATGAGGGATTGTGGGAGGGTGGAAAACACACCCGATTTATCTTTGTTGCCTAAATACTTCTTAAATTCTCCCTTGAATACTTCTAATTCAGCAGAATGTGAACAATTATGGCAAGAAGCTATTCATAGGTGGAAGGGGGCTGATGGAATTATTTATCAAAGTGACATTTTAATTATAGTGAAGCATGAGTTTGTTGTCACCGAGACGGAAGGCAGTGTTACTCGGCCTCCACACACCCCTCCAAAGTAAATTACAAATGCTCCCCTCTCCGTTATATCTCTATTAGGTGCTGGGGACGGAGAAAGCCAATGATAGGTTCTTTCTGGTAAACATTTCTGGGAGGAGGTGAGGTCACTCCCTGAGAGGGATTCTGCTTCATGCCAGGAGATGTGGAGTCTCCGGAACACATGGGGTTGGCAGGTAGAAGCCAGATGGGGTCAGAAGACTGTCTCTGTTCTCTTCCACCCACCTGTGGATCAGGCCACCTGACCACACTATTCTTGCATATATTCTTTTAAATGTAATATATGTGCATGGCAAATTCCAACTATGTAAAAGCATAGATAGTTGAAATTAAGTTACAGAAGTAAATGAGCCAATTTTCTTGACCTCTGAGGCAACCAGTATGTCCAGATTCTTCCGAATGAGTCTGGAAATAATCGACACATATAGAAGCATATCCGTAGTCTGTGCTGACTCTGATTTTCTTCTTTGATTGTAGATGGGCTATTTTATGTCCCCAACTAAGAGGAATGCAAGCAGACGGCACAGATTATGTTTTGGGCTTCTTGTGTTTACCTGGAGCTTATAGCGTGGCAGTGTTAATTTCTACTATTGAGGCAGCACCTGCCACATGCTAGCCACACACTTAGCACTTTGCAGAGGTCTTTGCTCAAATCTTCTAAACAATCCACTGAGAATTGATTTTCTCTCCCCATTTTGCAGAAGAGGAAGCCCAAGTTTCCAGCAGCTAACTCAAGTGCTCAAGTCACCTGGGGACTTTAGGTGTGGCCTTGATCTTGCATCTACTTATCCAGCATGCAAGAGATTCTGATCAGTGGCTGCCACTGTGCCAAAGACAAGAAGCAGTCTCTGATCTCGAACCACACTCAATTTGTGTAGTAGATGGGACAGACAGGAGAGCACATAAGTAAATCAATATGATGTTGTGGTGCAATAATAGTAGGTTTCATGAAATGTGTGTTCGGTTTAGAAAGAGAAAAATTGATGTTTCAATACAAGCTGTGTCATTTTCTAGCTATGTGACCTTGGATAATTAACCTAGTCTTTCTAAGGTTTAGTTGGCTTTACTGTAACACGAACATACTAATACCCACTTCATTGGGGAGTTAGAAGGACTGGGAATACAATTTACAATAATGTGAGTGGAGTTAATAGATATTTCTCCAAGAAAGACATATAAATGGTCAATGAGAACATGAAAAGATGCACACATCACTAACCTTCAGGAAAATCTACAAATCAACACCTGCAAATCAAACCACAATGAGAAACAACTTCACACCCATTAGGATGGCTATTGTTAAAAAACCAAACAAGAGCAACAGAAAATAACAAGTGTTGGTGAGGATATGGAGAAATTGGAACTCTTGTGCACTGCTGGTAGGAATGTGAAATGCTGCCGCTGCTATGGAAAACAACATGGCAGTTCCTAAAAGAATTAAAAATAGGATTACCATATGATCCAAGAATTCTGCTTCTGGATACATATCCAAAAGAACTGAAAGCAGGGACTAATATTAGATATTTGTACAGCCATGTGTATAGCAGCATTATGCACAATAGCTAAAAAAGGTGGATGCAACCCAAATTTCCATCGACAAGTGAATGGATAAACAAAGTGTGGTATATACTTATAATGAAATATTATTCAGCTTTACAAAGGAAGGAAATTCTGACACATGCAACAACATGAATAAAGTCTGAGGACATTATGCTAAATGAAATAAGCCAGGGTACAAATACTGTTGATTCCAATTATACGAGGTACCTAGAGTAGTCAAATTCGTAGAGACAGAAAATAGAATGGTGGTTGCTAGGAGCTGGGGGAAGAGGGAATGGGGAGTCATTTAATGGGTACAGAGTTTTGGTTTTGCAAGATGAAGAACATTCTAGAGATGGCTGGTGGTGAAGTTTGCACAACAACATGAATGTACTTGGTGGTACAGAACTGCGTACTCCAAAACTGTTAAGATGGTAAATTTTCTGTTATGTATGTTTTACCACAGTTTTTAAAAAATGATCTGGGAGATCTCAAGAAGTGCTAATTCACTCTCCTCCTTTCTTTCCCCTTTCCTCTTCAGCAAGCTAAATGGAGCTTCCACCACCGCCCAAGTCCTGAGAATACAGGCTGTGGCCCCTGCCTCCATGTGGCTCAAACTCTACTGGGAAGAAGGACACACAGTCAGGCAGTCATCACTCTCGTGATCTGTGCTGTGCTAGTGGTTAGCTTAGGACTCAGGGAAGCAGGAAGTGAGCCTAGAAGGTTTGCATTTGCACATGTACACACCTCTGACTCAGCTTGAGAAGATGGAAAAGGACAGAAAACATTGTCTGGAGGAGCTGACGCCTCCACACATAGTAGATGCTCCATGGGCGTGGGAGTTGGCTTGACAAAGGTGCCCAGTGTCCTTGTTCTCTTCTCCTTTCAAGGGCAGTGTGTGTGACCAGATGCCTGAGTTCTGGCCCAGGGGATGGGAGTGGAGGTGGTGTGCCTCACTTCCAGGCCTGCGCCATACAAACCTGAGGCTTCCTCCAGGCTCCGTTTCCCAGCCAGCAGTGTAAGAGAGAGAATGGGGAGCCTCAGGATGGAAGGCATGCAGACGTGCCCGTCCACTCTGAGCTGCACTGGCTGCCATGGCAACGAGAAGTAAATAGCCACAGACACTCGAGGCTGTTTGTTACAGCATTTGTACTGCCCTGACTAATACAGTCTGGCAGGGGATCTGATTATTTGAAATGGAGATAGTCCCAGGAATGGTCAAAGTTATAGTGAATCCAGCCGGGCGCAGTGGCTCAAGCCTGTAATCCCAGCACTTTGGGAGGCCGAGACGGGCGGATCCCGAGGTCAGGAGATCGAGACCATCCTGGCTAACACGGTGAAACCCTGTCTCTACTAAAAAATACAAAAAACTAGCTGGGCGAGGTGGTGGGCGCCTGTAGTCCCAGCTACTCCGGAGGCTGAGGCAGGAGAATGGCATAAACCCAGGAGGCAGAGCTTGGAGTGAGCTGAGATCTGGCCACTGCACTCCAGCCTGGGCGACAGAGCGAGACTCCATCTCAAAAAAAAAAAAAAAAAAGAGTTATAGTGAATCCTCCCCAGTTAGGTGGCGAGGTGGCTGAGGCTGAAGGTGCAGGCTGCCTAGCGCGAGGCTGGAACCTCCCTCCCCTCTCCCGTCACCCTCTGACCTAGTGCCTGCCCCAACACTGACCATCACCAAACCATAAAGCAGAGTTCGACTGCAAATCCTCTGCCAGTTGGAGAGAAACGTGTCAGCCACAGTCAGCCATCCCCTCCTTGGAGGTCTCATTTCCACCTCCAGACTCACTTCTCCACTCTTGCTTTACCTGCCTCCCAGCCCTCAGTGTAATCAGCAGCATGGGGCCTCCAGGCCTCCTAAGCTCTCCCTCAGAGGATCTGTGTTGGGCAAATATCAAGGTGGTTGACGGGTGCCCTGGCTGGACGTGTCTTTGGCCCAAACCGGGTATTCAGGTACTCTGGAATGACCCCTGTCTCTCTGAGGGTAGGTCCTAGGAAGTGCAAAAATTCCCAACTACCTCCTCTTTACCTTCAAGGCCATCCCTGCTGGCTCTGAGTTTCCAAACTTGTGTCCAATAAAATCAGCACCAGCACTTACCTATGACTGGGTGTGCACTACGCTCCAGGCCAGGCACTCCGCTCACACTTCCCCTACATTATTCCTCCTAACTCCCCCTGGGAGTTCTGAGCCATCCCCATTCCCATTTTGCAGAGGGAGAAAGGAACACTAGGGGAGATGAAGTCACCACCCAAAGCCATGTATTGGCTGAGATGTGGGCCCTCCACTGTCGGACTGCAGAGTCTGGCGCTCTGGGCTGGGCTTCAGGACTGGCCTGGAAGGCCAACAGGCTCCTAAGGCCAGCCTCAATCCACACCAAACCAAACCAAACCAAACTAAACCAAACAAAAACAATTTAAGCACCTTCACATACTCCATTCATTCGAGTCTGTGCTCTTACAGTGCCTCCTCCAAGGGGGCTTCCCTGACACTCATCTGAAACAAAAGTGTCCCAACCTTCTGCACTCTCCATCCCTCACTTTGCTTTGTTTTCCCGCAGAGCATTTATCTCTGACCTTCTCTATTTACTTGTGTGTTTGTGTCAAGGACAGGGATGTTGTTTTATTCCCTGCTGTACTCCTGGCATCTACAGCAGTACCTGGCACTGAGTAGATGCTCCATAAGTATGTATGTTAATTAATTTAACATAGACTCTGAATACCTAATTAAAACAGCAAATAGCAGATACCACTTATTTGGTTCTTATTGTCAGGAACTGTGCTAATGCTAACATGAAAGTATGAGCTCATTTTATCCCACAGCAGCCCTGAAGAGGTAGGCACAATTATTACACCCATTTCATCGGATGAGGAAACTGAGGGTCAGAGAGAAGTGACTTGCCTAAGGCCATCAGCAAGAAACAGAGGAGGGTGAAGAGCCTCAGTCTAAGTTCTAGGCCTGGATGCTGAGCCCCTGCACTACATGTCCCTTTTCCCCCCTCACTGACCTTGGCTCTCAATCTTAGGCCATTGACAGTCAGACCGAATCACAGGAAACAGCCTAGACATGTGAAGGCTTGGGATGGGGTGGGTTTGCTCTGCAAAGCTTCCAGGGTCCCTTGGCATGGCCTTATATTTTCTTACCTGGGGGAGCCACTACCCAGCAGCCACACTTCAGGAAGCTGAAGGATTTGGGGAGGCGAGGGTTGGGCTCTCTCTTGGTCCTGCTCTGCTGCTGCCTTTCTCCTGATTCCAACCATTTAAACAATCACATGGCATTCCCACAGGCAGGAGTGAGTGGCAGAACCACAAGCTGCTGCTTGCTTTTGTTGAAATCTTGCAATACTACAAATTATACATATAATCCAATAGGGAAATAGGAAGTTCCCTTGAGCGTAAAGCTGGGTGGCTTTATAATGTGTGGGGCGGAGATAAAGAGCACTGGCCCTGATGCCAGGCAGCTGACAGTGAGTTTCCACGGATTTCCACTCATGGGCTGTGTGGCCTCAGGTGACTGACTGCACCTCTCTGTGCCTCGGTCCCTCATCTGAGGAATGCAGCCAACAGTGACTGTCAGAACAGAGAAATTGTCAATCAGAGAAAGTGCCCTGCATGGGGACTCAGTCTATGATTGCTTTCTTGGGTACCTCCCTGACTTTAAGTTCTGGGGCATCCAGTCTTACTTTATGAACCTGAAAGACTGCACTCTCCAGCAGATCTGACCTCTGATGATTGAAGATACATTGATGAGCAAAGTAACAGGTCCTTAAAGAACCCATGAAAGCCAATTTCCTATCTCGAACCTGAGGTCAGGCTTGCCTCAGTGCATACTCTCTCTGAATGAATATCCATGGCCTCTACTGTGCCAAGCACTGAGCTGGTGATGGCAAGGACAACAGCTGCCTGAAGTGGGTTCCCCTATGCTAGGTTGAATCATGGTCTCCTAAGAATGCATGTTCTAATCCCCAGAAGCTGTGAATATGTTACCTTATATGGTAAGAGAGATTTTGCAGATGTGATCAACTTTAGGATTTTGAGATGAAGAGATTATCCTGAATTATCCGGGTGAACCTGATATAATCACAAGCCTCTTTCTCAGAGGGAGGCAGAGGCTCAGGGTCAGAGGAAGGCCACATGATGACAGAAGCAGAGGTTGGTGGGATGTGCTTAGGAGATGGAAGAAGGGGCCATGAGACAAGGAATGTGAGTGGCCTCCAGAAGCTGTAACAGGCCAGGAAAGACTTTCCCCTGGAGCCTCCAGAAGGAACACAGCACTGCAACACCTTGATTTAAGTCCCATAAGACTCATTTTGGACTTCTGATCTCCAGCACTGCAAGATAATATATTTATATCAGTTTTTTTTTTTTTTCTTTTTTCCAGACAGAGTCTTGTTCTGTTGCCCAGGCTGGAGTGCAATGGCGCAATCTCGGCTCACTGCAACCTCCGCCCCCTGGATTGAAGTCATTCTCCCGCCTCAGCCTCTCGGAGTAGCTAGGACTATAGGTGCCTGCAATCACGCCTGGCTAATTTTTCAATTTTTGTAGAGACAGGGTTTTACCATGTTGGCCATGCTGGTCTTGAACTCCTGACCTCAGGTGATCTGCTTGCCTCGGCCTCCCAAAGTGCTGGGATTACAGGTGTGAGCCACTGCACCCGGCCCATTTTTATTAGTTTTAAGCCACTAAATTTGTGATAATTTGTTACAGCAGCAACAGGAAACTCATACACCCTGCCGGGTCCATCCCACATTGTTCTGTATCCTGTGACTTGGTGTTCTTTGGGGCTGGCACCTTTACTTGTAATTACAAACTTGTTGCTTATATGTCTGTCTTCCCCACTGGGCTGTGAGCTCCATGAGGACAGAGAGAGCTCGTCTATTCTGTTTACTGCTGTGTGGTCAGAGCTGAGCACTGTGGCAGGCATAGAGACACTGCTGAATCCATAGTTGTTGACTAAATGAATGAATGTTCTATCCCTGCCTTCCAGAAGCACACACAATGAAGTGTACAACTGCTCTCAAGGGGAGTGGTGATCTGTAAGTTGGGGAGATCAGAAATGTACTGACAAGAGTAGCAACTGCAATATCCACTGTGAATTGAACACCCACTAGGCCAGGTACTGTGCTAAGCACTTTGTGAGCATGGCTTCATTCACTCCTAACAACAGCCCTGGAGAAGATTGGGGGCTGAGACCCAGACTCAGACCCACTAGGCCAGGTACTGTGCTAAGCACTTTGTGAACATGGCTTCATTCACTCCTAATAACAACCCTGGAGAAGATGAGGGACTGAGACCCAGACTCAGAAAGATAAGGTAGCTTTCCCCAGCCACACAGAACAATGTGGGATGGACTGGGCAGGGTGTGTGAGTTTCCTGTTGCTGGTAGTAAATTTCAGCACATCTGTATAACTCCAAAGGTAATTCAATTTCTGCTGCAACAAATTGCCCTCTTGTGATTTCTAAAACCCATGAGGGCTTTTACATTCTTGCCTAATCTTCTCCCCCTCCTCTTCCTCTCCCTTCCCATCCAGCATCTTCATCATCATCACCACCACCATCTCAATCACAACACCTTAATCCTGCACCCAATATATGCAAGGTACTGGGAAGGTTACAAAGAAGTAAACTTTGTGGCAGATGAACTGCAGAGGCCGATCATGCATTTGGAGAATACAGAGGTAACAGAGAGCAATCGATGATAATAATAGCCATCGTTTATTGAACACCTGCTGTATACCAGGCACGGGGCCAAACTCTTTACATTCATAATCACATTGAATTCACATGACCACTGTGGGGCGGGTATTAATTATCCCCATTTTACAGATGGGGGCACTGAGATTCAGGCATGTTGCCCTGCCTGCCCAGCAGTGAGGCAGAAGGTTGGGACTTGGAAGCAGATACATCTAACCCCAAAGGCTGTGTGATCAACCACTATGCTCTGCAGGTCCAAGACCATGTGTTTGAGAGGTACTAGAGGAGACATGCCGAACCACTGACTCCTGCAGGGCTTGGAGGGCCAGGGTCGGGGATGCAGAGTGCTCTAAAGCACGGCCAGGGCCGGGCGCGGTGGCTCAAGCCTGTAATCCCAGCACTTTGGGAGGCCGAGACGGACGGATCACGAGGTCAGGAGATCGAGACCATCCTGGCTAACACGCTAAAATCCTGTCTCTACTAAAATAATAATAATAAAAAAAAAATTAACCGGGCGAGGTGGCGGGCGCCTGTAGTCCCAGCTACTCGGGAGGCTGAGGCAGGAGAATGGCGTGAACCCGGGAGGCGGGGCTTGCAGTTAGCTGAGATCCGGCCATTGCACTCCAGCCTGGGCGACAGAGCGAGGCTCCGTCTCAAAAAAAAAAAAAAAAAAAAGCACGGCCAGGCTGGGAGACAGCCCCGCTCGTGAGAGGAGTGAAGGTGGCCCTGCGACTGGGTTCCATGTGAACATCTGTCATGTGCCACTCAGCAAATGGCCCCGTCTGCCCTGGGAGGAATATTCACTGTGAATGCATTCAGCTCTAATTTCCTCTATTCAAGATGCCATTATCAGCCGAGTCCTAGACGCTGCTGGGTGCCCTGATTGGTCTGGTAACAACAGAACCATTTCTGGGGCGGGGATGAGAGGCGGGGGGCTGACAGGCTCGCAGGTATTGTGGGCCTGTAATGGGCAGAAACTGCCATGCTGGGAGACTAGTGGGTGGAGCTGAACACCTCTGAGTGACAGGGAGTGGAGCCGCGAGGAGAGGGGCTGAGAGGCTGGGGAGAGGCGTAGGGGGAAATACAGTGGAATGTGCCAGAGGAAGTCAACAAGCAACATGGTAAGTTCTGTGGCTCACATTTCTTCCACTGTGGAGTTGAAGTCCCGGCTCACCCCCTCACTCACTCATGATCCTGGACAAAACAGATCTCCTCACTGACCCTCAGATCCCCCCTCTGAAAAACGAGGGAGTTCTCAGCTGAGGTGTTCTCTAAGGACACTGCTACCTGTGACATTTTATGGCTTAATTGGGCCAGAGCTATATCGTTAAGAGAGCAAGCTTTCGACTCAGATTTTGTTTTCTTTTTTCTTTTTGGTTTTGAAAAAGTATTTTTGACTCTGGCTTTGTGACTCATTAGCTGTGTGACCCTCAGTCAGTTACTTTGCCTTTCTGCACCTCAGTTTTCTTACCTGTGAATTGTAGGTTCTAGTAGTGTCTACTTCCTAGGACTATTAGGGGTTACATAGGCTAATGCCTGTAAAGGGTGAACACAGTATTGGACTTGGAGAGCACTACTAAATGGGGCCACACTGATGACACACGAAGCCACCAGGCCCACTCTGCTCTGGGCTGTGGAATTTTTCTCTTTGGAGGATGGGAGAATGTTAGCCTCTGGGAGACTGCGGGGAGGAATGTGGAGCAGGAGAAGGAAAGCACACAGATTCCTCTATTGCCACTGATGGGAGCTGAAAATAAAACTGAAATTCAGCTAGAAAAAAAGGAGCATATGAGTCACTGGGGAAAAGAGTCCCCTCTGCCAGCCACTAAGTCCCCAGAGTTGTCCCTCCAGGCTTTCTGTCTTTGTCACTGTGACCTGCCTCTGCCGGGGGCTGGGTACCTCCCCACGCCTCGCGCGAACTCAACCACTCTCCAAGCTGGTCTTTCTGTCTCCTTGACTCTACGTGTCCCTGCCAGATTCCTGGTGTTGAATGCAGCTTTTCTTATTCCTCTGAGCCCAAACCTTTCACTACCCTCAGGCTTCCTAGTTTGGCATTCTAAGCTTTTCCAAGTTCTGGTCTCAATCTCCCCTGCCACCCTTATCTCTTACTATCCAGCCTAACCTCCCAACACACCATGAATGGGCCCGGGAGCTGCCTCTCTTGCTTCCTGCTCCAATGCCCTTCTCTAAGCCTACATTAAGGAAGCAGTTTCTGCATTCATTTATCTATTGAATAAACAACAATCAGAATTTCTAAGAAGCACGGAGTCTGGGGAGCATGGCATGGCTCCAGTGGCTGCTCCTGGGTCCAGTGCCCATGGCAGACATTACTAATAGATCACAGCACTTCTTTTCTCACCAAGTTCAGATGCAGCCTCAGAATTATTCTCAAGGCAGCTCCTCAGGCAGCCTCTACTCATTAATTTAGTAGCACAACCCGTATTCCATCTTCAGGTACTCGAGTCAGACAGATGTGGGTTCCAGCCCCATCTAGTGCCTCCACCTCCCCCTGCATTACCTCAGTGAGGCCAACGTCCATTCTGAGCATCCACATCCTCAGTGTTAAGATAACGACCTGCTGTGATCATTACACATTACATGCTGCTATCAAAGTATCACATGAACCCCATAAATATGTACAGCTGTTATGCAGCCACGATAATAACATAAAAAATTAAAAACCGATGATTATCTTTACCTCACCGAGCTACTGGGGGACAGAGATAAAGAACAAACACTGCCGGAAAATATTTCGGGAGTTTCTCACTCGCTTTTTCCATCAGCTCAGCAGCATTCATTGCCTCGGGGGTGGGTGATCTAACAGGAAAGCTGAGAAAAGATTTTAAGTTTATTGAGCGCTAAGAGCCTAAGCTCTGAAGATCATTTTGTGCCCCAAACAATGGATTTTGAAGAACAAATGAAGAGGCAGGCTATTCTGCCCTTAGGCTAGCTAAAGCGTCTCTAAACCAGGGGAAGGAGGGGAGAGGAAGGAGAGAACTTAGATGCTGTGATTTCCAAGACCTGTGAGGGCTTTTACATTCTTGCCTAATCTTCTCCTCCTCCTCTTCCTCTCCCTCCCCATCATCATCATCATCATCATCATCATCATCACCACCACCACCATCTCAGTCACAACACCTTACTCCTGCACCTAATATATGCAAGGTACTGGGAAGGTTATAAAGAAGTAAACTTTGCAGCATTGGCAGGTGAACTGTAGAGGTAGATCATGCACTTGGAGGATACAGAGGTAACAGAGAAGAAGCTGTAAACTTAGTGGTCATGAGAAGGGTGGGGAGAGAAAGAGAGTCTGGAGACGAGAATGCAAGTGAAAAACAGGCAGGGTGCTGGACCTTCTCTGCACTTAGCACAGTACAGGAAACACAGCGATGTCAGGAAGATGGGCCGGGACAGCCTCCCAGCATGCCCTGGTTTTCCCTCCTCCATTAGGAGAGTGAAAGCCCTCCCACCCACAGATTCAGAGAACTTCCATTTTTATCATGTAGGCAACTTCTCAGGCATGATGAAGGCATATGAACTGACTGGCTTTCTAGCTCTGTTGTCAAATACATTTAATCCGTTTATTAAGTGGTCTTTTAAAAACGCTTTGTGTTTTGATAAATTCGGGTACAGCAGGCTCAGGAGGCAGTTTGTTCCGGTGTAATTCAAGAAAATGTACAATCCTTCAACATCCAGTTCTCAGCTGACTGCTCCCACACATTCATTGCCTCTGGCTCTTCCCCAATTTGGAGGACTGTGGGTGTGTACTTTGGGAAACTCCATGAAGCAGGACTGGAAGGTGAAAGGTGTTATACAGGTAAGTGATCTGCCTGAAGCTTTTGGGCCTTCCCTCCTGGCCTTTGTTTTCTCAGTCACCTGGAAAGCAGGTCCCTGGATCTCTTCGGGAATAAGAGACTCCAAAAATCTGCCTCAGACCAATAGTCTGGGATTGGTGACCTATGTGTTCTCTAGCAGCACATTTATGGGTGGCCTTTGCTGCTCACCTTTGCAATGCCTGGAAAGGTTCTAACACAGAGAGAAGGGGGTAGATACAATATTATAAAGCCAATACTTCCTACCATTTATTGAGCAACTGCTAAACGTTAGGCTGTGCTGAGTACTTTATATTTTCCCCATTTCTCATGGCAACCTTGTGAGAGAGTCATTATCTCTCATTTTACAGACCAGCCAAAGGATCTCAGAGAAGCACCTGCTCAGGACTACTCAACAAGTACATGGTGGAGCCACCTGCCAACCTGGTACCTTAAATCGTCATTCAAACTATTTACACATCAACTGTCTTCTGCTCTCTATTGTTGGGCCTTAAGATCACTGCACATCTTTTGCATTCCTTAGGTGGGTGCTGTAGTTTGGATATTTGATCCTCCTCATCTCATCTGTTGAAATTTGATCCCCAGTATTGGAGGTGGGGCCTCATGGGAAGTGTTTGGGTCACAGAGGTGGATTCTCCATAAATGGTTTGATGCCATTGTCCAGGTAAGAAGTGAGTTCTCACTCTATTAGTCCTGAGAGAGTTCCTCCAAGAGCTGGTTGTTTAAAAGAGCCTGGCATCTCCCCCTCTCCCTTGCTTCCTCTCTTGCCATGTGGTCTCTGCACACCCAGCTCCTCTTCACTTTCTGCCATCAGCAGAAGCAGCCTGAGGTCCACACCAGATCCATGCTTCTTGACAGTCTGTAGAACTGTGAGCCAAATAAACCTCTTTCTTTACAAATTACCCAGCCTTGGGTACTCCTTTGTAGCAACACAAACAGACATAGACAGTGGGTTTAACCATCAAAGATGGATCCTTGACTCATTTTCATAAATGAGATACTACAATGTTATCTCACATTATAATCTCTTTTGCAATGTTAATGTCACTTCCAGGCAGCATGTGCAGAAAGTCATTAAGATGGATTAGCTCAAGGCTGCCAAACCCTTGGTACACAGGTTGTCACTTCCCCATCTGTGCCCAAGCAGACATCATAAATGATTCACTCATGTCCCCTGGATCCAGATGTGGCCTCAGAATATTTCTGGACAATAGCACTTCAGGAAACCATGACCAATGAATTAAAAGCTGGCACATGAAGTGCATCCTGTTTGCCACTGCTGGATGAGAAGACTGCCGAGGGTCCTTCATTCTTGACACTCATGATCCAGGTGGTGTAGGAAGTGGAACTGATTGTGAGCTCAGACTTGTGAATCCTGAGTCTAGCCTGACTCTGACACTTGTTAGCTCTGTGACCTTGGGAAGTTAGTCCCTGTCTGCAGGCCTCAGTGTCTTCATGTATCTTTTAGCTCTGTGGTTCCATCTAGCTCCAATAACTTGTGATTCATGACAGATCACCTGATAGGGTTTGGACGTGAAGTGATCCTACGGCTTTTACATTCCAGGCTAAGAAGACAGCATCTGGGAGAAATAATACCTACCTTTAGGTTTATCAAGGAGATGGCTCAATGTGCTGCTTGAGATGGACTCCTGTGCGTTACAATAGAATCTCTTATACTTGGGGTCAGAATTGCCTCAGTGGTTATTTGGGTCATCTGTATCTGTACTTGAGATACTCATACCATCCCTAATAAGAAGTTGCCAAGCCTCTGATGGAGAGCTTACTACTTTCCAAGGCAGCCTGATCCCTCTTTGGATACTTCTGAGTATTCAAAAGCTTTTCCTTATATGCTGGCATCCATTCACCTCATTAGGCCTTGTAACTCTTGGACCCATAGAGGGCCTTCTGGCTCTTGATAAATCTTCATGTATATAAAATTGGCTTTTCATTTCTTGCACCTCTTTACCCTGCTCATCTCCTGCCATGAGTCTATCTTTTCTTCATGTTAATACATCCTCCAGTCCTTCCTCTATTCCTTATGTTATATGGCTCTGAGTATCCATCCCCTGAATATGCCCAGGGTGGTCTGCATTGATAGCCAATCTCAACATGACCATCTGGGTATGGTCTGCTCAGTGCAGCATGAAGTGGGAGGCAGTGAGGGGGTTGAGGGTCTGTCTCCTGGAATCTACCGACTTGGGGGCCTCAACTCTGTATAACCTTGCACAAGGGACTTCTTGGAACCTCAACTGGTTCACCTGGAAATAAGAGTGATAACAGTGCCTGACTTCCAGGTTTGTTACAAGGATGAAGTTGGCTAACACATGTACAGGATACATAGGAACTGCTCATTTGATATTAGTTATTACTACCTCATCTTCTTAGAGATGGTACTTCTGTTAATGTAGCCTAAAGAAACAACTTTCCAGCAGTGTTTCTAAGAAAGCAAAGATCTCTCAGAGCAGTTTTATCCTTTGGAGATAAATGATATCTCCATCCCCTCTACCTCTACCCACTGGACATGGACCCGTGGGTGGAGGTAGAAGTAATAGATCAGATTCAGATGCTGAAGGAATCAACAGCCAGGGGACCAGTAGCCATTTTTCCTTAAAGACTCCAAAAATCAAATTTCGAACAGAGAAGGCTACACCCTAGCCTGACAGAAAGCACCAAGCATATCTGTGAACTTGCAAGAAACTTGTTTTTTTTTTTTCTTTCATATTTAGGGCTGTTCATCCCAGGGCATTTAAGAGCTGATTTAGGGCAAAGTACGTAAGCCAGTAATGAGCTTTTGGAATGCCACCCCCCACTCAGGCAAGGAATCAGAGAAGATGCATGTAGGGCTGTAGGAGAAAGGCGGAGAATGCTTGCTTTGATTTCTTGTGAGCCCCTCTAAGCCCTGGCCCAGCAGGGCTTCCCGCCTCCAAGCAAGAGCAAAATCCAGCTCTGAGCTGGGGATAAGGAGCCCCTAGGTTGCAAAAAATCTCTTGGGGCAGTCTGAAGAATCTCTTGCAATGCCAGAGAATCTAGCAGAGAGAGGTGTGGACCAGAGTCCCAGGGGAGGTTTGTTACATGGGGAGATGCATTAACTCATGGCTTTCCCTGGCTGTGCCAGCAGGATGGCATCACAGTGAAATGATGCACATGATGCTAAAAATGCCCAAGATCACTGGTAACTGGTGAGATCTAGGGCCAGCTTCTGCTTAATCCTAAAAGTAGAGAGGCAGGGCCATTTTTCTGGCTTGCCTATGGCTGTTCTTGGTGAATTTTCCATCACTGATTCTCTAAGTGTCATACATAGATTACCTTCATCACAACTATTTGGTGTGACTTTTTTAACATGCAGGTTTCTGTGAAATCAGACTATCTGGAGACAAGGCCCAAAATGCTATATTCTAAACCAGCTCAACAGGCATTTCCTATGCTCATAAAGGTTTGAAAGCCATTACATCTAGATGTAGGACTAGTTCTTATGTGTGTAATACATTCTGAGGCTGCTGTGGCTTTAAGAGAAGGTGCATTGTACACAGGGAGGCAGTGAATATGGATGGAAAGACAAAAATTTGAAGATAATCATGCCTGGGTTCTAGTCCTGACTCAGCTACCTCTAGTAAGCCATTGAGGTTTGGATGGTTTGTTACACAGTATTACAGTGACAATTGCTGACTGATACACTTACTCCTGCCATTTTCCAAATAACTCCCTATGCTCAAGTCATGGCTTTCTTTCTGTCCCTCAAGCATATCAAGATTGTTCCAACCTCAGGGCTCTCCCTTTTGCTATTCCTTCTGCCTGGAATCTTACGCTCCCAATCTCTCTTCATGACTGTCTCTTTCCCAATATTCATATGTTATATTCATATGTTAGCCAAAACATCCTCTTTTCAGAGAGATTCTCCCTGATCAGGCTATCTAAGTAGAACACTCTCCCCAGCCCTCTTTATTTCTTCTGTAGTATTTATCACGTTTTGAAATGTATTTGTTTATCTGTTGTCCATCTCCTTTTACTTTAAGATGCCTTATTTGTTATTTCATTGGCGAGTCCTTATTGCCTGGAATGCAGCCTGCACCACTTTTCCCAATGCCACATGTCTTAGATAACCGCTGCCAGCTCTGCAGTGATTCTCCACGGATCTCATCCCTGATGATCCTCTCTCTCTCTTTTGAGAGTCCCTTCCATCTCCTCGCATGCATGGCCTTTCTGATGGCAGTGGAAGAAACACAAAGGCCGCAGGCCTGTTCTCCTGGTCAGTCTGCCTGGTGAGAAAGATCTGCTCTTCAGATACACTCAGGCAAGGCCAGTTCCCCTACTCCAACCCTTCACGTCAGTCCCTCCAGAGCCAGCCATCCTCTTCTATCAGGCACTTTCTCAGGCTCTTTGAATATCACCTCATTCAATGTTCTCTGAACCATGGCACTCAGAGATCCCTGTGTGTAGCCTTTCCACTATTCTCGGCCTCCTCCTCCTCAGCATCCAATACTGTTTACTATTCCTCTAGTTTTCTTTTCCCCCTTCTCACTCTGTTGTCTCCGTGAAGGTGAGAGCCTGGCATCTGCCACGGGGTCTCTGAAGTTTAGAGCAATGTCTGCCTCCCAAATAGTGGGCACTCAAGACATGTTTGTTGACTGAGTGACTATTATAACATAGGCTTTGTCCTAATAATTCCACGTCTAGAAATCTATCCTAAAGTGGTAGCCAGGGTTGTGCAAAGTTGTTCATTGTCACATTTTTTTTTTTAGGATAGCAAAAAATTGTGAAAAATATAAAGTCAATCAAGAGGGGATTAATTAAATAAGTCATCACATGGAATAACATGGACTTTGCAGCCAATATCAATGAAGCTCTTGACTTAAAAACATTTAGGTGACTTTCAACGCTTTTTGCTGTTATAAGTAACACCGCATTGAACATCTTTGTTCTTATAAATGTGCTCATGTCTACTATGTCCTTAGGATAAGGCCCTAGGATCTCAATTATTGGGTTCATAGTATGAACTCTTTTAAAAGTCCTACTCTTTCCAAATTTACATGCTGTCTCCGAAAATTCATCAACAGAATTACTTAGAGCACCCAAGAAAACACTGTTTCTTTGTTTCTTTAACCTTTTTTAATCAAATGAAAACATTATTGCCCCTCAGTCAGAATTAACAAGTGAGACGGTCCATATTAAAAGATTCGGTTAGAATGAAGACAAAGGCATCATATGAGCTCTGACATTCACACGCAACAGACGCATAAATGGATTTCTCATCCGCTCCAGCTTTTGACTCAATGTATCCAGGCAACAGAAGTCTGGATTTAATAACAGATGTTCGCTGCATAGCAATCACCATATAATGCCAGGGTAGACTAAAACAGCATTTTATCAACCAATAAATGTGCTGTTTGCTTTATTTTACCATGTTGTTCTTCAGTTCCCTTCAGAACCGAGAGGACAGATTGAGTCACTCGGCATCTGCTGGGAGCAATATGCTTGGCTTCATTTAAAATGAAAAATCAGGTCTGTGTTTACATTTTTCACCAAAGCATGGGATCTGATGTACTAACACTCCCAACTGGGCTAGCCGGAAGGGCTTTCAGGAAAATCTCAGGGAAACTGGGACCAAAGGAGGAAGTCAGTCACCCTCTTAGGAAAGACATATGGTGACCCTTCACTTCAATCAACCCCACCAGAGGGAGGTCCAGATTTCCCCCACCCATAGAGCAGGGTTGCAAGAGACCCCTGCTGGGTCCCTTCCCACAGCCAGCAGCTCCCGCCTTTGAAAAGATGAATCGACCAGCAATGCTTGAATAATGATCTATGTGCAACCTGTAAATTTACAAATACACAGAAATTATTTTCTCAGCAGAAATACTTCAAAAGGGGCAGCCAAGAAGAATGCCATTTTGAGTCAGTCCAGGTTGACTGAGATGAAATTGAGGAAGAGAGACAGAAGCTAACATTTGTCAGGCATGTAATTTGTGACAGGTACCAGCTTAATTTTTTAAATGTATTATCTTATTTAAAGATCTCATTTGTAATACTCATTTGTCCCCACTTTAGTGGAGGAGACAGAGGCGTGGAGAGTTGAAGTCACTTGTCTAAGTGGCTAACAAATGATGGGGTATGGGGGTAGAGTGGAGGATCAATCCTGTGCTTACATTGGGTATGTCCAGTTGTATTTGCTAAAGATGCTTGCAACAAAATCTTCCATCCCACATGCTCTTTTACAACTCTGGCCAGTTATCTATGAAGAGGTGGAGTCTATGTTCCCATCTGTGAAACTGGGTGGGCTTTTGTTACAATATCTACCAATAGGGTGTGATAGAGGTTACACTATGCGACCCCTGAGGCTAGGTCTTAAAGGCCATATAGCTTCTATCTTGCTTCCTGGAATAGTTACTCTTGAAGTCTTCAGCTGCCACATTCTGACTGCCCTGAGGTCACCATACCCTGTGAGGCCCAAACAAGGAGACTGGGGAGAAGCTTATATAGAGATGAGCCAGGCTTATGCAGAGTGTCCCTGCTTATGGCTTTCAGCTGACAGCCGGTATCCATTTGGCAGCCCTGCGAATAAGCCATCTTGAAAGTAGATCATCCATGTCCCAGTTGAATTACCCAGATGACTCTACATGGAGCAGAAAGAAGCTATCTCATCCAATGCCTGAATAAGCTACAGGCTGTGAGCAGAATAAATGATTTTTATTGTTGTAGAGCATTACATTTGGGGTGATTTGTTACACAGCAATAGCTAACTGATACATTGGAGAACTCAGCAGATGATTAAAAGAGGTCCATAAAAGCAAACTCTTCAGTGCCTGGGTTAAACTTTTCAGTAAAAATGAAGAAAAGTTTTCCACCTAACAGTTGTAATAAGGTGAATTGTTAAGAAGAAAGACCAATTATTTTTACCAGTCCTTTCCCACTCACACATTGGAAAGTCAAGCCAGAATTTTGCTTCTAAAGGCCTATTGAGAACAACTGTGCTCCCTTTGTCCAGGGGAGAGGAAGAAGGGAAAGTGGGCTGAAGGGGTACAAAGGAAGCAAGTGGGAGGACTAAGTGAGGGGTGATTTTGAGCCATTCTGCAGGGCACAGCCTAAGGGATGGACAGATCGGCACACACAAAAGCAGTGTAGACATACAAGCAAGATTTAAAAATGGTCACTGCCCCAACCCAAGAACCTGTCTCCAACCTAAGCTTAGAATTCTTATTTAACAAGACCCTTTCCTAGAAAGGGGTAGGAACTTCCCCACATAACTGAGATTGAATTTTCTGCCAGGTGGCAACTTTGAGCAGCCCACACATGTTTAAAGATATAATTGATATTTCTTAAACCCATTTTTCTTGCTTAAACTTAAGTAACATATGCCCTATTAAAGGGGACATTTTCAGTAAGTGTTGACTTTACCATAATGTTACTTAGTATGTACAGACATAAAACTTAGGTATAAAATCCTTATGCTTTTTAGCTCTTATTCAGCTATAAAACTGAAACAAACTTCCAAATTAAACACAAATAAGACTGCAAAACCAATAAACTTCAAATTAACAACATTAGTTTAATGTGAGGTTGTTTGGTTGAAATGGAATTGCTGCTTCCAGTATGACTGCAGTGTGGGTTCACATTTTTTTTTTTCATTTTATTTCACCCTGCCTCTACTACCTTGTACTGTGATGGCTTAAGTCTTCCAGGGCTCTTCTTTCCTGGAACTGCTGGAAAGCTATACAGCAGGTCCTTGCATACTGTTGTTTCATATAACATTGGTGAAAAAACAAACAAACAATCAAACAAACAAACAACAAACCTTGGCAGAGCCACTGTCTGTGTGGGGTCGGTACGTTTTCCCCATGTCTGCCTGGGTTTTCTCCAGGGACTCCAGTTTCCTCCCACGTGCCAGAGCTGCACACGTGAAGTGAACTAGTGTGGTCCCAGTGTGAGTGTGTAGGTGTGTGTGAGTGTGCCCTGCCTTAGGATGGCATCCTGGCCAGGCTGGGGTCCTTCCTGGCATCCTGAGCTGCCAGGATGGGCTCCAACCACCTGTGACCCTGAACTGGAATAAGTGGATTGGAAAATGAATCAGTCAGTGAATAAAAGTAATTGTAAAATAAAAATTTGTAAAGCAGAAGATAATCATACAAATGCATGGCAATAAACCATGCAGTATGGAAGTGCTTGGCGAGCCTGCCATATCTGTAATTGTCTTTGAACTATGTGGTAGGAGGAGGTGCTCCTGACAGCTTTTGCTTTCAAACATTTATTCCTTGATCCAACAGACCACCACTATGACTGCTGGCACTCGCTAATTCACCAAACTTGGCTAAATAATTATCTGACTTGTTTTGATTAATCTTTCTTAAATGTATGTATAGCTCATATGTATTTTAATGCTTAGTATTACAAGTGTTTGGGTCTTTATTTAGAAGTTTGGTGATGTTTTTGTGCCCAGAAATATGCCCTAGGAACGTAACTCGTTTCTATCAATTAGCTTCTGGTCAAATTGGTTTCTTTATATGTCTTTTCACTTAATAAAGTTGCAATATCAAAGAACCTATAGACAATAATGTGAAGACTTACTGCGTCCTGTAGCTGCAAAAGCTCTAGGTGCCTGAGTCCTCCTCTATTTTTATTTTTCTCATTAGCCCTATGGCATTAAAAGTAAAAATCCCAGCTATTTGGTGCATTCTGGGTATTGGGGGCCCCACTTGGGTCCATCTGCAAGGAGATTTTTCTCTATTTAGCAGGAAAATTTATGCAGAGGTTGCAATCCAAGAACTAAAACAAAACCATAACAGACAGAGTACCCAACTCAGCTGGGTGCACAAACATAAGCCACTAAAATCACATTGCATAGGTCAGGAATTGTCAAGCATTCTGTCTGGAGCCATATAGTAAATATTTATGGTTCTATGGGCCATAAGGTCTCTGTTCCAATGACTCAACTCCACTGTCTTTTTTGCAAAGGCAGCTACAGATGAATGAGAACTGCTGTCTCAACACAACTTTATTTATGGACACTGAAATTTAAACTTCATATACTTTTCAAGTGTCATGAAATATTATTTTTCTTTTGATTTTTTTCCTCAATGATTTAAAACCACGAAGCCATTCTTCAGTTGTAGACCTTAGAATAACAGGTTGGGAGCTGATTTTGTCCACAGGCTGTAGTTTGTGGACCCCCAACATAGATGGTTATAAGGTGATTAAAACAGACAACCTAAAATAGTAAATTGATGTTCACATGATTATTATTTAGATGAAAAATTTTAAATTTTGTGAAGAGGGTACCTGGAGAATTCATAGACCCTGGAGAACATCTCCCAGGATTTGAGTTAGAGAGGCACTGCCCTGGGACATCCCTGGGGAGCAACCATGCTCAACTGGGCCCCAGGTAAGAAATTCAAGAGTGCTCGAATTTCAGAGGGCAGATTTCTCCAGACCTCCACAGCATCTCCTTTCCCAACCCCCAAGCATAGATAACACACCAGGTGCATAATTAAAGTACCAATATTACCCTAGACTGTCCACAGAAGCCTTGTAGTAACTCGAGTTTCTGCAAGAGAAATTGTTCCTTGCCCAGCCAGCTAGGAAAAGGCTGTGTGTGTCTGTGTCAGGGTCTTGCATGGGAGAGCAATGCCGGAGCCGAGTTGGGAGCTCAGGGCTGGGGCCTGGCCCCTCTGCTCTGCTGCTTATCAGCCTTGGGCTTCTCTGCCTCAGTTATTTCAAGTATAAAATGTTACTGCCAAGGCTCCTTCCCAAATATAACAGTTATGAGGCTTAAATGAGATGGTATAGGTAATGTTCTTGGCACCATATCCGAATAGAGTAAGCATTCCATAGATAGTGGCCATTGATAAAGTCACCCTAAATGATTGTTGTTGGATAGTTGTTTGAGCTTCCCTGAGTCCCATCTATAAAGTGAGAGCAGTCTCAGGGGTGGTTTGAATCCGACAGCACAGAAACATCATGTGCAGCAACCTGTGCCATCAGTCATCATCAGCCCCGCCCCAGAGCTTGTGTTTGTTCCAGCGGCAGAGTCCTGAAATGAATATTTCTGTTTCAGTCAATAACATTGTACAACTTGTGGTGAAAACTGAGAGGCGATTAATCATTGAAACGGGAAGCATTTGATCCTACGGCAGAGAGGAAACAGGAACAACGTGCGAGTGATTTCTGCACACCACGTATGCCTTGATCTTTTAAGCGCTGCCTGGTCAGGTTATAAATATTTTTCCTTTGGCACTGAGGTTTGCTGAAGCTTCAAGAAAGTGCTGTGAGCATAAGAAGGGAGGGTTTTGGGGCCACACAAATCCCAGCCACTCGGTGCTTTCGGGTATCGGCGGTCCCACTGGGGTCCAGCTGCAAGGTGCTTTCCTTTATATCGTGGGAAAACATATGCAGAGGTTGCAATCCAAGAACCAAAGCCTCTCAGCAGATGTTGCATTTGGCTTGTTTATTTTGTGTGTGTTTGTGCCTGTGTGTGTGCAATTGAGGCAGCTCTTAAAAATTGGGACATTATGCATACAGTCAATTTTCAGCTCCTCTTGAAAAGTCAGGAAATCTGGCTGCACTGGTTCACATTTCCTTGGGCAATACCAGGCTGGGGTAAGAAGCAGCAGCCTCTTTAGACAGGTTCTGTGCACCTCCATTCACCCCAGCCCCCATCACTTCCTTTCACTGTTCTCACAAGTAGGCTACTTGGGCTGTCATTTATTACTGTGCGTAGGGTGCTATTTGTCTTATAGTAGAGACATAGTTCTGTGTATTCACATCTCTATTAAATGTGGGGAAATGAAAGATAGATCAGGAGGGATGCGTTTTTCAAGAAAAATGATGGAAAAGATACTTTCTTGTGATAGTGAAGAATATTCTTCGGTACTTTGTAGGCGAAGGGCCAGCTTTGCTCACTTGCATGCTCTATCTGGCCCGCAGAATGACCTATTCCCTGAGCCCCCAGAAATGTCCACATTTAAGCACAGTCCCATTATTGACATAACTCACTCAGCCAGTGTCTACTGAGTGCCTGCCATGTACCAGCAACCCTGTTTAGCCCTGGACTCTGGTGAGTCCGATGGACATGCTCTCTGTCCTCCTCCAGTCTGGCCAGTAAAAGGAATCCCAACAATTCAAAGAAACAACCCCAACAAAGTGCTGGTTGCCATCATAGCAGAAAAGCCCTGGCCACGGCAGTATAAATTAGGGGAAAAATACCTAGGAGTCAGCAGTCTTTCCAGGAAGAACTGATGTTTCAGCTGAGACCCGGAGGTGGAGACAGAGCAAGTTGCTCCAGTTGGGGAAAAGCCTGTGCACAGGCAAGAAGGCAGGAGAGAAAGGGGCTGGAGGAACTGGAGGAAGCTAAGTCTTGCTAGAGTATACAGCATGGAGGTGAAAGGGCTAGGGAAGAGATGAGTCTAGTGAGGGGGATGACAGCTGGGCTGTCATGGTCAAAGGATTAGTGACCCAACTGGGTTCTAGTGTGCATAGATGAATCCCAGTAGCCAGAGGACAGCAAGAGTCAGCCAGAGCCCAAAAGACAATGTAGGGGAAGAGGGAGGAAAGTGAGCAAGGACTGGGCAGATGGTGAGGCTGGAGAAGGACATCAGGGGACCTATGGGTAGCACCTCCTTCACAGTTTTGCAGCAGGCCCCAGAATCCGAGGGTGACCAAAACACAGAGAACAAAGTACAGGCTTCCAAGCTGGAAAGATCTAGTTGAGCTACTTTTTGATTGACTTTGGGACAATGCTTAATGTTTTCTAGCCTCAGTTTCCTCATTTATAAATCAGGATAATGAGACATACTTCCAGGCATTATCTGAGGGTTAAATGAGGCTAAAAGCATCTGGCACTTAGTGGGGGACTTAATAAAGGTAAGTTGATTTTCAGTTGATTTGGTTATGCATTTTAAAACCTGATACCCAGCCTGGGATGACTTAGCTTTATTTCCTCCCAGGAGGCATCTTCTGTGCGGTGTCCCCACCTGGGAGGAGCCCTCCCCAGTCAGTGCCGGCCATCTGTCGCTGGTGCTCCAATGCTGACCCGCTGCCTGGCACGGGGCCGCAATCATAATTACCACTTCTGAATTGATTCCTTCGAGTCCTTTTGAGCAGACTGAGGAATGCTGTGATTAAAATGATTTAAAACCTGCCTCCTATTTCACAGCTTTTAATATTTGATAAGATTGGGAGCGAGGGGTAAGAGCAAGGCAGGAGATCTGGCAGTTTACAATCCCAGCTTCAGCCTTCTCAAGTGCCTATTGGGGGCACTCGAAAAAGAGAGTGGGGGAGAGAGTATGAATTTGAACATGTGGGGAAGTGTAACAGGGTGCATTTTCCAAAGAAGAAAGGCATGGACAGATGAGCTCCTCCTTCTCCCAGGTGCTTCATGGCTTTGAATGCCAGTAATGATTAAGATGATTATTGTGAAAAGCATGATCAGAAGAAGACTATAGCAGCTATCATTGATCAGGTATCCAATATATGCCTGCAAGAGATCTATTTTCCCAAGGATCTTTAATCTCCCCAGGGATTTTATAAGGGGGTATGATTTTTCTTAATTTTATAGAAAATAGAGGCTCAGTGACTTTTCTAGTGTCACTAAGCCAGTTACTGGGAGAGCTGAAGTCCACGCTGGGCTGGCTCCACCATGTACGACATTGTAGAGTATCGGAGCAGAAACAGGAGAGTGCTGCAGATGGGCAGGGACCTTAGATGGCTCTCCTATCACCAGTCATGACAATGATCCTAGGCAAAAACAGTCAGATGACAAATATCTAGATGCTTTTCTCTTTTTATTCCTTTGGCCCACTTTTAAGCTCTCTCCATGCTAAATTACTTCATTTTAACCCAATTTTGATGACTCTGCTAGAATGTCACTGAGGGCAACTTCTTTGTCCAGATGGAAATCATAACCCTAGCAAAGCTAACTAGGGTGAAGGCTTACTAAGTGCCAGACACCGTTCAACCTCTTAAAAGAAAAATAGAGACAGGGCTTTGTTCTGTCTCCCAGGCTGGAGTGTATTGGTGTGATCAGAGCTCCCTGCAGCCTGGAACTTCCAGGCTCAAGCAATCCTCCCGAGTAGCTAGGACTACAGTGGCGTGCTGCAAAGCCCAGCTTGTTCTACCTCTTTTTCCACCTGACACCCCACTGATTTTGCCCACCAATCCTATGAGTGAAGTACTACTGTTATCTGTATTTGACACATGAAGAAACTGCAGCTCAGAGGTGTTGGGAAGATGATTCAAATAGCTCTGATAGGAACCTGGACTGCCCTCTGGCGTGGAAAAGGCAGCTTGGACCTCCCCAAAGTGAGGTCTGAGAGGGTCCCCAAATGTTTGCCAAGTGTCAAAAAGAATTCATGTTTCTGGAAAAGCTGTTCTGGGAAAGCCCCTCTCCTGTTGCACACAACGGGTGGGGGGCAGATTTTGGGAGCTCCTTCGACCTGGGTCAGAACAGGCTCCTTTAAGGAAGCTTGAAGAGTTTCTCTGTTCTCTAGATTTCAGGAAGTTAGCAGAATATTCCACGTTACTGCTAAAGAGGTCTCTCTCTACCTTTCTGAGGTCACCCCAGGACCCCTGGAGGCCATGGCTACTGGGAAAGGGTTTCAGGGGGAAGCACTTGGAGCTTCCCACTTTGAGAGGGAAGAGAGACACCAAAGCCCATCCTGGGGATGGTCACTCAGTCATGAAAAGTCTTTATCTGGATGGAAAGCTATCCCGATCCAGCAGAGGAGGCTGGGTGACAATGTGTCATCCATTAAAGTCCCTAATAGGAGGCAAGGTGGGAGAGGAAATACACAAGCCTGGGTAGCTGCAGAGAAAGAGCCAGAACCAGAATTTCAGCTCAATACAGGTATGTATGAACTTTCTTTTTTCTTTTTCTTGTCTTTTTTGAGATGGAGTCACATTCTGTCAACCAACCAGGAGTGCAATGGTGTGATCTTGGCTCACTGCAACCTCCACCTCTCAGGTTCAAGTGATTCTCCTGACTCAGCCTCCTGAGTAGCTGGGATTACAGGCACCTGCCACCATGCTCGGCTAATTTTTGTATTTTTTTTTTTTGGTAGAGATGGGGTTTCATCATGTTTGCCAGGCTAGTCTCGAACTCCTGACCTCAGGTGATCCACCCACCTCAGCCTCCCAAAGTGCTGGGATTACAGGCGTGACCCACTGCACCTGGCATGAACTTTCTCATAGTCTGAGTTGTCTGTAGAAGGAATCACCTGCCTCAGGAGGTGGTGAGATCATCGGCACCAGAAGTGTGCAAGCCCAGGACACATAAGTGGGATGTTGAGGAGGGTACTTAAGCATCAAGAGGCAGTTTATGGACTTTAAGATACCTTTCAGCCCTCAGGAGCTCAGTAAACAAAGAACAGAAATTAATCTCTATTCTTCCATGTAATCTTAGTGTTCAGCACAGCGTCTGGAAATGTTTGCTGGATGCATGAATGATTCTGCTGCAGTGGATATGCACCAGAGCACTCAGAAATACTAATGGGGGAATTATGTTCCAGCAATAAAAATGGCAACCACAACAACACATTTGCAAAATCTTCTACAGTTTAGGTGATCCACACAGACGTAACCTCTGTTATCAATCCCATTTTTATAGGTGAGGAAACTGAGCTTCAGAGAGAGGCAGTGACTTATCAAAGGCCACATCTGTAGAAGGTGGCTGATCAGGGATTTAGAACTCCATTGATCTGGCTCTGTAGCCCGTGCTCCACACACCCGAACCATCCTGACCTTGGGTGCAAATCTCATCCTTTGCCAAGGATGTAGCCTGGGCCCAGGGCAGCTCTTTAATGAGCCTCTGCTTTTTTGGGACGTGTTGCTGTGCCGAGTTGAAGGTGACCTTCTCCTGACTGTGGGGGCCAAGAGTGGCATTTCCCATCATCCATTAACAGATGGCCTCTGGTAGTAAAGCACACAGGCCCCTTGTTTTGTTCAAACTGCTTTTCAGAACATCATCACTTTGACCTCCATCCACATCCACCATGGTGTTCTTCATCCAACTTCTGATCAGAAAGGCTCCTCACCAATGGCGCTTCTCCCCGGCTGTAGCCTCAACTGTCCTTCCCCATTGCTTCTTGATCTTTGCTGCTTCTGTGATGATTGTGAGAGCTTGACCTGTCTGAGTGCTGAAGCTTTTTTCCACCTCTGGACTTCTCTTTGCCTGATCTCCTCTATGATCCTATCTCCTGACTGATTACTTAACTGCCTTTTGTCCTTTGGTTCATAACTCCTTGTCTGACCTCTTTTCCTCCTAGCTTCCCATCTGATGTTTGGTCTGACTTCTGACCTCCTCACCTCTTGTATCCATCTTCTCACTCATCCTTAGATCAAGGTTTCTCCCCAGTGACACTATGGCATTTTGGACTGGATCATTGTAGCTGGTGGGGAGGTCCCCAGGCCTGGTAGGATGCTTAGCAGCACCCCTGGTCTCTCTGCTCACCAGAGATCCACAGTGAGTAGATACTTAACCTGGTTGTGCTCATTAAACATGTCACCAAATATTGCCTAACATTCTTAGGGGGAAAGTCACTGTATGCCAAGGACCACTGCCTCTGACCCATGATGGCCTTCCCCTGCACCTCAGGCCCTGACTGTATCCCATTCTCAGGGACAACTGGGACGTATGCATTTCTGTTTCCAGCTTTTCTAGGTAACAGTTCTGCCCAGTCCCTAAGCTACAGACCCCTGCCTTTCCAAAGCCTAAATCACATTCTTTTTCTGAATATCCGGGTGCTGGCCACAGACTTTCTGTTTGTGGTACTCCATGCCATATCTTCCTTCTCCCTAATTCCCTGTGCTTGTTTTCCTCCTTTTCCTGGTTTATGATTTTCATTTTAATAACCAGTTCAATTTCTCAGGTGCTTTGGGTGGGTCATTAATTTCATGGTGCTCCACCGTCATTAACAGCTTTGCCCCTGACAACCAGGGACCTGTTTAATCTCCATCCTCCCGCTCCTTGGCTTTTCTTTTTGCTTCAATCCATGCCTTCCTCACTGGCCCACTCTCCAAGAGAGAAACCAACGCTGTTACATATGTCAATGTAGACTATGAGGTCTCCTGAATGACTGCAGACCTGTTTCCTGAGGGACATGTGGTAGCATGGTGTGTGGAGGAAAGCATGGGCATTGAAAAAGGATAGATCCTGCCTTGGTCCCTGCAGTCCTTGTATGACCCTGGACAAGTCACCGAATTTTTCTGAGGCTCAGTTTAATGCAATGTTTCCATTTTCCTTTAAAAGCTTAAATGGAAATACATAATAATACAGATAGTTGGCCGGGTGCGGTGGCTCACGCCTGTAATCCCAGTATTTTGGGAGGCCGAGGCGGGTGGATCACCTGAGGTCAGAAGTTCAAGATCAGGCTAGCCAACACAGTGAAGCCCCATCTCTACAAAACAAACAAACAAACAAAAATTAGCCAGGCATGGTGCGGGTGCCTGTAATCCCAGCTGCTTGGGAGGCTGAGGTGGGAGAATTGCTTGAACCCAGGAGGCAGAGGTTGCACTGAGCCGAGATTACACCATTGCACTCCAGCCTGGGCGACAGAGTGAGACTCCATCTAAAAAAATAATAATACAGATAGTTCAGAAATTAAAAGACAACAAGTTTGCCCTGTAATTATCCTCTTCCACTCTTCATCCATATACAGATATTTTTACATTGTTGCTAATAATATCCCGCATTTGTCCATTTTTGTCATTTCCGTACATATTAGGCATCTTAACAGTATGCTGTGTCATATGAAGATGAGGTGCTTGGATTTAAATACCTTATCTAATTGCTTCTGAAAATATTCCTGGCAAACAGACATTATTTCCTTCCATTTTGCAGATGAATAACTGAGGTCATGGAGTCCCACAGGGAGATAGTGGCAGGATTAAAATCCTAGTTTTAAAAATCCTGGTTTTTCCTACTTAAAACACATGCCTTGAACCAAATAGCATATTGCTTCTTATATAAAATTAATGGACTTGAATGAGATAATGTGTATAAAGTGTCTAACAGTGCCTGGCACATAGTAGGTACTTAACAAATGTTAGGGTATTTTTCCTTAGGTGGTTTTTGGGTAATACATAGAAACTGTGAGTGTTTAGAGAAGAAGAGAGTGTCTTTGAAAAGTCTGCCCTTTCCCTGGCCACACTCTCTACTCAGTGTAAGTTCCTTTAGGCTGAAGTAAAATCTGTCCGGAGCTTCCTGCAGTACCTTGGCCAGTGCTTGTATAAATAGATATTGATTCGATTATTGGTTAAAGCAACACTGGAGGTGCAAGTCACATCCATGGTGACTCTATGGGGAGAGGTGAGACTAGTATGCTGCTGGCCCATGGCTACTCTCAGACAAGGGCATTTGCATAACTGGAACGAGCTGTCCCCATCTCTAATAGAGATTCGAACGTCACTAATTGGCAGGCAGAGGCTGTGTTCTCTCTATGGGAATCAGAAGGGAGGAGAACGTGTCCTGAATGTTAATTTTCTCATCAGCCTGCTCTTGGTGGTGGGGAAAGAAAAGGGGAGATAAAGGAAGGTTGAAAGGCACAACATATTTCACACACAGAGCTCTGGTCTGATAGTCATTTCATTAAAATATACTGAAGTAAAATTAAAAGGGCACAGGACTTGGGACCAGGTAACCTAGGTTGAGTTCCTGAATCTCTTTCTTGTAAGCCAAGTCAGAAATAAATCTCTCAGTCTCACTGAGCCTCAGTTTCTGTATATGGCAAATGAAAAAAAGGTGTAACTGGTAAAAAACAATTGTTGAATGAATGGATGAAACCTGATAGATTTTTCAAAGGGATGTGACATCAGTTATATAATTTGTCGGTTTGTTCTGCAAGAGTGTAAACAGAAAAAAAGTTTCACAAAATAAAAAAATATTGACAAACCACATGCAGGCTTCGGGTGAAGGATGGATGAGAGTCTCCCACCTGCAATGGCAAGAACAATACCACGTCCCAGCACTGCGGTGCCCACGCCTGGTTGGGAAGTTATTTGAGGTGTTTTCTTAAAATACAGATCACGGGCCACCTCCCTGGAGAAAGTGTGGTTCAGTAGGTCAGGAAGGTGAGGAAAAGCTAGGAATCTGAGGTTTTTTCCCCCGTGTGCCTGCAATTCACTCTGTCTCCTGCTACCTCTTGCTTTTGGTGATTGAAAAGACCAAAAGAGGTGTCATAGGAAAGATGCTGTGCAAATAAGTATCGTGCTCAGTTTGCCTTCCAGGATCCTTAGGGATGTTTCAAGGACATCTGAGCAGGGGCGGGAGAAGATGAGAATAGTGTGAAGCTATAATTTTTGAACACTCCCAGAGCACGAGTACAGTTTTTAATATATTATTAGCATCTGCTGCTGTGCTGATACACAATGTACCTTAAAAACATAATTATAGAAATTAAAAATGATAAAATAAAAATGTATCAATAGAAGGCCCAGTGAATTCTTTCTGCTTCTCTGAGATTCAGCAGATTGTTATTGCAGGGCTGGTTCTTGATGTGTTCACAGCGTGCTGTGACGTGGTTATGGAGGAAAGAGGATGCAGGGTGGTTGGGGACTCTGTGTGTTTACAAGAGCAGAAGGAAGGGGTGTGTTGGGATAGGAATCTTCCTGAATACGCCCCAAATGGTAAAAACTCAAAACGTCGGATGCAGTGGCTCACGCCTGTAATCCAGCACTTTGGGAGGCCAAGGTGGGTGGATCACGAGGTCAGGAGTTCGAGACCAGCCTGACCAACATGGAGAAACCCCCATCTCTACTAAAAATACCAAATTAGCCAGGTGTGGTGGCATGCCTGTAATCTCAGCTACTTGGGAGGCTGAGGCAGGAGAACTGTTTGAACCTGGGAGGCGGAGGTTGCGGTGAGCCAAGATTGTGCCGTTGCACTCCGGCCTGGGCAACAAGAGTGAAACTCTGTATCAAAAACAAAAAACCAAAAACAAAGCACCTCAAAACTAGCACATACCTCCCATTGCACTTGTAAACTGTGTGCATGTGACTTTGCATTCTTACACAAAGGTAAGATGTAGCTGAGAGCAGCACAAAGGAAAGCTCTTACATCATTTATGCCAAACAGCCAGTGCAGATCCCCCACCTTAGAAATCTCAGGCTAGAGGGTGAGGTATGGGGACAGGACAGGAGAGGAAGCCCTGTGTGTGAGCAGGTGATGTCAGTGTTATGAAACTGGAATGAGGATTGTGGGCCTGAGTCCAGCAGTTCCATCAATAGCAACCACTGGGATGTAATTCCAATAAACTGAGCAACTGATTGATCCGAAGTCAGAATCATCACTAGCCTCCTTCCCTTTACCACTGGGCCTGCAGGGCTGGGCAGGGGAAACTCTACTCCAACCAAGGTGAGAAGCAGCAGCGCCTGCCAAATCAGTAAATGAGATAGTCACCCGCACTCTGGGGGAGTGGGGGTGAGTAAATGATAAATTGGTGGATGGCAGGTGGGAAGGCTTTGGGTTTCTTAGGCCCTCCTAGCAGGTCTCCTGCAGTGTCCAAGACTGAAAGGGCAGATTACAAGGGAGACTAGATCTGGGTGTAGGCGGAGGTGAAGATGAGAAATGCCTCTTGCTACCAAAGCTACAGTCTACAAGCTTGATAGCTCAGGCCCTGGGCTCCCTTTCCAGAGTGGAGGAGAAGATGAGCACCTGTTCTACTGCCTTGGGGCTCGAGACTGCAGACAGCCACAGGAGCATGGGTCCCATGCGTTATGCCAGGGCCTGAACTTCATTCAGGGCAGGTGTCCTACTTGCTGTGTTTCAGTTTTTCCAGCTGCAGCTTAGAGCCCTGGGCTCTGGAAGTCAGATTTCTCTGTACTCCAATTCCAGGAAACTTGAAATGCAAATGTGCCCCTTGTTGGAAGGGCTTTTATGAGAAAATGGAGCATGTCGTGGGCACAGCGGCTCAGGGACTGAGAGACGGTGTGCAGGGGATGAGGAAATGAGGTACCCACTGGATGCCAGAGGCTTTTGCAAAATAAATGCACTTGCAGGGACCACTGGGCTTCAGGAACTGGACAAGGGAGGAGAGGCCAGCGAACAGAGCTTTCGTTTACTCATCCAATCAATGTTTGTCGAGTGCCTGCTACACATCAAGCACTTTCCCCAACTCTGGGAACACAGCAGTCGACAAGAGAGATGAGGCCCTTGCCCTCTCACAGAGCTCATGTGCTGGTTGCAGAACCCTATGCAGTCTTGCGGTCTCTGAGCTCAGATTTCACAAGGAAGCTGCTGTGTCTATTGCCACCAACCCCTGCACACTCCCAGGCTCCCTCCTGGCTCCACACTTGTGCTGGGCCCTCTGTCTAGCATTCCCTCTGCCTCTCTGTCTTGCAAATGCACATTCATTCTCTGGGCCTCAGCTCTATTTGACTTCCCCCAAGAAGCTTTCTTGTCATCCAGGATAGGCCAGCTGCCTCTTTTCTTTGCTTCCATCGAAACATTTGCCACATACCTATTTTTCTGTCTGTCTTTAAACATGTAACACAGATGACCCCTGACTTATGACGGTTTGACTTCAGATTTTTTGACTTTATGATGGGTTTATCGAGACATAACCTCATTGTCAGTTAAGGAGCATCTGGGCTTACAATGTTTCAATTTATGATGGATTAACTGGGGGTACTAAATGCGTTTTTGATTTACATATTTTTGATTTACAATGGGTTTCTCGGGACGCAGCCCTGTGGTAATTTGAAGAGCGTCTGCATACTCTATGGGGGCAGGTCTGAGTCCCAATCATTGTTGTAGCCTCAGTTCCTAGGATAATGCCCACCACGCAGTGGGAACTCAATGAATACATATTGTATTAAACTGAATGGACCACCTTGTGTACCTACTGTGTGCTAGGCACCGTGTGTGCATAGCCGTCATGTGTGATGAAGTGATGGGAACCTGGTCTCAAGAAGCCCTTGGTCTAATGGAGGGTGATCAACCACAGAGGCAGAAACATAGCGCCTAAGGGCCAAGGCACAAACAAGCTCTAGATTATGCCCTGTAGGGACTGAGGGAAGTGAGGAGGAAGCCAACCCTGCCTCTAAACTTGTCTCCCACATGCTCCTTCACCATTTGACCGAGCCGCCTTCCACGCGCCCTTGGCGGTGGCCTGGCACCATCCTCCTCCTTTCTCTGTTCCACGTGTCCTCTCTCTCCGGAGTGCTCTTGAAGCCACTTTAGACTTTTTGGACCCTGCACACCCTTTGGTCATGGTCGCTGTGTGACCACTGTATCTTTTGTGAGCTGGTAGTCCCAGCAGGGCGGGCAAGGCAGGGAGGAGGGCAGTGATCATCTGAGGATGCAGGGGCCAGCCAAGCAGAGCGGGGACTTTCTAATTGACATTTAAATGTCAATGCGCCACATTAAATGTTATGGGTGTTTCATCTCAGCCCTCGAGGAGCATAAACACATCTCCATCTCCTTAATCACTGCCCACATTAATTACAGATGCCCTTTGCTAAGTGGAAACAAACCCACTGCACAGCCATGTGCCAGCCAGGAGGCTGGGCTCCTGCCCACTGGATGGCATGGATGCCCTCCTTGTCCACAGTGCCTTGCCTGGCCTCTGGGCCCCAGAGGGGACTCCTTCTTGTCAGAAGAATGGGCAGTTAGAGAGAGATTAGAGAGAGGCCTGGAGTGAGGAAGAATCCGGGGAGGAAGGAGTGGGAGAGGGAGAAGGAAGTGGAGGGGGAGAACAAACCCCACAGAAAGAAGAGCATCAGGGGCAGGGGAACCGGAGTGGAGATGAGAGACAGTGTAGGACAGAAGCAGAAAGACATGACAAAGAAAGGCAGAGGAGACAGAAAGAGACACAAACATACATAGAGGGGACAGAGGGAGATGAACAGAGAGGAAGAGAGACAGAGGCTGAGAAGTGCTAACCTGTAAACTCACATGTTTCTTTCTAGATAGGTCTGGAAACTTGAATCTCTGGAATATGCAAAATGCCCCCTCCACCACCAAGATAGGACCATCCTGGTCCCTGATCCCCAGGGGCACAACACTGCCGTGTGACAGGGGCATGATGGCTCCCATGAAACAATTGAGAACCGAGATCTATGGGGAGAACATGAGATGCCCAAGGTCACAAGGTGAGATGCTCAGGGTCACAGAGTCCAGCACAAGACTCAGATCTTGTCTTTTCTGGGGCTTTGCCAGGGCTGCCTGTCAAGACATTCTGGCCATGTCCCTCCAGCAGATCTGAAACCTGACCCAATGTATATATGCTCTCAGCCAAGATCCAGCCCAGGTAACAGGTGCTGGGCATGTACGTCTCGCTGGGTCGAGTCATAAGAAAAGAACCAAGAATGCTCTCATGTGCTTTCTGCTGGAAGCCCAGAGGCTGAGAGGAGGAGCTGGAAGACAGGTGGTAGGCTGGTTTAATGAGCTCTGCCTGCACCTCACTGCCCAGAAAACTGGTTCTTCCTGAGAGGTCCTCAGGGGCCTCTCAGTGGGAGCTCCTGAGAAAGTTTAGGGAGCGTCTACATTGCACAGCATAATACTGAACATCATCTATGATCACCTATCCCCAAACTTAAGAAGCGGGATAATAACCAAGTAGCTGTATTTCCTTTTGGAGACACAGCCTTATGTATGCCAATAAAGAATAAGCAGGAGGAAATCTGGGAGAATGAGAAATGTGTTCAAGGTGTTGAAATGGTGACCAAGACACTGGCTAAGGTTCAGGCTGAGGAGTGTGCAGCTTTGAGGTCTTGGTTGGTTGTAGGCATCTGTCCACACTGAGACAGCTTTATTCAGACTCCAGATACATCATGTTAACAGCCTCACCATTGCCAGGCAGTTAACATTTACTAAGGCCCTCTCAGAGCCTGGCCAAGAATGCAGGGAATGTAGAGGTGAAATGTCCAGAGGTTGTTTTTCAAGGAACCCAGCCTAGAGGGGAGAACTGAGAGTAAACAGATCCCACAGCACACAATGCCCCAAACAATAGAAGAGGGTATGTATGAAGAACCCAAATGTAAGACTCAGCCTGGAGCAGTTGAAGTTTAACAGAGGAGGGGATTTTTGAGCTGGACTTTGAAGGATGAATAGGAGTGTGCTTAGAGGCCAAAGGGAGGGAGGGCCCATCCCAAGTAGTAGATAGAAAAGGTATGAAGTTACAAAGTTTGAAGAACTGGGCGTGTTTGCAAACAGTTCCTATGCTAAGTACTGGGGAAGAAGCCAAAAATGAATAATACATGTTTCTGCTTTGTAGGCGATTTGACATAAATGGAAGTAACTAATTATGGGTTTATTGTGATAGCTTACATAAGAATGATATACACAATGCCTTGGGACTAGAAAAGTAGAATTTTTGAAAAAATGCATTTATCTTTACCTCTATCAAGTTTTCTAGAGGAGTTTAGGTGGTAAAGAGAGAAATTCAGTCTAGAGTGAAGGTGGATGCTGCCTTGAGGGGTGATGCTGACACTGAGATTGGGAAGAGGATTCTCAACAGTAGTTCATACAGCTGCCAGATAGAGATACTGTGTAGCCTAGAGTAGAACTGACAAAGAAATACTTGAGATGGAAGCCTGCCTGGGTTGAAAGAGAACAGAGAGAGCATTGTCTTTTTTTGATCCTCTTATTTCACAGGTGAAGAAACTGAGGCCCTGGGAGGTGACAGGGACTTGTTTGAGGCCACTCAGTTTCCTAGGGGCTAAGAAGATATAGTCCCATATGTCAATTGGCAATTTCTGTGTTTTAAACAACTCTGGGGTTTATAAGCACTTTGTTTTATTGTATTAGATTTCTGTGTCACAGCTGATGTCCTTAAGGATTTCTGTTTGTGCTTTTCCAGTTCATTAAAACATAATAATAGACCGGGGGACCATTGAAGTTTAAATTCCCTAAATCAGCACTTGGCTGCCTCTTTTTGGGAAATGCACAAGTGGGTTGAACGGCAGCACCCAGGGTCACCCCTGGCTGGTCCCAGGGGCTGCGCAGCTGCTGGGCTGCAGCTTCCAGAGAGCCCACTAGGGTCACTCTGAGAGTGCTTCCATGACCTTAGATGGAGTCAGTGTCCATTCCCATTCCACTTCGATCTTTCTCTACAAGGGAGCTTGGTGTCCCACCTGTTCAATGATGCAGCTGGAAAAAAATTGTTTTCTTAGGTCACAACCAGTTTAAACCTTCTTGAAAAATTAGTTATTCTTTTACTCTTTTAAATTATTTACCTTTTGAGACTGGGTCTCACTATGTTCTCCAGGCTGGTCTTGAACTCTTGGGCTCAAGCCATCCTCTCACCTTGGCCTTCCATGTAACTAGGATTATAGATGCTTGCTGTAATTACAGGCTCAGTTTAAGCCTTCTGACCTTAGATGGCAAAAGCAGTTTAAATGATGAGATTCCTTGATCGTGGGTGGCACTTTACATTAAAGTTCATTGTCACATCACCTGGGGTGGGGAATGTGATGCTGCCATTTTATAGAAACTCAGGGAAGGAAAGGAGCTTGGCTAGGCCAGGGAAGGGCAGAACTGAGACTTGTCACCCAAATCCCATCAAGTCCTCTCTCCTAAACAAGAATGCCAATAATTTCCTAGTAGACCACAGACAGCCTCAGGGTTGAATGTGGAAAGAAGCACCACCATAGTAAAGGTAACAATTATTTAAGGCCCAGCAATGTGCCAGATGCTGTTGCAAGCACTCTACCTGTCTCCTCTCATTTAATCTTCAGAACAACCTTATGCTAGAAAACTCAAGGTAAACCCCCATTTCTCACTGTGGCTTCAAAGCCCTCTATGATTTGACCTCTCATTCCTCATTCCTACCCATCTTCTCCCTGTCCCTCCACTCCAGACACTTGGGCACTCTTCCTATCCCTCAAGCTCGTTCTCCCCTCAGGGCCTTTGCACAAATTGCTTCCTCTGCCCAGAAACGCTCTTCCCTATGGTCATGTGGCTCAACTAGGATGTTGTCCAAAAGGCCCTCCCTGCTCTCCACTGGCACTATCTGACCATCCTCCAACTGTTTTTCTCGGAGAAGATGGGACCCACATGGTTCATTTCTGGGTGGTTGAGTCCAAGCACAGAGCTTGGGACACAACAGGAGGCTCAGCAAAAGCTTACAGCAGGAGGCACATGAAGAATGCAGGGGGAGGCAGGAGAGAAGGAGGGAAGGGGAAGAAGGCATGAGGTACTGGAACCACTCCTCCAGGATACACCTCTCTGAGATGACTTCACAATGGACCCATCTTCAGGAGAGAAAGTTGTCTCAGTTTTTCCATATTTATTCCAGAATATAGCCAGCATGCCTGGATACTGGCTAACATGTCTGAGCACTCACCATGTGCCAAGTCCTTTAAATGCATGAATTTGTTTCATTCTTTTGACAATCCCATAAGATGCATGCCTGTATTAGCCCTGTGTTGGAGCTGAGGAGAGAGGCCCAGGGGTGTTGGGTCACTTTGCCAAGGTCACACAGTTAGCAAGCGGCAGAGCTGGGATCGGAGCATGAGAAGACTTAGCTTCAGGGTCCGTGCACTTAATCTTCCACTCCACTGCTGAGGAAGTCTAAGGGACCTGTTCAAGGTCACACAGCCAGCATATGGTAATGGTGGGATATAAACCCAGGTCTGTCTGACTCCTAAGGCAGAACGCCCACACTGTCCTACCCAGGAAAGTTTTAACAGGCCACGCCCACAATCGGAATCCAGGCTACAGACCAGCAAGAATTCCCTGATGTGGCAGCTGGAGCTGACTGCAGGATGAGGGTCTAGAAATATTCTGGTGCTTTGAGGGTGGGGCCTCCCAAGTGCTCCTGTCTTTCCTAGTCACAGCTAAGGTTCTGGAACAAACACCCAGGCCTCATTCACAAAATGAGCTATCCGCAGATGGGGCTGAATGGAGACCATCGGAAGAGACATTTCAGATTGTCAGAGCTGTGCAGCTGGCTCTAGCCTGTTTCCGGGCCCAGCTCCCACATCCCACCTCCTTCTTTCTTCCTCTCCCCATCGCTGTCCTTGTCCCTCTGCCCCCTTCCCTGCTGACATTGGCTCCCACCCCCCACCTCCTGGAGGGGAGAATCCGTGCAGAGGGAGCTGGAGTCCCTGACTAGAAAGGGAGGGGAAATGCAGACAACACCTAAAGGTGCTTACAACGGCCTTCTGGGCGAAAGGGCACACAGTGCAGGACTCTAGGAATCTCCCAAGCCGGGCATCTCAGATGCATTCTTCCTTGTGCTCACCCTCAAATCATTTCTTGCAGTTCCTCCAAGAAGAACTCTGGAGTTTGGAAACCCCTGGAATACAACCAGTATGGAGGGCGGTTTTCTAGCACAGTGATTTTGACAAACTGTCAAGACCAACTGGCCTTACCCCTTGTTTGCTGTTTGACATAGGGGATGTGGCTTAATAAGCCACACTTTGCTCATCCATCAAATGGGGATAATAATACCTACTTCATAGGATCTTGAGAATGAAATGTACAGACGTGGTTCCTGGGCGCAATCCTGTGCCTGGTACATATTTTGTGCTCACTAAACAGTTGAGTTGTTGTGATTGTCACTGTTGCAGTGGGCCAAAGGTTTTCCCAGCAGGCTGGTCTATTCTGGGCCACAGTGGGGCAGGAGGCTGGTTCAGAGGGTACCTGGCAGCCAGGCTGGGCTTGGGTAGTGTTTCCATTGCATTTGCTTTCCTCAGCAATTTCCTCTCATTACCTTGTGTCCCTGTAGCCCTAGGTTTTCCCATCCCAAATTGTGAGACAGTCTCAGTAACCTGATACTTCACCATTCCCAAGGCTGCCTTGGTTTTCCCAGGGCTTTCAAAAATGCCATCTCAGTTCATTTCATGAAGACTCTGTAGGACAGGCAGAGACATCCCTGTTTGATAGATGAGGGTAACTTCCTTAAAGAAGCTTTGGGCAGCACAGCAAGGGAGGAAGCACTTGCTCCTGACATGGCCAGAACCTTCCAGCACCCATGAATTGTTTGGGGCAGAGCATGAGGGCATGGGTGCTCTCCCTGAGACACAACGCTGCAAAGTAGGAAGGGAAGAAACTGTGGGGCCAACTAGCCCTTGGTTGGAATCCTGAGGCCACTGCAACTGACTCTGCAGCTTCCTCTCTTAGAGCTTCAGTTTCCCTATTGGTAATAGGGAATGATAACAGTGACCTGGCAGTGCTATTGAGATTAAATTCAATACCAAATGGGCACATGGTAGGTGCTCCATTCATGTTGGCTCCCGGAAGGGTAACTTCTGTCTTTTTGGAGGGCATGGTGCCCACCTCATTCCTTCTGCCCCCAAACATCCTCCTTGGAAGCTGTTTCCCACGTGCATGGAGCGAGCACTCTGAAATCACCTCCGCGATTCTGTCAATAAGCAGGCTGAGCGCCCGCCTGCGATCTCCTGAGTAATGGCTGAGCTCAGTCTCGGTCTCGCTGGTGAACTGAGACAGGCAGTTGGTTAGTGGTGGAGCAACCAGGAACCTAAGTACTCTTGTTCTGAGAAGATGGGGCTGGGAACGAAAGCGATTCTGCTCCGCCTGCCAGCAATGAGGGATAATTACAGCACTTGTCAAAATAAGATATGGAGATAGAGCCCATTCCTCGCCAGCCAGCTTCTCAAATCCCCTGGGAATTCCTGGTCTAATTAAATACCTGGTGCAAATGCTGGTGTCAGCGACATGCCTGGATTAAAAGCCCACCCTAAATGGAGCCAGAATGAGTGCATCCCCCCTTCCTAACAGGCTCTGGGTGTTGCAGAGCAAAGGGGTGGTGACGAGAAGGGGAGAAGAGGAGAGAGGGAAGGAGAGCATGACACATACAGGAAGAGAACCGATAAACAGAGTCAAAGGAGGCTCTGGCAGACGAATTACGTGGAGCCTAAAAAGAATTTCCCAACTGGGAAGCGTGCCTGCGAAGACATTTGCTATCTTAAGAAAAGTAAATCTCACATCCTTGAGTCTGGCTATGGCTGGTGAATCTCCACTTGGTAAGGGTGGCTCAGCCCCAAATATGGCTTCTAAGACTCTTCAGGTGCCTGAGATTCCGTCTGTCATCAAGCCATCTTCCCCCACTCTTCTGGCCTCAAGAGCTGCTCCCTTGCTTACCATCCTGGCCCAATTTTATACACAGTCCCATCCTTTAATCCTCCTACAGAATGGCTGAGCTTGGCTGCAACATTAGACAAGACTTAACTAAAATCCTGGAATGACAACCAGAAAATAAACATCGAGCAAGTCTCGAATCCGGATAAGCTGGCATGCAAAATGCAACTTCCTCTCCCAGGCTCCAGGGAGCTTCTCATTCTTCTTAGTCTTTACCAACCCAGTCCCCATTCTGGGCCACCCGCTACTGATTCCAGACTTAGCATCTCAACCTAGGGACTCCTGGGCTGGATCTCACCCTTAGATAATATTTTCTTTGGGATACACACGATTTTTTAAAAATTAAAAAAAAAAAACTTTGCATGGCATCTGCTCATCTAGATTCTCATGAAAAATCGGAAGACCTGGCCATACAGGGCCACGTTTCCACAGGCATGATCAACGGGAGCTGCTTTATTTAGACAGGACCTGTAAGCATGGACATTGTCACACCAGTCTGGGCCCTAGAGTGTGAGGGCAAGAGCCATGACATTGCCCTTCTGCCTTGTCCATCTGTATGTGCTAGGTATTGAGTTGGATGTAAACATCTCACGGACTTTCTCATGTGAAGGATGAACCCGGGTTCACTCACATCTATCCATCCATTCACTCAACAATATTACTGAGGACTTCCTCTGTTCCAGGCACTGTGCTAAGCCTGGAGACAGAAGGTTAAATAAGACAGGCATCTGAGGTTCACCTCTTCACCCCAGGCTTCCTGTTTGAGGCCCTCTCCTCCTTACTTGTAAGGAATTGCAACGAGGAATGAAAGTCCAGCCCTTCCTCTGAGGTGAGTCTTACCCTCACAGACCCCAGGATGACAACTGTGCCACAGAACAGCTCACCCACACCACTGGGCACACAAGAGATGCTCCAGCCTGCTGAGGAGAGCTCTCTCCACTGTGCCAGCTCATGGACAACTGACAGCAGGTGGTACCATGTAGAGCCTAGAAGAACATGGATTCTGGGTCAATCTGCCTAGATGTAAGTCCTGGCCCAGTGCTACCTGGGAGAAGTTACTTTGCCTCTCTGGGCCTCAGTTTTCCTCATCTATTAAATGGGAATAATGATAGTTTCAACCTCCTGACGTGGCTGTGAAAATTAATATTGGTAAAGTGATTGAAACATAGTAAGAGTGTTGTTTAAGGATATGATGAATAAATAAACAAGAACCAGGAATATACAGATTTCAAAACAGGGGTACAGGTCACATGATCTCCAGGCATCCTTCCCTGTTTAGGATTTTATGATTCGACAGAGGTGTCCCTTACGGAGCAGTTGTGAGGATTACCCAGAAAATGCCTGTGGTGTCTGGCCCAGAGTCTCCGTCCCGGAAGGAGGTGCAGCCGGGGTTACGACTTTCCCCTCCTCTCTCCCCCAGGCACGGGCCGGGCCGCAGCTTGCTGCTGAAGCCTGTGGCCTCCGCATAGCCTTGGGAGGAATTCCCTGCATATCAAGCAGCTGGGAGCTGAGGGTGATGTCATTCTTTGGGAGCCCTCCAAGGCCGGCTGCTGGGGTCCTGCGGGAGGGGAGGGCTGAATCTCAGGGAGTCTAAGCGCTGGGCCCCACTCCTCATCAGCATCAGCTGGCCTGGAAAGCTCCTGACTGCTTTTCCCGCCCAGCCTATCCCCTCCTACAGTTCCCGCCCTGAAGCACGGCTGAGCTTGGCAAGCATCAATCCGAGCCTGTCAGTCCTGCGTAAGCCCTTCTAGTGGCCTCCAGTTGCACTCAGGGTAGAATTCACTTCCTTAGCTGGCCCCAAAGGCCCTGCGCGGTCTGGCCCTTGCCTTTCCTACCACCCTCCCTCTCATTTCCTGTATTTTCTGTGGTCCAACCACAACCACCTTCGCTCCCCTTCTCCATGACTGGACTGGAGCAGCCTTCCATCTTCCCCCTACCTGCTATGGAAGCCCGAACACAAATACCACCTCCTTAGACAGTCTTCCGAGATTTCTGAATTTAAAGCTGCCCCTCACTCCTCCACACTCCCCTCCTCATGGCCTCCTGCTTTCTTTCCTTTGGATCCCTTCTTGTTTCCCCAAATGACCTCACTGATCTGTTTACTTGGTCATTATCTGACCCACGCCCGCTATCAGAGCAGCAGATCATGAATTCCATGAAAATGCGAACTGGTTCTGCTGTTTGGGTCAGTTCTTTATTCCCCACCTCCCAGCCCTATGCCTGGCCGCAGACTCACAACAAACATGTGTGGCCTCAATGTGTGAATAAATGAATTCATTTCTTTCAGATGCCAAGAGATGCGGCCTAGTCCTCCCAGGGCCTGGTGCTGTGTTGAGACCTTCTGTGACAAATGGCTGTAATTTTTAAAACTTCATGAAGACTGGGTAAAGGCAGTGTCCTCGATTTACGCAGTAGAGGACTGGGCCTCCCTCTAGCCCATCGTGAACATCGGCACGAACACACACACACACACACTCTCTCTCTCACTCACACTCACACACACACACACAACACATGCTCACACACACACTCAAACACATACACACTCAAACATGCACACTCACATTCATACGTGTATTCACACATACACTCAAACACATGCATACACACATTCATACACTCACACTCACTCAAACAGTCACACATACACTAACATGCACGCTCAAACATCACACACTGACATTCACACACTCATTCTTAAACATAAACATACACACTCACATTCATACACCTACTCACACATACACACACTCATATACAAACACAAACACATACACTCACACACATATACACACACACGCTCTCACACACTCTCATTCACACTCACAACCACTCATACTCACTCTAACACACACTCTCACACACACATGCACACACACACTCACACAGCCACCTTGGCGAGAATAAATGCTACTGTTTAGTGAAGGAAAGAGAATGACATTTGCTTTCAGACTCATCTGGATTCCAAACACGGGGAAGCCCTGGTCCGGGACTGTCAAGAGAGGTGTGGGCAAAACAGAACCTGTGAGAAGGGGGCTGTGGTCTGCATAGCTGTCACTCCATGGGGTGCATTTACCTTGCACGTTTGCAACAGTTGCCCATGTGCCTTCAGTGTTCCACTCTGGGAGGAGGCTGGCAATAAACCGTAGGTCAGATGTGGTATGTTCCCTCACCATAGACTCAGATAATAACGTAATCTTGAAAGTGGTGAGGGTTATACAGATAAATGGAGAAAGCATTGCAGGAACCTAGGCAAAGGAACATTGCAGTGCATTCCAGGGTGAGATCAGCCAAAGCCCCAGAGAGGCTCTCACCATTGAGCTGGACCCTGAAGGATGAGTACATGTCTTGCTAAAAGACAAGAAGGAGAAAAGACAAGTAGGGAAGAACACAAAAAAGGCATAAAAGTGTAAAATTGCACGGAGCGAGTGAGTGTGCCTGTACCCAGACTTAAACTTTAGGAAGATTACATTGGCACGGTTTGGAGACAGATTGGAAGAACACACATTGGAAGCAGGTAAATGAGATGAGGGGGATGTTGAGAAAGATTAAACCCTGTTCCAAATACATTAAAGGATGAGCTTAAGAATTAGTTACTTATGAAGTAGACTCACAGTTTTTGGTGGCCAATTGGACGTAGTATTGAGTGAAAGGAAGGAGTTGCAGATTAAACTCTATCATCACTGCCATCACCAATATCACCATCACCACCATTATCATCAACTTTGTCATCACCATTATTGTCATCACCATCATCGTCACCGGTATTGTCATTGTCATCATCACTGTTACCATCATTGTCATCACCATCACCATCATTGTCATCACCATCATCATCATCACCATCATTGTCATCACCATCATCATCACCATCATCATCAGCATCATTGTCATGACCATCATCATCATCACCATCATTGTCATCACCATCATCATCACCATTATTGTCATCACCATCATCATCACCGGTATTGTCATTGTCATCATCACTGTTACCGTCATTGTCATCATCACTGTTACCGTCATTGTCATCACCATCACCATCATTATCATCATCACCATCACCATCATTATCATCACTATCATCATCATCACCATCACTGTCATCACCATCATCATCACCATCATCGTCATTCCTGCTAACATTCACTGGACTATGAATCAGGCACTTTTAGAGGGTTATTTTGGGAGGAATTCTCAGATCCATAAGAGATTCTGAAAGCCTTAAAAACCACCCAGTTTCTTATCTAACAGTCTTTCCTAAACTTCCTTTTCTAGATAAACGTTTTTCTGTTCCAGAACCAAGTGTGTTTCTGCTTGGTCTTCTTTATGGTCCTCTTGAGGGGTACAGTTATGTCAATAAGTCTTGCATCTCCCAGGTTGGATACAACAGCCAACTGCCCAGTCAACTGCTCAGCTCTTGGGCCTGTTCCATGGTGATGATGCAACAATTTGAGGGGCAGCTGGGTTCTAGCCACTTGCTACTTCTTTCTTAATGCCTCCATGACAGTCCAATGCTCCTACAAGCTCCATGAGACAGAAACGATATCTTTTTTATTCACCAATGTATACCCAAAGTGGTAGGCACATAGTGGGCTTTCAGCAAATATTTGTTGAATAAATCTTACTGTCTCTATAATCCACATTTAAATGTTCATTGACAGCATACAAATATCTGTGACAGCAGTGAATTCTACCCCAAAAATGAATTATTATTCCTCCAAGTTCCTTCTATTTCTGTGGTCACACATAATTTGAAAACACCGAGTCAAATAAAATTAAATAGGCTTCTTTATTGCAGGATTTCTTAGAGCCTTTAATGTCTAATGTACTTTGTGAGTCTCCAAGAGAATTTCAAGCATATAATATTTCTTAAGCATATTTCAACATAAAGGACTTTTCATGGTCTAGTGTTTCAAGGAACATACTTTCAGAAACATGTTAATGAGTTAAATCAAGCGTTCAATGGTTTCATCAACAGTAAACCTGCTATCATCATCCCATATTTCCTTAATTACACTATTAGTCTGGTTAAGAGACAGATGATAATTTTATCAATTAGTTGCATAAATGCCAGTTCCTTAAAACAGAGGAGGGGTGTTGAGGGATGAGGAATTACCTGTTGGGTACAGTGTACACTATCTGGGTGATGGGTACACTAAAAGCCATGGCTTCATCACTGTGCAATACATCCATATAACGAAACTGCACTTGCACCCTCAGAATCCATATTTTAAAAACTGAAGGAGGTTTTCTCAGCCAAGAGCATTATCATGGCCTAGGATTGGAACTAACTTCTCTTTGCTTTAAAAAGAACTTAGGAATGTAATCCTTGAAACTCCGGATGAAAGTTTAGGTTAACCAAGGCTCATGTATAGCATATTCTTTTTCAGCCCAGGTGAGATTTTTTTTCATTAGAGTAAATATAGCTTCTTATGAGAGGATCTCATGCTCCAGTGGACATGAAGTGAAGGTAGAAGAGCTTACTTTTGGGTGTTCAGAAGCCAAGCAGGAACCCCCATTCCTCACAGTGACCATAAGGTCCCTAGTGCACTACCTGGCTTCTCCAGCCCCAGCCCCCATGCTACAGGTACCAGCATGAGGGTTCTCCCATCTAAAGAGGTTCAGGATAGCTTTAGCCCAGGGCAAACACGAATTCAGTGACTCAGAAAGCAGGATACTAGTGAATAGGTCCACTGCCTTTAAATAATTATTTACAAAAGAATTAGTTATACATTGAGTCTCCTGACCTCTGAGGTTAACCACAAAATTTGCTTAGAAACCCAGTAGGTTAAACCCAGGCCCTACCAAGTGGGAAGACGTTCCAACATAAAACTTCAACCTCAAAGAGCTAGACCTTTAATATAAAGGTGAATGAGAAGTGAACTAACACAGAAAAGCTGCCTGTCCTGACTTTGGTACTAGGACGGTGGATGGGGAAGGAAGGAGCCTCATTTTCTTCAAGAATTTGTAACCATATGCGAGCTCTCACATGGGTTTGTGGTCTGAAAAACCTCAAATGAAAATTTTAATTGAAAATGAACTTGGATTGTTAACTCTCTTGAGTTACTAAAAGGTACAAATACAGTAGTTTCTGGAGAAGTGAAATTTTAATTCATTCCTCAAATAATTATCAAGGATAAAGTTCTAAAGAATATTCACTGTCAACAATTGTAAAACACACAAGAAAACAAGGTACTGTGAGATAAGGCTAGCAGGAAAAAGAGATAGCAGAATCTGATTATTAAATCTTCAGATATTAGAAATTTTATTAGGACAGAAAATGATATGGCAAAATTTATATGCTTAATGAAATAAAAGAGGTTTGAAAATTTCAGCAATTAATAAGACACTATAAAAATGTCTTAGCAGATTTGAAAAATAACCATACAGAGCATCTAGAAATGAAAAATACATTAGTTCAAAATTTTACATCAGAAATGCAAATCAAAACCACAACGAGATACCATCTCATACCAGTTAGAACGGCTGCTATTAAAAAGCCAAGAAATAACAGATGCTGGTGAGGTTGTGGAGAAAAAGGAGCGATGTTATACTGTTGGTGGGAGTGTAAATTAGTTCAAACATTGTGGAAGACAGTGTGGTGATCTCTCAAAGACCTAGAGACAGAAATACTGTTTGACCCAGAAATCCCGCTACTGGGTATATACCTAAAAGACTAGACATTATTCTATTATAAGGACACCTGCATGCATATGTTAATTGTAGCACTATTCACAATAGCAGAGACATGAAATCAACCTAAATGTCCATCAGCAATAGACTGGATAAAGAAAATGAGGTACATATACACCATGAAATGCTATGCAGCCATTAAAAAGGGGATTATGTCCTTTACAGGAACATGGATGGAGCTGGAGGCCATTATCCTTAGCAAATTAACACAGGAGCAGAAAACTGAATACCACATGTTCTCACTTATAAGTGGGAACTAAATGATGAGAACACAAGGACACATAGATGGGAACAATGCACACTGGGGCCCACCAGAGGGTGGGAGGAGGGAGAGGATGAGGAAAAATAACGAATGGATACTAAGCTTAATACTTGGATGATGAAACAATTTGTTCAACAAAGCCCCATGACACATATTTGCCTACGTAACAAACTTGCACATCCTGCACATGTACCCCTAAACTTAAAATAAAAGTAAAAAAAAAAAAAAGAAATTTTAAGTCACAATGGACAGATATAGATGGAACAAAGAACTAAGGAGACAATTAGTAAACTGTTAGATAGTTATAAATAAAACAGGTTAGAGAGACAAAGATGGAAATAATGGAAGATGATGATAAGATGTGGAAGAACAATTCCAGAAGATGAAAGTAACATCACAATCTACGACAGAGAAATATTAAAAGTAGTCAGAAAGAAAAGTTAGACCATCTACAAGTAAACAGCATTTAGGCTAACATCTGTCTTCTCAACAATAACAATGAAAGCCAGAGGCAGTGGAATGATATTTTCCATGTGTCAAGAGGAAACAATTGACCAACTGTAAATGAATACTTAGTGAAATTATATTTCAAGAATGAGAGCAAACAAATTTTTTTATGTTGGAATAAATAAAACAGGTCCTGACCAAGGAAATTCTAAAAGATGTGGCTTAGTCAGAAGGAAAATTAGCACAGATAGAAAGCCAGAGATTCAAAAACGAATACAAAGCAGATATGTGATTAATATGTGAGTGACTCTAAATTAATATTGCTGTATATATTAATAATAATAATGTCTAATTTGCTGACTTAAAAATAACAAGATAAGGTATTGCTTCCAGGTAAGATGTAGTAGACTGTGGCAGGCTGGCTCCCCTACTGCAACAACTATTAAGAAAAAAAAAGAAAAGCTGCAAAAATAGAAATTTAGAAGACATCAGAAAGCTGTGGAAATGAGGACAAAATGGGCCGTATGTACGTTGATAACTCCTGACGGTTTTCTCCCCTGCAGACAACTGCTGATTCTGGACATGGGTTGAGGACTGGCATTAGCCCAAGCAGAGGTTGTCTACTGGAGGAAGCAGAAACTAAGCAGCACTTTAGGCAGTTGTGCAGGGCTGGCATGATGGATTGGAAACAAGAGAAGCCTGAAATATAAGAAGCCAAGTGACTGTTGGCTTTAACACATAGGACACTGCTAAGTGCTCTGTGCAGCTCAGGTGGGTGGGAAATGAGGATGGAAGGTTGGAATGAAATTTCTGCTAATCTCATGGGACTTAGGAGACAACATTCCATGAGAGAGAGAGAGAGGGCCTGACATAAATCCCTGTTTTTCCCCTCAACACATTTGCCAGATTTTGAAGATAGCCAGAAAAGCTCAAAATATCTAAAAAGCAGGATTGAATCTTCTTCAGGCTTTTAGGGCTGAGGAGACAGAGACTAGCCAGGCTCCCAGTCAAAAGCCATGAAGACCATGCAAGGAAATGGGAAAACCCAGAGGAGGTCAATTTAGTCTTTCTCAAACTGCAATCCTCTTAAATTTCTGACTAGACTGAGGTCATCAGCCTTTCACCCTGACTCCCCAACAGAAGAAAGGGGGAAGCTGCTCTGGTGGAGTGTATCAACTGGAACCTCCACAGTTCTTTTACATACAATGTCCAGCTTATGGTCAAAATGATGAGGCATGTGAAAAAGCAAGAAGTGAAAAGAAAAGAAGCAAAGCAAAGAGAAAAAGAAAGCTAACAATAACAACAGATCCATAGATGACCCAGCTATTATATTCATCAGACAAGACTTTGACTATGATTATTAGTCAAAGATAATAGAGAAAAGGATGGGCAAAATGAACAAAAACATATAGCCTTCTGAAGTCTAGTATCTGTTAATAGTTACTTGGAATCAATAAAATCGTACAAACTTACTAGATGGGTTTACAGCAGACTGGACACAGCAGACTATAGGATCAGTGACTTAAAGATAGAACAATAGGTAAAATTCCAATTAAAACCAGAAAGGAAAGACAAAGAACCATTAAAAGACAACAGTATAAGTACCACATGGAGCATTATCAAAGGTCTAACATACACATAATTGGAGTCCCAGAAGGCAAGAAGAGAAACTGGGCAGAAGCAAAACTTGGAAAGACAATGACCAAGAGTTTCCAAAAATTGATGAGAGAAACCAACTCATTGATTCAAGAAACCCACCAAGCCCTCCAAAAAGTTAAACACAAAGAAAATCATAACTACACATATCATAGTCAAAATGCTGAAAACAAAGGTAAAGAGAAATTCTCAAAAGCAGTAACAGAGAAAAAAGACACTACCTTCAAGGAAGCACCAATAAGGTGGATTTTTCAACAAACATTGATGGACTCTAGAAAAATCTTTAAAATGCTAAAGTAAGAAGAAAAGAACAGTGCCACTCTTGTATTATATACACAGCAAAAACCCTGCAAATATGAAACAAAATAAAGATATTTTCAGACAAACAAACGCTGAAAACCAGCAAAAATTCAATGCCATCACACTGACACTAAAAGACATATGAAGGAAAAATCTTCAGGCTGAAGGAAAATTATTCAATCCAGAAACACAAAATTGCAAGAAGGAATGTAAAACACTACAAGGGAGAGATATTTGGGTTAGTATAAAAGAATATTGTCTGTTTAAAATGACAATATTAATAATGTCTTATGAGATTTATAACATATGTAGAAGTAAAATGTTTAACAACAGCACAAAAAGCAAGAAGTGGGTACAGGAGTTTAACTGGTGTAAAGTCCTTTCATTGTTCAGGAAGAAGTAAAAGTCTTAACTTAAAAATAGAGTATAATAAGCTAAAGATATATATTAAAACTTCTAGGGTAACCATGGCACAATAATTCAGGAATGTGAAACAAGGAGCCAATATAAGGAAAAAAAATACAATAATAAAACTACTTAATTTTTTAAAAAGACAGGAATGAAGAAATAAAGGAATAAAGAAGAGATAGTACAAATAGAAAAACAAATAGCAAAGTGCTAAAATTAAACCCAACAGTGTCTGTAAGTATAGTAAATATAAATGACTAAAAGTAACAAGATAGAACTAAAATAATGAACAGTAGCCTATGCAACAGGAAGGAGGTAACCAGAGTCCAAACACTGAAAAGCTATTATTGTTCAGGAGTTAAAGTATCAATGAGATCTAAACATTTAGTAGGTTCATGTTAACATGTAATAGTACATGTTAAAATATCAAGGGTAACTACTAAATGAATCAACTTAGTAAGTTTTCTATTCTGAACTACTTTAGAAATTATAGTCAGTTATTTTATTATTATTATTATTATTATTAGTAGTAGTAGTAGTAGTAGTAGTAGTAGTAGTAGAAATTGGGTTTCCCCCATGATGGCCAGGCTGATCTAGAACTCTTGACCTCAGGTGATTCGCTGGCCTCGGCCTCCCAAAGTGCTGGTATTACAGGCGTGAGCCACCAAGCCCGGCCTCTTGTCAGTTATCTTGAATTTGACAACTAAGTATCATTATTCAATTCTCTGAGGTTACAAGGTTTGATAGAGAAATAAAAATCTTCATAACACAAAAATATTTACTAATGAGTACACTTAAACATTTTATGGACGCTTAAGTTTTACCTCCCATTAACACTGGTTTCTAATCTTACTCATCTCACCTAGATCTATTGGTTTCCTTCGGCTTGTTGGTTATTGTAAATGTCTGATGATGTAATGGAAATTCAAAGGAAATTGATGAAGAGGAAAAGTGCGAATCTTTAAACAGATTCAGGATTTCATGAAGATAGCAAAAGTATCATTGGATAACTTTTCCATTCACATTTAAACTACAGGCAAATGAGAAGCTGGCAGAGTTAAACTAGTTAACAACTGAAGAAGAGAAAAGCAACAAAGTTGTCAGGTGCTTCAAAGGAGAAAAATGTTATCTTCTAACGATTGGAAGAGGCCTATGGGAAAATGGATAAAGCTTGGAAATATTTGCCCCAAATGGCCCTCTTTATTTATTGTGCTGTGAAAGTCAAACAAAATCAAAACTGTTGGACTGTGCTAAAATAGGACTTTGTCTAAAAAATGTGCCACACCGCCCCCAAAGTCAACACTTGGTAATTCCTATTTTTAATGGAAAAAATTAACTCATTTGACTTTAAAACCTACATTTTGTTGATAGACAATAAGACTTATTTTTGTGCTTTCAATTTTATTTTTTGAAGATTTGGCCCTACTCAAAGCTTTTTCCTTCACTATCACAATAGATAGTCAACATTTGTTTTAAGAAGATTCTCTTTAAGTGGTATTTTTATTGGTACCAATTATTCTTAGAAAAATGAGGAACGTCCATGTCTACTTTCTTTTACCTGATAAACATCTTTCTGTGTAGTATTTACATAGGTGTGAATGCTCATGTCCCCCAGTATTCATATGTTGAAACTTAATACTCATTGCCGTGGTGTTGGGAGGTGGAGCTTCTGTGGGGTGATTAGGTCACGAAGGCAGGGCCCTCATGAATGGGATCAGTGCCCTTATAAAAGAGGCCTAACAGAGCTTCTTTGTCCCTTCTGCTATGTGAGGACACAGCTAGAAGGCACCATCTATGAAGAACTGGCCCTCACCAGACATTGAATTTGCTTGTGCACCGACCTTGGACTTTGCAATACATTTCTATTATTTATAAATTATAGTAAATGACAGTAGTCCCCCCAGTCAGCACTTTCACTTCCCGCAGTTTCAGTTACCTGTGGCCACTTGCAGTTTGAAAATAGGTGAGTACAGTACAGTAAAATATTTTGAGCGAGTGAATAAGAGAGAGATGCCACATTCACATAACTTTTATTATAGTATATTGTGGTAATAGTTCTATTTTATTATTAGTTATTGTTGTTAATCTCCTACCATGCCTAATTTATAAATTAATCTTTATCATAGGTATATATGTATATGAAAAACATAGTACACATGGAGTTTGGTACTATCTGTGATTTCAGGTGTCAACCGGGGGATCTTAGAATATATCCCCTGTGGATAAGGGGAGAATAATATATCCAATCTGAGGTATTCTATTATAGCAACCTGAACGGACTAAGAGAGTATGTGTGTCCTATTTTCTTTTCCATGCAGGATTGAGTCTTGACACTTTCTGTTTCTGACAGTTACTATGAGCCAGGCACTTTGCTAAGTATATATCTCATGTAATCTTTGCGGTAACTCTGTGGGACATTTTAGATTTAAAAGCTGAGGTCTGGAGAGTTCAAGTGATGAATTTGCCCAGTGCCACGCAGGAAGTTTATGACTCAATCCAGATCTCCACCTCAGGTGTGTCTGACTTCCAAACCAAGCTGTTAATTTTAATGCTACACTTTCCTATCCGTCTTCCTCTCTCCAGGAGTCACGACAGGGCCTGCCACATAGTAGGTGCTTAGTAAATGTTGGCAGATCTGAATTGTTGCTTAAGTCAGGTCCTCAGTTCAGTGTGACATGGCTGAATAAATATTATTACCATTGTTCAGTTTGACTTTTGGGCATGTGGCTAGGAGCCCAGGTGCAATAAATCTGTCGATGGCAATAACTCTTTAGAATGGGAGCTGGCAGTGAGGATTTTCCCCATCTTGCTCTGTAGATGATATTACTAGGATGGGAGAACTGGAGGAGAACCAGTAGTAGATTTCAAGCTTCTAAATGTGCCAGGCATTATCCGGCATGTTTTCAATTGGTTATCTGGATCTCCTAAGAACTCTGGTAGGTAGGTGTTATCTCATTTTTGTAGATGTGCAAATGGACCTCAGAGAGGTGAAGAGCTTGCCAAGCTTCAGCCTGTACATGGCAGAACCTGGATTCAGACTGTCTGACTGCAAACCGCTTTCCCTCTTCACAACATTACTTTATCATTATGACTTGGAGCATCCGAACTAGGTCAGAAAGTGGATGGGTGGGTTGTGGGTGGGAGTTTGCTTTGTGGTTCTGCCACTGCTCTAAGGAGAAGATGACAAAGTCACCTGGGTGGCTGGAGTGTGCTGCCTCAGGAAAAGAGCTTGCAGGTGACAAGTATTGAATAGCCCAGCCCACATTTCTGGGGCAAGGCTGGGAGCATCATTCATTCAGCTGAGAAAGATAAATCCCTGTCAGTGGGATTAATGGAGCTGGTAGCACTCACTGTTTGGGACCAGCTAAAAGCTGATTATGAGTTCAGATAGACGCTTCACAGTCAGAAGGACTGAGAAATGATTGGAGCAGACTCCAGGGGGTGACGGTGAGAAATGACCAGTCCAAAAGGAATACTTCAGGCCTGGCACAAAGGACGGACAAATGGCCATGGGTCATAAGGAACACTGGGTCACTTACAGCAAAGAATCATATGTAGCTGTATGGAAGGGACCTCAGAGGCCATCCTTTTTCCACCCCTATCATTGACCCATTTTATAGATGGGGAAACAAAGGCTCAGAGAGGGGAAGGGGCTTGTCCAAAGTCACACAGCCAAGATAATCAAGCTCATACTTCATAGCTGGAGAAACTGAAGTTCAGAAATTGTGAGATCTGAACTTGCCTAAGATCACATATGAGACTGTCTATCTCTATACCCCCATTCTACAGATGAGATCACTGAGGCAGAGAGGTGGCTCAGAGAGGGCACATTTCATATCCAGTGTAGAAATGGCACACTGGGCAGCATTAGATCTGCCAGCCTCCACCTACCTTTTGGCGTGGCCACTAGAACCTTCTCTACCAGGGGCAGTGGGAAGTGTTTGAGTTTTTTTGTTGTTGTTGAGACGGAGTCTCGCTCTGTCGCCCAGCAGGCTGGAGGGCAGTGGCGCGATCTGGGCTCACTGCAAGCTCCGCCTCCTAGGTTCGCGCCAGTCTTCTGCCTCAGCCTTCCTAGTACCTGGGACTACAGGCGCCTGCCACCACACCCGGCTAATTTTTTGTATTTTTTAGTAGAGATGAGGTTTCACCGTGTTAGCCAGGATGGTCTCAATCTCCTGACCTCGTGATCCGCCTGCCTCGGCCTCCCAAGGTGCTCGGATTACAGGCGTGAGCCACCGCGCCCGGCCTGAGGTTCTTATTTTACCGGCCGCACACTGTCATGGTGGCCTGCTGGTGTTTTGGGACCTCACCTTCTGTGGTTGAAGGCAAGTTGGTTTGGAAGAAAAAGCCCCTGTGATGCAACCATTATGGCAGGAGTGGGACCATGGTAAGCCCGGTGGAGTTTCTGCTATTCCAGATGCCTCAGGCATGGCCACAGTGCATCCTGCCTTACTGAGGATGGGCTGCCCAATCTTCTCAGCCATCACTCGTAGCATTGCGGTCAGGGAAAGGCAGGTCTTCATCACATGGTGGGCTTGTGAATTTCCACCTGTTACCTGAGAAGCACCACACTCTCCAGTGTAATTGTGGATAAATTATTGTCCCCAAGATCCACATAGCAGGGCTGGGCAACAGCTGTTGGTGCAGTAACTCATCATGAGGCTCACTGGCTGACAACCCCAGGGCTGTGAGTATGCTGTGCTCTAGCAGCCTGCTTACTGTGCCTCAACACACCTTTTGAGACTTTTGCAGGGTGGAGTGAGAAGTGGCACTGGGGGCAGGCACGCTATCCAAGAAGCCTAGGAGCTGCTGTCTCTGCAGGATGCAGGCTTTGGGGAGCCATGCCCCCAGGAAAGCTCCTGGGTCTGTTTCCTTGCCCTGAAATCTTGTTTGTCTCACATTTGAGTTTTGTGAGGAGATGATTTCCCTGGAATCTAGAAGGAAAGCAGCATGTATTGGGAGGATTACTTTATATCAGAAGAACCCAGACCCAGATGGTGAAAGTGCACAGGTCAGATCCACACAGCAGGCAAGTAGAGCCGCTGAGGCATGCACGCAGGTTGAAAGGCCATTCCTTTATTATTATTATTATTATTATTATTTTAAAAATCTTTTCTCATTTCAGTGTGGGCATGGCTTAGAAGACACATTTAAACTTCTAGCAATTTTTGGGCCATAACCAAAGAACCCATTCCCTCCAAGTCGGCCCCTCACTTCCCCCAGGTACTGCTTGACATTTGTCCTTAACAAACAACTTGTTGAGTGCCTATCCCGTACCAGGCCTGAGGTCTAGGTGCTGGAGACAGTGGTGAACAGGGAGGCCAGGTCCCCGCTTTTTGGGGGCTCGAAGTCTGATGAGGACAACGGATAACAGGCCAGCAGCACATTCACAAGACACCTTAGGTTGCGATGAGGGCTATGCAGAAAATAAAACAGGGTGGGAGGGTGATGAGATGCAAGACCCTTGATGTGGACAGGAGCTTCTTCAGGCAGAATGGCCAGGGAAGGCCTCTCTGAGGAGCAGGCATGTTTGCTGAGACCCGGATGCCAAAAGGTTGTGAACCATGGGTAGCTCTGGGGGTTGAAAGCAGGAAAAAGCTTGGTGTTTGCAAAAGCGCAAGGAAGCCACAGCCAGTGGTGAAAGATGGGAGGTCAGCAGGGCCAGAGCAGGTGCGGCCTTGAAGGCTGTGGTTAGGAGTGTGGATTTCACTCCAAGGACCAGAGAAAATGCCCCAGTTTCATGCTGGAGAATGACAACCAGAGTGTTTCCCTTCAGGCTTTTTAAAACCTGAAGTAAAACCAGGAAGTGACAACCCGACATACGAATTAATAGTGACTTGTAGAAGCCAAATGTGGTGGCAATGAGGCAATCCTGAAATGTCTGCAATAGTGTAGACTAGAGATGAGGTTGGCTTGGGCTAGTGAGAAAACAGGAGGTGAAGAGATGTGGAAGAAATGAGACAGAATCTGGAGGCCATGATCACAGAACCTGCAGGTTGTATATGGATGGTCTTTAAGGCCAAGAGAATGAATGACACCCCCAGAAGGAGGAATAGAAAACCAGCCCAGAGCCCTGGGGCTAGCAGCAGCTCAGGGAGTGTCAGTGGAGGAAGATCTCATAAAGAAGGCTGGCTGAGAAGGAGTGGCCATAAATGGACTCATTGAATAATATTGGTTCAATTAATGAATGAGTGCAGGCACACGGGCCTTTGGCACTTAGAGGAACATATGACGAACGATTCCTCTAAGTGCCAAAGGCCTGTGTGCCTTTGGTGAACCACAGGATTCCTCTCTGCTGGAGCATTGAGCATCCTGTGGTCATTGCTTCAAGATGGACTGTCCATGAACTGAGAGTTTTGGGGGCAGCACCTGGGTCTTATTATGCATCCCTGAGCCAAGGACACAGCTGGTGCAAGGGAGGAGTCTGGAATGATGACTGGGGATGGGGAAGAGTGGAGGTGGGGATGAAGGAGGAGGAACAACTGTGTGTGTGGACAGACAGACTCTCTTGTGACCCTCAACCCCACAGGGTCCAAAATCAAGGCCACAAGACTGGCATGACGAGAAGAACAGGAGCTGGCGAGACTGTGGGGAAGAAACTGGTCATAGGGAGGCTTCCTACTCTCCACCCCACTGGAAAAGGGTTTTGGAATAACAGTCATAATAGAGTATTTACCATCCATTGTGTTTCTGCTTTGTCAGGCCATGTTGCACTGACCAATTATTAGCCCAGATTCCAGATGGCGTATGCCTCAGAGCAGTTGTGAGAAGGACACTTCTACTTGAGAACATGCCTTGGAAGTTCAAGCACATGTACTCAGAAGCCTCCCTGCCTATACTGGAGAGCGTATGAAGATAGTCATTAAGGGCTCCAGGCTTAACTCTGACTGTGAAACCTTCCCAGAACCTCAGTTTTCTCATCTGTAGAATAGGAAAAGCTGTAGTAGCTTCTTCCCAGGGCTCTCTGAAGAATTGAGATTTCACACGTAGAAGGGTTAGCACCGAGCTGAACTCAGCAGTGTTCACTACTCCTGCTTTAAGTGCCTGAAGGGAAATGGTGCCAGGTCTGTGGCCAGAGGGGACAGCTGCTTCAGTCAGGATCTCAGCGGGACACAGTAGCGCCCTCAGATTGGGGAATTGGAAGACTGTGTAACAAAAGGACTGTGTACAGTGGTGTAGGGAGAGTGTGGGAAAGCACACGGAGAGGGCAGTGCCCTGGGCCAGGAGCAGTGGGTGCCCTCAGCACCCCATTTGATGAGTGAGGGAAGCCATCAACCAAAGGTAGAGCAAAGAAAGCTACAGAAGAGAGCCACGCCCTGTAACCATCAGGGAGGGAGCCTGGGAGTTGACACCTCGTGTCGCCGTCCTCCCGCCTGCAGTCTCTTCTGGGGCCTCCTGTGTCATGAACAGCTGAAGTCGGAAGGCAGGGACCTCATTCACAGAATCCTCCCAGGTCAGCCTCCCCAGCCCACAGTGGAGAGGGGGTCCTGAGGGCAAACAGAACATCCAGGGCAAGGGTTTGTGCAAGGGACAAAGCGGGAGAACAGGCATTTACTCCTGCCTGTATGACAGGTGGAGAAACTGAGGCTCAGGGGTGACATCACTTGCCTAGAATCACAGACCTTGGCTGCCTGACTCCCAAGTCCATGCCCTTAACTGTTGCTCCACATGGCTCCACTCATTCACACCCTGAGTTGAGTGCTATTTTCCTCATTTTACAGTTAAAACAACATGTGCTCAGATGGGTAAGGTGACTTGTCCCAGGTCACACAGTTGTCAAAATTGGGACTGTAGGAACCAGGCCAGGGGACTCCACTGCCAGCTGCTCCTATTACTCAGCACAGTCCTTTCTCAGCAGGAGAAGAGAAGGTTCTGGAAGCTATGTTTAGATGGGAGCTGCTACCTCTCTGAGCCACCAACCTGAAGTGAGGTGGCCTGTGGCACAAGGATGGACCTGAGGGGGTGTCCCAGGAGAGTTAGTTGAGCTGGCAGAGGAACGAACCCTCGTCTCACTTTGCAAAGCCACATTCTGGTGAGATTGTGGAGCATAATCTCTCCTTCATAATAATTTTTCTCAGCAGAGCTGCCCGTGTTTGACTCTCCACTGCTTAATCCAGCAAGTCTAACGCCCAGGAGATGCATGCTTCCATCCTGCCTCCCTCCTTTCCTGCCCTCCCCCACTTTCAGCCGCTCTCCAGGCTTCTGAGTGGGTTTTCTTTGACTCTGTCCTCTGCTCCAGACAGAGAATACATAAGGCTGTTTGCCAAGGTCATTTTCAACTCCGGTGCACTGCAGGTGTGGGAGTGAGAGAAAGTTAAATCACAGAGAACCAGCCCAGGGTAGCTCCACTTTCCTCAATGCCTCCGCAGGTGTGTGAGGGCAGAGAGGGAGGACTGTAGCCCCTTCCCTCCCCTAACTCCACCTTGGCCCAGTGGGACCTTGGCTGGTAACAGGAAAATGTTTGCCTTCCTTTGTTTCCTCTTTGGGGAGGGTGGAGCTAGAAAGGAAGGGTTGGAGAAGGAGAGAGAGATTTTGATGACGGGAGAGAACAGGTTCTGGCCACAGCCTGGGCAGAAAATGGTCAGCTGTTGGGGGAAGGTGGGACAAGGCTCTGCCTGTTTTCCAAAGTGGATATGTAGTCTTCTCCTCTAATAATAAGCCCATTCTACTGCTGGGAAAACTGAGGCCCAGGGAAAGCAAGGTGATGCACAAGCCTGCACAGACAGTAATAACTGGTGGAAGGATTGACAGCAAACCCACATTTCCTGCCACAGGCTAATGCAAGGAGCTCCTAGTTTAAGACCCAGGAGTCCTTGTTTTCAATCAGGGCTCCGCTCTAACTTGCTGTGTGACCCTGGGCAAGGCACTGCTGCTCTCTGGGTTTCAGCATCCTCATCGATGGCTTTGTTTTTATTGAATACTTACCATGTGTGAGGCACTGGGGATACTACAGGGAACACACAAAATCCTGCCTTTACAGAGTTAATATTCTGGAGGAGAAAGGGGTATGAGCTAAACTCATGACAATCATGTAGGTATTATCAATCCCATTTCACAGATGGCAAGACTGAGCTGCATTTCCACACGGGGTGGGGCTGGAGGAGGCAGTTCCTCAGGCCCCTTTCTACCTGATGTTCTTCTGGCTGAGACAGGTGGAGGGCAGTTCACACCGAGCTGCAGATCTTGGAGATTTGAAGTCTTATTTATTTGGTCTGGAGATGAGCAGTCAGAATTTTTTCCCTCAAAAGTAGATTTACCTTCTTAATTATGTTTGAGTTAGATTTACAATGATATTAATTCTCACTCCCTGAATAAACAAAGCAGGTGTTTGCTTAGGGAAAGACCTCTGTAAGTGTGAGAAACAAAGGGGGCTGGGATGTGAGAATTTCTGCAGGTTTTCAGAGGGTGATCATTCCTGAAGGGGAACAACTAGGGGTGGGGTGCTATATTTACAAAGAGTCTGGGGCCAAGCAAGAGGGAGCTTCTGAGGGCGGTCCCCTCTCAAATTTTGTCTAGTCCCACATCAGCAGAAGTGGGAGCTCACGGCACATCTAGATATTGTTGGTGTCGGAGAAGCAAATAAATGTACACTCCCCAGTTCCCTGTCTCCTGGCTTTTGCTATCCTGCAGAAGCTGCTGGCCTTTGCTTGTGGCCTTAGGCTCAGGGTAATGACATTAAAGAAGGCTCAAGTCTTCCCTCCTTTTTCCTTCACCCAAGGGCACCCCGCTTGGTTCCACTGTCATTAATGTCAAGGATGTCAAGGAGAACGTCCTTCCAGTGTGTCAGCTAAGGGAGTGGAGGACACAGCCTCCCTCTTAACATCTCTAGAGACAGTGGATAATCTGACCTGTCAGTGGGGGTGAGGCACACTCAGAGACAGAGCCAGGCAGCCACTGCTGCCCCTGACCTCTCCTAGGTTGCTGGGACAGCGCTGGGACCCAGCCCCTGCTGTGCCCGCTGGCTGAGTCAGCTACAGTAGGGTCTGCAGCTGTGGGGAGAATTTAGCAGCTAATGAGAAATGAAAACTGGGAGAAAAACAAATGAAGCAGCTACTGCCTGTGGAGGAAACACGTTCATCAGACTCTGGGAAACCGAGGCAACCGGCACAGCCTGCTGCACACAGGAGGAAGCAAGTCTCCTGGGCCTCACCTCTAGGCCAGGCAGCCAGTCTTGTCTGTAGCCTCTGTTAAAAAAAAAAAAAAAAAAAAAAAAAAAAAGGCATGGTGGCTCAAGCTGGTAATCCCAGCACTTTGAGAGGCCGTGGTAGGAGGATCACTTGAGCCCAGGAGTTCAAAACCAGCCTGGGGAACATAATGAGACCCCCATTTCTACAAAAAAAATAATAATAATAAAAAATAGCTGGGCATGGTGGTGCCTGCTTGTGGTCCCAGTTACTTGGGAGGTTGAGGTGGGGGGATCACTTGAGCCCAGGAAATCAAGGTTGCAGTGAGCTGTGGTCACACCACTGTACTCCATCCTGGGCAACAGGTGCTTCTGTAGCTCTGCCACTTCTCTCCTCCTCCTCTTTCTCCTTCTCCTCCTCCCCCTCCTTCCCCCTCCTCCCCCTTCTTTTTCTCCTTCTTCTTCTTCTTCTTCTCCTTTTTCTTCCTCTTCTTCCTCTTCTTTTAAGGGTCTCACTCTGTTGCCCACATTGGAGTACAGTGGTGCAATCACTGCTTAACACAGCCTCCATCTGCCCTGCTCAGGTGATCCTTTCACCTCATTCTCCCGAGTAGCTGGCTCTGACACCTTAAATTCCTATGGGGACAAACCACAGACCAATGTAAACAGTAAGTTGAAACTAGAAACTGCACCAATGAGGAGCCACCAATGAACCTCTAATTAGGAACTTTCCATTCCAACACATTAAAATTGTTTTCTTTGTCTTGCTTCTGCAACCACTTTATAAAAGTATCCTGTTTTGCCCCTCCTGGAGGAGTGCTAGATGCTTGCTATCTGTGCTACACCGTTTATGAATCGCTGAATGTTCAAATAAACTTCTAAAAGTTTAAATGTGTATACGTTTTTCTTTTATTACCTCTATGGGACAGACTGGCTGCAAAGTGAATCTGGGCACTTCTGGTGCCAAACTGAACAAATGCATGAGAAACTACACAGGAAAACATTTGAGGGTCTGGCCCAGTCAACCGCCCTCCCACTCCCACTGCCCACTGGAACTATCTATTTACTGTTTATCAGAGATGTGCTCATTTTGTGGATCAGGAGACTGGCATTTGGAGAGGGAAAGTGACTTCCTGAGAACTGCAATCTAACAGAAGAAATCTGATCTTGGTTCACACAAGTCTTGAGATTCAAAGTCTGAGCATCTTCAGAGCAGAGCTCGCACCTGAGCCACCTCATTTAGTGTTCACAGCAGCCCTCTGCTAACCAGGAAATTAGCTAACGGGTTTATTAGATCCATTTTGAAGAGGAGGAAAATGAAGCTTAGTGGTGTTGAGTGACCGATCCAGTGACACACAGTGAGTAAATGACAGAGCATAGTTCCACATGCTGGATCCTCCCAAGTTCCAGGCACTGTGCCACCTGCCCTCCTGTGAGGTGGTAGAGCCCAATGGTTAAGGCTCTTCAGCCTGGGCACTGCGGATCCTGGCATCATGGTCTCAAGCAAGTTACTCAGTTCTCTCTCTATTAGTTTCCAGGGCTGAAGGATCAGGATAAAAACAGTACCCCCAACGTAGGATTGCAGGATAGTGCAACAACAATGCCACGAATCAGAAATGCCTGTAAAATTTGGCTGGCATTAACCCTCCCTCTATTATGCCCAGGCAGGGAATATAGAGGTGAGGGAGGTGCTGGGGTGCCCCTCTATGAGCTCTCTGAGTGTTCTCCTTTCTTATTACCCACCCCTCAACACACACACACACTCAATGACCCTTTCCCTGAGTCAGACTGCAGGCAGGGTGTTCCAGGCTGACTGCTTCCAGAAAGCAGAGAACAAAGAAGATGCTGCTTGTCTCCTGAGTTTCGAAACAGACTTTTACAACTGCAGACAGAGACCTGCAGCTGTGAGAGAAAAGGCTTTCGATTTCCTGAGCTTGCAGAATTCCAAAAGCTTAGAGCTTTGAAGGACTCCTGGAAAGCACAACAGATCCGGAAGGTTACATGCTTGGTCAGAGAGACCTCCGCCTCATTATTCCCTCCTCTGGCCTTTGCATAAAATTTCCTTGGACTGGGAGAGGAGGAAGGTGAGAAGGAGGAAGAGGAGGAGAGGATGAGAAAGAAAGGAAGACTGGGTGTTTGTTGGTTGTCAATGGAGAAAGGACTGTGAAGGACTGTGACCCTCCCCTCCAGCTGAGTGTCCAGGGCAGGGGGAGGCAGACACTCCCTCTGGTGGCATGGGGGGCAGATCTAAGAGCAGAGGTGGCCACACAGCCTCATGGCCTGTGATCCATGGCACTACAATGGCTACAAGGTGTGTACAGGCCAATGGATCTGAGGCAGTGTCGGTTGACCTCATCCTAGAAAGACCAATATCTCCTCATGTCCAAGAGTGTCCCAGAAGTGTCAGAGAGAGAGAAAGAGAGAGCACATGCATGCATGGTCTCAAGAAGTGTTGAGGCTCAGATGCAGAGAATACTAGAATACTCCTGGAGTCAGCATGGGCCTGTGATCTGAGACGAGAGGGGTCAAGGACAAGTCAATGGATGCCAACACAGAAAGAAGACTGAGGACCAAGGAACAAAAGCACCAGCAGAAACTGCCTGGCCTGGAAATTCAGCCCCAGAGAGTGGGAAGGGGAACCTAAGTTGACCAAGATTCCATTTCTATCCCTTGGTGAGAAAGGGGACTTGAAGTTGAAACTAAAGTTAGTTATAGAACAACAAAGAAAGCAACCTTTCTTGTGTAGCCAAGTGTGTGAACTGAGTTTGCTGTAGGCTTTAAGCAAATGAAAAGCTTGAAAATGAAGTACTAATCTCTAGGATTTAGGTCAGCCTGAATCCTGAAACAAAGAAAGGTTGAGGAAGGCTTTCTAGAACCTTCCACATGGATCTCAGGAGTCATGGAGGAGTTGGCCGGATGGATAAGAGTAGTGGTGGTGAGGGTATTCCAGGCTGGAGAGCTGCCTACGCAAAGGTGTGGCAGTGAGAGAAGAAGTTGAGAGAGGCTGAGGCCAGGTCACTGTGGCAAATGGTGTGAGTTAGATTGGGAAGAAGATGGGGGCAGGACTTGAATGTTTGTAGCTGGTGAGGATTCTAGAGGATGGGACAACTGCTTCAGGGGCCTACTTTCCCTTCTGGGCAGGGTGGGGTTTAGGACAGGGAGTGGGGCATGAGGTGGGGAGGCTGGGACTCCTGCAGTGGCTCCCCTATTGTCAGCACTCCCTGGGCTGAGTTATAGGTACAAATAGCAAACCACACTCCTATCATGCTGCACTGTAGGGGAAAGGAACTGATCCTGTTTCTTCAACAAATCAAATTATCAAAGTGTCCTCATTAAGAGCAGGATCGGCATAACAAAGCGTGCTAATTATGAGATTTGAAGCTCCAGGTGTCTTAGGACTTAGGATATTACCAATGATGGGAATAATTGTTAGTGGTGGGCTTGCCAAGGATGATTTGGTTTCATTAACTCATGCAATTGAAGTAGGCACTTCTGTCATGTGTGACGTTTTGCTGGAGGCTTCAGGGTTCCTGGAACCTCACCACCTCATCGGTGGTCCTCAGACTACCAGCATCAGCAAAATTTAAGCGGAGAAGGCTATTGGACCTGCAGGATCCCAGGTCCCAGCCCAAAACTCCTGAATCAGAATTTGCATGCTAACAACATCCTTAAGTGATCTGTGTGCACCAGAGTTTGAAAGTACTGATGTAGAAGGCAGAGGTTTTCAAAGGCCCATCATCATAATAATTCCCCTTGTTGATCCCCTAGGGTACCCGTTTGCTGCCACATCCTCAACTGATTTTCTTTATAGTCCAGAGCTCATGCTGCCTTCCCACATGGTCATACCTAAACCCACAAGCTTCAGGGGGTTTCAGTCAGGATTCTTGGTTGTAAACTACAGAATCTATTTTAGTTGGTTTATGCAGAGAAGGAATTTATTAGAAGATATTTGGCAGTGCAGAGAATCTCCAAGAGGGTCAAGGTATTAGGCTTGGAGGCCACCCTAGCTAGAACAATGTTTGAGCCCTACCATGGAGGCCTCTGCAGGAAAGACCCCACTATCTCCACTGCTCAACCCAGGCACGATGGCCCGCACTAGGAAGGAGACACCAGCATTTCCCCACTTCTGCCTCCACAGAGTTGTTTGCTTCTGCTGCCACCCCAGACATGAATTCATCCTTCATCCACATCCTCAAGTGGACCCTTCTAAATCAAGCCTTAGGCAGGTCCCTCTGGTATCTGAGCCCTGGATGCAAGGGTGGCTGGAAGTCTGAGTTTGAATACCCACCTTGGGAAAAAAGGACTCATGATGTCATGAATTCTCCAAACTTAGGAAAAGCGTTCAATAGATTTTGGGAAGCCATAAACTGAATTTTGAGCTCCAAGGTTGGCAAGATTGCCAAGGGGCTGACCTTATGGGCAGCTCCCTGGGTATGAGAAGCAGATAGGGTGTTGAGGGGGCCAGAGGGCCCCATCCTTGCAATCCAGATACATTATATGCAAGACTTTGGGAAAGCCATTTCACCTCCTTGACTCCCAGTTTCTTTATCTACAAAATGGGAAGAGTAATATCAGCATCATAGTATAATTGGGAGGATTAAAAGGAGCAGTTCCGTAAAGCCTCTATTATAGTACATGGCATGTTGGCTATTATCAATATAATACTCATTAACTATCAGATCATTACCAACAATAATAATCCTGTCTTTGAGTCTCAGCAACCTTCTGTGCTTTGATTTTATCTGTGTTGCCATCTAAACAATCAATAAACATGTTATGAGCCATGAGCACCTACTCCGTGCTAGGCACTGTACTAGGTGCTGGAGTGGTCAACAAGAAATGTAGTCTCTGCCCTCCAAGGGTTAGGACAAACAAATATACCAGCTGTAGTCAGCAGTGGCATGGTGACCTTGGTCTCATAGAAAAGAGTCTTGCTCAGTTTTAATCCTGGGAAAAACTATTAGGAGGAGGAGCATTCAAGGAAGAGTTTAATAAGTGAGCAAGGAATGAAAAGAAGGGCATTCAAAGCCTAGAGTCAAACAAGAAGAAAGACCTGAAAGGTGAGGTGGTGAGACATTCTTGGGGAAGCCATATTGCTTGATGGCTAAGAGTCTGCACTGTGAAGACAGACTGCTTAATGTAGGTCCAAACTCCGACTCTGCCATTTATAAGCTCTAACTCTGGGCAACATTGTCACTCCACCCAGTAAGTTTGTGGTTTGTTATCTGTAAAATGAGAATAAAGATAACAGAACCAATCTCAGAGGTTCAGAAGAAGGTCCATGTACAATGAGCACAGTGCCTAACACAGCAGGTGCCCTGCAAAGGCAAGCTCGAACTCCTTATAATCCTTCAGGCTGGAGTTTGGGGCAAGTGGTGCCTCAGTGTGAGGTTAGGCTTTACAGAAACCTGTGTACTTGAAGAAGGTAGTGACATATTTTGTTTCTGCTGGCCCAGCATCCATTCTCCTGGTAAGAGCTCCTTGGTTTCCCAGACCTCACCACAAATACAGCCCATTGGGTTGTTAAGGCAGAACACTCCTCCCTCCCCAGAACCTGGCATCTCACAGCATAGCACAGGACCCAATCTAGGCCAATGGGAGCCAGCGCTGGGACTTTTCCTGGAACTATTGAGAAGCTCTTTCCCACTGAGGTTGCCGAGCCGGTGGGCTGTAAATCTGGAGCTGCTGGTGACTACTCTTGGAACCCCAAGCTTAGAGCATTTTCTGAGAATGAAGCCAAGACAGAGGAGAGCAGACCTAAGACATGGAAATCAACAGGTTCTTGTTGACATTTTCTTTGAGCAACTGGATTCAGCTGTGCTTGAAGTTAATCTTACCCTGACCGTTTTATTACATGAACCAATACAACCCCCTTTTCTTCCCTTAAACAGGAAGAGTTGGTTTTCTGTTGTTTGAAACTGAAAAGGTTCTAACTAACAAAGAAGGGATGCTCACTTATGCTTTATCTGACAAAGAGACTATGGGGCAATCTCTGGGGCTAGGTATGGTCTCCCATGCAATAACAGTGCCCAGGACTATTGAACAGTTGAACGCAGTGGAGTGGACTCCCATCCTCAAACTCAGACCATTACCCCGTCTGGAAGCATATTCTGCACATGCATTCAGAGACAGTGCCAGCACAAGCCCTTAAGGAATTCTTCTTTCCCTAATGAAAAATGGTCTAAAGCCCATTCAGAAACTTAGATTTCTCTGACTTGGTATCTGTAACCCTGTGGCACTCTGAGGTCCCAGAATAGGCTACAGATTTCCTGTCGATGAGCAGAGAGAAGGAGGTGGGGAGTAAAGAGCCCTATTAATTCTGACATCCCACAAAGCCCTTCTTTCCATATATGTCTGGCACAAGTCCCTTCAACACTACGCCCTTGGATGTTTGTTTCCAATCATCTTCTTGATCCTTTAGGAGGATGAACTAAGTTTCTTGAGCTTGTGCTATGCCCCAGGCACTGGATACAACCATTTTGTTTATTCCTCATGCCAGCCATGCAGGAGAGCCCCATTCTACAGATAAGGAAGGTCAACCAGCTTGTGAATTACACAGCAGAACTGAAGTCTGGCCTGCAGGGCTTTACACTCACCCGATGTGTTGGGAGGAAGATTGCCAGAGTCTAAGAGGCTTTAGAAATAGTTATCCAGCTGCCCAGACACCACTTGCTTGCAGCTCTGTCCTTGAACAAAGGGCCTGCAGACTGGGGAAGGGAATGGGAGAGGCGAGGGGGAAGTGGGTGGGGAGCAGGGGCCAGGGAACTAGAGCCTCCAGTTCCAGAGCAGCTTGGGTGGGATTGGCTGCTGAGATGCAGGTCTCCTCCAGGGCGGGCCCCAGGCAAAATTCATTTGAGCTCCTACTGCAGTCAATCCTTGAGGCTCCTGGGAGGGTTCCGGAGGCTTTCCCAGATTCTCCAGCTCACAAACACCACTGCAGCATGCCATGTCCCTCATAACATGCAGTAAAGGATAACTGAAAAATAACATGACCCCTTCAGAACTGTCGTGTGTCTGTAAGTGCAGGACGATAACCGCTTATGAAACTATCAATTTAAATGTGTCCCCCCAAATGAATGTTACTTGATATTAGACTGTATCATGACACATTTTGTTTTGTTTTGAAAGTACTTTTGCTGTAACTGAAAACCCAAGGACAAATAGAGGAAAGCATTGTTTTGAGATGTGCGTGCTGGGGTGAGCCTGTGAGTGTGTAACTGTGTGTGCAAACCTCCAGCTCAGTGACTCTCCCACATCAGAACTCCAAGGAGCACCACCATTCAAGTTTGTACCTAAGCAAAATCACTAGTGACAGCCTGCCATGGGTCTTCTGATCATTCGTGACTAGCTTAAAAGGCCAATGTCAAACTGAACTGCCTGGGTCTGCTGCAGCTGTGAGTGGCTGATGTGGGCACGTGGCTCACACACTAGGTCCTCACGATAGATTGCCATTCACAGTCCCTGAAGACCTAACTGAGGCTTTGAGAGGGAAAGTGACGTTTTTAATGTTCCATAGAAGGCACAGGTCTGGAGAATTCTCACCCAGGTCTTCCTAATGCCCAAGCCCATGTATTTTCTCCTGGGCCGGTACCCTGTCTCAGTTTAATTCAGTTCTGCAAACATTTATTTGCTTAGTTGGCTCAAGTCTCTTTTGTAATAAGGCAGAATATTAGCAAATAAACAAATACATAGTTTAACTTCTGCCATCTGTCAGACCCTGGAAGAGCTATAAGGCTTGGACTGATATTAGAGCTCCGTGCTGGGGCTACTTAGGAGCAAGGGAGTTTTGGAGCATGGGGAAGGGTCACCCAAGCCAGCCTTGTGATGAGGGAGGGACAAAGGAAGCATCCCAGAGAAGGTGATGCCTGTACCAGGTCCCAAAGGACAGGAAGAAGAAGCTAATCAGGCCGGGTGTGGTGGCGGCTCACACCTGTAACCTCAGAACTTTGGGAGGCAAAAGCGGGCAGATCACCTGAGGCCAGGGATTCAAGACCAGCCTGGCCAACATGGTGAAAGCCCATGTCTACTAAAAATACAAAAATTAGCTGGGTGTGGTGGTAGGCACCTGTAATCCCAGCTACTCAGGAGGCTAAGTCAGGAGAATGGCGTGAACCCGGGAGGCAGAAGTTGCAGTGAGCCGAGATCGCGCCACTGCACTCCAGCCTGGGCAACAGACAGAAGGTATGGGTGAGAGGTTGGGCAAAGGTGTCCCATCAGTGGGCACAGGCTGAGCAAAGGCAGGGGGACAAGAAGCAGCTGATAATACCTCAGTCTTCTCCCCGATGTCACTACCTGAGTTTTATCTGTGACTCTCCAAGTCCAGCAAATCTCCAAAGCCCAGAAGGCTAGGTCTCCAATTAAGGATGGACGTAATCTGGGTGCAGTGCATATTTGATACATACAGGAATGAATGAGTCCCTCTCATGGCAGTTCCAATATGGCCTGGAAAGAGCAGAAAAGCCCAGACTGGAACCCGACAGGCCTGAGTTCGAATCCACCCCAGGCAAGGGCCTTCCCTTCCTGTAGCCTCCCTTTCTTCATCTGCAGAAATGGGCTACTGCGTAGAGTTGATATTGACAACATAGCTGGCATTACTGAGTGTGTAGTAGGAGCCAGGCACTGTTCTAAGCACTGCTGACTGCTTTCTCACTTCACAGTCACAGCATGTAGGTTGAACTTTACAAATGAAGGTATTGGGTGCCCAGAAGGGTGACATGAGCATGGCCAGGTCACACAAGTGCAAGGTGGAGGAGCCAGGTCTCAATCCCAGCCACAGGTGAAAGTGCCTAATGACCCTGAGCACACAGTGGGGTCCCGCGATGTGAGGCTCAGTGACTGAGCCGGAGCTGGCACATGGTGAATACTGGAAGGGAGGTTGTAAGATGGCAGACATGTCACCCCAGGAGAGCAGCCTGGTTGGTGCTGGCATCCTCAGCAACCCATTTCTCTTGTGACCCTGACACAGAAGCCCCGGTGCAGCAGTGTGGTTTCTGGGCCCAGGACGCAGGGTGGGAGGCACAGTTAACATGACCTGAACTAACACCCTCACCCTTGGCTAATAGAGATGTCAGAGACAGAGTCTGGAATTACTTCCTTCAACCAGGTGGACAGTGCAGCATCAGATGGCTCTGCTCACCCTCACTCCCACTCCAGGAGAAGCGTCCAGAACACTCCTGCCTGTCCTCAGTTGCCTGGGAAGGGGCTTGTCACCATGTTTGGCTGGCACTGCAACACTGCAGTCTGAGTCAGAGAAACACACGGCGGGAAAGGTCACAGGCTCCCAAATTAACTAGAGGAAAAACTGCCAATTGGCAAAGATGTACACAGGGTTCTCACGGAGGTCTTCCTTCCTCTGCATTCTAGGGAGGGAAGGCAAAGGGATTATGCACAAAGATGGGTGCCCTACGTGCATGATAGTGCTTGGTTCTTGCCATTTTTAAATGTTGGTTGAGCCTTTGCTAAATCTCAGGCAGTACCTAAGTGCTTTAATGCAGATTCTATCCCTTATCCACGCAACAACTCTATGGGGCAGGTATCATTATGATCTCCCATTTACAGAAGAGAAAACTGAGGCTCAGGAAGGTTAAGTCACTTGCCCAAGGTCATCTGACTACTAAGTGCGGGAGTAGGGGTGAGGACCCAGGCAGCCTGCGGAGTGCATGCTCTTAGCCCGTCTGCTGGAGGCCTGCAGAGACAAGGTGTCACCCACGGACACAGCTGTTTCCAAAGCCCAGGACAGCTGGCTCCACGTATGGGATCCTTCCACAGATCCTGGTCTCAGAGCAGGGACCCAGTAAATGGGGTGCCTCAGGCTGAGCCCAGGGCCTAAATCTTAGGCAAAGTTTCCCAGGCCTTGTGCAGAAGTCCCCTCTTAATGCCACCGCCATCAAATGTCCTCTCCTCGGTTTACCCTGGAAAGCCGAGTTGAGTTGCACACTTTTCTTCTCCTGCTCCAACCCACTTCTCAGAGTCAGGGGTTTGGTGGGGAGGAATCCCTCACACCACTGGAAAGCCCTGAGAGAACTCAGAGAACGTGATCACTCAGAGGGAGCTGTCTGCTCCATGCCAGGGCAGCCGGGCCTCAGAACCAAGAACACTGGGCTGGGTCCTGGGGTGGCCATGGGTAAGGCCCTCCTCTCTCAGGACCTGTTTCTCCCTCTGTAAAATGAAGGCATGAACCAGTTTAAACTGAATTCCCACCCCACCCCACGCCACTCCTCCACCGCCCACGCTTGGATTTCACATTTTGTGTTTCCATCTTGGGGCAGGCAGCAGACAGTTGATAAGACGGCCACTGTGCACTGGTCATGTTCTGAGTCTTTTCCATGAATATGTCATTGAATCCTCCCAACAACCCCATGGATGGGTTCTGTTATTACTATTATTTCTATGTTATAGGCGGGAAGAAAGAATAACAGAGGGTCTGAGCGACTTGTCCCGGGTCACACAGCTAGCAAGTGACACGGCTAAGATTTAAACCCACACAGTGTAGCTCCAGAGGCCAGAACATTCACCCTTGTGTTCCTCCCTTTCACACATGTATGTTCAGGCTTGGCAAAGCCACACTGGACAACTGGTAGAAGTGCATGTGACATCTGATAGGGTTGGGTGTCACAAGCAGGGCAGGGGATGCAGCACTGGAGCACTGGCAGCTTGCGAAGGGTCTTCAGCACAGTCAGAAGGGGCCAAGTTGGTGCTGAGAGTGAAGGAAACCATGGAAGGAGTCCAACCATGGGAACAGGTAACCAGATTTACTGGAAGACATTGGATCTGGAGGCAGTGGGAGGCCGGTCCCCAGGGGATGAGGGTGGGGAGGCCAGGGAGGAGGCCACCACAAGAAAGCCAGGGCGGACCATGGAGCCCGGATCTGGGCTGTGCCGGAGGATGGGGGAGCTGGGAGGAGAGGCAAGAGCCAAGGCACATCTGTTGTAGAACTGACACGACCTGGCTTCGGATGGTGCACGGGGAGTGGCAAAGGACTTGCGGGTCAGGACTCCTGGGTGCCTAGTAGAGGTCTGGGAGGATAGGTGTGTCTGGCTGGGAAGAGAATATGGACTGAGAGACAGACTGGGGTAGGAGGAGAACAGCTCAGGTTGGAGTGCAATGGGCTGGAGGAGACACGTGAGGGAGATGCCCAGCATCCATTTGCAGATGCCAGGCTGGAAAGACACTTGGTGTCATCCGCAGATATGTGCTAACGGGCAGGGGTGGATTGTCCCAGGGAGGTGACAGGTGCAGGGAGTACAGAAGAGGGATTAGGTCAGAACTCTGGGGACCCCCTCCTGTAAGGGGGTGGGTGGAGAAGAGAACTCATCAACTCCCTGCCTCCCTTAGCTTTACGTTTGCCATGTCCTGGCCCAGCCAGGTAGGAGTCTTAGGAGGAGGAATGATTACCGTCTTCTTTCAAAGTCGACTCAGAATCAGCCACTGGCTGCAGTTCCGGAACCCTGCCTTTCTGCTCTGGCACCAGCCCAGGATTCTCCAGCAGGCTCTGAATCGTGTAATTATCCATGCAATAATTATGCCTGGCAGAAAGCATCGGCTTTCCTGGGGGAGGGCTTCCCAGAGCATCGCATAGCAGTCCAGCCACCCTCAGCCTGCTCTGAGGACAGCTCTCTACAGCCCATGAGATCGGGAGCGCAGTCCCTGGCCGAGGGAGCTGAACTGTACCTTGGGCACCTGTCAGGCTGTCTCTTCAGGTAGCAGGGTAGGGGAGGGGGAGCTGCCCACAGCACTTGCTTGGGCTTCCTGGATGTACAGCCCATCTTGACCTGCTCCCACCAGCATGCTTCCACCATCTCCCACAGCCCTATTTATGACCCAGAGGGAAAAAATCTATCAACTCGGAGCAGCAGCTAATCAGTTTACTCGGTTGCCTGGGGTCTCCTGATGTAATTGTAATTCCTACTAAGGCACTGGCGAGTGTCAGACTCATTTCAACAACTGCTGCAGACGCGATCATCAAAGCTCCAAGATTCCTTTGTTCCAAGTCCTATTCAGAAGCGGCTTGGGAGGTCCACCTTAGAGGGAAAACTCTAAGCATTAGAAATTTTTTCCACTTCCTCTCCTTCCTGCCGCACTCTTCCTGACAGAGATCAGGGAAAATCTGCCAGAATGTCCCAGTGCAGCTGCAAACAGACCCAGACCCCTGGGGTGTGGATGTGGCTCCCAAATACCCACGGGCTGGCCAGAGAAGCCTCATGCTGAGGCAGGAATGGTGCCCCGGGGAGGCTGCTGGCTGTGTCCCAAAGACCTCACAAGGTGGCATTTACCTTGGCGAATTCCCCAGCCTCTGGCAGTGAGCCTTGGAGGCTTGGAAGCCTGATTTTGCTGGCATACCCAGCAAAAGGGACTCATCTGTCAGGCGAATACTCCCATTAGCTCAGATCATGTGACCAACATATAAACCACAATGAGAAAAGCAACTGCCATGCAGAACAAGAATGCTGAAGTTGTCATGCCTGGCATTGTCTCTCCCTGAGGCAGAGCTGCCTGGGGAGGAAATTGCAATAATGTTTCTTGGTGAACCCAGACTCATCGGGATGCTGGTGGAACCACTCAAATGTTTAATGGCAACAGGCTCTGACCATCTGCTGCAGGCTGTCCTCGGGAGGGAGGCAGCTGACATCAGGATTACACAGGCCTTGTCCATGGTCAGGGCAGGGCTTCCCTGGACAGGCTTGGTGTGGACCCTGCCAGTTAACCTCTGGTCCCTGAGCTGCCCTGCTCTGTGCCCAAGATGACCACATAGTACCTGGGCTCAGACTCCTTGGCCAGCTGGGACTCCACCCAGCTGATCTGGTGCCCAGCCCTGAATTGCTGCTGGTAGCAGGCCTGACTGTGATCTTTATACTATATCATGTGCTTCTCCAAGACTAGAGTTGTTCCTGGACCAGAGACCACATTTTCTGCTCCCCTTTCACCTAGATGTAGAGGAGGCCTTAGGGCTGGGGGAGCAACAAGATGGAAGGAGGCTGGGTCCCTGAGTGACTACACGGAAGAAGGCTACTGGCCCACCAAGAACAGTTATATGAATGATAAAAACAATTCTATGTGTCAGTCTACTGCAATATTGGGGTTTATTTGTTACATCAGCTAGGGTTACCCTAAAGTATGATTGTTCTAGCCTAGGCCTACCTCCTTGAGATTATGGTTGTCAGCCAAAGGAGTGCTAAATCTTTGGAAAGACTTCAAATTTATATTCAAACACCATCTCTTGTATCACTCCCAAAGGTGGCTGATAGTGCATGCTGTGTATGGATTTTGCTCTCCTAAGTTCTAACTTTGATTCTCCTTGTCCCTCCCAGATGTAAGCTGATGTTACTTGGAGATCCCTAGCCTAGCCACAGACATGACATTGCAAGTGGGATTCTGAAAGTCTAATGATTTGTACAAATCAGCACACAAATGACTGAAATGGTCTTTCACTCTGGAAGAGGAGTTTGAACACACACATACACAAACATAGAAACACACATTCACAAAAGCAGGTGGGAGACAGAGCAGAGAGACAGCCTGCACTGAGCAGATGGAGCAGTGAACATGGGCTTGGTGAGAACTAGAATGCAAATAAACTTCATCTATCTTCCATGTCAGCTATGTTCAACTTGGAGTGACTGCTTGAAGCATTGTGTTAAGAAAGATTCTGAGGTCACATTCTAGCTCAGAATAAAAAAGTCTCATAAGGAGGGATCTGTGTTTGCCATGGCTGATGGATATGGGAGGGATAGCACATGCCAGGCAGTGTCATGCTTGCACTAAGGACTAGGATTGTGGTTGCAGAGGAACCTGTATTTATCAAGTCTGTCGCCTGAGACCCATGGGCTCACACTGTAACAATTGAAATGTTGTTAATCCTCAAACAGGTGTCTGTTATGGAGCAGGCATTTACATATACCTTCTCAATCAAGCCTCACAGCAACCCTAGAAGGGGGGTGTTAACTCTGTTTTGTCAACGAAGGATCTGAGGCTCATAGAGAGTAGGTGACTTATCCAAGGCCACAGGCCTAAGAAAGGCAGAACCAGGTTCCTGAACAGCACTGCCCGGCTTCTGAATCTGTGCACTTCACCATTATGTGGAGCCTTCCCTGAAGGAAGTGGTGTCTGGGTGGAGAAGGGCCAATGCATGTCAGCCCCAGAGTCCGGCTGCTGAAACTGACAGCAGAGCAATGGTGGGCGAGAGTGAGGAGAGGTTGTCTCCAGGGAAGCTCAGGCGGAGGTAATGCAAACACCAAAATGTTTTTGAGTTGGATCTTCCTACAGCCTTTCTCTGTCTCTCAAGTTGGTTTATCGTTCCCCTAAAGTTTTGGATGACAGCCAAGAAAAGGAGGAAGAGAAGGAAAGAGATGGAAGATTCTTGTGTTGTCAGTTCCTATGATGTGCAAGGCCCCAGGGAGGGACTGTGGAGCTGGCAGTCAGAACTGGGATTCAGTCTACCATTGCGTCAAGTTGGCTGCACAACTGAAGGAAACAGCTATCCTGGGCCTCAATTTCCCCAAGTGTCAGATTGAGCTAATACTAGGTAGCAGGTGTAGAATCTCTGAGACCTAAGGGCACAGACGGGCCTGGGTTCTGATGCTGTCTCTGTATTTAGCAGCTATGTGACCTTGCGTTGGTCATCACTTCTCCTCTCTGAGCTTCAGTTTTCTTGTCTCTACAACTGAGACAATAACAGCATCTGCTTCATAGGACTGTGTGACAATTAAATGAGATAATTTAAGGGTAGTGCCCAGCACAGTGTCTGACGTATACAAAGAAAGCATGCTTCATCCCTCCACACACACGCACACACCAAACACCCTTTAAGGAACTCCTCCTGTCTGACACATAGAGTCGCAGGGTGGTACCAGAAGCTTGGCGACAGCTTGCCTCAGTTTCCACCCTTTGCAGATTGCATAGGGCGCTTTGTAACCTGGAAGACATTCAGCCTAGATTCTGTTAATTTCTTTACGCTTTCGCTCACCCTCTGTCTTTGCTTGAATTCTTTGTACCTGATTTCTCTTCTACCTCTTTCAACAATAAGAACAATAACAACAATACAAATGACAACAACCAATTAATTTTGTCTCTGTGGAGGGCTTGCTATGGGCAGGCAGCTGCTGCCTGCACTCCACATGTTTACATTTTCTTCCATACTCTTATTACGCATCTGCCTCCCTTCCTTCCTCCCTTTCTTGACTTTGTTCCAAGATTTGGGGGAATAATAAATCAACTCCAGAGACAGATAAAGGCTGCAGGCAGCTCTAATCCAAAAACCACTTTGGTCTTTCCATTACCTTCTGTCCTGTGCTGCCTCGGAGACAAATTCCCTCCCTCGCTCCATTTACACTTCATTTTCCATCCTCTTCCCAAAGAGCCAATGTGGTCAATATTACTAACCTTACTGGACACAAGAAGACAGCAGGGCTCAGCAGAAATACTTTTCTAGGGCCACAGAGCCAGGGAAAAACAAGTCTGGGATTTAAATCCAAGGGTATTTGGTCCTCAAATCGTATTCCTTATTCAGCAGAACAGCACTTGAACCCAAATGCCTGCAGGCCATCTCATCTATCTCGACAATCGCACTGGCACCATGTGACTCATTCAGAGGACACTCTCAGGCCAGAGTGCCAGAATCAGGGGATTCAAGGTGAATCCAAACCACACATGTTCTACCTAGGAGACTCACAAAGCCTCCAGTCTATCATTATTGACCCATCTATCAGCTCAATGTCTCCACTAGTAATGGAAATAATAAATGATACCAATATTAATAGCTGCTGCCATTAACGGAGCCCTCACTATATGCCACACCCCTAAAAACCATGAGAACCTTATAATGCTGGTGTGAGGATTATTCCTTTTCCACACACAAAGAACAGAGGCTCTACAGGTGCCTCTGACTTGCCTAGAGCAGATGGTGGGTGGGCTGTGGAGGCACTGGCACCTGAAATCACTTCTGTAATCCCTCCCACTATCGGGGAGGACTTGCTGCCAAGAAGAACATTTCCAGAGCCAGGACATGCCTCTCATTCCTGCCGCACAGCAAGGTCACTGAGGAGGGAGGCTTGGACTCTCCAGAAGCAGCCGGCGGGAGAGACCGTTTTCCCCACTGTTCCCTGTGATCGGTTAGCATAGAATCTGGATAGAACAGGCCCTACCTCTGAAGGCAAGGTGGTGGGTACAAAGGGCCGGGCAGGCTGATGTCTGGGGGCTTCCAGGGGCAGAGTAGGTGCTAAGAAGTCTTCCTGACCTGCCAGGTTATCGAATTGCTCATGCTGGCGATGGTGTTAATGCAGGTATATTCTGATGTGCCTGATATCTCCCGCGTTATCTTCAAAGATGAACTTAACTCTGATAAGTTCATCCAAGAGAACAGCCTGTGTCTTTCTGCAAGTTCATCCCTTCATTTCACAAATATTTATTGAAGACTTGACGATGTACCAGCCACGGCACTGTGCTACGTGCTGGAATGCAAATGTCAAGAAGGCAGCTTACATTAAAATGATTCTGAAAGTACCAACCAGGAATAAGAGAAGAAATCTGGAGGCATGTGCTGATTTGTCTTATTCTTTCCTAGTTTTGACAAATACACCTGGGGGAATTCACGTTCTGGGGGTTGGAAACCCTTCTGTGCAGCCCAGTCAAAGAAGATAGTTTGGACAAAGGGAATGATTGCCTCCAATTCACCAGTGCTGTTGACACCACTACCACCATCATCCTACCAACAACACTACTACTCACATCACTATATCATCACCACCATCAGTCCTTCTGCTACCATCACCACTGCCACCATCACCACCTTTCATCACAACTACCATCACTACCACCATACCATCACCATCACTATCATTATGACCACACCATCGTCATTACTATTATCATCATTACCACCATCACCATTGCCACCACCACCACCTCCATAACCACCACCATTATATCACCGTTACCATCATCACCACCACCACCACCACCATCACTACCATCATTACCATCATCACCATCAAGACCTCCATAACTGCTACCATCATTGTCATTACTACCACAGCATCATCATTATTATTATCATTATCAGCACTATCACCCTTGTCACCACCACCACCATCACTATCACTGTCACCATCATCACTACCACTACCACCATCACTACCACCATTACCATCATCACCATCACCACCTCCATAACCGCTAACATCACTGTCACTACTACCACAGCATCATCCTCATTCTCAGCACCATCACCCTTGTCACCACCACCACTTCCATAACCACCACCATCACTATCACTTCACCATCATCACAGTACCATTGCCATCATCACCATCACCACCTTCATAACCACTATCATCACTGTCATTACTACCACACCATCATCATTACTATTATTATTATCACCACCAGCTCCGTCATCACCACCACCTCCATAACCACTGCTATCACTACCACCAATACCATCATCACCACCACCTTCATGATCGCCATCACTACTACCATCGCCATCACCATCATCACCACCATCACTATCACCAGCACCATCATACCACCATCACTGTCATTACTACCATATCATCATCATTACTATTATCATCATCATCACCATCACTACCACCATTACCATCATCACCATTACCACCCTTATAATCAACAATGTCATCTATACTATAATAATCACCATTACCACTAATATTGTAATCCTCCATCATCATCATCATTACTGCTGTGAAGCCCCTACTGTCATTACTGTCACCAACACCTCTGCCATCACCAACAATATTATCCCTTGATATGGTTTGCCTCTATGTCCCCACCCAAACCTCATGTTGAACTGTAGTTACCAATGTTAGAGGAGGGAACGCATGGGAGGTGATTGGATCATGGGGGCAAGTTTCCCCCAAGCTGTTCTCATGATAGTGAGGGAGTTCTCATGAGATCTCGTTGTTTAAAAGTATGTAGCACATCCCCCTTTGCTCTCTCTCTGTCCTACCACTATGTGAAAGTATGCCTGCTTCTCCTTTAGCCTTCTGCCACAATTGTAAGTTTCCTGAGGGCTCCCCAGTCATGCCTCCTGTAAAGCCTGTGGAACTGTGAGTCAGTTAAGCCTCTTTTCTTCATAAATTACCCAGTCTCAGGTAGTTCTTTATAGCAGTGTGAAAACAAATACATCCATAATATAATAATTACCACCACGAATAACACCATCCCCATCACCACCGTCACACCGTCACAAGCATCATCACCACCACTATTATCAAAATCATTATTATTGCTATGACCATTATTGTCATCTAATACTGATCCCCACCATGTATGCACTGCTTTATAGCTTACTAAACACATTCATATTATCTCACTAATGCTCATGACAATCCAATGAATTGATACCATGATTGTTATTGTTTAACAGATGAAGAAGCTGATATGCAGAAAGGGGCTAAACAATTTCTTCAAACCACACAGCTCCTAAAGGGTAAGCTAGGACTGACCTTCAATTCTATTTCACCCAACACACCATCAGCTCTCTTCATCAGCTCTAAGTTGTTATGGAATGGCCTCCAATGTGCTATGTTTTTGCACCATGCCACAATCTTTGATGTTCATATCATGTGAATATGCTGTTGGCGAGTGGGGGAGGTCCTCAAAGTCATGCCCAAGTTTCTCTGCCACATGAATTCTAATTAAAGAATCCCAAGTCTTTGTGCATCTCTGTGAAATATCAGTTCAAGTCACCAAGTACCAGTCTTTTGCCCAGAACTGTCCTGGGATCCTCAAAGATGCTCAGAAGGGAAGAAAGAAAGGTCCAGGTCTCTGAGGAGAGGTCACTCTTGCTGGAGAGTCAAGCATGTTTATAGGGAATGATGATAGAACAGTACAAGGTAATCAAAGGCTAAATCATGGAGACAAATAGTAAGTTCCTTGGGAGAGGAGAAGGAGGAATCAAATGTAAGCTGCAGTGATCATGGGGAGACACTTAGGGGGACAAGGGTGGCGGTGAGAGGGCACAGTCTCTATCCCTACTTACTCGGTGCTTTTCTCATCCTCGCTGTCCACTACCTCCTAGGACCTTGTCCCACTCTCCTGAACATGGACAGCCTGACTCTGCTCCTTGCCTCCCACTTCTGATGGCATCTTCTTTCTGTTAACATCCTCCAAGTCACAAGCATACATAACATCACTGGCATTTTAAATTCCTTTCCCCTTCTTGTTGCCTGCCTCTGTGACTTTGCTCATCCTGTTCCTTCTGCCTAGAACTTCACTAACCTACATTCCTGCCTGGGCCAACCCCTAGCTCATTTGCTGAGCTCTAATGCCACCTCTTTCGGCCACCTTCTCTAATTCTCCAGCCCCTGCCCCTCAGATAGAGGTGCTTTCCCCCTCCTCTGAATCCCCACAGTGTTACATAATCTATAATGTCCTCTAGTTAAATGCTCAGGTTCAGCCTGGTCCAGAGATTCAGCATGCAGGCACTGGAGGCAAACCATCTGGTTTCGAATCCTGGCTTGTCCACTTATGAGAAGTGAGACATTGGACATTTGCTTATGCCCTCTAGTCTTCAGTGTCCTCATCTGGAAAGGGTCTAGTAATAGTGCTCGCTTCCTGGGGATACTGTAAGGCTTACATAAAGTCAAGCTGCTAAAGTGTCTAGCACATAGCATGTCATAGATTTGCTGTTAATGTAATTATTATGACCAGAGAGAAGTTCCTTGGGGACAAAGACTGTGTCCAACATAACTCTAATTTTCCAGCAGCTTCTTCTTCAGGGTAAGGCAAATGAGAGCCAGAATTGCCTCTAGCAGAGGCTACATGATATAGACCAATGTACAGAGTGGTCATTTAGCAAGGGAAAAACCAGGGAGGGCGGAATGGTAGCACCAGGTGAGAACAGATGCAATAGGCAATTGGGAATGACAGAGGGTCCCTGGGAAGATCAGGACAAGATTCAATGCTCATTGTAGTCCCAGGTTTTCCTACCTCCTCTTATAATGCACCCTGAGGACATATGAAATCATAAGGTGCTTCTAGGAAATGAGTGAGGCTTGCATTTGGAGTGTCAACATCAAGGGCTTTGGAAGTGGCCAAAGCTGGTGTGAACCCTGTTCTTCCACCAGGCCTCTGGGGGACTTGGGGCAAGTCACTTCTTCTCAAGACTCAGTTTCCTCATCTACAAAATAGGGGGATCAGTGCCTGCCTCTCACAGTGTGAGATTTCGTCTGTTACATGGGAATAATTGTACTGCCTACCACATAGGGTTGTTGTGAGGATTACATTAGTTTAATGTACCAAAGGCGCTTAGAGTGGTACTTGGCACAGATTGCTATATAAATGTCACAAGGACTATTTAAATGTTATGTTTGTTACTGTTGTTATTTTGTCAACACCTTGCACAGTCCTTGGCATGCAGCTGGTGCCCGATACAGATCGGTTTTTTTCCTTTTCCTGTCTGGTTCCAACTCCAATGCTGAAATGCCTCACAGGCACACTCAAGAGATGCTTAAAGCACTAGCAAAGTAGAGGCATGAAAAATCGAGTTTTGAAAGCATATTTGATTTCAGAAAAGTCACTAAAGTAGTCAACATGGGAAAAATCCAAACTTGGCAGACTTCCTTAGACTTATCTTACTGTTTCTCCTTTGAAATGCCTGTGTAGCCATTGGTGGGGCAGGGCAGGGTGGGGCGGTGGTGGGAGGACCTGATCATTTTAGTGTTAGGGCATACAGGGCTTAGAGTCCTAATCAGCCCAGGGCTGGATGTATGCAAAGGGGGAAGGAAAGAAGGGGAGCCCCTTGCTGCCCTGACTTCGATGGGTGGGGAAGCCTCCTGAAGACACCCCTGCTGAGTGCACGATTTGGACATCTGGAAGAGTCATACATGGGCGAATCCCAGAGATGGAGAGAAAGTGCAGCCTCAGTCACACGGATGCAAATGTGCCAGCTCCCCCAAGGCAGCTGGGAGCTGCATGGTCTCCACCAGAACACTCCTCTCACTCTGGGTCCAGGGTTGGCATGGCTGAGGAGCTGATGGAGCCAAGAGGAGGCTGTCATTTTCAGTTCCTGGGAGCTGGGAAACTAGCCGTCACTGCTCAGCCTCTTCCTGGGGCTCAGAGGCTTGCTTGTCCTGGATGTGCCCTCCAGCTGCAGGCAGGAGCCCAGGTGGTGGAGTGCCTCGCAATCAGATCCGCTTCAAGTACTTGCTCGCTAATCACTAGCCAATCAAGAACCTCCCTGAACCGAAGTTCCTAGTCTGCGAAGTGAGAATAATAATGAAACCATTACAGGCCTCCTACAAAAATAAAAAGATTGCTTTTTTGGGGGGATCCCCACCGACAGAGAGGTCCTACTAGACCCCCTGGAAAAGGCATTTGACTTTAATTCTCCAGGCCCTGCCTGTGTCTGTTTAGACTCCTACTTTGGTCACATTTTCTGGCTTCAAATCCCACACAAAGGCTCTGCGTGTAAGCCAGGCTGCCAGCCCGCTCTGGGATTCTGAACGTTATCAGTGAAATCCATTATGCAGGTAAGTCTCTAGTTGCGGTCCACACGGCTCTGTCCTGCACCCTGTTCTGGCCTGTGTTCTTAGAAGCAAGTTAGATAAAGACCTAGAATGCCTCCTTATCATATCTTCAGGTAGCAGAAAACTTGGAAGTATAGCGAAGATGACAGCTGGTGGAATCAAGATTCAGGATCTCACTTGGCTGGAATAACATTTAAAATGAGTAAATTAAAACTTAATGGGCATATTTCATCCTGCACTTTTTCTTTGTTGTTAAAAAGAAAGAGAGAGAAAGAAAGAAAAACAGACAAGCTTGATTGCAGAAATGCAAATCTGGGTTTCTGACTTCACAACGTCTTATATGAGATGACCAGGGCTGGGGTTCAGATGTCAGGCCTGACACTTGAGTTATGTGATTGTGGGCAAACCATTCACCTTCTCTGGACTCTATTTTCTTATTTGTAAAATGAGGCTTAAATCAGAAGTCTTCAAAGTCCTCTTCGAGTTTGATATATAATTTTGTATAATATAATACATATAGTTCCATTATCTGTGCTTTAGGCCAGTATTCCTCAGACTTCAGTGGGCATATAAACCATCTGGTGGTCTTGTTAAAATGCAGGTTCTGACTGGGTAGGTCTGACTGAGTTGAGGCCTGGGACTCTGTATTTCTTTTTTCTTTTCTTTTCTTTTTTTTTTTTTTGAGATGGAGTATTGCTCTGTCACCCAGGCTGGAGTGCAGTGGTGCAATCTCGGCTCACTGCAACCTCCACCTCCCGGGTTCATGCCATTCCCCTGCCTCAGCCTCCCGAGTAGCTGGGACTACAGGCGCCCACCACCACACCTGGCTAATTTTTTTGTATTTTTAGTAGAGACGGGGTTTCACCATGTTAGCCAGGATGGTCTCGATCTCCTGACCTTGTGATCCACCCACCTCGGCCTCCCAAAGTGCTGGGATTACAGGCGTGAGCCACCATGCCCAGCCGGGACTCTGTATTTCTAACAAGTCCCCAACTGATGCTGAGGCTGCTGGTCTGAGGAGCACACTTTAAGGAACATAGACCCAGATAGTAATAATTTACCTTTAGTGCATTCTATGTGCTGACCGCTGCATCTTACATGCATGATTGCATTTAATCCTCATAACAACCTGGGAGGGAATTACCAACAATATCCTCGTTTTCTAGATTATGTAGAGATGAAAGTTCACAGAAGCGAGGTAACCTGTTCAATGTCACACAGCTAATGAGTTGCAGAGCCAGGATTTGAATTCTAGGTCTGCCTAACCAGGAGTATATGCTCATAACAACCACACAACATACGCAGGTGATTTGGGCCAACATGTGGCTAAGGAGAGAAAGGAAATGAACGGGATAGCAGTAAGGTACTTGCAAATGTACTAGCAAGCTCTTGTGTTTTTTTTCTTAGCAGTAACAACCGCTTGTAAACCGACTGACCTCTCCTTGCCCACCTGGACCATGTGAAAACTCTGATCCAGGTCCCTAGTTCTGAATGTTTGCAATTCTAACATACTTGGAGGATATTTAAACACTCTATCTTCACTGACAGGCAATGATGGCTATAACAAAGGGAGAAAATTTTAGTTCACATAAATGATTAGAGCAGAGGAGAGACGTTTAATCCTATTAATGAATTTGCTAATTGGCCTTTTGCCCCCAATCATTTCATATTCAGGCTTCCACAGCATCAGATTAAATGGAAATAGATCTAGGGGGAGGCGGGGTTGGGATGGCGCTAAAAGCGTTTTGCTCAGGGCCTGCACGTAGCTCAGTTGTTCCGTGTGGCTAATGAGGTGCTTCAGTCTATCCTTGAATGTCTTCTCCCCAACATCCATGCACCCGTTTTGACAGTTTTTCTACTCAGGTCCCTAAGGTTCTGGAGGCAAAGCCAGGAGGAGAGGAGGTTAGTGTGGCAGTTAGAAGCTCAGGCTCTGGGATCAACCAGAACCAGGCTCTGAGATTCCCAAGTTCTATGACCCTGAGTAAGGCACTTCCCTTTTTAGAGCCTCAGGTTCCTCAACTACAAAATAAGAACTGTAACAGCATCTTGTCCTCCAGGGTTGGGGTTAACAAAATAACACAGGAAAGAACTGAGCAATGTACCTGGCACTGGGTGGAGGACATAGTGATTTGGGCTAGCATTATTATCCTCCCTGGCGGGTAACCTGCATTTTCATACCTCACTGTTGGGAATTGCTTTTACCATCTAAAGTTGACAACTTCCCTTAGGAATCACCAGAGAAACTGCTTAGGGTGCCAGTGACCATGAATATAGTGGCTCGGGATCTCAGAGGGCTGGAATCAGAGGCCACAGCTCAAAGGGATGGGGAGATTACCAAGGGTAACACCGTCATCATCCAGGTGGAGCAAGGCAGAAGGAAGGGGCCTGCCCTGAGATGAGACAACAGGCGGCAGCAAAGCCAGCACTGCCAACTCACCTGGTGTGCATCACCGTGTTCACTTCCTTCTTGGCCCTCATGCGGCCCTGTAGGGAGACCCTGTCCTTGTCCGCATTTTTGTTTTTTGTTTGTTTGTTTGTTTGTTTTGAGATGCAGTATCGCTTTGTAACCCAGGCTAGAGATTGCGCAATGGCGCAATCTTGGCTCACTGAAACCTCTGCCTCCTCGGTTTAAGCGATTCTCCTGCCTACGCCTCCTGAGTGGCTGGGATTACAGGAGCGTGCCACCACACCTGGCTAATTTCTGTATTATTAGTAGAGACGGGGTTTCACCATGTTGGCCAGGCTGGTCTTGAACTCCTGACTTTATGATCTGTCCACCTCGACCTCCCAAAGTGCTGGGATTACAGATGTGAGCCACCATACCTGGCCCATTGTCCCCATTTTAGAGAGGAGGAAACTGAGGCCTAGAGAGGCTCAGCTATGAACCGAAGAAAAGGAGTTGAATCCCAAGGCTCTCTTATTTTAATGCAGTGCTCCTAACCATAATGCAATCCTACTTCTAGCTTTCTGATTTGAGTGGTATGTGGTTCCTACTTCCCCCCACCGCACCAATGAAGCTTTTAGTCTGGCCTTGAATAACAAGATTTAATCCAAAGTACTACTCCCATGGCTGGGATATGGGAAGCTAGCAATATCGCAACTGACTGCAACTACTTCCAGAAGGTGACCTATTTAAAATACTACTGGGAGGAAAGGGAAGCATTTAAAGAGAAGTTTCTCTGGAGGCCCTAGGACTCTTAGGCTCTCTCTCTCTTTTCTAAAAACTGCTCCTTCCCTGCCTGATGAATGGGAACATCAGCTCCAGGGCCATTATGCAGAATTTTGCAGAGCTTCTCCCCAGGAGCAGACCTGGATTCCTCATCTGCACCGCTGCATTCCAGCACCACTCAGAGCCATCGAGAATGCACACTCTGGCCCATCCATCCTTACCTCCATGCCGCCAGCATCCATCAAGTCTGGATGCAGTGTCAGGCCTGACAGAGGCCCTGGGATAAGACTCAGTCCCTGAAAGCTAGCCAGAGAGATAAATGTGTAAACCCACAATGACAACCTCATAGTGTGTTCAGAACTGTAGTGAGGGGAAGCAGCAACAGCTATGAGGGAAGAGAGAGGGGAGAGATGTGCTCTGCCTGCAGAAGCTGGGAAAGGCTTCCCAGAGCGGTGGCATTAAATGGGGCCTTGAAGGCTAAGTAGGAGTTGGCCAGGTGAATGAGGAGATGGAGGAGGAGGGAGGATGAGGAAGCCAGAGTGGATCTTAGGCAGAAATGACAGCAGGGAAACAATGCTGAAGGACATTTGTGAACTGGCTAAGTGAACAAATGAACAAGTGGATAAATATACAGATTCTGATCTCACCCAGGCAAGGCAAGGGTGAACCTGAAATATAAGGGAAGACAAGGGGAGTCACCATGAGTCAGTCTCTACTTTTCTTTCAGCAAAAGAGTGAAAACTTAGACATCTCCTCACCTTCTCCAAAGATGCTATACACCTACCAGTATCCAAAAAATTACCAGGACTCTTCTTGACTGAATTTATATTTTTCAGCTTTGGAGAACATGACTATCAATGCTCTTTGTGAAAAGATAGTCTTTTAATTATAGCTGTTCTGTCACTTCATCATCCATTCATTTATGGACATATTCATTCATTCATGCAGTCATTTATTCCATCATTCTTTCTGTCATTCAGTTGATAATTCATTTGTTTCTTCATTGATTCACTCCTTTACTGCTTCCCCCATTCATTCAATCATTCATCTTTTCACTCATTTGTTAAAGCATGTGCTCACTTATTCACTTACACATTTACAAAGCATTCATGGAGCAAGGCCCATCCACATAGACAAAGAGATCTAAGCCTTGGCCCTTTTCCAGAGACGAAGTCAAAACAATCCCACTGATTTTAGGCAGTAAGTCCTTCCCCTCTGTCTTCTGTTCTTTTCCATCTCTCTCTTTCTGTTTATCTTGAGCTCCGCTGAGCTTCTTCTGGGATTGAGGGACCAGAACTCTGCCTGGTACTGGATGTGGGTTCCTCATACCTTTGTGATTATGAGGGGAGTGGGAGTAGAATCACTGTTCTCAGCACTTTCCTGCTAAATGGTAAACAGATTCGGTACATTTCATGGACAAAGTCAATTCAAAACCAGCAGGCTGAGTAACAGAATTCATTCCCGGTAGAGGGCTGGTAACTGAAATTCCAGCGGGAAACTAACTTTTCCCACAGGGTCTGCAATTCTAGAAAATAATGGAGAGTGGCCAACCATGCCATTGTTTATAATTTCCTCTAGAAAATTTTTTATTAAGTACGTACTATGTGCACAGAACCAAGCAGAGAGTTGTGAAGGATGAGTTAGATGAACTCCTACCCCAAGAACCCTGCCCTCTGGTGGAGGGGAAAGGGGGTTAACATCTCCAATGATTGTCTAATTCCAAACACGGATTGTGAGTCATAAGAAAACGTATGCCTTGAAAGAATACGGGAATTCGGATGGGAGAAGTCACTTCTCTCTGGGGCTTGGAGAAGGCTTCCTGAATGTGGAAACTGCTGAGTGAGGTCTTAAAATGTGCATGGAATTTTAACTATTAGACAAGGTAGCAAGGGGTGGGGTGGGAGAATATTACAGAATTAAAAGGACAGGCAAAGATGCAAAGATGGGTAAAGACCAAAGCACAAACATTTCTATAAATCAGGATTCTCCTTTTGCAGATAAAGAAACTAGCATTTACAAGCTAAAATGACTTGCCATACAGGACTATGTGACAACAAGACCACTGCTTCTCTATGTCTCTCTGTCTCTTGTCACCCTCCCAGATCTTTAGGTTGAAAATACTGCCTTGACCAATAAACCCTAAACCCAGCCTCATCAGGTGCACTCTGCTTCCATAAGTTCCCTGAGGTGCTCATTGATCTAGGAGCAAATATGGGACTATTAGGAACATTCCCATGTTTGGCCCTATATTAACCAGTACCATATTAACTCACCATGTGGCCTTAGAAAAAGCATCTGATAGCCATGGAGTTGAGTTTACTCACCTATGCTATGACTATTCTGGAGATCCGAAGCTCAGCCCTTTCAGAAAGTTCTGCATGCTTGCACTCGGTCATGGAGGATTTTTAACTCAGCCACCCCTGCAGTGTAGGATTATTTGCTAGTAGGCAATTCTCTATTGAGATGGCCTTGATCTAGTGATGTTGTCCCTAAATTCTCCTGCCCCCCCGACAAGCCCAGCAGTTGCACCTGTATGGTCCTCCTCTGGTTCTCCTCAATGCCCTAGCCTGTCTCACTTGCCCATTCAAGGCCAGGAGCAGTGTCCTTGGTGTGTCATGCACATGCAAAACTGCTAGAGCCAGAAATTCTATCTGGGACTGGGATGCAGAGGCTGAATCCCAAAAGCAGGGCTCTTCTACTTTTAATTAAAGACACACAAAGATCCCAAACAGAGAGAAAGACAGGAAGTGAACCTGAATATTTTTATTCAGTGGCATGGCTCTTAAATTACTTTAGATTTCTGTTGCCTTTAGAGAGCTCTCTCTGAACACCAGGTTGGGCTGGATATCTTCTTGCAGCACTAATCATGCAGAGTTTTTGCCCCATTTAAAAACTATGTATGTTTCTAAATTGTATTATCAAAGCATTCAGGATTTTAATTGAGCAGGCTTTGATGTTTTCAGGACAAGCCACAGAGTAGAGGTCAGTGAGGGCTGAAGCAAGGGACGAGCATCTGTGTGCCTGGGTTTTTGGTCCTAGTTATCTGGATAGGGCTGGATAAGGTTTCCAGAAATGAGCTGTTAAGACTCTCAGATGTACTGCCTACTTGGAAAATGGCCTTACTCTGGACGTTTGGAAGCCCCAAACAATAGAGCCACAAATTGAATAGTTCCTAAAATTTGCAGACCACTTATAGCTCAGAGCTGTGCTAAATGCTTGACTTGCATGATCCTTGAAATCCACACAACACAACAGCTATTTTAAGATGGTAACTACTACTACCCCTGTTTTATAGTTGAGGAAAACAAGGCTTAGTCATCCAGCTAGTAAGTGGCAGAGCCTGAATTTGAACCCAGCAGGGAGACTGATTCCTGAGTTGAAAAATCCCAACTGCTCTCTTCTGACCGCTTCTAATTAGATCTGAGCCTCACGTCTCTGAGATCATAGCAGCAGCTTTGGTGAGAGCATCAACCACAAAAATATTAGAATTTGAGAACCAAATGGAACCTGAGGAAATGCCTAATGTGAATTTCTCCTTTTACAAAGAAGAAACGGGGACCCCAGTGGGGAAAAGTGACCTGGCCAGGATAGGATCCCTGACCACTAGCCTCCCCAGCCAGGACTCCCTCCAGGTTTCCAAGCTGCTTCCCATAGAAGGGTCTTCTGCTGATTAGCATTCCACTGTGCAAGGCAGTGAGATGACTCTGCTCCGGGGGCAAATGCCTGGGGGAACATATGCAGCTGGACCCCTGGACAACTCACGCCAGTGTCACAGGCTTTGTGCGGGAAAGGCTGAGTGCTCAGTGCTTTGGTAGCTTGTCTTGGGAGTCCACCCATTGGCCCCGAACCTGCCATGAGTCTCAAACAAACATTGTTGTGAGGGTTAAATGAGAGTTGTTGATAAAACACCTAGCACTATGGCAAGCACATAGTAGGGGCACACTGAATGCTAGTACCCCCTCTTCTCTTTCTTTGAATCTGAGACAGAAGCAAAGACCTTTGTACTTTGGGGATCCTGCAGGAATTCATCCAGGGTAAATTCCTGGATGTTTGGGGCAGGAGAAGGAAATGGTAGACAGCAGTGCCTGAGCTCTTACTCTTTCCCCAGCCCTATGCAAGGAGCTCCGTATTCATCATTCATTCGATTCTCACATCCTTACAACAACTTCCTCTGGGTCCCTGGTGGCTGCAGCCAACACAGAATACGAAGCAGAGTCCCCCCTTCCTCGACTTCCTACATAACCAGTTTCCTTCCAGGAAGTAGCATACGAATTTTATGGATGAAAACCTGAGGCTTAGGGAGGTGGGGGGACTTGCCTGAGGTTCCAGAGGCAGGGAGTGATGGAGCTGGGATTCATACCCAGACTCAACTTGACTCAAGGCCTGAGATCTTTCTGTGACACCCAGCTCCCAGGAGAGTCACAGGCATGCAAAATACTTAAAAACAAGCCCCTGACTTTCCTGTCCCCACAGTCCCCTGGCCTCTGAGACCGCATGGTGGCCAGACAGGTGATGAGGGAGAAGACCTAGATTTGGTACTGAAAATTGTCCCCAGTCAAGCAGCATCCCAGGATCTGCAAGAGGTGAGGCTTGGAGTGTCAAGGCCTTGGGCTGAGCTTTGCAGATCTGTTCTGGTCAGGACTGGTAAAAGGGCAACCAGTCCCTTCCTTGCCAGCAGGACGTGTAACTCAGCTGGACAAATGGGTCAAAGCCTCTTCCTATGTTCTAGGCTGTAAATGCCAACTCAGATTCAGCACCTAAGATCTGCACCCAGAGATCGCTTTCCTTGGGGCTCAGCCAGCCTGATGCCTCTGGGATCTAGGCCAAAAGCTGGGACCCCTTCTTCCAGGGGGTTTCAAGGACAGTTTACTTGTGCAGATCTCTGTGGTTCTAACCAGGGTGAGACCAACCGTGTTCTAAGAGGAGAAGGGGTCCCTTACCCCCATTGCACTTCTACTCACTATCGGGCATATACGGTAGGAGCTGTAACTCGCACCTGTATCCAGGATGGGGGCTCCGATGGTAGAACTTGAATGTTTAAGTGTCAAAGCTACTTAAAATCTTACCACTCATAGTGACATTCAAACATTAAACAAAACAAAACCCATCATTTCCCGTTTCCTAACTGCTTCCAGTCTCTTTATTCCAGCAACTAACTTTCGAACTGCTGGTAAGGAGACCTGCATTGTCCTCCAGGGCCCAACACACTGGTTCCAACTTCATCTGGACCCATTTGAGGACTCTCTCACAGGTGGTGAGATCAGCTATGCCTCGGCTGGGGACAGGTGGTGATGGAACAGCGTCCAGGCAGAAGAGACTCCAGGATATTAAGCTTTTTAATCCTTGATGTAAGCTCAGCTCCCAGCCAGCCCTTCACGGTTGCTCCTCCTGACTCCCGGAGCCACCAGGACATAAGGCCTGGGAGTTTTACCCCCGGCGCTAGCTGATTCCTTTTGGCTTGCAGAGGTTTCGGGGGTGCAGACAGAGCACTCTTCCTGATGAAGGGACTCGCAGGTCTGTACCTGGCATAGCCGCCTGGGAGGAGTGTGGGAGTGTGGGAGCACCCTCACTGAGTGCTCAAACGCCAGCTGTCACACACACTTCCACCAGAGAATCCAGTCACCCCCACCTGTGAACGTGCCTCTTCCTTCGGCTCCCAGAGATTTCCCCAGGAGGAGAGTCCCGGCGCCTGATGCCCCAGAGGGGTCCAGTCGCCGATGGGGCAAACATCCACTCCGGCTCCCTCCTCTGGTGTTCACACCAACCCTCCCACCGGTTTCTCTCTCCTTTGGATACAATCATCTGTCCGGGCTCCTCGTGGAGAGGGGAGTCCGGACTAAGGGAGGCAGGTGGCACACCCCACCTCGGCGCCCAGCACCCCCAAACCCAGACAGGGGAACAAAAGGAAGAAGGAGGTCGCTTACCTTTCGAGGGTCGCCTTTGTTTGGTTTGCAGAGATGAGAAGGTGCCCATGACGGCCCCCATGGCGGCGAAGACTTGCGTGCGAGTTGGGACCCCGGGCCCTGCCCCTCCCCTTCCCTGGAAAGAAATCCCCGTGGTTTGTCTACTCTGAATTGGAGGAGAGAAAAGCGACCGGCAGCTCGCCTGCAGCTTGGTATTCAGCGAGCGTGGAGCCGAGGCTAGGAGGTTTCTGGATTCCTTCTTCAGCCCGGCACATGCAGGGACTCAGGGCTAGCTGCTCCCCGCGAGCCTTCGGAACCGCTTCCCCGCGCGAGGACCCGGCCCGGCCGGTTCCCTCGCCCAGGGCCGAGGACGGTGCCCTGAAGCCTGCCTGGCACTGGACTCGGGGCCAGCGCGCCCGCCCGGCCAAGGCTGCCGAGCCAGCGCCGCGTGCGGTGCGGGAGCCGCGGTCCGCCCGCCCCTCCTGCCGCACGCTCGGCTCCCCTCCCGGCGCTCGGGCTGGGTCTCGGAGGGCCGAGTACCAATCATGAATGAACAGAGCCCGGACCGCGCGGCGCGCAGCCACAGCGCGCCCGCCCGCTGCCTGCTGCCTGCCGCCAGCGCTCGGGGCGAGAGTCGGAGCCGCGGAGGGGGCGGCGGGCTGGCAACTGCGGAGGGGCGGGGCGGGGGCGAGGGCTGCACGGTGGGGGCGGGGGACACCCGGCCCTGCGCCCTCACCCTCGCGCACCCTCATCCGCCCGGGGTCTGCGCGGGACCCCCAGGAGCATGCGACCCTAAAAGACAGATCCGGGGCCAGGTACCTGGCTGATGGGTGCGGTTCAGGGGGCAGTAGATTGAGTGGCCCCAGGGAGACTCTGTGTGTGTGTGTGTGTGTGCGCGTGTGTGTGTGATGTGCGCGCGTGCGTGTGTGTGTGTGTGTTCCTGTGTGTGGTGCATTGTGATTTCATTTGACTTCAAGGGAAATCTTATTTAACCCACTGCCTGAACTCATGGGGACGGGGAAAGTCGGCCCCACCCAGAAAGGGGTGAAAAACACATCCAAATGGATGGTCACAGCAAGAAGGTGCCGTCCTGCTCCACGGGTCCTTGAGGGTTCTGCAGAATTCTCCCATGGCAGGGCCCACCTTCTACTGACAGGAAGTTGGGGAGGAGAAAGGAGCCCTCAGCCCCTCTGAGCCTTTACACTCCCAGTTTCCTTTTTCTGTTTTTTTGAGAGGGAGTCTCGCTCTGTTGCCCAGGCTGGAGTGCAATGGCGCGATCTCTGCTCACTGCAACCTCTGCCTCCCAGATTTAAGCGATTCTCCTGCCTCAGCCTCTGGAGTAGCTGGGATTACAGGCGCCCACCACCAGGCCCAGATACATTTTTTTGTACTTTTTAGTATAGATGGGGTTTCGCCATATTGGCCAGGCTGGGCTTGAACTCCTGACCTCAGGTGATCCACCCGCCTCGGCCTCCCAAAGTGCTGGGATTACAGGCGAGAGCCACCGCACCCGGCCTGCTCTCTCGTTTTTCTGTTTCTTTCCTCCTTGGTTCTCCCTCTTCTCCCTTTCCAGCTCAAAAATTTATTAGCCATCAGCTCCTGGCATGGGTTGTTAGTGCTTGAAGGGGCAATGATTAGATTCAGGAAGCCATTTCCCTTCTGTGGGTGGCTTCTCACCCAAAGGGCAAAGTTTGCGTCCCTGCCTGTGAACTCAAAGCCTTGTGGTGTTGAAATGCAAGATTTGCTCCCTGGAAGGTGGAGGAAGAGCTTCCCTCCCCCAAGTCTGAGCTGCTTGGGTTCCCACTGAGACCCATTGTGACACCAAGAATCCTTTACCCAAGCTGGCCCCCACACTCCCACCTGGTGATTTTCTCTCTGCCACACAGATACACACCATGTTAGCAGTTCACAGAATGCCCGGACATACGGCCTCATAAACAAGCATGCATGCCCATAAAGTCCCACAAACATATGGGCGCAGCTCCTTAAGTCCGCACAGACATTGCTATTGCACACACAGACAGACCCAAGGCTCATAATACACCTACAATTGCCGCCCACAAAGATGGAGAGACACACAAACACACAGGCATGCAGATGCACACACAGTGCAAAACTGCATCACAGTCACCACATTCACACAGGCTGAACGCCACACAGGCACAGAGTTGAATCCCCAGGATACAAGCCCCTTGAGAGCTGCTTCCCCTAATGCCAGCCCATGAGCTGTCCGCTCAGGGCCACAGGTGGCCTGTGACTTGGCCAGGGTCCCTGAATAGTTTTCTTCACCTATGCAGCATTTAATGCTTTTCTGCAATTCCAGCATGTGTCCTGTTTTGTGCAACAGGGGAGGTGTGCTTACGAACATACTTCCTTTCCTTTGCATTGCCAACTGCTGTGCAACCACATTGTCCACGTGATGCCCACCAAAGCCCTGTGAATTAAGCAGGTGCCTGACCATCACCACAGAGAGAAATTGAGGCTTACCTAGTGTTAGAAATTTGCCTGAATTTGCCCAACCAGGATGTGGGATTAGAAGTTGGTTTCCAGGCCTCTGTCATGGTCTCCTGGGGAATCCCCTGCTCACAGATGAGGGCACTGAGCCAGAAAGACCTGCTGGGAGTCCCATCAGATTCACAGCCTCTGCTCTCCTAACTGCCAGCTCAGGGCTTGTCCAGGCCAGGGAAGCCTTGAATCCTGGAAGACGGGGCAGGGGCTGGTCCCTGCTTCCCTCCTGCCTTCTCTGTTGGGGAAGAGGGCGTGTGAAGCTGAAGCTCGGGGTCACTAGAGGACCAAGTAGGATGTCCAGGATTCAGGGAACAGAGGAGAGCCCTTTGCCGAGGAGAAGGTGAAGCCACCCTGGGTGTCTTTGCCAACTTCTCCGGGACACCACTGTGGGAGCACCAAGCTACCTCCCCCTCGGGGATCTGCTAATTTTCATGGTACCTGAATGACCATAAGGACAGCACTTGAGAGATCACAAAAGTCTAGAATGTCATCCTCTCATTTCTGCTTCCCCACAACCCACTGAAGAAGCAGGGTACAGATGACTTGCTCCATTTTGCAGATCAGAAATAGCAAAGTGCTTCTGGATGTGTTTGCCATTGGCTGCCTCTGAACAGTAGGTGTAAAGTGAAGTCACCAAAATAAAATCCAAACCATTGAACATGAATTATGAGGTCTTTTTTGTGGCCTGTGGCTTCTTCTACAAATCCTCCCTGACCCCGGTGCTCCCTCTGTGGCTCAGCCTACCAGACCCCTCACTATTTCTCAGATGTGTGTTGTGGTTCTGCTTCAGGGCCTTTGCACGTGCTGTTCCCTCTGCCTGGAAAGTTCCTCACCTCTTTCTCCTTCTGGCCACCTGCTGCTTACCCTGGAATATCTACTGCAGATGCCATCTCCTCCAGGGATCCCTCCCTGGCCCCGAGTCAGTACCCCGCTTGCGGTTTCCATAGCACTCAGGGCTCCTTGTCTTATCAGAGGACTCCTTGCTTTGTTTCTCATTGTTGCATTCCTTGCCTGTCTCTCCCTCTGGACTGCTTTAACTGATTTACATACTGATTTAACTCTCTACTTTCTGCTTACTCTCTGGTTTCTGACAGGGGTGCAGTCAATCTATGCTGAATAAATGAATGACTGAGTTGATTTTCTTTGCTCAGTGACCCAGTTAGTAAGTAAAAACTGATGATTACCAGATCATCCTTGCCCCTTAAAGGAAGACACATGCTCTGCCAAGTGAAGATTCATTCATTCACTTATTCATTCAACAAATATTAATTCATTCATGTATCTACCATGTACCAGATATTTACATGCACAATAGCTCATTTATTCCTGCAGACGTCTTGTGACATAGGCATTATTTGCAGATAAATACACACACGTGCGCACGTGCCCGCTGTACAATGCAGCCGACATCACCCCTGAGATGCTCACAAAGAATGTGTCTAAGTAGGAGAACACAGGTAAGTGTGAGGGGCAAGAGAGAAAGATGATGATAACAGGCCCTCTCTCTGCCTCCTGGGAACTTGCAACAGAGAGCAGAGAACTGCATGGGGAGAGAGGGAGTGACAGGAGTGCTGAGGAAGCCTCCCATCAGTCACCCTGACTGCAGGAGCCATTTGTCCTGTTGTCCCTGCCATGATGTACTCACTATGGCAACCTTGCCAGCCCCATCCAACCTGAGCTTCAGTGGCTGTGGCTCCCTTTACTCTGGAAGGTGAGTTAGCTCATGCACTGTCTCCAGCTCTGACCCCTCCCTCATGAACCCTGGTGTAGACTGAATGTTTGTGTCCCTCCAAAATCCCTATGTTGAAGCTCTAAGACCCGGTGTGCCTGTATTTGGAGAAGGGGCCTCTAAGGAGCTAATGAAGGTTAAAAGAGGTCATAAGGGTGGGGCCCTGATCTGATAGAGTTAGTGTCCTTACAAGGAGAGACACCAAAGACCCCCCATGCACAAAGATGTCACATGAGCATACAGGGAAAAGGCAGATGCAACCCAAGGTGAGAGGCCTCACCAGACACCAACCCTGCTGGCACCTTGATCTTGGACTTCCAGTTTTCAGAACCGTAAGAAAATAGATTTCTGTTGTATAAGCCACCTAGACTGTGGTATTTTTTGAAGGCATTCCAAGCGGACCGATACACAACCCCAGTGTCAATCCATGAGCTCAGAAGGTTCTAGGTGCAAGGCCTTCGTTCTGCCATGAGACTCCATATAGGACTCCTTAGGGCACCCCTCTGAGGCTGTTCAGGGAGGAAGGAGTGAGGTCGTCAGACCTGCAGAAATCCTGTTAAAACATGCATGTGCTTGTCTGAGTTTATGTAACACACAAGTCCTGTTCTTTCCCTCCCTTACTCTCTCCTGTCTTCCTCTCTGTATCTCCTTCTTTCTTAATTTATTTCTTCCTCCCTGCTCCTTTTCTTCTTCCCTACTCAGTGCTCCCTCAGCCATGTTTCTTCTCATCCTTATGGACAATAGTAGTTCCTTCCAGGCACAGAGGTAACATAGCATCAGATTGAGAGCACGAATTTGGGAGGCTGCTAGAACTGGGTTCAAACACTGAGCTTGCCCCTTTACTCTGAAACTGTGGACATGATGAGTACGATCTGTGAACCCTGCTTTCAGCTTCTTGTGGATTACATTCATAATTCCTTTAGTAACTGGTTGTGTTGCTGTGAGGGATTGGTGACATGATGTTTGTAAGGCTCTTAGCAGGTGCCTGGCACAGAGTGGCCCATTATTGAAGGTGGACTGCCCTATTCCTGTTGCTATGGGCCAGACATCCTGCTGGGCTAAAGGGGTATAAAAATGAGTAAGCCACAGCCTTTCCCTCGGCTTCCATCTTTGCTCTTCATCTGTTTGATAGGAAATCTATTCTCAGGGTCCCCATCTGGTATTAAAAGACTCAGATTAGTTAAGGAAGGGAATGCAGTTGGCACCTGATTATGTGCAATTCAGCACTACGCTTGCTGCTGTCTTGTACCATTTCCCAAATGTTCTGCATGCATAAGTCTGGCCTCAAATAGACTGGGAGCTTTTAGAAAGCAAAGGCCGAGTCTCCTGCTTTGCATTTCCCCACTCCACCGCCCCCATCCACCGCCACTCAGCCTGGCCCAGAACATCCTAAGTGTTCTACAAATACTCAAACTGAGATCCTTCAGGGCAGGGGAAAGGGTGTCATCATTTACCCTGAGTTCATATGAACCCAATCCCATGTCGCCTGGTATGTAACCCTGGCCCTTAGCCTCCCCACCTGTGGAACATGAACCCAATCATGTCATGGGGTTGTGAGAATGGGGTAAGATAAAGTAAAGGGAAAGCACTTGTCTCTCTGTAAAGCACTCTGCAAAAGTCCTTTATTGTTATTTGCTTTGGGGTTCATTGGATCATTCATTCATTCATTCAATGAATATTTATTAAGCACCATCTACCTGCCAGGCACTATTCTAAATATATGGATCAATAACGAGCAAGAAGAGGCAAGAGTACCTGCTCTCAGGAAGCTGGAGGTCTAGAGCTAAAGAAAATCAAATCATCTCCTCATCGCAAATTGCATTCAGGCTGGGAAGGAAAGAGTGGGGCAGTAAGCTCAGGGTAGCAGGTGCTTGGAGAAGCCAGGTATCACCTTGTGTGAACAGTGAAGTGATGACATAGGACATATAGGTCTTCAGAGGGCAGGGAAGTAGATATGACTTTCAGGTCAAGGAGATGAGGCTTAAAGTCCTGAGTTTGTTTTGTGACCTTGGGCAAATTATTTCACCTTTGAGCCCCTCAATTTCATCATGTTTGCAAGGAGAACAATCTCAGCAATATCAATGGAGGTTGCAGGGTGAGGTTGAAAGTTACTGTGGTTACAAAAGTGCCTGACACAGGGTCTCCCTGGCTGGAACACAGTCCTGATTCAGAAAACACAAACTCCATGCTTCACTTTCCTCTTCCAGTCCCCTTTGCTTGGACCTTCTCCCCTACCTCCCCAGGAGGAAGAAAAGACCTTTGAATAGGACTTGGGTTTGGGAAGCAGCTCTCCCGGGCTGCATTCTTATGCATCAAGCATGGCCTCATCTGTCAAGGTTGATCATGTTCTGGAGGGAGCAGGACTGACGTGGACTGCAGGGGAAGCCGGGGAAGCCAGGGCACAGGCTCTGCCCTTCATGTCCTGATGGCTGCGCTGCTCAAGGATTCCCCCTTCACGCTTCTGCACTGCCACAGTCTCCACCAGAGCTGAGATGAGTTCAGACAGAGTGCAGCCACCCACGCAGCTGGGACACTGGCGGTAAAGCCCTCCAACTTACCCAGATCCTGCTAGGAGTGCGTGTGTGGCGGGGCGGGGGCAGGGGTAGTCAGGGAGAGCGAGAAGGATATTCCTGGAGACCAGGGAAGTCATGGGTGCCAGCACTATGCTTGGCGCAAGGCAGATACTTCATGAATATTGATCAAATGGCTGTCTGGGGGGTGGACGGAAGGGTGGATAGAAAGGGGACGGGTGGCTAGATGGATGGATTCAAATATGTTCTAACAAACTGTAAGTATCTGATAAAACCTGTGAATCTTTTCCCCCAGAGTTACCATGCAGCATGAACACATGCTCACACTTGGTGTAGAATTCCAGACCCTCCCCCGTGAAACACAGCCTTGGACACTTGGTGAAGAAACTTTGTGCTAAGAAGGAAAGGTTATGGTAAGTGATTTTATCCATTCATCCCTTAGCTGTGTGCCTTTAACTTCTCTGATCCTCAGTTTCAACATCTATAAAACAGGTACAATAATCATGCCTATGTCTTAGGGCTGCTGTGAGGATTAAATGACTAGAAGCATTTAAGTGCTTTAGTGTGGTACCTGGGAGATTGCAAGGCTCATGAAAAAGGCAGGTCATTAACATATCCACTAATCTGCATTCATTCATTCAATCATTCATTCACTCATTCATTCATTCACTCACAACTTTGTGAGGGCATCGAGTGAGTGCCTCTCATTCATCTCACCTGAGCAGGGCTCTGGGGCTCTCTGCAGAGCTTGATTCTCACTGCATTAGGGAACTCACAGTCTCAGGGTGCTTAGGTAAACAAGTCACTATAACATCCCAGACTTCACCAAGATCCCTCTCTAGTTCTGCTGCTGAGAGTCAAAGGCACCGAAGTCCTAGAGACTCGGCAAGGTCAGGGGTCTAGATCAGCCTAGGAGGGTGAAGGTCAGGGTGGAGAAATCAAGGGTGGAGCTGGGTAGAAAGGGATGGGAGCTGGAGGGAGTGGAAGTGAGACTTGAGCAGAGCAGAGCTGAGGTGGGGTGAGAGTGGCCCTGGGCAACTGCATTTCCAGGCCACAGTGGTGAGGTTGAGGGTGGACAGGCGAGACTGAAATAATGGGGGCAGCGGAGACAGATGTTGTAGTTAGAATTCCTTGTCTTTCTAAAGTGTGTGCAAAACATGGATCCATAATCTCCTTGGGTAAATGTCCAGGAGTCAATGGTGTTTCCTCCCCTGCTTTAGTCTCCCGAGGTGATAGAGTAATTGCATTAGCAGTGGCGGCCTCTGTTTATGGAGTTCTTGCCGTCACATGCCTGATCTCACTTAATCATTTCAATAGCCCCATAAGGAAAGACTCTCATTATCTCCTGTCTTATATATGAGGTAGCTAAGGCACAGTGAGGTTAAGCAACCTGCCTGAAGTCACACAGTGAATAGATGGAGAAGCTGGCCTTGAACTCAGATGGTCTGACTCCAGAGCTCACACTCTTCGTGTAGCTCCAAGTCCTCCTGCTGCTCTTGCCACTGACCTCTAGCACTGTTTCTCTAGGGAGGCAGCAGTTCACTGGGGATTCACAGATAGGAGAGATGGGTGCATAGGGTAGGTACAAGGGTCCCCAGCCCTCTGAGTGGTGGATGATGCTCCCACCCATCCTTTTAGTGCCTGAGGGCTGCAGTTGTGATTACCAGCCTGCCAGGGTGCACACAGGGTCTTTCCCTCTTCAGCTCCTGCAGCCTGAAGACCCTGAGGAAGTGAGCAGGGAGGGGAGGGGGGAACAGTAACCCTGCTGCTGCCTGATGATTAGTAATCATGCCAGTGATGAGCCGATGAGCACACCCCTGACCCTGCATGGCCCGCTGAACATGTCAGAGCTGGCTCTGGGCTCCCAGGCTCTCCACTCCCGGCATTGCTGCTACTGCAATTGAAGCCTGAAGAGGGAAGAAACCCAGGAGGAGGGAAGGAGGAAGGAATAGGGGAGAAAAGAGTCTCAGTTGCCCTCGTGCTGAGGACTCACTCTGGGACAGGGCCCGCAAAAATGAGGCAACATACAACTGAGATATTAACGGATGTTCCTTCTGTTACTTCCTGTGACCACACACCCTGTTGCACATTTGAGCTGTGGCATTCACTACCTGTGGAAGAGGTGGCACAGAAACAATGGTCACATCTTGGATTTTGAGACGAAACGCCTGGAAGAATATATGACCAGTTGGAGGGCAGGAGCAAGAGGGGTTTGCCCTTGTCCTCCACTTCAGGCGGAGTTTGAGGGTTGGTGGCCTGTTCAGCACTGAAACCACAGACTTCAGTGGAATGTGGGCGCTGAGAGCAGACCCTGGGAGAGTGAACACAGCCTAGGGTCCCCCTCTGAGGCCTGCTACCTCTGTGTGTAGCAGGAGCATAGTACTGTCACTGACCTGGGTGTCTTTTTCAGGCAGGGGTTCCTGACCTGCCTCTCCTGGGCAAGTCTGGTAAGGAGAAGGGGAATCTTCCCCTGCACCCAACAGTAGTGGGGTCCAGAAAACCCTCCTAGAGCCTGGGAAGCTCCAGCTGCGACCTGAATGGCACAGTGACCACAGAGTGCACAGGAACCAGAACCTCTCGGGGCGCCTTTCTGGAGGCAAGCACCTTTCTGATAGGGCTGCCCGCCGAGGTAGAGCCCACTTCATACTCCATGCTCCATAAGCCCATCCCAAAACGTTCAGGCAACACTGGGGATGGGGCATCCTGAACTGATTGAGGGTTCTCTGCCACTAAGAGGAATGGGAACTTGGAATAGAAATTAAGTTCAGTGATTGAAGCAATAAGCAAAGTAACTTTCTGACACGTCAGAGTGAGTTATCTGAAATTCTTAGCTATTTGTAAAACGATCCTCACAATGCCACTATGGCAGGTACTTCTCTTTTCTCCATTTTATACATTAGCAAACTGAAGTTCAGAGGCATGGTGTAATTCGCCCGAGCCACAAAGCTTGAGTGATCCGTAGAGTCTGAGTTTGAACCCGATCTCTCTGCCTACAAAGCTAATGCTATTATCCACTAAGGAAGGAAAGAAGACTGGAACAGGGACGGGAAGAGAAAGAACTGTGAGGAAACAGCAGTATTGGGAAGAAGAGGTGGGCGATGGGGAGCCCTCCTCTCATCCTCCCTCCCAGGATGAAGTTGGTCCTGAGTCAGAGAAGAGTGACTGTGAAGAGCCTTGGTCTTGGTTTAGAGAACAACGCAGGACATAGGCACACAGCATGGCACATAGATGGCCAGGTGGAGGGAGAAGGATGAAGCAGCAATTCCAAGAGCTGTGACACTCATGTAGCAATTATTACCTGGGCCCCCAAGGGCACCACCTTTCCTCCCAAGAGTGCCTGCAGGAACCTCCACCTGAGAGGCCAGGCTGGCCCTCTTCTTCCTCCCTCACTCTACATGGAAGATCCCTTCCCAGGCTGACACAAGACACTACCTTGACTAGAGCTGCCCTTCAAGCCGAGTTCTGTTTCTGTTGCCCCTTCTTGCACTGGGCTGGCCTGTATCAAGTGAAGGGGTTGGGCACTCTAGCTGGTGCTGGGGGGAGCTAATTGACAGTCCAGGGCTCTCTTGCCCTAGGCTGGCATTTGCATGATCCATTAGTATTCATGCCCACAGCTCAGGGCTGCTCTGGATGGAGGACACTATGCAGATGAGCATCGAGCAGGGTGTGCAAAGAGAAACTGATGTGGTTTGCTGGGAATCAAGGCTACTAAGGAGACTGAGGAAGGCTGCAGACCTGAGATTGGAGCTTCTCGCCTGGTTCCCACATTGCCAGTCCCTGGGGTATCTGCTGTCTATGAGGTATGGGCTCCCAGCCAGTCCCTCCAACAATTTAGCCAGCATCCACCGGGCCCTTGTTCTGCCCCACCTGTCCTGGGATGGCACCAGGGAGGCAGTGAGAGATGAGGTGGGTGTGGTTCTGGACCTTAGAAAGCTCACAGTTCTGTGGAGAGAGTGGAGTATGCACTATTTGCAATCATCCAAGAGGCCAAACCAGCTGAGAAGAGACATTTAATTAAGCCTGGAGAAGGAAGAGTGGGGCATGGGGAGGGGTCCAGGTCAGGCTTCTCAAAAGAGGAGATGCTTGAGTGGGGTCCTGAAAGATGAATCAGAATTTTCCAGCCAAACACCACTCATAACACGTGACTTCATTCAGTGTCCTCTGTAACCAACCACCTGCAGAGGAGTCACAGTCTATTTCACTCTCATAAGGGTGCCCTGGTGAGCTAAGCAACAATGCTTCACTAACCCCATCTATGGGCTCACCAACGTGCAACTGGAGGGACTTTGGAGAAAGCAGGTCCAGCCACCACGGGTGACTTAACTCGATAATGCCTGTAATTCGTGATTGAAAGGAGTGACTGAGTCACCCAGAGCAATGGGATCTTCCTAAAGATCTCCAGGGATGGAACCCTCCAACTTCTATATGCAACCGATTCCAACCTTCTACTCAGATCTAGGAAGTGCCTTCTCATATCTCATGAATTTCTGCTGAACTGAAGAGCATTGACTCTTACTACTCCAGGAAGAAGGGCATGGAATGCCTCATCTGAGAACCCATTGTGCAAGCTGCCAGAGCCACACAAAGCCCTGAGTGTCTTCAATTCAGCATCAGGGTGGGATGGGGGAGCTCACATTTGGTGGGGGATACAGATACACGTAGTAAACAAAACTTTCTACCACAGAAACCAAGTAGACGGGACTGGTGGAGGGCTGAGGGATTTGACCTGCACTCAGGCTCTGATTCTGACTGTGCACATCTGTGGCATCATAGAAAGGGGCCGGGAGAGGTGGCTCACACCTGTAATACCAGCACTTTGGGAGGTCAAGGTGGGTGGATCATGAGGTCAGGGGATCAAGACCATCCTGGCTAACATGGTGAAACTCTGTCTCTTCTAAAAATACAAAAAATTAGCCGGGCGTGGTGGCAGGCGCCTGTAGTCCCAGCTACTCAGGAGGTGGAGGCAGGAGAATCACTTGAACCCGGGAGATGGATGTCATGCCTCTGCACTCCAGCCTGGGCAACAAGTGAGACTCTCTCAAAAAAAAAAAAAAAAAAAAAAAAAAGATATTTGGTCTCTGTCTCCCATTCCTAGCACAAAGTCCCTAAAACCCTTGGAGTTTCCCAAGTGATGAGGGTATAGGAGCATCTTTTGTTCCAATGAGGTGACTCTTGGTGAGCCCTTGATAGCTTCAGGATTGGGCTGGTCACCAAAAAGACCAAGCCTTAAGTGGAAGCTTGAGACCTTCAGCCCCACCCCCAACTTCTGGAGAGAAGGGGGAGGATGGAGATGGAGTCAGTCACCATTGGCCAATAATTTCATCAATCATGCTTATGTAATTGAACGTCCATAAAAACCGCTAAGCACCAAGATTTGGAGAGCTTCCCTGTTGGTGAGCGCGTGCAAGTGCTGGGAGAAAGGCCTGTCTGCAGAGGGCATGGAAACTCGATGCCTTCCTCCCCCAACCCCGTACACTGCCTGATTCATTCATTTCATTTGGCTATTTCTGAGTTGCATCCTTTAAAACAAACCAGTAAAAATAAGTAACATGTGTTCCTGAGTTCCGTGAGCTTCTTTAGCAAATTATCAGACCTGAGGATGGGGTCTTAGGTCTTAGCTACCTCCCCTGGCCCCTTTCTATGAGACCACAGATGTGCATAGTCAGAATCAGATCCTGACTTGACTTATAACTGATTGGTCAGAAGTCCTGGTGGTCTGAGACTGGCCACTGGTGTCTGAAGTGGGGGTAGTTTTGTCGGACAGGGCCTTTAACCTGCGGGGCCTGTGCTAACTCTGGATAGTTAGTGTCAGAATTGGATTGAATTGTTGGGTACCCAGAACTGGTGTCCGAGAAGTGGAGAAAAGTTGGCGTGAGCAGGAAAAGAGAACTCCTCAACATCATTCTGAAAACTCAGAAAGAGTCTCCCCAGAAAACAAGGGCTCCCCTAGAGTTATACTACTGGAAGTTAGAGGGTCTTTATATGCCATCTAGCTGGGCCCTATTTTCACAGACGGCCCAGGGAGGGGTGAAGTCTGCTTAGCAAAGCACAGAGAGACAGTGACAGAGCTGGGACTGCAACTTAGGGCTCTGGAAAGGTTCCGGCATATTTAAAATTCCGTGAGTTTGCCGCAACTGCCAAGACCTCCCCTGTAGGTCTAGATGCACATTTACTCTTGGCTTCCTGTGAGGCATAAATGAGCACAGGAAAAGGCCTCTGCCCAAAAATGTTCCTTTTTCCCCTTTACTGAATGCCCTCAAGATGACGTAATATCACATGAAGCTTAAACCACAAATATCTGGAGGAAGTTGGCACTGACCTGGAATTCAGACCAAAGTACAAATGACTGATATTATACTGTGAGCCAGATTTGCTAGGTAAGTGATGAGGAGGAAATAAGAGCACTGGAGATTTGAATCCGGTTAGAGCGGTGGGAGACGTGGGCCAGGAGAGTAGCCTGAGGCCTTCAGTACATCACGGAAGCAAGGGTGAGGGCGGTCAGCTGAGTCAAGGATATGGCCTATCCAACTTTGGATGCTCCAGAGGCCTTTGAACAAAGTAGGTTCACCATGAATATAGATGATTTTGAATGCTTTCACTTTGCAGGGGATGAGCATGAACAGAGAGGTTAAGCAACTCAGCCATGGTCACACAGCACTTCTCATGGCTTACTGAGTATCTCAATTTACACGCAGATATTGGCTGGAAAGTATCGGAGAGAACCTGTTGCCCCACCTTGAACCCTCTCAGTCTTATTCACTGGGGTGGAGTGGAGATGAGTGTGCTGGGAGACTGGTGAATGTCCTTGACCCTCAAACCCTGGAGTTCATCTCCTTCTTGCAGCTGCCAGGCTCATTATCCCCTGCATAAGGCAGACATCCCAGGGCTGCCTGCAGGCATGTGGGGCTTGGGGCAGTGGGAAGGGGGATCTGCGGGAGACCCTCAGTTCTCCCATTGCTTTGCTAGGGACCCAGTGACTAAGTTTACTTTATGAGGCTGGAAATAGGGCATATGTTTTAGCCTCAGGCCTCATTCCCCAGGATAGCTCCCGCCAGTGATAAAGAGGGTAACTTCTGCCCTGAGCCTCCATTTTTTCTCAAATTGTTCATGGGAGAGGAGTGTGAGTGATTGCTACCTTTCAACTTCAAGACAAAGCACAGTTCTGGGTCCAGAATCCCAGCCGCAAATAACGTCGCGGTTGTATTTCGCGTGGTCTGCTCAGAACTGTCTGAAGGTGTGGGTGCACACCAGCGGGAGGAGGCAGGGGACCAAGAGAAGGGGGTCTAGCAATATGGAGAAAGAAGGAGAGAGGTCAGGGGTTGGTGAGGCTCTGGGGCCTTTCCAGGACACTGAGGGAGAGGAGAAGGGCCAGCCCCTGCCTAGGGGTCTCCTGCACGAGGCCCTTATCCCCAGGACGGCCCTGGCCAAGATCTGGCGGCAACCAGACAGTCTCATTCCTTCTCTGCTGACAATGTGCAATCTTGGTTGCCTATAGCACAGCTTTCTCCTTCTCGAGGGAAATTTCTGTCTGTTTCTGACAGCGGTCCTCCATCTCTTGGGGTAAGTGCTGAGGTGACGGATGGAGTCATCATCCCCTACCTCTTCCTTCAGTGCCTGCAGCCTCCCAGGCTGCTCCATCACCACTGTGGGGCCACTGGGTCAGCCTCCCCGCCTGGCTGGCCTCCTGCCCTCTGGCCTCCGGGGGAGAAGGCACATCCTTCCTCTTTAACACTAATGAAGTCTTCCTTCTGCTCAGAGCCCGATTGGGCTCGGGGTCAGTACTCTTACCCACTTGGCTCAGCTCTGCACTCTGGCTCAGTAATTACACCCCACACCTCATTGCAGACAGGCCCCAGCTCAGCTTTTCTGCACCTTCACCTCCTGGAATCTTAAAAAGTCCTCTCCAGGCTTCAGGGACTGTGGGTGTGTAAATTCTCTCCCTCTTCCGGGTCCTCTGCAGGCCTGGCATTTGCTCATGTGGATGCTCCCCCGAGCACACACACTCAAGACACCCTGGGCTCTGTTCCATCTGGCTGAGTCTCAGTCCTTGCTCTTGGCTTCGCTCATGTCATGTGGCCTCTCCCCCAGGAAGCCTTCCCTGGTTTACTTCATAGTCTCTCTCTACATTCTGAGAGCAACATGTGGTACCTGCTTGCTTCTTGGAGCTCTGGACATCCGGCACTGGGAGCACTGGGCTTTGTACCTTTTAGGTGCATACACTAAATTGTGAATGGATGAGCAGATGAATGAATGAATACGCAATTATGGGTCTATCCTCCTCCTCTGATACTTAACCGTATGTTACTTTGTTTTGCTTTTTAACTGCTTCACAGAGAGTGATGATGGAAAACCCTTGAAGGAAGGACACTTTTCCTACATGTGACTACTCATTCATCAGCCAGGCTCATCCAGCAGACCTCATATGCACCAGGCATGAGGACACAAGGACTCATGAAGCATGCCTCTGCCCTTCAAGAAGCCCTAGTGTCATGGTTCTTGGCCCTTCCTGGGATCCTTTTGAAAATCTGATGAAACTCTGAACTCTCTCCCTCAAAACACAAACACACCAAATGGTTAAAATATGGGATAAGTGTCAAGAACCCCTGAAATCATAATTTAAGAACTGCTGGTCTGGTGAGAAAGAGAAGCAAGTTGATTAGGCAATTTTAATATCTTTTGCTAAAGGCTATTCCAGGAGGCACCATCAGCTTATATTGGGGGTTCACAGAAAATAGTGATTAACTCAGTTTGAGGTGGGACAGGGTGTTTCAGGTAGTTGGGGATCAAGGAAGATATTTCAGAAGGGCTAACTCTTGAGGAATGAGTAGAAACTTATGAGGCAGTCAAAGGGAGGCAAGGAGGAAGGCGAACCAGCATGTACAACATGCAGGCCAATGTGTTTAGTGGTTGCCAGGAGCTGGGAGGAGTCAGGGCTTTTTTTCTGGGGCAAGAAAAATGTTCTGTGACTAGGCTGGGAGCAGTGGCTCATGCCTGTAATCCCAGCACTTTGGGAGGCCAGGGCAGGTGGATTCCTTGAGCCCAGAAGTTTGAGACCAGCTTGGGTAACATGGCCCCTGTATCTACAAAAAATACAAAAATTAGCTGGATTTGGTGGCATGTGCCTGTAGTCCCAGCTACTCAAGAGGCTCAGGTGGGAGGATTGCTTGAACTGAGGAAGTGGAGGTTACAGTGAGTTGAGATCACTTCACTGTACTCCAGCCTGGGTGACACAGCCAGACCCTGTCTTAAAAAAAAAAAAAAAAAGAGAGGAAAAAAAAAGAAAAGTTCTGTGACTAAATCGTGATGATGATTTCATGACCTTGTGAATATGCTGAAAACATGGAATTGTGCACTTTAAAAGGGTTAATTTATGCTATGGTGTGTGAATTGTGTTGGTTAATTTTGTGTGTCAACTTGCCTGGGCCATAGTACCCAGTTGTTTGGTCAAACACCAGTCTAGATGTTGCTGTGAAGGCTTTTTTTTTCAAAGAAATTAACGTTTAAAACAGGAGTCTTTGAAGAAAGCAGATTACTCTCCATAGTATGTGTAAACTTCACTGAGTCAGCTGAAGGCCTTCAGGGAAAAAGACTGAGGTCTCCCCAGGAAGAAACAATTCTGCCTGCAACTTTTCCCTGGGTCTCCTGTCCTGCCGATTTTGAGTTTCCCTTGACTACCTGCCCTGCCGATTTTGAATTTGCCAGCCCCTATAATCATGTAGGCCAATTCCTTAAAGGAAATCTCTTTCTCTCTAGGTATATAGATATGTGTGTGTGTGCATGTGTGTAATATATAATAATGTGTATAATATATATACGCACACATCCTATTAGTTCTGTTTCTCTGGAGAACCCTAATACATGAATTATCCTTCAACTTAGAAATGTTCATTAACGAGGGATTAAATAGATAATAGTGAGACCATAAAAGACAAGTACACAGGCATGCACCAGTGTGGTGCACTCAGGGTGGCAGGTACAGGCTGGGGAGGAGAGAAAGTTGGCTGGGGCAGGCAGGGGCCAGACGATGGCTAGCCTTGACTATCAAGCTGTGGCCCTCTCTTGCCTGCAGGATAGCAAATCTTAGTTGGGTTACTTTTGATTGCAAAAACCAGAAACTGACTCTGGCCAACTTCAGCATAATGAAGAAGCTATGAGAAGGGTATGGATATGGGTATGCTTCATGAGTCCTTGTGTCCTCATGCCTGGTGCAGATGAGGTCTGCTGGATGCTTAAATGTTAAGCATTTAAGCTTGAAAATGCTTAACAACCAAATCCAGAAACTGGCAGGAGCCAGGGAAATCCCAGAAATCTTGGCAGCAGGAACTCATTACTTGTATTTCTTAAGGATAAATCAGTTGCCACCACTTTTTGTTCTTGATTCCTCTGGTCAAAATGCAGGATCTCAGGAAAGACAATGTGATTGGTCACATGTGAGTCCACATGCCCAACCCTTGCACTGGGAGTGCAAGGCAGAACCCCTTGTTTGAAATTCTTGCCAGTTGGGTGGTGTCTGTGGCTGCTGCTGGGAAAATGGGGAGTAGAGGCTTGCAGGTAGATCAGCCAGAGTATATGGCACAGGTGACACTGGAATCCCTGACCTGCTAATGAATGAAAACAGGGCCTGATGTCCACTGAGTCGAGCAACTGGGCCTTTGTTACAGCAAGGACATTGTCCCCACCTCTGGCTGTGTTGGGATCACAGAACACCTGTTGCCAGGGAACAGAGTTTTTTCACAGGTCCCTGATGTTTCTAGCTGTGTGACCTTAGTCAACACACTCAGCCTTCTGAAATGCAACATCTGGGGGGAAAAATGAAAGAAAAATGAAGCAAGAAGAAGAAGAGGAAGAAGAAGAAGGAGAAGGAGAAGGAGAAGGAGAAGGAGAAGGAGAAGAAGAAGAAGAAGAAGAAGAAGAAGAAGAAGAAGAAGAAGAAGAAGAAGAAGAAGAGGAAATGTAATGTCCTCATCTGCTTGGGGCAGGCCATTTTACCCACCTTCTGGGCTTCTTAGGAGGATAAAATGAGAAAACGCGTGGGGTGACGTCTGGCCCAGGGTCTGACATATTCCAAGTGCTCTGTCCCTCCTTGATGATGCTCTGATGGTTCAAATGCTCTGTCCCTCCAGTCTTGCTGATGCTGAGTCTAGAGGAAGGTAACAAGCAGCCTTTTCCAGTCTGTTTTCAATTAAATTGAGGCCAGCTGCAGCTGGGGCTGGGGCTGGGGGTCTTTGGGCTGGGCTGGGTTGCTCTTTCCTTGGGCTCCCCATTTTCTCTTCCTCCTTCCCGTGCCAGGCCCAGAGGCAGCCTGGAGGCCTTGGCCTTCCTCTGAGATCATGTCATCAGCAGTCCCTTTCCCTGGCCCCTTTGGGAAGGGAAGTGAAGCTCAACCCTCAGAGGCAGAGGGTGGGCCTGGTGGAGACTCAGAGCAGCCCTAGATCCCTTGAAGATTCCTGGAGGTGCTTCCCAGAATAGGGTTTATGAATCTTCATGACCCTGAAGGTGGGCCTTGTGTCTGTGTGTGAGTCTAGGTGTGCTGTTGACTCACAGGGCTCAGCTCTGGGCCACCAGCCACCCTCCCCATCCACACCCTGGGCCCAGAGCTGGGCTCTGTGGGCTTGAGTTTGGGATATGGAGTGGTATGGTGAAGAAAGGAGCAAAAGTTTTATCCTTAAGAAATCCAGCTGAGGAAGGGAGGATGGGACTCCCTTCCAAGCCCAAGGCCAGAGGTCCAGGCCAGGCCATGGTTGTGTAGGGGCATGAAAGACCTAGCTCTGGCCTTGTGCAGTGGCTCACACCTGTAATCCCAGTACTTTGAGAGACCGAGGCGGGCAGATCATCTGAGGTCGGGAGCTTGAGACTAGCCTAACCAACCTGGAGAAACCCCATCTTTACTAAAAATCCAAAATTAGCCAGGCGTGGTAGTGCATGACTATAATCCAGCTACTCAGGCAGCTGAGGCAAGAGAATTGCTTGAAACTGGGAGGCAGAGATTGCGGTGAGTGAAGATCACGCAGCACTGCACTCCAGCCTGGGTAACAAGAGTGAAACTCCATAAAAAGAAAGAAAGAGAGAGAGAGAGAGAGAGAGAGAGAGAGAGAGAGAGAGACAGAAAGAAAGAAAGAAAGAAAGAAAGAAAGAAAGAAAGAAAGAAAGAAAGAAAGAAAGAAAGAAAGAAAGAAAGAAGGAAAGAAAGAAAGAAAGAAAGAAAGAAAGGAAGGAAGGAAGGAAGGAAGGAAGGAAGGAAGGAAGGAAGGAGGGAGGGAGGGAGGGAGGAGGGAAAGAAAGAAAGAAAAAAGAAAGAAAGAGAAAGAAAGAAAGAAAGAAAGAAAGAAAGAAAGAAAGAACGAACGAACCCAGCTCTGAGCCCACTGGGTGTGGGTGCAGAGGAGGAGGGTGGCAAATGGAAGAAGTGGAGAGAGCAGATAAGTGAGCCAGAGACACAGAGGGAAGAAGGGAGAAGCAGAACACAGAGAGAGGGTGGAAAGGTGGAGGAGGGTGTGAGAGGCAAAGGGTGAAAAGAAGCCTGGCTAAGAGAGATTTGGGAAAGGAAGAGAGGGAGAGGGAAAAAGGGAGGAGAGAGAGAAGGGAATGGGGAAACAGGTAGAGAGAAGGACATATTGAGGGAAGACAAGAGAAAGAGAAGAGGAAGAAAAGACAAATGGGTAGACAGAAACGGAACAGAGTGATGGAATGAAAAAAGGAGAGACAAGGTGGGGATCACACAGCCTTGGAGGGAGAGAGGAAGCCAGAGGGAGGCCTGGCGGCCACCAGACTCTTGCCAGCTTCCCCAACGTGCGATGGAGGGCCCGCACCTGATCAGCTTGTTTTCGCCATCTGAAGCTCTAAATGGTCTATTATCACAGAGAGAGCTCTTCACGTGCTTCCTCCCACCGCCGCCCCCGAGGAACACGTGCTGTATTTGTGAGGTGACTCATCTGGCTGCCACAACCTCTGGGATTCCAGGCAGAATGCATGTTAGGAGTTCACCTTCAATTAGCCACAGGGCAGGGGAGAGGGGGCCTCAATGGGGAGAGGGTGTGGAAGAAGCGACTCGGATGTGCCAGTCTTCTATCCTGTGGGGATTGGGCTGATGCAGATGGTCAGCAGGATGCTCTGTGGGGGGATGGCATGATGTGAGTGCCCCCCACCCTGGTGCCTTTTTTAAGCTCAGTCTCACCGAGGAACCTGACAATAGGAATTGTCTAAGAAATTCCTATTTCTCTTGGCAGCAAAGTGACGAGGTGGAGAATGGACACTCTCCCTTCTGGCCACAACTCAACTCTCCAGGCTGTCTAAGTGCCTCCTACCCTTCCTTTGTCGCATTCATCAGTCATCACGTCACACTCGTTGTGAAGTATTCTCATTATCGTTGCGTCTTTCATGCCAGTAGATTGAAAGCTCCCTGACCGCAGAATGAACCAACGAATGAACACATGCACCTATTTGAGAATCTACAGATGCTGCGTTTTTATCCCACCGAGGTATTTTTGACAACCATAAGGAAGGTGAAGTTCAGAGATAGGTAGCCACTAACTTGCAGGATACAGCTATACAGAAGAGTCGGGGATTTAACCAACCCAAATGTGACTGATTGCAGAGTTGTCCCAACCATCTGGGACCCTGTGGCCCCACACAGATCACCATCGACATGCATTACCCAAGTTATGCAGTGATTGGTACTCTCCTCTTGCATGTTAACCCAATACAACCAGCCAGATGTCCTTAAAGAAAAAGAAGCAAGAGCAGCTGTAGCAGACAGGAGATGTGGTCTTAAAATAGAGAGGCCGGCTAGGTTCACTTTAAGGGGATTCAGAAGCTAACTGCAGATCTGTGCAATATCCCAGTGATGGTCACTAGAGAGTGCAGGAGGTTGCATCTCCTCCTGGGGAGGGAATGTTGGCTTTTATCTTTTTAGTCCAATGTTGGCTTTTATCTTTTTAGTCCAAAGGTCCCCAGCCTGAGATCACCCTAGGGTGTTCCCACCACAGCATGGATCCCTCTTGCCTCACAGTTACCTATGATTTTCAGGCCTGGATGAGAGGCAGGGCAAGTGAGCTCCATAGAAACACCTGTCTCCACAACCTGCAGGTGCACACACGTACTGCCCAAGCTATCTGGTTCTGCAGGTCCAAGACCCACTTTTGACCTCATCTGTCCTTGGAAACAAAAGGGAGGAAAGGCTGTTTCTTCCACCTCATACTTTAATTTAAAAACGTAGGCTTATATTTGCCAGGGACACATGGAATCTAGTCATGACCAATTTGAAATCCTGAAAGACCAGATAAAACCTCTCAGGACAGAAGGGGTGGGACGATAGCAGCAAAGTGCTTCTTCTGATAATTGTCCCAAACTTATACCTCTAAACATCACCAGAGCTGTTTCAGTGGAAGGCAGAATTGGCAGAAGAAGGCTGTGGAAGTTATTATAATTTTGGAGCTAATACAAATCTCTCTCTTGGACAAGCTTGGCCTTGGACATTGCTTGACTCCCACAGCATACCAGATGAAATCTAGTCTCTGGGGACTTTTAAAACGTGAATGCCCAAGCCTCAGCAAAGACAAATTACATAAGAATGTCTAGGAGCTATGACTTTTGGGGAGAATGGTTCCTCAAAACACTAACATCCAATATATCTAATTCCAGGCTCTGCCACCGATGATCTGTGAGTCCTAGAGAAACCACTTCAGTTACGTGATCCTTGGTTCCCCCAAAAGCAAAATGGAGCAAATCATGGTGCACATTTCTGGGGCCGTTGTAAGGGTTTTATGATATTATAGCTGCAAAAAGCCTCGTACTGTGCCTGGCACACATTAGGGATTCAAACATTGGCCGTTGTAATTTTATTGTTATTATTCTGACTGATAAATATTGACTAATCACTGGCTAAAATTCTACCCTTCTTTGAACCCTGGAGAAAGCATATGAACTTGATGGTAGATGGGCACTGTTGGGGGAAGATTAATGGAGGTGTCCTGTGCTGCCTAAATGATAAACCTCTTCTCTAAGTGCAGAAGTGTTTTTTCCTGTTAACAGCCAATTGGAAAATATTAATATCACCCACATTCTCAATTGGCCTAAAACACCACCACTAGAGGAAATGCTAACATGGCTGGCTTGGTTTAAGACATAGATTGCAAAGCATCCCATAACCATAGCCAACATTCTGTTAATCATATCGGAGGGAAGCAGAATGCTTTAGCAGTTGATGGAGGGCAGGGATTTAAAGAATTCACTTTACTACCTACATAAACAAAGAATAAGACTTGGAAACGGGGGCTCAGAAGCAAGAAGGGATAATTTCAGTTCTGACGTGTCCATGCAGACCACTCAGGAAAAAACCCGCCATGGATGAGTTCCTTCTCGTCACTATAAAATAAACTCTAAAGAGCTATTTTTATAAAGCATGGGTAGGGTTATTCTCAATATTTCTTTCTGTCAAGGTAATAAATCACAAATTCATAAGCCCCTTCAGATAAGGTTAGATGCAGGCCCCTCACTAAGGTGAAACTGAACTCACTTCTACACTCTTCAATTGGGTGACCAAGGATTGATGAGAAATATCAAGCATTTCATAAATATTTATTTTCTAAACATAACACAATAGGAAAGTGAGGTGTAACATAGAGCTTGGACCAAGGGTTAAAGTGTTAAGTATGCCATTGATAAAATGTGTTTGGCATGTTTACATTAGAACAACATAATGGAGCAATGCTAATGTTAAACTGGAAACACTAATGTGAACTCAACTTAAATCTTTTCCCACTTCTGTCACTAACAGTGGAGACAGCAGCAGCAGCAATAGTACTAATGCCCACAATGCTCATGTGCCCCTAAATGCCCAGACTTTGTCTCTGACAGTTTTCTCCACTTAAAGAAACAGGGCCTCTTTGGAAGGGTTGGCATGAGTAGGGTAAAACAAATGGTTTAAGCCTGGAAGTTTCTTTTGTAACCAGAAAGCAAGGATGCTGTCTAGAATATCACAGGGAGGTTCTGGAAGGACTAAGAAGCTAGATTAAAGAGGCTTCCTCTGGTCAGGCTCTGAGATTTTGAATATCAAATAAGATTGATAGCTATAATCAATTAAAACCCATGGAGTCTGTGAAGAACCGTAAGTTCCTAATGAAGCTATGGAGAGAAAAGTTGATTTAAATGGCAAATGCTATAGGGTTTTATTTTGTATTATTTCTAATGGCAGATTTATATATGGGTGATATTATTTCTTCTATTAAATATATGTTGGGTTATTAAGCATCACTAGGCACTTTTCTTTATCCTTATAAGAAGGAAAGAGAGAATTTTGAATACATCCAACAGTATTGAAAAAAATAGAAATTAGTAGTCATGCTTGGTAACATGTAAAGAGGGAACTGATAACATGGCAGGATAATTGGCCAAATGTACTTGTAAGGACAGCAAACTGCAGGGTTTAAATTCCTCGTCCTGGCCAAGTGCAGTGGCTCACACTGTAATCCCAGCACTTTGGGAGGTTGAGGTGGGTGGATCACTTGATCCCAGGAGTTTGAGACCAGCCTGGGAAATATGGAGGGACCTCATCTCAAATACAAAAAATACAAAAAATTAACCAGGCGTGGTGGCCTAATTATCTCTTGAACCTGTGAGCCAGAGGTTGCAGTGAGCTGAGATCACAACACTGCACTCTAGCCTGGGTGACAGAGCGAGACTTTGTCTCAAAAAAAAAAGAAACTTCCCTGGAGATGAAGTGCACTTCAGGAAACACTTTTTGTCTTGTCACATGGGTTCCTTAGAAAAGGATACCCATGTGAAGGCATGGGCTTTTACATTCTTAGGCCACATTTAATCTCAAGTACAATCACGTTGGGAGACACTTTTTCAGCTTCAAGTAAGAATCAGTAACCCCAGACCTGCTGGCCTGAGACTATTTTGCTTTTGATTCTGGAAGAAATTTGTATTCTTAGGAGAAACTGTATCACTTCATACTCTAATCCTAGGAAACTATGGCAATGACTCTAAGAAAGTAACGAGAAAATGTAAGAATAAGTATAAAAATGCTTTTTAAAACCAATATATACCCATAATCTTCATACCTTTGTAACCAGTGTAAAGGTAAGTATGAGTATATATTTTTCAATCAGTGTGACGTTTTGTGTGCATTTTTGCTGACTTTTTAGGTGTTTGAAACATTTAAGAGAGTCTGACATATTAAACTTATGGTTTTAATTAAAAGTGTTGGAGAGTGTGGTTAAATAATTTTGTAAACAATGATTTATAAGTTTGGGAATTTTTAATTGTTTCAATTTTTAATAATTTTTAAATTTATTAATTGTGCAGATAGTGTTCGAATGTCGAGAGGAATATTGTTTAATAGATGTATAAAATTCGGAAGTTAAATGTTAAAGCACAAATATGAATCAGGAACACTAATTAGTGCTTTGTTTCACATTTAACTGATTCCTGAGTCAGTTTTGGTGACAAATATCCTTCGAATGCATCCTAGTCAAAATTCCAGAGCCCCCATGTGAGCAAAACAACTCGGTATTAGCCTTATGGAACTGTAGTGAGAAGAGAAGGGACCGATACATTTTTCCTTGGGGTATGTCATGCTGAGCTTGCATTTTACTATGGCGATTCTTAGGAAAGGAGAAGTCTTCATGTCTTAAAGGAATTGATCAAATGGAGCTTTTCTTGATCCTTTGCAGAAGGTGAGGGGGATCTTTGGGACAGGAGTCCTCTCCCCCAGTTATCTCTGGTGCTTTCTGCTAGTGCCTGCTAAGACCTGAAGTCTACTTCTTTTCCCTCAGAACTCTGAGATTCTTATTTTATTAACCCATATAATCAGGATTTTAGTCTAGGAAAACATAGGCCATTACCTGCTCAGCGCCTCCAGCTGGTGACTTCTTAGAAATACAACAAGCCCCCTAGTTCTCTTAGTAACCAAAGGAGCGGGGTCCTTTCTGAAGGCTTGAATTCTATCTGACACCACACATTTGTGAATTTCTCTGCTATGATGCCTTCTTGACAGGCAACTTGCAATCCCCCTTTTCAAAGTCTAAAGAAAACAGGATTGAAACATTTGGGAGCAAATGCCCTGCAAATATTGCCAACCTTTTTTTTCCCCCTCCTTTTCATTAACCACATTGAGAGTCATGCATGAAACTTGGATCTATATTGGTGTTTCATTTAAAGGATAGACAAAAATGTCTATCATTTTTATTCACCCTAAGCACCTTGAACATCCTACCGAACTGTAATCTTGAAAGCTAATGCTTCGTGAGAAACCTTTTCTTTTTTCCTTTGGAGCTTACAAGTGTGTCCTATTTAAAAGGAACCCAAGATGCCAACATTCTCACATAGAAACTTAGACATCTTGGCAATTGTTCTTGCAATGAAAAACTGGGCTTGGTGGAGAGATGGTTTCCTGGGGAAACAGACCATGGGAAACTGACTTTGGAGTCGCACAGTCTTACAGTAAACCTTCAGACATGGGCTGAGTTCAGAGTCCCTAGGGCCATCTGGAGCTGCCAGCCAGAGAGTAAGACAACTTTGTGAGGGTGGCAGAGAGAGGGTCCCACAACTTGAGGGATCTTCACTCCATCAGGGCTGCCACTAACAGCAGGTGCCCTCATGGGACTGGAAGGCCGGGGAAGCTTGTCCTCCAGCCACGAGTGTTGCAGAGTCTCTTAGACCATTAAAAGAGCCAAATTAAAGGAACGTATAACCTTTTCCTAAGTCTGTGATATCTTTCTAACCATTATGCCCCCAAACTTTATGACAATTATGTAATAACTAAGCAAGGAACTTACAAAAGACATCAAACGAATACAACTACAATAAAGTCCATTTGGATAAAGCCCCAAATCTTTACCTGCCCCCCTGCCCCCACGAGGACGTCTATCATTTGACCACTGTTGCCTCTCTGGCTTCATCTTGGCAGGTCGCCTCATGTGCCCTCTGCACTGAAAGATGGAGGTAGGTGTCTTGGACTCAACCTCCCAGGAGACATGAAGATCTGAGATCCACTTCAATGACCCTTCCGCCATGAACCTTCCCATGACACTTCCCCAGCAACAAGTTGAATTGGTACCATCTTCCCTGGCTGCACCTCTATTGGAGTTTTTGTCATGCTCTACTGCAAATGTTAATTTACAGATCTATGAAGATGTGGGCTCTGAGGACAGGGCTGTGTTGGATTCATCATTATCTCTCCAGTGGCCTGTAGGGCACAGCACTCAAAAATGTTTGTTCAAGGAGTGAGCAACAGCCACTAATGACTCCAAACCTGGTTATCAAATAAATAGATTAAGAGCCAACCCGGCCGGGTGCTTTGACTCATGCCTCTAATCCCAGCACTTTGGGAGGCTGAGGTGGGTGGATCACGAGGTTAGGAGTTCAAGACCAGCCTGGCCAACATGGTGAAACCACGTCTCTACTAAAAAATACAAAAATTAGCTGAGCATGGTGGCATGTGCCTGTAATCCCAGCTACTTGGGAGGCTGAGGCAGGAGAATTGCTTGAATTGGGACCCAGGAAGTGGAGATTGCAGTGAGCTGAGATTGCGCCACTGCACTCTAGCCTGGGCTACAGAGTGAGACTCTGTCTCAAAAAAAAAAGAAAAGAAAAGAAAAAGAAAAAGAAAAAGACAACCCACGAGATAAACACCTTTAGAGGACAGTTATATCTTAGACTTTCAACAATAAATATTTACTTTCCTATATATATATAAAAAATATATATATATATATACATATATATCCCCAGAGTGAATTTACATGTCCAAGTAACATATAGGAAATGTCTTCATTTCTCAGCCCAAGAAAAGGCCATTTATTTACTGACTTATTTATTTACTTAATTCTACTTTTTTGAGCAGTGTTAGGTTCACAGTAAAATTGAGCAGGAAGTACAGAGAATTCCCATAGATCTGTCTCCATACACATACAACTTCCCTCACTTCAACATTCCACATTAGAGTGGTGCCTTTATTACTTTCTGTGCCTTTATTACAATCTGTCAACTGACAATAACACATCATTATCACCCAAAGTCTATAGTTTACATTAGAATTCACTCTTAGTCTTGTAGGGGGGGCCATTTATAATAAAATAGTGTACATTCCCAAACTGTTTCTGTGCTTCGTAATTTATGTTGAGCATTACTGTGAGGATGTGATGAGAATATTTTCATTTTTCATAAATAGAAGGATCTTGAGACTCTTTGGTGTATAGTAGGGAATGATGTGTTAGCTGGTGAGATAGCAATGCTTTTGCTTAAGAATGGATCTCTAAAGCAGAAGTCAGCAGAAATAGGCGACTTTCTATACCAAAATTTGCCTTATGATCAAAATTTCAGGCCAGCAGCCATTTCAGTGAGTCATAGCACTATCCCAAGACCATAACTTTGATACAAGCCACCACTGAAAGGTCAAAATTCAAGACAAATTATCATATGCCTGTTTTTTAAGGCTAAACAAAAAAATTTCTATTCATATTGTGTTTATCAACAGTATGCCTTTAACAAATTAGCCATGAAGAAGGGGGAGAACACCCAGATTGGAACAGAGGAGAAGTTTACCATCTAATGTATGACACCAAGACAGTTAAGTCAAAATGTAGAGAAACAGAATCTGTTTGTTCCTGTTGGAATTGAGAGGACAGCTCAACACTTTGATATTTCATCATCTGTTATTGTAATTAGTCAGAGATATGAGCATCTAAAAATTTGGAACTGCAAATTAGAAACAAGTTTAGGCTAGGTACAGTAGCTCATGCCTGTAATCCCAGCACTTTGGGAGGCCAAGGCTGGTGGATTGCTTGAGCTCAGGAGTTACAGACCATCCTGGGCAACATGGCAAAACACTGTCTCTACAAAAACTACAAAAATTAGCGAGGCATGGTGGCACAGGCCTGTAGTCACAGGTACTCGGGAGGCTGAGGTGGGAGAATCACTTGAGCCTGCAGAGGTTGAGGCTGCAGTGAGCTGAGACTGCACCACCACGTTCCAGCCTGAGTGACACAGTGAGACCCTGTCTCAAAAAAAAAAAAAAAAAAAAGTTTAAACCAAAATTGTTCTAATAATCATTTCTTCTCCCTGACCCCAGAAAAAGCAGGGGCCACTTGCCACTCCTCAACCTACTTCTGACAAGGGTGGGATTCTGGATGATTCAGGATTTGGCCCTGAGCTGGGAATAGGACCAGTTTCTTCTCGGCAGGGAGTGGATCCCTGAACAAAATTGGGTCTGTTAGTAAGGCAGTGGGGGAAGGGAGGGGAGGACATGGAGGTGGGCTAATCAGTCTGCTTTGGCTTTGAGGGCCTTTGTGGTTCTGCAGATAAGAACCCCCCAAAGAGGCCCTGCTGCAGTTGTGTTTGGAGCAGCATCCAGAACAGAAAGATATATTGAGACTTCCTGTAACTTTGTGACTTCTCCTTTTGTTTTGTTATTTTTATCTCCTCTATTTCCCTGTCTTACCAGCAGTGAGAGCCCTTAACTTAGAACAATCTAAGAAAAGCTGCTGTCTTGTTCCAGGACAGCCGTGTGAGAGTCACCTCTCGGTGGGTCTGCAGCAGGAGTCAGGGAGGTTCCTCCCAGCACAGCCCTCCTCTTCTGGACAGAAGCGAGTGGACTAGTTTCCAAAGCTGTGTTCGAATTAACACGTGCCAGTGCCTGGCACGCAGGAGGTGGTCAATGTGAGGTTGAAATAAATGTACAGAAATGGATATGGTGGAGAGGGAAGTTGAGCAATGAAATAAAAAGACTTGGAGGTTGGTCACACTGAGAGGTGAAGCCAGCTGGACTCTGGGTCCGGTGAGGACGTGAAGAACTTTTCTGTCTTACAAGGGGATTGTAAAATATACCAATCAGCACTCTGTAGCTAGCTAGAGGTTTGTAAAATGTACCTATCAGTGCTCTGTAAAAATGCACCAATCGGCGCTCTGTAGCTATCTAGAGGTTTGTAAAATAGACCAATCAGCACTCTGTAAAGTGGACCAATCAGCACTTTGTAAAATGAACCAATCAACACCTGTAAAATGGACCAATCAGCAGGACATGGGCCCGGACAAATAAGGCAATAAAAGCTGGCTACCCCAGCCAGCAGCAGCAACCTACTGGGGTCACCTTCCACACTGTGGAAAGTATGTTCTATCGCTGTTCACAATAAATCTTGCTGCTGCTCGATCTTTGAGTCCTTGCCACCTTTAAGAGCTGTCACACTCACTGTGAAGGTCCCGTGGCTTCATTATTGAAGTCAGCGAGACCACAAACCCACGGACACAACACCTGGGTTCCACTCCCAGCATTGCTGTTTCCTGGATGTGTGAGCTTGGACAACTCACTGACCCTCTCTGAACCTCCATTTTATTCATCAGCAAAATGCAGGTAATACCACTGAAGCTAGAGGAGTCTATGGGAATCAGAAATAACACATGTAAAGCTCATGGGATATGAGGCCTGGTGCTTACTAGGTGCTCAATAAATGGAAGCTGACTTCTCTCCTAGACCAATCCTCTTGTAGGGTAGGGAACAATGGCTAACCTCCACACTTCTAGGTTCTTTGACTGGGCTATAAATTAAATTTACGTAAGACAGATTAGCAGAAGCAAAAACATTTCTAATTTACGTGCATAGGCATGGGGAGGGTCCCACAATACATGAGACTCAAAGAAGGGCCAGATGATTGAAGCTAACGTAGCATCCTGAGCTACAGAAAGGAGTAGGGGTGCTTTGGGTTTCTCGGAGATGGTGGAGTTCTGGGAGGGTGAGGGGAGGAAATGTATGATAAGTAAAGGTTGTCTCGTTATAAAGATAAAAAGCCTCTCGGGTAATAAAAGTTGTCTCTGAGCAGCCCTCTTCCTGATACAGATTGTTTTACTAATGTGGATTTCCTTTATAGATGTAAATTTCTTTTACAAAAGGACAGCTTTTCAGAGCTACTACTGTGTCTGCAGTTTCTCGTAATAACAAGCTTGAAAAATGCCAAAGAAGTAGATTTTGCTGTGGCAGATTCCTGGTCTCCTACAGTCATATTTTGGAGTGGTGTGTCCTGACACCAAACACAGTCTAATTGTTTTCTAAATTCATGTGCCATATCCTAGCCTTGTGTCACCTGCACCAACACTACCCTGTCTTCTTGCTCACGCCACACCCTGGTGTGAGGCTGGGTCAGAGAACTGGTGAAGATGCCGGGACCCTGTTGGCATCATGGGATTAGCAGGTCAACTTCCCTGGGGGTGGATTTCTGAACAAAATTGGGTCTGTTAGCAAGGAAGTGCAGTGGGGGGAAAGGAGGAAATAGGGGTGGGCTTTGTGGATGAAGTGGCAAGAGTTCAGTCTGTCCCCTTGGAAGACCACAGGTGTGGCATATCATGAGTGCAGGTGTCACTCATGGCCCCCACGCCAAGCTGCCAGGGGCCCTGGTGCTCAGCCGAACCTCTGCGTTCCCTGAGACTTCAGTGTGAGGTTGCTTTGATTATTAAAAACTCCTGCCCCCTCCCTGATTTCTCAGGGGTGAGGACTTTATTGGTAAGAAGGGTGGACTCTGGAGTTGGCCAGAGCTCTAATTCTGGCTCTACCACTGACTGACTTTGTAACTTCGGGCACATTGCTCTTGCCTCCCTGTGCCTCAGTTTTCTCAGCTATAAAATAGACATAACACTGGTACACATCTTACAATATTAGTAACAAGTACAGCGACTGTGAGATTTAGCTAGCTAGTACATATGACAATATGACATCCTTGGTACAGGGTCTGCAAAGCACTTAATAAATGTCAGTTATAGACAATTCTCAGAAAAAGATATACAAATGACTAACAAACATATGAAAAAATGCTCAACATCACTAATGATCAGGGAAATGCAAATCAAAACCACAGTGCGATACCACCTCATTCCTGCAAGAATGGCCATAATAAATCAAAAAACAGTCGCTCTGGAAAACAGTGAACAATGTGGAGATTCCTTAGATTACTAAAGTAGAACTGCCATTTGATCCAGCAATTCCACTACTGGGTATCTACCCAAAGGAAAAGAAGTCATTATATGAAAAAGATACTTGCACACACATGTTTATAGTAGCACAATTCACAATTGCACAATTGTGGAACTGACCCAAATGTCCATCAATCAATGAGTGAATAAAGAAACTGTGGTATATATATACAATGGAATACTAAGCCATAAAAAGGAATGAATTAATAGCATTTGTAATGACCTAGATGAGATTGTAGACTTATTCTAAGTGAAGTAACTCAGGAATGGAAAACCAAACATCGTATGTTCTCACTGATGTGTGGGAACTAAGCCATGAGGATGCAAAGGCAGAAAACTGATACAATAGACTTTGGGAACTTGTGGGGAAGGGTGGGAGGGGGGCGAGGGATAAAAGACTGCAAATAGGGTGCAGTGTATTCTGCTCGGGTGATGGGTGCACCAAAATCTCACAAATCACTGAAGAACTTACTCATGTAACCAAACACCACCTGTACACCAATAACTATGGAAAAATAAAAATTTTGTAAAAGTCAGTTATTACTGTGATCATCAGAGACCCCCAATTTCACCCCATCCCTTACCCAGGCAGGCAGATCTACAGGCCTGTGGGGCAGGTACCACCCCAGTGTGAATCCACCCTTGCAGTTTTGCCTCCATCTGCCTGGGGAGGCCTGTCATTGCAAGAGCTTCCTTCTGAATCTCACAGTGGCTCTGTCCGGTTTGGACTGAGACGACTCCCGTCTTGTACATGAGATAGCTGAGGCCCAGAGAGGATGCCTTCCTTCAGCAGGTTCTGAGCACAGTTTGCAGCAGAAGGAGGATTGAGTCCCAGGTCTCCTGACTCCACGTTTGGTGCTCTTTCCATCCCACCCTCAGAGGCTGGAGAATAAGGGGGGTGGGCTGGCAGAGGAAGGGTCAGGAACTGCTTCTGTAAACCGTGCTCCTGCGGAGGCCAGAAACGGATCTGACACTTCCACCCCACAGCCTCCATGACTCCCACGTGGCTGCCAGGAGGCCTCCGACGGAGATGTGAAAAATGAACCAGTAAATGTATCATGACTTGTGAGGCTGTCTTAATAATTAAGTTTTATTAAAATGAACACCAAGAAATTTCCTGACATGGTCTGCCTGGTGGAGCTCATCAAAAGGTGATAAATGAGTGGGTTCTGGGGAAAGAGAATCTAAAGGGGGAAGTGGGGACAGAGAGAGAGGCCCCAGGGTGGAGAAGAGAGGGAGGTGGCAGGGGGAAGCTCAGGAGCCCTGAGCAGCAGTTCAGTTCAGCACCTGGCCCGCTGCTTCCCTGCTTTGTTTGGAATTACTGCTGAGGGCACTCAGGGCCTTGCAGACTGGCATGCTGAGCCAAGCTTCAGTCACGGCAGACTTTAAATCCCAGCTGGGCCACTAGTAACTGTGACAGCTCTCCTTCCTGGGTCTTCCTCCCTGAGCTGTGAAAAGGAGATGGATCAGAGCAAACTACCCTGGCCCTTGAAGGGAAGTGGGTGGCCATCCATTTATGGGAAACTTGGTCATCCGGTCTGCAGACATCGACTAATATACTCACCAAACAGTGGTTTCTTCTGAACAAGGTACTGGGACTGGGGAGGGTGTTATTTAGAGCAACTCTCTTATTTGGGTTTTCCACAATAAGCATTGATTGCTTTTGTATAGAAAATGAATGAACACTTCCGCCCCATACAGATTCTAGAGCACCCAACTGATAGTTCAAGATAGGGGGTCAGATGGAGCAGAGACCCCTCTTAGGAGCCTGCCAGGTACTCCTTTCCCCAAGCATGGAAACAAAGGAAAATCTAGAAATTCCAGGCACCTAGCTAGCCTTTAGAAGTAAATGAGCAAGCATGGAAATAAAGGAAAATCCAGAATTCCAGGCACCTAGCTAGCCTTGAGAAGTAAATGAGCAACCTGACAAGCAAGAAGGTAATAGTAGCTTAAGACAATAGCCAAGGAAATTAGAGTCACAGAATATTTGGTTTCCTGTAGAAACTAAAGATAACATCTCAACCTATGTCCCTGAGTTGTGTTTCGGAAACCCAGACCTCCACCAAATGGAAAGTGCCATCTGCAGGCACAGAGACCTCAGATAAGGGGAAGCTGAGGACCGAACTCGGATTGCCATGCTTCTTCTAAGTTTCTTCCTGAGGGACCTGGAAGAGATCATGTCCACGGGCAAGAGCTAACATTCTTTTCTGCCTACACCAAAATTGTAGACAAACCTTCATCTCCTTAACCCATCACAAACTGGAAAATCTTTGAATCCACCTTTGACTTGCCACACTCCCAAACTTCCACTTCAAGATGTCTTGCCTTTTTAGGCCAAACCAACGCGTAGTCTCCATGTATTTATGATTTTGCCTGTAACCTCTGCCCCTCTATCTTTAAAAACCCTTACCTGTAAGCCATCAGGGAGTTCTGGTCTTAAGCATGAGCTGCCCAATTCTGCTTGCTTGGTGCCCTGCAATAAATGCCTCACTTTCTCTGGCTGCAATCCCAAAATCAGTGTTTGGCTTCACTGTGCCGGGTGGGCACACCCAAGGTTGGTTCAGTAACAAGAGTACAAGTCTGCTGAGAGACAGGCCCTGCCCTTGGGGAGCTCACGGTGGTCTAGGGGAGAGGGGGCATAGGGCAATTCTCTTACAGGCATGTTGATTCTGTTGTGTTAAGGGCTGGGGCAGAGGTGGCTAATGTGGGGCATAGGGAGGAGCCTCAGGAAAGGTTTCAGGGCAAGGATACCTGAGCTGAGATGTGAAGAAGAGCTCTTTTACTGTTTAGTAGAAGAGAGGAGGAAAGGAGAAAGTGGGGGCCGGATGTGCTCAAGTGAACGTGCAAAGGCCTGAATGAGCGCTGGGAATTCAAAGACTGGCAGCTAGTTCTGTAGGAATGGGGCGACAGCTCAGATTGGCTCTTCCTTTTTCACACAAAGATATCAATTCCACTATCTATCTGGCTGATAACTCTGCCCTCAATCAACAATAGCCCAGAATAATGGCATTCTGGGCCTTGCCAGGAAATACGTGAACCTCTGCTATTCCTATCTCTTATTAAGAGAGAGAGAAAAGCTCTGTTGAAGGAATTGTTATTTATGGAGGATTGAGTGAAGGATGTTCATTCTGCAAGAGTATAGGTTTTATCCTTGAATCAAGTCAGGTCATCAGAAAACCTGTACCCAAGGACAGAGAGATCAATGGAAGAGAATGGAAAGGCCAGAAATAGACCCAGATACAAATGGGAATTCATTGCTAGATAAGAGGTAGCTTTGCAATGCAGCAAGGAAAAGATGGCTCAGCCAGGGGACACTGTCAGGAGAGTTGACCAGCCATTTGGAATAAAACAAAACTGAAGCTTCACACCTCACATCCAACCATGATTGCTCCAACATTGACAGGTAAAAAAAAAATGAGACTACAAAATAGAGGAAGAAAGCATGGATAATGTTTTCATAATATTAGAGTGGGAGAAAGTCATTCTAAGAACATCAGTCTCAAAAGCCACAAAAGAAAAGGCTGGAAATTTTGACTACAAGAACATAAAAACTTCTAGATAATGATATGCACAACATCAAAAGGAAAGAGATAGGGGCAGAAGAAGGGAGACTTTCAAAGGGGAACTCCTGAAGAGTTTTAAGTAAGAGATTGTACGGTAGAGGGTGGAGTGGGCGATGAATTGTCAGAGTTTCATATTTTGAAAAAACATCTCTCTGGCTATGCTGGGGATTGTAGAATGAGAGAAGACTGACTGGATGTAGAGAAACGCAGTGTAGGTGAGAATCAGAGAAAAGGCTATTGTGATGGACCAGATAGGAGACGGTGGCCGCTTGGGCTAGGGTGGAGCTGGGCAGCATGCAGTGGGTGGAATGGAAAGACACCTGGAAGCAGAAATCCACGTGAGGTTTGGCAGTGCACTGGATAAAGAGCTCATAGGGGAGTGGGTGTCAAGGATTCCCACTTTCCAGGTTCACATAGCCAGATGGTGGTGGTACCATCTGCTGAGACAGGAAAGACAAGAAAGGATGGATTTTGTGGTGAGGGTGGGAGGTGTATGGTTTTTTCAGACTTGCTGAATTGGAGATGCCTTTTTTTTTTTTTTTCCCTCTGAGACAGAGTCTTACCCTGTTGCCTAGGCTGGAGTGCAGTGGTGTGATCTCGGCTTACTGCAGCCTCGACCTCCCAGGCTCAAGTCATCCTCCTATCTCAGCCTCCCGAGTAGCGGGGACTACAGGTGCAAGCCACTGTGCCCAGCTAGTTTTTTTGTATTTATTCTAGAGACGAAGTTTCTCTATGTTGCCCAGGCTGGTCTAGTGTTCCTCGGCTCAAACAATCCTCACACCTTGGCCTCCCAAAGTGCTCAGATGACGGGCGTGAGCCACTGCGCCAGCCCTTGAGATGCCTTTGAGCAGAGCCAACCTCATGGGCCAGGGACCTGTCACATAGGGTCACATAGGGTCCCAGATTTGGTTTAATACTCTTTTTGTCACCATCTTGAAATCCTTAATAATTTTTACACAGGGACTTGCATTTTAATTTTGCACCCAGCCTGCTCCTGCCTTTGAGTCACCTAGGAGTCAATGCTGTGAAATATTCAGATGTCTCAGGAGCACGGAGGAAACTTCTGAGCTGCAGAAAACAATGTGTGAGTCATCTCCACTTAAGCAGTGGCTGGAGACCTGGGCGGGTTATACTCCTTTCAGGAAATGCTTAGGATGACAAGAGGACAACTAGGGCCTGAGTTTTCAGGTACTTGGAGATGTAATGTCTGGGTAGGAGAGGGTATGAAAGTAGAAGGGGATGGAGCAGCAGGAGAATGTGGGAAGCCCTCAGGAGGGAGGGTATAGAGAAAGAGCACGTGTCAAAAACCAGAGAGCGAGAGATGTGAGAACTGAGAAGCCTCTAGCAGGTTTGGTAAGGTGGAGGACATTGGTGCCCTCGGAAAGCACAGTCTTCGTACAGTGAGTGGCTGGGGAGACAGGAAGTAGAGACAGTGAGAGGATCCACTCTTGAGATAAGTTTTGGCACCACCTGGAGGGGAGGCATGAGGCCACACCCCAAAGGCGATGAGGAAGGGAGAGAGGATGTTCATCTTTATTCTTACAGGAAACATGAACATGTTTTTAAGATAGATTGTTTTTTTGCTTGTTTGTTTGTTTTGAGGCAGGGTCTCCCCCTGTTGCCCAGGCAGGGGTGCAGAGCACGATCGTGGTTCACTATAGCCTTGAATTCCTGGGCTCAAGTGATCCTCCTGCTTCACCCTCCTAAATACCTGGGACTGCAGGTGTATGCCACCATGCTCAGCTAATTTTATGTTTTTGTTTGTGTGTGTGTGTGTGTTTTGTTTTTGTTTTTGTTTTTGTTTGTTTTGCGGATGGGGTCTCACTATGTTGCCCAGACTGATCTTGAACTTCTGGTCTCAAGGAATCCTCTTGTCTCAGCCTCCCAAAGCTTGAGGATTACAGACATGAACCACCACACCCAGCTCAAGTTATATTGCTAAGCACAAAAGCAGTACAGAATATTAGATGCAGAATATACCTCTTTGTTGAAAAATGGGGCTGGGGACAGATTCTATGCTTATACAAGGAACATTCCTGGGCAGAAACACAAGAAACTTGTAATGTTAGCTACCTCTGGGAAATGGTGCAAAGGGCTTCAGCTTTTTCCTTCCATACTGGTTGACTTTTTTTTTATTATAACCATAAAAAAAATTTTTTTTGAGACAGGATCTCACTGTGTCTCCCAGGCTGGAGTGCAGTGGTGCGATCTCGGCTCGCTGCACCCTCCACCTCCCGGGCTCAGGTGATCCTCCCACCTCAGTCTCCTGAGTTGCGGTGTGCCGCCACACCCAGCTAATTTTTGTATTTTTTTAGTAGAGATAAGGTTTCTCCATGTTGCCCAGGCTGGCCTCAAACTCCTGGGCTCAAGCTATCCACCCACCTCAGCCTCCCAAAGTGCTGAGATTACAGGAGTGAGCCACTGCACCTAGCCTAATGGTACTTTTTAAATAATTAAAAAAAACTATTAATTTCATGCCCTCAAGAACAGCTCTCAGGCACCAAAAATATTGATTAAACGTCTCTCTGGTTTTCAAAATTAACATTCAATTTATTAAAGTAACAAATTCATACGGACCCGAAGTTCCTCCATAAGCTTTGAGATCCACCTTACAAATCTTATTATTTATTTATAAGTCTAGCAAATTTTAACAATCACTTTTAAGAGTACCTTTGAGAAATGTTTTGTCTCATTTACAAATGTTTTTAATTAAATTGCTCTAAACATTGCAAACTGCATTTATAGGCTTAATATATTTTAATTCTTTTTTAAGTACTTGTCTAACAAACCTTCTCGGATATTTAAGTAATTGTTATAAATCTAATTCATTAAACTTCTAAATATGGCAAGGCTTAAATTCTTTTACAGCTTCCAAATCTTATTTAAATACAGTAAGATTTCAACTTAGAATCTGATGTCAAAGTCAATTGCTCCAGTAAACATTTTATATTAGAAGGAAAGTTCATGTGTGACTCTGAAAGGCCACAGATTCTTAAACATTACAAGTGTGTAAACATAGGTTATTTCAAAGCACAAATATCTTAATAGAAAGAATATAGTTCTATTCTATGTTTCTATACTTAGTTTTGTTTTGTTTTGTTTTGAGATGGAATCTGGCTTTGTTGCCCAAGTTGGAGTGCAATGGCGTGATCTCATCTCACTGCAACCTCCGCCCTCCGGGTTCAAGGGATTCTCCTGCCTTAACCTCCTGAGTAGCTGGGACTACAGACAGGTGCCAACACACCTAGCTAATTTTTGTATTTTTAGTAGAGATGGGTTTTTGCCATGTTGATCGGGCTTGTCTCGAACTCCTGACCTCAGGTGATCCACCTGCCTTGGCCTCTCAAAGCCGTGGGATTACAGGGATGAGCCACCGTGCCTGGACTATACTTAGTTCTAAATCTTCCTTAGGTTAGAAGATGCTCACCTATGATCCTGCCCATGTCATCTTCCTCATTCTAAGAACCTGAGCATGGGTGGGGCCTCCCTCTGCTCCCTGCTACCTCCCTGGCCCTGCACCGGCCTCTCCTTCCTTCCCGTGGTAGTGAAGAAGCTCTTCCTCCTCCCCAGTCCGGCCAAAATCACCTTTGTTTTGTGAAGATTCTCCAACTTTCTTACTAGGTTAGTGCCAAAGTAATGGCAGTCTTTGCCATACTTGCCTGATATTCATCATTCTTTTCTCTCATATAGATCTAATTGTTTCCTCTCAGCTTGGACAGTTTCACATCAGCATTTTAAATACGCTCAGGTCTCTCTCTTAAAAACAATAAAGCTAAAAACGTCGACCCCTGCACCCTATTAGTCACCTTCCTGTCTACCTCTGGCTCACGGCCAGCTGCTTTCAGAAGCTGTCTACACTGGGTATCTTTAGTTCCCCACTTCTGCCATCCACCAGCACATTCCATCTGCCTCTCCTTGTCAACTCCACCAAAACTTCTCTCCCTAAGGTAACCAATGATAGTCATGTCATCACATCCAATGGCTACCTTTGAGTCTCGGTTTTATTACACTCAAATTCTCAGTAACATTTGACTCAGGACTTGGTTTATTTGAGACATTGTACTCCCTTGCCTTCCGTGAAATCATCCTTTTTGATTTTCATTCATCCTTCTCGGCTATTCCTACTGCTATAGACTGAATACTTGTGACCCCTAAAGTTCATATACTGAAATCTTAACCCTCAAGGTGATGGTACTAGGAGGTGGGGACTTTGGGACTAGGTGATTACGTCATGAGCGTGGAGTCTTTGTGAGGTGATTAGGTCATGAGGGTGGAGTCTTCATGAATGGGATTAGTGTCCTCATAAATGAAGTCCCAGAGCTTCCTTACATCCCTACCATGTGAGAGAACATAGCCAGAAGGCAGCATCTATGAGCCAGGAGGCAGACTCTCACTTGCACCTTGATCCTAGATTTCCCAGCCTCCAGAACTGTGAGAAATGAATTTCTGCGGTTTGTAAGCCACTCACTCCATGGTACTTTGTTATAGCAGTCTGAATGCACTAAGACACATTTTCTGTTTCTAATAATGGATTTCTTTAAGCCTTGGCCCTGGATCCTTTACTCATTTCACCCTCTGCTTTTTCCCTGGAAATTCCATCCATTTAAAAATTGTATTTATTTTATTACTATCTCTTTGCAGATGACTGCTAGGGTTAGATCTTCACCTCAGAGCTCTCTTCTAAGCCCCAAACCTACATATCCACATTCTGACTAAACATATTAATGTGGATCTACATATCAGCTTGAACTCATGCTCTCTCCCCTGCCAATCACATCCTCCTCTTGGGTGTCCTTTCTCAGTGAATGACACCACCGTTCATTCTGTTTGCCAGCCAGATTTGGGAGTTACTCTTGACGTTGCCTTCTCTCTCTCCACTTCATACATCATCTGTTACCATTCCCTGTACATTTTAATTTTAAAATTCTCTCTTAAACCTCCCCTCTTGTCTTCTTCTCAATTTGAGCCGCCCTAGCCCCAACCACTATTATTTCTTTACTGGAAAAATGCAGTAGTCTCCTCCTTAGTCTCCCACATCTGCCTGTGTTACTCACCCTCTCACTGGTCCTCCAAACCACAGGTCACCATTCCAATTAGTTACAAACATGACCTTTCTGACCCTCCCCCTGTTGGATTCTCCTGCCACCTCCTCATGCTCCATGTGGTTCAGAGACATTGGTCTTCTTTCAGTTGCAAGAATGGACCATCTCCCTCCCTCTTGGGACCTTGCACATGTTCTAGAATATTCTCCTGAGGACCTTCCCCCAACACCTGCTTAACTAGCAAATTTCTTTCTGTTTCTTAGAGATCCTAGTTCGAGAAGCCTTCTCTGCCCTCCAGACCCAGATAAGGTTCAGAGCAGTATCTGAATATACATATTTTTTCTCTCTCTTTCTCTCTGTCTTTGTATTTGTGTGTGTGTGTGATCAAGGTATGACTCCATCAGTAGACTGTCCCTTGAGGTTAGGAAGCATCTATTTTTTGTTACTTCAGTGTCGTCAGAACCTAGCACAGTACTTGGTACATAGTAGGTGCTCAATAAATTGTTGACAAATGGCAAATGCTGTGGAGGCCAATGCCCTTCACAGGTTCCTTGGATGAAGACATTTCTTTGAGCAATAACAGCTTGGAAAAGCTCAGTTTTCTCTAAAGGACTAATGTGTGAGAGGGAAGCAGGGGAAGGAGGATGTGAAGAAGAACGGGTGGTTTATAGCCTCCAATAAGGGGCAGGCTGGGTTTTCCCCCTAGGAATTTGCAGAATCATGTTCACATTCTAATGAGAATAATTGATATATTGTAGGATCTATAGCAAAGGTTTGTAGTACTGAAAAATTTTATCATCTGTATGAAATTTTGTGTCTCTTCCCACAAGCTGTAGCATGTTAACTCAGCCAACTCTGGGTGTCTGCATCTCTCTCCAGCGTCCAGCATGTCCCAGCAATGCTCATGTTCCAGAAGGATCCCTCACGTGGCTTGAAAGTTGAAAGACTGAAAGATCACCGGAATAGGTGGAGCATGTGTACAGAGAGCACTTGTGGCACACAGGTGATGGTGCAAGTGATCATATGGGAGCTCTGGGGCTTGCCTCCTAACCATCTGGGCACCCACCCTCAAGCCAGTAGGGCAGAGACCAGAAAGCAGGCTGTCCACTGAGTGGACACTTTCAGAAATGTGGATGAAGCACAATACACCCTTTCTCGTCGCTGGATGAGGTCTCTACAGTCAGACTTTGGGGGTTTAGAATTCCATGATTCCCGTGCTTCTTGGGCTGTCTGTTCACAGGTCCTTTGTCGGAGAAACTCAAGAGTGTTGTTGGTAGTGGCTGAGAGGATGCAATGTCTTTATACTCAGGGCAGATCTGAATGTGCCCCCCCATTTGTGGTTACCCAGCTCTCTGACCTCAAGCAATTCTCCATATTTCTTTGAGCCTTGGCTCTGCATCTGAAATACTAAGATAGTGGTTCCACTTGACTGCATTGTTGTGAGGTTTTCAGATGATAAATATTACCATACTCAGTTCAGTGTTTTCACTGCCATAGCTTTGAAGTAAGACTTGAAATCAAGAAGTGCAAGATGGACTTTGTCCAGCTTTGTTCTTTACCAAGATTGTTTTGGCTATTTGGGGTCACTTGCAATCCATATGAATTTCAGCAATAGCTTTTCCATTTCTGCAAAAATGGCCGTGGGATTTTGACAGGGGTTGCATTAAATCTGTAAATAACTTTGCAGTATAAATAACTACAAAAAATGCTATGAAACTTTGATAGAGATTGCATCGAATCACTTCGAACCTATAAATCAATTTGTAAATCACTTTATAATATTGTTAAGTATTGCCATCTTAACAATACGAGTCTTCTGATCATGAACATGGATGTCTTTGCATTTATTTCCATCTTTAATTTCTTTCAATGATATTTTGTCATGTTTTTAGTATAAGTTTTAGACTTCTTTTAAATTTATTCATAAGGATTTTATTTTCTTGATGCTATTGTAAGTGGTATTGTTTTTTGAATTTTATTTTTGGATTATTCATTACTAGTGTGTAGGAATTTTAATTTTATATCCTGTAACCTTGCTGATCTTGTTAATTAGTTCTGATAATTCTAATAATGGATCCTTTAGGATTGTCTCTATATAAGATAGTGTCATCTGGAAATAGTTTTATTTCTTCCTTTCCAATTTGAATTCATTTTATTTCATTTCCTTGCCTAATTGTTCTGGCTAGAACTTCCAGTACAATATTTAATAAAAGTGCTGAAAAAGTGTCTGAAATACAAGACATCCTTGTATTTTTCCTGATTTTAGAGGAAAAACGTTCAGTCTTTTTCCATTATTTATCATATTAGCTGTGGATTTTTGGTAGATGTCCTTTATCAGATTGAGAAAGTTCCACTTATTTCTAGTTTGTTGAGTGTTTTTATCATGAAGGCAGGTTGGATTTTGTTAAATGGTTTTTCTGTGTCTAATAAGATGATCATGTGTTTTTTTCTCTATTCTATTGAATTATGTATTATATTAATTAATTTTCAAATGTTAAGCCAACTTTGCATTCCTTTGATAAATCCTATTTGGTCATGGTGTTAATCTTTTTAACAGACTGCTGGATTCAGTTTACTAGTATTTTGTTGAGGATTTTTATATTTATATTCATAAGCAGTATTGGTCTGTAGTTTTCATTGTAGCGGCTTTGTATGGTTTGGTAATGGGATAATACTGGCCTCATAAAATGAATTGCAAAATGTCCCCTCTTCTTCTATGTTTTAGAAGAGTTTGTGAAGAATTGGCATTAATTCTTTAAATATTCTGTATAATTCACCAGTGAAGCCATCTGGGCTTAAGCTGTTCTTTGTGGGAAGTTTTAAAATGATGAATTCAATCTCATTATTATTATTATTATTTGGTAGTCTTAAAATTTTATTTTTAATTTTTTTATTTTCATAGGTTATTGGGGAACAGGTGGTGTTTTGTTACATGAGTGAGTCCTTTGGTGGTGATTTGTGAGATTTTGGTGCATCCATCACCCAAGCAGTATATACTGCACCATATTTGTAGTCTTTTATCCCTCACCCACTTCCCATCCTCTCCCCCCTGAGTCCCCAAAGTCCATTCTGTCATTCTTATGCCTTTACATCCTCATAGTTTAGCTCCCACTTATGAATGAGAACATACGATGATTGATTTTCCATTCCTGAGTTACTTCACTTAGAATAATAGTCTCCAATCTCATCCAGGTTGCTGCGAATGCCACTAATTCATTCCTTTTATGGCTGAGTAGTATTCCATCATATATATATATCATATATATACACCACAGTTTCTTTTTCTACTTGATTTATGTGCATTTGGGTTGGTTCCATGTTTTTACAATTGTGAATTGTACTGCTATAAATGTGTGTGTGCAAGTATCTTTTTCATATAATGGCTTCTTTTCCTCTGGGTAGATACCCAGTAGTGGGATTGCTGGATCAAACGGTAGTTCTACTTTTAGTACTTTAAGGAATCTCCACACTGTTTTCCACAGTGATTGTACTAGTTTACATTTTCACCAGCAGTGTAGAAGTGTTCCCTGTTCACCACATCCATGCCAACATCTATTATTTTTTGATTTTTTTATTATGGCCATTCTTGCAGGAGTGTGGTGGTATCACATTGTGGTTTTGATTTGCATTTCCCTTATCTTTAGTGATGTTGAGCGTTTTTTCATATTTTTGCTGGCCATTTGTGTATCTTCTTTTGAGAATTGTCTATTCATGTCCTTAGCCCAATTTTTAATGAGATTTTTTGGTTTTTTTTTTTTTTTTTTTTTTTTTTTTGCTAATTTGTTTGAGTTTGTTGTAGATTCTGGATATTAGTCCTTTGTCAGATATATAGATTGTAAAGATTTTTTCCCACTCTCTGGGTTGTCTGTTTACTCTGCTGACTGTTCTTTTTGCTGTGCAAAAGCTCTTTAGTTTAATTAAGTCCCAGCTATTTATCTTTGTTTTTATTGCATTTGTTTTTGGTTCTTGGTTATGAAACCGTTGCCTAAGCCGATGTCTATAAGGGGTTTTCCAATGTTATCTTTTAGAATTTTTATAGTTTCAGGTCTTAGATTGAAGCCCTTGATTCATCTTGAGTTGATTTTTGTATAAGGTGAGAGATGAGGATCCAGTTTCATTCTCCTACATGTGGCTTGCCAATTATCCCAGCACCATTTCTTGAATGAGGTGTCCTTTCCCCACTATATGTTTTTGTTTGCTTTGTCAAAGATCAGTTTGCTGTAAGTGTTTGGGTTTATTTCTGGGTTCTCTATTCTGTTCCATTGGTCTATGTGCCTTTTTTATTTGTTTGTTTGTTTTGTTTTTTTAGATGGAGTCTCGCTCTGTCGCCCAGGCTGGAGTACAGTGCCTCAATCTTGGCTCACTGAAAGCTCCGCCTCCCAGGTTCACACCATTCTCCTGCCTCACCCTCCTGAGTAGCTGGGACTACAGGTGTCCACCACCATGCCCGGCTAATTTTTTGTATTTTCAGTAGAGACAAGGTTTCACCATGTTAGCCAGGATGGTCTCGATCTCCTGACCTCGTGATTCGCCCGCCTTGGCCTCCCAAAGTGCTGGGATTACAGGCGTAAGCCACCGCGCCCAGCCCTATGTGACTGTTTTATACCAGTACCATGCTGTTTGGGTGACTATGGCCTTATAGTATAGTTTGAAATCAGGTAATGTGATGCCTCCAGATTTGTTCTTTTTGCTTAGTCTTACTCTGACTATGGGGGCTCTTTTTTGGTTCCATATGAATTTTAAGACTGTTTTTTTCTCATTCTGTGAAGAATGATGGTAGTATTTTGTGGGAATTGCATTGAATTTGTAGATTGCTTTTGGTAGTATTGTCATTTTCACAATATTGCATCTACCCATCCATGAGCATTGGATGTGTTTCCATTTGTTTGTGTCATCTATGATTTCTTTCAGCAGTGTTTTGTAGTTTTCCTTGTAGAAGTCTTTCATCTCCTTGGTTAGGTATATTCTTAAGTATTGTATTGTATTGTATTGTATTGTATTGTATTGTATTGTATTGTATTGTATTGTATTGTATTGTATTTGCAGCTGTTCTAAAAGGGGTTGAGTTCTTGATTTGATTCTCGGCTTGGTCACTGTTGGTGGATAGAAGAGCTACTGATTTGTGTACATTAATTTTGTATTCAAAACTTTACTGAATTCTTTGATCAGTTCTAGGAGCTGATCAAATGTCTCCATTCACTTCTTGTATCATTTTTTTTATTTCCTTAAGTTGTACTTTGCCTTTCACTGGTGCCTTCCTGATTAGCTTAATAACTAACTTTCTGAATTCTTTTTCAGGTAATACAGGGATTTCTTCTTGGTTTGGATCCATTGCTGGTGACCTAGTGTGATTTTTTGGGGGTGTCAAAGAACCTTGTTTTGTCATATTACTAGAGTTGGTTTTCTGGTTCCTCCTCATTTGTGTAGTCTCTGTCAGATGGAAAGCCTAGGGCTCAAGGCTGTTGTTCAGATTCTTTTGTCCCATGGGGTGTTCCCTTGATGTATTACTCTCCCCCTTTTTTCTAGGGATGTGGCTTCCTGAGAGCCGAGCTGTGGTGATTGTTATCTCTCTTCTGGATCTAGCCCCCCAGGATGTCTACCAGGCTCCAGGCTGATACTGAGGGTTGTCTGCTCAGAGTCCTGTGATGTAAACCATCTGTGGGTCTCTCAGCCACGGATACCAGCACAGTATTTGGGGTGTCTCCCAGGTCCTGCAGGAGCAATCCACTTCCTTCAGAGGGTCTGTGGGTTCTCTCGGCTCTCCTAATTTATTCCTGCAGTCGTTCTGCCCCTCCAGGGCCTCTCTGTACTCTCCCTGACATGTGGTGGTGGTGGTGGTGGCCCCTGCAGTTTTGCTGCCCTGTCTTCAGCTCTCAGCTTCAGTGTCTTTTTAAAATACCTATTTAGATTTTTTTATTTCTACTTGAGTCAGTTTTTGTAGTTTGTGTCTTTCTAAGAATTTTTCCGTTTCATTTGTAATTTAATTTCTTGGCATATCATTGGCTCCTTGTATTCCCCTATACTTTTTATGTCTATGAGGTTGGTAGTAATGTTCTCTCATTCTTTCCTGATTACGGTAATTCAAGTATTCTTTTTTTTTCTTGGTCAGTTTAGCTAAATGCTTGTCACTTTTGCTCATCTTTTGAAAGAACCAGCTGGGTGTGGTGGCTCAGCATTTTGGGAGGCTGAGGCAGGAGGATCGCTTGAGCCCAGGAATTTGAGACCAGCCTGGGCAACATAGGGAAAGCTCATCTCTACAAAAATTAAAAACATTAGCTGGACATGATGGTGCACTCCTGTGGTTCCAGTTACTCGAGAGTCTGAGGTAGGAGGATCACTTAAGTCCAGGAGATCAAGGCTGCAGTGAGCTGTGATTGCACCACTGCACTCCAGCCTGAGTGACAGAGCTAGACCTTTAGAAAGAAAGAAAGAAAGAAAGAAAGAAAGAAAGAAAGAAAGAAAGAAAGAAAGAAAGAAAGAAAGAAAGAAAGAAAGAAAGAAAGAAAACCATTTTTTGGTTTCAGTGATATTCTCTATTGTTTTTCTGTCTTCAATTTCATTAATTTCCACTTTTATTATTGTCTTCCTTCTGCTTGCTTTAGGATTAGTTTGCTCCTTTTCCCCTAGTGTCTTAAGATAGAAGTCTAGGTTATTGATATGAGCTGATTTTTCTTTTATTAAAAAAATTTTACTTTAAGTTTGGGGATACATGTGCAGAATGTGCAAGTTTGTTACATAGGTATATATGTGCCATGGTGATTTGCTGCACCTATCAACCTGTCATCTAGGTTTTAAGCCCCGTATGCATTAGGTATTTGTCCTAATGCTCTCCCTCCACTTGCCCCCCACCCTCCGACAGGCCCTGGTGTGTGGTGTTCCCCTCCCTGTGTCCATGTGTTCTCATTGTTCAACTCCCACTTATGAGTGAGAACGTGCGGTGTTTGGTTATCTGTTCCTGTGTTAGTTTGCTGAGAATGATAGCTTCCAGCTTCATCCATTTCCCTGCAAAGGACATAAACTCATTCTCTTTTATGGCTGCATAGTATTCCACGGTGTATATGTGCCACATTTTCTTTGTCCAGTCTATCATTGATGGGCATTTGGGTTGGTTCTAAGCCTTTGCTATTGTAAATAGTGCTGCAATAAATATACATGTGCATGTGTCTTTATAGTAGAATGATTTGTAATCCTTTGGTTGTATACCCAGTAGTGGCATTGCTGGGTCAAATAGTATTTCTGGTTCTAGATCCTTGAGGAATCGCCATACTGTCTTCCACAATGGTTGGACTAATTTACACCCCCACCAACAGTGTAACGTTTTCCATTTTTAATGTAGGTACTTGGAGTTATAAATTTCCCTCTAAGCATTGCTTTAGCTATATTGCATACATTTTTATATGTTGTGTCTTAATTTTCATTCATCTCAAAGTATTTTCTCATTTGTTTTGTGATTTCTTCTTCGACCAATTGGTTACTTATGGGTATGTTAATTTCCATTTACTTGTGAGTTTCCAAAAGTTCTTTCTCATTTTATTCTTTGTGGCCAGAGAACAGATTGTATATAATTTCAGTCCTTTTAAATTATTGAAGCTTGTTTTGTGGCCTAGCATATGGTCTATTCTACAGAATGTTTGATGTGTGCTTAAGAAGAATATGTGGGCCAGGCATGTGGCTTGTGCCTATAATTCCAGCACTTTGGGAAGCTGAGGCCCATGGATCACCTGAGCCTGGGAGGATGAGGCTGCAGTGAGCCATGATCACACCACAGAACTCCAGTCTGGGCAACAGAGTAAGATCCTGTCTCAGAAAAAAGAAGAAGGAGGAGAAGGAGAAGGAGAAGGAGAAGAATATGTATGCTTCTGTTGTTGGGTGGATTATTCTATGATATCCATTAGGCCTAGTTGGTGTGTTCCTCTGTTAAAATATTCCATTTTCTTGTTGATCTTAGGTCTAGTTGTTCTAACCATTATTGAAAGTGAGGTATTGAAGTTTCTAAATATTGCTGAGCTGCCTATTTATTTATCACTTCGACTTCCTCAGTTTTTGTTTTATGTATTTTGAGATTCTATCGTTAGGAGCATATTTGTTTATAATTGTGGTATCTTCCTGATATTTTGACACTTTTATTATTATAAAATGTCCATTTTTTATCTGTATTAACATTTTTGTTTTAAAATCCATTTTGCCTAATATTGGAATAGCTACTCCAGGTTTATCTCTTCTTTTTTTAAGAACAATATTTTTTTAACCTTCATTGAACTTTGTAGTGAGGGTAAAAATAATAGAAACATCAAATGAATACAGACTAGATAATCTATAAAAATAACTAGTTATTTATGTTTACACAGAAGTCTGTCACACAGATTTCAGAATTATATAGCTTAAAGAATTCTAATTACATAAAAACATTCTTAATTCTGAAACATTTCCAACTTCCTACTCATTAATATTTCATAGTTTTACCAGGTAAAGTTTAATATCTTTTCATATGATCATCAGGAAGTTTTGTAAACTTCTAACCTACATTCTTAATTCTTAGTCTATGTAAGACAGAGTACAAAAACCAGTTCTCCTGGGCATCAGGTATCTCCTGACTTATAAGTAAGGGTCTCTGGCAGGATGCAAACATTTTAGGTGAAGGTCACTTCTTGGAATTCGCTTCAGGTTTAGGTACACTCCTCTAGTCCTGTATTACATTTAATGCCAATCTCCTTGTTTCACCTTGCTCTTTATAACGTGGAAGAAGCTCCCTGTATGCATACCAAAATTTAATTTGTCCCTTCCTCCCACCTTTTCTGAGTTAATTATACTCACTTTCTCGAGTCAACCATGAAAACAAACGCACTTCTTGCAGAATTTTAAAATTTTGTGTGTGGTGAGAAAGAAATTACCTTCTAAAACGGCAGGACGTTTCCCTGTTTTTGCAAAGCATGAATTTTTCTTCTAGGAATAAATCTTGCTTTCCTGTGAATGGATTGAAATCTGGAGCTAGCCAACCTTCCTGAGCAGCTGTAGTAGTTTTCTAAGCTGTGTAACAACTAACATACCTTTATTATGTGACGGTTTCTGTGGATCAGAAGAATGGGCACGGTTCAGCTGTGTCCTTTTCCCCAGGTCTCACAAGACTGCAATAAAGGTGTTAGCTGGTCTGTATTTTATTTTTCAGGCTCAACTTGGGGAGAATCTAGTTCCAGGCTTACTCAGGATGTTGGCAGAATTCATTTCCTGGGTCTGTAGAACCAAGGACGTCTGTTTCTTGCTGGCTGTTTGTTGGATGCCAATCTCAGCACCTGGGCTTCCCACAGCTCCTTGCCATGTGGAAGTCTTCATCATGGCTACATACTTTGTCAAGTCAGCAAGGAGAATCTGTAGCATGAATCTTCCAGCATAAAGGATCCACATGATGCACTGTAATCACAGGAGTAACGTCCACCACCTCTGCCATATTCCGCTGGTTAGAAGCAAGTCACAGATCTCATCTACCTTCAAGTAGAGGTTATTACATAAAGGTGTAAATACCAGAAGGCAGGGCTTATTGGCAATTAATTTAGGATCTGTCCCCTACTCGGGTTGGAGTACTCCTCAAAAGATATGCCCCAAAGTTACTTTCAGATTTTCTAAAAAGGAAACTGGAACCAGGAATGTGGTACCCCTGCTAAATGATGCCTGGAAGTGCACCTGTTTTCTTTGGTGGGATGGTAGCTGCAGTATGTGAAAACTGCCTTTCCCCATCCTTCAGCACTAAACCAGCACATTGGAAGATGTGACAAAGACCATTACATTGAAATATAGGCCACTTCCCTAATAAGGCAACTTTCCTTTAAAGTTAAATTGAGAAACTAAGTGACTGGATGATATCCTTTTAATGGCTGCTGAGCGTAAATGCTTTTTGAGAGCAAATGCTCCTTCAGGAAAGATCATTTCTAATGTTCTTTCAAATCGCCAATTTGGAGGGTGAAGAGGAATGTGATTAGAAGACCAAACTAAGAATTTTGAGACCAGCAAAAATGTTGACTTCACGGACGTATAATTTAAACTGCCAAAGTGCTAGCACATTTTTGATGCAAAATATACTTAATCAGTAATAATCCTGTTCCTCAAGAAGGCTTCTAATTTGTTTTATTGCCTTTTTAGATGTGTCCCCTTTCATTTTCTAAAATATAATCATAGTTCAGCGACTCCATCTGTAAACGATCCGGCGATGAATTCTGGGTGGTAATGATGTACAACGAGTGAATAACAATTCCTTAATCACGCTGTTTCCTCTGTTGTTGCCTCATTTGAATTCCTGGTTTTCAGAAAATTCAATTATATTTGCAATTTCATCAAGAAATTACTCAGATAAATAACTGACAGAGTAACAGTTCACTTCTTCGTCAGGTTAAAGGCAGAGGGAGCGGGGTGGGGAGAGAAGAGGCGAAAGACAGATTTGATTAAAAGTGTCGTAAAGAAGTTTTGCTGTCCTGAGAGGCAAAGGAGAAGGGTGACAATTTTACAGCCACGGATGTCAGCTCAGCCTGAAGATGGGAAGTGACAGGGCCCCTAAATGAAACTTCCTCATCCATCAGGGCTGGCCTAACATCCCTCTCTGGAGCTATCACCAGCTTGTGTTGACATTTATGAGGCCCCAGCCCGCATTCCAGGCAGAAATTTATGATGGGCGGTCAGAGGTGCCCATGGCTACCTTCATCATCTGAGTTTCATATTGGATTCTGCAGCCACGCACACTAGGCGCTTTCTGGTTGCTAAAGAGAGGCCTTATCTTGACTTCAATCTTGCCAATAAAGATTCTCTGAATTTTCGAAGAAGGAGATTAATCATCTTCCTCAACTAACATCTGTTGGCATTCTGTCTCCATTGGGTGATCCAGCCCATTACCCAATCACTGTCAGAGGTGATGCAAGCATCACACAGTGCGTCTCTAATCCACACTGAAAGCCTGAATTTGTTCTGTTCTCAGTACCCAGTGCCACCAACCACGTTTCCCTCTGCGTCTTTCCATGGGAAGCAGGCCTGAGGAATGGAGATGGAGTCACAGGGGTGTCCGTGGATTGGAGTGATATCGGCAGGACTTTTGAGGATGGCCTTGCAGACAGTTACCACTCCATGACAATAGCCACCAGCCCAGGCCTGGGCAGGGCAGCTCCTGGGATAGAGAGGGTCTGCTGCATGCTCCATGCTCTTACCTCTGGAAGCAGATGTAATCATCCAATTATAACATTCTTTTTTTCAATGAATATTAGCTGATGTCCTTCCAGATGAGGCATGCCCAGGCACGGACACCCAGGACAGCAAAGCTTGCATCCTCCCCCTGCAAAAACACACACACACACACACACACTCACACACACACACAATGACAATGCAGGGGAAGCTGAAGCAACTGTCTGGAAAGCATATAGTATGTACAAGGTTGTCTACTCCAGCTGATGCTCCCTATCAGAAATACATTTCTCACTACCAATTAGTTTGCAGAAACTATTTAATTAGGTATTTTTTTTTAAGTTCAGGTTTCTGGGAAATGAGTGGTGTCAATGCCCTTTAGCCAAACACCAGGAACACACCTGCAGGTGAACAGAACTGAGTTAATTGGCTCATTGCAGCAAGGAGACTGTGCACTGTGGGGAACAGTGAGGGATTTTTGTGACAGGGTGTTAGGAAGAACTTACAAAAAGATGGGGGCTTGTGTTAGGTGACTTGGGAGGGTTAAATTGGATGCCATCAGGCAGTAGTACTCATTCTATAATTGGGTACCTGTAATCTTATCTATAAACTAGAAGGACTAGTGCAGGGCCAAAATTGTAAACATTGGTAAACCGTTACTCCCATTAGCCAAAAAAGCGGGTGTCTGGTCGTTTTTGTGGTTTAGACAATGTTCTTGTTTTGTCTGCGTTTAGACATGACTATGAAGTGCTCTCGATTTTGTCTTGCTCCAACACAGTCAGAATAGCCTTTTCTGATGTCAATGTTCTGTGAAATTGTTCAACAGGAGACTAGCTGTGAGGACCAGGCCAGCTCCCATCAGTTGGGGTTGCTTGCCTCTTTCTCAGTGACAAACTTTTTCAAGGTCATGATCCCCTTCTTCATGTCCATGCTCTCGGTAATCGCACACACTCTTCTAAATATTAAGCACCTCCTCTATGGCAAGTGTCAGGTGATGGGACTGGAGCGCTGAACATGTCAGCCACAGTCCCACCCTCTCGAAGCCCCTGGCCTTGCAGGGGACATCATCACAGTGGGGTGTGGTGAGCGCTCAGCTTGCGATCCACAGGATGTTATCAGCCTCAAAACGGAAGGGATCCTGCGTGGCCAGGGGAGACATCCTGCAAAAGCCGAGCCTTCAAGGAGATTTAAAAACAGATAGAAGTTGGCCAGAGAAAGAGAAGGGGGAGACTGTTTCTGGGGATTGGGGCGGAGGTGGTCAGAGCAACTGGGTCAGATCTTTAATTCTTGAGATCTGAGAGCTACAAGGGGTTTACAAGGGCAGGAATGAGGGATGAGGGTGGACAGCAGGCAGGAGCTAGAACACAGGAGGCTTTGCAAGCCCTTCAGAGGAGTCTGGGTGGAATTTAGCCTATGGTGAGTAATAGGGAGCCACGGAAGGGTTTTCAGCTAGGGAATGCTGTGGTCTGATTTACATTTTATACAAGATAAACCTACAGAGTGACTGTGAGAAAGGAAGACAGACAGGGGTGGGTGGCTGAACTGAATATCTTGATTTGTGAGTAGATGCTGGGTCCAACCCGCAGCCCCTGGCTGAGTGACGGATGAAAACATGTACACAGACACAGGTTTTTTGCCTGGCTGCACAGCTAGGGGATCCGGCCGCTCACAGGCACCGAGGAGGGTGCTGTCAAGAGTCAGCAGCTGGAGCCTGGACAAGCTGGTGCTGTGGGCATGTATTCGGTACAGATTTAATGACAAAGGCTTTGAGTCAACACATTTGTGGGTAATTAACATGGTGGCGGGCGTGGGGGTGGGGGTAGGGGGGCCCCGGCGGGGGGACCTTTCCCCTAAGAAAGCAGTCCTGCTCTCTGGGACAATTAAAGGCCAGGTTTCAGGGCCTAAGTAAACTAAACTAACTTATCTAGATCAATTTCCTCACACTTCGTTGTTATCTACTCTGAGAAAATTCAGCTGCCTTCAGCCAAATCCTTTCCCAAAACTTTTGCAGAACCTCCTGGCCTTCCACGAAGGTTTGAGTCTTTCTATAATTTTTATAATTTTTCCCACCACCCTGACTGAACTCCTACAAGTAGAGACCCCAGGCCCTATACAGCTGCTTCTAGTTATCACAGCAGGAGAAGGAACTGCAAAGCAGGATGGGGCCTTAGGGTAGAGAGGAAAGAGCTGACCCGTTGCTCAGGAGCACCTGGCAATGCCACTGCTTACAATCCCAGCTGATGTGCACTGGGCATTTAACATACACTGCCAGCACGGTTCTAAATTCCTTATGTGGATTATTGTATTGTATCATGATAATAGCCCTATGGAGTGGGTACTTCTTTTTTTTTAGCCCTAAGTTTTAGGTGAGGAAACAAGCACAGAGAGGCTGAGCAATTGGCTCACCATCCAGCTGCTAAGTGGGGCAGGAGTTCAACCCAGAGCAGCCTGATTCAGGACCTGCCTGATTTTCCTCTGGGCTCCTTGGAGCCCTGGAAGTGCCAGGCTCTGCCCTGCACGTTGTGCTCATCTGGGCCTCACAAAACTGTGTTCTCAAGGGTGTGTGGTCGGGGTGGCAATGTCAGTGCCCGAAGCACAGTTTGGAAGTGGAGGGCTGCTTTTCAGGAGTTGGGACGAAGAGCTAGAAACTCAGCAACTATGGGGAAGCTCCTCTAACTTAGCAAGTGTGCTATCTTTGAGTCCAAAGTATCCAGTATGGGGCTTGCTGGTTTTGCCCTTGAAGTTTGAGTTTAATAAATGTGTATGAATGAACAAATGGAGAATGAATGAATGAACCAACTCACTACCTCTCTTCTAAATAGATGGCAATAGGATATTGTGCAGATGAGACAGGAGTGGGCTAGTATCTCATTTCCAAGGACACTTTCTCATGGAGGCACTGGAATTGCCACTGTGATGATGTTACAAGGAGAATTTGCTTCCTTGCATTAAGCATGAAGCAAAGTGCTGCATGTGCTTCCCAGCTGCGTAGCCCTAGATGAGTCCCTTACACTCCCTGAGCCTCAGTGTTCTCATCTGTAATATGGGAACAATTACCTTGTAGGATTGTTTTCATAATTATAGAGTGTATTTGAAGTGTCTGTTAAGGCATGTAGTACATAATGGTTGCTGGGTAGAAGAAAGAAGGTATGGAAACGAGTCCTTTTTGAACAGTTATAAATCACTGAAAAGTATGGCTTTATTCACTACAACCAGAGGGAAAGGGAGAGGGGTGGGAAACAGGCCTTGGGTTGGGTCCAGACCAGCTCATATCCTATTATTTGTTTGCAATGCCTTTTCACTTGTGGCTTTTTTATCTTGCCCATTCTTGAAAATTGCTAAAGAAATGGCCCTTCTCTGGTAATTGTTCCTTTTGGTGGTCAATATTCCTCAGGCAGCTCTCTCCATTAGCATCACCATGGCAACCTGCCCACTCAAGGGGCTTGCAGCCCAGCTTCCCCCAGGGAGCAAGCAGCCGCTCCTCCAAGCCCCCAGGGCCTCCGTGGCTGGGCAGAGAAAAGGGAGCACAGCAATGTGAGTGCTTCTACCTGCAGGATCTGGGATGTGGGCATAAGAGGACACGGGGCCTGTCATACAGCAGATGTACAAAACATGCTGGTAGAAGTGAAATGAGGCAACTCTATTTTGGGGTTTTCTGGAACACAGCAATTGTCCTGAGTCCAAAAACTGAAGCTGCCCCATGCTGCCAGGCAGTGATAGTGGGGGATCACTCTGGCCTAAGATAGTTCAATCCATCCATCCATTCATTCAACAATATCAATGGGCTGTGCAACTATACTAACTACTACTAACAATGATGAAATAGATGCACTTCTGTCCTCATGTAGCTCACAGAATAGTGAGGAAACACAGAAATATACAGTAAAATCTGGGGTCAGGGTGCTACTAAGAGGAACATGCAGGGTGGTGTGGGAGCCTAGATTTGGGGTGATCTGGGAGGGCTTCTCAGGGGAAGAGTCTTCAAGCCTGACTCTTGGATGAATAGGTAGGAGTCATCCAGTAACAAAAGGAGGGTGAATGCCTGCTCCAGGTGGGAGAAATGACATGTACAAAGGCCTCAAGGTGAAAGGATGACTTCGACTGGAAACTCAAGACAACTTGTCTCAGTCAAAGTCTCATTTGTAAGCAACAAAAACTGAGTCTGGCTCATCCAAGCAGAAGAGGGATTGATTAAGTGACATTAGTTGGCCCACTGAAATCTCTGAGAAACTAAAATAAACTGGGAGGTTATGGGCCAGGAGCAACCCGTGAAATAACATGACGGAACTGGCCCTGTGAAGACACCCCCGTCTTGGCTGCTGGCACTAATTTGGTGGCTTGCATGGCCAACATCCCTGAGGCTGAATTCTGGATGCTGCCCCTGGGAGCTAGATGCCATGCACCTTGTGCCACCCCCTTCACAAACAGGGTCCTGTGTGGTTCCTAATTCTTCAGGTCAGAACTTCCCATTCAAACTCTAGGGCAGAAGGGTTTGATTGACTGAGTCTAGCTCATTTGGCCTCACCAGAGCTGCCAGAGAGGCTGGGACGGAGGGAATGTGGCATTTCCAGTTTTACGATGAGAGGTAGGGTCTGCTTCAAAAAGAAAACAGGAAGATTCCTGAATGTAACTTGAACATGTGAGTGTCCGTGGTCCTGTTATTTGACCCAAATTGAGTCACTTGGATCAATAAATGACCCCTCCCAGTTCTTCCCCTTAGTCCCCTTTGTGGTTTGCCTCTCTCTTGCAGTAGGAGCTTTCCCAGCTGGCGTACAGCAGATGCACAAGACTTGCAGTAGGAGCTTTCCCAGCTCCTACTGGGACGTTTTTGAATTCCTACTCTGTGAGCAAGGCATGATGCCATGAGGAATATTCATATGTATTAGAAGATGGAGATTCACCCGGGCTTCAAGGGGGTGAAACATCAAATGGGAGAGATAGCTGAAGAATGAAAATAAACCTAAATTAAGCCATTGCTTAAGGCAGGAACACTTATTACTCTTTGGGCATGTAGAGAGAGGATATTTGGTTCATTCAGGACCTGGAGCAGGTTCTCAAGTCTTTTCACAGGATCCCCAGGGAGAGATGTGAGGGCCCAGTTAAGCCTAGAGTGCTGGGGACAAATGGAGATTTGGACATGTGGCAGGTCCTGCCTCACCTAGAACTGGGGAGAAGATAGAAGTGGGAGAAGTTGAGGCTGGGTGCAGTGCCTCATGCCTGCAATCCCAGCACTTTGGGAGGCCAAGGCAGGAGGATGGCTTGAGCCCAGGAGTTCCAGATCAGGCTGGACAGCAAAATAAATAAATAAAAATAGCTGGGCATAGTAGTACGGGCCTGTAGTCCCACCTACTGGTGAGGCTGAGGCGGGAGGATTGCTTGAGGCAGGAGTTCAAGGTTGCAGTGAGCTTTGATTGTACCAATGTACTTCAGCCTGGGCAACAGAGCAAGACCCTGTATCTAAAAAAGAAGTAGGGGAGGTGGAGTGTCAGGAGCTGTACCCAGCACTGTGATTTTTTTTTTTTTTCAGCAATGTCAAAGTTTAGTACATAAATAACTCAAAGCAAGACCTGAGCTCAGACTTCTCAAAGAGAAGATGCAATTTGCCCATGTCCACATAGCCTATGTAAGAGTCCACTACCTTCAAACCCTGTCTTACTGCACCACTCAACAGCAGCAGCCTTCAGAAATGCATTTTTCTATACGTAGAATTTTCCAAGTCTCACCACACACAAAAAAAGGGAAGAACATTCCCCGTTCTCTGTCCCCATGGTGCCAGTGAAGCTAATGACTGATGGCCGAGCTGCAGGGAGACTTCCTGGGCGACTCTATCGGCTGGCTACTGTATCAGCTGGCTACTGCTTAGAGCCTGCTCGAGGGTAGTAAACAGAGGGGCAGGAGCTGCTCCATGCATTTTACGCTGTCAGTTTCTCCAGGTCAGGCTGCATGCTTATGAAGGACTGAATGAAACAGACAGTGGTGTGGCAATTTCCCTCATCTTAGCACAAACTTCCGGGATGCTGGGCAAATCAAACTTTCTTCACCCGGGGAAGGGAGCAGAGAGTGCAGTGACGAATTAGGATTAAAGAGTTAGGATTAAAGGAACAATGTTGCCCAATGCAGCCCTTTCACCTTCTTTAACCTTGTTAGTATGGCCTGGCGTTAGGCCCTGATAATTTAGACCCAAGGAGATCTCTGCAGATGGAAAGGGAGTGGGGGATAGTGGGAAGAGAGAGGTTAATCGCTGCTGGATGAAATTTGGGAAGGCCGACTATGTGCCTGTGAGGGAAGGAGGCAAGGTGCTCTCTCTTCGGTGAGCATTCAGGTTCACATCCAAGCTCTGACACTTACTAGCCATGTGGTCTTTAGCAAGCTTCATCTCAGTACCTCAGTTTCTTCATTTGCAAAGTGAGAATGATAACAGGAGGAAACTTGGAAGGGAGCCATGTGGCTTAATAAATACCAGCAAAGCGCTTTGTAAGCAGCAGCTGCCACCCCAGGAATCCACCTCGGGATCCGCAGTCGTCTCACTCACAGCCATGGTGGCAGGCGCTGGCCAGGTCTTCTCTTGGCTCGCCCTCTGCTTTTCCAGTTGGCCTGATACAGTCATTGACTCTCCAATCAGGAAGGACCATCTATTCATTCATTCATTTGACGAATGAGCATCTATTATACATCTAAGGCACTGGGAGACAACAGTGAAGGAGGCAGGCCGGCCCTGCCCCCCACAACGGGGCTCTGTACTGGACGTGTAGATGCTCATGTGATTATAAATCCCCGGGGCCCACAGGAAGGAAAGCTCCCGCCTGCAGTGACAGAGCTGACCAGGGAGGGCCCGGCACATGCACCTTGTTCGTCACCCTTGTGTTTCCAACCTCACTGGCACAGGGTAGCTGCTCAATGAATACTTGCTGAATTGATGAAAAAATGGATTAATAATGCCTAGCTGAGTGCTCTTTCCTGACTTCCATCAGAATAATCGGAAAGTGAGGATTTGTGTGGACTGAGGATTAGTGTTTCCCACCGCGTGGCCCCAACTCAATTCTTCCTCTGCAAAGAGTGGGCTGAGAGAGCGGGAGGGGGTTTTATTTCTGCTCTCAGGCCACTGCATCTGGAGCCAAAGTAATGCAACAATGTCAATCAGAAATGGGATTATGTCCAGATAATCACATAACTATCCATGCCTGCAGATCTTCTCAGGTATGCAGTCCTGAGGTCTAAAGAAAACCAGACTTGGGGAAGAAGGTTTTTTTTTAAAAAAAAATAAAAAAAGAAAAATACATAATTAGTAGACACTGGTAGCATTGTATTCAGAATTCAGCAAATTATATGCCTTGCTTTTGTAGGGGTTGGGACAAGAATCCAAATGGTGGCTGTGGTAGGCACAACAGCGACCCTCTAAAGACATCCACATCCTCATCCCTGTGCCTGTGAGTATGTTACCTTGCATGGCAGAGGGTCACAGAGGTTGCGGATGGGATTAAGGTTGTCAATCAGCTGGCTTTAAAGTGGGAAGATTATCCCGGGTTATCTGGGTAGGCCTGTGGAATCCCCTGGGTCTTGACCAATGACATAGGGAGGCACGAGAGAGAGAACAGAGGTGGCAGCCTGAGAAAGACTCGGCCCGACACTGCTGGCTTTGAAGACGGAGGAAGGGGCCATAAGCCACAGCATGGGGTCAGCCTCTAGACACTGGAAAAGGCAAGGAAACAGGCTTCTCCCAGGACTCCAGAAGGAACGCAGCTCTGCCAACACCCGGATCCAGCCCAGGGAGACTCATTTTGGATTTCTGATCTCCAGAAACGTCAGATAATAAAGATGTGTTGTTTGAAGCCACTGAGTTTCTGGTCATTTGTTCCAGTGGCAATAGGAAGCTAATACTGAGGTCCACTTACCACGTCTGCATACTTAAAGTTATGAATCAAGTCAATCACTGGTTAAATATAAAATGTTCTACATTAACAGATATATCTTCTTAACCATTTGGGTTTGCATATTTACACCCACCTGGGAGGTCCTCACTAGAACCTGGCTGTGTGGAGAAAGCAGACCCCAGACCCCACTATTGCCCTGGGCCTGACTCCCTTTCTCTTCCTTCTACTTCCTGCCCATTTCTGGTGGGAGGGCACAAGCCTGTAGGCACCCCAGCCTGCTGCCTAAGTCCCTCCATGGCTCCTGCAAGCAGCTGCTTCATTTACATCATGAGATGTCCTCAACAGCACCTTCTAGGGTGCAGATCTTTTTGCTGCAGTGAAAGAGGGGCTTATGCAGAATGTTATTGTCAGTCTAGACATGTTTCACACAGAGGAGAACTCAGGATGAGGACAGGAGTGGTGGCAGGAACTCAATCTATTACAACAAGTTTTTTGATGTAGTTATGCTCCAGGGATGTAGAATCCTGTGCCTTTGTGTGCAAGGAATCCTTTCTACAAAATCCCTAAAAAATCATTCTACCTGTTCTTGAATACGTCTTCCACAGGAGGCTCACTACTTTACATGGCCGTCTCTCTAACAGTGAAAAGGTTGAGGCCAGCCCTGCTTTATTCCCACTTCTATGGATTGGTTTTGACCTTGGCCTCTGCATCTCTTTTTCCCGAGGTTGATTTGGTTTCCAAGCCCTCCCCGTGCATTGGAACTGTAGGGTGTTCACCGAATGTGTAATAAATAGCAGGCTTTGGTTCAGAAGGGTTGCCTCTCTCCATAAATAGTCACTTCAGGGCCGGGGGAGGTGGGGAATGAGGCATTTTTATGTGGCAACAAAACACAGCTGCTCATCAACTTATCACCCAGCTGTGCCTAGGTGGTCATCTGAGCCACCTTTGGGTCTGGACAAGAGGGGTGCCTAACATGGAACCCCTGCTTTAGACCCTCTCTGGACCCTCCACTAGCTGAGTCCCTCCCCACAGGATGAAGGAAGGGAAAGGGCCAAGGTGGGTTTTCCCACCCAGAGCCCACTCCCTCCTTCTGTCTAGACCAGGCTGTGGGTACCCTATCCCTATCTGGGTACCAAGAATCCCCTATCCAAATAGGCCTGGGGCTGATTCCAGGGCCTGCCCAGGCCTGTTCTCTGGGATTGTCTTTAATCCCAGAAATCCTGAAGGCACAGGATTCTACATCCCTGAAGCATAATCAATCAGAAAGCTTGTTCTAATAGATTGAGTTCCTGCCTCCATTCCTGTCCCCTGTCCTGAGTTCTCCTCTGTGTGAAACATGTCTACACTGACAATATCATTCTGCATAAGCCCCTCTCTCACAGCAGCAAAAATATCTGCACTCTAGAAGGTGCTGTTGAGGACATCTCATGACTCAAGTGGGGCAATGTCCTCTCCAGATTGTCTTGGCAAAAATGGGAAACTCCTGAGCGTAGTGACCGAGTGTCTTGAGAGTCCTGTGTGGTCCCCAGAGCCAGACAGGGCAGGGCAGAGCTAGAAGGCCTTTCCCTGGAGGAATTCATCCTGAATGCAGAATGGGCCCTGTCTCTTCTTAACTTGACATGAAGGCCCAGGGTCAAGGTGGATCCTAGATGGTTCGGTCCAGAGCCCTTTGCAGACAAGAAAACTGAAGCTCAGAATAGGACAGCGACTTGGACAAAGTCACATAATTACGGCCACCATTTCTAGGAACAAGACCAGATTCCTTTCCAGGGCCCCTGGGCCCCTGAGGATCTGGCCCTGATGACCTCTCCAGTTTCACAAAGGCTCCCAGCTATGTGGCCTTTTCTCTGATCTCTGAAAGGCCTGTGCTTGCTCGGCCCCCGGGGTCTTTGCAGTGCTGTCTCCTCAAGGGCCTCAGAGCTCATATGGGGCCAAGCTGGGATTTGACTCCAGGGTGCACCGTCTTAAGTACTGCACATGTCAGCGGGTGAGGATGCTTCATAAAGGTTTGGACGGACAAAAGCTTGAGAACAATCTTGGCTTGAGCACTGAGTGGTGGCTTCCTCTTGCTGGATAGAGTATCAGCTATGCTCATTGTAGTAAACAGTAGTCAACACTTGTTCATTCTTAAAGATCGCATTTTCTTTCAAGAGCCAAGCTGTGGGACGGTTCTGGGTATACAGCACTTGAGGAAAATCTGGAGTGGGCTCTAGGGCCGCAGGTGCCTCTTACCTCCTGGGCTTCTCAGTCTCCCACCTGAGTCCCTGGCTGAGACAGAAACACCATTGATCGCCTGCCACACAGAGGTACAAAGTGCGCAAAGATACAAACCCTGCAAGTGAGCACATGGACCAGAGGCTCACAGACTGGCACCCCACTCCACCCCTCCCCAGCACCAGAGGTACACATGCTCTGAGGTGTCTGTGCCCTCAGGGGCCTCGTTTGTTCCACACTCCCTGGAGCTAGCCCTGTTATCTGAATCACAAAGCCTCTCTACAAAGCACCAAGTTCTCACTGCTTCCTACTAGTTAGACTTTAGACAGATCTGTGTGTAACTGTGCACACATGGATGCATGAAAGGGGCTTTGAGTTCTGATCCCATCCCTGCCAGGGCAGAGGCCCTGCTGGGCTGGGAGGACAGCTGGAGGAAGATCAATGCAAACTGAAAATAAAGTTTAGTTATGGGAACTAAAGGGAGCCACGTTTCTTGCACACCTGTGGGTGCATACTAAAATTCGTGCCTGTCACCCATGGTCACATCTGATCACTGACAAAGAGGGCGACGGCAGACCAAGGAAGGAAGCAAGAACAGAGGCATGGAAGGGAGGAGCTCAGACAGGGCAATGGGAACCAGGGCACTGGACCAGAGGGAGAGAACGCCTGTGAGCCGGCAACCCAGCCTGACTCCTGGGTCCTCCATGCTGTCCAGGGCGGGAGCTTCAGCCAAGGACAAACCCTCCACTTTTCCGTTGCCTTACAGCTTACAGTTTAGCACATCATGATATCAGTTAACCCCCAACTCTCCCTGGAGGTAGGTACTGTAAATTTCTGCACTTCAGAGATAAGCAGGTGAGGCTCAAGGTTCCACCATGAATCTATGGTAGGGGCATGACGGGAATTCCAGATATCTGTGTTCTAATTCCGTCAAGAGGGATCACGCGTCATACTTGCCTGGCTTCTACCCCTTTACTCAGCCACGAAACAACCTCCATCTGTGGTCTCAGCATCCTCATGCTCCTGGAAACCCTCTGACACTCCCCTAGGAGGGGGTCAGGCAAGGGCCCTCCCCTGGGAATCAGTTTCCTTCAGTTCCGCATTTCCTATAAGTTGTTGTGTGGCCTGGGGGAGGCCCCCTTCCTCAGCGTCCTCAGTTTTGTCATCTGTGAAATAACTGAGACCCTGCTCTGGGATCTGGGACCACCGCTGTGTATTTGTGGTTTAAATGGCCTTATCACACTTTTCTGTTTAGCTCTCTGGGCCGTTGTGTATTGGTTTGCTCACGCTGATATCACAAGGTGTCACAGACTGGGCGGGTTAAACAAAAATTCATTTTCTTCCAGTGCTGAAGTCTGAGATGAAGGTGTCAGCAGGTTGGTTCCCCCTGAGGCCTCTCTCCTTCGCTTGCAGACGGCCGCCTTCTCTGTGTCTTCACGTGGTCTTACCTCTGTGTGTCTATGTCTTATTCTCTTCTCACGGAGATACCAGTCATATAGGATGAGGGCTCACCCTAATGACCTCACTTTAATGTAATTACCCATTTAAAGGCCCTGTCTCCAAGAACAGTCCCATTCCAAGGTCCTGCCTTCAGCACGCGAGTTTGGGGAAGACAGAACTCAGCCCATAGCACATGGATGGCCACCTGTGGACAGCCAGCCATACCCCGGTTGTATGAAAGAAGGGATGGGCCTCTTCTCCAGGCTCTAAACCCCCTCAAGGCTGCGAGCCCACTTCTCTTCAGCAGACTGCCCCAGGCCCACAAGAAAGGAGCCCACCTGGTATCCCATGACTGAGTTGTGGGCTGGCACTGCCACTGGGGAAGGGGAATGTTGCTGGAAGTCTTAGGGACTTGCCAGGTCTGCTCCTGCAGGCTCCACCTGGGAGTACTGAGGCTGAGGGTTCCTCAGGGTAGCGCCCCCCTCACAGCAGCCTGCCACTGCTCCCAAGGCTCTCGTAGATGAGCCCCACAAAGTGGTCAGGCTGGATTTCACCTTCTGCCCCAGCAGGCATCCAGCCTCCTACTTGTGGAGTGGCAGCTGAAAGAGCCAGGTGGGCAGATGCTGAGCTCTGCACCCCACCCCACCTCCCACCCCCCACATTGTGCCAGGCTCTCCTGACACATTGCAGGAGAAAGCTGCAGTGGCCTGTGTTGAGGGGACCTGCCTGGAAGGCAGCCCAGCCAGGGGCCCTTGTTCCTCACTTGTGCCTGCCTGCCAGGTTGCCTGGGGAGCTTCATAAATGCTACAATTTGTGGAATTAAAGTTTCCTTCTTATTTGCATCTGGTGGCATGGGGTCAGGGAACAGGGCATGAGAGGTGAAACCTGAAGGTTTCTGATTGGTTCCTGGGCCTCCACAGCAGCCCTAACCCCATCCAGTTCACCCGGTTTATTAAATAGATATAGAAGCCCTTATTCCCAGCTGTTCCGTCTTCCCCGGGCATGTGAGTACAACTGATTCTTTTTCTCCTGTGAATCTGTCCATTGTCAGTTAATTTGTAGCCCTCCACTCCACCACTAGGATCTACGTTGATAGAGAGGGAATATTTTCTTCCCAATAGATTCTTAGAAGCCAAACACACAGAAGCCAGGGGAAGAGTGCTCAGAAATGGTGAAAAGTACCCGAGGGGTCTGAGTGGTGTATGGACAGTCCCACATGCAGTGTCCAGGCACAAAGGAGTACTGGACGTTTCCAGCACCACAATGTGCCGCTCGGTGCAGGGTGCTCCAGATGCTGGGCAGTCCTTTGAGGGGGAATGGAACATCAGGGAGGGCTTCCTGGAGGAAAAAACATGTAGAAGTCAGATACGGGGAGTGTTCTAGACCAAGGGAGTGGGCTGTGCAATGGCTTGGGTGTAAGAAAGAGTATGGGCTGACTTTAGAACTTCGTGTGGCCCCCACCCCCCCAAGAGTGTGGAAGGCTATAGGAGTGTGGTGAGGCTAGTGGGGTGGGCAAGTGGCTTGGGGCCTTGGCAGCCAGGATGGAGAGGAGCTTGGGCTTCATGCTGGGGCTAAAAGAAGCCTTGCAAAGGCTTTAAGCTGGGCAGGTCCATGGGCAATTTAAAAAATGTTATTTTAGAAAGCTCCTTCAGTTGAGGAATTGATTTCAGGGGAGTGGCGAGGAGGCCAGGGCTGCCTCTGGGCCAGCTCCTCAACCTGGGACAGGAGACCCTCCTCACCTCTCCAGTGTGCCCTGCTGTCCCCACACAAGGTATTTTCAAGCCCGGAGTGGGCCCTGCTCTGAGCTCAAGCCGGAGTCTGAACACTAGAGCCTTGTCTGCAGTGAGCCAAGGGGCTGATGGGAAAAGCTCAGTGCTGGTCTGGGGTCAAGGCTGAGGGAGAAGTGCTGGCACAGTGGGAAGGAGAAGCCACTAACAAGGCTGGGCGAGGTTCGGGGCCTGGATAACATCCAGAGGGATGGAGAGAGCCAAATTCCACTGGGGTCAGAGAGCCTTCCAGAGCCTCTTGATAAAGCCAGTCCTCCAAGCCTTGAGCCTCTGCATGTGTTTCTGGAAATACTGAGGCTGGTGCCAGGAAGGACAGCAGGGAGCAGGCAGGGGGCTCTGTGAAGGGACCAAGGCTAGGAATGGTAGTATGGTGTGAAACTGGGGGATTGGCCTCAGAGCCAGCTCCGGGGAAGGAGCCTTTCTTCGTGGCCCAAGGTTTGTTCGGTCGTGTGCTGATGGCCCAGGAGATCACCTCAGTGCTACTCTGAAGGCTGTGCAAAGGCCCAGAGGTAGGGGAAATCTGGATGGTTTGGGATCTTCTTGCAGTTCCATCTGAGAGAGGGAAGAGGTCAGAGGAAGCATGGTGGCTGGAGGATTACCTTCCTCCATGGACCCTGTCCAGAGTGGCTGCTCAGGGCTCAAGGACAGAGTCCGCTTTGAAGGGGAGGGTCCGTTCTGCTCCAGCCAGTCCCCCTCCTATCTCTGAGCCTGCTGAGGAAGATACCTGTGCTGCAATGGATTTCAGGCCCTAGATCATGGGGCCCAACAGTCCGGGTTCAAATCTTGGCTCTGCTCCCTTGGGAAGGTTGCCTCATGTCTCTTGGCTCATCTCTGGTCTCTCAAATGGGGGTGAGCAGAGATTTGAAGGTTCGTTTGGAGGATCTCACAAGTCAGTACACATTCATGGCCGTGAGTGACTGGCCTGCGGACAGTCATGGATATGATGGAGTTCAGGACACACTGTCCCAGATCTGCCACCTTGGCATTTGAGAAAAACTGCAGAAGCAGGAAGGTCACTCTCTGACCTTCTCCTGCCCTTCTCCCCTGAAGCAGGCCATAAAAGAATTTCCTGACTTTCTTCTCAAGTGGGTCACGAAACCTTCATTTAAGAGGTGCCTTCCCTAGACCCACAGGGAAGGAAAGTCCTTCTCTATGAAGATGCAGGGACACAGAGAAGAATCTGAACAAACAGGCCTGCTAAATGCCACTTAGGTCATTACCATCAAGTCGTACCCCCTTTTTCCGATGATACTTCACCACAATTATTTGCTTCTTCATCAAACTTGGCAAAAAATCACATAGATTTCCCTGTTTCTTTGGGTGTTCATTTCTAAAGGCTCTCATGTCACACAAAACTTAAATTACTTGGTTGCTTTTCTCTTGTGAGTCTGTCTTTTGTTACAGGTGCCTCAGCCATGAACCTAGTGATGGATGAGGAAAGAAATCTTTTCTCCCCTACAGATGCACTTTTAGAACCAGCTTATGGGGCAGTTATGGGGCCTGGAAACAACGGCCATGGGAGGGCTTGTGGGCTTTAAAGAGCTGGGCATGTATTACTATTCTAGGTCTAGACTGGGCCTCTAGTCAAGAATGGGGCCCCAATTAGGAAGTCTGAGCTAAAACACTGCAGAAAGCAGAAAACGGGAACACACACATGCACAGGCACAGACACATGTACACATGCATGCATGCACGCACACACATGCGCTGCAACACCTGGGAACTTGTTGAAATGGTTTCTCTGGCCTCATCTCAGATGTACTGAGGTCAACTCTGGGGGTGGAGCCAGCTCTCGGGGTTTCCATGTGCCCTCCTGGGGATTCCAGTGCCGACTCAAGACTGAGAACCACTGAACCAGACGGGGGATCTTCTTCATTCTGGCCTCAGTCCTGGCAGCTGTGCCCTGTGACCCAGCGGGAGGCCTGTCATCCTTTAAAGCTGGTCCCTGGGACCTTTCTGCTCACCAGGCGGAGCAGGAACAGGCCCTGTGGGGCAGCCTCCTGACTGCCTGATATTGTGGGCATTCTTTACCCAGCGTCTACAGTCTCTCCTGCAAATTAATAACCTTGAATGGCCGGAATTTGCCTAACAGCTCTCCTGTCCCCATCATGGGCCTTCATCAACTGTTTTAGAATCCTGTTAGAGTACTATGTCGTTGCCTAGAGCAGTGGCTCTTCCATTCTGTGGGCCTCAGAACCCCTTGGAGAGCTTGTGGAAAGGTAGATGCTCAGCCCCACACCTTCTCAGCTCCACAGTCTTGTAAGGTGGCCTGAAGATGCATGTGTACTTTACAGAGGATTGGGACGAAGCCAGGGTCTTGGTCAATGAAGGGCTTTGGGTGTGGTGGGCAGGAATGGGGATATCTGATTGAGATTGAGGGGGCAGCCCTGCAGCAATTTGCAGGCCCTGGCTTAAGAAGGGGGTGGTCTGGCTCAAGTAGTGGTGGCCTCCCTGCACGTGAAAACAAGAAGGTGATGTTAGGAAAGGGAGGGAAATTCTGGATACTGGTCCTTGAAAGAAGGTCCTCTGGGTGTTCTCCCCAAGATGTAACCTGAAAAACAATAGCATTGTTTCCTGAGCACCTTGCTGGGCTCCGTGCATGTGGTCCCTCACTTAGTTCTCCTGTAACCTCGTGGGGTACAGATTTTATCCATCACTCCACAGAGGTCAGTGAAGGCTTGTCCATAATCACGTAACAAGGCAGGATTAAGCACGACCCTGTCCTCTTCCAGAGCCTGTGCCTTCAGCATCATCTTATGCCTTCTCCTCCTGGGAGAGAATGGCGAGGGCAAATAGCTCACTTGGCCCTGGTGAGCTTGTAAAAAAGCCCCAAAACCATCCCTTCCAGCCCCTCTCTCCAGATGAGGAGGCGGAAACTCGGGGGTGTTGGGGGTGTGCTGTCTGCACGTACAGGCGCTGGGACCCTCTGCCCTGGAACCCGAGCTCAAAGTCCCGTTTCTGGTTTGCAGTGAAGCTCCGAAATATGCTAACAGAGTCCAGAAAGACCTCAGAGTCTGGGCATGAGGATGAGGATGAGGCAGGGTGCCTGTGATAATGTCCGGGACTTCTCCGGCCTGCAGAGAAGAACAGGGAGACACTGAACCCAAGAGGCTACACGATGTAGCAAAATTTCACCAAGAAAAAGCCAGCCTGTGGCCTGTGCTGCTCTCTGCTGGTCACCAGGTGGTACTGGCTGCAGCTGGCCAGGGCTGGCTCTCTGGGTTGGATGGGCCTCAGGCCAGACTACCAGGGGGAAATTGTCTGAGGACCTGACACTGGCCCCTTCTGCCCCAGCCCAGACAGGCTCATATCGGTGGCATCCAAGGTTGTGGGCTGGCAGCTGACTGAGAGCTGGGCGCCTCCTTCCATCCTGCATTTTATTGATAGATTGATTGATTGATTGAGATAGAGTCTCGCTCTGTCGCCCAGGCTGGAGTTCAGTGGCACGACCTTGGCTCACTGCAACCTCCGCCTCTTGGGTTCAAGCTATTCTCCTGCCTCAGCCTCCCAAGTAACTGGGATTACAGGCTCGCACCACCGCGCCCGGCTAATTTTTGTATTTTTAGTAGAAATGTGGTTTCACCATGTTGACCACGCTGGTCTCAAACTCCTGATCTCAACTGATCCATCCGCCTTGGTCTCCCAAAGTGCTGGGATTACAGACATGAGCCACTGCACCAGGCCCCATCTTGTTTTTAAAGGAGGTATGATAGACATGTCACCCCACCCCCCGATCCACCCCCCAGTCAACCCAGGTCCCTGGCTGCTGCTCCTAGTGACAGCAGCTTCCTGCCTGAGCTTCCCTGGTGCACCTCCTACCTCCAACCTGCCTGAGCTTCCCTGGTGCACATCCTACCTCCAACCTGCCTGAGCTTCCCTGGTGCACCTCCTACCTCCAACCTGCCTGAGCTTCCCTGGTGCACCTCCTACCTCCAACCTGCCTGAGCTTCCCTGGTGCACCTCCTACCTCCAACCTGCCTGAGCTTCCCTGGTGCACATCCTACCTCCAACCTGCCTGAGCTTCCCTGGTGCACATCCTACCTCCAACCTGAGTGCTCTTACAATTCTATCCTGGTCTCCTGGGGAGAGCTATGATGATACCCTATCCAGGATGCCACCCAATTGGGGGCAGGAAAGCAAAAACCCTGGGGGGCCTCTCACTCCAGCCCATAGGATAATATTAACAATAATTGACATTAACTGAACACTGGCTATATGTCATGCACTATTCTAAATGTATGTGTATATATATGCTTACATACATACTTAATCTTGTGTGTATATGTGTACATGCATAATTCTCACTTAATATGAATCTTAACACATACATACTTAATCTTCATAAGAAACTTCTGAGGAAGATACTGATATTATTTCCATGTTATAGAAAATTTAAAAATTGAAGCTCAAAGAAGTTCCACAAATAGTTTGGGGTCCGATAGCCAGTAAGCAGCATTTGAACCTAGATAGCTTGGTTCAATTTTGGTCCCTTTTCTTAACCTTGGTGAGAAAAGTGGGTACAAATCTACAAAACTCTTTTTGCGGTCAGACCAAAGCAGTGCGGCCAAATCAAGGCATTCGGGCTGGGAAGTGGGAGCCAAAGTGAGCAGGGGGGCCCCTCTGCATGGAGACAGGAAAGAGTGTGGTCTCTACAGCCAGGTGGGCCTGGAGGAGGGTCCCCCACTGCCCTGATGAGCTGTGAAATCCAGGGCAAATTGGTGCCTTGTTCTGAGCCTCAATGTCCTCATTTGTGAAATAATAAGGGTTTCAGTAAATGTTAAATGAAACAAAGTGACGAATTGAGCATAGTGCGTGACATACAGCAAGCCCTCAACAGAGGCAGATTTCCTTTATTCCTTTGACATTGGACTTAGGCTATCAAATGATCTGGAGGAGGCAGAGGTAGTGGTGATGACAAGGATGCTGATGATCTACCTGCTCATTATCACTGAGCATCTCCTCTATTTACTCAATAGCTATTAATGGCTATTGTTTTAGTATATGAGCTTTGGATTTACTTTTGGTTTCATTTCAGTGGTTCAACCATGAAGCTTTTAAAAACACTGGTACCAGCCAGGTGCAGTGGCTCATGCCTATAATCCCAGCACTTTGGGAGGCTGAGGCGGATGGATCACCTGAGGTCAGGGGTCTGAGACCAGCCTGACCAACATGGTGAAATCCCATCTCTACTAAAAATACAAAAATTAGCCAGGTGTGCTGGTGGGCACCTGTAATCCCAGCTACTCAGGAGGCTGAGGCAGGAGAATCGCCTGAACCCAGAAGGCAGGGGTTGCAGTGAGCCAAGATTGCGCCACTGTACTCTAGCCTGGGTGACAGAGCGAGACTCCAGCTCAAAAAATAATAATAAATAAGATAAAAATAAACATAAAAACATTGGTACCTGGGTTCTACTGATTTAATTAGACTTGGACTGTACCAGGTCATGATGCTTTCTTTGTGTGTGTGAACCTCAAGTGGTTCAAATTGTGCATCTGGGATTGAGAGCCATGGGTAATATTTCCCTCCTGCCCAATCTTCTCCTATTTAACACTCATTTAATCCTTTAGACTTCAGCTTAAATGTCACTTCTTTAAAGAAACATTCCCTGACCTCTTAGACCAGGCCTATTTTCTTTGTTTTACACCATTGTAAATCCCTATCCCTTTCCTTCAGAGAGAATTTATCTCATTTATATTTATTCTCGTGGTCATGTCAATAATATCTATCACCCTCACTAGATAGTTTGCCCATCTGTAAAATAGGAATATTAATTTCCACCTCAGAAGGTTGTAGTGAGGATATAATAACAAAATGTAGGGAAAGAGCCTGGTTCAAGGTAGTCTCTGTGAATGACTGCTCACTGCATGTTGTCCCAGGAGTCTCTTGGGATAACACATCATGACTTTCTAATTTCCAAAAATGAACACTTGCCAGCTTCAGAGCATGAGTCTGGCTTTAGTTTCTCTGGATTTAGGCTACTAAGTGGTTCTCATGTCCCATCTGAACTTCTCTGATTATATGGGCTCATGTCATAGCCCCCATCCAAGCCATGAATATTTTACTGAGCCTTCAAATGCCAGCTCTGAGCTAGCATCCTTGTGTCCAGCTGGCCTGTCTTTTTAATAATCAAGATGATTTGCTCAATAAATATTTATTAACTAAGGATTAGGTTAGGTGCCAGGCACCATTCCAAATACATATATTATCTCATTTAAGCAGTTTTGCTGTTTAAATAAAGCTAATCCTCTTGTTTCTAGTTAAAACCTACAATACACGTCTGCAGAGGCGGGAGTTGATATAAATGAGTGCAGGAAGGGATTTTTTTTAAGGGTGTGGTAAGTCCTTTGGCTGCTGGGAGCTCAGGCTTTATCAAAAGCCCCTGTTTTTAGCTCTACCTAATTGTTTTACACGAGCCCAGAACTGCCAGATTGCCCTACTTTTAAAGAGAAACCAGCAACTTGCTTTTTAATATGAAAACCTCAGCTGTAAGAAGATGGCTCAATTTGAAAAAGAAAAAAAAAAAAAGAGAGAGAGAGAGAAAGAGAGAGGCAGAGGGAGTAAAATGCCATTGAGGCCAAACAGCTCAACCATGAGATGGAATCTGCCCACCAGCAACCTCTCAGGCCTGAGCCTTTGAGAAGACAGCGGAATGTCCTGGGGGACAGCAAAGGTAGTTGTCAGTGGGGAGGAGGAGGCAGAAGGAAGCCTGGAGGGAAAAGGCCAAAACCAGACCCATCTCAAGTCCAGAAAGGTGCTGAACTCATGGGTCCTGCTGGGTAGGTGGCAGAGCCTTCACGGGAATGCCTGGCCCCCTTGCACCAGGTCTGGGGAGCTCAGCCCATGTAGACCCTGGGTGCCCCGGCAACCTCTGTCTTCCAGGGCCCCCATGGGCTTGGGTAAGAAGGAAATGAGGAGACCTTCTCTCTGGTTGGATCCATTTGGGAGATCTTGTTACTTCTTGCCACCACCCTTTCCCACCAGATGACAGCTTGAAGTATTAAGTTCCTCCATTGAACCCAGGTGATTTCCTGGAAATTTCTCAGCTGCATGGGGACCCCAGCTCTGAGCAGAGGTCTACGAATGTGATTTCTTTCCTCGTTTTCTCAGCACCAACTAAAAATCCCCCAGATTCTTGCATAAGGGCTAGAGAAGGGGAAAGCCTATCAGGAGAGAGACGATCCTGTGCCCTCCCGCAGCCTGATTCCTGGTTTTAAGAAGACAAATGAATGGACATTTCTTCCACTGCCAGCCGTGAAGGGCAGGATCCGTGCCGGCCCCTCACTCACTCCACACAATTGTCGAGTAACTGGAGAAGATGTCTCCTGACAGGCAGTGGCAGCAAGGCCTGCTGGCTCCTCTGCCAGCCTAGCTTGTAAACTTTACTGCCCGCTTCGATTCACAACCCAATTGCTTGTAAAATGAGGCCACTTTCCGCAAGTCCCTTAATTGGAATCCGTTTCTCTGCCTCAGAGGTGAGGGCTGGGACGTGCTTTGCCAGCATCTGCAGATGCAGTGAGGCAGGGGGATCTGTCCTGCAGGAAGGGAGGGCCTGGAGGGATGGCACTCTTTGTCTTCCCCTCCCACGAGTGGGACCAGATCCTGCCTGAATGTTCCCAGCCATGAGAGGAAGTCAGGGACAGTGAGCAAATTCTGGGTTCTAGGAGGCAGGCTGGCCCCTCATCTATGAGACTAGGGAAGGGGTCAGTTAAGAGAAGGGCTGAGATCAGAAATAACATAGTAACAGTAGAACGACAATCATCGCTGCAGCTACCATTCGTGGCTCACCTCTGTGAGCCTCACATAGTCCCCACGCCCACAACAACTCTTTCCCAGCTCTGTCCTTCACTGGTTCCTGATGAGGGACTGAGTCTTTGGTTTAGCAAGAATTTCCTGAAAGTGAGGACTTTCCCATCTTTGGGTACAGATGAACGTTTGGGAAAGTCACGAAGCACCAAGCAATGTTAAGTGCTACACTAGCCATACAGGGTATGATAGGAGCCAAGGAAGTAGCAATGTAATCTTTTTCAACTAGAATCATTGTCAGGGAGAGGACACGTGACCTGGGCTTTGAAGGGTGTGTAGGAGTGACAGCTGGAGAAGGTGGAAGAGAATGCTGGGCAAGTAGAACAACTTGAACAAAACATAGAAGTATCAGGGGCATTGGCTTATCAAAAACTGGAGAAGATAGTGTTTCAAGAAGTACCTGAGACAGTACATGTAAATCGTGTGACTCTAACCATAAATAGAATGGGGGCCTGCAGCATGGACTGGCATGGTCAGAGGTTTGGAGCTGGAACCATGAAAAGCCCCTATTAGGTCCTGCCTTCTGCCCACCACACCATCCAGACCAACAGATGCTCACTGTCCACAGGCTTAACTGATGATTCTTGTCACCTGATTTTCCAGGTTGAGCAGGGTCGCTGAAGTATCTCAGATGACTATCCTCTAGAGGAGGGTGACTTTGGAGTAGAGTGTGTGGGACAAGAGGTATAAGTGGTGAAATATGTGGGGACATCAGTGGGAGTCTTTGGTCTGTGGTCTAATAAGTAAACTTGAGATCGCGGTCAGGATCTGAAATACCTGAGTCTACCTTATGGGTTTGTATATTGTATCTGCCTCATGTCCAGCGTTGCATATGATCGTATTTCCTGTAGGTTACATTTCACAAAGGTTTGTTAGTTTTGTGTAGCCAAATACAAAGAGGGTGTGTGTTTGTATACATAAGCATTTAAAATTCTGTGAGGCGTCTTTTGTAGCAACTGGAATGAAACTGGAGTTCATTATCTTAAGTGAAACAAGCCAAGTGAAGAAAGTCAAATATCACATGTTCCCTTCATGAATGGGAGCTAAATAACCTGTATACATGGATGTAGAGAGTGCGATAATAGACAATTGAGGCTTGGAAGGGTGAGGGTGTGGGGGAGGAGTGGATGATGAGAAATTAGTTAATGGGTACAATGTATGTTATTTTGGTGATGGATACCCTAAAAGCCCTGACTTCACTACTACACAATCTATGCATGTAACAAAATTGCAGATGTACCCCATAAATTTGTACAACAAGAATTTGAAAAAAAAGAAGTGTCAGGGGAATAAAAAGCATTTCAGTTGCTTCACCTATGATATGAGAATGTAACTATATATGTAGGGGAAGAATAAGGAAGAGAGACTAGGCTGAAGTAGGACTGTGGTGAGCCTCCAATGCCATGAAGCTTGGATTTTATCCTGTAGACACTGGGGACTCACCGAGGGGTTTAGCAGAGACAATGGCATGCCCAGTCTAGCACTGCATTTTAAGATGTTCCCTCTGGTGGCTGATGTGGAGAACAGGGTTGCTGAAGGAAGATGCGGGAGGCAGGACTGGGTCAAAGAGAAGTTACCAGGAAAGCACCTTGGGCTCAATGGGAGAAAGTCAATTTTGTTTGTTTGTTTCTCGAGACAGAGTCTCAGTCTCTTGCCCAGGCTGGAGTGCAGTGGCGTGATCTCGGCTCACTGCAACCTCTGCCTCCTGAGTTCAAGTGATTCAATGGGAACAATTCTTAATACTTCAGGCCATGATATGATGGGAAAGGGTGGTATCCAGGAGCAACAAGTTCTCCCTCAGCAGAGGAGTACAAGCAGAGGGTAGACCTCTCACATCCTTCTTATTTAGCCCCCACAGCAGACTGTCAAACCCCAGATACCTTCTTACCTAGCACCACCCACAGCTGGGCAGGGACATAGAACCAGACTTTGATCAAAGGGGCATTGAGAAGGGAAAGGTGGGTCATCTGGCACATAAAGGGTGGGAAGGTGAAGGCAACACACACCTTTCTTCCTACTGGCTTTAGTGTAGGTGGTTTCATGAGGCTGTGATGTCTGTAGCAGACACAGCCCCCCGCCAGTGTGTATTGAAGTGACAGCAGACAGAACCCCAGAAACCGCCCAGAGCCTGGACATAACGGAGCTGCCCTTAAAGTTCTCAACACCCTGATCTCTTGCTATATAAGATGATAAATATCAAGGCTTAGGCTATGTTTGTGTCAGATATTATGTTTTTTGTTGCTAAATTCCATCAGCCTGGAATATTGTTTTAATAATAATAATTTTAAAAGACAGCATTAAGCCCAAGTCTAGCTCCAAAGCATGGTTGAGTAATGTGTACTTTGACTGTGGTTTTCATGGAGAGACTGAAGAGGGCCTTGCAACCTACCTTCTGCACTGTGGCAAAGCCCTTTAAGCATAGCCGCCCTGGCTCTCCAGTTCTTTACCCTCAGGTGGCTGCCACAGCGTCCCCACAAGTCCTTCCACCAACCCTGCCTTTCCCAGCCTCCTCCCATTTCTAATTTACCTCCTTATTCTTTTTTCTTATGTAGAGCAAATTTAGGCTTCTCTCAACTTCACTGAGGAACACAGATGTTGTCCCTGGGACACATCCACATTAGAAGGGGAGGAGTGGAAGGAAACAGGTGGGCAGGGAATAGTTGAGCATGGTTTTGAAGTATGAATAGGAGCTCACCACATGGAGGAGAGAGGAAGGCATTCTGGAAAGGGAAAATCACACTTGTAAATATAACAAAACTATTTCTTTTCTACCATATGCTGAAAATACTAAATATGAAGCTAACCCATAGGCCTCCTCTGGGAGGCTCTGGGCAGCTTGCCAACTCTGGGGTTGGGGGTGGGACTCAGATGCTGCAGGGAGTGTGATGGGAGAGTTGTCTGTGGGCCATCTCGCTCCCGCTGCCTGGCAGCACGCTTTCCCTTCAGAGGAAGGCGAGAGGGTGGGAGCAGCTTCTCAAGAGGAAGTCGAGGAGGTGACAGACTCTACAAGTGGCAGACCCTACAGCCCTGGGGCCCAGCAGCAGGCTGGCAAGGTGGAGACCTGGCACAGGGGACCAGTGGAGACTGGTCACGTCCCTGTTTCCATTGGCTGGGAACCCCTGGGTGAGGATGCAGGGGTTCTGAGCTGGGGATGAATTCCCTTCCCCATGGCAGGCTGTGCTTGTCAGGGCCTCGTCCTACCACTTACCGGCAGCGTGAACCTGGGAAGCCGCTTCTCCTTTCTGTGCCTATCTCAAAACTGGGGAAGTAAGAATGCCTGCCTCATAGGGCAGCAGTGAGGATTAGATGAGCTGGCTGTAGCTAAAGTGCTCCTGTCCAGACACAAGAAAAAGGGTAGCCATAAGCTGCCAGAACCTGGCCCAGAGTCTTACACCTTATGCCTTTCTCTCCTGGTCGTTGGAGGCTGCAGGAGGGGCTGGGAATACCGATAGTCCTAATGTACCAGAAACAGCTGCCTTGGGTCTGCCTAACTGGTGACTCTCAGCACCTCTTTAAGGCCATGACTTGGAGAGGAGGATGCTATTATCTCCATTTTGCAGGTGAACCTGAAGAAGATCTGGGAGGCCATGACTCTCCCCTGCCCTGTGTTGTAGCACAAAGCAGGGAACCTGCAGCCCCCTGCTCCAGCCCTCGTTGGGCTGAGTCAGAAAAGGTCTGTCCTGCTCTCAGCTCCCCACCCCTGGGAGGAGGCCTCTTTCCTCTCCCTGTGGAGCTGGTCCTGTGACTGTGCAAAGGCTGCACATGGGGTGGTTTCTGTCTGGGTTTCTGCTCCCTGAGGCCAGAACATGGCTTGCTTTCTGCAGGCTGGTAGGGGATGCGGGCTCTTGGCTCCACCCTCTGCCAACCCCTCCTGGGAGTTGGACGGAAGCGGATGCTTTCCCAGAAGTTCCTTCTTGGCTGCTGCAGTGAAAATCTGGGTGGAGTGTGAACTGTTCCCTTCAGGTAAATCAGACAGTGCTGACAGCAACTGCCGTTTACCAAGCACCTGCATGCACAGGGAACCCCTGGGTGAGGATGCAGGGGTTCTGAGCTGGGGATTAATTCCCTTCCCCATGGCAAGCTGTGCTTATCAGGGCCTCATCCTACCATTTACTGGTGGCGTGAACCTGAGAAGTCCCTTTGTGCAGACTGCCCTCCATGCTCACAGCACCCATAGTGCTAGATGCAGCTGATAGCTCCATTTTGCAGACTGGTAAAACTGAGTCCCAGTGGTAACTAATTTGCTTAGTGTCATGCAGACTGTAACTGCCAAAATCCCTGTGACTTTGTGACTCAAGCCTTTGCCCTTCAGTATGTCCCAGTATTAACTCTCAGTAGGAGGCAAAGTAAGACAAGGTCAGGCTTCCAAATGGAGCTGGAAAATGAAACAAAGAGGATAAGAGTGTTATTAACAGGGTTTGTCTGGAACAGAGCAGCTGCCTCAGGGGGCTGATGTGACTGATAATATTAACATTGTGTGTGTGTGTGTGTCTGTGTGTGTGTGTGTGTGTGTGTGTAGGATTCCTTTTGAGTCACAAAGCATTAGCAAACATTTTCCCAAGCATGCTGGGCCTGAGGATACAGGGGCCTAAGAGAACCAGTCCCTACCATGGAGGAGCTCTGCATCAATCAGTGGTTCGAGAAGGAAGGGACTTACTGCAAGGAATCAGCCGCTTCCAAATCACTGGAAGGGCTGGAGAAGTGGCCACCAGGCTGGGCCTCCAGGAATGACCCTCAGGACACTGCCGAACTTACCTGCCCGGGGCCACTACCTCAAAAGCTGCTGAGAAAATGCCTGGGTCCCACAGCACACCACGGATCAGTGCTGCAATTCAGGAACCAGGAAGCAGTCCCCATGGCTGCCACCGATGCAACATTTTCTGTCACTGGAAGCAGTAGGATGGTCAATGGACCAGTGCCACAGACAACCTTGTATTTCCAGGACCTTGCCTGCCTGCGGGAAGGTGGCTCCTGCCTTCCAGATCTCGCTAGGGCGTAGGGGACTGACACCCAGAGCCCTCACCCCAAGAGGTCTGGTGGTCCTCTCCATGGCACGGAGGCCTCCATGGCAGAGGAAAGGCACTTGCAGGAGGGAGGGTGGAGTTGCAGCCAATTCAAAAACCGTGCCCAAGTCTCTCTCCAGCTAAAATGGGGTGTCAGAAGCTTTGGTGGCAACAGAAGGATGTCTTGTGTTCTGTGTATCCTTTAGACTCAGTTTTGCAGAGTTGGGGGTTTGGATCCAAAGGATCCTCCTTCCTAGGAATGCAGGGAACCCGAAAGGGCCTCCTGGCTTTTCTCCAGCAGCTCTCTGCCTCACCCCATGACAGCCATCACCTGCATGGCCTGGAGAAAGGCTCCTGCATGGGGCCTGAACCTGGAGGTAAGAATTGGTTTTCAGAATCAAATTCTCTCTTTCTGGGGGCCAGGTCAGGGTTCACCCAACTTGGATGCAGGGGGAAAGGATGAGAGAAGTTAATTCATTTATTTAATTAATAGTTATTGAACACATACTACATTACAGTCACCATTCTAGGGCTGGGGAAGCAGTGGAGAATAGGCCAGATATCTCTCATGGAGCTTACGTTATAGTGGGATAGGAAAATAGCAAATAAGAAATAGAGACAGTGTTCAGTGCTGTCAAGTAAATGAGACAGAGCTATGGTGTGGAGTGTGTGCAGGGGAGGGCAGTTTTCAATCCAGGGTGCAGGGAGGGCTTTTCTGAGGAAGTGACTTGGAGCTGAGGTCTGAATGACAGGTTGAAGCTAGTCATGGGAAGGGTCTGAGGAGGATGGTTCCAGCGTGTGCAAAGGCCCTTAGGTAGGCATGAGTTTATTGTGTCTAAAGACCAGAAAGAAGCCAAGACGCCCAGATAAAGGAGCGGGGTAGCAACAAATGAGCAAATGTTGGCAGGGGTCATATCATAAAAGGCCTTGAGGGCCAAGGTGGGAGGTTAGGCTTTATTCTAAGAGTGGTGGGAAGCCATTGGAGGCTTTTGAGCCTGAGAATGATATAATCTGACTTCTACTTTTAAAAGATCACTCAGGCTACTGGGTGAATGATGGATTGAGATGGAAAAGAATGGAGGCAATGGAGCCAGAAGGAGGCTGTCACAGTGAACAGGGGAGAGACGATGGGGATTTGTCCTAAGAAAAGGAGTCCAAATCCTTTGGATCAGTATCTACCCTGCCCCACCCCTAGCCCCAGCCCAAAGGATTCTGCAGTTTTCTGAGTCTTGATGTGTTCTTCACTGGTCTCATCATTGCTAAAAGGCCTGCGGTGTGTGGAGCCTTGGGGTGGGAGGCACCCTTTGTTCTTGGGCAGCCTGTGTGAGTTGCCAAGGCTCAGACACACCTGAGTTCACATACGGGCTGTATTCCCTACCCTGGGGGCAGCTCACTTCATTTCCACAGGCCTCAGCATCCCTATCTATAAAACGGGAACAGTGATGCCTCCTTGTGGGGAGGATGAAATGTGACATGCCAGCCCAACGGGACATGTGCAAAGTAGGCCTTCGATAAATGGTGGCATCGTGCCTGCTCTTCGTTCCTCATCCCCTCCCTCGGTCTCCTGCTACCCCGCACTTGGGTAAGGACAGGAAACCCAACAGCATGTCTGAGAAGCTCCCTAGTAATGGAAATGTCAGCAGCAGAAGAAAAGGAGCCAGTGCTGCTTTGACGGCAGTGATGGCGATGAATGATTTATGGCCAACCTAATGGTTACATAAGCAGCTGTTACATTTTAAAATCATCATGCAAACAATATGAAACATTTATTTAAGTGGTTCTACACTATGGGGAATTTGATTTAATCAGCCTTTATTTCTGTTCTCATTAGAATGAAGTCTGGCAACTCTAGTAGACAGCACTACCTCCGTTCTGTAGCTTCCAGCTACTGAAAGCAAATATTTTTACTGAGCCACAATTAAACATTTATACAGCACCCGGCTCCCCATCTGGCCTGTGGAGGGGAGGGGTGATGCAGTGAATTCATCCAAAAATTCCACACAGAATAAAGCCAGATGCACCCCCGCATCTAACAGAATTAATAAACCATCTAAAGAGTCCATTTGAGAATGAAAAAGTTCACCGATTCATAAAATTTCTCCAAGCTGCTGTGAGCTGCAGGTAGCCAAGCTGGGGATCCTTGAGGCTGGCTTTTAATCTTCGCTCTTCTGGGCCTAGTGGAGTTTTTTGATTTTGTTTTGAATTCTAAGACCATCACAACTTAGAAATCATGGGAGATGCTAAGAAGATCCTCTAAAGACAATATGACTTATTTGAAATTCCACCAGAATTTTCATGTATTATATCTCCAAATTCAGGATATGGGTTCCCTTGGGGAGACAAATGGAGAGAGGTACACAAGGCAGGTTTTATTGTGTTGGTGATGTTTTATTTCTTACACTAGGTGGTGGTGCATGGATATCTGGTATTAGTCTTTCTATCTCTTTGTGTGTCTTAAACAGCGTATAATAGGAATTGAAAAAACAAAAACAAAAACAAAAAACAAGAAAGAAAAAGAAAGTCACTGGGTGTTGGAGTCAAAAGACCAAAAATCCAGTCTTGGCTCTGCTACTATCTCCGTGAAATTTGGACTTGCCTCTCGCCTTTTCAGTTTCCCTATCTATAAAAAGTCAGGACTAGAGCAGTGAGGGCTCTGTGAGGCTTCTGTCTGTTTGTTTGAGACAGCGTCATGCTCTGTCGCCCAGGCTGGAGTGGAGTGGTGTGATCACAGCTCACTGCAGCCTCCACTTCCTGGGCTCAAGCGGCTCAGGCAGTCCTCCCACTTCAACCTCCTGAGCAGCTGGGACCACAGGCATGTGCCACCATGCCCAGCTAATTTTTGTATTTTTGGTAGAGGTAGGGTTTCGCCATGTTGCCCAGGGTAGACTCTAAGTCCTGGACTCAAGCAATCCGCCTGCCTCAGGATAACAGGTGTTCACCATTAAATAAGTCTGGGAAATGCTGCATACTCTCTGCCCTTTGGGAAAATCATAGAATGTTAAAGGTTCTGAGAAGTCTTGTGGCAAACAGGTCTTTTTTTGTTATGTATCTATTAACATCATGAGGTACTAACATTCTGTAAAATAATCTCTGCGACCTGTTATTCTGGATTATGTCAAACACCCCTTTAGATTCTAGGTTCTTTAGGGCAACAATTTTTGCCTATTAACAGAGCAATCTCTAACCATCCCTGAAACATAAACCAGACACTCCAGCCAATCACTTTCCTCTAGGTTAGCCAGCTGAGCACCTTTCCTTCCTGTTCCAAGTCCCGGCTTCTTGCCCCTGGGCTCATGCTGGCCCCCTCACTGCTGAGTAACTCTTCCTGAGCCAGTCACTGAAGTTCTTGGGTATCTAGCTTTCTTTTCTTCTTGTTTCCTCATTCTAGAAGCATACATTGTCCAGACTGTCTCTTGCTCAGTATGAGATGATAAAGTTGAAGACCAGAGAGACTGTGTGACAGAGACATAGTCACACAGCTGTGGGTGGCAGAGCTGAGACCAGAATGAAGTTCCTTTCTCACTGCCCTCAAATGCGTTGTTTTACATCCAATTTACATTCTGCCCTGTGCACGTACATCCTTGATACTGTTTTTTTCTGTTTATCTATGATGGTTTTTCATGTCTCTCCTGGGAAGACTGTGTTCTCCTTAAAGGCACAAGTCACATCTGTGTTTATATAAATTCGAACACTATTCTGAGGACAGCATGGTGCTGAAAACACTCTCAATGCCAAGTTATTGAATGTCCCAGTGGATTCTTCTCCCTGCCAAGTCATTTCAGCTCCAAACACTCCTTGCTGGAGTGATGCGGACACATCATTTTATTCACACAAAGTTGTTTTTAAAACTCCCCTTCAAATGTGGGAGGGATTCGGAAGTACAGAATAACATTGACCCTAATCAAGTGTTCTCAATCAACTCTTCACGTTGGAAAAATACATCTTGGTTCAGTGAAATTCTGGAATAACCACACCCACTCAATTTGAGTGAGGAAGACACAACTTGGCAGATGCTATGGTCCTAATGTTTCTGTCCTCTCCCAAATTCATATATTGAAATCTAATCACTAAGGTGATGGTGTTGGGAGGTGGGGCCTTTGGGAAATTATTAGGTCGTGAGGCTCGAACCGTCACAAATAGGTCTAGTGCCCTTAGAAAAGAGGCTGCAGAGAGCTGCCTTGTCCTAACGCCCCCGTGAAGACACAGCAAGAAGATGCCATCAGTGAACCAGAAAGCAGGCTCCTGCCAGACACCAACTCTTAATCATGGATTTCCCAGCCTTCAGGAATGTGAGAAATAAATTTCTGTGGTGTATAAGGTCAGCTTATGATATTTTGTTATAGCAGCCATAATGGGCCAAGACAGAAGAAACGTTTTTAGTATGAATTAAAAGAGAGACCACATGATTTCTGGGGAGAAGCCCTTCACACAACCACATGGCGAAATTGGGTGTGAAAGAAGCTCCTGCTTTTTAAAGAGCTGCTTTAAACATGCCTTCTGGAAAAGAGTTCCCATTTTCTGCTAAATCCTTTTGCAACCAGGAAACAAGAGTGCACCACGGCCAAGGTTTGCCGATGTCGTAAGTGACTTGAGTTTGCTCCATGGCCGTGCATCTTGTCTGGGGACATCTTCAGCAACAACACCCCTCCAACCCCAAGTTCTTTCTGGGGAGCTGATCCTGAGGCCCACTGTGCTATTTTCCCGGATGCTGACACTTTCCTTCAAGGTGGTTTTTCAAGCAAGGAACGTCTGTCCACCAGATGGCAGTGTACCAAGAACCCAATCAAATGGCTCCTGCTCAGATCAGGGCTAGACCTCGCTGTCCAGCTGGCAGACCCCAGCCATACGTGGCTATTGAGTCCTTAGAGTGTGAGTAATCCGAATTGAGATATGCTGTAAGGTTAAAATACCCACTGACTTCGAAGACTGAATACAAAGAAATGGGTTTGAAGGGAGAAGAAGAAGACACAGTATTTCATGAATAACTATTTTCTATTGATTACATCTTGAATAACATTTTGAATATACAGTGAGCCTTGAACAATGTGGGAGTTAGGAGTGTCAACCACCATGCCATCTAAATTCTGTGTATAACCTTTGATTCCCCAGAAACTTAACTCCTAATAGGCTACTGTTGACTGGAAGACTTACTCATTACATAAACAGTTGATTAACACATATTTTATATGTTATATACATTATATACTGTATTTTTTTTTTTGAGACGGAGTTTCACTCTTGTTGCCCAGGCTGGAGTGCAATGGTGCGATCTTGGCTCACTGCAATCTCCTGTCTCCCAGGTCCAAGTGATTCTCCTGCCTCAGCTTCCTGAGTTGCTGGGAATATGCTGTATTCTTACAGTAAATGAAGCTAGAGAAAAGAAAATGTTATTAAGATAGATCATAAAGAAGAGAACATATATTTACTATTTATTAAGTGAAAGTGGATCATCAAAAAGATCATCATCCTCTTTGTTTTCATGTAGAGTGAGCTGAGGAGGAGGCGAAAAAGGAGGGGGCTGGTCCTGCTGTCTCAGGGGTGGCAGAGGAGGGGCTGGTCCTGCTGTCTCAGGGGTGGCAGAGGCTGAAGAAAAGCCATGTGTAAGTGGACCCACACAGTTCAAGCCTGTGTTGTTCAAGCGTCAACTGTATTGGGTTAAATAAAATATCATAATAAAACAGATTTTACTTGATTCCTTTTTCTTTTCAATGTGGCTATGAAAAAATGCAATGTTATGTATGTGGTCTCATTGTGTTTCTGTTGGCCAGAAAAGAGAGACAGTGGGCAGAGAAAGGCCACACTGGGAAGCTGGGTAGAGCCAGCACTCACGGTCCCATGCAAAGTGGAAAGAGCATGGCCTTTGGTAAATGGCCACCTGGGCTTGAACTGCAGCTCCGTCGTTTATTTTGGACTTGTGACTTAATCACTTCAAGTGTTGGTTTCCCCAGCTGTCAGTGGGCATAAGCATGCTTCCTTCTCCCATGGATGCTGTGAGGGTCAGATGTAGGACAGCCATAAATCATGGCCTGCTCAGGCCTGCATCTCAATGCAATTATTAACAGCACCTCCTTCAGAATTTTGTCAGTTAAAGCAATAAATTATACAGTTTCCCTGGTGAAATGACATCACATATATTAAGCACTTGGAACACTGTAAGTGTACCATGTTATGTCTAAAATGATCACACGACTCAGAGATGGAAGATGGTGACTTTTTCTTCTATAACTCCACATAATTTCTGACTCCAAGCTCCATTTCTGGTTGAAGCAGGAAACTCAACCTAGTCATTTTCAGGTAAATGTGGTTATTTTAGAATTATATTCAAATCCAGAGTTCTATCTTCTTCCTTCTTCCATGGGTAGAGTCTACACTAGGGGATTGCTGGCTTATGCAGGTCACAGCATTGGACAGGGAGGGAATACTTGGTGTTTACTTGACTTCCCTTGGCTTCCTTCCTCCACCTCTCTGATTACTTCCTCCTCTGCTGATGGCATCAGGGTCCTGCCATGGTCCGCAGCTCCTCCTCTGCTGCGGAACCTCCAAACCTCTCTAGGGTCTTGGCCTCTGCAGCCTCCTAAGGACTGACCATGTTTTTCCATTTCAGAGGTCAGCACTGGACACTGACTCTGCCTGTCCCCTCTGTCTCAGCTCTCTTCTTCCATTCACCTGGATAATGACGTTTACACTTTTGGAAGATCTGTTAGTTCAGTAACCATGTAGACTTTGCACCTGTTCCGTCCCTTGTTTTTTTGCTAAGGTTATGGGATAGAGAGACAAATAAGAAAGGTTACTGCCCTCCAGGGAAATATAGCCTTAACCAGGACGCTCACTCAAATGGCACATGAAAAATGATAGCTTCCAGAAAAGAAATGTAAATAGAGGGCTATATGACTGGGAAGGATGAACTGGTTACTTGTGGGCAAGAAAGCCAGGGTCGAGGAACTTGTAGCTGCTGCTGAGTGGTCTTGAGGGACACCTGGAAATGTGGAGGGATGGTGATCCAGCAGAGGACCCAGTGTGAGCAAAGGCTTGGAGGTGGGACGGCCTTTCTGTAGATACAATAGTTCAGTTTGATTGAAGGGAAGGCTGTTAGTGGTGAGGAGTGAGACAGGCTGAAAAGTACTTTTAAAGCTCTGAATGGAAGGTTGCAGAGTTTGGTTTTGATCCCATGGGCACAGTTCTGAGTATGGGATCCGAATTGTATTTTGAGAACCTTTACCCAGAAGTCACACATAACAGACTGAGGGGGAAGCAGGGAGCCAGTGGGACCCAGTCAGGAGGACTCGAGGAGGAAGGGGCTGGAGAAATGATGGGAAAGGGTTATTTGTTTTGCTTTTTGAGACAGAGTCTCACTTTGTAGCCCAGGCTGGAGTGCAATGGTGCAGTCTCAGCTCTGCAACCTCCACCTCCTGAGTTCAAGTAGTACTCCTGTCTCAGCCTCCCCAGCAGCTGGGATTATAGGTGCACACGACCCTGCCCAGCTACATTTTGTATTGTTAGTAGAGATGGGGTTTCTCCATGTTGGTCAGGCTGGTCTTGAACTCCTGACCTCAAGTCATCCACCCACCTCAGCCTCCCCAAATGCTGGGATTACAGGCATGAGCCACCGCGCCTGACCAGGAAGGGGTTATTTGAAAGAGACATTACTGAGGTTGATTTCAGAAGCTTTGGGCACTGATGAGATGTACAAAATTAAAGGAGGGGCAGACAAAGGTGATTTTCAGGTTTGGAGTGGGTGGAAAGTCAAAGAGTGGTGCTCACGGAAGACAGAATTTAGCTTTGGCAGCACAAAGTCAGACTCCTGTGGTGGGCATCAGGAGGCTTATAAGCTGCCTGGTTGTCCAAACGAAGATGTCTAGTGGGCAAGACTGGGTATGAGGAGAGAAGGGCAAGGTGGACAAGTGAATTGGAGAGTCATTTTATTTTAGGAAATTAGGACTTAGGAAAAGAAGAGACAGCAAATCAGGTAAGTGTATTTGTCAAATCCTCAACAGGAAGCAGATGCTACTCTACCTTCAGCTGATTTGAGGAGGGTTCATTCCCAAAAGGACTCATGATCAAGGTGTCAGTGGAGTGTAGAGAAAACACCAGGGGACATTTAGAACCAGGGCCAGGGCAGCAGAGCTTTTGCTATCTCTATACCTGGAAAAAAAAAACAGGGAGTGGGGAATTTACCAGAACCCAGATGACAAGAGGGTTTTGCAGAGTCAGATGCTTTGGGAGGGGCAGTGACGTCTGCCAAGGTGGCCTCACACAGAAGGGACCAGGTGAATATAGACCCCATCTCCCATTGGCAGAGAGTGGAGCATTTGGAACAAATGGAAGGTTCCAGCAAAGCAGCCATAGCCTCTACTCTCAGGGAGGAAGAGGCTCACTAATTCCCCAGGAGAGAAAGATTTCTGGCTGCTTATTCTTTTATTCAATAACTTTTATTGAGTTTCTTTCTTATTATAAATGTAGTACATGTTCATTGTAGAGAAATTAGACACTATAGACACGTGAAAATAAGAAATTAAAAGTCAATAGAAATCCCAGTCCTCAGACAAAATGACTGCTTACAAAAATGTGATTATTCTGGACTTTTCTGTTAAAATACATAATTTAGGTATCTTTTTATGTTGGTACATACAAACAGATGTCATTTTGAACAGCTACTTTTATATGGAGGCATCCCAGTTTATTTAAATAAGCCCTCTTAGTGGAGATTCTCATTGAGTTCCACATACTAAATAATACTGCATCCTTCTAGCTAAATACTTTACCTCTTTAGGCTTAGCTCCTAGTGGTGGAATTGCTGGGTCAAAAGATATACTCAATTTAAAAGATATGGCACCATATTCTAGCATTAATTTTAAAAAGAGGATATTATTTAAGGGTTAATGGGTGGATTTCTTTGTTAAACCTATCTTAGAAATTTTAGTGAATCTGAGAAAATTACTAGACTTCACTGCCTTAGTTTCCCCATCTGTAAAATGGGGATGATAAAAGTATGCACCTTACAGGGTTGTTGTTAGGATTAACTCATTTCCTGTTTGCCCCAAGAAATGAGTGCTGGCAGTGAGCTGCACTTTTTTTTTTTTTTTCCTAGACAGGAAATGGGTAAAACGAGTTATGGTAAGTATTAAAAAAATTAGCTGTTACTATTGCCAAATGTCTTCTTACACCGGAGATACTGAGTGGCTTGATCTCCATTTTAAATGCAGAAATGTAGCTTTTTCGTTAAAGACCCAGCTCTGTCATAGCATTGAGGCAGAAGGGAAGTCCCCTGTGACAAGGCCGAGTTAGCAAACCCCTGGCCTCCAGCATGGTTTGACCAGGAATGACGAGTCTCTTCAATGATCACTCTTCCTCATCACTTCTTTAAGCTGACTTCCGGGAGGAGGCGGAAGTCGAGGATCCAGGCCTTCCCTGCCTGGGCCTGGAGTTTGTGGTTCCGGATTGAGAGCCTGCCCATGAGGGCTAGAGGGGTGGCTGAGCGCTGAGCTGCCCTAGTAGTGTTGCTTCCTTGATGGGACGACTCTCTCCCACCCTGAGATATGACTTGGGGCCACGTCAGCTCTGGCTTCAGCCTCAGGAGTTCAGACCAGATTTAGGAATCCTCCCCAGCCTTCCCAGAGTGAGGCTGGGCAACAAGGAGAGAGGAGTGTGAGAGTGGGCCAGGGGTGGACCTTGGGATATCTGGGAGGTTTCCAGAGGGCTTCTTGTCACTCCTGGAACTGAGTTTGCACTCCTTACTGTGGCCTCCTGACTAGCTCTTCTGGCTCTTGGAGCACCCTTCTTCAATCCCACACTCTCTCCTCTCCAGCAGCCTTCCACAAGGCAAGCCTGTTCCTGCCTGAGAGCTGTGCAGTGGCTGTGCCCTCTGTCTGGAGTGCTCTTCCTCAGCACTTCCCAGGGCTGACAATTTCATGGCATGGAGACGTCACCTCCACAGGGAGGCTCCCCTAGTCACCTGGTCCTCACCTTCATCCACTGGAGAACCTATTGAGTGCCAGGCACTTCTGGGCCCCAGGGATAGAGAGAGAATCGAGATACAAGAAACTCTTAGTGGAGCTCACAGCCCAGTGGAGAGGAGCAGACAACAAATGAGGGACACACCAGGGAATGGTGAGAGAGGCCCTTCGAGACACGAGCCTGGAGGGTCGATAGGATGGCAGGCCTGAAACTGGTCTGGACCATGAAGTCAGAAGGCTTGTTGCGTACTTGATGTTCCTTCTGAAACTGTTCAGAAAGAAGGAACCAGCCATGTTCCCCGGGGAGGCTAAGCAGTGGTTCTCACCTGGGCAGTGTGTTTTGAGACATTTTTGGTTGTCACGGCTGGGGTTGGGGGGTGCCTCTGGTATCCAGTGGGTAGAGGCCAGGGACAATGCTAAATGTCACAGCACATAGGACAGTCCCCCACAGCAAAGAATTATCCCGTCCAAAATGTCAGTAGTGCCGTTGTAGAAAGTCCTGGGCTGTAGGATTAGGGATCCAAGGATGGGAACACACTGAGGGAAACGTGAGGGAGAGGCAGACGGCAAACACAAACACAAAAGCAGGAAGAAGTCAGCAGGCAAGCCTCTCCCCGGTTTCCTCCATCAGCCCCATCCCCTCACTCAGAAACAATGAGGCAATATCCTCGTGGGTTATCCCGATTGATTATCACGGTGTCTACTCAGAGAAAAAGAGAGAAGAATATGTATGACAGGAGATAAGATGCTACATTTAAACTTAGCTAAGGTAACAGCATTTATGAATCATGAAAAGTTATGCAGAAACTGAGTTCATCATTAAAAATTCATTCAACAAATATTTGCTGAGCACCTACTATGTGCTGGGCATTGGAAACCTTCCCAACACCTGGAAGAATCTCCTCCCCATCTCTACAGCTCCCCTTTCGCATCGCACATAGAAACAAGAAGCCACAGAGTGGGAAAAGCCCAGGTGGATTCAGCACATTTATTTATACTCCAAAGAATACTCATTGAATTTTCAGTTGAAAAGCTGAAGTAGATTTTGATAGAGAAAGGATAGCAAGTAATGATTTCCTTCTTTCAAACACACACACATTTTGTAAGTTCCTGAAACCGGGATTCATTCAACAATCAACATCTAGCATTAATAGAATGATAAAAGAAAAACTTCAGCAGAATTAAATTTGAAAGAGTTTAGTTGAGCAATGAATGATTTCGAATTGGGCAGCCTCATAAGCCAGAGTAGACTCAGAGACTCCAGTGCAGCCATGTGATGGGAAAAGATTTATGGACAGGAAAAGGAAACTGATGCACAGAAAACAGAAGTGAGGTACAGAAACAGCTGGGTTGGTTATAGCTCAGCATTTGCCTTATTTGAATATGCTTCTAACAGTTGGCCACATTTGATTGGCCAAAACTCCTTGATTGGCACAAGTGTAGGCTACAGTCTGTTTACATCTCTACTTGTTATAGTTCACAATGTGCGGAGAAATCTTTAGGCTGACCTTAAAATATGTAAGGAGGCAGCTTTAGGTTAAACTTGATTTAACAATAGACTTTTTCTTAAAAAGCTTCATCAGGTTGATTGCATGTCTCACAGCAGAGGGTATCTTAGATACAAGGGAAAATATTAGATATGACATACAGACCATAGTTTCTTCTCCCTTGCCTGAGGCAGACATTGCTAACTGATTGCAGCACTCTTGATTGGATTTACAGAATTCTGGAGCCAGTCTCAGAGTTATTCCCAAGGCAGGGCTACTGACACTCAATGCCCATTAATCTTAGTTGCTGTGAGGATGACACATATCTGCCTTCTACATTGACTGTCACCTTAGGTCACTTCTTTCCCATCTTCAACTTGTGCTGCCTTTTTTTTTTTTTTTTTTAACTTCCACTCAGGAATGGTAGCAGATACAGTTGGACAAGACTATGGGAACATGCAGGATTCATAAATAGTTGTGGTTTGTTGATTTCCCCATGTAAGAGAGAGGTGAGTGGGTTCTGAGTCAGTCAATGGCTCCTTCTCACTGTGACAAGGGGAGGCTGGGCTGGTGGAGGAGACCAGTCTGTGCTGAGAGGGAGACCCTGCCCTCATTCCATGTGGCAGACCAGGAAGCCAAGGACACAGTCAGGAGACCATTTTTACATATTTATGTATAAAAGTCATGTCCAATGTGTGATGCTTTTCAGCTTCCAAAAATCTCTCACCATGCTTAATTCCTCGGCCTTCACAACAGTGTGTGACACAGTTACTAGTAGCATCCCCATCTTACAGATGAAGAAACTGAAGCTCAGAGAAGTGCAAGGCCACACCCAGGAGAGAGAGATGGCTAGATATTTGGGATTTGAGTCCATCTCTTCTGACTCAAGACCTAGAGTTCTTTCTAGTACCACACAGCTGCAGCATTTGCACTGTGACATTTTAATTTTGCATAGCTATGTTTAGAAAGGTGTCATTATGACAAAAAATGAGCCCATTGAGTGCCAAGGCCAGGCGTGATGACTTTGAAAGTGTCCACTGCAGCTGTGCCTCGTGGCCCCAGCCAGAGGGCCCTGAGAGACCCAGGCCAGGCTTCATCCACCAAGACCCCACAGTCCTCTGTGATGCAGGTTGGCACGGGAGCCAAGGACCTGCTCTGGTCTGCTCTCTGGTGCTCAAGCTAATGTCCTGTGTAGGCTACACACCTGTGGATTTACCCATCATCATTCCTTCCTTCCTCCCTTCTTTCATTCACTCATTCAACAGATCTTCACTGAGCACTTGCTATGCCAAGTGCTGCTTTAGCACTGAGGATACAGCCTGTGTGCAAACCAGACGACAATCGCCACTGCTGTTTCCATTCCAGAGGGACAGAAGATACACAAATAAAATGAAGAGTATGTCAGGTAGTCATGGGGCTGGGTGCCTGGGGCAGCAGGTGTGTGGTGTAAACGAGGGGGTGGGGGGAAGGAAGAAAATTTGAATAGGGTGATCAGGGAAGGTCTTGCTGAGAAGGGGGCTTTTCGGCAAAGAAAAGGATTGAGCCATGCGACCGGACAGGGAAAAGCATTTCAGGCAGAGGGAACATCTGGTGCAGAGGCCCTGAGGTGAGAGCCAGCAGAGAAAAAGCAAGCTCCCTCTCTCTGCACTGCACCCCTGGAGGAAGCTGCATTCTAGTTTTCTCCATCTCAGACAGCACTGCAAGGACCTCCAGAAGGCATTTTGCTGGTTTTGTTTCTTCACATTTGTTCCGCAATCTAGGGGCAAATGTCCAGAAGTCACATTTCTGGATGAAAGGGTTTGCACATTTTAAATAGTAGGAGTCACTTCCTGAAACCCTCTCCTATAGCATTTTTCCTCTTTCCCCCCTGGAGGGCCAGATCGATCTCCCCAAATCCTTTCCCTCTTGCTACTTGAATGTCCAGAGGCCTCAATGGCTGCCTCCTGCCTGCAGGAAAAAAGCTAACATGTTGGACTCACATTCAAGGCTTCCTCCTTCTGTCCCCCAAGGCTTCTCCCATCTTTTCTCCTGCTTTTCACCTATAGACTCTACTTGCTTCTCCCACAGATGTGCCTGCAGGACCTGAAAAAAAGGAAAGTCAAGAAAGCTCATCTACCTGGTGGGGCCACAAGTCAACTAAACTGTATTGGTGGGCTGGTTAGAGGCTCAGTGGTCACACATCCCTGCAACCCCCAGTCCCTTTGTTATGCCTCATCTCTCAACCATTTGTCCTTTCTTTTCATTGGGTCCAACATTTATTCATTTATGGGCAGGCCCTCTGCTAAGCATGGGGGAACTTGTACTGCCAAACACTAGGCCCCAGCCCTCAAAGTGCACCCTTTCTGGAATCTTCCATAACCCCTCCAACCTCTCCCTCTCCATCTACCCCGGGAGCCTTCCTTGACCAACCCAGAGCCCTGACTGCCCCCTCCTCTGACCTCCATGGCACCTACTCTCTGACTTTTATTTGATGCTCGGCACTGGTTTATTGACACTGTTACTTATTATGTTCTAAATAAATCTGTATTTCATCTCTCCAAGTAGACCGAAGCTAGAAGAGGGCAGAGAATACATCTTATATTAAGTGTCTGCAACCCTCTCTGCACCTAGAAGATTGTCTGGCACCTTGGAGTTGCTTATTAAATATAGATTTGTTGGGGATATAATCATGTCTCAATTCTGCTCAAAAAAGAAAAAAAATGTTGATAAAATCCAAATTCCTTAGTGTAGCATTTAAGGCCTTTCTTTTAGGATTCCACTAGACCTCATCACCTCCAAGAAGCCTTCCAGGTTGACACAGAGCCACCGCCATACACATATGCACACATGTGCATATGTAATCGCTCTCTCTCTCTCTCTCTCTCTCTGTCCCCTGGCTGTCCTCTGTCAGAATATTTGTCTGCTCAGTGGATGAGAATTTGGTCTCTGAAGGTACGAACCCCTGGGTTTGAACCATGACTCTGCCACATATTGGCTGTGTGGCAGTCCCCTCACATCTTTGAGCCTCAGCCTCCTCACCTGTAAAATAGGCATCATAATGACATTTGACCCCTAGCAGGGATAGAGGAGGTACCGTGAGGTAAAAGTGAGCAAGTGCTCCCAAGGAGCTCTCGCACCCCGCCAGGTCCATGCAAGGCTGCGATCAATTAGCATCGCTTGGATGAAATCGTCTTGGCCACATGATATGTCTGGGTGCTCCTTGAGGGCAACATAGAGCTGGCTCTGCTTCCCTCTAAACCTCCAGTATCTGGGAGGGTGTGCAACAGGGAAGGTGTTAAAATCACATTCACTGGGTGGGTGACCATCTATATTCACTTTGATAGAAAATCTGACAAATACAATCATCTCTCATCCCAGAATAGCCCTGAAGCCCACTGGGGGAGCATGACTAACAGTAAGAAGGCAGGACTCTGGAGTTGCACCTGCCTCTGTGTGGGGCCTTGTTCCACCATCCTCCCAGGCATCTTTGTGCACCTGCACTGAGCCAACCTCAAAATTCTTCTGACAGATTCACTGAGATTCATTCAGACACCACTAATTTCTTTCTATTTATCCTGATCCAAGTAATTTATAAATTTTCCCATTATAATTTAATTTTCTCCCTTCCTCCCAAACCAGAGCACATTGCCCACAGAGACATGGGCCATTGTTTATATTTATAGCTTCCTTATTAATCCTGCCCTGACCTCCGGCACAGAGCCCAGCCTGGGGGAGCAACTTCAGTTCCCTTTCCACAGGGCCTATTTAAAATGCCTTTCTTTTAATTGGTCCAAAACAGGTGAGCTTAAAAAGAAAAAAAGCCAGCTTTCCTATTCCATTTCAGGGTGCAAGAAGAACATGCAGGTGCACCTGCACTGTGTCTGCGATCCCCTGTGTGGGGGACCCAGGTGCACCCATACTGTCTGTGATCCCCTGCCTGGGGGATCCAGGAGGCCTGCACAGGGAAGGCTGACCAGACGGGATGGCTGGCAGGGGTTCATGGCACTCTGATAGCTTTGCCCAGGATTCCTGATAGTTACACTGGATCTAAAAACAAAATCATATAAAACTAGAAAACACTACGGATTCAAATTTGGCCTTTAGCAGAACAGGCACTTAAAAATGCCGGTCAAATGCTAACAGCTAACCTCTTAGATACTTACTACTTGTTTTTGAGTATTTACTAGGCTTTTGGCACTGATCTAAGTTCTTTCTAGGTATTAACCTCTTGGATCCTCATCACAACCCAGATGAGAAATGCGTTGTGTTACCCTTTTGACAGGTAAAGGCATTGAGGCACACTGAGGGTATGCAACTCAACCACATTCCTGAGCTCTAAGCAGCACACAGGGCCAGGCCTCGCCCATGTGAATACTTTGTAGAACTGGCATAAGACACCCTGCTGTCGGAGTTCCAGGGACCATGGCTTAGTAGAGGGGCACAGACTGGGCCCCCCTTGTCATCTTGGCCTGGAGCTCTGGAACAGGGCATAACCCACCCAGCCCTACATGGTGATCCTGGTGGCAGGGGTAGGTTGGAACCGAGACCACCTCAAGAGCCTGTGCGTGTCACTACTGCACAACCCTGCCTCTGTGAACTTTCTCACGGGGTACTGTTTGTCCCCAAGTTACAAGAGCAAAGCCATGGGACGGAGAAGTCACTTGACCTTGCTGACTTGCTAAGAGCAGCTGGACAGGTGAGTTCACACACGCATTGCACACATTGTGACCCCAGGTCTAATCCCTGAGGGTAACTTTTTGAGGTCTCAAGACCCTGAAAGCAGGTGGTCCTGGGGGAGTGTCCTGATGGATTTTTGTAAATTAAGAACCCACTCCCAGCCAAGGAAGACAGTGGTGACACAGCCAAGTTTGAGATTTCAACTTCAGGAGATGGCATGAAGGCAGAGGAATGGCACAGTCTCGAGCATCAGCCAGACCAGTGTTCACATCCCCGATCTGTCTCTTAGGTCTGTGTGATGTGAGCTGGGGTGCATCGGTAATCAGGCAGAGTCTGGAGAGGAACAGTCACTGATTGTTGAGTCCCTAGAATACAGCCTCTCCCCCTACTGCCCCTCCCACCTCTACAGCCTCCAGGGCGGCTCACTGGCAAACCGCACCTTGCAGTGCCTGGGCAGTGTGTGCTATTGATGACACCCTTAGAGCCCAGGTGTTCCAGGACTGAAACGTTTCCAGAGCAGCCTGACTTTCCCTCCAGCACCTTTCCTTCTTCCTTCAAATACTCACGCAAAAAGACCCACCTCCTGACTGAGCCTTTGCTCTGCTGCTCTTTTTCTGTGCCTTCTTTTTTCTTTTCAACTAAGGTTTTTGTTGTTGTTGTTGTTGTTGTTGTTTGACAAGGGCTGCAGTGACAGCAGAGAAAGCATTCTTCAAGAAGCCAGGGGGCATTCAAAATACAATTTTTTCCTTTATGCCAATAAGAAATATCAAATACCCCAAACCAAACAACCACCTTCACCCCACCCAAACTATGCCAATTACTTTCTCTCATCGCCCAAGAAGGACAGGAATGCATTTGGAATTTGACCATTTCCTCTCTGTCTGAGACATGGGAAGCAGCTAGGGGCAAGTGTGCTTCTGTGAGGTGTTTTCCATCTTCCTAGTTTGGGGTGCAGGATGATTCTGCTCACGCTCTCGGAAATCACAGACACCTGGTTCCTATTAAATTACATGACAATGAGCTCATTCAGTCAGCCTGTGGTGAGAGCAGATTACAGACCAGGATCTGGCTGAGCCCTGGAGATTCCCTGGGGATTAACAGCTTGCATTCAAGCAACTGGTCTCCCTCCAATGGCCCTGCTCTATTTAACTGAGACTGTCACGAGCCAAGAACTCTTCCATAAACAGTTCTCTGCCAGTCAATAATTTGAATCTCCTTCTATCATCTAGTAACCATCTTTTATCTAACAATTCCTTCCTCCAATTAATGCCATCCACCATTGACCACTGGGGGATTTCAAGATAACATTAACAGGCAAATGACAACAGCTAGCATTTGAATTTTATCTCATGAGCAACTGTAAATGACCCACTCATATTACCTCCCTTAATCTATTCTAGAAGCTAAAAACTATTATCCTGCCCATGTTACAGGTGGGAAAATTGAGGTTGAGAGAGATGAAGCTATTTGCCTTAAGTCACACAGCAGAGTAAGCTGTGCTTCAACAAAGCCCATGCTTTTTGAGGGACACCCCTAAACCTAAGACGCCACCACAGTTGAAGGTCATTGTCACTACCCTACTAAAGATGAGGTGGTGTTTTGATCAAATAGTACAATTTACACCCATAAATCCTCTATGACACGTTTGGAACCTGAGCAGGAATGTGACACATTTTCAGATTGGGCACTTGTTCTATCAACGATGTCCAAGTTTGCCCTGCCCTCAGGAAGCGTGTTGGATAGATGGGAAGTCAAGACTAGCAAATGTAAAATGACGACAGAAGCAACACAAGGCAGATCCTAAAATGTGTTCTGAAATGTATAAATACTGTAGGGCAATGCTTTTCGAAGTGCATTCTATAGAAATACAGTTCCCTGTAGTGTTAATATGTCTTTAAAAATATTCAACAGTCACAAATATAATGATAGTCCTTGTGTTCAAGGATTGGGATTGTTGGTAAAATTTTAAACCTCCCTACCTTTACATAGCATTAGAAAAGATTTTTTTGTTTGGTTATACTTCTGGATAGAAGGAAATAAAAGTATTAGCCAAGGCAGATAGTACCCTTACCTTTCTAAATTCCTGCCCGTCTTTAGATCTGTAAATGTTCCTCCCATTCCCAGCAGCTGCACCCATCTTAGTTGTGGGAAAGCACCTGCAATCCTTGTCTTTCTTGTTACATAACACGATGGGGCACAGGCCCAGCCCTGGGGTCCTTAACCATGGCACAGGCAGCTTCCCCCACTAGCAGCAGCAGCCGTCACTCTTAACTGGTCCATGGTTAGCTGGTCCGTGGTGTGGACAGGCAAGGTTTGCTGCCCACCATGTGTGCCACAGACCCTAGGTTGCTTCCCAGTGTCAGTTCCTCAAAATCACCCCCAAGGTTCCACGCTCCTCTGAGGACTCCCTCAGCTGAGGATTTCATAGGCTGAGTATCTTGCAAGCAAGAGAGTAGTATGGACTTCTTGGTCTTGAAAAGCTGCTGAATGGTGCTGGGTTGAATCTGAGTAAGCTGATGGCCCCACATCACTTGGGGTTTTTATTTGCGGTCTCCGGCTTTGGAATCTTCTGCTGATGCTCATGGCACAGATTTGGGCCCATGGCCTTGCCTCCTGCCTGGCCTCCTCCCTGGCCTCGGACCTCATGAATGCGGAAGGCCTGGGGTTATCCAAGCTCTAGGCAGGAAGCAGATCCCTTTCTGTGCAAAGATCCTCCAGGCTTTGGAATGAGGAAGGAACCTAGGAAGGAGAGGGCATGAACTTTCTGGGGCCGACCTAGGAAGAAGAGAGGGATGCTGATGTCGGAGGAGAAAGAAACAGCTTCCCTGGATATGAGGGCGCTTACTGGCCCCTGCTGAAGGTCTTCCAGGCCATGCTGCCTTGAACAGGCCACTCACCTCTTGTGCCTGAGCCACTTTTTAAATGCAATAGGTGTAATTATTGCTACCTGCCATTTCTTGTCAAAATCCTTACAATAACCCTGTATGGGTTATTATGTCCATTTTAGAAATGGGAAAACCAAGGCGCAGAGTGGTTAAGTAACTTGGCCACATTTACGCGACCAGTAATGGGTAGGTGATTTGAGGCTGAGTGTGTTGAACTCCGGAGCCCTTGCCCTCAAATGCTATACACATAGGCTCTCCAACTTACTCCTCCTTTATTTGCTCAAGGGGCCAGTCCTCTTTTAACTTCTAGACCCACGGATCTGTGATTTTCCATAAACATACCCCCAATCTCTCTTCCACCAACTCACTGCTCATGGTGATCCCAATTTCCCTTATATTAGAGCCAAAAATTTTTAGAAAATCTTCAATGAAGCTTGTTCTCCAGGAGGAAAACATAGTAACCATATATGCAATTATTTATCAGTTAGCTGGTGTTTTAGACAAACAAGGAACTGAGGAAGTCAAAGAGGAGACATAAGTTTTGAGGAAGTGGAAGAAGTGTCTGGTTGAAAGGTCAAGCCCAGGGGAAATGGGGAGGGAAGAGGTATTCTAGCCCCTAGTCTCTATCTGGATGTGGTACAAATCTTGGTATTGCCAATCACATGAGGTTTCCATGAGAATCACATGGAAACATGATTGAGCAGGGGCTGGTAACACAGCTGTGGAAGGAGACTGTGAGAGCGAGCCTGGGATGGGAGCTCATCTGTGATACCACCTGCTCCCCAGCTCAGGGTGCAGGTGTTACCATCACTGGTCCAGGAGACTTCTCATCCGGTCTCGCATGGACAAGAAGATCGCAGGGACCTGAACCAATCGTTATGTACCACAGAACTGACTGTCAGAGAACAATGATCACAGACACTAATACTTTTGCCCAAGGAAGGGTCTGCCCAGTTGTGCCTCATTCCAGCTCCCTGGCATGAGGCACCAGGAAAGCAAAATGAATCAAGGGAAGCCAGGAGGCCCTGCAAGGATACTCGAGTCCAGGCTGCTGCTGAAAATCCCTCTTCTCAGCTGGGCGCAGTGGATCAGGCCGATAATCCCAGCACTTTAGGAGGCCAAGGTGAGCGGATCACCTGAGGTCAAGAATTCGAGACCAGCCTGGCTAACCTGGCAAAACCTTGTCTCTACTAAAAAATTAAAATATACTAATAATTAGCTGGGCATGGTGGTGGGTGCCTGTAGTCCCAGCTACTTGGGAGGCTGAGGCAGGAGAATCGCTTGAGCCCTGGAGGCGGAGGTTACAGAAAGCTGAGATTGCACCACTGCACTTCAGCCTAGGCAACAGAGCAAGACTTCATCTCAAAAAAAAAAAGAAAGAAAGAAAAAAGAAAAAAGAAAATCCCTTTTCTCTCTGTGGCTGGAGGTAAAGCAGCATAATTTTGCAGGGCAATTTGGCCTTAATGTTTTATTAAATCTATATTTATTTTCATTTATTAGAATATCAAAAACCATTTATGCCTTATTGACTCCCCTTCTGGGAGTCTATCCCAAGGAAACAATCAAAATTACAGAAATACCTGTCTATTCCATGCAGCTTTATTTATGTGCGGGAGAACTGGAAGTCATCTTTGTGTTTAATAATTGGGAGATGTCTAAGTAAACTGTAGTCTATCTACTATCTAAATAATATCACGAATCCCTTGTATTAATAAGGAAAAAATTATAATACAATAATAAATTTTAAAATGGAAAGGTAAAAATCTTCACACAGTCCTGATAGACTGCAAAAATGGCCACAATATTTTGTAGTTCCTCCATCAAGAAATAATCTTTCTTTACCCTTCAGTCTGGGCTAGCCTCATGATCTGCTTGGACCAATCAAATGCCTGTAAGTGACAGTGCAAGTTTCAAGCTTGGACCTTGAGAGGACTTGCAGCTTCTGCTTCCCCTCCTGCTTCTGCATCTTGTCACCATGAGAACAGGCTTGTCTAGCCTTCTGAAAAACACATGGCAGAGTCACTAGCCTGTCACCCATGATAGCCCGGCAACCACCCGACACAAGGAGTCGCCTGGGGCCCACTGACTGCAAGTACATGAGTGAGCCTAGCTGAGACCAGCCTAGCCCAGCCCAGAAGAACCACTCAGCAGAATCATGAGCCTTTGGTGCCACTGCATTTTGAGGTGGTTTGTTACACAGCAATGGATAACCAATACACCAGTCTGTGATGATAACTATGTACAGAAAAACCATGTAAAAAGGGAAAAAAAATCTGGGAAAAAATTTATAAATATACATAGTACATTTATTAAATGGTAGAATTATAGATGATTATTTATTAGTTTCAAATTTTTAAGACTGTGCTTAAGCTATTTACAATGAAAAATAAATGCACATTTAAAAAACTAAAATCCTGAAGCTTAATTTTCCTCTCTGGCGAGTTCTAATTCAAACCTCTCTGGCAAGTTTGTGTCCAGAGTTAGGACCTCATTATAATATCCTGCCTCCTGCCCACAAGAGATGCGGGAGGAAACTTAAGCCATGTCCTCCAGTGCAGGACCAAGACAGTGGTTTGTGGAGGGTGGTCCTCAGTCCCACTCTGCTTCTTCCCCACAGGCTCTAAAGTGGGAAGCTTAGAAGCTGTTTTCTGCTACAATATGCATCTCCCCTCTGTGAATCCCTCTGGCATGCAGTGCAGGTGGCTCCACGCCAGGAGGCACTCTTTAATTGCTTCACTGTGTTCAAAGAGCTCCACAACCAAAGCCGGAGTAGTAGGATGAATCTGGCATTTGGATTGTAAAGGCCTGAACTCAAACTATAGCTTGGTTCTTCCTGGCTTCTGCATTCATTTCTTGGGCACCTGCTATGCATTAGGGCCTGAGCTATGCCTGGACCTTCAGAGATAAGTTGGCCATGGCCTCCATCCCAGAGGAGCACTTGGCCTTGGGAAGGGGACCTATACACTCAAAAGCCAGTTTCCTCCAAAGTTAGGATGGCCACTTCATTGACTCAAACTAGGACACATTTGAGAGTAAAAGGAGATGACAGGAGTAAACAGGGCCTGTCCATGGCTGATGGGGACCTGCAGTCATGCTACCCATAGCCCATCTCTCTGTATGGGGTCATAGTCAAGATGTACAGTCTAGCACACAAAAGAAATTAAAACAAATTCAGAAGAAAGTCACTGCTTTTCCATAAACACGTAAAAGAGGATCACGTTAATAATTCTCAGTTATGTTTCTCGTATTTTTCCTCTGCTCTTGAATCTTCCCTAAATGAATCTGCTCCAAAATCCCTTACATATCAAACCAGGGAAACTTTTCTAGGACATCTGGCCCACATGGAGTTTCTTTCTGTCTTTCTGCCACTCCCTCCCTTTCTGGCTCTGATCTCTGGTACCTCTCTGCCTCCTGCTTTCCAGCTCTAGCTCTCTCTACCCATTCTCCAAAGGGATAGATGAGAGAGGGAGGAGGACTGAGAGCCAAAGTACAATTTGGGAGGTGGGATAAATCAATCTTATCAATCATGTTCCTGGCAAACATATAGATAAATTATATAGTAGGTTAAATCCAATGATGGAACAGGCCTACATGAAGGAGGGGCACCTAATTCAGCATCCCTTAATAAATAATAATTGAACTGTGACTTAAATGCTCTGTGACAGTCAAATCACCTAACTTTCCTGAGCCTCAAATTTCTCTTCTGAAAAATGAGCAAAATAATGAATTACATGAATAAAGAATAAGTGAATGAATGACACTGGCAGCCATGGCCAGCTGACCAACAAGGTGTGGTGCTTTCCCCCTATCCCCATCCCAAGAGTGTGATATTCATGCTGAGAAGTCACTGAGCCTTCAGGGGCTACATTTCCCAGACTCCCTTGCAGGTAGGCAGACCACATGACTCGTCCTCACCAATGGGATGTGAGGATCAGTAATGTATGTCACTTTCAGGCCAATGTGTCTGTGTATCAGATGTTCAATGATTCACACGCTCTTTCTGCCTCTCCTGCTCCCAGTCCACCTGCTGGATAACTCCAGGGGGACCTCAAGGCCACAGGATGGTGCAGCCACAGATGGAAGGAGCCTGATTCTCCCAGCAACCACCTAGAGGAGAGCCTCGCAAGCAGGAACATTCATACTGGACTTCCCACGAGTGAGAAACGCACTGTTACTGTATAACGCCATTAAAACCTTGGGGTGGTTGCAGCAGTGAGTCCATCGTGACTAATTCACCTCCCTCTCAAAGTTGTTACATAGATTGAATAAGATGAGTATAGTGGCTTGAATGGTGCCCCCACAAAAGATATGTCCATGTCCAAATTTCTGATACCTTGAATATGATCTTATTAGGAAAAAAAGAGTCTTTGTAGACATTATTAAACAAAGAATCTTGAGATTATCTTGGATTACCTGGGTGGGCCCTAAATCCAACAGTAAGTATCTTTATCAGAGACAGGAGAGAAGAAGCCACTGTCAGAGCAGGAGAAGGCCACGTGAAGACAGAGGCAGAGCCTGGAGTGCTTCTCCCCTTAGAGTCTTTGAAGGGAGCATGGGCCTGCTGACAGCTTAATTTTGAATTTCTGGCCTCCAGAGTTGTGAGGGAATACGTTTCTGTTGCTTTAAACTACCCACCCAGTTTGTAGTAATTTGGGTCACAGCAACTCTACGAAAGTACTGTGGTGAGGCATGTGCCGGGCCCAGGGCAGGGCCTGGCATGAAGAAGACACTCAGTAAATTATGAAATTGTGAGGTGTTTGTTTGTTTGTTTGTTTTAGACAGAGTCTCACTGTCACTCAAGCTAAAGTGCAGTGGCGAAATCATGGCTTACTGCAGCCTTGACTTCCTGGGATCAGGCCATCCTCCCACCTCAGTAGCTTCAAGTAGCTGGGACCAAAGGCACGTGCCACCATGCCTGGCTCATTAAAAAAAATTGTAGAGATGGGATCTCACTATGTTGCCCAGGCTGGTCTAGAACTCCTGGGCTCAAGTGATCTTCTCGTCTTGGCTTCCCAAAGTGCTGGGATTATAGTCATGAGCCACTGTGCCCAGATCTAATGATGATTTTTTAAAAATCAGTCCTTTTATGCCCCTTCACTTCCCTCCTTAGAGACAGAGTGTTCTGGGAGATGGTGCTCCGCTGAGAGAAGGCACAGCTCTCATCTACCTTGTTCACTCTCAGAGAAGATTCTAGTGAAGTTCATAATAATATTCACTCTGAGTGTAAATGTAGACCTTGAGCTTCACAGGGGCAATCTTATTATTTATGGATGACAGACTTACATTTTCATTAATGTGTAACAAAAGGGGATTAAAAAGCCTCTCTCTGCAGTGTCTTTTTAAATGCCCACAGGAAGTAGCTCCTGGGACTGCCAGCCCTATGGGCCGCGGAAGAATCTGCCTCAGGCACAAGGTCCCGGCTGGCAGAAGGTCTCTGGCTCAGGAGTAGCACGGCGTGTCAGGAGGGTTATTCTGAGTCCCACCCCAGGCTGAGGTCCAAGTATGCTAGGGGAGAGCTCTTCAGAGCTGCCTGTGACAGGCTATGATGGAGGGAACAGGGAAGCTTAAGGCTCCAGAGATACATGTCCAATATCACTAGTTACGTGTGGCTATTTCCATTTACATTAATTAAAATTAAAAATGTAGTTCTCCACTTACGCTGTTCACATTTAAGTGCTCAACAGCCGTAGGTAGCTGGTGGCTACTGAATTGAATGGCTCAAAGTTATAGAACATTTCTGCCATTAGAAAGTTCTAGCCTGTAATCCCAGCACTTTGGGAGGCCGAGACGGGCGGATCACGAGGTCAGGAGATCGAGACCATCCTGGCTGACACGGTGAAACCCCGTCTTTACTAAAAAATACAAAAAAACTAGCCGGGCGAGGTGGCGGGCGCCTGTAGTCCCAGCTACTCGGGAGGCTGAGGCAGGAGAATGGCATGAACCCGGGAGGCGGAGCTTGCAGTGAGCCAAGATCACGCCACTGCACTCCAGCCTGGGCAGCAGAGCGAGACTCTGTCTCAAAAAAAAAAAAAAAAAAAAAAAAAAAAAAGAAAGTTCTATTTGGACCACACTGCTCAGACAAGAAGGAATGGGGGTTTCGGCTCTAAGGTACTAGCATCGTGATCTTGGACAAGAAATGCTGTGTTTCTGCCACAGTGTCCCCATCTATAAAATTAGGATAACCACAGTAACCTCTTCAAAGGGTCAGGATCAAATGAAATACTACAGTTCATGTACTCAGCACAGTTCTTGGCATATGTTGGTGATCAGTAACTGAGATCTCTCACTGGTGGAGAAACATTCTACAAAGAGGAATGATATAGCTAGGCTCTGTGTCCCCACCCAAATCTCATCTTGAATTGTAATACCCAAGTGTTGAGGGAGGGACCTGGTGGGAGGTGATTGGATCATAGGGGCTGTTTCCCCCATGCTATTCTTGTGACAGTGAGGGAGTTCTCATGAGATCTGATGATCCTATAAATGGCAATTTCCCCTGGGATTTTCTCTCTTTTTCCTGCCACCTTGTGAAGAGGTGCCTGCTTCCCCTTCTCCTTCCTCCATGATTGTAAATTTCCTGAGGCCTCCTTAGCCATGCAGAACTGTGAGTCAATTAAACCTCTGGTGCTTATAAATTACCCAGTCTCAGGTAGTATCTTTATAGCAGTGTGAAAACGGACTAATACAAGGAATAAGGCAAGAATATCGCATAGGAGTCAGGAAGCATGGGCTCCCGGCTGGGTTCTGGCACTCACGAGAGGCTGTCGAGACAGGCCTGAGTTCCAATCCCTGGTCTAACAAAGCTATGTGGCTTTGGGCAAATCACTGCACCTGTCTGAGCTCACATGGCTCACCAGCTGAACAGAGGTGTGTATTTTATCAGATCCTATGCTTCCACAAAAAGAGAAGAGGCAGAAGCCTTTAATGGCTAATATTCTTTGGCTCTGATCCATGCTTTTAGGAACCTGTTGGAAGGAAATAATCAGAGAGATGAAATAATCAGAGAGATGAGCAAAGACGACATGAACAGATCATCCCTGGAGAGTAGATCATCCCTGGAGCAAAGTCTGGAAAATAGCTTAAATATCTCAGAATAGGAAAATTGTAAAACATTTTATGGCATATCTATATGATGGACTATTATAGGGCCATGAAGTGGTATTTTGAAAAACAATATTACATAAATGGGAAAGTGCTTCTATTTAAAATAACAACATATTTTAAATTGTATAGTATATTCCTAAGTTTGTTTATAGAAAGTATTTGTATCAATCTTCAGAACATAATCCACCAATATTTTGACTGTGGTTTCCTCAGGACATTGAATCTTGATTGGTTTTTATTTTCTCCCTTTTTTACTTTTCTGTACTATCAAATTCTCTATGACTTACCTCTATCAGTTTATAAATAGAAAACATTACTCAAGGACAAAGTGATCATGTAGGCCTGTTATAGAAACCCCTGTTTACCAGGCCTCTGGTTTAATAAAACATGACTAGAGTGACTCCATATTGAAGCGAGCAGCCAGGCATTCACAAAGCATATTTAAGGTTAATGCTAATGGTCTGAAAATAGCCAAATTCTAAGCTGACCACCACTTATAATTATGTAATATTTATGGCCATACAGAACATCTCCCACCAAGCCTGTACAATGTCCAGATATCTTAAGAGTACAGCCCATTTTACTTAAAGATAACGTCAGTTAGCAGCCTTAGGTTAAAAGATTCATGGTCATTGATAGCACCAATAGCCCTTACCTCTGGTGAGCACATCTACACATTCCAAGTTTAATTATAGCTCCTTCTAATTTCTTATAAATAGAGATGCTAGCAGAGGATGGCATGTTCCTCCTCCTGCTGAGGATGCCCTACTCTGTAACAAAGTAGTTTCTAATAAACTTGCTTCTTTCCCTGTACTCTGTGACTCTCCTTGAGTTCTTTCCTGCATGAGATCCAAGAACCCACTTGAGGGGGCTGGATCAGGTGCCTCTTTTCCAGCAACTAGCCTAGATGACCTCTAAGGGCCCTTGGAGGGCTGACATTCTATGACTTAGCACAGGAAGTTTACAGAATAACCTGTTTATAACCTCAAAACCCCCTGCCCGTGCTGAGAGGCTGGGAGGGCATGGGTGGGGCATTCAGCCCCTGGAGCTGGTCCTGACCTGAACCACTTAGAACAGCTGATGAAGATTGGGCCTCTGAATCTTGCCAGAGAAGAAGGACAGTTAGAATGGTCTAAAACAGGGGCTTCTTATGTATTCCTGGTCACAATTTGGGACCAATAAAATATTTTACTTCCAATGAACATATAAAAGACTGTACAATCTTGCTAGTAATTTAAAGAAAGCAAATTAAAATGAGAGGAGCCGGGCACATTCCTCAGCCCCGGGCTCAAAACAAACAAGCCCAGTACAAACACATCCCATCCTCCCATCCCACCACATATCGCCATGTATCTCTCAAACTTCCTGAGCCCAGTACAAACACCACCTGGAAAAGTCTCCGATAAGGAAGCAGCCGTTCAAAGTTTTACTGAAAGCACGGGAACCAAAAGAATTCCTTTGTTCCCCTGTAACTTTCGGGCTATAAAAAGCAAACACTCGCATTGTTCGGGGCCCTCTTGTATGCTGTGTAATGGAGGGACCAAGTTCGAACTTGTCGTAAAGATCCTTGCCGCTTGGCTTTGACTCTGGACTCTGGTGGTCTTCTTTGGGGAATAGAGGGTCTGGGCATAACATCTGGGGGCTCGTCCGGGATTCCCCCAAGCCCACCAGACCCCTGGTCAACGGATCTACTAGGATCGATCTACTGATAGGTGAGCCGGCTCGTCTCCGTTTGTCTGTCTGTGTCTGTTCTGAATCTGAATCTGTGACTCGCGAGGTCTGAAACTGGAGCTGGCACAGTCCTGGCAGAGGCGCTATAGGACAGCCAGCGGAGACCGGTGGGAGACGTCCCCTGGCGCTCTTCTGATCTAGCTTACGATCTGAACTGCCCCGACTGCCAGTTTGGGGTTTGGGCAGTAGCTGTTTCTGATCTGAACTGCCCCGACCGCCGGTTTGGGGTTTGGGCAGTAGCTGTCTCTGATCTGAACTGCCCCGAGCACCGGTTTGGGGTTTGGGCAGTAGCTGTCTCTGATCTGGGCTGCCGGAGCACGATCGTGACTAAATATCATTAATAAGTCAGATCAGATTTCCTTTGCAGGGATTCAAACCCACATTCCTTTACAGGAAGAGACACAGAAAGTGAGACTGGGGAGAGGGAGAGAATGAGTAAGAGAAAGAAAGTGAGACTGGGGAGAGGGAGAGAATGAGTAAGAGAAAGAAAGTGAGAAGGGAAATCGGAAAAAGAAAGGGGAGGAAACGGCAGACGTGGAGAGTTAGAGAGAGAGACAGAAAGAGAAAGAGACTGAATGTGAAGGAGAAAGGACACGGGATGACAGAGAGAGAGAGAGTGCGCGCGAATGAGATAGAGACTTAAAGAAGAGACCCTGTGAGTCTGTCAATCAAAGATTTGGACAGAAACGGAAAGATTAGAGAGAAGGATAGAGGGAGGGAGCAGGCGGAGGGGAGGCGGCCGGCACTCAAGGGCCCGCTGAAAAGGAAAGTAACTTTGAAGGGCCGGCGGGGCGGACGCGAGGGCGCACTTCGCGAACTAGCCCCCCCCAGCCGCCTGACTCCACGGTGGCTTTACCCCTTCGGGAAATAGGACCCCCAGATGACACAAGAATCCCCAGGCTCCAGTACTAGCCATTCTCCACCAGTGATCTGTATAATTGGAAGACGCAGAGTGCTTGGTTTTCAGACAACCCCAAAGATTTACTGGCTTTACTGGATAGTGTCATGTTAACCCACCAGCCCACTTGGGATGATTATCAGCAGCTCCTCCGAATCTTGTTTACCACGGAAGAGCGAGAGAGAATACAGGTAGAAGCTAGAAAGCTGGTCCCGGGGGACGACGGTCAACCGACTGCCAACCCCGACCTCATAAACGCGACCTTTCCTCTGACCAGGCCAGCGTGGAACTACAACACGGCAGAAGGTAGGGGACGGCTACACCTTTATTGCCAGACTCTAATGGCAGGTCTCCGGGCAGCTGCTCGCAAGCCCACTAATTTGGCCAAAGTATATTCTATTCTATAGGGAAAGACAGAGAGCCCAGCCACCTACTTAAAAAGATTAATGGAAGCTTTTAGACAGTACACCCCCATAGATCCAGAGGCTCCAGGAAGTCAGGCAGCTGTTGTAATGTCTTTCGTAAATCAGGCAGCCCCAAATATTAAAAAACTCCAAAAATTAAAAGACTCGGAAGGAAAGCGGATTCAGGACCTCCTTCAGATAGCCCAGCGGGTTTATAATAACAGAGATACTCCAGAGGAAAGGCAATTTAAGGCCACTGAACCAAGGTCCTGGCAGCAGTAGTACAGAAAAAACATCTACAGCCAGAGTACACCCAACCTAGGCGGCCCCCCCAGGCATGATAATCTGAGAAAAGACCAATGTGTCTACTGCAAGGAGGCTAGCCACTGGGTAAGAGACTGCCTCACTGCTGCCCAACCCGGACCTGGACGCCCCACTCCACGACTGCACCGAGATACTAACTCAGTTGCACGGAGTTCGAGAAGACCTGCAGGACCGCCCACTTCCTGACGCCGACCTTGTCTGGTTCACTGATAGGAGCAGCTTCATGCATCAGGGCCAGAGGTACTCTGGAGCGGCAGTGACTTCAGAGACTAAGGTAATCTGGGCGGAACCCCTGCCCCCGGGGACATCGGCCCAGAAGGCCGAACTGATAACGCTCACCCAAGCTCTTACCTTAGGGGCGGAGAAAAAGCTGACAGTATATACAGACAGCCGATATGCTTTTGCAACGGCGCCTATACATGAGGCCATTTACAGGGAGCGGGGGTTACTGACGGCTGAAAGAAAAGAGATAAAAAAGCAAGCAAGAAATCCTAGCCCTGCTAACAGCCCTATGGAGGCCAGAAAAGTTAGCCATTGTGCATTGCCCAGGGCATCAGAAACTAACTACTCCAACTGCTCAAGGCAACTTTCTGGCGGATCAAACTGCAAGAAAGATGGCGAAGGCTCCCAGCCAACTCCTTGCACTCCAGCTCCCTGACCCGGGCCCCCGGGACTTGCCATATTTCCCTGAATATTCAGAACAAGATCTCCAGTGGATTGACAAACTTCCCCTGAAACAAATCCAGAATGGGTGGTGGACTGATACTAATGACCAAACCATCCTACCAGAAAAATTAGGACAACAGGTGTTAGAACACATCCACCGAACCACCCACCTGGGGGCCCGGCGGATGATAGACCTGATCAGACGCTCCAAGCTCAAAATCAGACATATAGCTGAGACGGCCAGCAGTATCGTGACAAGTTGCAAAGTCTGCCAGCTTAACAACGCATACCCCCAATCTCAAGCTGCAACAGGAACAAGGCTCAGGGGAACCAGGCCTGGTATCTACTGGGAAGTAGATTTTACTGAAATAAAGCCAGGGAAGTATGGGTACCGGTACTTACTTGTCTTTGTAGATACTTTTTCAGGGTGGACTGAAGCATTCCCAACCAAAAGAGAAACTGCTCAGGTCGTAGCAAAGAAAATTCTGGAAGATATCCTTCCCAGGTATGGCTTCCCTGTCCAGATAGGGTCAGATAATGGGCCCACTTTCGTCGCTAAGGTAAGTCAGGATTTGGCTTCCATCCTTGGGGCAAATTGGAAACTCCATTGCACTTACAGGCCCCAGAGTTCAGGACAGGTAGAAAGGATGAATCAGACCTTAAAAGAGACCTTAACTAAATTGACTATGGAGACTGGCGCTAATTGGGTAGTCCTTCTCCCCTACGCTCTGTTCCGGGCCCGTAATACCCCTTACAGACTGGGCCTTACCCCTTATGAAATCATGTATGGTAGACCCCCACCCCTAGTTCCCAGCCTAAAAGATGATCTGCTCAAGTCTGAAACAGAAAATGTCTCTGAACTCTTATTTTCCCTACAAGCCTTGCAGAAAATTCATCAAGAAATCTGGCCCAAGCTGAAGGAACTATATGAGACCGGTCCCCCGCCAACACCCCATCCGTACCAGCCGGGAGACTGGGTCCTGGTCAAGCGACACCGACAAGAGACCCTAGAACCCAGGTGGAAAGGACCACTCCAGGTACTCCTAACCACACCCACCGCCCTAAAGGTAGAAGGCATCACGTCGTGGATCCACTACACCCACGTCAAGCCGGTGGACCCAACCTCCGACCTCCTAGGACCAATCACGGCGGCGGCTGAAGCACCGGACACATGGACTGTGGACAGAGCTAAGAACAACCCCTTAAAACTCACCCTGCGCCGACAGCATAGCTCACTGCAAACATGCAGTTAGGTAGTCTGACTCTAACGTTAGTCACCCTAGTGGCCGCTGGGGAAAACATAAAGCCAGCTCCTAATCCCTTTGTCTGGAGATTCTGGCTTTATGAAAACCAAACCCACCCTGGGCAACCTCATAAGCCCGGGAAATTAGTGGCCAGTGCAGATTGCCCCTCCTCAGGGTGCAATAGCCCAATTTTACTAAATTTTACCGACTTCCCAATAGCCAAACCAGTGGCACCAATGATATGCTTCGAGTATGATCTGACTCAATACAATTGTAAGCACTATTGGTGGCACCAAAGTGCTGGCTGCCCTTATAACTATTGTATCATCCATAAATACCAATGGTGGGGTGGGAAAATAACAGATAAACCCCAGATGGCCCTTCCATTGTAGACGAGATGGAGACCTTTCATATACATGGATAGTTAGAGACCCCTGGAACTCCCGCTGGACCACGCCTCAACACGGGGCTGTATACTACTCCTCCGCCTCCACATGGCCTAGTAGTCACCTCTATCTGTGGCGGGGTCTAGTGCAGGTACGGCCCCTGGTCCATGGAAATATCCAGCGACAAGAAAACCGCCTGACACAAGATTTACGTCCTTTTTCCTGGTTAAAATTATTGCAAGAAGGATTAGAACTTGCTAACCTTACAGGACTTCACAGCCTGTCTGGCCGCTTTCTGTGTGCCACTCTAGGGCGTCCACCGCTAACCGCTGTCCCCCTGCCATGGGGATCCTCTACCTCTGCCCAAGCTAACAACCACCGCAACCTCTCATATGCCCCTATCCCTAACGTGCCACTATACCTAAACCCCAGCCAAGAAAAGTTTCCCTACTGTTTCTCAGGAACTAATTCCAGCCTCTGCAGCATCACTGCAACGCTCCCTAATATCACCTTAAAGGCTCCGTCAGGCATATTCTTCTGGTGTAATGGAACATTATCTAAAAACCTATCAAGCCCCTCTGTTACCAACCTACTGTGTCTTCCTGTCACATTAGTTCCCCGGTTGACTCTACTTACTGCCGGCAAGTTCCTAGGGTATACCGGCAACTGGACTAGTGCTGTTATTCACCCAGTCCCTAGACTGAGACCTGCATGAGCCATATTTCTCCCCCTCATTGCAGGAATCTCCCTCACCGCATCCTTCATGGCAGCCGGACTGGCGGGGGGAGCCTTAGGTCACACCTTCATAGAAAGTAACAAGCTGTACCAACAATTTGCCGTTGCTATGGAGGAGTCAGCTGAGTCCCTTGCCTCCCTCCAGCGGCAGCTCACGTCCCTAGCACAGGTAACCTTGCAGAACCGGAGGGCCTTAGACCTACTCACTGCTGAAAAAGGGGGTACGTGTATGTTCCTAAAGGAAGACTGTTGTTTCTACATAAATGAATCAGGACTTGTGGAGGACCGGGTCCAACAGTTACGCAAGTTAAGCACAGAAGTAAGAACACGGCAGTTTGCTTCAGCTGCAGACCAATGGTGGAACTCATCTATGTTTTATCTGTTAGCCCCCTTCCTTGGACCCCTGCTGAGTCTTCTATTTCTGCTTACCATAGGACCTTGTATTGTTAACAGAATTTTGCGGTTCGTTAGAGAAAGGTTTGACACTGTACAACTCATGGTCCTCAGAGCCCAATACCAACCTGTAAACGCTGAAACAGAATCAGACTTGTAAGACCCAAGATTGGCTCTAGAGATACCTGAAAAGAAGGGGGGCATGAGAGGAGCCGGGCACATTCCTCAGCCCCGGGCTCAAAACAAACAAGCCCAGTACAAACACATCCCATCCTCCCATCCCACCACATATCACCACATATCTCTCAAACTTCCTGAGCCCAGTACAAACACATCCCATCCTCCCATCCCACCACATATCGCCATGTATCTCTCAAACTTCCTGAGCCCAGTACAAACACCACCTGGAAAAGTCTCCGATAAGGAGGCAGCCGTTCAAAGTTTTACTGAAAGCGCGGGAACCAAAAGAATTCCTTTGTTCCCCTGTAACTTTCGGGCTATAAAAAGCAAACACTCGCATTGTTCGGGGCCCTCTTGTATGCTGTGTAATGGAGGGACCAAGTTCGAACTTGTTGTAAAGATCCTTGCTGCTTGGCTTTGACTCTGGACTCTGGTGGTCTTCTTTGGGGAATCGAGGGTCTGGGCATAACAAAAAAACAGATGAAAGAGTTTTTACCTAGCCAAAAGACATATTTTCAAATTTAAGAGTGTTAAGAATTGGTGATGATGTGTGAAATCAACCAGTCTCCTCTACCAGCTGTGAGTACAAAAATTGGTATCGGTATTCTCGTCAGGCCTCTGAGCCCAAGCCAAGCCATTGCATCCCCTGTGACTTGCATGTATATACACCCAGATGGCCTGAAGTAACTGAAGAATCAAAAAGAAGTAAAAATGCCTTGCCCCTGACTGATAACATTCCACCACAAAAGAAGTGAAAATGGTCGGCCCTTGCCTTAAGTGATGACATTACCTTGTGAAATTCCTTTTCCTGGCTCAAAAAGCTCCCCCACTGAGCACCTTGTGACCCCCCACTCCTGCCCGCCAGAGAACAACCCCCCTTTGACTGCAATTTTCCTTTACCTACCCAAATCCTATAAAATGGCCCCACCCTTATCTCCCTTCGCTGACTCTCTTTTCAGACTCAGCCCACCTGCACCCAGGTGAAATAAACAGCCATGTTGCTCACACAAAGCCTGTTTGGTGATCTCTTCACAGGGACATGTGAAACAATTCTGGTAAAAGGTGTGCAGTATATAACAAAATCTTAAAAATGTAGAAACCTTTTGTCCTAGAATTTTGCCTTGGAGGTCCAGTCTTTATTCTAGGAAAATAACAAGAAGTGTGCAAACATTCATAAACCAAAAATAAAATTTTAAGGTCCTCCCAATCATCTGAATGGATCACTTCTCTCACCAGGGCATTCCAAAATTAACCTGAAAAACTGATTCAGGTCATGATGGAAAGAGGGGTCCAGACATGTCTCATTATGCCCTGCTCCCTTTTGGATTTCAGGAACAGCTGACCAACATTCAATGTGAACACCAACCTTAAGTCTGATAAGAAACATCTACAATCTATTCTCTCTGAAGCCTGCCTCCTGGAGGCTTCATCTGCATCATAAAACTTTGGTCTCCACTTTCACTCGTGTCCCTGTGAAGAGACCACCAAACAGGTTTTGTGTGAGCAATGAAGCTTTTTAATCACCTGGGTGCTCAGGCCAGGCGGGCTGAGTCAGAAAAGAGAGTCAGGGAAGGGAGATAGGGGTGGGGCTGTTTTGTAGGATTTGGGTAGGTAGTGGAAAATTACAGTCAAAGGGGGTTGTTCTCTGGCAGGAAGGGGTGGGGGTCACAAGGTGCTCAGTGGGGGAGCTTTTGAGCCAGGATGAGCCAGGAGAAGGAATTTCACAGGTAATGTCATCAGTTAAGGCAGGAACAGCCCATTTTCCATTTTCACTTCTTTTGTGATTCTTCAGTTACTTCAGGGCATCTGGATGTATATGAGCAGGTCACAGGGGATATGATGGCTTAGCTTGGGCTCAGAAGCCTGACATCCACAACTTCTTATTATAACCCTAGCATCCCTTTCTATAGATTATAACTCTTTCAACCAATTGCCAATCAGAAAATGTTTAAATCTACCTATAACCCTGGCAGCCCCCTCTTCAAGTTGTCCACCTTTCTGGACTGAACCAATGTATCTCTTAAATGTATTTGATTGACGTCTCCCAAAAATGTATAAAGCCAAGCTGTGCCCTGACTGCCTTGGGCACATATTCTCAAGATCTCCTGAGGGCTGCATCATGGGCCATTGGTCAGTCATATTTGGCTCAGAATATTTTACAGAGTTTGACTCTTTTCATCAACCTATTTTGTGCAAAGAATATTTAATGAGGCATTGTTTATGGAACCTGAGTTTCCTGAGCTCTCACCAACCTGGGGCTCCAAATAAGCGACATAAAATTTGACTTACAAATGTTTTGGTTTAGAGTCCCTACCTACATAGCTTTCAGACCCCTACAAATATTGCTGGGGGATTTGCAGGGAGTCCCTGTGTGCTCAAGCCCTCTTGGTTTGCTCTTATCTAGTTTTCCTGTCCCAAAGCCACATACACAGGCAGATGGACTGATATCTATGTGAGCCCCTCCTGACCCCTTCTTACTCTCTAGCTGGCTCTGCCCTGGAAGCTGATCCCTGGGACTGCAGCAACAAGCTCTTTGTCTGTCTACCAGTTGGATCCAACCAAAGGAGATCAGGTGTCTGGAGAAGGGTCTGTAAGCCAAAAATAGAATGCTAAGTCCCTTGATTGACTGAATGGACCCCACTTCTTGGCCAAGGAGATTTCAAAGAAACCCGAAAAACTACTTCAGGCCATAATGGGGAGGGGATGTTGGACATGCCTCATAATAAAATACCTTCCTCCCTTTGGTATTCAGGCACGACTTACCAGCATTAACATTAACACAGAGGTCTTAAGACTGACAAACAGATTCTTTGTAGTAGTAAATGCCAAATTCCAAACTGAGTGTAGTATAGCATCACATGACAGATAGCAGCCTCTGAAAGAAACAAGTATTTTACCCCAAACTATATTTATTTGACATATTTTGAAACAACCCTGCAAAGCTGTCAGTTGTGGGGAAAATCTACATTCTACAGAGAATTCTCTTCCCTTTCCAAGTCTTTTTCTTATCCCAGAGAGATTTAACTAAGAGTCTAATCAAACCTTCTAAGGTCTGATGACAGACATTTATCATTTATTCTTTCTGAAGCCTGCTACCTGGAGGTTTCATCTACGTAACAATAACCTTGGTTTCCACAACCCCACTCCGTGGTTTTTTCTGTCGACTTCAACTCTTTAGGCAAAACTTAATTATTTCAACCAATTGCTATTCATGAAATCTTTGAATATACCTTTGAATCTTTGAATCCACCAGGAAATCTTTGAATCCATCACCATTTGAGATGTCCTGCCTTTCTGGGCCGAACCAATGTAAATCTTATGTGTATTCATTGATGTCTGCCTGTAACTTCTACCTCCTTAACATTTATAAAATCAAGCTGTAATTTAACCACCATGGACACATGTTCTCAGAACCTTCTGAAGTTTTGTCACAGGTCATGGTCCTCACATTTGGCTCAGAACAACTCTCTTCAAACAATTTACAGAGTTTGGTTTTTTCATCAACACATCCCAGGAGAGTGAGGACAGCAGTCTGTTCCCCAGCTGCTTCCCTGAGAGTCTCCCCAGGCTGGGGACATCCCCTCTCAAGAAGATTCTCCTGCCGATCCTGGACATAGCTCCCTTCCCTCAGCCCTCAACCAACATTGTGAGCCCCTAGTTTACTACTGGTTTCCTATAACCTGTCCGCACCTTCATTCCTAATACCTCCCCAGGTTTCCCAATTTAAGTGTATCCTCTAAAGTGGTCTGCTGGCAAAGCAGCTCTCCAAAAAGACAAAAGCCCTGATTTGTATTGTTCGTAGATTTCCACAGTATAACTACTTCCATCACTGTGGTGGATTTTCAGCTCCTGATAGTTGAACACCTGGTTTGCAAAGGCTCTCACAGCCCCAGTGTGAGTCAGCTCCAGCATGCCTGGGGACCCTGACTCATACAGGAGTCTACCTTTGCTGCAGCTATTTTAAATAATAATGATGGCCTTTATCTATCAGGGCCACTGCCCAAGGCCACAGCTAAGCAGAAGTGGAAATACCCTCTTCCTCGGTCCCAAAGTGGCATTGTTCATGTTCTGAGTCCCACAAGCCGCAACAACAGCTTTCTCTCTCTTGCTCTCTCTCACTCACTAAGGCTCAAATCCGGCCTGGGACAAGGCATTTTTTTTAAAAACCAACCTTACCACACAGACAGACAGCAGGGCTGTTTATTTATTTATGCTCCTCTTTGTCTCAAAGAGGATTTTCAAGGTGCTTACAATTATGTTAACAGCATGGCAGGATAAAGTAAGAGAAAAGTAAGAAAAATTAGGCCAAGGGAAAATATGGTGAAAAAAGTCAGAGGAGAAAGCAGTGAGTATCCCCCCACACAGCAGGGAACAACCTTACCAGGTTTTTTGTCGTGTCTTGTCTTGTGGCCATTTAATTCTAATATTGGCATTTACTTTTACTGTTGTTATACTTGGTCATCTCAACTCTTCTAAAAAATCTCCCATTGTTATTTCCTCTCCCTTTTATTACTCTCTCTCATTTAAAATACATCTTTTGCTTTCTGTTCTGCATTTTTGCAGTTTAGGAAATCTGGCATTGCTTTTCTGCAGGGAAGGGGCAGTATCTGAGTCACCTCGGCACAGTGATGTATCCAGAGCCTCTGCATAGCAAGTGCTGAGATGTCTGTGAACGCACAGCTTCGCTAGGACTGAGAGTGACTAAAATGCATTCCTGCAGCACTTAGAGAGGCACACACAGGGGTTCAAGACCCAGTTGCCAATTTGATTGATGGAACTTATTATTCCAAGTGTTGGCAGAGAGGAGATATTGATTCAGAAGGACTTAAATAAACAAGCAGGTGTGTAATCCAGAGGGGGTACAGACTGAGCTGAGGATGTCTGGAAAGCAGCGGAAGCAGACATCGTGAAGAAACCTGGGGTCTCTTGCAAACTGCTCCCAAGGGAGTCATGGGGTGACAGAGGGGCAGGGACAGGCTGTAGAGTCGGCGGGCACAGGTACACTCCAGGCTCCACCACATGACACGCTAGGGGCGTGACCTTGGGAAAATCACTTTGCCTTGTGCTTTTACAGAAAGAACAAGGCCTTTTGTGGGGGATTGTGGAGAGGAATGTCCATGTGTATGTGTATGTGTATGTGTATGTGTATGTGTACGTATTGCATATCGATGTGGTCATTCCCTGGTACATGGTAGGTGCTTCATAAACAAAAATACCCTCCCATATCACTGCCCTTCTATTCCATTTGTGCCATAGTGTGTGACCTAAGAGTAAATAAAGCACTTTTTTATTTTATTTTATTTTATTTTAGACGGAGTCTCACTCTGTCACCCAGGCTGGAGTGCAGTGGCTCAATCTCAGCTCACTGCAACCTCCGCCTCCTGGATTCAAATGATTTTCATGCCTTGGCTTGCCAGAGTAGCTGGGATTACAGGCACCTGCCACTATGCCCAGCTAATTTTTGTAGATTTTGTAGATTTTTTTGCCATGTTGGCCAGGCTGGTCTTAAACTACTGGCCTCAAATGAACCGCCTGCCTTGGCCTCGAAAAGTGCTGGGGTTACAGGCATGAGCCACCATGCCCAACCTAGATAAAGCATTTCTAAACTCTCCTGTAACACGCCATATAGCAATCTCAGGTGTTTTAATTCCCACCAGTTTAAATTCCCACTATCACCAGCAACACTAACAGTCCCCCTTTGAAATCACTTGCAATTCTGTTCCAGTTACTATGACTGCATAACAAATTACCCCAAAACGCAGGGGCATGAAACATTAGGTTTTTTTTTTTCTTCTCATGGATTTTGTGGCTCTGGAGAGAGCACAGAGCAGGTGGGCTGTCTCTGCTCCACATTCTCTGAGGCCTCAGCTGGGAGGCTGGCAGGCTGGGGGTGGAACTGTCTACAGGCTTGTCCTCTCCCATGCCGGGTGAGAGATGCTAGTTGTTGACTGAGATCTGAGCTGGGGCTGTCAGCTGGAGCACTGGGCCTTGGCTTCCTACAACATGGTGGCTGGTTCCCAGGTACATGTCTCGAGAGCGTGTCAGGAAAACTCGAGCCCCCGTCTATGACTTAGTGTTGAAAATTGTGCTGTGTCCTTCTACCATATTCTACTGTTGAGGCCCTTACAAAACTCCACCCAGGGTGAAGGGGAAGAGACATACATGCCCCTCTTGATGGTGGAGTGTTCATGCCACACAGTAAAAAGGGCCCATGGAATGGTAAGTACTTCAGTGTGACCATCTTTGGAAAGTACAATCTCCATACTATGTGTCAGGTAGCTTAGTGATCTCTCATTCCTCAAAAACACTGAGAGTCTAGGTATAATTTATCTCTATTTTGGAGAGAGACAAACTGAAACTTAGAGAGGCGAAGTAACTTGCCTTGGCAATTTATTTCACCTCTCTGAGCCTCAATTACTCCCTCTGTCAAATGGGTAGAAAAATCTCTACCTCAGTGGTCTATTGTGAGCCTATTGTGCTAGTACCTTAAGAAGCTGTTGGAAGAGTCAGAGAAGATACTTTGTGATCTCTGACACCCCGTACTAACGCAGACCGTCAATATTTATTGTTGCAGCATTGTTATTTTCTTGCCCTCCACCTGTAGCCATCTGTCACACACAACCCCGCAGCCAGCAAAGGACCTGGGTTTTCACCCACAAAGGTGACACCCTTGAGGACAAAGCTTGTCAATGCCTTTTGGTTGTGGCTCACTTAGGGGCAGCAGAAGACCCCACAGCCCCCCTTCCCTGTTTGTTCCCGCCTTCCCTTGGGAAGAATGCTAAAGTTTGTCGATAAATTCCAAATAATATGTAGCCCTTAATAACTTATTTAGAGTATTACGAGCAAGGAGCCCTTTGGTTATACTCATAAACGGCAGCCTGTTGCACTGTGTATCTCTCCTCCGGGGAAGCAGGAGGAGGGGGCTGGCATTTCTGGAATAGCCTCAGGAGGACTTTTCCTGCCCCTGGATGGACAGAGGATCATCCTTGGAAAATTACTCTTCTGAGGTTGAATTCCAGATCCTGCATCCCCCTGTCAATCTGCCCGCAAGGTCTGAAGCTGGCCTTAGACCCTCTGGTGCTATGGTGCCCGTTAAACAGACAATGTAGTCTTCTGTTAATATGATTCAATTAGGAAAGGGGTGGAGAAGGGCACTCACCGCCTTAGAATGTGTCAGGGAGGCCTGAATGGCCGCCCTCATTTCGCGCCTGCTGAGGGCAGGAGGGAAGGAGGTGATGAGCTCGCTCAGCAGGGTAGGTCAGGCTGCACCCACCTCCCTGGGGTCTGGGGAAACTCAGTGTGACCTTCAGATCCTCAGGTGGCAGCTTACTGTATGATAGAGGTGATTTTTAATGTCTCAGGGCAGCTCCAGGGTCAGCAGAGACAGACCGAGCTGTGCAATCTGGAAGGGCCCACTTTGAATCTAGTTTTGTCCCCTAGGGCTGGACCAGTGACTTCAAGTCTCCAAGCCTCAGTTTCAGGTTCTTTGATCCTTGGGTCCAGTGAAGGGTGGAGATATGCTGTCTTCTAGCACCATGCCTGATACACAGGAAAGCCCCAATATCTGGGATTGTTTTTGTTGTTTGTTGGAAAAAAACCATATATATATATATATATATATATATACACACACACATAAATGTATATATATAGAGAGAGATGGGGTCTCGCTCTGTTGCTCAGGCTGGAGTGCAGTGGCACAATCTTGACTCACTGCAACCTCTGCCTCCTGGGTTCAAGCAATTCTCGTGCCTCAGCCTCCCTAATAGCTGGGACTACAGGCATGCATCATCACGCCCTGCTAATTTTTGTATTTTCAGTAGCAATGCGGTTTTGCTATGTTGCCTAGGCTGGTCTCAGACTCCTAGGCTTGAGCAATCCGTCCACCTTTGGCCTCCCAAAGTGCTGGGATTATGGGCGCGAGCCACCACACCTGCCCTTTGATGCTGAGTTTTAATCCTTACATTCACTTTACAGATGAAGAAGCAGAGATCTAAAAGCATGTTTCTTGCCTGTAAATGCTGACGTTCACTTGTCTGATTGCCAGGTACAAATCTCTGTACTTTCACAGTCTCTGGGAGGGCCCATGGTGAGCAGACTGTCCAGACCTGGTTGGAAGCAGCCGTGGAGCTCTCACTACTCCCAGCTTCATCTTGGTTGGTCCTTAAAAGGTGAGTTCTCTCCCCTTGCCATAAATCCCCACCATCTCTAACCCTCATGGCTACCCTAAAGCACAGTCAGTTTTAAAAATGCCAGTAACACAAGGGAGAAAACTGAGGTCCTTTAATGATAAGTTTGCGAGAAAAACAAAAAACATAAAAGGAATTACTGAGGCCCAGAGAGGTGCCATAACTTGCTCAGGGTTACACAGCACGTAAGTGCCAAAGGCAGGGAGCTGTAGCTGCTCCAGCGTGGGTATGCCAGGGACTGGTGACAAGCCCAACCCCTCCAGCCCAACTCCACCCTTCCTCATGCCAACAAAAGGAGAATCATTTCCTATTTCTGGCATCTTTGGCAGCCCACAGAGCCAGAGAGAAGAAATATTTCCAAATATACCAGGCTGATCTTTCGTAGTTTCTCAGTCTTGCTGTCTGTTGTCGTTTGCAATCTGTTTCCCACGAGACTCTGGAAAGATGGAGGTGCAGGGCCTGGGTAACAGCTGCCCTCCTCAGGGCTGGATACCTGCTCTCCGAGTCTGTGTCTCCGGGCTGTGTGCTCAGACTTGACCATGTTTGGGCATGGAGGCTTGCCCCAGATGGGGACCCAAGTCTGCTTCCCTGGAGACGGGCGGGGAGGCCAAACTTCCTGCTAGAGCTCTGTGGCCTCTTTTGGGGTGGGGGCTGGGGGCCAGGCAGAAAGAAACCATCTGCTGCTGAAGACCCACAGGGCGCCGGGGAGACTGTGAGTACTGGATCTGAAAGCCCTTGGGAAGCTGTTTCTCCGAAGACCGGGCTGGAGGGAGACTGTGGGGAACGCAGTCTGCCACGGGGCAGGGAGGCAGGCAGACAGGAGGACTCCCTTCCTCTCAGGGCTGTCCTTCCGGATGGGGGGCCGGTGGTCTGGTGGCCAGCGGGGAGGGTGGCACAGTGGCCAGGTTACTCTCGAAGTAGGTGCCCTGGCCCTCTAGGTCCCAGTTCTCAGAGTGGCCAGAAGGTTGCAGCCTGGAGATTAACAGCAGTCCTGGCACTTGTCACCGGTAGAGAGGTGGGACAAAAAATAGATTCATCAAGAGGGGTCCAGACCTCTGCTCCAAACTTTCAGGGTTTCCTTCATCAGTAATAATAGCTAATATCTACTGAGGGCTGATTTGGGGCTAGGCACTATGATACATGCCTGATACTCAATATGGCATTTGATCTTTAGCTGAACTCTCTGAGGCAGGTACCATGATTCTCATTTCACAGTCATATGGTTGGTAAGTGGCAAAGCCGGGATTTGATTCCGTGTCTGATGACCTTAGAATCGCCCTGTCTACACCCCACCAAAGTGTTAAACAATGTACACTATTACTTGTCCTTCTAAGGAAAAGGATGTCGACCCAGCTATCAGGTCACCCAGGATACTCCAAAGTCCTGCTTTCCTTTGTCCTCCATCTTCTCTGAATCTATCCCAGACCTCAAGTGACCTTTCTAAATGGGAAGATATATCCCGGAAGTTCAGAGATGTTTAGAAATGCTCAAAACTGGGAAGTTCTTCTTAAAGTCTAACTGAAATCCCTCCTATGATAGCAGAAACCCACTTCTTCCTGTTCTTTCTGTCCCTCGGGGAATATTGACAGTTCCCATCCTTCCTGCTGCCGAAGGTTCTCCCTTCCGATGCTGAATATTAACTTCCTGCTGAAGTCACATCTACATGGAACCCCATGCATGGTCTTAGAAGGATTTATCAAGACTCTATAAACTCACTCACTCAGTGCAGGCAACAGTCTCATCAGAGCATTAGACACAGGTCAGACCGGAATAAGCCAAGTTTCCAGACTTCTGTGTGACAGGGAAGCCTCTCTTTTCCTTTCCTTCTGAGCTCCTAAAACTGGTAAAACCAGGTTCCTGCCTTCACCAGCCTCAGGAGTGCCCAGGGGCCTGGGAGGGCACTAGAAGCCACACAGCAGTGGAAGCAGTGGCCCTGGAAGGTAGGGGGCTAATTAGCCAGGAAGGAGCCCTCACGCAACAGGAAACCCCCACAGGTACGCTCCAACTGCCCCAGGAGAGAAATGGCTTCGTTGTGGGCGCTCAGCCCTAAGTTTCCAAAATGGGATTTCCCATTGGCTTCAAATGATTTATGTCTCACAGTATCTGGGGTGGGGCCAAGTGCCAGTGACCCTTAAAGGTCTTGGGGAAGCAGTCTGTTGGGGCTTTTAGCCTACCTCCAGGTGATTCTGTTGCTTTTCCTGTGAATACATGGAGAGGCTTTCTCAACTGACGCCAGGTAGAAAACGGCGTGGGCTCTCCCACTCCCACAAGACCACAGAACAGAAGGAAAAGGATAAAAAGGAGTTGAACAAAACATCTCTCTTTGTCGGGGGAAATTTCTGCTTGCTTGTGCTTCTATAATGTCTCCATTAGAATGTAGGGGAACCTCACCTCCTGGTTTCAAATAAAGCAGAAAAAGTTATCATTGGATGTCACCTCTGTCAATTGACAGGGGAGGTGGACCAGCTCACTGGGAAGGTGCGATGGGTATCCGTGCTGCCTGACCCTGGACTCTTCCCTTTAGCAGGGATGCCCAGGTATGGGACTGCCTGGCTGAAGGGAGGGAGTCAAGAATCTCTGACTGAATATTTGAAACAGTCCAGTAGTTAAGAGACGCCTGAGCAGAAAATAGAGCACTTTGCTGAAAATCTCTTTGGACTCATGCCTGTCCCCCTGGACACTGACTAATTAAACAAACAAATAAAACATAGTATGTTTATTACTTTAGGGACCTGGCAAGGAGAATAAAGTCTTCCCTGATATCTGGCTAAAATTTCCCCTAAAATGGAGGATTACAGTGAACAGGTCCCATGGCCCTGGTATTTTTGGTAGAAATGGACTCTGGTTACCTTAACCAAATAAAAACAACAGCAAATACATTTATCAGAAGGCTCTAGGACAGCTTGTGGAACGCACGGGAGATCACACGGGGACCATGGCTGGGCATCTCTGTGGCTCCAGGCGGCATAGATTAACGGGCTGTTTCTTGAAGTCTTTGTCAAGATTCACACTCCTGGGGGAGGGATCGGGAGCCTAGCAGGGGAGGGTGGAATCTTTGCTTGCATTGGGGTGGGGTCAATGCCCCGGGAAAAAACAAGGAGTTGCTGCCTAAAGAAGGAGGAGAGAAGGAAAGCCACCACCAGCAATGTGCCCATTCCGCTTTGTCCCAGGTGGCTTCAACCCCTGAAATAAGAAAGCCGTCTCTGAGGCCACCATCATGCCTTCTTTCTTTCTTCTTTCTTTGCTTGAAGTGGGGGAAGGTTCCTTACAAAAAAAAAAAAAACCAGAAAATGGTAAATTTTCTGCCTCTCCTGACAACCTGCAGCTGCCTTCTGGGGCCCTCCTCTCCTTTCCCTGCCTGCTGCCTGGCCCAGCCAGCCCTACCACAGAACCGTTTCTGGGCAGGAATACTCCAAGTGTCCCTGTGAGATAAGTACCGTGGAAGAAGGTGTGTGGATGATGCACATGTACAGCTTGCTCACTGTATGGGACCTATGACCATTGTAGCAAATGATCATAAACCTGATGGCCCCAAACAACAGAAATTTCACCAGAAGTCCAAAACCAGCAAGGTGTCTGCAGCCTGCACTCCCTGCAGTGACTGTAGGGGATGAGCCATTGTTCCTTGCCCCCGCCAGCTTCTGATGGCTGCCCGCACGCCTTGGCTTGTGGGCACATCACTCCAATTGCTATCTCCCTGGTTATATCACCTTACTTAGCCTTCTCTTCTATGTTTAATCTCCCTTCACTTCTCTCTTATTAGGACCCTTGGGATTACATTTAGGATCTACATAGATAATCCAATATTGTTTCCCCATTTTAAGAGCCTCTATCTTAATCACTTCTGCAAAGTCATTGCTATATAAAGTGACATTGATAGCTTCCAGGGACTAGAAAATGGACATCTTGGGGAGTCATTACTGAGCCTATTACATACTGTGTGACCTAGGGCAAGTCACTTTACCTCTCTGCAACTGCCTCTCAATTGCATGGATTAGGCTTACATGGGGTGTGAAAAGCAAGCCTTCTGGAAGTTGCAAAGCTCCAAATACAAACAAGAGTGATATTAGTATTTGAGAACCTTCACCTCTCACCTGTCCTCTCTTTCTGTGGATCACCTGTGAACTGGGCTGATCTCACTTCTGTTTGCTTCTGTGGACCTAGAAATGATCACTGCCCCCAGTGAATATGGTGAAGAAGCTGGTGATGGCCCAGAAACGGGGAGAGACACGAGCCCTTTGCCTGGGTGTAGCCATGGTGGTGTGTGCCGTCATCACCTACTACGTCCTGGTCACGACTCTGCTGCCCCTCTACCAGAAAAGGTACTGAGCTCTTCTGGCCTGCCCACCCCCCAACCCTCTCCTAAGGGTCTGATATCTGGAAGGAACCCTGGCTTTCTACTCACCCCTCTCCTTGACCCTCACTCGAGGCAGCAGGGTCAAGAAAATGCTCATTCTTAGGTTCTAGGGTTCAAGTGCAGGGAAGGTAGGATGAACTGAGCCCCACTGCTCTGAGATTCTAGGACCTGGTGGTAACAGACACATGATGCCCTTCTCACAAGAATTAGCAAAGAATCAGCGGAAATATTCCAGTGCAAGTTTGATCCCAGGAGGAATCAGAGAATTGCAGACGTTTACAACTCAGCTACATAATTCTCTCCCCTCTGAAGCCTCCCTGTCAGGTGGCCATCCAGCCTCCTGATGAATACCTCAAGTGAGGGGGAGCTCCTTGCCTCAGTGAACATCCCATTTCATGTTTGAGGTTTTCTGATGTGTCTGCATTGAGCCAGCATCTGCTTCCCCGAAGCTCTGCTCAGGAATCTCAGAGAAGGGTCCATGCCCTTGCTCCCTGACATATCAACCACTTGAAGGTTTTTTTTTTTTTTTTTTTTTGAGACTTTAAGGAAGAACTGTGAATTCCTAATTTGTGTTCTATGTGGAACAAACACACTCAGTTCTCTCAGCCTGTCCTTAGAATAAGACTCAGACCTACGCTCTGGACACATTCCAGCAGCTGACAGCCCCCTTCTGACTGGCAGTGGGTCTCCCGCAGGATATTTGGGAGATGAATCACAATTGATTTACTAACATGTTGATGAGCCTGTTAGCCTCTCTCTGGCCTGTTGCAGCCTCGCTCTTCACAACACTGGAGTGATTCCAGGCTGGACCCTTACCCTGGTGAGGCACCAGTTAAAGATCGTCCCCACCATCTTTCCCATCCTGGCTCAAATCAAGGCCCTCCTACATCTACTACTTTTAGGAGAAAGAACACAGTTTTCGAAGCCACTCAGACCTAGCTTCAGGTCCTGCATGGCCTCGGCAAAGTCATTTGATCTTTCTGAGTTTCTCTTCTGCCTCTGCAAAACGAAGATGATTTGAATAAGAGAGTCTCAGGTTTGGCTGCTTGTTAGAATCACATCAGGGACTTTGAAAAACCGCCAGGGCCTGGGCCCAACCACCCAAGAAGTTCTGATTCATTTGCTCCGGGGTGTGGCTTGGACACGGGAATCTTTTTAAAAGCTCCCCAGGTTTTTAGAAGAGTAGCCAGGTTGAGAACCAGTTATATAGATAATGTCGAAGACCCCATTTAGCTTCTACAATTCCTCCCTGTATCCAGGGACTGTGGGGTCATGTGCCTTTATTGCTGGATGCTTAAGACAAGATGAGGAGCCCAGCCCTGGATCCCTCTAAAGGCTCCCAGGGGATCAGGGGTTCAAATGGATGTTCTGTGTGTCACTCAGTTCCAAGATGTAATGTGTGCCTGTGTGTGGTCTCCTCAGCGTGTGGACCCAGGAATCCAAGTGCCACCTGATTGAGACCAACATCAGGGACCAGGAGGAGCTGAAGGGCAAGAAGGTGCCCCAGTACCCGTGCCTGTGGGTCAACGTGTCAGCTGCGGGCAGCTGGGCTGTGCTGTACCACACAGAGGACACCCGGGACCAGAACCAGCAGGTACTGAACTGGGGGGATGGGGACACATCCCCTTATCCCTGTCAGGTATGTGAGACTGTTCCTAACTGTCCCTGTCCCTGAGGCTGAGAAAAATCAACCCACTTGACCAGGTCTCCCAGCTGGAATGAGGTTGAGCCAGCCCTAGCTCTTTCGTGTTGGAGTCACACAGACCTGGGTTTCAATCTGCCACTAACTGGCTGTGCAAACCTAGGCAAGCCACTTAGCCGCTCCCTGCCTCAGTTTCCACCCTTGTAAAATGGAATGCTAATGCCGCACCTTAAAGAGTTGTTATCAAGTCGGAGACGCTGTATATAAAGTGCCACGCTTGATGCTGGGTGAATAGCTGGCACTCAAGCAAAAGCAGCGATGAGTGTTATTACTTTCATTCTACAACCTCAGTCAAATGAGGGACCAGGCCCAGGGCCAGATCCTCAAAGTGGAATCCCGGTGACTCCCCGGGAAACCAGGGACTCAGGGCTGGAGTAACCGCCATAAACAAACATTTAGATGGTTTTTCCATCCTCACCTCCCAACATCCCTTCCAAAAAACAAAAATCGCCACCATATCCTTTCCTAAAGCGATCAGTTGGCCCATATTCTGTCTCCCTTCCTTCTTTCTTTCCTTCTTTTTCCCTTTTCTTCCTTCTTTCTTTTCTATTTTTCCCTCGCTCCCTCTCTCCCTCCCTTCCTTCTTTCCTTCCTTCCTCCTCTCATTTATTTATTCAACAGCCATTGAGCACCTCCTGTGTCAAGCCTGTAGGACTCAAGAGGAGAGAGCTCATGCATGAACAGGCCTAGCAGGGAGGGATTGGCACCGCGGAGAAGAATAGAGGAAGTTACAGGGATTAGAGGAGGAGGACGTTTTCTAGCTGACAACGATGGGGGTATCAGAAAGGTTCTTGGCAAGATCGCACCATTGCACTCCAGCCTCGGCAACAAGAGTGAAACTCCATCTCAAAAAAAAGAAAGAAAGAAAGGCTCTTGGTGAGATCGTGCCCTTGCACTCCAGCCTGGGCAACAAGAGTGAAACTCCGTCTCAAAAAAAAAAAGAAAGAAAGAAAAGCTCTTGGGTGAGGCTTTTAACATCAGACAGGCACAGGATGCAAGGCATAGAGAAGGAGGTGATATAGAAAGTGGGTATGCCTATAGGAGGAGGCATGGCGGAGGGAAGGGCTAGGTGGAGACAGGGATGAGAGGGCTGACTATAGAAAGTGACCCATGATGGGGTGTATGCAGCTGGAAAAGCCTGCCAGGGCAGACTAACACCTATTCCCAGAGGCTTTTGATCATCACAGTATGGAACTAAAATGTGTGTATGTCTCAAGATATGTCGACTTTGGCTATGCATTAGAACCACGTAGGAGTCTTAAAAAAACAAAACTAGGGTCCAAAACTAGACCTATCAAGGCGGAATCTCTGGTCAGAGATCCATTCATGAAGCTCCCAAGGTGATTCTAAGGTTGGAAATTATTGCTGTGGGCAATGGGAATCTTTAGGGCATGATCAGAGTTGGGCCGGGAAGATGGAGCCTACAAGTGTGTGGGTCTAGTTACGAGACAAAAGAGCCAAGGCCACAGCAGGCACTCAGGACCAAGATGTGGGCCTGCAGCAAGGGAGATGCTGACTGTCAGGACTTGATGGCTGATGGGATGGGAAAGGGCAGGGTGCCTGGGATGGGGCGTGGAGGCTGTGGGATCTTGAGAGTGCTGAAGGTCAAGGAGAAGTGGGTCTGGGCAGTGCAGGATGGTCAGGTGTTTTATCATTGCTAGTATAACTCGGCCCCACCAGGTGGAGAGAGGTCTCCAGGCCCACTGGAGGTAGCTCCTGCTCATGACCTCTGCTTTGGCATTCAGTAGCCCTTGATTTATCCCAAAGCAAGACACAAATTTTTAATAACTGGTGACATTCTCCGGGTATGATATGGGCTGGAGCAGGCTGGTTTTCGGGCTGCCTCCCTGGTCCTGAGATTGCCAGCTCAGAGGAGCATCCCCTGAATAAGCTGTCAGCAGGATGTGAAGGAAGGATGTGCTGGAGCCACTGCTGTCCTCTCCTCTGCCATCCAGGCTTGACCAGGTGTGGTGCTGATAGCAGGCTGCAGGGGCTGGAAGGAAACAGTGGAAATGCCCTTTGTGTTTTTGCCAAGCAGCTGGGTTGTGGGCTAGCTGCTCCTTCCGCCTACATCCGTCATAGGGGTTCAAGTAGCTGGGGCTCCAGGCGAGCTGGGTGTCCTCTGAAATTACTGTGAAGGGCCACGAAGGCTCTCGTCCCACCCTCCAACACTGAAGGTGGGGGCCACAGTCTACCCTCAGCTTTTCCTGTGAGTCTTAGCCTGGAGCAGGTAAGTTCTAAATCCCCTCCCATTGTCTGTCCTGGGGACCTTACACCGCAGGGCTTGGGAAAAAGCTGGGTGGTTTCAGGTCATTCAGATAACGAGGCTTAGCAGGACCCAGGACAGGAGAGAAAGGATGCATTCAGGCCCCTGGCTTCTGGGGTTGGCCCTGAAGAGTGAATTCCTGCCCAGTGTCTTGCCAAACAGGCCCAGCATAAAAGATCCAGAGGAACCCTGAGCAGGCAGAGGAAATAGTAGGCCCAGGATGGGCAGAAGCCTCCACTTCAGAGCTCATCCATAGACCTCTCTTTAAGAAGGTAAAGAAGGAGCTGTTGTTGCAATTTCATAGATAAGTCAAGACATATTATCATAAATAATAATAGCATCTTCCACTTTTTTGAGTTCTTATCATGTGCTGGGCTCTGTGCTCAGTGCTTTACATGCATCATCTCATCTAATCCCCATGACAGTTCTTCTGGGCAGGTAGCCTCACTAACCCATATTACAAGGCCCAGAGAGGTCGTGGCAGTTGCCAAGGTCACGCAGCTCAGAACTCAGGCCTGTCTGACTCCATAGCCACACTGTTGTTTAAGGAGCTAGGTTAGCCAAGGTCACAGTCAGAGGCATTGGAGAGACTCAGGCCAGGCCCCCTTACCCTCAGCTCAGGACGCTGGATTGTGTGCTACTGAGGACCTGGCAGTACCCAAAAGCTCTGAATGCCAGATTACTCAGGAGCCAGCTTCTCCCCAGCCTCAGCTGCTCCCTGGTTGGCTGGCACCGTATATCTGAGTGCAGTGCTCCCCATTTCCCAGGCTGTGAGGACCACAGTGCAACCCTCCTCTGTGCTGCTGGAGCGAAAGCCCTCAGGGCAGGCAGCTTCCAGGGTGGGGCCTCATATAAATCCAGGGAGTGGCCGAGGCCTGTAAGGAAGCTGGCTCAACACCTGCCATTTGGGTCTCAGTTGTACACATTTTGATCTTGCACATGATTTCACTAGGGCAAAATTAAGTGCATGAAGGAAGCACACATTCCTGGGCCCCGCCCTCAGTGATGCAGAGTGAGTAGAGACCTGGGCTGTGGGGGCCCTGTAGGTATTCCACTGCAGATGGGGGCACCACACTTGCAGCACAGAACAGAGATAAAACCAGGGTCTCCGCTTTATGATCACTTTGCAGTACTTTCCAGCTGGCCTCATAGGAACAGGGCAAAAGGTTCCTAATAGCAATAATCAGTGTCAGAATTAAATGTGTGTCACGCTCTGCTGGCACAAAACTCTTTTCGACGCATCCTTTCTTTCCTTTGGATCCCAGTGTCAAATACCAGCTTGCCAACATATTTTGTTCGCTGTACACAGGTTGAAACTGCAAAGGTTTTCAATTTTAAGTTTAGCTAATATTTTACTTTTTTTTTTTTTTTTTTTTGAAATGGGGTCTCGCTTTGTTGCCTTACCTGGAGTGCAGTTGCGAGATCATAGCTCACTGCAGGCTCCAACTTCTGGGCTCAAGTGATCCTCCCGCCTCAGTCTCCTGTGTAGCTGGGACTACAGGTACACCACCATGCCCACCTGGATAATTTTTAACTCTTTGTGTAGAGATAAAGTCTCGCCATGTTGCCTAGGCTAATCTTGAACTCCTGGGCTCAAGGGATCCTTCCCCCTCGGCTTCCCAGAGTGTTGGGATTACAGGTGTGATCTGGTTTCCGACTTCTCTTCAAGTGTTGGAGGTCTGGCTCTTATAGATGTTCTAGATGGCCTGACATCCATTGTCTGGAGGGAGTGGTGACTGCCTGTCTGGAGGCAGCTGGCTGTCTCCCTATTGTCAGGCCCTGCCACTCCCTGGCAATTCTTCCTGGCACCAAGGCAAGTGTCAGTGGGCACCTCTCATCCCATTGCTTTGCCTGCTTCACCTGCTGACAATACCTTCATGAGCCCTGTAGGCAACTGAGCACATGATCTCTATTTCAGATACATAGGCCACTTGGCCTGTGTCCCTCCCTGGTTTCCTTAGATGACTCTGTTTGAATTCCTTCTTTCATAATATCCTTTGAAACTGATATTCACCCATTTAAGTGATAAAGCCATCAGGGCTCAGAAAGAGTGAGCAATTTGCCAAAAATTCTACAGCCAATCCAGGCAGAGCCAGGAGTCCAAGGCAGGACATGCGCCCAGGTGTGTAGCCTGTACCCCGAGCAGCTCCAGCATTGCCATCCACACACACGACACAAATGAGAGCGTGCTCTCCAGACCTGCACAGCGCATGGCCTGCCAAGCTTTAGACCAAAGTCCTGACTCCAATCCAGGGGCCTGACTACAAAGCTGGTATTTTTCTTTGCTTCATATCAAGCCCTTGGCTAAGAAATGGGGATTTCCAAGCCCACGGCTGCTCTTGCTTCTCCCCACAGTGCTCCTACATCCCAGGCAGCCTGGACAACTACCAGATGGCCCGGGCCGACGTGGAAAAGGTCAGAGCCAACTTCCAAGAGCAGCAGGTCTTCTACTGCTTCTCCGCACCTCCGGGGAACGAAACCAGCGTGCTGTTCCGGCGCCTCTACGGGCCCCAGACCCTCCTCTTCTCCCTCTTCTGGCCCACCTTCCTGCTGACCGGTGGCCTCCTCATTATCGCCATGGTGAAGAGCAACCAGTACCTGTCCATCCTGGCAGCCCAGAAGTAGAGCCATCCATGCCATACCACTTGTCAAGGCACAGGGGACTGGCTGAGCCCCCAGGGCTGCTCCCCACTTGCAGACCTATGCCTTCTGCACCTGCCCTCCCACTCTTCCACTCCAATCCACCCTGTCTTCTATTGCAGGATTAACCTTTGAGAAATCCCTTTGTGAAGTCATTTCCTGCTTAAGAATGTACAATGGCTCCCCAGTGCCGTGGAGGCCATAAGGCCAGCCAGTTATAGCTCTCTATTACCTGTCCCTACTCAACAAACTCATACCTGTTTCCGGTTGCGTCACTATGTGCCCCACAGAGAACAATGATCGTCACCTCTGTGCCTGTGTTCTCCCTGTTGTCTCAAAGGGGTACCCATCTTCCCCTGGAAGCTGTCACCAGCGAGCCTCAGTTCTTTATTTGAATTCTCTAATAAGAACAACAGCAGCTCCCATTTCTAGAACACATTTACAGTATTACTATTTTCTAGGATACAAAGTGCCATATATATTTTTAATTCCAATATTAATAAATGTATGCAAAACAACAATCAGCTGCAGGGAAATACACGAGAACTCATCAAAATATTAGCGGCGGGATGGCGGTTAATTTCTGCTTTCTTCCTTACCCCCTTTTGATTTTTGGTGCTTTTCTAAATTGTTTTATTATAGGAAGGTTGTGTTTTGTATGTTTTTAATCAGAAAAGCCACGGTAGATGCCATTTTGGGAAAGTTGATACAGTGTGTCTCCTTCACAGAAAAAGATGGAAGTGGTTCTGGGGATGGAGTTGGGTTCCGGTCAGAGACAGGCCGTTCAGAACACACAATCTGAAAACCCCTCTGGAGGAAAGGTCATGATGTGGAGGAGGATTTATTACTTAAACTGAGGGTATGGACTCCGGCACTGAGCCTGCTGGGGAAGCCTAGCAGATTTGAAAAGGTCTAAATGGGAAGAAGCCATCGCCTTTACCATTCCCACTCCGGGAAGTTTTCCTAGAACTATGACTGTCCAAGTGTGGTCCCTGGACCAGCAGCATCAGGATCCTGGGGCAGCTTGTGAGAACTGCACACTCTCAGGCCCTTGTCCCAGCCCCACCGCGCTAGAAGCCCTGCACAGGGTCGGGGTAGCAATGCTCTGTGTTCTAACAATGATGTAGGGGATTCCGTGGCACACCTCGAGCCGGAGAACTACTGGTGTAGAAAGCGAGCATCCTGTCGCCGGGTTTTTCAGAGCAGATGAGTGACCATTCAGCAGGACCAGTCCTGAGCTGAGTGTGAAGTTAGGCCGGTGTCTGAAGTTTCTTCCAGTGCTGCGAGTCTAAGATGTAGCTCTTGGGTTTGAATCCTACTGATCTTTCTTGGGTTTGAATCTTGGGTCTCTACCGCTGCCCGATTTCATCTCTTTGATTTTTAGGTTTTCCATCTATAAATGAAGGACTCCTTCTGGATAGTTGGGAGGGCTGAAGGAATGTTTGACACATCATAGGTGTCTAAAATGGCAACTATAGTTTTTGTTTGTTTGTTTGTTTTTGTTTTCTTAACTTTCATTTTAAGTTGCAGGGTACACGTTCAGGTTTGTTACATAGGTAGACTTGTGTCATTGGAGTTTGTTGTACAGATTATTTCATCACTCAGGTATTAAGTCTAGTACCCATTATTAAAGAAAATGTGGTACATATACATCATGGAATATTATGCAGCCATAAAAAGGAAGGAGATCATGTCCTTTGCAGGGGCATGGATGGAACTGGAGGCCCAATATTATCCTTAGCAAACTAACGCAGGAACACAAAACCAAATACTGTATATTCTCACTTATATGTGGGAGCTAAATGATGAGAACACATGGACACAAAGAGGAGAACAACACACACTGGGGCCTCTTGGAGGGTGGAAGGTAGGAGAAGGGAGAGGATCAGGAAAAAAGAGCTATTGTTAGTAACAAGTATACGTCATGAATACTCACAAACTTCTAAAAGTTATACTAACAATGTTATCTGGTATGTATGGGTGTTTGTTTATTCTGTGCCAGGCACTGTGCTAATTAGTTTGCCTTGTTAAAAAAAAAAAAAAAATGAGGTACTCCTGAACCTGCCTCATAGATGATGAGAAGCAACAGAGGACAGTGGCTAAGTATGTGGACCTGGGATGTGCACTATTTGTGTTCAAATTCCAACAGTGCCATTCACAAGGTGAGTGACTTTGGGCAAATAGCCTGTCTGTGCCTGTTTCCTCATTTGCAAAATGGAACTAATAATAGTATCTTTCCATAGAGTTTTGGCATGAAACGAATTCTTATGTAAATTTCCTAGGATAGTGACATATGGTAAGTGCAATCTAAGTTACTATGAAAAACTGAGACTGTAAGAGGTAACTGGCCAAGGCCATCTGTAAAGTGAGGGGCTAGGACTCTAGCCTGGAGCTGTGTGATTCCAGAGCCTGGCATCTCAACCACAGAACTCAGCAGAGCCAGCTGAAGGACTGAGAGACAGCCACCAAAAGCCACAGGGGCCAAGCAGGGAGCTGTGCTGCATCCCTGGAACCCAGGTGCCCTCATGCAGGTTGGAGTTCTGAGGCAAGGCCCTGGAATCTGCACCAGCATCTGCCACTTCCAGCCAGGGAGCCGAGGTATCCCTGTGGCTTCTAGTTTCTTACCTGGTGGACTTTCCTTCCAAAGGCAGGCAGCTCATCATTCCCCGGAATTTTTCCCTTCCGGGATCAGGGGAGTCTCAAGGGTCCTCATGTGAGTCTTTTAAGAAAGTCTTAATTGTAATATTGTACTATAGTTTTGCAAAATATTAAATATTACCATTGGGGACATTAGGTGGGGGGGGGGCACAGAATGTCTCTGTATTATCTCATACAGCTGCATGTGAATCTACAATTATCTCAAAAATATAAGTTAGAAAAGGTAGAAAAATAAGAATGGAAGTCCCAACTGGGAGTCTGATTTAAAGGGCCTATTTTGTCAATGGTTTCCATGCACCTGAATTTGGGACTAAAATACACAGAAACTCAGAACACCCAAACAATCCCTGCAGGGAAAAAGGCCATGTTCCCCTGGGAAAATTAGTATGTGGGGATACCTAACCCCCACTGTCCCATAAATTATTAATGATGACCTTCATTTGCTTGAGACAGATGTTCTCCTCCTGTTAACAAAGACCGGCCTTCTAGCAAATGCCACAACTGTCTGCTGCTCACAGAACTATATGCAAAGGATAAGCATGAAATAATGGGAATTTAGGCATAATGGAGTTAGACACTGCGCTTACGTGTTTTTTGCAATAATATCTGCCTGGGAGCAGATAACCTTCATCAGTTCTCAATAAACCACTCTGCTAATGAGTGTCTAGTGCTTCCATTATTTATTACTGTCCTCTCATGGGCCAGTGACTCACACCGGAGAGGTGCACCTGGATGGTTCTCCCATGTGCCCTCCTCCAGAACGCAGACAAAACGGTGGAAATCAGAGGCAAGGGGCCCCCTGAGCTCCAGCACTGGGGTGGGAAGGACCCTGGGGGACATCCTAACAGTGCCAGGTCTCAGACAGAGCTTTAGCTCATCAGTCCAAGCTGCAACCAGAGGAGGAAAGAAATGAGGGTTTCTTCTATTTTTGAAGATCTCAGAGGACCAGAATTTCACTTCACTTTTATGGTGTATCTACTCGCTTGCCTGCAAGGAACTTGGTGTCTTCTTGCCATTCTCTCTCCTTACCCTTCACCAATCATTGTGAGGTGCTTCTTTCTTCACAGTGAAGACTCGGCTTTATGCAAATTTAAAATAGTGCAATATAAATACTAATATAATCTTATTTTTTGTGACTTACTGAAGTGATACCAGTTCCTCCTCTAAATCAACAATTCATCCAAAATTGATCTTAAACTCCTTGGGTCAGGACATTGCAAACTGCACTTACTTTATTGTTCATTGGCAGCACAGGCTGTTATGTGAGACTATCCGGTATTCTTTGAATTAGTCTTGTGTTTGGGGGAGTTTGAATTCTATGAAATATTTAAGAAGACACTGTTTGAACAAAGTGCCACCTTCCTGTACCTTACCAGCCATTGCCCTGTGATATGGAGCGGAAAGAAAATGGCCAAAGGAAGACCAGAGACACATGGAGAAATTCACTAGAGTCCAGTGCAGCAGTTCTCAAAGTGGAGGCTTGCAAAGTCCAAACTCTGTTCGTAATAACACTAAGACACTATTTGCCTTTTTCATTTTCATTGTTATGAGAGTGCAGTGGAATGTTCCAGAGGTCACGTAACATGCATTGTTACAATAGTCTGAATGTCGACATAGCAATGAGATTCCAGCTGCCTTTCTAAAGCAAACTAACACATTAGAGATTTGCGAAAAATATAAAACAATACCACTTCTCCCAATGTATTTTTTGGCACATATAATTGTTTTTCACAAAATTATGTTACTTTGTTAACAGCTAATGGATGTATTATTATTTTTAAATAAGTAAATTCAAATTAAATATTTTTACCATTCTTAGTTCTAATCTCGAAAATGGTAACTGTTAATAGATATAACCCATATACACCAAAGCTCTTAGGATCCTTGATCTTTTTCAAGCATGTAAAGGGGTCCTGAGGATGAAAAGCTTCAGCACTGCCAATCTAGGGCATCCAGAGATGAGGCCTCCAGACTCCTCCCACACTGTGCCCTGTGGAAATGTGAAGCTCTCCACCAGGCTCCATCAGATTCCCACCGGGGGCCAGGAGGAGGGCTTTAGTTTTCTGCATCACCTCTGGCTCCCAGATCCTGTTCCCCAAGATGAGTCAGTTGATGGATCATCCTCCTCTCCACAGTGCTTTCCTGGATTTTTCTCATGTCCCCTCTGATGCAGAACTCAGCTTCTTCCTAGCTTTGCACAACTCTCCCTTCCTACTTATATAAGTACATTTTCATCAGCCAACTTCCTCAAAGGATTTGGGAGATGAGAACGGGAGGTATATGGAAGCAAAGCCAACAACTCTAAGCTGAGTATTGGACCACGTTTGTGATTCCTCCCCAGGCCTGCTGCATCTTCCCCAGTTGCAGAGTCAAAGGTGGCTTAGATGGACTGTGTTCTCCCATAATCTCCATCATCTCATACCAACCTCCCCTATCCCCAGTACACATAAAACAAAAGCAGGGGCTTGACAGGCACATGCGGCTTCGGGACATGTCTTCTGTCCCCACGCCCCACAAGACTGCTGCACTGAGTTCTCCTCCTCTGTCAATTCTGGAGCCCCTGCTACTCAACTCCCCTTTGATTTCACGTGTTCAAATACAAACGCTTCTTCTCTAAGTGCCAGTAAGACTTTAGAGATCATCTAGCACTTCTCCACTTTCTGTTTGGTGCTTGAACTCTCCGTTGTGCCACAGAAAATTATTTAGTCTCTGGTACAGAGATCCTTTAGGGGTGACAGGAGTATCTTTTGTTCTAATGGGACAACTCTTGGTGGGTCTGTAAATAGCTTCAGGATGGGAGCTGCTTGCCAGAAGGACCAAGCCTTGATTCAAGGATTAGAACCTTCAGCTCTACCCTGCAACCTCTGCAGAGAGAGGAGGGGCTGGAGGTGGAGTTTAATCACCAATGGCCAGTGGTTTAACAATCATGCCTATGTAGTGAAATCTTCATAAAATCCCCTAAATAATAGGGTTTGGGGGGCTTCTGGGTTGGTGAACATGTCAAGGTGCTGGGAGAGGGCCCAGAAACTGCACCTCCACGCTGCATCCCTCATACCTTGCCCTGTGCGTCTCTTCCATCTGGCTGTTTTTCCTTTGCAGTAAACATGTAAGAGTAAGTAAAGTATTAATAGTAAGTAAAGTGCTTTCTTGAGTTCTGTGGATCGCTCTAGTAAATTATTATATCCTCCCTGGAGATGCGGGGGAGGTTGTAGGAATGCCCAGTCAGTCAGGTAGTGTGTGGATAGCCAGGACACTCTATTGGTGGCTGGCATTTGAATGGGGCAGTCTTGTGGGACTGACTTCTCAACCTGTGGGGTCTGAGCTAACTCTGGGCAGTTAGTGTCAAGAATTGAATTAAATTGTAGGACACCCAGTTGGTGCCAGAACTAGTTGGTATCAGTAGGGGAAAAAAACCTTCTTATGTGGTGTCAGAAGTATCGTCAGGGAGAACGCAGTCACACTCTTTCTACAATAGTTCTTTTTAATGACAACCTGCAGCAACACCTCTTTGGATGAATAACTCACTATAGCAAGATGCAGTCACTTCCATTTGGGCATATATTTAGCTGACCACTTCCTGTGCAAGAATCTGTCATTCCTAATGGTAATAAGGGCTAGCATTTGTTGAGCACCTACCTGAATGCCAGGATCTTTCCAGGCACAGCTCATTGAACAGTAACAACATCCTTTGAGGTTATTACTAGTATCTTCATTTCACCAATGAGCCAATGGAGGCACAAGGAAAAGATTTAACTTGCCCCAAGTCAGAAGTTAGCAAATAGCAGAGCTGGGGTTCAAATCTAGGCAGTATTGCTCCAGAATACTCTCTAACCACAAGGAATCTTGTTCTTTAGTTTTCACCCCATAACAAAAGTGGAAAATGCCAAGCAGGTCAAGGTCAACTATTGAGAGCTTGTTAGATGCCTCCATATACCTTTCCATTACAGAGCCCAGGCTCTCAATTGACTCCCTGGGGCCACTCCTCTGAAATGTCAATAGATGTGGAGGTGATGGCCAAGCAGAAGGATCTGAAAAAGTCCCACAAAGGTTCTGCTGTGGGCACTGCCAAGACAGACAGGACCACGAGATCAACTACCACCTGCCTGAACCCATGCTTTCCAATCCATAGCTCATCACACACCCAACTGGAACCCAGGCACACTATGGTTGCAGTGATCCTTGAACTGATCACTATGCAAAAGCAGAACAAAAGTGAGTCTGGTCCACCGGCAGGGCTCCTTCTCAGTGACTGCACCCTCCTCTCATTCATCTCTACTTTTTTCCATAAGTGTTCCCAAACCACGGGTTTAATCATGTGCTCTAGAATTCGTAAAGGAGTTGACAGCATGCTTGCTTACATATTGCCTTAGAGTCCTCTTTTACTATCGTTAATTAAACTTAGGCCATGTCACACCTTCTTGGCATCTAACTAAATTTTCTGTGGCTCCACTAGTCACGATCCCTCATTCCCCTCTGTTATTTCTTTCCAACCCTTCCAAATTGAAATCCCCTCAGCCACAAGCCAGAATCCCACTGGTTTGAAACAGTCTAAGCTGTTGGAGGAGCTCCTGACCTCACAGGAGCCTCTCAGCCACGCTCGGCCATGGTACCCAGGTCTCAGGTCTCCCTCCTTGAGGGGCAGATGGGAGCAAAAACAACACCCGAAAGAGAAGTGGATATTGTTAGCTCTTCCATCAGATCATTCGCCCCAAGCAGCCTCAGTCACCATTTATTTTCACTCTTTCAGGACTTGTTTGAAAGCCTTTTTCTCATGCTTACAATTTTGGTGGGTAAGATACAGCTGAGTGTGGCATTATCCTTATGGCCCTAAATGATATTTTTGTATTTGTCTTTGAGAAGGAGCCTGCAGGGAGAAAAGCTCAGGAAAACAAGAGTTTGAATCTGTCTTGTTTATGACTTTGGGCAGTTTATTTAATCTTCCTGAATCTCAGTTTCCTCAATTGGAAAATGAGCCTCACAGTGTTTGTTTTACAGGGTGCATTGAATCATCAATCATGAATGTGGAGTACTCAGCACAGTGCATAAAAGATGCTTCACAAATGTCTGTTCTCTCTTCAAGCAAGTGTGTCTCCTTCCACCGATATTTCAGATTCTTTTCATTTGGGCTCAGAGAACTCCCTCTTGCCTTCTTTTTCTCCCTAGCAACTTCCCGCCTCTCTTGCTTGTGGACCTGATTGATGGCTGCCTTGCCTCCCTCCCTCTCTCACCTCTTGCTTCATTTCTAGGGGTACCCTGACTTAAAAATTTTGCCCAAAAACAGACTGCCTATCTTTGCTTTGAACTTTCCTGACTCTACTTGTATGAACTTATTTCCTGGGGAGAAATGGTCCTAACCACAGAGGCCGTATTTCTGCCTCACTGAACCATTCCAAGGGTTGAAGGATCAGCTTCCTTGAGAGTCCACTTCATGGTAGAATCATGATCTGTGATAATAATAGTCCTGGCCAGAATAATCCTCCTAGTGCGAGGTAGGCAAACCTCTTGGCCCAGAAATCAGGCTTAATTGGAAATTAAATTGCTTTCCCATGCCAACTGCAAGATGCCTATAACCACAGCTAATTTATCAAGGTGATGCCTTATCTCAAGGAAGCCCATGGGAATAGAGTGGCTGCATCAGCAAAATTGCAGACTTGGTCCTGATGAGAAGAGTTTTCTTTAAAGTACAGCTTGAACCCTTTGAGTTTCTCATTTGGGGTTCGGTGCATTTAATGGCTTCTTCCCCCTTGCCAGGCTCTGTGCCAGGGCCTGGAGATATGGATACCAGCGAGACAGGCACTGCATTGGAGCAGCTTTCAGGGCTAGTGGCAGAAAAAAAAGACCATGCAAGCAAAGATTTCAAAGCTGTAGCGCTTTACTTAGTTGTCCAGGGTTGAGTAGGTTATGGGGGTAGAGAATATCATGAATAGAGTCACGGTTAAGAAATTGATTTCTATATTTAGGATTGATACTAACAGTTCATGATCAAGGGTGTGTGGCACTCTTAACCAAGCCTTTTACACACATACATTCCATTCTCTGGGCAACAGTAGGAAACAAATACACTAAGATTTTGATTATCCCCATTTTACTGATGAAGAATCAGAGTCTTAGAAAGTAAGTACCTTGCCTAATGTTACTACTTCCCAACTAATAGGCAGTGGGACTGGAACTTGAAATAAGGTAATTTCATGCAGAATTTATGCCTTTAAATACTATACTACACTGCTCCTTTACTTCCCAAGCTTTTTATTTTGAAAATATTCAACTACAATGCAAATTGTGAGCATGCCTACCCTTCACCTAGGTTCACTAATGATGATCAGTATTTTATCATATTTGGATTTTCTCTCTGTCTCTATTTCTCTCTCTGTGCATGTGCATGTGTGTTTCTGAATCATTTGAGGGTTAGGCTGAGGAACATAGAACAGAAGGCTGGTTTGGAAAACATGTGGGGACCAGTTTGGCTGGAGGAGAATGTGTGTGTGGGTTTGGTCACGGGGAGACAGGAATAGGGAATGGGCTGAGGTCTGAGACTGTGGGGTTAGGGCTGGGAATGCCAAATCTGGTAGTTTCGGGTGTACTGACACATGGCATGATACGCCAGTGAAAGCAGAACTTTCATTCGTTCCCATATTGAAAACTATACAATTGAAGATGTGTATTTAGTGAATGATATGTTTATGGTTTCTGATTAAATATGGATGCTTATTGAAGACAATTCAGACAATGCAGAGAAGCATCAAGAAGTAATTTAGGCCGGGGGCGCTGGCTCACGCCTGTAATCCCAGCACTTTGGGAGGCCGAGGTGGACGGATCATGTCAGGAGATGGAGACCATCCTGGCCAACATGATGAAACCCCGTCTCTACTAAAAATACAAAAATTAGCTGGGTGTGGTGGCATGTACCTGTAATCCCAGCTACTCGGGAGGCAAGAACCCAGGAAGCAGAGGTTGCAGTGAGCTGAGATTGCACCACTGCACTCCAGCCTGGTGACAGAGGGAGACTCCATCTCAAAAAAGCAAACAAACAAGCAAACAAACAAACAAATAAAAAAGAACTTTAAAAGCTGACCTTAATCCGAGCTAAAACCCACACTAATGTTTCAGTTTATTTCTTCTCTATTTTACTTTTCCATACACAATTATTCCCACAGACTGGAACTTCATTGAGCACACAGTTGTTTTTCTCCTGGCTTCCTACTTGATATGATATCAATGGCATTTCTGTAGGTTATTAATTAGTTCTTAAAATAATTTTCAACAGTTTAATATTATTCCATCAGATAGATGAACCAAAATGTATTTAATGCACAATTTTTTTCCATTGACACTTAGAGTGCCTCCAGTTTTTCACTATTACAGATAATGCAATAATACCATAATGAGTACCTCTAAATAAAAGCCTGTATGCACATCTGTGATGATTCGCTTAGAATAGATTTCTAGAAGTAGGGCTTCTGGGTCAATGGGTTGGACGGGCCATCTCTTTGGAATGCTGTGGAGGAGCCGAGAGGGAAGAAATGGGAAGAAATGTAGTCTGCAGGCTGCCGCGGCAAAGCAGTTGAGAAGTTAGAAAGTTTCAGACTTCAGGAACGGTTCTGAGAGTGGAAAGGGGGTGACAGATGGTAAGAACAAAGTTCAAGACCGGGACATGTAAAGAGAAAGGGTGAAATCAGGAGAGAGAGGTCTGCTTTGGTTTTACAAGGGTTGAGTAGGGGCTAGAGAAAGACATTCAACTAGAAGGGTCTAGTGGTCCTTCCTCCCATCCTCCATCCATCCATCCATCTGTTAGGCCCCTACGCTATGCCAGGTCTTGTGTTGGGTGCTGCACATCCTTCTTTTTTTTTTTTTGAGACGGAGTTTCACTCTTGTTGCCCACACCAGAGTGCAATGGTGCAATCGTGGCTCACTGCAACCTCCACCTTCCAGTTCAAGCTATTCTCCTGCCTCAGCCTGCCAAGTAGCTGGGATTACAGGCATGTGACACCATGCCCAGCTAATTTTGTATATTTAGTAGAGACAGGGTTTCGCTGTGGTCAGAATGGTCTCGAGCTCCTGACCTCAAGTGATCCACCCGTCTCAGGTTCCCAAAGTGTTGGGATTACAGGTGTGAGCCACCGTGCCAGCCTGCACATTCTTAAATAGGTAAAATGTAGCCTGTGCCCTCCCAACAAGTTCACAATCCAGTCAAAGAGTCACCTGTAGGCCTGGAGCTTAAGAAAAGAGCCAAGGCAAGAGAGAGAGACTTGGGAGTCTCCCCTAGAGGTGAGGCCATGAAGGAAAGAGGAAAGAGTGCAGACACGAAGGGAAGAGGCGAGGGGTCTTGCTTGGTCTGTGAGTCACCGACTGTGTGGCAATGAAGAGCCATCTGTTGGGCGGCCACCACTTCCAGGAGGGGCCAGATTACCCTCCATCCCTGTGCCCCCAGCTACCAGCCAGAGGAGGCTCCGTTTTGAGGATAACTTATTCAAGGGCGTTCCTTGCTCTGGCCTCAGTTTCCCCATCCTTATGCTGAGGACATTTGGAGGAGTCTCATGCTGGTCACTGTGTCATGTAGCCTTGACTTCCAGTCACATGCTGGCCACCTTCAGGCTCTCAGAAGCTCCCTTGGCCAGACTGAAATTCCCAGATATAATGGGAATTATATCTGCTGTCTTTTTACCTCATGGTGCCCTGTGAGACAGGCCAGCAGGCACAGCAAATGCTCAAAGTCAGTGCCAGAACCTGCTTGTCCATGGGGCTTTGTGGTTCCAGCCAGCTTCTCCCTTCCAGGGTGGTGTCCTCAGGGGGCTCTGACCCAGGGTGCAGTGACTGCCACAACATTCAGGTCTGAGGCCTCCTCCACCTCCTTCTGTTGAGCCCCCAGTGGACTATACAAAGACAAGGTTTTACTGCCCCTTCTTATTTTTCATCAGTAGGAGAGTGTGGGCCGGGAGTGGGGCAGGAGTGCACAGGAGACTTTAAAGTTTCTGGACATGAGGAGCTTGCTGAATGAATGGAGTGTGAGCTCTCCTATTTCATCTCCCTAGAATAAGACTCTTTGTCACTGATACTTGCATCCCAGGGAGGGAAAGGAAAGGCAAAGAGTATGTTGAAAACAGCTCTCACTCTTTTCTGGCCCACATGGGTGATTTCCGTCACCCAGTCATTTCCCATGACACGGGAGGTCCCTGGTTTGACTAGGATGCAATGAGGGAGATTTAAGCTCAGCCCTAATAAAGAGCAAAGCCAAATAAAAGCAAAACCACCTCATCATTTGTTGAATCCTTAATTTGACACAAGCACTGCACTAAACTCTTTCAAGTGCATTACTTCAATAAACCTGTGGTATTGGCATTATTGCACACATTTTACAGGAAAGGAAGCTACGCTCAAGGGAGTGACTCCCTTGGACTTCCCAAGGTCATACAATTTGGTGGTAATGGATTTGGCATCCAGTGAACTCGAAAAGTCATGTTTCCAGAAAGTCCTGGATCCTCAAGGGCTGGAGGGGAGCACAGCCATGGAAGCCAGCTGCGTCCGCAGCTCCCAGATGCCTTCGCTGGTGACTGCTCACTTCATGCCCTCCCGGAAGAGCCCCTTGGCTGAATGGAGCAGAGCTCACTGGAAACCATCACCATCCTTTCCCAGCAACAGGTTCCCCTCTCTCCATGGCAAGAACAAATCAAAGTGAATCAAATGGCCCGTCAGCTGCAGTAACAGAGGAGGGCCGTTCTTAGGATGGTAGCCTGAGAAGCTAGATGACTGTCTTAATTAACCCCTCATGTCCTGGATGCAGGAACATGGGCGGCCTTGCTAAGGAGGAAGTGTGGATGGACAGACTGATGTGGGAATGGTAGATACAAAACTGGAGCCTTTAAAGGGCATGCAGTGCTGAACCTGTAGGGAATGGGAAGATGGGGAGGCCCTGGTTCAAGGGCCAGCTCTGCCTCTGGCTTGCTGGGTGGCCTTCCCTGGGCCTCGGATTCCTCATCAGCCAGCTCGACCTCTCAACTCCCAGTGAGGTCCTACCATATACTAGGCCCTGCACCAGGTGCTGGGGAAGTAGTCAAGACCAGGCAAAATTCCCTGCTGTCACAGGGCTGGACTCTTAGTGGATGAGCTGGATCATAAACAAATGAATAACAGGGAGATGTTGGCCAAAGGGTACAGAGTTTCAGCTGTGGAGAATGAGCAAGCTCTAGAGTAATGCACAGCAAGGAGACTGTAGTCCATAAGACTGCACTGTACACTTGAAATTTGCTAAGAGAGTAATTCTCACCACACACAGAAAGGTAACTATTAGAAGAGATGGATGTGTTCATTAGCTTGACTGTGATAATCAGGCCATTATCTATGTGTGTATCAAGACATCACACTGTATACCTTAAACACAGACAATTTCCATTAACACATTTAAAAACACCAAGCAAATACATGGGTAATATTGTTTTGGGAGCAGTAAGCGCTGTGCAGAAAAACAAGGCAGCATTAGGCAATGCGTCGGGAGAGATGAGGAGGGAGCAGCCATTGCAGACAGGAGAGGATTTGAATGAATTGAGGGAGACAGTCCAGGGAGATTTGGTAGAAAGAGCTCAGAGCCTAGACTGAGGGAACAGGGACGGTGAGGACCCTGACGCTGAAGGAGCTCCATATCCTAGCAAGAGTAAGGCAGCCTGGTGTTTGGGGTGCATCACCTGGGGTGGAGCCATGGGGAGAGGGAGACAGCAGAAAAGGACAGAAATGCAGAGGACAGATCATGCAAAGCCAACAGGCCACCGAGAGGAGTCTGCATTTAACTCTAAATGTGTCAGGAAACCACTGGCAACAGTTTCCAGCAAGGGGATTATAATTGTATGTGATTCATTTTTCATTTTAAAAATATGGAAATGGTCCATCAATGGGAAAAAAAAGCAAAATTTAGTATCCATACAATGGAATATTGTTCAAACTCAAAAAGGAAGGTAGTTCTGACACAGGCTATAACAGGAATGAATCTTAAAGACATAATGCTAAGTGAGGGCTGGGTACGGTGACCTGTAATCCCAGCACTTTGGGAGGCCAAGGCGGGCCAATCCCAAGTTTGAGACCAGCTTGGGCAACATGGTGAAACCTCGTCTCTACAAAAAATAAAAAAATTAGTCAGGTGTGGTGGTGGCACATGCCTGTAGTCTCAGCTACTCTGGAGGCTGAGGTGGGAGGATTGCTTGAGCCCGGGAGGTAGAAGCTGCAATGAGCTGTGATGACGCCACTGCACTCCAGCTTGGGTGACAGAGTGAGACCCTGTCTCAAAAAAAAAAAAAAAAAAAAGATATTACACTAAGTGAAATAAGCCACTACAAATACTGTTCATGACTCACTTATATGAGCAACTTAGAACAGTCAAGTTAATAGAGACAGAAAGTACAGTGGTGGCTGCCAGAGGCTGAGGGTAGGCAGAAATGGGGAAGTGTTTAATGGGTGCAGTGCAGAGTTTCAGTTTTGCAAGAAGAAAAATGTTCTGGAGATGGTTGGTGGTGATGGTTGCGCAACATGTGAATGTACTTAATGCCACAACTGTGCACTTAAAAATGGTTAAAATAGTAAATTTAATGTGAGATACATTTATCACAATTAAAAACATGGGAAAGGATGCTATGCAAAGAATGGTCTGTGGGGCGATATTTGTCTGCTTGGGCTGACACAATGGAATGCCACAGACTGGGTGGTTAAATAACGAAAATCTGTTGTCCCACAGTTCTGGACACTAGAAGTTCAAGACTAAGATTCGGGCAAGGGTGGTGTCTGGTGAAGTTTCTCCTCCTGGCTTGTGGTTGGCCATGTTGTCCTCACATGGCCTTTCCTCTGTGTGCGTGTACTGCTGGTGTCTCTTCCCCTTCTTACAAGGACACAGTCCTGTTGGATTAGGATCCCAACCTTATGACCTCATTTAACCTTAATCACCTGTGCCAAGGCCCTATCATCAAACACAGCCACCTAGGGGGTTAGGGCTTTGACATATACATTTTAAGGGACACAATTCAGTCCATGACAGCAGTGACAGTGCTGACAGGTTTAACCACGCATGTTCAAAGGAACATTAGTATTTGCACGTGACCTTTTAAACCGCAGTTCTGTATTTGTGATGTTGGCAAGTTATTCAGCCTCTCAAAGCCCCTGGTTTGGAATAAAAACAACTCACAGAGAAAGGGCTGGACTGAATACAGGAATCCTTGTAAAGCCCACAGAAAATAAGTAGCACTCAATAGAGGATGGCGATGGCCATTCCCCTCATGTTTCCTGTTGAGTTTGAAATGAAAGCCACTGTTTCTGAACTTGTGAGGCCTGGGCAGAGTTAATCAGCACAGGGATGTCGTGGATCTTTCTGCAATCCAATATGCTTCATGGCTTAGAGACATCCCGGGCTCTGGGTGACAGCCGGCTCCAAGCTGATGTCTGCAGATACCGAGCAGCAAGCCTGGGCTTGGCCCAACCTGCCAAGCACAGATGGTTTGAAAAATGTCATCCAAACTGGCCCAGGGTTAATCAAAAGATTACAGAAAGAAAATTAGGATAGGCTAACCCCGGCATCTCAGATACAAGCCCCAGAATCTCACCCCCGCTACCTGATTCCTACCCAATTCTCTGCCTCAGCTTCCAACTGACCTCATTCCAGCAATAAATGAAAATTGGCCAGGCTAGAAATACAACTGGAAATCTTGCTGGGTGGTGTTTCCTTTTCTGCCCCCTCCCTGTAGCCTTGGCTGTCGGGCCTGCTCCCCATATGTTTTGTTGTTTGACTGCGAAAGGTGACCTGTGGGTAATGGTTCAGGGGATGGATTGGCGGGGCTTGGGTCTCAGAGGGTATTCTCCTCAATTGCACTTCTTCAGTCAGAATGGAGGCCCTGAAATCTTGATTTCTAAAACAAGAGTGTGTGCTGCCTCTTGGCCAAACTGGGAAGGAATCTGTTTTGTCTTCGTTGCCTTCTTACCCTGGATCTGATTTTCAGAAATGGAAAAAGTGTAATGGGGATGGACTGGGGAGGGTGGTAAAACCCAGGGCTTGGGGCCAGACCGCCTAGGCTTCCAGTTGTGCCTACGCTTCATGCTGGCTGTGTGACTCCAAGCCAGGCCCGTCCCCTCTCTGAAACTCGCTCTTTATATCTGCAAGTGGGGTTAATTAGAGCACTCTACCTCCTAGGGTTCTCATGTGCACTAAATAAAATGGTGGGCACGGAGTGCTTAGGCAATGCTGGGCACATGGCAGGTGCCACCAGCAGTGCTGCAATTTTGTTTAATCTTTAAATTCCAAAGCTGAGAGGCCTTTGAAATCAGCAGCTCCTTCATTTTAGAGATGAAGAAACTGAGGCCCAGAGAAAAAAGCCATTTGCTCAGTGCAATGGGCTGAATGTTTCTGCCTCCTCTCCCCCAAATTTACATGTTGAAATCCCACTCCTGAGGCGATGGTATTTGAAGGTGGGGCCTTCGGGAGGTGATGAGGTCGTGAAGGCGGAGCCTCTTGAGTGGGGTGTGTCCATAAGAAGAGGCCAGAGAGCTACCTTACTCTCTTTCCTCCACGTGAGAATACAACAGGAGATGCTGTCTGTAAGCCAGGAAGAGTCCCCACCAGAACTCCACAGTGCTAGCATCCTGATCTCAGACTTCCAGCTTCCAGAACTGTGAGAAATACATTTCTGTTGTTGATAAGCCACCATGTCTTTGTATGGGATGTTAGGCCATCAGGTTGATAAGCAGCCTGATGGCCTAAGACAGCAATCAAAGGTGAGGATTTGGACTCAAACCCTCCATTTTGGTCTGGCTCCAAAGCTGTTGTTCTTAGCACCTCTAAGAACACAAAATGGAATCTCAGCGGCTTCAGCCAGCGGGGACCAAGGTTAGCTTTGTATTCGTGGTCCTCCTACCCTCATTCTAACAGAGAAGCAAGGCTTTCTTCTGCCCCTAGACTGGAGACCTGTGAGCAGTACAGAGAGGGTGGTCAGTGGTGACAGTAAATGACCTCCCGTGAGTCTTTTTCAGGAGTCCTGGCTTCTCTTTCCTCCAGCTGGCCCAGGAGGCCGATGCAATTTCCTTATTTCCACATCCTCTCCCCCAGAGCTCCTCTCCCTGCCTGCCTGCCTTTAAGCGGGGTCCCCCCTCCTGCACTTCTGGGTGGAGTGCAGGTGGATAAAGGGGAAGAACCCCCGCCTCACCAGAGCACCTGGCCAACTGTGATGCATGGGCGGTGCGGACCTGCACCCAGGGGCAGTCCCCCAGCAGAGCACGAGAGCGGAATGGGGGCAGGAACAGGCCTTTGGTCTTGTTTGCACTGACCCTTGTCTCATCCAGGTGGCTCTGGCTGGTCACTGCTGTCAAACTCCAGCACAGGAATTCAGAACAGGGAGATAGGGAATGGCAGGCTGAAGAGAAAGCCTGACTAAGACCAGACCTCAAAAAGGGAACTCCAGGCACACGGCCCGATGTTGCTCAGCAGGGAAAGCATTTAGTCATCATTTATTCAACCTTCCCCGGCTGCAGGTGCTTGAGGCACTCACTCTACGTGATTCCCATGTGGTGAACGCTTTTGCAGGGCTCCCGTTCTCATGGGAATGGATGGCCAATAAATCCATAAACAACTAAATAAAAAGGATCCTTTCAGTTGCTGGCACATTTTTAATTACAGAACTTGTCATCAAGAGTGACTGGGGGCAGGCGGGATAATTTTGGAACAGCAGCACATCTGGATAGGAGCCGGGAAGAGGACTTGACCCACAGAGGCTCAGCCTCGTTTCTCTTGGCTACAAGTCCAAAGTCATATCACAGGAGAAGAGAAGGGTGGGGAACTTGACTTTTACTGAGCAGCTTTTATGAGCCAGGTCCTGTGCCTGTCACACGTCCCATCTCATTCCATCTCCAGTAGCCACATGCGATGGAAATTACTGGCCCATTTACAGAAGGACACAGACTGAAGATGGGGAATGGCTTGTCCAAGGCTGTCCTGCTGGTGCAAGGCAGGGTTGGAGCCCAGGTCTGTCTGGGTCCAGAGCTTTCCCACCCTGCATCCTGCTTCCCTCCATGGTGATGACTTCACATCGCCACTTCCACCCTTGGGAAGCAGTGGCTTTCAGGGATTGGGACCTGGGTCTGGTGAGAGAGGTGGCCCAGGGGAGATTCTATAACCCTAAGAAGACTGGGGAAGATGAGGGTCCCTGTGGCACGGCAAAGGAGGCCCAGGCCTTAGAAGGCTGATGAAGACCTGACTAGATTCACTCCTCCCAGGGCTATGGTGTTGCAGCCTGTACTCTCCTGCCTGCCAGAGGGCCCCATTTCCAGCTACTTTTAATTTGGAGCAAACTAGCCGCTCCCCTGTGGTCCTGAAGTTAATAGGATGTCTGTGCAGCAGTGACAGGATAAATGGCCCTGAACGAATTATTCCTGCATGATATCAGGGTTGTCTAGGAGAAAGACACGGAAGCTCCAGAGGGGCAGGTGATCCCACCTTCTTCTCTGCCCTCTGCTGTGGGACTATGGAGACCCCAGTGAACTGAGCACCTGGACAACCCAAATGGGTCAGGGAGCGCTGGGCCTGCTGCAGAGGGGCAAGGGTGGTGGGGTCAGTAGGCTGGGATGAAGGCTACTGGACATCAGGAGGGCCAGGGTGAACACATGCCCCTCCTGGCAGGCTCTAGCTTGGGGCTGGAGAGGGAGGCGGGGACCCAGAAGCCCTGGATAATCAAGCTTTCTTCCTGTGACAAGGCACCGGCACTCAGAGGTTCCAGAGCTATAGAGAGTGAGTGGGGCTGTGGTAACATGACCAGAGTGCTCGCTCAGCCCTCACTGCCAGGACAGTGAGCGAACCAGGACTCAGATGGGGGGGACTCTCTTTCCCCAGGATGAGGCAGCATTGAAGCTTAGCTTTTCACGGAACAGGTGGCATTCTCCTTTTGGTAGAGGACATGGTATCTCCCAGGTCTCAAAGTCCCCAGTGTGAAGGCCTCTGCTTTCCCAGATAATTCCAGTAAACAGCTGCAACACCTCAATTCCAGCCTCTGCCTAGTGTCCAAAGCTTTGTGTATTTTCCCACACCCAAGACCACTTCTCACACTTGCCCTGTAAGAAGGAAGAGCCATGGGGGAGCGGCCCAGTGACCCAGTGGAGGAGTAAGCAGAGACTATTCAGTGTCTGGCAGGTGCCTTGGGCCCGCACACCTGCCTGAGAGGGGATAAGGATACTGAGAGAGCAGGTATGGCTGTCCTGCTGACCTTGGCCTCTGGAGTGTTCCCTTTCCCCATAACCCAGGTGATGACACTTTAATGGAATTTGTCACAACCTTTTGCATGACAGGTGGCTGCTCTGACAAGACCCAGCAGGGAAAAACCCACCAAGAAAATTAGTGGGTTGCTGGGGGACTCTCTGCTGGTGGCAAGGTGGGGAGTAGTGCAGGCAGGCGTGACTTCTCCAGCCCTAGGAGTGCAGAGGAATGTACCTTGTCTTGGCACCAGCAGGACCTACGTTCTAATCCCAGCTCTGTCACTCACCAGGGGAGCCACCACACTTAGCTAAACCTCAGTTTCCTTATCTGCTGAAATGGTGATTGCAATCCCTACCTCCAGGATCAAGACTAGAATGAAGCAAGGAAGGTGCGTAGGGCACAAAATGTAAGAGGGGGCCCTGCCAGAGCAGAGCTGGGATTTGCCTGTGAGCTGCTAGCCCTTACTCAATATCATCATTACATTAAAAAACAGTCTTGTGCCATTGATGTTATTATTATCTCCAATTAAAAGTGGGGAGCTCGGCTTGGGGTGGTGTTCAAATGACACAACTTCACGCAACTGGTAAAAGGCAGAGTTGATACTCCAGCTTGGCCTGCCTGAAAGCAGAGTCATGCCCAGGTCCCAGGTCAGTCTCTTGAGGATCTTGAACAGCAAGAGGAGGAGGCAAGAGGAACAGTGTGTCTCTGATGGGGGAGCTGAGGTTTTGTCTGGAAAAAAGAGGAACAGCCTGGGCTGGGGCGGGAGGGGAGAGTTACAGCTCCAGCGCCTTGTCCTTGAGCTAGATCTCATCTTCCCACACCCCTTTTCCCCACCCCCGCAGCCTCATGGGTGGCCTGGAGGACACTAGAAGCTCTCCTGGATCGGATTCCTCCCTTCTGCTCACTTTGGCTCTGTCATCTGTGCCTGGGGTAACATTTGTTCCTGGTGTGCAGAAGGAGATGAGTTTAAACCTCCCCAGCCAGAATGGAGCCTGCACAACTTCTGGCTCCTGCCAGAGGCCCCCAGGAAGTCTGTGAGGGGAGTGGGGAGCTGACTGTGCAGAAAGAGGAAGAGGCAGGTTCCCCAGACCCCTGATTTCACGAAGCATCAGAGCCAGGAGCTAAGCTTCTCCTAGGTTAAACAGCAGGCAGGGGCCTGACTCTGGGAGTCAGGCTTTTAACTCCTAATAAGGAATCAGGTGAGAGAGATGGCTCGGGGCAGGCCCTTAAGAAAAGAAGTTCAGCAGAGGGGAAGCAGTGGTCTAAAGTCATCCAGTGGTCAGATGTGGTGGCTCATGCCTGTAGTCCCAGCACTTTGGGAGGCCAAGGTGGGAGGGTCTCTTGAATCGGGAGTTTGAGATATAGTGAGACCCTGTCTTTACAAACAGTCAAAAATTAGCTGGTTGTGGTGGCACACACATGTGGTCTCAGCTATTTGGGAGGCTGAGATGGGAGGATTGCTTGAGCCCAGGAAGTCGAGGCTGCAGTGAGCCACGATTGCATCACTGCACTCAGCCTGGGAACAGAGTGAGACCCTGCCTCAAAATAAATAAATAAATAAAGTCATGCAGTAACTGACAAGGCCATAGGCTCTCACAAAGTGATCATGAGATGTTGCTCTCAGAATCTGTGCCTGGTGCTGAGAAAACAATGAGTGAGTGAGAGGGAGTCCCAGCCCGGAGGGGCTCTCAACCATGAGAGTATCAGCTAATAACAGTAGTCGGATCCGTCAACACTACTGAGCACCTAATAGGCAGGCAGCTTTATCTACACAATCTCATTCAACCCCATAAGAAGGGTATTGTAATTTGATTTTATAGACGAGGAAACTAAATGCCAAGGAGGTGAGAGACCCAGTCCGAGGCTTCCGAGCCAGTGTGCAGCGTTCAGGGATGTCTCAATCTAGGAAACAACTGTGCTTCTCACTGCATTCGTGGTTTGCAAATTTTTTTAATGCCAAAGGGATTCTTTAAATTTGAGAGAAATCCAGTCAATAAAACAAATAAAAATAGAGCCGGAGGGGTGGGAGTGGGGATGCCAGAGGCCTGCCCACCCAGCCTTTCCTTCTGGGAACAATCTTAATGCCCTTCCCTAGACACTACACAAGCTCAGACAGAGCCTGAATGTTTTATGTGGCGGGAGGCTCACGCAGGCTGGAGGCTGGGGCTGAAGCTAAACAGAGTTCAGAGAGCATTTGCTGAGCACCTGTGGGACAGGTGTTGCATAGTGCTTCCTAGAAAGCTCCTGCACCAGGTGGCATCTCAGGCTGATGGCTGGTGTCTGTGCCGTGCAGTGCTGTTTCATTCATTTAATACAGTAACACACATACTCCATTCTGGGCACCATACTAGTAGCTCTGGCTACAGTGGTTAGCAAAAAAAATGCACACGGTCTTGCCTTCATGGAGCTGAAGTCTAGTGGGGAAGAGAGCCTTTAGCAAACATGTTCCTAAAAGGAACACAGATCACAAATTATGATCGGGGTAGGAAGGAAAGTTCAAGGTTGATGAGATATGTGAGCAGGTGGACATGAGCAGTTTATCTCTGCAATAAGCACTGATGAGAAATCTGGGTGAGCTGGCTTCTTAGACCAATGGCAAGAAGGATTGCTGGCATGGCAGGAGGTGGCCAAGGGTTAGGAACAGGCGGGACAGGGAGGGTGGTCCTGGACCCTCCTTGTTCCCCAGGTATTTGCAAGGCTGTTAAGAAACAGTAAATTGCCGTACCTGGTCCAATACATTCTTTGCATTCCTCAGTTCTGCAATGGACAAAGAAAAATCCCTCTCCTGAGGGTTGGTTTACTGCAAATCTAGAACTCAGTGCAATGAATAATGAATAAGTGAAATCAAATTAAAACCAGAAATCATTAAGCAGTCATAATGTATCCACATAGGGTCGAATCTAAACCCACCTGGGGAGGTGTAAACATGAGAAAGCCGTTTTCTGGACTCTCTGCAGGCCTTTCTCAGCTACCCTGCTCCCAGCCTGGCCCTGCTCCCGTGTTCCTCACTATTTAACAAATATTCAGCAAACACCTGGATTGGGTAGAACACCAGTCGCCCGGCACGTGCCTGGCACAGAGCCGGGGCTGTGTAGACACTTGGTCCTCTCTGCGGAGCTGAAGCAAAGAACACAGATACAATCCTGCCCCAGTGCCTCCCATGGGCTGCCGTTCTCAGCCCTGGTGGCAGGAAAGGCTCTACTGCAGCAGGTCACAGGAAGGCCAGGTCCCCACGGAGTCCCTTCTGTGTCACAAGGATCTTAGTTTCTGGGATTCTGAGCAGAGAGAGGGAGCTGTCCTGACCCGCCAGCTGTTTCCACTGCAGAGGCCAACACTCTGATGCTGCTCCCTCTTCCAGCTTCAGCCTCCTCCCACTTTCTCAGTCCTGCCTCTCTTCGTCTCAGCTTAGATGTCACTTTTTGGAGGTGCCCCTTAGTCTGCCCCAGACATCTCTTCTCTATGCTTGTTGACCCCCATGGTCCCCCCATCTCAGCATTCCTTCCAGGGAGCATCTGCATGTGAGGTCTGGGTACCCATCAGACTGTAGGTGGGGACAAGCCCTCTTGATGGAGAGCTTGTGTCTTATTCATTCACATGTCTGTTGTCTTGCAATAAGCATGGCACAGAGTAGGTGCTCAATAAATAAACTGAGCGAATGAACACAGGCAAATATGCAGAAGAAAATATCTTCCTGATCATTTGTGGCCATCTACCCTCGCTCTGTTTCTGTCCCTGTCTCTGTCTCTCTCTCTCAAATACACATGCACACAGAGTTCTTTGCCCATGCTCTCTCCTTTGCCAGCTTGCTTTTTCAGTCACCCCTCTTGCTGCATAATGGCCTTCTGTGATCTCATTCCTCTTTTGGTGCTGCTTGGGAAGTACAGACTCACCTGTAGGAGTGAGTCAGGAGCAGATGAGGAGCTCTGACCCTGGTCCTGCCAGGGGAATGGGTTGGGGTCTCTCTCTGCAGACCCATGTTCATCTCAGCCCTGACCCTACCCTCACAGCTGGTCATGGCAACACACTCCACAAAGGGATTCCTTGGCTAGGTGCCGCTGGATCTTTGCACCAGTGCTAGGAGGTAGACTGGCTGCAGGTAATGGACTCGTTTTACAGATGAAGAAACTGAGGCTCAGAGAGGCTGTGACTTGCCCAGGTAGCAGAATCAGAGTTGAGACCTAGGTTTCCTTAGGCCAAAGCTCTTTCTGCTGCACTTATGGGAAACCCCCACGATCCCCCTATCTCGGCATTCAGTGTGACATCCAGGGAGCATCTGTGTGTGGGGTCTGGGTCACCACTAGACTGCAGGTGGGGACAAGCCCTCCATCAGAGGCTGCGACGGGATGCTGCCTCACACTCCTCACCCTCTTAGGTCCTGCTCTCTGTAATGTGGAAAGAAAACCTTCCAGTTGTCTCTGAGGATTGAATGGGGAAACTTTGTGAAATTTCCTAACCCCTTTGCTTTCTCCTTCTCGAGGAGGTAAAGCCACTGAGAGCCACCACAGCTACACCCATCAACCTCCTGTTCACCCCACTTGTGGCCGCCAGTAATTCTGCCAGGCAGCCTGGCCCTCCGCAATGGGGGCTCAGCCCACCTAGGTACCTTGGAGGAGCAGCGCCCCATTTCAGAAGGATGGTAGGGAAATAACAGGAAGGTCAGAACATCCCAACGAAGGAGATAAACAGAATCCCATCATTCCCACCACCCACACATGCCACACAACGTACACCGGGCCAGACCCGCTAGGCAGCAGGCACCTGAGCCATGTCATGAGATCTGGCTGCACATAGCCTTTCTCTGCTCTCACTGTTATTTTTCAAAAACCCATCAAAGATTTGTGGGCTCCTTCCCTGAATATTCTGCCGGCTGCTTCCAGTGCCTCTCCCCCCCCCAGCCCCCAAAAGACTCTTCCTGAAAGACAGCATGAATATTTAAAGACATTTTTTCAGCCAGTGGAACCACATCACGCTGCCGCTCTCCCTTGACATCATCTCCAGAAAGTTGGCCGGATCCCTCCGAGGGCCTCACCTTCCCTGGTGCCGAGTGTAAAACGGGGTTTAAGACACAGGGCCAGGCCCTGAGGAGTTAGCCTTCTTTCTGCCTCCCGGCTGTGGGCCCATCTGGGGCTGCAGCCCTAATTCTGTTCCACAGCCACTTTCTGGTCTGCCCAGACAGTCACTCCTGCAAACCACCTGCCACCCCAGTTCTTGGAGAAGCCGAAAAGACAGGCATGGACATAGGCATGAAATGTGGAGGGACAGGGATCCAAGAAAGCAGAACGATGAATGCAGCCCCAGAAGCATGAGACCCTGGAACCCTATGAGAGGAAGCTCTTGGCACCTGAGGTGCAGAGCTGATCCAGTTTCTTGAATCCACCAGTGCAAAGCAGATTCCGGTCCATCACCACCTCCTGCTGGCCCCCTCAAGCGTCTCTGTTCTGCAGAATTACTCACAACCCACTGCATCAAATCTCTCTTTTATCAACAAAATACAACCCTCCGTGGATAACTTCTTGAAACTCCAGTCACGCTAAGCCACTTCCAAAGCTCTGGAAAGGGTTCTGTCCCTCTGCCCGCCCATAACCTATCAGCCACACACCACCAACTCCATTTCCAAAGTTCCAGGCAATTACAGCCAGCTGAGTTCCCTGGCTGGGTGCCTGCCTACTCAGAGCCAGGACCCAGGTTGTCAGCAACCTCGAATCCCAGCCACCAATTTCCCCAGCCTTGTCCAAGACCTGGGTGCACCAGAATGGCCATGCTCAGCACACCGAGGCAATACGACCAGCCAGGTCATATCAAGACAGAAAGCAGGGGCAAGGCCAGTTTCCATACCTTTGCTGAGGGTCCCAGTGATGAGCTTGAAGATGGTCTGGGCAAATTTCACGAACCCGAGCTTGCATCTTTTGGAGCAGCCGCTCATGCTGGTGGAGGGGAGCCAGGCTCTGCTGTCAGCACCCAGAAGGGACAGCACCCACCTTATGCACCCCAGGAACTTGGAACTTGGAGCCTGCCTGGGTGAACCCTGAGTGACGGATGCACCCCCAAAGCCAGGCTCCGGGAACAGCACAGCTGCCTCTGCAGCGAGTCTGGCTTCTGCATCCAGAGAGCCTGCAGGGCAAACTCTCCCTCCCTCTCTCCACCCACTCCTGCTGTCCACTTAAGTCCTCGCCATGGGAGGACCTCAGGATGCCAGGGCCAGGACAGCACTGCCGGGGCACAAGGTACTCCAAAGGAACCGAGGAGGAGAGTAAAGCTGAGCAGAGCAGGGAGGGAGGAGCTGGAGCTCTCCCAGGCTTTGCTGACTGTCTTTCTTACATGGCAGCGGTAATGTAGCAATTAATACTCAAGTCAGAAGGGAGGGGACTGCTACGCAGAAAACACTCAACCCCACAGTCTCCCACACTCGCTCTCCCACTCTTTCCTTCCTGGTTAATCTGATAGATCAATTCTCTGTGCCTTGATCAGGATCTGGAAGAACTCCCTGCAGAGCAGGAAGCGGCTGTCGGCACTCAGCAGAAAGTTTGTAGGCAGCCTCAGAGTGGCCTGGTTTGCATCTCAGAGAAGCTGGGCTGAGTGGAGCCTCCAGGGAGCCGGCCTGTGAACATCGGACAGACAGACAGAGCCCACGCAGCCTGTCCAGTAACCTTGGCACCAACAGCAGGTGCTGTTTGCCTTCCTGACTTGGAAAGGACAATGCCCCTGACCACCTCCTGCTCCAGGTATCCCTGACTCAAAGTCAGACTACTGAATTCCAGCCTCCACCCCTGTGGAGCAGTCACGAGTCTGCTCTCTCACTGGGATAGGAAAGGAATGCAATTAGGGCTTTTCTTGATTGAGATAGTATTCCTCAGAAATGTCATAAAGGAATGACCGAGTTTCATATAATTAGAATACAATGCAACACTCTTAACAGTGAAACTGCAAGGCAGTATGCACATGTGAAGTCCAGCTATTGCTCCATAAAAAAACCTGGCTGCCATTCAGTACCATAGGCTGCGTGAGTTGGAAGGGATCTTGGTGGCAGGGACATCTCATCCCACCCTCTTCACCGGGTGTGAACCTCCCCCAAAACAACCCTACTTTGCTTTCTTCAGAAAGTTCTTGTGGTCCCTGGCCATGGGCACATCTGTGAATGTAGTGTGGCTACTTGTGAACAGCAGATATGAAACACCTTCATCTGAATAAGGCTATGCCCTGGCAACTCTCTTCTGCCCCAACTGTCTCCCTTTGATCTGCTTCTCTGGGATGATCAAGAGGAATCAGTTGCTTAAGAGACAGAGAATGGAGACTGCCAGTTTACAAAATGCCAGATAAGCCAGAACTCATGTATCAGGTCTGATTTTTACCCCATGTTCTGGGAGTCAGTGTGGAAGCGAATCTTCAAGAAAGAAATATCAGCCCTTAGAGTGGTCATCAACAAATTTCAGCTCTGAAAAGAGGCCTAGGAGACAGTCTGCAAACTTAGAGCCTTTTCAAAGCCCCAAAACCCTCAAGCCTTGTCAGCATGGTAGGAGTCAGAGCATATAAAACAGAAGTAGCTCTGGCAGGAAATACCCCATTGTGCTGGATGTCTTAGGGCTTGAAATTGCCGTGTTATTCACTCTCTGTCTTAAGAGTTGAAGGTCCCAGATAAAAGGCACATGGTGTCCGGGAATGTTAAAGGCACTTAGGCTTTGGTTCACTCATTCACTTATCCAATATTTACTGAGCTCCCAGTGTGTAGGAAAGAGCTGAGCACCCAGGGTGCAGAAAGGGCTGAGCCAGACAATTGAGACGACAAGGTCAGAGCTCTCGTGGAATTACAGAGAAGGGGATTCACCACGAGACACTCAGTCCTTGTTGAGAATCAGTTTATCTAACTAATTTCTTTCACTTTGCAGAATCTTAGTGGGATTGAGGCATGAGGCAGGTAGGTGTTAAGAAGATCGTGGAGCACGACCTGGCAGGCAAGGAGTGGGCAAAGAGCAGACAACCTGGGCACCACGGAGGAGAAAGATCGGAGACAGAAAGTTCAGAGGGAGGGTGTGGGACCCATCTGATCATTTTACCAACAATAATACTGTCCTCTGAATAGGTGAGTTCACTTTGCAGGACATAGGACTCTCAGCTATGCCCTGCTGCTCCTCTCTTCTATCCTATCAGACAGGGTAAGACTAAAAATTGAGAAGCCAAAGGAAAAAAGGCTGTGACAGTAGTGATATTGGGTGATCCAGAACTCAGTCTTCGGCCTGGAAATCTGGTCAGGAATCCTGCTGGAGGAATGACTGCCACGAGGCTGTCAGCAGCCTCTGTTCAGGGATGACAAGAGATGTCCAGGGTGGATCTACATTTGGGCCCCAGTTCAGGAATCCCAACATTTGACTATATATTGGGAAAGAAACAAAAGCATATGTTGTTTGCTCTGGCAAATCCTATGAACATCCCATAGCTCCTCCAAGCCAGATGTGTAATGGATAAGAGCATAGATCTTCGCACCAGGTATTTACTGACTCACTTGTTTATCCTACACATACATATTGAAAGTATACCATTATCATGGACTCTGCTCCAGGTGCTGAGGATACAGTGGTGGATAGAACACACAAAGTCCCTGGACTTATTGACATTATATTCATGTGGTCCAGGGACAAAAACAGTCAACAAATGTGTCTCTGTACAAGAGAGAGTGCTTTAAAGAAAAAGAAAACTAATCAAATGGATAGAGAGTAGTGGGAGCTCTGATTTCAGATAGGGCCACTGGGGAAGGCTTCTATTAAAATGACATTTGAGCAGAGACCCAAACCAGCCATACAGCTCTCTGGGGGTAAGAATATTAAGGCTGAGAGAATAACAAGTGCAAAGGCCAAAGACAGCCCTGAGCTCAATCCTAGGGTTGAGCTCAACTCAGCAGCCGTTGAACAAACAGGTTAGCCTCACTGAGCCTCAATTTTTTCTTCTGTAAAGTGGGAATAATGATCCCTGACTCATAGGGTCTAGGGAAGGTTTAAATGAAATTAATGTGCTTAATATAGTGGCTGGCATAGTACATGGCAGAGGTTATGATGTCAATGGCAAAGGTTATTGCTGCTGCTCCTACCTCTCCTACTATTGATGCTGATGCTATTTCTGCCCCATCCCCAAAACAACCCCTACCATATATGTGACTAGACAAGAAACATTCTCTATCAGTCTGGAGTCCTGAACACCTACTATGTGCCCAGTCCCAGGCAAATGCTGTGGAGGGCTTCAAAGGAAGTGTGAGATGGGATCGTTGTCCTCACATAAAGCCATTATAAAACAACTTTTATCAAGGGAGGGGTAGAGAATTCCAGAAGAGGAAGAGAAGATTGAGATCGCTGAAGCTGTGGTGAGTGGAAAAGAACTCACAGAGGTGGAAACCAAGCAAGCACAGAAAAAGGAAGGTGAAAATAAATAGAGGCTGTGCAGGTGAGACTTTTTAACTGTTGGAAATTACGGAGCCAGCTCTTCGATGTTTATCTCTCCCAGCAGCAGGCATTTTGGATTCTCCTCTGATCTCTGCAAGGCATCATGTGTTTGAACTCTCAGCCTTGGACGAATAAGTCAGGCCCAGAGAGGGTCAGCAGTATCCAAAACACCACACAGCAACATCCCCCAACACATGGGCAAGGGACTCAGTGTGCCAAGAACATTCCCAGCAAAGGAAGGCAAGGTGTGCCAGTATGCAGCTCATGATAGGAGAGTACAGGAGAGAATTGTGCTCTGCGCAAGGAATGTGCTATTCTGCAAATAAGAAACAGGGAAGAGGATTTACGTAGCACCCGAGACCCGAGAAATGAGACCATCAGCAGCCATGTGTTAGTCAGCCTCTGGGTCACAGATGTGCGTTATCCAAAGGAACTTGGGAAGTCAGAGTTTTCTCTCCACCTGAAACGTTTATGGGAATCTTCACACCCCAGTTCCAGGCGGAAGTAGGACAGGCAGATGGGGGCTCCAGCTGGTGTCTGGGCCTGGGAAAGTGCTCCGACTTTGAGTGCAAGGCCAAGAGAGGACAAACAATCTGTCCTTCAGAAGGTTGAACGGCTGTCCTCCTCAGTGATGATAATGATAGCATCATTCGCCAAGTTTCTTCCCCGTGCAGGCGACGGCTTTAAGTACGTACATACCTTAAATCTTTATTATAGCCCTATGATGTAGCTATTATGTTATTATCTATTCTATAGGTGAGGAAACAGAGGCCCAGAGAGGGAAAGTAACTTCTTGATGGTCACACAACTGAAGCTGAATTTGAATCCAAGATCATTTGACATTTGACTCTAAAATGTACAAAACCTTACTTGATATCTCAACAGGGCTCAAAATTAAAATGACTCACAGTGTTAGAGAGGTATATTTTGCCTCGATATTGGAAGAAGTTAGTAGCTGTCTATCATAATCGTACAGTCTCCGTCTCTGGATGTATCGTGGAGAGAGATTGAAGATATTTGTTCTGGAAAGAATTCCCTCTAAGGCCAGAGTTGTAGCGTGGGAGGGGAGGCAGGAAATGACTAGACAAGGGATCAGTCACTGTCCAGCCAGGAGAAAGAGACCACAGCAGCCAGTTTAACAGAGAGAATCTCACATAAAGACTTGTTAAGCTAACATTGGAGGACTGCAGGAGGCTAAAAGGAACACTGAGGAATCATAGAGGTAGGAACTGCAGGAAGTAGCTACCACTCCTAGAGCTGGGTGGGGGTGAGTAGAGGGCAAAGGAAATCGAGGCTGGAATCCCCTGGACCTAGAACTTCAGCAAAGGGGCCCAGTGACGCTGAGACCTAGACTTCTGCAGAGGCAGTGCCTGCTGGCTGATGCTGATGTCCTGAGGTTTTGTGATGAGCTTCATTCTGGGAGTTAAAGAAAGAAGAACACTACAAACTGCAACCAGCTGCTGCAGCCGGAACCTATTTGATGCCAGGGTCAAGAACTATTGCCTTGTAGTTGCAGGCAGAAGTGAACTAGGAAAAAACCTCTTCTTCCAGCCTGCACCTCTCTCCCCCCATAGTGACAGAGCTTGTCACAGGGCTGTTTGCAAAGCAGAAATGAGCAGAGCAGAGAAGGAAGCCCTGAAACCTGAGTGTGAAGGACTTAAAAACCAGTGCCATCTGGATGTCTTCCTTCCTAAAATCCTAGAGCCTTTTTCTCCTCATGTGTTCATTCAGCACATATTTACCCGATACCTACTATGTGCCAGCCATTAGGGATATGCTGGTAAATAAGAAAATCCCTTGCCTCAGAACAGAAAACCAAACACCGCATGTTCTCACTCACAGGTGGGAATTGAACAGTAAGATCCCTTGGACACAGGAAGGGGAACATCACACACACACTGTGGCTTGCTGTGGGGTGGTGGGAGGGGGAGGGATAGCATTAGGTGATATAACTAATGTAAATGATGAGTTAATGGGTGCAGCACACCAACATGGCACATGTATATATATGTAACAAACCTGCGCGTTGTGCACATGCACCCTAGAACATGAAGTATAATAATAATAAAAAAAGAAAATCCCTTGCCTCATGGAAGTTGCATTTTACAGGCTGAGCAGGGGAGGGGGTACTCAGGCCACAAACAAACAGATTCGTAAGGTAGAGAATTTCAGGCAGTGAAAATCCTGATGAAATGAAGAGGATTCTGGTCTGTGTTTTCTAATGAGCAGAATAGGGCTATCCCAGACTTTGCTGGTCAGCTGATAGAAAAACCACAAAGAGGAAAGGGGCAGGTTCCACGGGGGTCATGATCATTGTCATAATCATTACAGAAATATCACTGTGATGTGTTACACTGTTGCCAGATGCTGTTCTGGGTGTCTTATTTGGATTAACTCATCCTAGTCTTGTAACAAGCTCACGAAGTAGGTATTAGTATTTATTAAACCCATTTTATAGATGAGGAAACGGAGGCTTAGGCAAGTGATGTTATTTGTACCGGTGGGAGGAAGGTTGAGCAGTGTGATTAATGACTGATTGGAGGAAGGCACGGGGGAAGCAGAGGGAGGCAAAAGCCATCAGTAGTTCTGGAAACAGAAACAGGAAAGGTATAAAGAGAATCCGGTCTGGGGAGGGAGACGGTTACAGATTTTGTGTGTCTTCGGAAGACAAATATCCAGCTGGTAGATGGAAATGAAGATGAGGAACTCAGGAGAGCAGGAAGGAGCTAGAATTCTCATAAATAAATGATTTTTGTTGCTGCTAAGGAAGAAAATAAATGTGGCATCCCGGCAGGCCAAATATATTAGCATTTAAATACAGGCTTACACAGGTGGGTTTAAAAAAAGCAATTTCCTAAGAATTAAATCAGATTTTTTTCTTCTCTAAGTCTTAGAAAAATCAGTTCTGCTTGAGTGTGGTCCTCAGTGAGGGATTCTGCCTTGCTCTAGGGGCAGGCTAGCTCCACGTTCTCAGTGGGGCTCCATGTCTTCTTCCCATTATAATTACGAGAAAATGATGCCTAAGAAGCCGAGGGCAATTCATCAGCACTGTTTGCTGGAGTTTCGAAGGCTCGTTTGTTCTGAGAGAAGGGCACCTCATGTTGGGGTCTAGATGCACTCTGTACTCAGCTATGTCAGCAAGTCTGCAGGGGCTGGTTAGGCGAGATAGAGCAATCTCTGTTTTGCCATGGAAGTGGTAAGAAGGGCCAATGTGCAGCTGCTGGTGCTGCCAGGGCAGAGATGGGAAGAGACCAAGTTGGTCCTTGAAGCAGACCTTTCTCTTTCTGTTGCCTCCAAATGCCCAGGGTCTTTATACCACCTCACTGCTGCCTGTTGACATGTCCTTCCCTGTTCTGCCTTTTTTGCTCTTGTTGCATGCTATGCTAAAAACTGGACTCAGTCCTGGAGCACTACAGGGGCTCCTTTACTGTGTGATCGTGGAAAGAGAAGAACTGCTTTAAATTGGATACCAAAAGCCACAGGTATGGACACTGGCTGGTCCCACAATGGGACCAAGAGAAAACCCTACAAGACAGACTAATTTATATCTTACATCCACTTTCCCCTCTGCTTTCTAGAGTCATGAAAAGCTGGACACAGCTGCATAAAGGAGAGAGATTAGGGCAGGGATCCCAATTCCTAGATGCAAATTGATTGTCGATGCTACTTTTCTGTCACTTTCCCATCGAAATATACCTGACCTGTGTTCCAGGTGCTCAGGGCTCTGCTTTTCCCAAATAGCCCAGCTGGTTTTTTCCACACCCTCTGTCTCCAGGAACTGCATCATCAATGTCCCAGAGCCCCCAGGTCAGAACAGTGGGAGTCACTAGCAACTCCTCCCTATCCTCTTCCACCCAGTTTGCCCATTGCCAGCTCCTGTTACTTCTACCTCCTTAGCGTCTCTCTGATCAGCCCATTTCCTACAAGTCACACGCAAGTTTTTCTCAAAGTATGGTCCAGGGTCCTTGTAGTGGATTGAATGGTGGCTCCCAGAAAGACATGTTCACATCTTGCAACTTGTGAGCATGGTGACTTATTTGAAAAAGGAATCTTTGCAAAGTAATCAAGCATCTTACAATAATGAGATCATCCTGGATTATCTGGCTAGTCCCTAAATCCAATGACAAGTGTCCTTACAAGAAACAGAAGATAAGGCAGACAATGGAGGAGGTAGCAATGTGAGCACAGAGGCAGAAATGAAAGTGGTGAAACCACAAGTCAAAAAATGCCTGGAGCCACCAGAATCAGAATTTCCCTGAGAGCCTCGGGAGGGAATACCACCTGATTTTGGACTTTTGCCCTTCAGGACCATGAGAGAAAACATTTCTGTTGCTTTAAGCTACCCAGTTTGGGGTAATTTGTGACAGCAGCCACAGGAAACTAATATAGTTTATTTAAATCATAATTACTTACAGGAGTTACCAAAAATGTGGATTTTAGGGCCCATGCCCAGACACTTGGAGGACTGACTCTCAAATTTCAGCAACCATCACAATCGCCTGGGAACCTGGTAAAATCCTGAGTCCTGGGCCTGCTCAGAATACTAGCCTCTGGGCATGGGCCTTGGAATCTGTATTTTGATAAGTCCTCCAAGTAATTCTAAGAACAGGGACTATGACCTTTTCATCCTGGTACCCTAGTGTCTGGCACAAAGCCCAGGGCAGAAGAGGAGTAAGAAAGTTAACTGGAGGAATAAATAAGTGACATTTAGAAACACACAACCATGGCTTCTGAGTACATAGAGACGGAGTCATCAAGCCTATTCAGCAGCTGGAGAGAACGATGTTCCCCACCTCCTTCCCTAAAAGACGTCTTTCTTGGTCTCCTGACTGACAAGGGGAATCATTTTATGTAGTTGTGGAGGAAGGGAACTTGTGTCTGTGTACCTACTAAGTGCCAAGCACCATGTCAGGCAAGTTCATCTCACAGAATAGTGAATGGACTCCATCCTCCTCAAGTCCCAACACAGTGCTGGCCATGGAGAGCTTGTAGAGACTATGATAATCAGACAAAAGTTCTCTGGTCCTGGAGTAACAGACGGACATGGAAGAAGACAGAACTGGGCCCCAGGGGAAGGGATCCGAGAGAAGCTGCTAATGGAGCCTCTCATTCCAAGTCCTGTCTTCTGGGTCCCAGAGTCTCAGCTAACTGGCCATAGAGACATCACAGCCCTGGAACTGATGAAGACATCACCTCCATGGCTGAGAGGCTGAGGGTTGGGCAGGGGGGCTGAGAGTAGAGCCGGATCTCTTTTATCCCCCCACCAACCATCACATCCTTCTCCTACCCCAAGACCTCCAGTGACCTCCCATTGCCATTCCAACAAAATCCGACATTCTTACTGGGACCCACAAAGCCCTGGGTGACCAGGTCCCAGTTGCCTCTCCATCCTCACATCTCTCCTGTCCCCTCACTCCCTTCCAGCCCTTCTGGCCTTCTTGTTGCTCCTCACACAGGCCAAGCATGCTCCAGATGTAGAACCTCTGCATTGCTCTTCCTCAGCATGGAACATTGTATCCCCAGCCAAGCTGATTGACACTTTATTGAGGTCTTTGCTTAAACATCACATCCACAGAGAGTTCTCTCCAACATGCATTAGAAAGGCACTCTGCCACTGTCTAGTCCTTCCCCGGTTTATCTTTCCTCAGAGTAAGTGCCACTCCCTGCCTCTCTGTCATATATTTGTCAGCCTAGTGTCTGCTCCCCTACTAGCCTGCACGCTCCAACAGCAGGGACTTGGGCTGTGTTCCTCTACGCTATCCCCAGCGCCTAGGGTGGCACGCGCCTTTCAGTAGTGGCTCTGAGAGTGTATGTTGAAAGTGTAAACGAAAAATAAAATTCTAAGCCCCACCAACTCACTGAATGAAGCTTCGTCTCAGCCAAGGGCACCCAATTAAACCTGAAAAACTAGTTCGGACCATGACAAGCAGTCAGGGGAGCTGTTGGACATGCCTTATTATACCCTCCTCCCTTTAGAGTTCAGGCACACAACTGACCCATTAAACATCAAAATAGAGACCCTAAGATGGACAGAAGAGACTCTCCGGAACAATAAGATACCAAATTCCAACCTGACTCTAGCATAGCATCACATGACAGATAGCAGGCCCTGAAATAAGCCGAAGTATTTTACCCCAAAATATATTTCTTTGACATCTTTTGAAATGACCCTACAAACTGTCTCTTGTGGGGAAATTTTACATTCTGTAGAGAATCCCTTTTCCTTTCTGGATCTTTTTCTGGTCCAGAAGAGATTGGCTGAGAAATACCTTTTCAGGGTCTGAATAAGAAACATTTGTCATCTATTGCCTCTGGGGCAGCCACCAATGAGACTTCATCTATGTAATAAGAACTTTGGTCTCTACAACCCCTTATCTTAACCCAGACACCATTTCTATTGATTCCGAGTCTTTAGATAATAACTTAACTCTCAACCAATTGCTAACTGGGAAATCTTTGAATCCACCCATGGCCTGTAAGCCATTCCCCATCCCTCAAGTTGTCCCACCTTTCTGGACCCAACCAATGTATGCCTCACATGTATTGATTGATGTCTTCAGTCCTCCTCAAACTTGTAAAACCAAGCTGTAACCCAGCCACCTCAGACACATGTTCTCAGGACCTCTTGAGGCTGTGTCATGGGTTATGATCCATAACTTTGGCAAAATAGCTTCTGAATTGACTGACCTCTGTCTCAGATACTTTCTGTTTTCCAAAGGACAGAATGCCCACCTCCTCACTGTTGGACAGTTGGCCCGTCCCGCTCTTCAGGAAAGTAGGCACCCTCCTGCCTCCTGTGTACTTCGGGCTCCAGATGTTCCAGTAGCCACACTCTGTTAAACAAATCCACCTGAACATGCTTGAAATCTGGGTCTATTCAGGACCTTTCCTAGTTTAGAGCAATACTGAATCTGGATAATAAGGGTTTTGGAGCCTATGGGAGGAGAATTCAAAGCACGCTTTGAGGTAGGAATCATGATGGTTGCCTTGATAAACAACAGCTGTCAGAAGACACAGAAAGGTAAAGAGGGCTTAGAAAAGAGGAGAGGGAGGCTGGCCTCAAGTTATTGCAAAGAGTCATAGGGATTTTAGGAATACACGGGTCTAATATTTGACTTGAAGTTGTTTGTGTAACCATTCATTAGGTATGTGCACATAACCCAGTTATTCCAACCCATTAAGTCTTTATTTCCTTACCTTTAAAATGCAGCTAAGACTCCCTACCTAGTGGAACTGATGCCTGCATTGAACAGGGGGGTGACCAACTGCCCTGCTTTTCTTAGGACTAAGGGGTTTCCAGGGGCACAGGATGTTTTGTGCTAAACAGAGACAATCCTGGGGCACCCTGAGGATAGCACAGAAAAGCCCTTGAACAGAGCACGAAACTCTCCCAACAACAATAGTAATGCCAGCGGACAGCCTGCATTATTTTAACCAAAGTTCTATACCGCTTTCAGATTTGTGGTCACTTGCATTTTACATTTTACAACATGCATTGTCACAAATGACCCCTAATCCTTTGTGGCACTAAGGTCGGGTGATAGCAACAGTAAAGGGGTAATTAGTCACGGGGGCCCAGTCCCTTTGACTTTTATGTTTTCTTCCCCTGTGCCCCCACCTGTCTGGGTCTTGTCCCCAGAGATCCATTTATGGAGAATATAAGAGCTGACCCTGCTGTTCACAGCCAGACAACAGACCATCCCCTAACACCTTCAAGGCTACCCACCAAGAAAGAGTGAAGAAAGGCCTCATGATGAGGTCAAACCACAGGCAGCACCGGGCCTGTGTCACAGCAATCCCTCCAGAAATTCATCCAGAGCCGGTGACGGAGGGAACTTGGAGAGGAAGTATTTATCGGTTAAGTAAGAGTCCCTTTAAATATTCATCTCCATTTTGGTAATTACATCAGTGCCTGGATGGGCCGGCAGAGTCCTGGGCAGCTAATGGGCGGACTGGAGGTGATGGCAAGTTTGCCCTGGGTCCCAGAGTGAGGTGCTGAGTAGGTGCTGTTTCCCACACTCTGGTGTAATGCTCACTGCAGATCCGAGAAAGCCACCCTTGTCATTGTGCCCAGGGCCTCAGAGGAGGGAATCAACTCAGTGGAATTCTAGCCCAGTGCCAAGCTGGAGCGTTCTGGGAAGGGCAAGAGGCAACAGGCACTCCAGATGAGAATCCAGGCTTTGGGGTGACTTTACTTTGTTTTTCTCCATCCAGCCTGCAAGCTCGCTCATCACAGAGGAGGCTTCCCTGGCTCCTTTTATGCATATGCCTGCTGCACCACCCCGTCCAGGTTATCTCCCTGCCTGAAGAATGCCAACATCCTCATGTTCCTGTGAGCAAAGAAAAGTCAGGCCCCTTCACCTGTACAAGTCTCAATTTCTTTGTCTGTGATATGGTTGGAAAAAGAGTTTCCAGCTTGTATATATCCAGGTGAAGTACAAATGAAATAACGTACAGTCTCCCACCACATAATGACATTTCAGCCAACAGTTGACCTCATATATGAAGGTGGTCCCATAAGACTATACTACTGTATTTTCACTGTACCTTCTCTATGTTTAGACAGACAGATTTAGATGGACTCACATTTGTGTTTAGATAGACAAATACTCACCGTTGTGTTACAACCGTCTGCAGTATTCAGGACTGTCCCATGCTGTGCAGGTTTGTAGCGTAGGAGCAACAGGCTGTACCGGAGAGCCCAGGTGTGTCATAGAATATGCCATCTAGGTGTGTGTACGTGCACTCTGTGGATGTTCGCACAACAGCGGATTCACCTAAGGACACATTTCTGAGAACGCATCCCTGCCATTAAGTGATGCATGACTGTATGAGAATTTCATTCCTAATTGTAAATTGTTACACGAGCATGCAGTGGTATACTGAGTGAGAGGCAGTGCCTTGTGGTGGTGAAGAGCCCAGTTTCTACATCTTCCAGCTATGTGATTTTACACAAACTGAACCTCATAAGCCTCAGTTTCCCCATCTGCAAAATGGGGATACTAATGTCACCTACATCATATGATTACTATAGTTAATGAGAAATGTGTGTCAGGACCCGGCATGTAATAAGGGCTCGGACCACTGTAGCTGTCATCATTGTTGCTATTGTCATAATGATGATCATGGATCCTACTAGAGGCATGAAGGAACAGAGACCTGTGACAAGCCCCTCCAGGGGGTTCTATCCCAGAATCACCAGGAGTCTGGCATTCTTGCCCACAGCTCTACTCCCAACATCCTCGTATCTCTGTCCCTGGAAGCAAGTCTGGGAGTTGGATGTCCTTGGACTACAGAGCTTCCCTGCAGGAGGGCAGAGGACTGGACACAGTGGACTTGAGGGGTTCCCAGGCTCCTTTGCATCTGTGGCTTCAGCTCAGGTTGGGAAGGGTATGGGTTGTGTTTCTCCAAAGTGTCAATAAAGGACTTAATCACAGGACAAACCTTTATTAAGATCCTGCCATGTCGATGGAAAAATGCTTGAGGTTGCCTCCATGCCTTCCATCAGGGAGCTTAGGCCTTCAAAATGGCTGCAAGGGGCCGGGTGCAGTGGCCCACGCCTAGCACTTTGGGAGGCAGAGGCAGATGGATCACCTGAGGTCAAGAGTTTGAGACCAGCCTTGCCAACATGGTGAAATCCTGTCTCTACTAAAAATACAAAACTTATCCGGTCATGGTGGTGGGTGCCTGTAATCCCAGTTACGTGGGAGGCTGAGGCAGGAGAATCATTTGAACCCAGGAGGCAGAGGTGGCAGTGAGCTGCGATCGTGTTACTGTACTCCAGCCTAAGCAACAGAGCAAAAACTCTGTCTCAAAACAACAACAACAACAACAAAATGGCTGCGAGGTAGAACGATGAGAGGCATTGGAACCCCTCTCTAAAGCCCCCCACGGTACCCCCTGCAGCAGTGTCTGTCCCTTCCAGTTCTCGCTCTTTCCTATCTCTTACCCATATGAGAGGAAGGTCCAGAGATAAACAAAAATGTTGTCAGGACAAAGAAATAACTATCTCAACAGCTGGCACCTGCCGTCCTCTTCTGGAAGGAATTGTGTTTGTTGAGGGACGGATCATACCGGTCACCTTGATAAACAGCAGCTGTCGGAGGACACAGAAAGAGGAAGAGGGCTTAGGAACGAGGAGGGAGAGACTGGCCTCCAGTTATTGAAAAGAGCCAAAGGGCTTTTAACAATTTGCAGGTCTAATATTTGACTTGAAGTTGTTAGTGTGGCTACAAAGTAACCCCCGTGTCTCCTCAGACCTCCTGTGAAGTCAGCTACACACAAGAGACTGGTCGGGTTTTTAAAAGTGAAAATTCAGGGGGAGAGATTGAATGAAAATTCAGATGCTTTTGATGCAGAATGGACCAGTACACAAAAGAAGCCAGTCAACTAAGCTGGCCTAGTTCAGGGAAGCAGGCACTCAGGGCCCCAGGTGACTGGGGAAACCCTACCCATACTACCACCTGCCTACACACACACACACACACACACACACCCCTACACAATAGCAGATAAATCAGCAAAAGAAGGGATCCACTACTTGGTGTGAGGACACTCTGGCAAAATCCACTTGAGTTTTATAGGATAAGGCATCTTAGCTGACTTCTGGATTTTAACATCAGCTTGCACACTAAAGTGTCCAAAGTGCTTTCCCATATCTTCCTTCCTTTTAATCCCTGCAATTTTAGTTTCCATTTTCAGACAAGGAGACTGCAGCCCTGAGAGGTCACACTGCTGGCTCACAGCGACCCGCACAGCGACCCAGGCCAGGGTCTGCTCCCCACTGCTGTGGGAATCTTTGCTGACTCAGCAGAGCTCAAGCATCTGGTTGCAATAGTTTGCTGATCGTTAGGATGCTAAGTAGCTCCAAAAATACTTGGGGTGATTTCTAGGAGGCAAAGCTAAGTCTGAAAATGGGGCTCAATCTCTGTCATGACCCACCCTTCACCCCCAACCAGGGCAGGGGCTGGGACAAACCCAACCCAAGGCTCAGCAAGGGGAGCAGAGTGTGTGCTTGGTCTGGCAGCGCAAGGATGGGAAGGGGGCTGCCTCTGGCAGGGAGCTCTGCGGGGGACCACATGGGCCCAGACCCCAGACATCTGCATGTGTACAGATGGGGGGATTTTGGGTTCAGAGCCAAGGACCTCAGAAGAGTGGGCATTTCAAAAGATCTCTGCTGGGGAGCCAGGACTGCCCTTGGGACCCAGAGAAATGGTCTACCTTTGACCAGGACTCACTCAATCCCACCGCCTCTTTCTTAATGGGGAGAAAGTCCTGCAGACGTCACTCTGTACCTAGGTTGGAAGTGTTTTCTGTGCTGCCTCCACTGCCTCACTAGAGGGAGCTCAAGCTCCCACTTCTACCATAAGCCCACCTGGCCAGGTGAGGTTTCCCTTCTGCCCCAGAGAGGATGTGGGTCAGGGGGCTTGGCAGAGGCAGCTCTCCCTCCAAGTGATGGGGAGTTCTCAGTGAACTTTGGGAAATGTTTTCAGGAATCACAGGCAGCAAAGGCTAGATTTGGCTATAAAATGAGTGCTGTTTCTACTCATAGTTTGTAAGACTCTGCAAGCCTCACTCTGAACCTGATGGTCTGTATCCCACCCTCAACCTGCTCCCCAATCCCCAGGTTCAGAGTTCTTCTCAGCAAGTCCTACTAAATACAGAGACCAGAGACCCAGACACAGGGATGGCAGTGGGGAGAGGCAGAGGGTGTTCAACTGGGCCAAGGTCACCATAAGAAATATCCCCCTCTCTGGATAACCAGGATTTATTTCTGGACATTTCATACTATTCTGGCCTCCAACCCTCTGCTGGATTCCTTCTGCCCAGCCATGTGCTCAAGAACGATGATAAGAACCATCTCCCCGCAAGGAGGCAGTATGAGTGGTGTTGAGACCTAATCTCCCCCAACTGGATGTGATTGTCATGAGACCAGAAACCTTGTCTATCTTGTGTACCACAAAACCCTCAATGCCTAGAATAGAGCCTGGCACACTGAGAGCATTAAATATTTTATGAGTAAACTAATGGCTCCGACCCTTACTGCTTCTTTAACCTTGGACCAGTAACCTCATCTCTTTGAGTCTCAATTCTTTCCTCTGTAAAATGGGACAAAAAAAAAGCTTACTAGACATGGCTGTGATGAGGATTACATGAGAAAATCAGCTAAGGCACCCAGCACGGCACTTAGTTAGAAGTAAGCCTCAACAATAACAACTAAAATCTCACTAGCAATTCATCTGCGTTGGGGTGAGAGTGAGAGAACATGTGCACATAATCTCATATAATCCTTCCAGGAGTGCAGTTCTATTATTATCTTATTTTTACAGTTGAGGACACTGACGCACAGCAAAGTTCAGTGGTGAGTTCCAAGTCGTTTTGCTGGTAAGTGGCAGTGGAACACGATTTTTAAGCTCAGGCCATCTGACTCTGCGGCTTTGCTTTTACGCTCAGAAACTGCTTGCTTAGTGGAGTCCTCTTGGATCTGATACTCTGCAAATGACAATGCACTGTTTTGGTTGTCTCATGCAGAGAACAAGGCAAATCTCCAAACACCCGTTCTGTATCTGACAATTGCTTTTGGCGTCTTTGATCCCAAGCGCCCAAGAGGTGAGTTGTGCAAGGATCCAATGACCAATGGTCAACTGTCCGACACGCTGTGGTGTAGAAGCAGGATGGGGTCAACGGGTGTGCAGTCCACATGGGGGGCTCTCAGCCTGCAGAGCCCCCTCAGTAGCATCTGGTTCTCTGGTCAAGTAAAAATACCAGTGCCCCTCTTCCATTTTACAGAAGAGGAAACTAAGGCTCAGAGAGACCGTGGCTTGCGTCTTTAATGAGCACCCTGTGCCATTCTGAGGCAAGTACCCCTCCCATCTTTGTTAATTAAAAAACAAAAGGAAAAACTAAAGATCTACCACATAGGCCTATACTCTAGGGTGATCTGTTTACTGGGAAAAGAGGGGACAGCGAGCCCTGTTTCAGCTTTTCAAGAAATAGGAAAATGCCAAAGAACATCAGTCTCCCACCCATGGCTGATTCCCCATTCCTCCTGCCTTCCAGCATTAGGGAACCACCCCTGTGGTCTGTCCTCTAAGGAGAGTGCTGAGTTGGCTCTGAGGCAGCACCTAACCCTGCAGAGAACACAAAACCTGGGAAAAGGGAAGGAGTGCAGACTCTGAGCTCCTCCCTGTGTCCTCACTTCTCTACCTCCCTTCCTTTCCACTGGAAAAAAAGAAAATTGCCAAGTAATTGCTCCTCAACAACCCCCGCTGGTCCTCAGTCATTTCTTTCTTGCTGAGATTATAATTAGGGATCAGTAAATTTAAATGGGAAATCCGTGAGCAGCACAGAGCCTTCATTTGTCAACTGCTGTTTCTTGCACCCTGCAAATGGTGCTCATATTCAGCTGTGGGCAGCAGTGATGAGGTGAGGTCGCCAAGTCAGGCGGGGTTGTTAAGTCAGAGAGCACAGCCCCTTGACTCTTGGCAAGGGTACAGGAGCACCAGCAACATGGATAAGCATTTACTCTGTGCCAGAGCCTGGGCTGGGTACTTTCTAAACCTGATTTTACCACATCTACACTTGGAGGTAAGCGCTAGTTTTATTCCCATTTTATAGAAAAGGATACTAAGGCCCAGAATGACAGTGACTTGCCCCAGGCCACACAGTGGGGACTTGAAGCCCCATGTGACTGAGCTCTAAGCCTCTATCTTTTATCCTAAAATCTGACTGCTTTCCCAGTGGAGTGGAGGTCTAGGTCCCAGACCTGAATAAATTCCAGGTTTTTGTCTCTTTTCCTTCCCCACTAACATCTGGATGCAGCCACACCTGTGTTGGGCCTGTCTTCTCCCTCATGTGCCCGGGATGGTCAAGGCAAGTCTGGTAGGGGTGGGAGAGAGGAAGAGAATCCTGCCCTTCCTCTTTGCTGTGGCTTCTCCCTGGACTAATAAGATTGCCCTCTTACACTGGGTCCTCACAACATGCAGGCAGGTAGGAACCACAACATCCCCTATATTTTAGAGAGGAGGAAACAGAGGCCTCAGAGAGATGAAGTGACTTCACCCAAGGTTCCTCGGCAAACTATTGGCCGAGAGAGTCAGGACTCGGGTGTGGGAACTCTTGACACGCTTACTCCCACCTGTACGGCTGGGCTCCCTCTGCAGGGAACAGGTCTATGGAAATGGAAAACCAAAACATCAACAGGTGGGAAAAGGAGATGAAGCAAAAGTGTTTTGGGCACCTATGTGACTGCTAAAGCAAAAAGGCTCTGGAGTCCCTCTGGCAGTATTAAGTTTTGTCTTGGCTTTTCTAAGCATCATTTAAAGAGGGAGGCTGTTTATGGTCCTCACCTGGTGGGGAAGATGTGAGGACCCTTCAGGATCATAAATGTAAAATGAGGACCCAGTACACTGTTCAATATATGTGAGTTATGAGCAGTTGCCATTGATAGTTGTGTTACTTGATAGCATATTGATATCATGAGAGAGTCTTATAATAACATTGTGAGATATTGGTATGTGCATGTTCCAGATGGGGAAACCGAGGCTCAGAGAGAAGAAACCTGGTTCAGACACACATCTTGTAAGTGGCAGATCCAGGTTTCAAGGGTTCTGAGTGGCACCCAGACAGATCAATCCATAACCCGGGTCTCCAAGACAAGCTTCAGTGCCTTGACCACTGCACCTCTCAACCATCCTGCACCCAGAAACGTGCACAAGCTATAAGAAATCCTTTGGGTCAAGGACAAAGGCCCAGTGAAGTGACTCTCATTTTTCTGGAATCTTCTTCTGTCGCCAGTCACTTGCTGCTGGGGCTCTTTTAGCGAGTGGTAAATAAAGAAAAATCCCTAAAAATAAAGCGTAATAAAAAAACTTTCTATTTTATTTTATTATTTTATTTTTTATTTTTATTTTTGGAGACAGAGTCTCACTGTCACCCAGGTTGGAGTGCAATGGCACAGTCTCAGCTCATGGCAACCTCCGCCTCCTGGGTTCAAGCGATTCTCCTGCTTCAGCCTGTAGAGTAGCTGGGATTACAGGCGCGCGCCACCATGACTAGCTAAGTTTTGTATTTTTAGTAGAGACAGGGTTTCACCATGTTGGCCAGGCTGGTGTCGAACTCCTGCCCTCAGATGATCTGTCAGTGTCAGCCTCCCAGAGTGCTGGGATTACAGGTGTGAGTTACCACACCCAGCCTAATGAAGAAATCTTAAACCTCTGCCCATCTCTTCAAATCTAATTTGTAACTTTTAAAACAAGTTCATGAGCTGTCGAATTTCTTTCTTTTTCCTTTTTCTTTCAATATTTGCTATCTCTCCAGTCTCTCTTTGTCTCTCTCTGTCTCTCTGTCTTGCTCTTCTTCCCTCTTTCTCTTTGTCTTCTGTCTCTGTTTTCTGGCTTAGGAATATCTTAGTAAATTAACACCTAGAATCTAGAGGAGCTATAGACCTCTCCTTCCTGCCTCCCCTCCCGAAACTTTCCACTCTGAGCTTAGTGGCTGCCTGAGCCCAACCCCGGCTCAGCACCTCAGTGAGTGCAGCACCGTTATGTATCACTGTAATTTTCCCCGGCCTCAGAAACTCACAGCTAAGCCTCTCATGGTCCTAAATGTAAGTGAACATTGTCCCTAGCTGGGAAGGCCAGAATCATAAATTGACTGTGTTTCTGCAAAGCAAAACTTTTTAATCAGAAAGATGTACACACTTTATCTTCTTGGCTGGAGGCATAGAGAGATTAAAAAAAGAAAGAAAAAAGCGTAGAGAGACAAAAAAAAAAAAGAAAAGAGAAAACAAAAATGAGGGGAGAGAGGGAATAAGCAGAAGGCAAGAGAGACAGAGGGTGATTGAAGGAAAAGAGGGGCTGCAGAGAGGCCCACAAGAGCCATACCCATCTCTCTTATGCCATAGGTAAAAAATTTAACATTAGGTTTTTCATTTCACAGATAAACTGAGGATGCCAGGAGCTCAGTGGCAATATGAGAAGAAGGCAGGATGTTATCTAAAATTAAGAACAGTGCAGCCTGGGCAGGGAGAGAGGGAGCTTTGGAGCTCCCTAAGCTCCAGGAACTGAAAAACCACAGTCTGCCTCATCTTTCTCCCTGCTCGTGGAACTGAACTAGCCTCCAAAGCCAAACGGGTTGTTCTGCTGACTTAGCTTTGTGTGGCAAATGCATTTGAAGCTTCTGTAGCTTTCCAGAAAAATAGTGCATTTCCTAAGGAGTAAGCACCATAGCTTGATTCATGTTATCAGTTTTGGGGTCCATCTACCCCATAAACCACACATGACTCCACTTTGCTGCAAGACGAAAGATGGTGTAGTGATGCGGTAATCTTAGCAGGAAACAGCCAGATAGAATCTAAATGGGGCAAGGGTGTTGATTTGAGGTTCAGGAGAAGCCTCGTGCCATTTTTTCAACCTCACCATATAAAGCATGGTTGAGGGTCAAGGATAAAAGCTGCTTCTGCCCAGTGCACATTCCCAGGGATCTCCTGGTACAGTCCACAGTACCAATGATCAAAGCGGTAACAGCAGGGTCTTTGCACCACCTAGGCCAGCTGAGGGTTCATAAGCTAAGCAGGCGTTCAGCTTTCCTACCCCTGGAGAAATGCTGCATTTTCACTGAAGAGCATTTCCTCTTGCAGAGAGGAGAGCTCTGCCCCCTGCCGGGATAATCACAATAAAGTCTCAGTTGATAAAAGGGCCAAGGAGCAGTGTCTCAGGTGTCTCGGGTTTGCAGGTTATCGAGCTCACTTGTGAGCTCCAATCCTTGGAAGTGGAAGCATCTTTCTGAGTCGTGGCACCCTCTGCTTTCCACTATACATTCGTGGTTCTGGGCTTGGGGAAGCCAGGGACCAGGACTATGGACTGAGTGCTTCCCACACCCATCGCTCCAGGACACACGCTGGAAGATGTTCTCTTTTCTAATAAACGGTCTACTAAGAATATCCATTTGTCAGTTCCCTTTTCTCCTAAAAGTCAGGCGTGGGTGTCTGCCTAATGTCTGGGTCCAGTACAGTGTCTTCTGTGTACTGAATGACAGTCAGAGTTTCTCTTCTTCCTGTGGTTTTGTGGGCAGTGCTGTTTTGTGCCGGCCTGCTGTCTGGGGTTGATGAGCGCTCACCCACCCACCCTGAGACTCAGTGATGGACAGATGCACCCTGCTTCCTGAGATAGGTGCTGGGACCCATGGGTGTTGAACAGACCCCTCTGGTCATGAAAATGGCCCTGTGGCAGCCTCTCAGTGACCTGTGTAAACCAAATATAAAATTCTAAGTCCCCCAGCCATCTGAACGGACCCCTCCTCCTCTCGGGCAAGGGCATTCCAAAGTTAACCTGAAAAACGAGTGCAAACCATGGTGGGAAGGGAGGGTCAAATGTGCCTCATTATTTCCTGCTCCCTTTTGGAACTCAGGCGCAACTGACCAGCATTAACATTAAAACAGACCTTAGGATTGACAAAGCCAACTCTTTGTAGCGACAAGACAGCCAATTCCAGCCTGGCTGTAGTACAGCATCACATGACAGAGAGCAGGCCCTGAAAAAAAAAACAAAGCATTTTGCCCCAAATTATGTTTATTTGCTGTATCTCAAAATAGTCTTGCAAAGCTGTCTCTTGTGGAGAAAATCTATCTTTCAAAGAAAATCCCCTTCCTTTTCCTGATCCAGGATAGAATTAAGAAACGTTTACAACCTATCCTCTCTGAAGCCTGCTACCTGGGGCTTCCTCTGCATAATGGGGAACCCTGGTCTCCACAACCCCTTACCTTAACCCAGACAGTCTCTTTTATTGATTCTAGGTCTTTAGATGATAATATAACTTTTTCAACCAATTGCCAATCAGAAAATCTTTGAATGTATCTATGACTTGAAGCCCCTGCTTTGAGTTGTCCTGCTTTTCCAGTCCAAAGCAATGCACATCTTCTATGTATTGGTTTATTTCTTATATCTCCCTAATATATATAAAACCAAACTGTAGCCTGACTACCTTGGGCAAGATCTCCCGAGGGCTGTGTCACAGGCTGTTGGTCACTCATATTTGGCTCAGAATGAATCTCCAAGTATTTTACAGAGTTTAGCTGTTTTTGTTGACACCTGGGACAGGAACTCCTGGCAGAGCAGACCCCGGGAGGCAGCACATACATCTGCGGCTGTGCCTGCTTTCAAAACCCCATGGCTCATCCTCGGTCCCCTGCTCTCTGTCTCTCTGTGACTTGAAGAAGAAGGATGAAAGGCGGCCTGCAGGTGGACCACAAGAGCGGGAAGCATCGTTCCCACCCGAGAAAGGAAAGGGAACAGAAGACGCATGATCAGAGCCTTCCCGAGGACTCATCTCCCCTATCCCCAGGGAGCTGAGAACCACCCCCAAGGATTTGGTGGGTCCCCTCTCCAATAGGCCCCTCCACCTCCCACAACACTATACTCTTTGGTGAAAGAGCCCTGCCCACTTCTCTGCTTAGTCTGAGCTGATAGGAGGGAAAAGGAGAGCACTGTATGAGCCACAGGTCTCCTTACCTACCCTCATAGTCCAAGGTAAGGGGAGATGGCAGAGGGGAGTAGCAGGCAGGGCTGGGGATGTGCCATGGGGTTCCCCTGGCTTCTCTCCCCAGAGGCTGAACCTCCTGGGGTAACATTTAGAAGTCTCAGAGACCAGCTATGGTGCCAAATATTAATGGCCTCGGTTTCCCTTCCTATCCCCCACCTTTGCACGAGTGTGAGCACTCACCCTCCGCCAACTATGTGACCTTGGGAAGAACTCTCTGAAAGACCTCACACCATTCATGTCATTCTCCCTTCCCCACCTCCCCACACCGTCCACACACCACATGCATCAAGCCCCACAGACTTCAGTCCTCAGCATCCTCGCCCCTCGAGAGGGCTGAGAAAAGGAACCATGCTCTTTGCGAGCCACCATACAGACGTGGGAATTCCCCTGAAGGTCAGAACCACAGCTCCTTCTCAGCAACTCCTTCTTGCCCCAAGAGTGGGAGGTCTCATTGTCCCAAACAAAACGGAATTGCCTGTGACTCATACCCAGCCCTGCCTATTGAGAAATCTACTTCCGCGGTTGGGGGTGTGGGGTGGTGTGGAACTGGAGCCAGGGAGGGGTGTGTTTGTGTGTGTGTGTGTGTGTGTGTGTGTGTGTGTGTGTGTGTGTGTGTTCCTCAGCTTCCTGGCTACTGAACCTTCTCAAGACCAGAGCTCCCTGGCTTTTCAGAAAACCAACTCCCAAATCATCTAGATCATCTATCCCCCGTAGTAGTTAGTGTGGCCCAAAGCCTGTTTGGACTTTTTTTAATAGGAGACGAAAAAAAGAACTAAGTGAGAATAGAAAAAAAATTCAGCCACGTGAAGCTGAATTATTATAGCTGCCCCATGTGAGTCGGGAAAGAGAAGGGTGCTTCCTAAAACATGTTAGACGAGGCACTCTGAGGCTTAGTCCCATCCTCCACTCCCCGAAGTCTGCAGCTTGCTTATCATCTTTGCTGCTAACGTTTTGAGAGGGGCCCAGTGTGCCTTCTGCAAAGCTTGTGCCACTTGCTTCGAAATGTGGCGGTCTCTGGAGGGTTCTCACGAGTGCCACGCTAGATCCTGAGGGCACAGAACTGAAGCTGTTTCAGTTTTTGGTTTGCATGTTGTTGTTGTTACTGTCGCAAAAGGGAAATATCAACTTGGATATTAACAAAATGGAGAACTGAGACCCCTCTGTGATTTTTGCTATTTTCTCATTTTGGTAGAACATGAGCAAAGAACAAAGGTGCTTTCTAATGGTATAACCTAACTTTTAAGGCAACAGCATCATTATTTGTTTAAAGCAAGAAAAGAAGAGGAAATAAGGTTTGTCAAAACCTATTACGTGTCAGACATTTTACTGAACTGCCTTAGTCAATCTTTCTCCCCTAAGCCCAATAACACAGGTACTTATGTCCCCATTTCATGATGGGGAAATGGGGGCTGAGAAAGGTGCAGTGACTTGGTTAAGGTCATATGTGTAGAGACGAATGCTAGAGAAAGGATTCAAAATCAGGTCTGACTGTTGCTGAGTTTCCTGTATTTTCCAAGTTCTTACACTTTCCTCAACTTCCCTGCCTTCATCTCTGTCCTGTCTTCTGCTTCCTCTGTTCTTTTCTGTCCCTCAAACACACAAACCTCATTCCCACATCAGGACTTTCTGTCTCTCTTTGTTTGGCTGCTTCCTTTCTTATCATTTGGGACTCATCACAGAGGCTACCTTCTTGTAAGGTGACCTGACCATTCCTTCTAAAGTAGTGCCCTCTGGGATTTTGCTTTGTTAATTTACTTTACAGTACTTCTCACTCACGCACTTTGTTTATTTGTTAATTTCCATAGTCTGTGACCCCCTCCCCACCCCTGACTGGCCCCACAACAGACACTAGTATGTAGGGCTAGTGAGAGCAGAGGCCTCATCTTTCTTGTTCTTCTCTATATCCAAAGAGTCTGGAGAAATGGCTGGGACATTGAGGACATTCAGAAATATTTGTTGGATGGATAGGTGGGTGGGTAGATGGATAGATAAACAGGTGGGTGGGTGGGTAGATGGATGAGTGAGTGGATAGATGGACAGGTGGATAGGTAGATGTATGAGTAGATGGATGGATGTACGGATGGGTGGGTAAATGAATAAATTGGTGGATGGATGGATAGGTGGGTGGGTAGATGGATGAGTAGATGGTTGAATGGACAAGTGGGTAGGTAGATGGATGAATGAGTAGATAGATGAATGGATGGAGGGGTAGATGGATGGATGGATGGGTGTAGATGAATGAGTTGGTGAATGTGCATATGTATGAATGGATGGTGTCTACTATATACCAGGTTCCAGTGAGGATATAGAGATGAATAAAATGATGTCTCTTTGATCCAAGTGTTTGCTTTGAAATGAGGGAGACTTTCTCAATTGTCAAGTAGGTGCATCAAAGTATATTAGGTGTTCTGAGGGAATATCAGATCTCAAAAGCACATTTGGGATAGAAATCAGGAAGGGATACATTTTTGCTGCTGCAAGGTGATCAGAAAATGCTCTGTATGGGAGATAACACTGTATCTGATTGACGAAGGATAAATGGTTATTATTCAGGTAATCAATGAATTTAAAAGCTTCCCTGAAGGCTAGGAAAAGGGAAAGAAGCTGAGCACAATCTTAGAGTCTAAAAACTGCAAGCTATTTGGCGTGATGGGACAAGAGGTGTGAAAGATGTGGTCTTGCTTGCTACTGCACATTCAGTGTTTGGCATTCAATTACCCTACTATTGGCACTTGATAATAGTACTCAAGAATAGGTCCTCAATAATTATTTGTTGAAGAAAGGAACAAAAGGAGAGCACAGGGAAAAGTAAAGTGGGCACGATTGACCTGTGCTGGGTACTGCTGGGCTAAGGAATGTAGACGCTAGTCAGAGGACAATGGACCATCACAGAAGGATTGATGAGATGCCTGTTTCTGATGGTCACCCTGCTAAGCACAGGAACTGTGTTGGGGAAAGTCCAGGAAGAGGCAGGAATAGACAGAATGGTCTATAGTGATGGTCCGAGTGTGGGATGTTGAGGACCTGAGCTATATCAGGCTAGTGTACGTGAAGAGGTAAAGAGGGATTCTAGAGACTTGAGAAAGGTAGAACTAGAATACCATCCATGGTTCCATATGGATGAGGAAGGGAAGAGGGAGAAAATATAAAGAGAAGAATTTTCCATGCCCCTGCTGGAATGACTAGATGCTAGCCACTGGAATACAAAATGTATGGGGAGGGGTTCACCATGAAGCTAATGAAGGTTATGTGTGAGAATCCCTCCCTTTCATGTCCACTATCAAGGTCCTAAACCTACTGTTGTTTCCATTGTTTTCTTTTTATTTATTTTTTCCTAAAGAGCCCTTTCCTGCCCAATTATAGAAGCCTCAGGCTCCACCAAGCCTGGATCCTCCCCTGGAAACACAAGGAGAGCAGTTTGGGGAAAAAGATTGTGAAGTCCATTTGGGGCATGGTAGGTTAGAGGTGGATGAAAAACCTTAATGTGGAGATGTTCTGCAAAGAGCACAGTGCAGGACAGGGTTTGAATCTTGGCTTCATGCTGTGTGGACTTAAGCAAGTCATTTGAGCTCTCTGTGCTCAGTAAAATGGGATGTTAATGATCGCACACCCTAGGGTTGTAAAGATTAGATGAGACAAGGTAGGTCAAATGCTTAGAACAGTGCCGAGCACATACTAGGTCTTGAAAACAAGTTGCGTGTTGGCTTTTGGTATTCTGTGGGACAGTGTATATCTGAGAGTCACTGGAGTTGAGGGTGGCCTTGGGAGGAGTTGGATTGTGTAGAAAGAGTGTGTTAGGGTTTGATATGAGGAAGACCAAGGACAGAGCTCTGATATTTATCAGGGTGAACAGAGGAAGAGGAACCAGCAAAAGAGGCTGACAAGGACTAGCCAAAGGGGTCCTGGAAGCCAGGGGAGGGGAGAATGCCACACAGACACTCAGTCATGGGTGTCACCTGCTGCTAAAAGTCTAGCAAGAAGGTGACCACAAGAGGCTGCTGGCATGGGTTTTGGGGACATCTCAGTGACCTTGTCAGAGGGCTCTTGGTGGAGAGCTGGGTACTGAGGAATGAAAATCCTGTGCAGATGACAGGGGTAGATGGTCTTCTGCAGAACCTTGGCCTTGGGAAAAGGCAGGAGGCAAGAGGCAGAGGAGAACAGAGGCAGAGAGAAGGTGTTAAGGTGGTTGGTTTGTTTTGCTTCGGGAGGACATGATTCACTGTTTAAAGATGAGATTCACAGGCTTTGGGGGTTGTGATGAAGAGTTGGTGCATAAAGTTTAACAATTTGAGGAAGAAATACAATAATTGATAAAAAAAAAATGTAAATGCCTTGACAAAATTAGGAAGGGGAGGATCAAGTGACACAACAAGGGGCCAACCCTGAACTGCTCTCTGAGTCTGGAAGGAAGGGGGCAAGGGTGGGAAGGTTATAAATAAGCTTCTAGGTAGGAGGACAGGAAATGGGGCAGTTATGCCTCATAGCCTCAGCTTTGTTGCTGTGAAGTGGGAGGATAGATCAACTGCAGAAACATAAATACACAGCTTCTCCCACACCGTGGGCACTTAGGAGAAATTATGATTACGAAACATAAAATATCAAGGGAATATTAGGGTTAGAGGAACCCGAGTTGGTGATAAAGTTATTAATATCCTTACAAATTGTTTTACATCGATTAATATAAAGCAGTGAACGCAGCATACCAAGTAAAAACAACCTCAGAGGCAATTTGCACGTCTTTGTTAGTGCTCTACAGTTCATTTCAATTTGCAATCCTTTGTTTGCTTGTAGGTGCTTGAAGCATTTCAGGATCTTCCTACCCTGAAGTTTCAACTTACAAATAAATGCCAGCTAATTAATAAAGTTATGAATCATTTCAAACTTACAAGGAAGTGGAAAGAGTCTCACAATTAACACCAATATACACACAACTTTGGTTCAACCATTAACGTATTACTGAGCTTGTTTATTTAAATACCCCTTTTAACTGCAAACAGGAAAATTGCAAAAGTACAGAGTTCCCATACACTTCCTAGCCAGTTTCCCTTATTATTAAAGTCTTACATTAGTATGGTACATTTGTAATAACTAATTAACTAATATTGGTGTATTATTATTAACTAAAATCCATACTTTACTTGGATTTCCTTAGCTTTCGCTAATTTCCTTTTTCTCTTCCAGCATCCCATGAGAGATACCACATTATCCTTAGTCATCATGTCTCCTTATGCCCTTTTGGCTGTGACAGTTTCTCAGGCTTTTCTTGTTTTCCATGGCCTTGGCGATCTGAGGTGTACTTCTTCCCCCTGCCCTCCCCTTGCCTGAGATGGAGTCTCATTCTGTTGCCCAGGCTGGAGTGCAATGGCGTGATCTCAGCTCACTGCAACCTCCGCCTCCCAGGTCAAAGCAACTCTCCTCCCTTTGCCTCCTGAGTAGCTGGGATTACAGGCACATGCCACCAGGCCCAGTTAATTTTTTGTATTTTTAGTAGAGACAGGGTTTCACCATGTTGGCCAGGCTGGTCTTGAACTCCTGACCTCAGAGGTGTACTTATAAGGTATTTCATAGAATGTCCCTCAATTGGGATTTGTCTGATGATTTTCTGGCAATTACACTGTGGTTGTGGGTTTTTAGAAGAAATACCACAGAGGTAAAGTGTTTTTCCCGTCTCGTTATGTCAAGGATACACACTGTCCACATGTCATCACTGTTATTGACCTTGATCACCTGGCTGAGGTAGGGCTGGTCAGGTTCTCCGCTGTGAAGTTACACTTTTTCCTTCCTTTCCATATGTACTTTTTGAAAGGAAGTTACTAGGTGCATCCCATACTTCAAAAAACTTAAAAGAATGAGGAATTACGCATCACCTCCTTGAGGGTATAAATTTTTTTTTTTAAATCACGTATCTATCCATCAATTAGCTGTTCCTTTACCCGTCCATCAATTCATCTTACATTTTCAGACATTTAAAAATAAGTTTGCAGATTTATATTATTTTGTTGCAAGCAACACATATGCTAAGGCACTTTGTTTCTGCACCTCGTCTGATCCCCAATCCAAATTTCAATTATTTTTAAGTTGTATACAATTTCTGGGTTCTGCCTCCTGGGTCCCCATTGGAGTCTCAAAATCACACACAAAAAGTCCTAGATCATGAAAAGATACCAAGCCTGAGGTATTTATTCCATTATTTGGAAACTGAGTAGACATTTCTCAAGGCCCCTTTCCAGTCCCCAAGGTTAGTGATCTCAGCTTTACCATGTTGACACCTTGTTCAACACACTGGGTGGTACCCCTCACACTCACTGCCTGAAGGCCATCCTCTGTGTCCATGACTTCCAGGGCTTTTATGCAATAATTAAAAAGAAAGAAACCTCCACTCCTCCTCTTGTTCTGCTGACCTTCCATGTCCATTCTCAGTTCCTAGTTTCCTTTTTCGCTAATTATCCCCATCCAGAGGGATACTCCATTCACACCCTGAAACTGAGATTCTTCACTTCCCAATACATTGGAATACATTAGACTTTGCAGTATTTCATATAAAGTAAATTCAGAGCTGTAGACACAACATCTGCATTTTATACAATATATATATAAAATAGCTATAGTGCTATACATTTTGCAAATATGCCAAATTAGATATTTTGTGCCAGTGTGCAAATAGTTGCATGGGAATAGCCCAGTGAATAAAATAATTGAAGGCTGTTAAACGTGATATGAGTCTGGTAAATTCTTGCCTAAGTGGAAACCACTTTAGAAACTTTTCTGTCTTCCAGTCATCAATGTATTTCTTTTTGATGCTCATCACACTTAATATTTTTCACGTACTTTGTCTTTCCTTATACCTTCCTCCTCCATCATATTGCCTTCTCCAGAAGAATTGGTTGTGTGCTTGTCAGAACAACCCATAATGCCTGGCTGGTTGGGTGGATGCCCAGATGGATGGATAAATGTAAGTTCTAGATATTTTATAAGAATCATCTAACCTCTTACTTGTACCATGTAGTCGTCTGTCCTCAATTCAGAGGTACTGGTAGTGATGACTGACCACCATCACTATAGTGTTACTTCCAGGATTTAAAAAATGTTGTTTTCTAAACTAACATATACTAACATTGACTTTTTTGTGTGTACAGGTCTATGAATTTTAATGTCTAGATTTGAGTAACTACCACCACAGTCGGGATACAGAACAGGTTCTGTCACCCCAAAAATCTCCCTTGTTCTAATCCTTGGTAGCCGTACTCTCCCCAACCCCTAGCCCTTGGCAATCAGTGGTCTGCTCTCCATCACTATAGTTTTGTCTTTTTTAAGAATGTCTCATAAATGTACCCCTTTGAACCTGGCTCTGTTCACCCAGCGTAATACCTTCGAGATTCACCCCAAGTGTTGAGTGTATCAGTTGTTCACTCTTTTATTGCAGAGTAGCATTCCATGGTAAAGATGTGCTACCATTTATTGATTCACCAACAGAAAGACATTTGAATTATTTATAGTTTTTGGTGATTGTGAGTAGAACTGCTATAAGCATTCACACACTCGTTTTTGTGTGGACATACGTTTTCATTTCTCAAGGATAGCTACCTAAAAATGACAATGCTGGTTCACATGATAAGTGAATGCTTAACTTTATGAGAAACTACAAAGCTGTTTTCCAGAGTGGTGTACCATTTGCATTTTCACCAGCAATACGTAAGAGTTCCAGTTGCTTCCAATCCTCACTAGCACATGGTTTTGTCAGTATTTTTAATGCACTTAGGGTATGTAGTAACATTTCATTATGGTTTTAATTTCCACTTCCCTAAAGGCTAATAATATCAAACATCTCTTCACATGCTTATGTGATGTCTATAGGTTCTCTTTGACGAAGTGTTTGGTCAAGTATTTTATCCATTTTTAACTTGGGTCTTTGTTTTCTTACTGTGGCATTTTGAAGTTATTTATATATCCTGGGTATGAGTCTGGGCCATTATCCTGAAAGACACAACCCCGAACGTCATAATTCCAAATGTTGAAATCTCCAAAGATAAGAATCTCTAAAGTCTAAAATCCTGAATTTAACAATCCTAAAATATGTAAATCCTGAAAATGTAATTCTGGGAAAAATAATTTTAAAAAGTTTAGAGATTATTTACATTTGAAAATATGCTTCTTTATTTAAAAACATATAAAACATGACAGAGAATTTCATAGGTCACTTTACACAACAAAATAGGCAATAATAACATTCATATTTTTGTAAACATAAACACTCAGTATACTAATGACAGTCACATGGTTATAAGAGTTCTGGGCAGATGAACCATATTCATAAATAAATAGGTCAAAAAGTGAAATGTATATACACATATCACTAATGTTGGTGTTCTGTGCACCTCACTTCATACCTACAATCATCTGAAATACCTAAGTCTTAATGAGATGGATCAAAAACTGCAATGGATTACCATGGCATATGTAGTTGCCCAAAGAGCTGAGATCTGGAGACATTTTATCTTTCACAAATGCAAATGTACAAAAGGATAGCTCTTCCTTTGTTGAGGGAGTTTTGATTTTTTACATGCATACTCACTGCTTACGCACAAAGTCAAAATTGTAATAAGGCACTTTCAGGAAGTCAAATTTGCAAAAGATGCATACAGCAAATTAGAATTTTCTAAAAGCCTATACATAATTTATACCTCCAGCGTTGAAAATAATGCAAAGATGAAATACATAGCATAGGGAATTGGTGCTCTGTGTGAAGGAGCAGAAACCATACATGATTGAATAGTTCGACAGGGGAGTTTTCTTGTATTCTTGGCCTGCATTTTCAGTTGTATAACCTTCTAGACACTTGCTGCACTTGTATTTGGAGAGTGACTATGGTCTACACATTTTCTAAGTATATGATGTCCATTTAAAAGTCTGGTTATTGCTTGACTGTTGCAATTAAGCAATTTTCTGCTTTTGCAGCACTAATAATAATTAGCTTTTAAACTTTTATCTTTCACCATTAAATAGCTCGTATACTTAACTTATCACATCCTTTTTGTGAGAAATAATTTCACAGAACTCCTCTGTTGTGTTTTAAGGAATACAGTAAGAAGGAACGATATTTGGCTTCCCCAATGCTAAATCCATATTTGTGAGGGTTTTTTGGAAAGATGAAACCAAAAGGACATGCATATAGATATATAAGAAGAGATTTATTAGGGGAACTGGCTCACATGATTATGGTGACTGAGAAGTCCCAATGCAGGCTGTCTGCAAGCTGAACTCTGGGACACCTGTAGCATGGCTCACTCCAAGTCTGAAGGCCTCAACACCAGGGAGGCTGATGATATAACTCATAGTCACATTCTCTTGATTACTATAGCTTTGTAATAAATATTAAAATCAGGCAGTGTGATTTTTTTTTCAAGTTTATCCTTTGTTTCCCCTAAAATTGTTTTGGCTACTCTAAGTCCTTTGCAAAAGCAAACCTTTAGAATCGGCTTGTCTACACAATATGTCTGTCAATTTACTTAGGTCTTCTTTGAGATCTTTCATCAGTGTTTTATAGTTTTCAGCATATAGATCCTACACACCTTTTGTTAGATTTTTCCCTAAGCATTTCATTTCATGGAGGCTTTTATAGATGGTATTTTTATTTTTCATACCAGTTTACAATTGTTCATGCCTACGTTGAAACACAATTTATTTTTGTATGTTGACCTTGTATCCATTGATGCTGCTATATTCACTTATTATTTCTAGGACTTTCCAAAAGATGAATTCCTTGCAATTCTCTATCTAGACCATTACATTGTCAATGAATAAGAACTCTTTTATTTCCTCCTTTTAAATCTGGATATCTCTTCTTTATCTTACCTTATTGCACTGGCAAGGACTTCCCAGTATGATGCTGAATAGGAATGGTAAAACCAGGCATCTTTCCTTTAGTCCCAGTCTCTGGCGGAAAGCATTTACTCTTTCACCATTAAGTGTGAAGGGTCAGCTATGCATTTTTTGTCTGGTTACTCTTAATCAGGGTAAGAAAGTTACCCTGTATTCCTAAGTTGGCTAAGTCTAAGGCAAGGAATTACCTTTAACCAAGTGACATTGAAATGTCACATCCTGCTCAGATTCCATTGATGAACACTTGGACTGATAGTTTCCTTCACTTCACTATGCTTTAAATCCTTGAGGTCAGAAACTGTGTCCTGTTCAACTTTGGATCATCATCACAAAGCTCTTCCTACCCTCACGTAAGACTGGACATGCCATCACTCGCTGTGTAGTCACATACTCAGGAAAAAGTGGAGGATGAATCAATTTTCATAATTAAAGCGAGTTCTGCTGCTCAGTTTTAGGTATAGTAATGTGCTCCCATCTGTCCCCAGGACACAAATGCACTAGTCATACCCTACTCCTCAACATCTCCTAATCCCACAAGACAGAGTAGAGTGTAAGTCTGTTCTCTGCAACAGTTTTCAGAGTCCGCCTATCCATGATATGCTCAGGGACCCCCTCACATTTGTAAGTGTCTTGAAGGGAAGACCAGTAGAGTTGGTCCTTTTTCAATAAATCTAGGGGATGTGAGCAGCTGTATGAAAGCTGTCCTTGGCTAGCTGTGTCCAATAGCCAGAAGTCCCTATAGTGGGTTAAATGGTGTCCTCCAAAAATTCATGTCTCCCCAGCACCTGTGAATGTATCCTTATTGGGAAATGGGGTCTTTGTAGATATAATCAAGTTAAGATGAAGTTATATTGGATTAGGCTGGGCCCTTACTCCAGTGGCTGGTGTGCCTATAAGGAGAAGGTGATTTAAAGATACAGAGTCACAGAGACATGCAGGGAAGGAGGTCATTTGAAGACAGAGGAAGAGACTGGAGTCGTGCACCTGCCAACCAAGGAACACCTGGGATTGAAGGTAATCCCTAGAAGCTAGGAACAGGCAAGGGACGGTTCTTCCCTAGAGCCTGCAGAGAAAGTGTGATCTGCCATGATCAACACCTTGATTTCAGGCTTCTAGTCTCCAAAAACGTGAGAGTAGAGCAGTTGTTCTAAGCTACAACTTAAATTTGTGACAATTTGTTCGGCAGCTTACAACGTGAATACAATCCCCAATGTATGTAACAGTCACAGGTGTCAGGATCTGGAGTTACCTTCAGAAGAAGAGACACCCACTCCCCATATTATTCAGGGGGAAATTGTGAACAGATCTACTAACTCAGGCCTATTCCCAGAAAGCTCTTTCAAAACCTTCCCTCTTGGTGGAGGAAATTTCCAATCAAAATGGCCACAGACCTTAGGGACAAGGCATTTTCCTGTCCCCTCTTGAAGGTAAGGCTGCAGAGAGCCGGAAGTCTAGTGGACCAGAGCCACAGGGCCCCAAGCCCCCATCTCAGCTGTGATTGTGGAGCACAGCGGGAGCAGGAAACAGAAGGTTGCGGCAGAGGCGCAGAGGTTGCCACCTCTCGGAGAAGGGCAGATTCAAGTTGATGGCGTGCTGACAGTGCTTCAAAGCTGCCCCTGAGGCTCCAACCCGAGATGCAGTGCTGGGTGCCACCCTCTGCTTCAACTGACAGGATTGTGACCCTTCTCAGTTGTGTTTTGGGAAACTGTTAGAGCCCTGAGTGACCATTATTTGAGTTCTCAGACCCAGCCACTTCATAGCTGACCCAGAGGCTTTGGGATGGCACTGGTTCTGGAATCTACCACCTCACATCAGAACCACAGACCTTCTTGCTTCTCCAGTAATCCCTATGCAAAGCAGGACAGCTTTCTTCTTCAAGCCTTCAAATTACACACACAAAAATCTTGTTATGTGTCCTTGCTCATTTAATCAAAGCAGTTGCTTTCTACATCCTTATCCAAGGAGGGCCAGTCTTGGCCATTCCTAGGTGGTGTGCAGAAAGACAGAGAGAGAGAGGGGACACAGACTCACTGGCATCTGGCAGAGCCTCTCTTGTAGGGAGCCTCCCAGGTGATGGGGCTCTGTGGACTTGGAGTCACATTTGACCCCCTTGATGGTAGCATGGGCTTTGGAGCTGAGACTTCATTTTATTCCATGCTAGACCAGCGGTGTGAGGCTGCAGGCTTAAAGCTAGCCTTAGCAGGGTGCACCTCAGCTTATGGGAGCTCTTTGTGATCTGGCCCTGGCTTTCTTCCGCAACCTCAGCTTGTGATCCCACATACTCCCTCCAGCCTCACGGATGCCTGAGCTTTCCTAGAAACCTGTACTTTCTCTCTAGCTCTGGACTTCTGCATGGGCTCTGTGTTTTAGTTTGTATTGTTCAGTCGCCACATTTTGAGCCCTTCTCTATGCCAAGCTGCTTTGCTGAGCACTGTCTTATTCTTGATTGTTCTTATTTAATATTTCAAACATAATAAAGGTGGTATATCCCAATGTGTACCTTATTCTGATTCAACAAAGGCAACATTTTGCCATTTGCTTCAGATCCCTTTTGTTTTAAGAAATAAAATTTACAGATGCATCAGGATCTTTCCCTTCCCAATTCCACTACTCTGCTTCCCCTTCTGGAAAAAAATCCTTGCCAAAAATTGGAAGGCAGCCCTCTTCCTATGTTTTTATACATTTACTACAAGTGTAACTATTCATGTCTGCTCAAGTTCTTTCTCTTTTTTATTGTGAAAAGGTGATAACATACAATCTACCTCTTAATAAACTTTTGACTGCACAGGACAGTATTGTTGGCTGTAGGCACTTTGTTGTGCAGCAGATCTCTGGAACTTTTTCATCTTCCATAACCGAAACTCTGTACCCATTGAACAACAACTTCCCTTTCTCCCTCCTCAGCCTTTGGCAACCACCATTCTACTTCCTGCTTCTATGAGCCTGACTACTCTAAGTACCTCCTATATATGGAATCATGCAGTATTTGTCCTTCTGTGACTGGCTTATTTCCTTAGCTCAATATCCTCAAGGTTGATACATGTTGTCACCTACGACTGGATTTGTTTCTTTTTTAAGGCTGAATAATCTGGACTCCCGTGTCATTATTCACAATAGCCAAGAGGTGGAAAAAACCTAAATGTCCACTGATGGAAGAATAAAGAAAGCATGGTATATACAGTCAATGGGATATTATTAAGCCCTTTCCTTTGTAATAGGTTATCTAATTTAATCTATGAAGATCTTATTATTCCCATGTACAGATAAAGAAACAAAAGCATGGTTAAATTATGTAATTTCTCCAAAGAACAAATAGCTAGTAAATGGGGAAGGCTTGCGAATCCCTGCTTGGCTTAAACAAGGCCTCCCTAACTCCCGCACGCCCCACCATGTCTTCTGCAATCCCATTTACCCTGCATACACAGTAAGGTCAGGATCATCCCCTGCTCTTTTGGCTCATATGCTAACCAGTACCATTGCATCCGCACCAGTCAACTAAATGGGACAGATTACCCATCTCTCTTGCTTTGGAGGACAGACACTAGGTACTTGTCCACCCTGAAGTGCCAGTTCAGAGCAGTGTCTGGCACCTGGTAGGTGAGCAATAAGGAGTTTTCTTTTTTTTTTTTTTTAATTATACTTTAAGTTCTAGGTTACATGTGCACAACGTGCAAGTTTGTTACATATGTATACATGTGCCATGTTGGTGTGCTGGTCCATTAACTCATCATTTACATTAGGTATATCTTCTAATGCTATCCCTTCTCCCGTCCCCTCCCCACAATAGGACCCGGTGTGTGATGTTCCCCTTCCTGTGTCCAAGTGATCTCAATGAACGTTGGAAGCAAACAGTGAACAGACAGAAGGTGACTCTGATCTGAACCTCTGCAACACCTGGAGGGAATGCTTCACCTGGAAACACACTCTTGCCTATGCCTTTGGGTTAACATTCACCATAACTCTTGATTTTATATTTTATGGGCTTCCCAGACTTCCCTCTCAATAATCAGAAAAAACTCAGCTTGCCCCCATCACTTGCCCGTTAGACACTGGGCAAAGAGCCTATCTCCTTCGTCCAGGCTTGGTTTCACTCATACTTGCAGATAAAGGATGGACAACCAATAGCAAGTGAAAGCCTAAAGATGATTCATCTCAGCCAAAGAAATGGTACCAAGAAGATGCGTCCTTTGCATTGACACTTCGGGGACAAGAATCTGCTGAGATTTTCCTCAGGGTTCTTCCTACTCTGTGAGGGACTCTCCCATTTCAGACCTCCATTCATCACCATTCTGGTTTTGGCCACACTAAGATGAGCCACAGTTACTTTTGTTTATTTATGTGTGTGTTTGTACTTTTGTTTGTACGTGTGTGTGTGACACAAACTTACATTTGTAAAACATCTATATTCATCTGTGTTCTAACTCATATCACTTTGTGTGCCATACCTGGTGGAACTGTACTCAGGAACAAGCTGCCATTCTTTGTTGACCTGGATTTGACCATGTTGAATGCACAAGTCAGGAAATAAACTGGTGTGCAGGCCTCAGTGAGAAAACCAAACCAAAGAGGAGAAATCGTCCCTTTTTTGGATATCAGGGTTACAGACCTGGTCCAGCCCCGCCTTGACACAGTATTCCTGGATACCTGAGTTCTCTAGGACAGGAGTTTATGCTCAGAAGCTCTATCCCCAAGCTTAACTTCTTTATCTGCAAACTGGGGTCAATCATTCCTAGAGATCAGACCAGGTCCTTAGTTACAAACAGCAGAAACGGACTCTCCCTTAAACAACAAATGGGGCCCAGCACAGTGGCTCATGCCTACAAACCCAGCACTTTAGGAGGCTGTAGTGGGTGAATCACTTGAGATCAGGAGTTCAAGACCAGCCTGGCCAACAAGGCAAAACTGCATCTCTACTAAAACAACAACAACAAAAACCAGACGTGGCTGCATGTGCCTATAATCTCAGCTACTTGGGAGGCTGAGGCAGGAGAATTGCCCGAACCCGGAAGGTGGAGGTTGTAGTGAGCTGAGATGGCACTACTGCACTCCAGGCTGGGTGACAGAGCAAGACTCTGTCTCAAAAAAAAAAAAAAAAAAGGAATGTATTGAACACCTTTGAGGGCCAAGGTCTCACAGAATTGCTGGGAATATGAACAGTCTTGGAAAGCGGAAAATGGTCAGCAGCCACGGGATCTCAGAGGGCCAGGCTACAGAAATCACACCACAGGTTCTCACTGCAGGAACCAAGTGATACACAGATGGGTGCTGGCTGCCAAGCTCCCAGTGGAGCCCACACCTTCACATGCTCAAAGCTTAATGTTCTGGGACAGAGTGTCTGATGGACCAGATCAACAGAGGAATGGCTGGCTCCAAGGAAATGAACTCCTTTGGGGTCCACAGGTAATGTTCACTTGCCACTGTCGTAATGTACCAAGAGGAAGGAGCGGGTGATGCCTGATCACCAAAAGTAGCAGCTGACCCCTAGACTGACCTTTCCAAGTTGCGTTGAGAATGAGAAATAATTTATCCAAAGTGTCTGACAAAGTGCCTTTGTACAATTATTGTACCCAAATAATTAATTTCATGAACTGGGAAGATATACAGAAACATTGAAGGAGAGGGAAAAATAGGTGCTCTAACTTAAGCAGACAATGCAATATCAGTTATCTTCCTGGGAGGACTCCAAAGAGTCAGCATAGAACTGCGTTTTCAAAGCTCCCTCTTTTCCAGACCAAGCTGCCAGTCATGAACACGTGGCTTCTGCAGACAAAGCCAGCCCTGTGGCCTGCTGTTGGAGGCAACTCTTTTACTGCCAAAGGACATTTAAATGGAAAACAGCACATCTACCAGAATAAATGTGTCCCCAGGGAAGGAAGTAGAATTCTGGGCTGTGCTGCCCCAACAATACCATGAACCACAAATCTGACTTCGTGGCCCCCTTAGGGGCTGGTCTATGGTGGAAAGAGAAATATAAGGTCACAGCAGAAGGTTTGCAACTGAAAGTTAATCTTATTAAAAGACCTAAGACCATGTTCTCTTCTGGATATACAGTAGAAATGATGCTTTGGTTAATATTTTTAACATGAATGGAATGGAATGGAATGGAATAGAATGAGATAAAATGTCATTCTTCTTCCTAGAAATCTCCAAATATCCCATTTATGGTTACCCTCTGGCATGTCCAATACCAGCTTGCAGTTTTAGGCCCAGCCAGCTTAAGAATTACCTGAGGAGTCTGTTAATGGTACAGACACCTGGGATCCCCAGGGTGGCCTGGAGATCTGAGCCAGGGGGACTCAGTGAACCCCAAGGATTTGTGTTTTCCCTGAGCTCACCAGCCATGGAGCCTCTGCCCTGGTGGCTAAGCCTGGGTTTGCCTTTCCCTTGCCATGGAGAAGGTTTGGTAGGACAAGCTCTGTGAAAATAGGCCCTGTTACACCAAATAAAATTTCACAGGGAATGTTAAGAAACACTGAATTATGAAACATAGAATATAGTAAACATTTAAGGAAATTGACTCATATGGGGATCTCTTCCCCTGGGCATAATTGTTACACTGGCTAGAATTCATTCTTAGCAGTTTAACAGGTCTCTTAAGTGCCCCAATTAAACAAAAGGTTTGTCATATTGGCTCAAATTACTGTGACTATTTAGTAACAATTCTGGCTACTGTGTCCCGAGGGCCCACAGGGTACCTGCTCTGTGCTGAGTTTTTCACACCTGATTGGATTTAACTTTCAATAAACCTCATCAGGATGGGACAGCATGATTCCATTTCACAGCTGAGAAAACTGAGGTTCAGCAAGATCTTGCCCAAGTCAAGGTCAGCATTCAAACCAAGGTCTATGTGATCCCAGAGTATATTAATCTCTGTGCTGTGTATGATAGGATCAGCATGGGACTTCTTCAATCATTCATTGTTCTGTCCTACTGATGTTCACACTGGCCATCCCTGGTATGAGCCAGATTTATTGAGGTGTCTCTGGGGCTTCTCTCAGGTGGGTAATGGAGCCAATTCCATGGCCTGCCATCCATCATTTCATGGAAAACAGGTTAAGAGGACACTAAGGCAGCTGTGACATGAGGAAATGTCACAAAATGACAACACATACCCTCATGGCCAACTGGCAGGAGCCAAAATGAAAACTGTGTAGAGAACAGTGGAGTGAGATGTAGCGAAATTATAGCAGTTCATATCCTTGAGCTAGCAAACTGACATCTGGCAATTTATCCTAGAGAAGTAATCATGGCTGTGTGCTGTGGGTCAGCTAAAACAATGCTCATTTCTGGGTTATAATAATGAAATTTGGAACCAATCTAAACCACAGGGAATTACTGAAATAAATTTCAGTACCTGCACGCAATAGAGCACCCTGGAGCCATTTCAAAGCTGCTGTGGGATGACATTCAGCCACATGGAAAGCTGTTCATAATGTGTTGCATATATGAAAACGGATTTTAAAAACCACAAAAAGGTATTAAATTAAACAAGCAGGAAGCCTCCGTACTTTGAGTTTCTCCATAACAAAGTACACCCTACCTTAGTACATAAACAAACTGAAACTTAGGAGAATACTTTTTGTAACAAATAGCTGGTTTCAGCCAATCACAAACAGCTGAGATCCAGCCAGTCATGGACAGTCAATTCATTGCACCAGGCCCAAATAAGGCCGATGCCTAGCTGTAGCCAATCAGGTGATTTCTCTGCTTTGTTTCCATGTTCAGCCTATAAAAGCTCAGTGCTCATGCTGCTGGGCTCCCAGAACCTCTTCCGGTTCTGAGTGCTGTGGATTCATGAATCATTCTTTGCTCAAATACACTCTGTTAAATTTAATTTGGAAATTTGAAGTTTTCCTCTAACAGAGGTTATAAAGAGTTCTATGAAGATGGTACTCTCATTTTGACGGTGAGAAAGATTTTTTTACTTGAAGAAAGGAAATACCAACATTTTAAGTGTCTAATTTTCATTATTCTTTTTCTTGCCTGCATTTTATTTATGTTTCCATAATGACTCTGTTTTACTTTTACAAGTAGAAAAAAATCTGTAACTGTTCAAAGTAAGAAATGATGGTCACAGACAACTTGAAGGGATTTGGATGGTGCATCTATATGAAACCATCTTCCCCGCACCCACCTCTTCTGGCTGTCTCACAGACCTCAGCCTTCTGCCGCAGTTCGGAGCCCCAGACAGTGCCAGTGTGATTCACTACATCCTCAACAGGGCTGTCTTAGAGTCTTCCTGGAAATGCAGAAATCCCCAGGCCATACATGTCCCTAAGTGATGATATCACAGGGAGTGTGGTTTCCCTGCTTGTCACTGGGCAATCCTAGGGTGCTCTCAACACATGCGCTTCTGATTCTCCAACCCTTGCTGCACCAACAGATCCCCAAGAGGAAGCTGAAGAGTCACCCAATCTGGAAGGATTCTCACACCCTTGACAGTCAGAAAAGGAAATGAACTTGTCTTCTGCTTTCCCAGGGTCCCTGGTAGGAGGGCTGCAGCGGCCTCATTCATTCACTTGTGCCAGGCACCCTGTTAATCATGGAGATACCATGTTGACCTGCCTTTGAGGAGATCATATTCTAGTGGGAGAGTTGAGCAGCGAGATGGCCACGTGTAGATGGTGCTATATGAAGGGTAAGTGCAGCACACTGTGGAAGCTCTTAGGAGGGACCCTTCACCCGTATTTGGAGGTTCTGAGAAGTTTTCCAAAGGACATAATGCTCAGCATTGATAGAGAAGAGAATTAGGGAGGGGTCGTTGGCACAATCTCATAGAAGGTACAGGATGATGCTGGAAGATGCGTTTTCACAGTCTACCATTCGTGGCTCATGAATAAGGGTGATTCTGCTGTCACTTACCAGCTCAATAGGGTCTGAGGGCCCTGAGTCTGATTGTAGGGCCCCAGAACCCTGGTCAGGTGACCAGATAGAATCTGAGAAGAGCCAGGAGGAATCCAGGAGCCCAGGGGAGGGAGGGTAAGCAAACTCAAAGCCAGACATCAGGTCTGACCAAGCCTCCAATCTGAAGGTGACTGGGCAGACATGGAGAATCTGGGTGGGAGACTGCGGGTAGGGGTGGAGAGGGTGTAGGGGGAGGAAGAACAGCTGCAGAGGGACAGCGGAGGGTGAGAGAGAGGTGTGGCTTGGCAAAGTCCCCAGGAGAAGCCAGAGGTAGTTGCTGCTACAGATCTCTCTCTCTGCTGGAATTGTTCTTTCATCCTCCTCAGCCTTTGGTGTCAGCAGGAGTAAGCCACAGGCAGGCATAGAGGGAAAGAAGGAGCAAGGATTGAAGAGTGGCTTGACATTAAGCATAAGAGAGGAGATGGTATACATGACTTAATAAAGGAGAGCTGGAGATGAACAAAGATGCCCCTAAGTGGCATATTTGGATTTCTGCATTTCCAGAAAGACTCTGAGCCACTCAGAGATTCAAGAGATCTGCACCGCTCAGGGATTTTCTCCAGGGTCCGCCTCGCACCTCCCCACCTCCTGACACTCTGCCTCAATCCAGGGCTCTTTCCTAACCTGGATCCCACCTCCCTCCCAGGGGAGTGTTTCCTTACGGCTGTGTTTGGCACCCATCAGCCTGCAGCAACCGACTGCCACTCAATTCCCAACCAGTCAATGGAGAAGCCCCTACACTGGGCCCACTCTGGGCTTGTTTCAACGGGACCACAGCAGTTGTCCCATCCATCACTTGATTTGTGCATTTATTTCCTGTTCATTGCTTTTTCTCCCACTGCTTGAGTAGAGTTAGTTATTTGTGGGAAGGACCCCATCTGCCTCATTCATCACCATAATCCAATGCTTAGAACAGTTGCTGGTATACAGTATGTCTCAATTTAAAAATTACTGAATGAATGAATGACTGATTGTGTATGGGGGAAAAGAAAACAAGCTTTGGAATCAGATGCAGACAATCTTAGGATTGAGCCCAGCTCCACCCTTGGGGTAGCCTGTAAGCCCAGCGTCCTGATTTGTCAAATGGGATATGCAGGACTGTGGGTTTGCAAAGTGTCTCATATGAAATAAGTATTCTAAAAGGTAGTTGTTTTATTTTATAACGTTTATAAAGAATGAGGGGAATTGTGCTGTCATGCCAGAGGCAGGAAGGAGTGAGAGCCAACCTTGCTGACTGGGCAGCAGGAGGCTGGAGAAGCACACCACCTTTATTGGTCAGAAAGGGGAGGACAGAAGGAGCAGGATGAAATGGCTGGCTCTAAGGACTGCCAACCTATCACACAGAGGAAAGGGAAGCTGGAGCTCCCAGGCTGCTCTACTCTGGAGGGCAGATTTAGTGAAGTTTCTCAGAGCATTCCCTGGGCAAGTACCAGAGCAAACAGCATGGCCGCCATCATTGCTCAGTAGCACCTATGTTTGGCTTATCTTGGCTTAGCTCCATCAACCCACTGCCCTCATTACTCCCAAGCAGATATCAGCGTCCTTGCATCTGACTATGCAGACCAGCCTGATGTAGAAGCCAGGCTGGGCATCTTGGCTTCCTGCTCCTTTTCTTTCATATGACACAGATAAGTCTCTGGATATTGCAGTGGGGCCAGACCTGCAGAAAAAGAGAACATTCCGTTGAACAGAAGAACATATCCTGGAGAAAATGGGCAAGAGGGTGAAGACAACAGCTGGTTCAAGGGAAAATGCCACCTGAGCACAGAGAGAAAAATGCTCACTGAGAGCTCCACAAATAAAGAAAAAACTTACATAAAGTGGTGAGAAGCACAGGAGAGGACAGGGCCAGGGCTGGGAGGCTGAGGTTCCAGGACCAGTTCTGCATTTGCTGCAGACATTGACATTGGGCCAGTGACTTCCCATCTCTGGGCTTCAGTTTTCTCAATTATCATCTGCTCTCCTACTTTCTCTATAACATTCATTTATTGATTCCTTGATTCAAGCATATTTCTCAAGCACCCAATTTGTGCCAGGCACAGCTGTCAGAGCTGGTGATTCGGCAATGAACAAAGTGGACCAAAGCACACCCTTATGTGAGCCTTCATGCGCACAGCAAACACAACCAGTGAGATAAGTTGCAGGTTCATTTGCAATAAGGAGAAAACAGAAAGCAGAGAAGGGGTCAGGCAGCCTAATCTGATAGGGTGACCTCTGAGTCAAGACATAAGGAGGTGAGGGAGTGAGCCAGGGGGACATATGGGCAAAGCCTGCTGCAGGCAGATGGGACAGCCAGTGTGAGAGCTGCCCTGAATGCAAAGCCTGCCCACTGCCCCTTCTTTTGGTGTCTCCACTGGCCTGCTGGCTGCAGCAGCCTTCTATCAGACCTCCCAGCCTCCATCTCCTCCTCTGGGGTCTTCTAGCCCCACATGGCCGGCCAGGGTGACTCTAAAATATAAGTCAGACCCCATCACGTCCCTGCTCAAAACCCACCAGGTGCTCCCACCACATTCAATGCAGTGCAAATCCTCACCATGATCCTCTAACATCTCTCCAAGCCCATCTTCCTCCTCTCTCCCTCACTTGCTCCTTCTTAGCTACACTGGCCTCTGCTGTACCTGGGACGTGCCAAGCAAGCCCTAGCCTTGGGGCGTTTGCTCACGGCCTCTGCCTGGATGTTCTTCCCCCAGTTATCCACAGGTCTGACTTCCTGACTTCATTCTGATGCTACCCTCTCAAGAGGACACCCTTGAATGTCTTGTCTAAGCAAGACCCTGTCACATCCAACCACTCACCTGGCTTTATTTTTCCTTACAGCATTTATCACGACCTCTCATCATTTTATATATTTATAATAGTAGATATAATCAATGGATCAGATGTTTATTATGTGATGGACACTGTTCTAAACATCCTAGAATCAATTCATCTTCTCCCAAACTCCTTGAGAACTGTATTGTTATTGACCACATTTTATAGATCAATAACCCAAGATAGAGACAGGTTAAGAAATTTGCTCAAGGTTGCCCATCTGGTGAGTGTCAGATCAGGATTCAAACCCTGGAGCTTCCATTATGAGCCACAACACTCTAGACCAGGGCTGCCCAGTAGAACTTTGCAATGACAAAAATGTTCTGTGTCTGCACTGCCCGAAGCGACTGCCACTGGCCACATGTAACTGTTGAGCACTTGAAATGTGTGTGACCAAGGAACTGAATTTTGAATTTTATTGCATTTCCGTGACTTTAGACTTAAATAGCCAGACTAGTGGCTACCAAATTGTACATAGAGCCCTAGCACCTCTTATTTGCTCCTTTGTTAATTTCTGTCTGCCACATAAGGATTAAACTGGCCTGTGCATTAGTTTCCTCATTTTACAGTAAGGGAAACACCCCTGACACAAAGTGAATACTCAATACTTATTAATCACTGTCATCATCACCATTATTATAATATTATCATTATTAGTCTCCATGAGACTGATGATTTTGTTTGTTCACTCCTGAATCCCGTTACATTCTTCAGCACATAGTAGGTGTTCAATAAATACATTATGAATGAATGAATAAGTGAATTGAGTTAAATGTGGCACTTGGGTAAGGATAAACTCTCACAAACTCAAACTCTCTCTCAAGGGCTTGGGGGGAACTGTAGCTGAGTGAAGCGGGGTGATACAAGATTGAGGGTATGGTGAACAGAAGAGAAGATGTCCCAGCTAAATGCTTTCAAGGTGATTTTTGGGGAGTGGGAACAGCAAGGAGCACTGTGGTCCAAATGGAACGCCCCTAGCTAGAAGACACCCAGGGGCTGCCACTTTGGAGCTAAGTCCCTTTAAAGGCCTTTGTCCCTCCACAATGACAAGTATCTGGTTCCATTTGCCGGAGATTCAACTCTAGACATGCCACAGTCTTGATGAGCATCCTGTGTGTGTAAAGCAATCCAGGCGCCAAGGCCCAGAACACCGGTGACACAGGTAGTGCTCAATGAAGGCGTACTTGTTCCTGTCCTACTCAGTGCAGAGCTTCCTGGGGAAACTGAGCAATGCTTCAGAAATTACACGTGCCAAAAAATAATAATAATAATAATAATAATAATAATAAAGAAAAAGGAAAAGAAAAGAAAAAGAAATGCAACTGGCTTGTGAAACAGGAGCATCCGTCTGGGAAGCAGGCCATGGAGTTGACGGCAATGGCAGGTAAAGGGCCCGGCACCATGCACGCCCATGTCTGGAAGGGAGTTATGCTTGGACAGGGTTTAGGTCAACAGGAAGCACCTACAGCTGGCCTTCTTGAGCTTATTCTGGGGCATTCCTTTGTTTCTTGAATAGAACAGCAGGCAAAACGGCCCTCACTACTTAAGCTCCTATTTCGTTCTCCCTCTAGCCACGTGCAGTTGTGTTTATGTAAGTTTTACGTGCTTATGACGTGAAGTCTGTTGGCAGGAACTTACCAATATTACGTCACCTCCATTTGCCTTCCCTCGAAGGCTGGAGAGCCGTGTGAGTGCTGTTCTAGGACTCAGTCTGTCCAGCATGAGTCACAGCTATGTGATCTTGCCACTGACTAGGTCATACAGTCCGGGGTGCTGATTTTCAAGTCCTTCCACCTTAAAATTGTACCTGTCATTCAGTGATTTTCAGTCACAAGAGGCCCTCAGAGGCTCTACAGCCGACAAATGTGGTTGGTTTGTCCTTTTTTTTTTTTCTTTTTAAGATAGTTGATGTATTCATTTTCTATTGCTGCTGTAACACATTACCACAAATTTAGTAACTTTAAAACAACACTAATTTATTACCTTACAGTTCCAGAGGTCAAAAATCTGCAACAGTTCTCACTGGGCTAAAATCAAAAGCCGTGTTCCTTTCTGAAGTTTCCAGGAAAGAATCCCTTTCCTCGCTTTCCCCGGTTCTAGAGGCCGCTCACGTTCCTTGGCTTGTGGCTCCATGCCTTCATCTTCAACATCAGCAATGTTGCATCTCTGTGTCTGGCTTCCATAGTCACATCTCCCTCTGATGCCTCCTTCTCCCACCTCTCCTCTTCCACTTTTAAGGGCCCTTGTGATTACACTGCACCCATCCAGATATTCTAGGCTTGTCTCCCTGTTTTAAGGCCAGCTGATTAGCAACCTCAAATCCATCCGCAACCTTCATTCCTCTTTTCCATGTAACTTAACGTATTCAGATTCTAGAGTGAAGATGTGTACATCTTTGGGGGTCACTATTCTGCCTACCACAGTTGCCCACATTTTTCTTTTTGATTTTTTTAAACATAATATCTAGCTTTCTACCTTTTCTTAAACAAAAATCTGGCAACACAGGACCCACATTCTTGCCTAATGTGCCCCATTACAGTATGTGCCATTACAGTTGGCAACGATGCACTTGGATTGAGGGACTCCCTGTTTGGCCCAGGCCCCATCCTGCCTTACTGCACCCCCACACAATGCCCGGAGTAGGTTGCATCAGGCGGTCAGTTATCCCATCAGACGCGCTTCATTCATTTGCATTTACCCCTGGCCTTCTCACCCTTCGAGCCTGCAGCACCTCCTTGAAATTATTAGGAAAACCCAACTCTACACTTTTGCTATCTGTTTACATCGGAAATAGTACAGAGTACTGCATGCCACTGGTGCACACCCACATGTGATACAGCAGAGGGGAGCTCAGGGTTATCTCTAACCTAGGCACGCACAGCAGTGGAGAACCGACTGTCACTCAGGGCCGGTCCCTGGGGAGGCATGAATGAGTCAGATATGTTTATATTAGTGAAAACTGCCAGTCAGGACACCCTCTATAGTGTGCCAGGGGCTGTGATCCATGCTTCTAATTCTATTTCACTGAATCCTCACAGCCACTCAATGAGATTCATGCTATTGTTTAGCTTTTCCCATACCCCCATGGCAACTGTGGCACAGAGAAGTTAAGTAAGTTGCACCAGGTCACACAGCTGGAGTGTAACAGAGTTGGGATTCAAACGTGTTATTCTGATTCCAGAGTCTGCGCTTTGGCTCCTGTAGGTTCTGTCTCTAGAAGGAAAAAAATATGTGCGGTTTGAAACTTTTGAGGGGTTGGACTTGGGAAGAAAAGCTAGACCCAGAGGATCGTTCTGCCAAATCTCCAGAATGGACTTGAGTCCCTCTGAGAATCCAGGTTCACACAGGAAGCCTCCAGAGCAGGAACAAAGGCCCTCCATAAGGGGACGCTGCAGTTTTGTGAAATTCTGGCCTTGAGTTGTTTAAGACAGACTTCTTAAATCACAAGCCTGACCGTCAGGGAGCACAAGACCCTGGTGAGACGACCTGAAATCTACATTAGATAGCAAAGAACAATGGCAGGGCTGAGGGGGATGAAACAGGGGAAGTCTGTTTGTAAGAATCTGGCGCTTCTGTTGGCTAGTCAAACATTAAATTTAGAGCTATGAGCCTATGGAGTCTCCTTGGTTTAAAGACAAAGTGGACCTTCCAGTTCCAGTAAGGGCAGGATAAGCCAATGCTCTGAAGAGGCCTCATGAAACAGCTGGGAATGAATAGGGGCTGGGCTCAGGGAACATAAGCTATTGGCACGTGTTCAAACTATCCCCACCTGAGTTACGTTTGGGGTTTCTGCCTGTGATAAAAAGTATTCCAATTTTCTGCTAAATGCAAATAGAGTCACTATTTGTCGCAACAAGTAAGGAGTAGGAAATTCTGCTTTAGTGGAGCAGATGAAACTCTGCAGGAGGAAAAGAGACCAAGGCATCGGTATAATGGGGTGAGAACTCTGTGACTGGGGATCCCATATGTTTCCATTGCCAGGGGCAGCCCCAAAGTCTGCCTGCCATCCCAACATATCACAAGCAGCATCCCTTCCTCTTCCAAAACCACCCTAGTTTGGCAGATCACATGTACCATCACCCTCTGATAGTCCATGAAAGCTTTGCAGAATAAATTCTTGATATCAGATTATTTTTATTTTATTTGTTTTATTTTTTTGAGATGGAGTCTTGCTCTGTCGCCCAGTCTGGAGTGCAGTGGTGCAATCACAGCTCACCACAACCTCCGCCTCCCAGGTTCAAGCAATTCTCCTGCCTCAGCCTCCCGAGTAGCTGGGACTACAGGCGTGTGCCACCACATCCAGCTAACTTTTGGATGCCCCATCTCTACTAAAAATACAAAAAAGATAATTTGTTTCTTTTGCTTGGGTCTTCAAAGAGAGGTGAACTGAAAATTAATCTGCCACTGAGAGGAGCATGGACTAAAAGGAAGCTCTAGAAATTGTCTGGGGGATGGAAATGAACTTGTAGCATCTCCATGTCAGATATGTCAGACACAGGACAGACATGTAACACGAGCAACTTCGTGTGTCAGCAAAAGCATGTGAAGTGGGATGTTAAGTTTTATCAGTCCATTTTAAAGATGAGGAAACTTTAAAAGGGGCTCAAGGTTGGACACTCAGCTGATGGCATTGCTTGAGTAGAATACAAGCCTAGGACCTCCTCATCTGCCAGTCCTTGACTCTTCCTTACTCCAGCTTACCTCCTTTTCCCCCTTGAGACTGTTTAGACAAATTAAAGAATGGTCTATGTATATGGAAGAGTTGGGGTTTTGGTTGCAAGCAACAGAACCTAACTCTGTGCAACCTGAGCAACAAAGTTACTTGTTGGAAGGATATAGAGGCATTCGCATACTCAAAAGGACAGTTTTTAAGAGCAGGCTTGGAACGTGGAGGAGCCAGGCAGCTCCAGGTTCATAGCAGGAGCAATTCAGGCTTCCTTGAGGCCCCAGGCTGGAATGAATGGAAGCTTGTGGTCATTTTCCTCCCTTATTTTACTCTTTTCGTCCACCACCTCCACCTCCCACCTGTAACTCAGCCTGACCCAGCCAAGCTCTGCAGCCCTTAGCAGGTATCTTTCTACATGCAGGATACAACTGATATACAAAACTCATAGAGCATTAGATTGCTAGGCTTAATTATTTTTAAATAGAGAAAAATGTATGCAAACTAAGGATCATCATTTTAGAAGAACTCAAAAGCAAAATGTCCTGTCTTTCCTAATAAATATGGTTGAAAAGACCTGCTCTAAAATATTGATAATTCATTTTGTAACATTTCTATCCTTGAAAAGTGCATCTTTTGGTGGAAAATCTTAGTGTCAGACAGATCTGGTTTCAAAGCCCACATTTTCCCTCTGATGAACTGTGAGGCCTTGAAAAAGCATTTGGTCTCCCCAAGCCTTTCTTTTCAATCTATAAAGTGTATGTACAACTCTACCCCCGTTTCGCAAACAGCAGTTACGAGGGCTATGTGACGTCATACACACATGGACCTACGCTCTCTTTTTGCCAAGCCCTTGAAGCCTTGTGGAAGGGTTGGTAGACAAATTACATGCAATCAGAATGCGCCCACTTCTCAAACCTACTCTGAGCCTCTCATCTATGCTGTTCTCATTTGCTGCAAGCCACTTCATCTTAGGGACGTGCTTGCACTTTCTGGACCCACAGCTCTTCCTTGTGGAGAAGCAACTGAAGTTGGTCACAGGTGGCTTTGCTGACTGGAGATAAATTTCATTTGCTTTATTTTCTGGCACCCCTTCCCACCCCCCAGAAACCTTGCCTTCTTCCAGCTCGCCAAGGAAGAAGACAAGGATTTTTCTATTAAGTTGAGAAGCCTGTTACCCCCTATCGGGCCCCCAGCCCCCACTCCACCCCCTTTGCTGGCACTTGGGGAGTTTCCCTTCACAGCAAAGCTCTCTGGGTTCAGGCTGCCAAAATCAAAAATAGGGCAGCCAGGGAGGGGAGGTTTGACAGGAAGTCCATATAAGTACTTCCTCCTACCCACCTTTGAACTTCTGAGGCACCTCAACTAAAATAGCCGAGCAAGAGACACAGAGAAAGGGGATGAAAGAGTTTTTTTTAAAAGAATGAAATTGTCAACTGGAAGGAAGTGGAAAATATTGCTTTTCGTTGCCTTGCACAGGACAGCCGGCTCATGTTTTCCCCGTGCCATCTCCCAGGGTGGGGGAGGTCAGAGCTGTGTCCAGGCTTGGGGGCAGGGAGCTCAGTGACTGTCCAGGTAGAGCGGAGTGTGGCCTGCAGGATAGCTCCTATGGGGTTGCTGCGCGGCCCCCTCCCCAGCCTCCCGCCCACGGCCTGTAGGAGTGCTGTGAGCGCTGGCGCTCTGCATGGAGGATGCGTTGCATGGGAGGCAGGTCTCTCCCCGCCTGCACACTCTTTCTGAGGCCGGCTTGCCGAGTTCTGTGCCTTCCTGTATGGCTGCTGGAGTGTCCAGCAGAGCAGTCAGGACCCCTTCCTGGCTCTGCTCGCTCCACCGGACTCTCCCACGTCGTGGAGCCCTTTGCCATCCACAAGGATCCCAGGCATGGAGGGTGCTCCCACTGCCTGCCTTAAGGATGGAGGGAAAACTGCCCCCTCTCCCTGTGAGGATGACAGCTGCAGCCTTTGCTCCCATGCAGGCCCTCCAGAAAGTTCCAACAGCAAGGCACTTCAGCCTCTGGTGATAAATCTGAGATGTTAAAAAGTTGGTGGGAATGAGGCTGGGTGGACACGGGCGAGGGCATCCTCCGATTGCCTGCGGTGTCTGTCCCACGTCAGCATCCTCTCTGGGCCACATGCCACCACCTTATTCTCTCTCCCATGGTCAGGACCCTCTGTCCAAGTCAAATTCAAATAAGCACTTCCTCCCACCCACGTTCTAACTTCTTGTGTTCCTCTCCTAAGAAGGTCAGCACATTCTTGTCTGTAAAGTCCCTGCTTTCCATTCTCCCCGTCCCCTAAGCATCAGCTCCCCAGACTCTTCCCCCAACCCCACACACAGAAGCTGCAACTTCCAAGTCTCTTCTAAGGAATTGTGCATTTCTCTCACCTCTAGAATTAGCTGTGAAGGAAGGCAGTTATCTGCCCACCTGATTCTGCTGTGGGTCAGATGGAAAGGGAGGGAGCTGGGAGTCTGGACGTGGCAGGTGGGGTGGGGAGGAGATTCAGGCGATGCTCTGGGCTGAAGTTTGCTGCTACCACATCCACTGTTCCTTCCTAAGTTCTCACAATCTGACACAGCCCTCCCTGCAGGTACTGCTTTCTTGTCCACAGCCTCCACTGGTTGTGCAGTAAAGATTCCTATCCCTTGACCGGACACGGTGGCTCACACCTGTAATCCTAGTACTTCGGGAGGTCAAAGCGGGTGGATTGCCTGAGCTCAGGAGTTCGAGACCAGCCTGGGCAACAAGGTGAAACCCCATCTCTACTAAAAATACAAAAAATTAGCTGGGCGTGGTGGCATGCACCTGTCGTCCCAACTACTCGGAAGGCTGAGGCAGGAGAATTGCTTGGATCCGGGAGATGGAGTTTGCAGTGAGCGGACAGGATACCACTGCACTCCAGCCTGGATGACAGAGTAAGACTCCGTCTCGAAGAAACAAACAAACAAACAAACAAAAACAAAAACAAAGAACCAAGAAAAAGAAAAACCACTCCTATCCCAGGAGCCCTGCTTCTGTGTAGGAGCATAGGTGTCTTTTTTTTTTTTTTTTGAGAGGGAGTCTTGCTGTGTCACCCAGGCTGGAGTGCAGTGGCGCCATCTCAGCTCGCTGCAACCTCCACCTCCCGGGTTCAATCATTTCTGTCTCAGCCTCCCTAGTAGCTGCGACTGTAGGTGCTCACGCCACCACGCCGGGCTAATTTTTGTATTTTTAGTAGAGACAGGGTTTCACCATATTGGTCAGGCCAGTCTCGAACTCCAGACCTCAGATTATCTGCTCGCCTTGGCCTCCCAAAGTGCTGGGATTGACCCACCACATGACTCCCAGGCATGACCCACTGTGCCCAGCCCCCAGAACGTTGTTTTTATTCTGCTCAGAGATTGTTTGCCTTTTCCCAAATCTTGAGGTATGCATCGCAAAGCCTAACAAGGCCTCTGTAACCTTGTTCCTTCATAAGTGCCGAGTTCTCCACCTGGTTGGGGGGAGGGAGAGAGACATGGGCGAGGGTATCCCCACCACCGCTTCAAATTACTGTGCGCTACTGGATCCCCACCCTCTGCTCTGCTTCATGCTTGAAGCCAACAGACAGATGCTGTACACCCAACTGCTGCCCCTGGCCTCCACGGTCATGGCAGCCCCTCTGTCGGGGGCTGTACCCAGAGGCTGCTGTCATGGCCACCCCATTTTGGAGGTGAGGAGCCTGCAGCTGAGCCTGCACAGGGTCACACTGGTTCTTCTGGTCTCCTGAGTCTCTCTTGGGGGCTAACTAGCCCAGTCTCCGGAACTTCAGGAACCCTCCAGCCAGAGACAGGAGATGTGAAACTCGTGAGTGTTGAGAAATCAGCAAGGCCTGGGGAAGAGGAAAGGCTCCAGGCCTGAAGCAACACGCTTCCCCTTGCACCAGCTGCCCTTTCTGAGGAATGGGCTTGTGGTTCTGTGGGGAGGGGACACCAAATGCCCACCTCGTGCAGAGTGCTGCACCCTTTACTGAGCTTGTTCAGATCGACAACCTCTCTTTCTCCTCACCAGAGGCCAGAGAGAAGAAACTGCTCAGGCTCTGGAGACAGACTGGGTTTGAATCCCAAGTCTACTTTGGGCAGTTTCTGTAACATCTCAGAGCCTTAAGGTGGCAAATGGCCAAGGACAGGGGCTCTGGACTCAGATCAACTTTGGAAGAGTCCTGGATGCACCCCCTACTTGCTGGATTCAGAGGGCAAGTAGTTCACCTCTTGGAGCCTCAATTTTGTCTTCTGCAGAGTAGGAGCAATAATAGTGCCAACAATTAAGACAGTCAGGAAGAAGTTCTTAGCTTGTGCTCTCTGGCGCATAGGAAGAGCTCAAGGCATCATGTCTCTTATGTTTCTCAAAGTTGCCATTATTGTCATCCAGGTTTCTTAGCTGCTTTGTCTGTCTTCCAAATGAGCTCCGTGGATCCTCCATCTTGGCCACGTTAATTAGATAATTCTTTCTAAAAGAGCCTAATATTTAGCGATACCTTCATTACAACTGCTTTTCTGTAGATTTTTCTTATCCTGAGTGGGGTGAACATCATTAAAAAAATTAGGCCAGTCTTGGTGGCTTACACTTATAATCCCAGAGCTTTGTAATGCCAAGATGGGAGGGTCGCTTGAGACCAAGAGTTCAAGACCAGCCGGGAAAACAAAGCAAGACTCCATCTCCACAAAAGAGTAAAAATAAAAAAATCAGCCGAGCATGGTGGTGCATGCCTGTACTCCCAGCTACTTGAGAGGCTGAGGTGAGAGGATCACTTGATCCCAGGAGTTCGAGGTTACACTAAGCTATAATTGTGCCACTGCATTCCAGGTTGGGCAATAGAGGGAGACCCCATCTTTAAACAAAAAAACAAAAGCAAATAAAAAGAAGAAATGAAAATAAAGTAAAATTGCTTCTACTTTTAAGGATGATCTGGAATGTTCCTTTTCATAGGTGGCATGTGTTTTGAGAGATAGAGAGAGAGAGAGAGAGATTGATTGATCCAGGTCAGGAATGCCCTCCCTTTCACTCCATCCTCCACAGCCCTGCTTAAATCCCAGTTAATTCCATGACATCTGCTGTGTTTACTCTACTTCAAAGTGATTTCTCTCTCTCTTTCTCTTCAAATGGCTTTTTATTGTTCACTGCTATGCTAGTGATTTGAAAGACCAGGTGACCTCTCACCCATGACGGAGCTTTTGTACAGCAGGGCTGTGCTTTATACAGAATGATCAGCTACCAAGAGCTCTTAGATGCAGCCCAGGAGCAATGGCTCATGCCTGTAATCCCAGCACTTTGGAAGGCTGAAGCGGGCGGGTCACCTAAGGTTGGGAGTTCGAGGCCAGCCCGACCAACTGGGATAAACCCCGTCTCTACTAAAAATACAAAAGTAGCTGGGTGTGGTGGTACATGCCTGTAATCCCAGCCACTCAGGAGGCTGAGGAAAGAGAATCGCTTGAAACTGGGAGGCAGAGGTTGCGGTGAGCCGAGATGGCACCATTGCACTCCAGCCCAGCAACAAGAGTGAAACTCTGTCTCAAAAGAAAAAAAAAAAAAGAAGAAAGAAGGAAAAGAAAAAGAAAGAAAGAAAGAAAGAAAGAAAGAAAGAAAGAAAGAAAGAAAGAAAGAGAGAGAAAGAAAGAGAGAGAAAGAGTTCTTAGGTGTGAGGCCCTGCAAGGAACAAATGGCCTGGGCTACCTTCACTGATGCCCTCAGCACCTTCTAAGGTGAGGCTAACACCAGCTCACATTGATGAGTTGGTGCTGGGCCTGGAGTAAAATGTGTATTTCATTTAAGCTGCCCAACAGCTTGTGAGGCCAGTGCATTACAGTGACTGCGGGGCTCCTCAGTGTGTGTATAAGACAGAAACTGTGCATGGCCAAAGCTATGCTTGAAAACCCTCAGGGAGGCACTACCTCAAGGACCAACATAGCATCACTTAGTAAGGGCAACAGCCTTGGAACAGATGACTCTGTGTGTGTGTGTGTGTGTGTGTGCACGCGCGTGTGTGTGTAGCATTAGATGAAGTAGTAACTTATGTTTAGAGGTTGCCTTATTGCACAAATATAGTTGCTTTTACACACTGGACTCACCCTCTGCCAATAAGTTGTTCAATTATGAGAAATAAACAATGTCTGAAACTAAGAAAACAGCAGATTCTCACCTCCTATCTCCAGGGAATGTGCTCTTTGGCTAGAATATATGGCAGAATCAATAGTGAATAAAATATACTGTGGAAACAATAGTGAATGGAATATATGACACTATCAATAGCAATCGTTAAGTTTTTTTTTTCTTTTTAATTTTTCTTTTTAGGTTTGTCTAGTTAAATGCATCTAAGTTTTATGTGTATATGAAGAATCACTGTTTTCCTATTATACAGATTTGGAAACTGAGATTCCCAGCTTTTAAGTCCTTGCCTAAGGTTGCATAGCACAGAAACAGTCACATAAGAAACTGAGCCCTGTCTGCACAGTGCAGCACTTTGTTTAGCCCTGGGCATCTGACTCACTCATTCCTTGAGGACCCTCTCATGACAACTGTAAATAGGCAGCTGAAAGAATCCCAGTCTTTGATGGTGGGAGGGGAAGGTGGTTGGAAAGCATTAAAAGACCACGCTCCAGCAGTTCACTGATGTGGGAAATTGTCCGTATTTCAGGTCAACCATCAGCATAGATTTTGGTCTGCAAAGCCCCCGCTGAGCAAGAATGCAGTGTAGACATATGGGTGCCCAGAGTTTAAAGGAAAAATACTCGGACTCACATCGGAGTTTAAGACCCCTTCATTGCCTCTCCTACTGGGTTGGAGTGACTGGAGTCAGTGGGGAATTACCAACCCTGGGGCTGTCTCTGCATCTCAAGCCCCCAGAGCTGGGCTTCCTTGTTTACTTATTTAGAGCCCAGCAGAGGAAGTGGTAAAGGAAACTAGCTGAGTCGTTTTCTGAGAAGAGACCATATTTGTTCGCAGAGGAAGTCGTTGCTTTCTGGGATCTGGCTACGGCAGAAAAGACATCGGCTCCAACAAGGGTGTTCCACAGGGTAGCAGGGAGTTGGAAGAGCCAAGAACGCCTCCGAGCTCTGGATTTGAGCTTCTCTGCCCATGGGTGCAGCGCTCATGCTCAGCTTGTGAGTTTCCTCCTGGGAGAGCAGCCATGGCACTGAGGAATGTACCCTTTCGCTCAGAGGTCCTGGGCTGGGACCCTGACAGCCTTGCTGACTATTTCAAGAAGGTGAGCCTTGCTCTTGTGTGAGTGGTCATGATGATAGTGCCCTTCGTGGGCTGAACTGAGGCTTGACAATGGAATTGGGGCAGAATGTGGGAGGTGTATAAGATAGCAATGGAACCCTATGGCAACTTTACTGGTTGAGTGAGCGCCATGTAGACCGCTGAGTTTTCCTGGCAATGAGTTCTGGAGAGAAGGATGTGAGCAGGAGCCCTCAAATGAGTATGTGCCTATTATGTGCTAGGGTTTGAATTCAGTGTTTCACAGGCACCATCCCGTTTAATGCTCCCTACTCTCCTGTGACGTCAGCATTGTTATCCCCTTGACTCAGCTGTAAAGTCAGCTCAGGGAACTGAAATGGTCCGAAGCCCTAGGGACCACATGTGATACAGGCAAGTTTCAAGTCACACCTATCTGGTTTTAAAGTCCATGCTCTGAGATGCAGAGAACTGTTGCAACTGCTAATGAGATCAACGCTCCTTACTAGAAAGGGGCGACATGGCGTCCTGGAGGCGGGAGAAAGAATAGGCAGGGTGGGAGGGCTGGTTAGAGGACTAAGATGAGCAGGTGCCAGACACGGCATTTAGGCTTTCACTGCTCACAACCCTGAGGGGGGTCCTCAAGCTCCTGCTTGGGGCAGAGTCTCCTTGGAGCTTTATGAGAGTCTTGTGAAGCAGCCCAGAAAACTGATATAAGCCCCAATTTATAGCTATGAAAACTGAGGCCCCCAGAGGGGAAGAGGCTTGTGGCAGTGCTGGGACCAGAATGTTGCTGTCCTGTCTTCTGGGCTTAGAGGAAAGATCGAAGGATCCCTGTGCTTGGTCATTGGCAGAAGGGGACGACACATCTGCTTGGGCAGATCTCAAGCCACATGACTTAGTTAGTGTCCCTCTACCCTGACCATGCGGTAAGATGCCTTGTGAGAGACATTTAAGCTTCTAACACCTCATCCCTGCAGGCTGGCATCAGATTCTGTTGACATTCCAGACTGTCATAAAGATGAGATTGTAAAGCTAAGATGGTAGAAGTCATCTAACTCAGCTTCCTGTTTTTCCTGGGGAAATTGAGATTCAAGCGGGTAGACGAGGTTCCCTAGGACATATAGCCAAACCTGGAGTCTACGCAGTTCCAAGGCATTTATAGTCACAGCTGTTCTACCCCAATCTGAAGAAGAAAATGCGAACATGTTAAACTAGGTGTGGTATGGTAGGGGTGCAGCTCACAGATCCTGTTTTTTTTTTTTTTTTTTTTGCCATATTTAGTGCTTTCATTTCTGTTATTTTCCTTTTGCAAGGTCATAATAAACTTAGGTTTCAGCAAATATTGTTGCACAACTGGTTTTTTGAAGGTTGTTTCTAAATATCTTTCTCAAATATAGACCAAATAAGATAGAGCAACAAGGTAAAACTTGCCAAGAGGGAATAAAGTGGCATGTTACCTTGGTAAAGGAAAAAGAAAGGAATTGAGAATTATGAAGAGAAAGACTTGAGATGGGCCGAGAGGCACAGACAGGCCTGACTTTCGGGTGTGACCAGGAGAATTACACAATCCAATTGAGCAACAGAGAACTGATCCCTAAAACGCCCGTCAGTACAGGGAGATGGACCATGGGTCAGGGATGTTATCGGAAGACATCTGTGCCTGAGCTGGGGGAAGGGAGAGTTTTCTTCCTGGATATCTCAGACCCCAGGACAAATCTATGGCATCCAAGCAGGTTCCTTCTTCTGGCATAAATGGACTGAGGGGAGAAACTAGGAGACTGAGGTGAATCTGTGATCCTGGAAGTCCTAGTCTCTCCACAGACTTGGATAGAAACCCTTCAGATTCTGAGTACCTCAGCCCCCTGAAAGAAAATACCAAATGAATGGACCGCAGAGTTGTTTAGGAATGGATCTCAGCCATCAATCATGACATGTAAAGGATTGATCTGCAGATGCAAACTCTACCCAAGTAGTGGGGTCCGACCTCTCCTGGAGACGCCTCCTTTGGAGATACCTCCTGAGTCAGCTCTGGAGTCAGACACACCTTGCCATGGCTCTGCCACCTGCCTGCTTGGCGACTTTCCCATAGTTGCTTTGCTTCTCTGTGCCTCAACTTCCTCATCAGTGAAATAGAGATACGAACAGTAACTAACTCCATGGGCTGGTTGTGAGAATTAAAGGAAATGATGGGTGTAAGGCACTCAGCAGACAGATGGGTCCTAATGCATGTTCCATCTGCCCTTTTTCCTTCTCTATTAACTGGCTCCTAGCTGGGGATACCAATGCAGACGGCTGGGATTTTGTGTCTTCTTGTCTCTGACATGTGTACCTCATCCTGTGTCTGGAATATAAGCTCCTGAGGACTGAGACCATGTTGTATATTTGTTCAATCTGTCCAATTCCTTTTGACTTGCAGGAGAACATCTTTGGGTCATGCAGTGGAGAGGCACTGGCTCAGAGCTATGTGTCCTAATCCCAGGTGGGGTCCCAGCTGGTATCCCAGCACACTGTGTGACCTTAGACCAACCTCTTTGCCTCTAGAGGCCTCAGTCTTCCTTACTACAAATCCAGGTAACTTTTCTGGACCACTTTATGCTTCTTAAAAATACAGATTTGAGGTCCACAAGCCCAGATCTTGCTGGAGCAGAATCAAATGCCTGGGTCCCAGTCTGCAGGACTCTCTGCTGATCTAGACACAAAGTTAGCACTCTTCAAAATCATCTGGTTTATCTGATAATGATAACAGTGAGAATGATGAATTAAAGGCAGTTGACTCTTCTGAGAACCACTTACCCCCCACTGCCTGTAGATAAAGGGGATACCAGGGCTCTGTAGATGCGACGTGCTTTCAATATCAACTTTTAAGTCAGCTTTCTGAGTGTGATATTCATCCCACCCTTCCAAGCTAAGACGTCACAACAATTGTATTTATTCTTTGGATTTGTCAGCTGTAAGATAAAAAGATGGTTTAAAATGTGCTCCAAAAGAAGGCTGCCACAAACCATGAGGCCCCTCCTTGTGAGGAGAACCTGGGATCCTCAAGGAGAAACACTTAACCTTAAATGCTCCACCTCAAAGCAGCAAGCTGAGAGATACTTCAAATGTGAACATTTATGCTGTTGAGGACAAGTTGAAACCAGCATTTCATATGATTGCTGATTGGTTTAGGAAAATAACCAAGGTCTTAAAAATGCTCATTCATATGGATACTATATAACTCTGTTCTGAGATTCTGACTTAAACAATTTATCTCAAAGAGGGAGGAAAACGTTTTGCAAAATAGTATCCATGATGGTCTCTATTTTGATTGGGATGATGTACTGCAAACAAATGAAGCTGCGTTTTCATTTGCTCATTTTACTTACCGTATATAAGTTATACTGATATTAAAAGGGGAATATTTCTGAAAGAGACATTAAAGCCTGTTCTGAAACCTGTCACCTAAAATCCATGGAACCTCATGCAAGTTACTTGCTGTCTGTGTCTCTCATTCCCCATCTGCAAAATGTGAGGGTAAAATGATTGAAGACTAGTTTAACCACTTGGACCAGTGCCTGCCATACAGAAAGCTTTCGATAATTGTTAGCCATTTTTATTATCATTATTGAAATAGCAGTTTGGTAAATAAACGTCCAGCAATAAGGGAATGATTAAATAATGTTGTGGTCATTAAAATATTGTTTAAATTGAGTTTGCATAACACTAGGCAGTGTTTATATTATCCTTTCAGGTAATTTAAGAGAAAAAAAGTCAGGATAATGAGACTGAATCTAAATCATAACCTCAATTATGTTTAGAAACATGCTAGGAAGAAAGCATTGAAAGAAACACTGAGGTTGTCTCTGGGCATCGAGACAATGGATGGTATTTCTTTTCTTCTTTCAGCCCCTCTCTACCTTCCTGAGGAGCATAGGGCAGAGCTCTGCATGCCTTGAAGACAGTCTTTCTGGAAGTGTTGGCCCCGAAGCCTTAGAGCAAGGCAATTTCTCCATTTCAGGCAGTCCCAAGGGGGTAGTGAAAGCGAGGCTGAGGTGGGGACTGGGCCCTCTGTTAGCCAAGGGAGGGCAGTGGGGAGCCTGGCTAGCCACAAGTACCGCAAAGTGCTAAGTTTCTGGGGCAGACAAGGGAGAGGAACCAATGGTATGAGCCTGCCCATCAGTGACAACACCTTCCTCTTCTCTTTGCAGCTCAACTATAAGGACTGTGAGAAGGCAGTGAAGAAGTACCACATCGATGGGGCTCGCTTCTTGGTAAGCTCTGGCTAGTCCAACACACTGAAACCAAGACTGTTCAGCACTTTTCCCCACGGCTGCAGGGCCAACTGGCCTACCCTTTCCCCAGGGACACCCATGGTCAACGCCTGTCTTTAGGATCCCCACACAGCCCTTTGCCTTCTCCAGAAATTTGGTAGGGTCCCCTCTCTCACCACCTCTCAGGATCCTACCATCCAGAACCCCTCTCTGATCTTCCACTTCCACTTTAAAGAGGAATCCAAGTATAGTAAAAAAATAATCTGGAAAATCTATTTAAATGCCATCCATCCTTTGAGAAGCCCAAGGGGAAGAAGGACCATATAGGCGAACAGAAGCTTCTCACCTCCCATTTCTCACTCTGGAGCACATACTCATGAGTGAAATAAAGGATGGCATCACCCTCATTGTTTCCATTACTTCCTTCTTTCTCACTACCAGATTCATAAAGCTGATATTGTATCAAACACACATGTGATATGGCTGTCTCCACTGTATTATACTTCAAAAAGCTTGAAGTCTAAGACCAAGGTGCAGATGTATATTAAAGACTAAGCCATTAAAGGGAAAATGATGCAGCTTTAATGGTGGGGACAGAGGTGCTAGGTTGTGGTCGGGGAGGTGGTTTGAGCATTTTCCCTGAAATGACACCTTTGCCCACGGGTTAAGAAAGACCCTGACTGCACCAAACCATCCTTTCTGGGAACTTTTCTTTACTCTTTGAAAACAAGACTTCAAGGGTCTCATGGGGGTAGATGTTCCTAATATAAATTCAGAGTGAGGACAGTAAGCTAAGTTGTGTCTCCCTGTAAGACATTGTCAGTAAGGGGACTTGACCATGAGACTTCAGGCCATTTGGACAAGACCAGAGAGATCACAGCTCCAGCTTGCCCCCAGAGAACACCAATCCATTTCTTCTATTACATCTCTGCTACCAACATCTTCTTGAATTCCTTCAGTGATGGTGAGCTCGCCACTACCCACAGTCATCTGGCCCTTTCTAGGCAGCTCTCAAGTCTTACGCTGAAACTAACCTGTGCTCCTATTTGTCTGAGTTTTGCTTCCAGGTGCCATGTAAGACATGTCTACTCACTGTCCACCTAAATCATTCATTCATTTGCCTATTGGTTCACTTGACAAGCAGTTTCCTGAGCTGCTTTTACATACTGGAGAGCATTATAGGTGGTGGGGATAGAGAAATGGTTAAGATGCGATTTCTGCCTTCTAGAAACTTGTTTTATAGCAGAAACGTATGTTCAGAAAAGTTTCCAACTACCTCATTTGCAGATGAGGAAACACATGCAGAGCTGTGATGTGATTTGTTCTATGTCACAGACCTCATAATTGAACTAAAGCATACACTTAATTTAGTCTAATACCACTTGAGTTTTTAACAATATTTTTTTATTCGTAGTGAGATTTGAGTCAGTAGAATTCCTGGAGTTTTAGTGCTATTCTTGCAAATTACTGCTAAACCCAAATATTTCATTCTGGTGCTATTAGCACTGAGAACAGAGACTTATCACAGTTGAACGGAAAGGGAGGAAGACATCTTTGCAGATGGTGCCTGCGAGGCCCTGTTGCCTCGGGCACAGGGTCTTCCTCAGGGTCACCCTGAGCAAGCACTTGCCCTCTCTCAGCCTGCCTTGCTTCCTACCCTGTTGACTGAGCACAGTGGACTGGGTCATAGTGGGTGATGACCCCTCCCGGCTCTGTGATTCCCCACAACAGTCCCGGTGGGAGTGTCAGGCCTGGTAGAACAGGGTTGTTTGAGAGATAGTATCTAGGCAGCTATGTTTCCTCTGCTCCAATCAGTCCTCTCTCAGTTCTTCAGACAATGTGGCACATTCTGTTCATTGTATGAAGAGGAGGAAGTGGAAAGTAGGGTGATAGGAACCAGAAGAAAGGAAGCAGAATCCAGTGCCTGTCCCAGCAACTGGGAGATGTAAAGGCAGCTTCTGCTGAAACCCACCCTCCACCACAGGTGTGCTGGATACAATTGGGGATGCTTGATCTAAGCTCTAATTACTCATCTATCACCCTTTCCAGCTCTGTAATTCCAGGGCCACTCTGCTATTGAAGGCAAAAGTGAAAGGCCCTAGTTATTTTCCTAACTTCCTTCCTTCCTTCCTTCCTCCCTCCCTCCCCTCCCTTGTCCTCCCCTCTCCTCTTCCCTCTTTTCCCTTTCCTTTCCTTCCCTTTCTTCTTTCTTCTCCCTCTCTCTTTCTTTCCTTCCTTCCTTCCCTCTCTCCATCTCTTTCTCTTTCTTTCCTTCTTTCTTCTTTCCTTCCTTCCTTTTGTTTCGTTTCTTCTTTCCTTCTTTTCTTTCTTTCTCTTTCTTTCTTTCTTCTTTCCTTCCTTCCTTTTCTTTCTTTTCTTTCTTTTCTTTTCTTTTCTTTTCTTTTCTTTTCTTTTCTTTCTTTCTTTCTTTCTTTCTTTCTCTCTCTCTCTCTTTCTCTCTGTCTCTCTCTCTCTCCCTTCTTTCTTTCTTTCTTTGCCATTTTTGTTTTCCACTGAAAAGGATAGATCCTTATCTGGTAGAAGCTATGCTTCTACAAAGTATAAAAAGAAGAGAAAAGGAGCTTGAGACCTGTGTCAGTTGGGAAGGCATGTGACTCATGTTGCAGAAACCTGACCACAGTGGCCCAACCAAATAAGGGTCAGTCTGTTTCAAGTAATAATAAATGTATAGGGGGGTGCTTGGAGATGGTGAAGGAAGTCATCAAGAACCCAGCTTTCATCTAACCTATGGAAAAGCCTGTGGCTTCTGTCCTAACAGTTATGAGTTGGCCACTTCACCTCTAGGCATCATATCTCCAGGGAGATATGAAAGAAAGGCAGGGAGGAGGGGAGAAAGGCAAAGAGGAGAAGGTGTATGGTGAACGGTAAATGCAGGCTCCCTTTTTTCAAGGAAAGTAGTGACTTTTCCAGGAGCTCCATCCAGCAGACTGTGGTTGTATCTTACTGTCCACAGCAGAGTCATGTGACCTCCACCCTCTGCAGGGGAGTCTAGGGAGTTAAATATTTTGAACAAGCACATTTACTGCCCTGAATGAAATCCAGGTCCTGTCAGTAGGAAAACAAAGGGAGAGTGGGTATTGGGTAGGCAAGCAGCCATGTCTGCCACATTGCCTCTCCCACCAGGCCCAGTTTGTGGCTTTCCTCTTTCTGTACCCCTCTTCTCAACACCCACAGCATATAATCATACTCCCACAAAGCCACAAATCTTAACTCCAAAATCATCATGCAAATAACCCAGAGTTTGCTGAAGGCTTTTGGAAGAGGTGGAAGAGGGGGTTACATCACATAGCAAAACTCTCCAAAAATTCTGTTTCAACATCTCTCATCTTTCCTTACAGTTCTTGTCCCTGTTCTGAATGTCTTCCTCTTTCCTAACACTCTGCTCCTATGTGTCTCCAGCCACGCTCACATCCTCCTCCTCCTCCACAATCTTCCTGAAATTCCCTCAGCTTACGCCCTCCTCTCAGCAGAGCAGAAGCTGGTGGCCAGCTGCTCAGGGCTCAGCTGCCGCCCCTCTGGCAGCCCTTAGGAAGGCTTCAACTCCTCACATCACACTCAAAACATGAGTCTTGGTACCTCCCTGAGTGGGGGTAGTTCAGAAGCAGGGAGATGCTGCTGCTCAGTGATGAAAAAAAGAAAGAAAAGAAAAAAAAAGAAGAGAAAGGAAGGAAGGAAGGAAGGAAGAAAGGAAGAAAAGAAGAAAGAAAAGAAAGAAAGAAAGAAAGAAAGAAAGAAAGAAAGAAAGAAAGAAAGAAAGAAAGAAAGAAAGAAAGAAAGAGAAAGAAAGAGAGAAAGAGACAGAGAGAAAGAAAGAAAGAAAGAAAGAGGAGTTAAGAAGCTTGGCCAAAAGCCTGATGCCCTCAGGACTTCTGGCTGACTCCCTTCACCAGCCCCAACCCTGCCTCAGGTGGTCTGATCTGCGTCCAAATCAGAAATCATGCCTATGAGCTGGATCAGATGGGTCCAGTGAACATGTTGCTAAGATGCCCTAGCCCCAACCTCTGTGCCAGCTGATCTCAAAGAATAGTGCCCAGATCTTTCCAATGGTCAGAAAACCTGACAGGCAGCTCCCAGAACAGACAAGGAAAAGAAGCAAAAACACTAAACTCTAAGACTCACACAGACCTCTGCTGCTTCCCCACCAGGGGTAGAAGTTCCTCTTCTTACTCCTCCATTTCTCCGTCACACACTGTGCCAGACACTGTGCCAAAACACATTACATACACCATCCCACTCAGTCCTCACAACCCTGACAGGTGGGTATCATTATTATTGTTATGGTCCCCATTTTACAGACAAGGAAACTGAGGCTCAGAGAGGCAAAGTGCATGCCCTAAATGAGACAGCTGCTAAGTGAATGAACCAAAATTCAAACCCAGCCCATCTGATTCCAGAGCCCCCACCCTAACTACCCAGCCCTCTGGCCTTAATTAGAATGGTGGTGGAGCCCTTTGTCAGCTCATCATTGGTTCTATGGAAAGCATGCCCAGTCTCTTTTCTGTTCCCAGTTCTGATGTGCTCTCCTCTCCTCCTCCGTCCCAGATGCCTTCTTTCACCCTTCCCCCCATCTTCCCCTCCAACATGGGGCACGGGGGCCCTCAAAAGGATCAGACATGGTAAGATGGAGGTTTGCAGGAAGAAAATAGACTATGGATGTCCTAGAGTGGAATTCCAGCCCCAGCTCATTCCCCACAAGTGGAAATCCCCTTCATATCCCTGAGCCTCGGCTTTCTCACTTGCGGAATGGGAATGCTGGTAACTCCTGCATCACAGAGTTGATCACTAAGGTGTTAAGAGGCAGAGGGCCAGGGTTAGTTCTTGACAAATACGAGTTTCTTTCTCCTCTCCCTTCTCAGTTCCCTCAGGAAAGCCTTTGCATGGCATCCCCATATCTTAAGAATTCTACCAATAACCCTGGTGAAAGAGGCTCTCCGGAGTGTGATGTCGGTCAAAGAGGCACACAGTGCTCCAGGCTGGCTTCTCTGCAGCTGACCTTGTGGAGACTGAGAGGGCCTGAGGTCTGGGGTATAGGGAAGAGGTCACAACATGGCCGAATGCAACCCACAAAACGAGTCGTTTGGTTTCACAGATTTAGCTCTCACAGTGCTTAAGTCAAAATTATTTGTCAACATTTAGAACTCAGAGCATTTTACATAAAACCCAGATTTAAGGATTCCTTTTGAAAAAGCAGCTCCAGCAACAACACCAGACCCACAGGCTTTTAGGCAAAACATCTAGAGGCTGCCCACTTTGGGAGGGTGGGTGGGCAGGAGGTTTCTCCTCTGTTTGCCACAGTCCCCACCACTCCCTATATTGTTTCACATATCACTCTTCCCCTCCTACTCAAAGCCCTTTCTGTGGGTTGTAACCTGCCTGCCGTATGTGTCTTCATTTCAGAACCTGACAGAAAATGACATCCAGAAGTTCCCCAAGCTCCGGGTGCCGTAAGTACTCCTCCAACTCTATGGGTGATCTGGGAGTAGAGGTGGGAATAGGGAGTAGTGTGAGTGAGGGCTGGGTCAGTTCTATGTCACTGTTGGCTTGAAATAAGAAAGCAAGTAGGAAGGATGAGGGCAAGGGCAGGATGTGGGGAACAGAAGTTACGAGAAGATCTGGAAAACAGAAGGCGCAGATCCAGCCCAGCTGGCGACCTGGATGTTCTTGCCAAAAACAAGCCCAACTTTGGCCCGTGTTTTCATTTCCTCTCTTCTCATGGGGTGCTTGGGCCTGTGAAAATAGCACCAGTGTCAAGGTTTCATCGTGGCATCACCATTGACTCAGTGATGGCTTAAGTTTTCTTGACCTCCATTTCTCACACAGTAAAATGAGAGCTGAACCAGATGACGGCAATGGACATGATTATGTGTCGATACTGAGTGCTTGGGAATGGCTGCCAGGGAGGTTATGTGGAGAAGAATCCCAAGGAAAGGGAGCTGTGATTGATTATTCATGTCTGCCGTAGGTGTTGAAATGGGAAGTTGCAGTATGCGTGTCATGCCATGTATTTTTCATCCCTCTAGTAAAGGTCTCACACACTCAAATACCTGCAGGAGCCCACTATAAATGTGTAAAATTGGCACACAAAGCCCTGTTGTTTTGTTTTGTTTTATCATCATTGGACAAAACAGTGGTAAACATTCTGTGTGATGAAATATTTCTCCATTATAAGAAAAATAATAGCACAGTTATCATATGATGAAAAAAGTAACCATCGCAAAGCCTCATTGTTGGTGAAACAATAGAGAATGGTGGGGACTGTGGCAAATCAGATATCATATGTTCCATTCAAAGAGTGCAGCAGCTCCTCAGCTCCAGCCAGTGTGGACCCAACAATGTCCAGTCTTCAAATTTATCAAGAATAACTAGAAATATGGGTTTCACATGATATATCTCAATTTTTAAACATTGGTTCAAATGTTTTAAATATTGTGAATGCCACAGTAAACACACCTAAGGGCTACATATAGTCTGTGTGTTACCCATTTGAGTTCTCTTCTCTGGACATTCTATGAGGACCCTTCTCTTACTCTAAAGGTCTCAGAGCTCATCATAATAAAAGGGAGTAGGCCAAAGGACTAGGAGGTGGGGAGATCTCATGAATAGGTAAGAATGCTGGCAGCTCAATTAAGGAGAATTTTTTTAGCATGGCTATAGGCTTTCCCTTGTCTGGAAGAGGGAAGGAAAAGAGAGGAATAAGGATTTGCCTTTGGTGCTGTCTATCTCCAGGGACACATGTTGTTGAAGATGGCTTGAGCTTTCTAAGGATATCCTCTAACCACACGTGGCTACTTCAATTTAAATTAAATTTAAAATTCATTCCCCTGAGGCACTAGCCACATTTTAATAGCTATGTATAGCTGGTGACTACTATGCTGGAGAGTACAGATATGGAACATTTCTATGATTGCAGAAATGTGATGTTGTAGAGATAAACCATCGTTATTTGCAAAACAGGAATCTTTACACACAGGTATCAGAATTGGTGGCTGGTGGGCCAGTCCCAGGCTGCAGGTGTATTAAGTTTGGTGACCACTGTGCTTTGAAATCAGGAAAAGTTTCACAAAATCCAGTCCCAGGCTGCAGGTGTGTTAAGTTTGGTGACCACTGTGCTTTGAAATCAGGAAAAGTTTCACAAAATCCAGCCTCTTTAGAAACAAGTGAAAGATGTGGCAATTTAGGGCATATATTCTACTGTGGCAATAGTCAGCCGGATCTGATGTCTGCTGCCTGTTTAGTTGGGATTTGTGCTCCCCAGTTCACCAGGGTCCCATCATTCCCTGAGGGATCATCCTAAGGTGCAACAACCATTTATTTCATATCATGGGAACTTTGGCTTTCAAAAAAGATGAAGCAACAGGGATCAGATTTACTTTCCCACCTGAAATAACCAAATAACCAGGCAAAATACATGAAAGAGCAATTTTCAAGACATTGGGCATCAGACACCGAGGGATGGAAAACAAAGGCGGTGAAGTCTATGGTTGTTGCTGCTTTGAGAATCTCCAGGCCATGGCACAGGGAGCAGGGAACACAGTGCCGGGTCTGGTGGACGACTTGAGCTGAGGAGGCAGCAGAGAGTCCAGGAGCCTGGAGTTCATTCAACAGGTGTCAGCGAGGAGAGAGCTGCATAGAGTCAGCATTCTGGAGAGCTTCAGAGGGGCCCCTCTTTAGCAGAGCACAGATCAGTCCATGCATGAAAGAAGAGACTACCTGTAGGTGGCAAAAGAACTACCCAACAGTACTGGAGGAAAGAGTAGCCACTCACAGGGCTAGAAATGGTGCCTTTCCAGCCTGGCTGGCAAACCTGGAGATTCACAGTCACTGGGTAGCATGCCTGGAAGGATCTTGCCTTAGCAGTGGGCAATAATTAGCCCTCATCTAAAAATTGTTCTGATCCTGGCTAGAAAACCTTAAAAGCAAGACCCAATAGAAACAAACTGCTTCTAAGTAACTTAACTACATCTCAGAACAAAACTTAAAACTATTTATAGGAATGCAAAAATATTCACTACCCAACAAATTAAGTTTATGATATTAGGCATCTAATCAGAGACTAACAAGCATGCAAATGAGCAGGAAAATATAACCCACAACAAGGAGAAAAACTAAAACATCAAAACTGACCCATAACTGACACAGAGATTAAAATCAGCAGACAAAGAGAATGTTGAGTGTATTTCATGTGTTCTAAAAGTTAAATTTGGGCATAGGAAATTAAAAAAATACAAAACAAAAACCCAAACAGAACTTCTAGAAATGTAAGCTATAAAATCTGAGATTAGAAATACACTGCTTGGAATTAACAGCAGATTAGACATTGCAAAAGAAAATAGTAGTAAACACGAAGATACAGTAATAGAAATTGTCCAAATTGAAACACACAGAGAAAAAAAACTAAAGCAAAACACTGAAAAGAGCATCAAGGGGCTGGGTGTGGTGGCTCACGCCTATAATCCCAGCACTTTGGGAGGTTGAGGTGGACGGATCACCTGAGGTCAGGATTTTGAGACCAGCCTGGCCAATATGGCAAAACCCCATCTCTATTAAAAATACAAATATTCACCGGGTGTGGTGGCGCCTGTAGTCCCAGCTACTCAAGAGGCTGAGGCAAGAGAATCACTTGAATCTGGGAGGTGGAGGCTGCAGTGAACTGAGATTGCACCACTGTACTCCAGCCTGGGTGACAGGGCAAGACTCCATCAAAAAAAAAAAAAAAAAAAGCATCAAGGAATTTTGGGACAATTTCAGAGAGCCAAATATATGTCTAAAGTCCCCAAAGGAGAGGAAAGAATGTGCATGTGAGTGGGGTAGGAGAGACAGAAATAAAACACTTGAAGACATAATGGCTAAAAATGTTGCAAACTGGATGCAAATTATAAACCCACAGATCCAAGAGGCTCAACAAATTCCAAATGTAAGAAACAGGAAGAAAACTAGCTCTGAGGTACATCATAATCAAATTGCTCAAAACTAATGATAAAAAGAAAATCTTAAAAGCAGTCAGAAAAAAAAAAAGACATATTACATACAAAGGAACAAATGTAAGGATCACAGCAGCTTTCTCGAAAGTAAAATAGCAAAAGAAAAATATTGTCAACCTAGAGTTTAATACTAGGCAAAAATATCTTCTAAAAATGAAGACGAAATAAAGACTTTTTCAGACACACAAAATCTGAACTGTACTGCCTTTTAAACTGTAGGTGCTTTTTAGAAGTCCTTCAAGCAGAAAGGAAGTGACACCAGGTATTAACCTGGATGTGTATCTAGGAACGAAGAATGCCAGAAATGGTAACTATGTAGGTCTATGTATGTACGTGGCCCTTGAGGGCATTTGAGTTTGCATCCTGTGGTCCCTATACAAGATTAATAGTTCCATAATACTTTATTCATTTAGTGAACTGCTATTAGATAACTACAATGTGTCAGGCCTTTGTTAAAAATACTCAGGCTACAAAGATATGGGACAGAATCCTCATCCTCAGGACACTCACATTCTAAAGGGAGGTCAGATAGACAAGCAAAGCAACTATACTACAATTACAACAGTGCAATGGTGCATGCATGCACAAGTTCAAGGGCTAGTAGGAAGGCAGGAGTAATTTTCCCTAGAGTATTCAGGGCAGACAAGGGAGGAAGGGACCCTAAGTTAAATCTTGAAATAGGAAGGATGGATTGGAGGACATTCTAGAAATGGGAACATATTACAGAGGCACCACCCAGTGTGCCTGGCGGAACGGCCAGTGGGGCAGAGCAGCTGGGGCGTATACCTAGGTGAGTGGAAAGCAGAGGCTGAAGTGACTGGTTGGGGGCGGTGTGCCACAATTTATAAAGGTCCCGTGAGCAGTTCTCAGGAGCCAGAGAGTGTTGGTGAAGTAAGCATCAAGGTAAATTTGTGTCTTATCTCTGTCCAGAACATGTAAGTGATGATCTGGAGGACAGCCCAGCTGGGGACATGAGACCAAGTTAGTTGGTAGTGACCAAGATCCTGCCAATGAGCTAAGAACCTCCCTTAGCACTGTAGCTGTGAAGATGGGAGGATGGAAGAGATTTAATCAGAACAGTGGAAGGACAGAGATAAAGAAGTCACTTTCAACTTGGAAGATCCTTTTTCACCTTAAGGCTAAGCTCAGCTGATGTCTTCTAGCTTTTTTGAGAGCCTGGAGAAGGTGGTAGGGGTGGGAAATGGCTTCTGGTTAGCGTGAACAGGAGAATTATAAACACGTTGTGAATGGACTGGGGTGGGATATTTCTTTAGCTCTCTGAAAACTGAAACAAAAACTTGGCCTGTGAGGGAATCCCCTCCTCCAATGTGTTTGAATGTGCACCCTAGAAAGACTATGAGGCCTGCCTGCCCATAGAACATGAAAGGTTAATATGGAGAACGATGGAGAAGATATCAAGGGAAGGTCCAGGCTGCCCTAATGAGGTGACTTAGAGACTCACTGTCCCTCTTGGCAGAAATGTGTAACAAGGACCAATTCCAGCTCTACTTCCAATGACTTATGTGACCTGGGACACATCCCTCGACCACCCTCAGCTTCCTAAACTATAAAAGGAAAGAATGGGTTACAGAGACTATACAAGCCCACGAATTTTAAGTGCTATTATTTTGGGTATAAACAGGCAGAGAGGAGAGCTTAGTGAGAAAAAGCTCAGGCTTTGAGGTCAGGTGCTTGAAATCCAATCCTTCCATTCACAGGCCGTGAGACTTGAGGGCAAGTTAGCTCAGTTCTCCGAGCCTCAGCTTCCTCATCTGTATAATGCAAATAATGATAGAACCTACCTCAGAGGGTTAATGGGAAAATTAGGGGAAATAATGGGAAAATAACAATATGCACTGAATAAGTGTTGGCTATTCTTGCTTTATGTAAAATCCCAATTAGAGCAATTTTAGTTTTTTAACTCTTCTGTCTTTCTGGAGAGGAGAGATTAAAGAATAGAGAGGACATAGGGTTTTGGAGTGAGGGATCTCCAGGCTCTGAAGCTGACTTTGCCTCCCGCCAGCTGTAGGACCTCGGATAAGTCATTTAAGCAATCAGCCTCAGCTTCCTTGTCTGTAGAAGGGAAAAGAGCTAACTTCTAAGGAGTGGGGAACATTGAAGGAGGCAGCAAACATAAATTGCCTGGTGCTGTCCTTGATACTTACAGGTGTTCAATACTTTATTCATTCCAGCCCTTGTACACAGGTTTATTTGTCTTGATCATTACCCCAAAGGCCTTTGGAAAAGAAATTGTGTTCATGTACAGAAAACCAAAACAATATTACACTCCTCTGAATGTCTCTATTTCCTTCCCTGACGCTTACAATATAAGTATTAAATAGATTTTTAAGAAGGTAAGTTGTGGTGAGGAAGGTTCTCTCAGCCTGAAAATACTGTCACTCTCTCAGGACATGGTTGATCCCAAGACACCTCCAACATTGTAAAGGTGGAGGATTTTTAAAGAAAAAAAATAAAGGCTCCCTTTATAGGGCCTAGGTTGACCCTCATGGTACAGCTGACGACAGTCTGATTAAATCAATAGAATACATGAATACGCGTTCAAATCTACTGGTGCCTTTTCGGAGTTCATTAAAGGAGCGGATGTTATATGTTTTGTATTTAAATCCACAGTGTAACTTTAAAATTAAGGAGAGGAGAGTGACAGGTGGAGGCAGCAGATAGGTATTGGATAATACTCTTTCTGCTGGTTCTCCCTGTAGCCATTACCAATAGTGCAATTAGGTTGGGAAAACTTACGATTCAAGCTGAGAAATAATGCAGAAGTGTTTGTCTGTCTTCCTGAAAGGCTGTGAGTCTAACGGCAGAAACAACCTCCTGAGGCATCTCCTTTGTGCCTATTTCCCTACCAGAGACAGAGAAGACAGGAAAGGTGTGGGGGAAGGGATACAGAGGCGAAATGAATATTCTTGTGCCTGTTAAAGGATGTGGCCACTCAAATGCCTGTAATCCCAGCACTTTGGGAGGCCGAGGAGGGCAGATCATGAGGTCAGGAGATAGAGACCATCCTGGCTAACACGGTGAAACCCCATCTCTACTAAAAATACAAAAAAAAAAAAAAAAAATAGACAGGTGTGGTGGCGGGTGCCTGTAGTCCCAGCTACTCGGGAGGCTGAGGCAGGAGAACGGCATGAACCTGGGAGGTGGAGCTTGCAGTGAGCCGAAATCGCACCACTGCACTCCAGTCTGGGCAACAGAGCAAGACTCTGTCTTAAAAAAAAAAAAAAAGAGTATGGCCAGCCCTCAGCAAAACCAAAAGAGTGACAGGGCCTCTCTCCAACATGGTCCTCCCCTGTCCCATTCAGTGGCTAATTGCTGTCCAGGGACCCAGGTCTCGTCAGTCCTCAAGGGCCCTCCCACAGGAAAGGTGCCTCCGTCGGCTGTTGCTCCTTCTCTTCCAGTGCAAGCCCACAGCTCTCAAAGTGAAGCCTCCTCTCCCCATAAATGCTGGTCACGTGCCTTTTGACAGCTAGCTGCGTCCCTCAGAGCCTCTCCCATTTTTTTGAGTTGGAGTTTCACTCTTGTTGCCCAGACTGGAGTGCAGTGGTGCAATCTTGGCTCACTGCAACCTCTATCTCCTGGGTTCAAGTGATTCTCCTGCCTCAGCCTGCTGAGTAGCTGGGATTACAGGCATCACCATGTCCAGCTAATTTTTATATTTTTAGTAGAGATGGGCTTTTGCTACGTTGGCCAGGCTGGTCTCAAACTCCTGACCTCAGGTGACCCACCCGCCTCGGCCTCCCAAAGTGCTGGGATTATAGGCATGCAACGCAGCTGGCCAGCCCTGCCTTTTTTATTTGTAAAACTGAGAATAATTATACTTGTATACCAGGAAAATGATCGTGAGGCACCAGGAAAACACTCCATGTAAAACTGCAGTGGGACATGGGTGACAAGTAGGGAGTACACCCTGTGTCCTCAAATTATTATGTCCTACTCTTACGCTGTCCATCGAGGCCTCAGGTGATGGTGAAAGGCTCCTTCCTGAGTCTTAAAACATCTGGCTGCCTCTGGCTTCTCAGGTAACAAGGATAGAATTTAGAAGGTTTAGCTCTTGGTTCAAGGGACGATCTTTAAAGACGGAAAGAACATTTTGTTCCTTAGAAGAAGGATTGGAATGCAGAGTGAGAGCAGGATTGAGCATGGGAATGTGTGCAGGGAGGAGGGGTGGGGAAAAGGAGAGGTCCAGGGTCCCACTGCGAGAACAGCGAGAACAGCGCTGTGGAAGAGGCATCTGCCCTACCCAGGGCCTGGAAGCCTTGTCCTGGGAGGGAGCAGCAGGCAGTCTGAAATCTGAGCCCAGGGAACAAGGCTCCTACTGTGGGAGGGCCCCATAAAAGGAGTAGGTCAGAAGTTGGCCAAAGCTGTGGCAAGAACGCGCTCTATATCCATAAGCCAGTACACAGCTACACGTGCCACAGTAGAGGAAACGAAGATGGAATTTTCACGGGACAATGGATGCTTTGTGCGCTGATATTTTCTATTCTGTACCCCTCTCCTTCCCTTTCCTTTCCTTCCGTTCCCTTCCCTTCCCTTCCACCCTCCCTCTCTCCCTTCTTTTCCGCCTGCCTGCCAGCCTTCGTTTCTTGTATAGTTTCTTTCGTCTTGTGTCAACAGTAAAGTTGATTTCTAGACCCACTAGTAGGTCTTCCTTCACAGTTGTTCAAGCATGGGGGAGAATTAAAGGGCTATATCAAAGGCCAGCTAAGGCCTCGTATACCCCCACTCCCCTACTTCACTCCCTTTAGAATCACCAAGTTCCTTCTCCTACCTTTCCTTCTCCTTCTCTTTAAAACAAGCAAACAAACAATTTCATCAGTGTCAAGAATAACAGGATTTATTTCACAAGCTTTTTGGATCATCATAAAAATCACCTGGGGGCTAGTTGATGTCACTGAGCCTCAGGCTTCTCCCCGGAGAGTCTGTTCAGGTAGGTTTGGCTGGGCCTGGTGATCAGTGTTTGTAACAGGTAGAGCTAGGGAATCATGATGATCAAGCCCATCAGGGATTCACTAATCAGGTTTAACCCCTGTATTGTGCTGATAAGGAATCTGGGGCCAGGTGAGGGCAGCTGCCTTGTCTGAGGTCACACAGTGGGCGCCACCCTTGGGGCCAGACATTGCAGTTAGACTGTCTGTGCCTGCAGCCCCTGTACCTTGTACATTACCAGGAGAGCCCTTAGACTGAGAAGATGAAGACTGGCCCCCACCAGGCTGCAAGTTAGGTCATTGTAGAGTGCCACCTTCCTACAATGGGCTGGCTTCCTCGGGGGAGCTTCAGCCCATTTCCAGGGCCAGCTAGTTCCTTAAACGAAGGCAAGCAGAGAGGACTACTGTCTATGGCTGCCCAGCCCCCGTCACTTCTTGCTCTGGTCCTGAGTGAGGCGTGGGGTTTATGGGGTGAAGGGAGAATGAGTCACCTCCCTCCACTCACTGTCACTTGGTCCTCTGGGGGTAGGGTGTAACTTGAAGGTTTGCACCTAGTGATAGCCATAGCAACCACCTCCCTGCTGTGCCCACCATCACTGTTGCCCCGTCCACCAGTCCCTGGCAGTGGTCCCATAGGCTTGGAAGGTGCTTCCTGTAGCCCATTAAAGCAGGAGAACCCTAGGAGCCCACACTTTGCTGCAAGCCAACTGTCAGGCCCAGTTCTGCCCACCCCCCGCTTAGCTCTTTGCTGCTCCTCTGCTGAGCCCTGCGGTTTGGCATTTCCTTCCTCACCCAGTTCGAGCCCCAGCAGCCTCCAGCCTGGCTGTAGAGATACTGGTGAGAGGCAACACCACAGAGAGCAGGAGGTTCTTTCAAGATCCAAAGCAGCGCTGTGAGCTGGTCAGAGCGCCGTCAAGCTCTGTAGGAGGAGGGCGTTGAGGTGAGCTTCAGTCCCACCTCGCTCAAGTCATTACTGAAATGTCACCTCTTCAGTGAGGCCCGATCATTTTAAATGGCAACCGCACCCCACTCCTGCACTCCCATCCCCCTCCCCAGCCCCCCACGCTGCATGCGCACGGTGCATATGCATCACATTTCCCCTCCTTAAAGCTTCCTCTCCACTAGCAGGGATCTGTCTGTTTTGTTCATTGATGCACTTTGAGCACTTCTAAGTTCCCAGCACTTAGAAGGCCCTCAGTGCACATTGTTGAATAAACAGGTGACAGAATGGGAGTGGCTGCTGCAGCCAGCACTGTGTGACATGGCAAGGACACAGAACACTAACAGGGCTCCCTCGCCCGCTCTGTAGGAGTCCTTCCATCCCACATGCCCATTGCCTTCTCGAAACAACCACTTAAAGGAACCAAAAAGAACCATGTCACAAGCACTCTGACAGCATGGTCAGGAGGCGACTGGGAAGCCCCCATTGCTGCTCTTAAAACCTCTCTCTCTGCGCAGTCACAGAAGCCTGGAGTTGTCAACAATATTATTACAGAGAGCAAACCTTTCCCTTTCTCCTTCTTTTTCCTCTTAAGTACCCAATGTGTTGATCAAAATTTGTTTGTGCTATTATTCTAATGAGGTAGGAGGTTTGGATCCCATTTCTTTTTTTTTTTTTTTTTTTTTGAGACGAAGTTTTGCTCTTGTCCCCAGGCTGGAGTACAGTGGCGTGATCTCGGCTCACTGCAACCTCTGACTCCCAGGTTCAAGTGGTTCTCCTGCCTCAGCCTCCTGAGTAGCTGGGATTACAGGCATGCAGCAGGCCCGACTAATTTTAGTATTTTTAGTAGAGACGGGGTTTCACCGTGTTGGCCAGGCTGGTCTCAATCTCCTGACCTCAGTGATCTGCTCATCTCAGCCTCCCAAAGTACTAGGATTATAGTCATGAGCCACTGCGCCCAGCCTGGATCCCATTTATTGGGAGAAATGGGGGAGTTGAGGGGCAGGGGAGGTGATGGAGGAATCAAGAAATGGTGGCTGCTAAGGACTTCCTTTGCTAACTTAGCAAGTTTATTTTAGGCTAAACTCGTTACTTTGAGATGGTCGTTAAGCAGAAAGAGTAGAGATCATGAGCCACTCTCATACGCAGGCCAGGGACTCAACAGTGTCTGCCTCCAGAGAGCTTGCAGCAGAAAGGGAACTGACACAGGGGTGTGTGCGTTGAAAGGGCGCTGGCTTGGAAATTAGAAAGGCTAGCTTTTGGTGCTGGTGTGAGTTGTGGGAAGAAGGGTGGTCTTTACCACTAACTACTATGTGGCTTCAAGCTAGTCCCTTTTTTTTTTTTTTTTAAATATGGAGTCTCCCTCTGTCGCCCAGGCTGGAGTGCAGTGGTATGATCTCGGCTCACTGCAACCTCCACCTCCTGGGTTCAAGTGATTCTCCTGCCTCAGCCTCCCAAGTAGCTGGGACCACAGGCACGCACCACCATGCCCCAGCTTTTTTTGTATTTTTAGTAGAGACAGGGTTTCACCATGTTGGCCAGGATGGTCTTGATCTCTTGACTTCATGATCCGCTAGTCCCTTCTTTGTCTGGGCCTCTGCCACCTCCTCTGTAAAATGAAATTGGACTGATAATCTGAGGTTCCTTCCAGTTGCCCCAGATCTTGAGGAAACACTAAGCCTGTTGACTACCAAGGGTCTTGTTGGTCTCATCAGTGACCAATGGGGCTAGAGTCTCAAGTTCTGGATGTTTGAGAGACTGGAATGGATGCTTGTTGCTAGGGCATGCTGGAGATACAGTTCTGACAGCAAAGCCCTCTTGCCCCAGCTCCCCCAGCTCTATCCTGGGATTTGGGGATTTACTAGTTCTGACATGAAGGAACTTGGGGACTAAGAGTATCTTCAAGTGTCTTCATCAAAGCTGGTCTCAGGGACATGAGTGATTCAGGGAGTCTCTCATTCTACAGCCCCTGCCATTATAGAGAATACCTCCCCAAGCTTTTATCAGAATCCACATCACCGAGTGGGAGTCTGGGAGGGGAAGATGGAAGGAGATGGCAGCCCACAGAACAGCCCACTAGAGGTTGTGATAAGAAATCTCCAAAGAGCAGCTGATTCCTGTGGGTCTAGATGATGGTCTGAAGATTCTTGGGAACAAGACAGCACTGCCAGGTCATGCAGAGCCAGGGGACCTCAGCCCCAGGAATAGTAAGACAAGAAAATACACAGCTATTGTATCCAGATCCTAAGGCTCCTGATTTTCAGAGGGAAAGCCAGGTGTGAGCTGACAAGTGTTTAAAGGGGAGCTCTGAGCTGGACTTGGAAGGTTCAGCCAGACACAGATCAGCAAGGAGGAAAGAAGGCTTCCTGGGCAGGAGGAAGGTCTGGCCTGGAGAATAAGGTGGCAAATTCTGGGAGGAAGTGAGGAGCAGAGGGTCCCTGCAGAGGTGACAAAGAGGAGGTTGGCTAAAGTTGGCCCTGGTGCCCCAAGTTTCTATAGACCAGGGGACATCAAGGGTCAGGGGGAAGGTTGAGACTGAGAGAAGGTGGTTTTGTCTCTTCATCTGTCTCTTTATCTTGCAGGATTCTCAGTAAGTTAAGTCAAGAAATCAACAAGAACGAAGAGAGGAGGAGCATCTTCACACGCAAGTGAGTGGGGCTGGTGTAAGGAAACGCAAGGTTTTTCAATCCCAAGTTGAACCTTAAAAGGGAGGCACAGAACTGTTTTTGCCTTACTTTTTGACCTGCATTGGTCCCCTGAATCCCAGGGGTCTGGAAGATGGTGTCCAAGGAGAGGAAGGGGTTTCCTCCCCTGCCCTGCATCCTGTCCCTGGGTCTGGGACATCAGGGGAACTTCCCTCTAGAGCATCAGACAGTCATGAGCTTCCAGTCATGCCACTCATGAGGCTTGGTGATTTCCAGAATTTTCAGGGTATCCTAGCCCCAGTTGCTGAGCAGCAAGGACACAAGCCCCTCTTGAGCAGTGAGACATGCTCTCCACTGGGGCTCCCTCTCGCTGGGCCAGATTGAGGAACGAGGAAGATCGCCTTAAATCAACAGGACCGTTAACGCAATGCTATTTGCCTTTGCAGACCCCAAGTCCAGCGGTTTCCTGAAGAGACAGGTAAAACTATCAGGGCTGAGAGGTGATTGCTTTAGTTGGTGATAGGTATTTCCGTTTTCTTGCCTTTCTGGTTCCGGGGGCTCCTTGAGTTCATTCAGGTGACCTTACTGACTTGTCTGTCAGCCATTTCTTACCCAGAAAACAGTTTGGGTCTAGATGGAGGGGAGGAGATGTCGCTCTGCAGGGCACCTGGCTTATGGCCCCTGTTCTGCTGGGACCATCTTCAGAGACACACTGAGGAACTCTGGGGGCTCTGTAGAGGAAAACAGAGGGACCCCGCCTCTGAGTGAGCACCTGAGCTGAGCTAGTCCCCCTGCATCTGAGTCTTTAAAGCAGCTTGTCTTTTTTTTTTTTTTTTTGAGACAGAGTCTCGCTCCGTCGCCCAGGCTGGAGTGTCGCCCAGGCTGGAGTGCAGTGGCGCGATCTCGCCTGACTGCAAGCTCCACCTCCAAGGTTCATGCCATTCTCCTGCCTCAGACTCCCGAGTAGCCGGGACTACAGGCACCCACCACCACGCCCAGCTAATTTTTGTATTTTTTTATTATTATTATTATTTTTTATTATTATACTTTGAGTTCTAGGGTACATGTGCATAACGTGCAGGTTTGTTACATATGTATACTTGTGCCATGTTGGTGTGCTGCACCCATCAACTCGTCAGCACCCATCAACTCGTCATTTACATCAGGTATAACTCCCAATGCAATCCCTCCCCCCTCCCAATTTTTTGTATTTTTAATAGAGACGGGGTTTCACCATGTTAGCCAGGATGGTCTCGATCTCCTGACCTCGTGACCGCCCACCTCAGCCTCCCGAAGTGCTGGGATTACAGTAAAGCAGCTTTTCAACTGTTCAATCACACAAGTGTTGCAATGCAGATTCCTGGGGCCTGGCCTGTCCTGCTGAGTCAGAAGCAGTAGGCACAGGCCCCCAGGTAACTACAGGTCTTAAAGCACTTCCTAAATCACTGTTACACATGTGAAAGGTTGAGAACCATTGCTCATGCTCAGGTAGAATGAGCACCTTGGGCAGGGTCTCTGGAGCTGACAGTAAGTGGCTCAACCCCCAGGGGTGTGGAAGGTAGGTGGAGGCCGGGGAAGGGGCATTGGTGAGGGAAGGCATCAAATGGGGAAGCTTTGACTTTCCTTCAAGCGGCGGCTTTCTTCAGTGCTGACGGTGGTGTCATCTCCTTCCACAGAAAGCCACGAAGAGGACAATGGGGGCTGGTCGTCCTTTGTGAGTATGGTGTGGGCTGTTCTTGCACCTTTACAGCAGTGTCCAGGGCGGCTTTGTGATATGGACCCAGCATGGAGCCAAGTGGAGTGGGGCTCTAACATGGTGCCAGCACACCCACCCAGGGCCCAGAAAAGGTGCTCTGCATAGGGCCAGACAGGAAATAGTTTTGGCTTTGGGAGCCATGCAGCCTCTGTCTCAGCTACTCAACTCTGCTACGGGAGCACAAAAGCAGCCACAGACAATGAGCAAACAAATAGGCTTGACTTTGTGCCCATAAACCTTCATTTACAAACATAGAGGGTGGGCTGCACGTGGCCCTAGGCTGTACTTTGCTGACGGCATTTTACCCACTGCTACCACCCCCCACTCACAACCCCCATCTCCAAAAATGGACACTCCTAGAAATCTACCCTCAAGTAGCTTTTCTCATGGACTTAAGTCCCCATTGGTGGCACGGAGGGAGAAGAACTTCAGAACCCACTGTTAGCCCGGAAAAGACCTCAAAAGGGTGCGATCCAGTTGGTTTTTACATTGCAAGGTCACAGTGCCCACTCTAAGAGTCTGATGGATTGTACGGCCCCTCTCCAGGAACCTATATACACAGTCACCACCCACGAAGCAGTCTCAGGCTAAGAACTCTATTGTGGACTGTAACCCAATCTGTTCATTTTACAGATGAGGCAACTAAGCCCACAGGAGAGCAGAATGTGACTTGTGTAGAACACAAAGCTAGTTAGAGGCAGACCTAGGACCCAGGTAACCAGACCCTCAGTTATGTGGTCCTTCCCGTAAGAGGCTGCCTCTAGTGCCTTTAGAAAGCAAAAACAGGCCGGGCGTGGTGGCTCAAGCCTGTAATCCCAGCATTTTGGGAGGCCGAGGTGGGTGGATCACAAGATCAGGAGATCCAGACCATCCTGACTAACACGGTGAAACCCTGTCTCTACTAAAAATACAAAAAAATTAGCTGGACGTGGTGGCGGGTGCCTGTAGTCCCAGCTACTCAGGAGGCTGAGGCAGGAGAATGGTGTGAACCTGGGAGGTGGAGCTTGCAGTGAGCCGAGATCACGTCACTGTACTCCAGCCTGGGCGACAGAGCGAGACTGTGTCTCAAAAAAAAAAAAAAAAAAAAAGCAGAAACAAAATATCCCTTGTCCTATTGGGATTCTGGTAAAAGAAAGCATTTAATTTGGGGGGAAAAAAAGTTTTAGCTAAGTTTATGCTTTCTACCTGAAAATGAAGGAATCTCACAGATTTCTTTGGTACAAAGGGAAAACAGCCCCGAGTTTCCGCTGAAAAGCTTCTGTTTACTCACAGAGGCGGAATCCCTGCCGTGCAGCCTCTCTTGTGCTGTGCCTGAGGCTAGTCTCCAATCCTCTCTGTAAACTGAGGGCTTCCATTCACCAGTGGCTATAGAGCTTGGCAGCTCCATCATGTGCCCAGCTCTTTGCAAGCACATACAGGGAAAGGAGTGGAGATAAAGGACCCAATCCTGAGCATTTCACAGTATGGATACCCCATTTTAAAAAGATAAACTGAGGCATAATGCAATTTTTTTTTAAAGGAGTTTATTTGAGCAAACAGTGATTCATGAATCAGGCAGCACCAAACCAGAAGGAGGCTTTGCTGAAGAAGGATGAGGGATAAGTGTTTATAAAGTGAATGTGGATATAATACAAAGAAAATATTTGGGCTGGGTGCAGTGGCTTACACTTGTAATCCCAGCATTTTGGGAGGCTGAGGTGGGCAGATCACAAGGTCAAGAGATGGAGACCATCCTGGCCAACATGGTGAAATCCCGTCTCTATTAAAAATACAAAAATTAGCTGGGCGTGGTGGTGTGTGCCTGTAATCCCAGCTACTCGGGAGGCTGAGACAGGAGAATCACTTGAACCTGGGAGGCGGAGGTTGCAGTGAGCTGAGATTGCACCACTGCACTACTCCAGCGTGGCAACAGAGTGAGACTCCATCTCAAAAAAAAAAAAAAAAAAAGAAAGAAAGAAAGAAAGAAAATATTTGATGGATTATAGTTATAACCGATCTCATTCAGTCTATCTTGCTGGAAAGCTTCTAGTTATATAATTATAAGTTTGCTGGCTACTTCTGATTGGTCGAGCTTAAATTCTGTTTTTCTTTAATATAAACATTGACAAGAAATAACCCAAGTTAACTTTTGCTTATGCTTGCAAATCAAGTAAGGTTTAGGTCACTGATGAGACTCAACTGGTTTTGTCTGCTCAGGGATTCTTCAGGCCTTGTCTCCATTTTAATTTACTTTAACACACATATGGCAGAATATAATTAGCAACACCACCATGCATACAAATTTAGAAGCTAAATGATTGGGAGAAAATGATTGTTTTAGAAGCAGAGAGGAAAACTCTGTCATTTGAGAAAGGTTGATAGGGTAAAGAGCTGGTGTAAAGTCAGGAATGACGGGCCTAGGGCAGACAGGGTGAGGGAGGGGTCAGCAGCGGCTGGAGGGAGGCCACGTGCCTGCAGACGTCCATGCTGAGGCTCTTGATCTGAAGCAGCATTCCTCCGGGGCTCTGCCCACCTGCTCCTAAGTAATAACAACACTGACAGGGCAGGACAAAGTCATTTTTTGGAGTTGGGAAGGCACCCAGTGCTCACTTTGCCACTCTATTGTTGATGTTTTTAATATTCCTCAAGTCAAAAACAAACACAGGAATCTTTCAACAGAACAACTTAAAGACAGTCTGCCTGAGACCACCCAAAGCTGTCAGGATTTCTAGGACATTGGAACATCTCTTTCCTCAAAAAGTGGCCACTTCCCATTGCTTTTTCCCACACTGCCCTTGAGCGTTGGGGTCTGGGCTCATTGACTCGCGCCCTAGAGTTTGGCATGACTGTGATGAGCACTCATCACTGTTGCTGATGCTGCTGCCTCTGCTTGGGAAGTCAATGCTCGTTCACCTTCACAGACTGCTTCAAAGGCAAAAGCACCCAGCACCTCAGGCTTACTTTCCCTGAGACCCAGGAAGAAGCAAAAATTAAATACAATAAAAAATCTAAAATTTAGAGATTCTTTCCAAGAGAGCAGCTTCACACTCAGTGTCAGATTTCATGAATAATGGATGTGTTGATACACTCAACTCTCAGCAAAAAGAATAGCACAGGCTCTGACCGTCCCCTCCTAGAGACAACCTAATCTGCCTTCCACTTAACAGGCTTTGTTTGTCTGTTTTCCCCATTAGCTAGGCCTTCAGTGCTGCACTAGGTTATAATGAGAGGACATTTTTTGAGCACAGGCACACTTGAACAGAAGTGGCAATTAACTACTATCATCACAAATGCTCCAGGCCTTTAGTCTTTCTCTTGGTGATGCCTGGAGCAAAAAATGTGTTAACTCAAGACAGAGTCTATTCCAGTACCCTCTATTCCAGCATCCTTCTCCTTTCTTCTCTTTTTCTCTGTGGTGCAAAAAGGTGTTGTGTAAAATGATTGTCTGAAGACCTTCATCAGGTCTCAAGTCCATGACTGGCTGCCCCTGTGATACGGTGCTCCCTGACCTCAGATTCCTCATCCGTAAAATGGGAGTAACTGTCTTCAGGCTGCCTGGCCCCGGGTTATACTGTGATGAGGCTTGGCAGGGAGAGAGTGGGCACAGGCACATCGAGGGCCACATAGCCTCTACAAACTGCGCTGTCCCTATCACTGCGTTGGCAGGAAGAAGACGACTATGAAAGTCCCAATGATGACCAGGATGGGGAGGATGACGGAGACTATGAGTCCCCCAATGAGGAGGAAGAGGCACCCGTGGAAGACGACGCCGACTATGAGCCGCCACCCTCCAATGACGAGGAGGCTCTGCAGAACTCCATCCTGCCTGCCAAGCCGTTTCCCAACTCCAACTCCATGTACATCGGTAAGGGCCCATTTCTGGATTTTCTGGCCCCAGCAGCCCAAAGCCAAGCTCCCCACTGCTGCACGGAAGACCGATGCCCCAGCTTGCCCGTGTAGCAGAAAGCTCTGGGTGTCGATACCTGCTCGGCTTCTCAACAGCTATGTGGCTTTGTTCGAGTAACTCTGCCTCTCTGGGCCTCAATTTCCTCATCTGTGAAATAGGGTAATAAATGTACAGACCACATAGGTTTGCCGTGAGGACTACTAATACTGCAACCAATTCTTGCCTGCGGTGGCTGCCATCAGCATTGAACTACCACCTAAGGCTGTTTGGCAGTTTCAACTCATTATGCAGTTTACTCAGGTACTCCAAGAGTACTTTCCTGTTCCTCCCCGTCTTTTTTTTTTTTTTTTTTTTTTGAGACGGAGTCTCGCTCTGTCGCCCAGGCTGGAGCGCAGTGGCCGGATTTCAGCTCACTGCAAGCTCTGCCTCCCGGGTTCACGCCATTCTCCTGCCTCAGCCTCCTGAGTAGCTGGGACTACAGGCACCCACCACCTCGCCCGGCTAGTTTTTTGTATTTTTAAGTAGAGACGGGGTTTCACCGTTTTAGCCAGGATGGTCTCGATCTCCTGACCTCATGATCCGCCCGTCTCGGCCTCCCAAAGTGCTGGGATTACAGGCTTGAGCCATCGCTCCTGGCTGCTCCCCGTCTTTTGACCAAATTACAGTTACATGGCATTATTATGCTAGAATAAACATGAAGATATTGAGTAGGGTTTGACTGACTCTTTTAAAAAAATAGACAGTATTTATGATTTTTCTTGTCTATCTGTCCTTTTGGCCCACTTCTCTCTCCGTGTGTTCATTCAACAAACATCGTTGATCTGCTGGGAGCCCAGGTCCCATTCTCAGTGCTTAGAAATGATCAGGAAAGAAGACACAGCCCCTGCCTCCTCGGGCTTACATTCTAGTAGTGGTGTTGACAGAAAATAAACAAATATATACGTGCATAATATACTTTCAGGGAGTAAGCTGAAAATGGAAGATCGGTACCACAGAAAACGAATACCATTTAATCCTTTATGTGGTATAACCCATTTCCATGTTAAAGCCCTTTCACAAAATGCTGTCTCAATGTCTCATGGTGGTTTTTAAACATCTGTATAACAAGGACAACCATGATCAAGTCTATTTCTTATATAGGGAAGTGGAGGTCTGGAGAAGCAATGGATAAGTCAGTTGTTGAGTGCCTTGTGTGTGCCAGTCATTAAGATACAGAGTGAATATGACAGCCCTCGTCAAGGGACTGACAGTCCGGCGGGTGAGGCAGCCTCCAACAGATGAGCCATGAGGTTACTTAGTGAAACTGTGACACAGAGACAGGAAGACAAGTGCAGGAGATGAGGCTGGAGCGTTTGCCTGAGGGTGTAATCTTTAAGCTGTGATATTAAACCAAGATTAAAGGATGAATACAAGTTGGCCAAGTGGAAGTGGATGTGGTAAAGAAGAACATTTGAAGCAGCAGAAATGGCCGTGCAAATGCCCTGAGGCTCAAAGGAGCACAGCCTATTAGAGAAGCTGAGAGATGGCCAGTGCGGGTGGAGTGGGGTGGGATTAGGTCAGGCTGGGCTTGCTCCTACCCGCTTTCCTGTGGAAGAACCACACCTCTCCAAGGCTGGGACTAGAGTCAGGCAAGAGAGGCACCCAGGGCACAAAGCATTAGGAGGCCCTACCCACTCACCCCTCTTGCTTGATGGTCTTGTCCTGGGCTTTCCCTGTCAAAGGAGTAGGAAATTGCCAGCCTGTCAACCCGGCCTAGGGACACTTCCCTGGAGATCTGGGTAATGTGAGTTTCTACCCAGATAATGTGAGTTTCTGTTCAAGGCAAATCTAGCTTCCACTTAAGAGTCTGTGGTCTGGTAAGAGAAGTTGGTGACCAGCTCCTCCCTTTATGGGAAGAGATGAGCAAAAGGAGGAAGTGTCAGGGAGGAGAGATCCCAGGACATTGGAGAGGGGAAGGAAGGGCAGACAGAACAGGATCCCTATGGCAGTGAGAGCTGACTTCACCCTGCACAGGCAACTGGGTGTGCCTGTGAGATTTTTGGCATGCGTATGTGTCTCTTGTGCACGCGTGTCTCTGTGTGTGCAGGTGTGTGCATATACATGTGTGTGCATGCATGTGTGCACATGTGTATATTTGTGTGTCTGCATACAGAGGCATGTGTATGTATACTTCTTTACAAAATTGTCTGAAAATCCTCCCTTCCAGTTTTGGCTGAGCTAATTGCAAAGAGGCCTTTCTTGATTGGCAAAATCTCGGATAAATACCTATTCCTGTGAAGTGCAAAGAGAGCCGAGCCTGCGTATAAGGAGAGTGACACAAACTAGGACAGAAAAAATGGGCAGGGAAGGGTGGGTGAGATCCAGGCTGGGTCTCCCCGTGGCTGGGGCTCCTGCTGACACTGGTGTGGGCCTGGGAGTCCCGAGCTGCATATCTGTTCCTGGAGACCCCTGAGCTTGGCTCACACTCCCATTTCACTTTAATAACCTTGTGTTTCCACAGACCGGCCCCCCTCTGGGAAAACCCCCCAGCAGCCTCCTGTGCCCCCCCAGAGACCGATGGCCGCCCTCCCACCCCCGCCCGCCGGCCGGAACCACTCGGTAGGCCTCCTCCCGTTCTTTTACTTGGTGTCCACTGCAGTTATTTCCTCCGCCAGAGAGAAAAATAAAACTATAAACATCTTTATCTCATTCTAATTTTGTAAGAAAAGATTATAATGTTTTCCCTCGGCTGGGGAAATGCATACCCAAGCACTCACAAGTGTTTCTTTTCTGGGGTCAAATACTGGTGGTTTTTGTTTACTTCCCACTATTTGAGAGAAGTGAAAACTGTAAAATAAACCCAAAGAGAACTGAATTAAGCCCGTGGCACCTACTGGTGTTGCGTGGGCCTCTCGCCTGCAGAAAGACTTGCGCCACCTTCTGGCCGACACCTGAAATTCCAGGGACAGGTGCCTTCCGACCGGAGGAGACAGAGGTAGCAAACCCCGTTTTCTCTTTCTTCAAGCATACAGCCTAGCTCTTGTGAATCTGATAAGTTTCCAGAGTGACCCTGAGATGCTCAGACTAAAGAATTGATAGTTACGAATGTATTCTCTTCACAAGTTTATCCACAAGTGCATATTACCTTTGACATTTGAAGACCTTCTTTTGAGATTCAGGATTCACTTATTTAATCAGCAAATATTGACTGAGCAGCTACTATGTGCCAAGCAGAGTTCTAGGCATTGGGGATGAAGTGGAAACAAGATAAATGAGGTCTCTGCTTTCTTAAAGCTCAACTAGGGCTAGGGGGAGACAGGTCGTCAGACGGTAGACAGATGTCTGAAAGAGATCATTTGAGTAGTTATGTGTGGTTGGGGGGACAGAAGACCAGGTAACATGATGTTGTGGAGGGGGGAGGTGACAAGGAGCTGGGACAGAATGAGCCAGTTGTAGGAAGAGCTGGGAGAAGAACATTCTAGGCAGAGGGAAACAAGTGTAGGAATGCCAAAGAGGGCATGACCTTGAGATTTTCCAAGAACTGCAAGAAGATTCTAAGGTGGAGACCCCATGGGTACTGAGAAGGGATCACAGGAAAGAGTTGAGAGAGCAGACGTGGGCCAGCTCAGGCAGGGCCTTGCAGGACATTAACGAGTTTTAATTTTGTTTCTAATGTGGTAGGAGCCACTGGAAGTCTTATCAGGAAAGTGACATGCTCACTCCGCTGCCTGCAGAAAAGAGCTTGTGTGGCAGAGTCTAGAACAGGGAGCTCAGATAGGAGGCTACTGCAGTAGTTCAGGGAAGAAATGGTCATGGATGTTTTTAGGCAGAACATGAAGATAAGGAAAAGTGAGCAGATCCAGACAGGTTTTGGGAGTGCCAGGTCTTGCTGATGTATTGGAAATGCTTCCTAACGTTTGGATCTTTATGCAGCCACTACCACCACCCCAGACCAACCACGAAGAACCCAGCAGAAGCAGAAACCACAAAACGGCAAAGCGTGAGTACAAGGGCTGCTCTCTCTTGCCCTGTTCCCACCAGGCACTCCCCTAGCCCCACCCCATCCCCAGCCGACTGCTTTCTTCTTTTCATTGATGTCAGCCTTTTCCCCTTCCAGTCCCTGCTCCTTCAATAGACAGAAGCACCAAACCTCCCTTAGATCGTTCATTAGCTCCGTTTGACAGAGAACCCTTCACACTAGGTGGGTATGATTCACATTTAATGCATAGTAATAATGATAAGCTGTTATAAAGTGCTTCCTGCATGCGTTTCACATGCACCATCTCATGTAACTATGGCCACAATACTAGGAAATGGAGACTAGTAGAATCATCCTCATTTTACAGATGAGGAAACTGAAACACAAAGAGGTACCTTCCCAAGATCACACAACTACCAAGTGATGGGAGTAGAGACCTAAACCCAGATTTGCCTCATTAGAAAGCTCCTGCTCTCTGCTTCTGGGGGTGGTGCTGCTTCTCTATGTGATGTGTGTGATCTGTGTACAGAAATCCCGTTGTCCTTCAGCCAAGAGGCTTTGGGGTACAGAGAGAGGATCTGAATTGAGACAAGGGGGTTAGGGGAGCTGGTGTCTGCTGCCTTGCCTGCTACTTAGTAGCTCACAGACCACTGGGATGTTAGTTTTTCAGGGCTCAATCTCCTAATCTGTAAGGTGGATGTTCTGTACATAGAAAATGCTTTATAAAATCCCTAAGGTGCTATTCAAATGTCAGGGATGTTTTGGTTTTAGGTACACAATTGACCAAACTTGGGTATACCACAGTCCTTTTTCTTCACAATTTACACGGAATATTCTTGGATTGCAGTTACCTTCATGGGGAGCTATTTTCAGTTCAATTCTAAAACTTAGCTACCATTTATTGAGCAACTACTATGGGGCAAGTGCTCTACATACTGCGAATACACCTACAATATCTCTAATCCTCACACCAACTCAACAAAGGACATGCATTTTTATCCTCACTTCTCAGATGATAAAATTAAGGGTCAAAGAAGTTGAATAATTTGCCTAAATTTAAACCCTCGTCTTTCTGACTTCTAAGTGGGGGCTCTTTTCCACCATATCACGCTGCAGTTGAGGACCCTGGGTTTTAACTTGCTGTGAACTACATGAGTCTGAGGAAGGAACTCTGCAACTGAACGGAAAGGAGCTCAGAATCCCAGCTGCCCCCCACCCCTTTCTTGGCTGTGCTCTGAGCCAGGCATTTAGCTTTCTGTGGCCTCAATCCCTTTTTGTCTGTCAGCAAAATGACTTTCAGTTCTTGGATTTGAGGCTGCTGCTCACTGCTCTTTCCCCGAAGTACATCACAGCTCTGCTGAGTCATGCAAAGCTGTGCTGGCTGTTTTGGCTTGGAATCGTCTGCTATAGAGAGCTGTGTAATTACATGGAAATGAAGACAGATTTGACTTTAGATTCCAACCCTGCTCACTGCCATGAGCCAAGACATCAGAAAAGTGGAACACTGACATCAAATCCTTCACAATCCCCTCCTGACACAAAAGTTATTATTTTAAAAGATTCTTTTTTTCTATATTTAAAAACATTTTTAAAAGACACACTTTTCTGACAATTTCTGTTTTACCCTTGAATTAGGCCCTTTTCTGTGATGTTTTGGAAGGATTACTGACTTCTTAAAATGTTTACACTCCACATGAGACTTTTAACGTACTCAGAGAATATGCAAAAATTGGCAAATTTTAACATACTTATTGGAGGTTCCACCCCAAAGCAAAGTTTCATAAACAGCTTTTATACCATCAAAACTCTCCCCACTACCAGCAAGTTCCTTTTTTTTTTTTTTTTTTTTGAGTCAGGGTCTCACTCTGTCACCCAGGCTGGAGTGCAATGGCACCATCATAGCTCATTACAGCCCCAAACTCCTGGGGTCAAGCAATCCTTCTTCTCCAGCCTCCCAGAGGGCTGGGATTACAGGTGCATGCCACCATGCCTGGCTAATTTTTAAATATTCTGTAGAGACTGGGGTTTCCCTGTATTCACCAGGTTGATCTTGAACTCCTGGCCTCAAGTGATTCTCCTGTCTTGGCCTCCCAACAGGCATGAGCCACCACACTCAGTGCCAGTAAGCTCTTCACAGTGAGGCAATATTCTTATCATGGGCCTGGCATATACTTGGTCCTTAAAGAATAAATCATGTTGTGAAAATACAACTCCACACCATTCGCCATAGGGCATTAGCTGTGCCTGGGTGTGGAAGGAAGGGAAAGAAAGGCGAGTTCACTAACAATCGTCAGCCCATATGACCATATCAAAGTCAAAATAAAAACGTAGAGGCAAATCTCTAAATTTGTTTTATTTAGGAAGAAAGAATTGCAATTTGGGGCAATTGGTCTTCAGGGTCTTCAGTATGTCTGAAGAACATAAAGAAGATTGGAGGTTTTATTGAAAAGAGAAGTGTTACATATCGCTCATTGACAAAGTTCATTGGTTATAGCCAGGCGCCGTGGCTCATGCCTGTAATCCCAGCACTTTGGGAGGCCTAGGTGGGAGGATCACGAGGTCAGGAGATTGATACCGTCCTGGCTCACATGGTGAAACCCTGTCTCTACTTTAAAAATACAAAAAAATTAGCCGGGCATAGTGGCGGGCGCCTGTGGTCCCAACTACTCGGGAGGCTGAGGCAGGAGAATGGCGGGAACCCGGGAGGCGGAGCTTGCAGTGAGCCGAGATCGCGCCACTGCACTCCAGCCTGGGCGACAGAGCGAGACTCTGTCTAAATAAAAAGAAAAAAAGAGACAAAGTTCATGGTTCTGGGGGGCTGGCAAGTTTTGATTGGTGAGCGATGGCAGAGGGCAAATTAATCTTCAAGTGGCAGCAGATTATTTCAGCAACTACCAGATAAAAGTGGTTTCAGGTTACAGCAGGCAGTTTCAGCAGCCAACCTCGCACAGAATCACATTTCTGGAGCAATGATATGTGTCCTGAGTGCTTTTCCCTCTGGTTTCTCGACTGTTTTCCTTGGATGTGATAAAATTCCCAGTTTGTATGATCAGCTTTCACAATCAAGTGCCTGATCCTGCATACAAATTGTCACCCAATTCTTACGGCAAACCTATAGAGTTTTAATCTATAATCTTCATTTTAGAGATGATAATGTTGGGACTCAAAAACCTTAAATAACTTACTCATGGTCATATAGGATTTGCTTCTAGACCTGGTTGAATTCTGTTAGTAATACTTTTATCACATTGAAGACAAAGGACATATTTATTCTAAGGGACTTCAGATAGAATACAAATTAAATTGCTTTGAATAACTTTGTGATGCAGAATTATCAAGTATACCTGGCATTTCTTCAGGGAGCCTGAATATCAACTGTGCTAGAAGAAAAGCAAAACAAACAAATACCAACAAAAACCAAGCAGACAGAAAAGATTTGCAGCATACCAGGAGAATCTCCTGAAATGCTCTCCCCAAGTTAAAAGTTTTTTACAAACTAAGTGGAGTGTTTCATTTAATTTCAAGTGTTTTACAGAACTGGATAAAAATTAACCTCTCCGTGGCAAGTGGGTTTATTTCAGATATGAAAAGAAAACTTAGGCTGCAGAAGAAATACTTTGACCAATTAAAGAGGCATAAAATCCCAAAGAAAACATGAATCCTTTTGATCATCAGTTATATAAAAGAAAACGTTGATTTTTTTTTTTTTAAAGCACAGAATCCGCAATACTACTGGTATGTACACAAAGCTGTGTGACCTTAAATGTAAATGGTCAAGCCATTTAATTTCTCTGAGCTTATAAACTTTGGTGCTCTGTAAGGGACCCTTCCTAGTCTAAAGTTTCTGCTTAAACCCCATCAACCCCCAAAATGCTTTGATGCTTAATCCTCGTCAACCTCCAAAAGGGTTCAGACATAGTTTCATCAAACTGTTTTTAAACCTCATGCTTATGAAGTTCTGAATTCATGGCCCATCTGCTGTCTGTCATTTTTATTTACAGGAAAGAAACCACCGTTTTCTGACAAGGTAAGCTGTGACCTTGATTTTTGGTTTTGCTTGTTTTTTTCGCATCTTGTCTTTATTATTTGAAAAGTGCTTGGACACTCATACATCTTCCCTCATGTCTTGCAGCCCTCAATTCCAGCGGGAAGGTAAGACCGTTGCATCTACTTGAGGGTACACGGGACACTCTGTAGAACTCTGCCTTGGCAAAATTTGTTTCTCACACATCCTTTTCCTGAACTCCACAGGCCTCTCGGGGAGCATTTACCCAAGGTTCAAAAGCCTCCTTTACCACCGACCACGGAAAGACATGAAAGAAGCAGCCCCCTACCAGGGAAGAAGCCACCTGTGCCAAAGTAACTGTCTGGTGTTGCTTGAGCTTGTCATTCAGAGTGGCCGACAGACAGGCTGTCCTGTGCTGGCTCTGCAGTGGGAACCGAGGCTCCTTGGTGCTCCTGGGCTCCATGGTGCTCTGGGGCGGGGTGGGCCTTTTTTTTGCTGTGGCTTGAGGGATGTTCAGGCTTCACAGATTGGCTATGAAGGATCAGGGTCTCTTTGAAGGAAATGGACTCTACTGAGAAATGAGTAGAGCGGCATCTAATCAAAGGCGTGGGATGACTGCTGTTTTTAGAGATTCCAGTCAAATATTTCATTGAGTTTTCCTACCTCGTCATAGCAAAGCCTTCACAGTGCCTAGGAACTGTACTCACCATTTTATTTTTCAATACAGGTAGCAGAGAGGAAATGACTGGGGGAGGTTTTTAGGTCACTGCAAGTGTCTTCCTTACTGCTCAACCACATTTTATAATTGCAGAATACTGAGCTCTGCCTTAGTATTTTTAACTTTGCTATGAAGTAGTTTTCAGCCTATTTACCAAATGGCACACATGTACCTGGGGTTAAGGCCAACCTTGCTGCTTGCAAAGGATACAACCAAGGCTTCCATCTCATTTGTGAATCAGGGATCATAACTATCGCCCTTGCTTGGCTGTTGTGAGGATTAAATTAGGACCAAGGCTAAAGTGTGTGCCAAAAATCTCCTCAGTAATGGAGTTTGATAACATTTTAGTGTAATATTTTTAAAAAATCAAAATAAATGCAACAAACTCATAAGGAACAAAGTTCCAAAATTTTAAATAAACACAGGTTGAGATGATGATGTGTGAAGCAACAAATTGTCCCACTCTCCCCCATCTCCCCAGAGAGGACATGATCAGCCCAGGCAGTGCCGATGCCTGTTGCAGCCCTAAGGCAGCTGTCCACAAATCTGTTTGACTGGCTCATTCATCTGGGCAAAGCGTATCAAGCCCCTTCTGGAATAGTCCCAAAGCAGCAACATTTTCTAATTGTCTTCTCTTTACACCTAGGCGGGCCCTGAGAGGGCTGTTTTAAAACAACAGCAAGGGAGAATATTACTGAAAATGTTTTCGTTTCTTGGGAGAAACAACAGCTCAGTGAAATTTAATAGCTCCTAAAGAGTTAGTTTGCTGACTAAACCATATATATATATGTATTATATATATACGCATAATTATCTGCTGCATTGGTTATGCAGAATAAAGGTTCGCCTAGCTCAGCTTGCAATGACGACGGAACGTTGAGTAACTGGATGTCCGTTCCACCCCTCTCCCCTGCTCCTTGGGGGTTTGTTGCTTCCCATCTTCCCTGGGCTCCGTGGGTTCGATTTCTCATTATTCAATGAAGCAAAACTGTACTCTGAGGCTGGCTCTTGGAAACGCTTCACGCTCAGTTCTTTCTCTTTGCCCTAATTCATTTCAGGCATGGATGGGGAGCAGACAGAAGAGAGAATGTAAGTACAAAATGTCAGTTTGTAAGTGCTTGATACAGGGAAAAGCCTCGTAGGCTCTGAGGAGGTTGGGACTCCCTCCACCTCGGCCTTCGTCCAGCACCTGGATCTGGTCCTGCACCCAGGACACTCTTAAGGACTGGTGCCTCTGTCTTTGGGCCTTGGTCATTGTCTGGAGTCCATCATGCTGTGTTGTTTAGCTCATGTCTCTCTAAGAGCTCCCAGGGTGGCTGGGTTAACTGCAGCCCCATTACCAGGGGCTGGTAATTAGAGAGCGCAAGGAAAAGAAGAGGATAAAGTAAGGGATGCCCAGAAGTTTGGGCCATGCCTAAATTTCCAAGGCTACTGTCTTCCTTTTCAATACTTCCTCAACGTGAAAAAGAGGGGAAATAGCATTTCTTGAATGCCTATCACATGCACATTGCCATGCTACTTAAATATGACCAGCTGTCCCTTGTTTGCACGGGACGCTCTCAGTTTTAGCACTGAAAAGCCCCATGTCCCAAGAACCGCCTTCATCCCAGGAAAACCAGGAGAGTTGGGTATTACTCACTTTACATATGAGTATAATGAACCTATAAGGAAACATCTTTTCTCTTTTACGGAGAGGAAATTGAGGCTCAGAAGGAATAAGATACTCTTTGCAAATTGCGTGCTTGTAAAGAGCCAGGATCTGAGCCCAGATCTGCTGAGTTTCTCTTCACCATAAATCCTCTGAAGGCCATCAGACCCCTGCTCTCATTCAAGGGCTCAGCCCAAAAGTGCCTGCTATTTTTGCAGCTCTGTGCTAGACTCTGCGCTTCTTCCAATGAAGTGCTGAGATCTTATGGAGACAGGCGCACCCGCAACCCCACATGCCAGACAGCATGCAGTCATGGGATGCTCTGTGGGGCTGAGGGAAGAAAGTGTCCCATGTGGCTCAAGGAGCCAGCAGTGACTTCCTAGATGAGGTGAGATTTATGCTGGTCATTGAATGATAGGAAGGACACAGAGTCATTCTTAAAGAAAGCCCATGGGGATTCCCCTCAGGAGTGTCCTGAGCAGGTGGATACCAGTGCCCACGGAGGCTGCAGATGGTGAGAACAGTAGCTTGGCTGGAGAGATAGGGACAAGGCAGAGGTAAGGCTGGACAGTGAGGATAACATCACATTCCAGGTTCCTGGGCTCTGGAAGGATTGACACTTGTGCTTAGGAGAATCTGGGAGTTGTATTTTCTGGAACCAGAGGGGAAATACTTGCAATAGTATTGAAGAGTGATTTTGTCGTGTGGGGTTTGTGAGCCCATGTGCGTTTATTTATGCAGCTTTTTGCTGGGACTCCCAGTTGGCCAACTGAGATGAATGATTTTGACTGTGGCCTTTTTTGCCTTCTCTCAGTGTGTGGTAGGATTGTTGATGGCAAACTTTTATTAAAGAGCACTTAACATAAGCCAGGCACAAGTAGTAACTAATTTAATCCTTTTAACAACACTTTGAGAAAGATGCTATTTCATCACTACAGATCTGGCCTAACTAAACAAGTTCAAGTTAGCCCTTTTGGTCTACTAGTTGGTGGCAACATTTTTTCTCTTTGAACCTCATTTCTTATCTGAGTAGAAGATAAAGTAGTCCCTCCCTTTTCTAATTTCCCAAGGTTGCTCTGAAGATAAAAATGGTGAGGATTGTAGATAAACCTTGTAAGCCACTGTATAAATAAGGTCTTATTGCTCTTAAGAAGAGTGACCATTGCAAAAGAGAGCCAAAAAGAAGGCTGAGCTTTGGTCGGACATATTTGGGGTTGAATCCATCTCTGTAACTCATGGCAAGCTAAGAATTCTTCCTTAGCATCATGCTTTTGTAAAATGAGGATGTTAAATTTTTGGAGGGTCACCACGGGAACTGAATGAAATCTTGTGTATGAATCTTTTGGACACATTGTAGATATTGTCAATATTATTTATATCTTTTAGGCACCTCAGAATTTATTTCATGCTAAGTATATGAGAAGAATCTCATACTGGAATGCCCTTAGATGATTGTTTGTATTAAGAAATTATAAACCACTTAGCAAGTTCTATTATTCTCCACAGTATATTTATTATAAGGATGTATAACTGCCAAAGACAGAAGCAGATACTTATTTGATGGAGAAATACAGTTTTTATTTTAAGAATTGTATTTTGATGATAGCTTAATATCTTTTTTTTCCTTCCCCTTCCCAGGATGAAGATGATGGTACGTTCGGAAACACATTCTTACAGCTTATAACTCATTCTTTCATTTTCCTGCTCAGGCATTCAAACAGAATTGTTTAGTACAGGAACTCCATAGAATCAATTACAAGTCTTAAATTAGTATTAAGTAGACTTATGTCAATTGGCATACCGCATAACTATAGTAAAATGGAATTACTTGGTTGGATTACCAAAGAAGACGAAATTCTTGCGTAACAGTGCAGATTACTTAATCATATCAGAAAATGTAAAATTGCATGCATGATTTGATGGAAAAATTTCTCACATTTATGTCTTCTAACACGCTTGGGTAAAAAATCAGTAACTACCAATGGATGAGATAGCATAAAATTTTGACTTTCATAAAACAAAACTTGTAAATCACTTCTGAAATTTATAAGGTTTCCAGCTGACAATTTTCTGCCAAGTTAACATTTCAAAAGTGAAAAACCAAATAAATGTGTATTTTAGAGTATTATCTAGATCTGCACCCCTTTGTAAATGGATTCTGTGGAGGTTAAGTCATCTAGAAACATCTTGAGAGCAAGGGTCCATCCTACTACTGCCTAATTGGATGTGATCTGCTGGATTTTTGTGACCTCTTTATACTAGCTGTTTCTAACTGGGGGCAGTTATGGAATGTTTCTTAGTGAGAGCTGGGATCTGACAATCATATTCATTGTTTTCTACCTCTGCACAGTGCATCAGAGGCCTTTGCCCCAGCCAGCACTACTTCCTATGAGCTCCAACACTTTCCCTTCGAGATCTGCTAAGCCAAGCCCCATGAACTCTCTCCCGTCCTCTCACATGCATGGAGCATTCTCAGAAAGGTTTGTGGCTCTGTCGTGAAATTCTAGCTGAATATAATGTTTAGGTCCATCTAGTACTGAAGTAATGCCAGGTGGATTGAGAAAGAAGGAAATGATCAAGTTGATAGTAGGGTCTGAACATTTTGGGTCTTAAGACATAAAACCAAGCTGAGCATTTAGAAGGGTGTGTTAATCCACCAGTGTCCTCTGAGTCTCTGCTTGAGATGAGAGGGGTGAGGAATTGACTTCCTCCTTGATCCCTCCAGTAGAATGGGCCTTTTGGTAGAAAACAAAGAATATTTTCACTTTATGAGTTCAAAGAATCAACAAGGATTAAGAAACCCAGTTGGTCTAAGTACTTGAAGTTCATCTGCATCTTGGCTGGGGAGACTGAGAAAATGCGCCTTGTGCTTGGCTGGTGCTAAGAATTCATTGCAGTCTCTGTCCCCCTGTTTTCTCAGTAGCAGCTGTGTTTCTCAGGGCTGGTATGAGGCTGCCCAGGGGCAGAGACATGAACAGGAGAAAGGTCCAGTCATTATCCCCAAACAAGCCCAGGGACAGCCTGTGGTGTTCCCCAAGTCCTCCAGCCCTGTGGGCTCACCTTCTCTCTTAATATTCAAGGAAAGAAGTCAAGACCCTTCCCTAAAATTGTAGAAAACTCAACCACCGACAAGGCTCATCCACCCCTGCCAACTCCTAGCAGGATTCTCACAATGTTTCCTCTGCCCTGCGACCCTCTGCCCCTGAGTTTCCACTGCTCTTCTCTCTCTTCCCCCTGGCCCCTGCTGCCCTGTCTGCTGACTCTCCTGCCGCTTTCCTCCACACTAGCCTGAACCCCATCCTTCATTCGCACAAAATCCCACTTGCACAAGGTTGCCGTGCAGGGCAGGCTTTTCCCAAAGGCTTGGACTGATGGGTGCAGGAGTTGCTGCTCAGCATGGAGGGAACAGACAGCATTTCAGGGGCCCCCTGAGCCCGCTTCCCCACCCCAGCCCTGCAAATACTATCACCCTCTGCTGCAGAGCCCACCTGGCCTGCACTTCCCTTCTCACCTGGCCTGCTCTCTCCTTGCAGACCCTAAGCCTGGGGATTCACTGCTCACCGAAGACATGCCTATTAATATAATTTCCGAGCAAAAGAAAAGTCCTCTGAGAAGAGGACTTCTATATTCTCCCAACTCAAAGAGCTCAAGTTGCAGCCAATGTTTAAAGTAACTTTTTAGTGCCCTTTACACAGTTGAATGTTGTTGTTGTTCTACTTTATAAAGCTTGTTAGACTTTGGCATGGTCCACAGTGGGATGTGGTGAAGTTCTGTCCCTGTGCCCAGCCCCCATGGTTTTGGGGGCAGCAGGGGAAGTGATACCAGATCAAGAAGCTTTTGCAGTCTGGCTTCCCTAACCAAGCTCCCCTATCTGGCCCCATCACCCCAATCCAAATAAATTTTGTTCTTTTTCTGTCTCTTCAGTAACAGCAGTTTTCCACAGAGTGCCTCCCTGCCGCCATACTTCTCTCAAGGTTTGTACCCTGGGCTTTTGTGACCTGCTTCAGCCATCACGCCTTTATGACTGGATCCCTAACCTGTCCCAAAAGCTTTTGACAAGGGTTTTGTTGCTTCCAAAAAGCATCTGATTTCCTCATTCAACGTTTAATTCAGTGTCTGCCGTGTGTCAAGGGCTGTCAGACTGATAGGATAGTACCTAAAACACAACACACACACACACATATATATACACGCCCATACACACATGCACATATACATGCACACGCACACATACACACATACACATATATACATGTACACACACATATACACAAACACACACATATACACACATACACAATACATGCACACACATGCATATACATACACACATACACACATGGACACACCTACACACACTTCACCAGGAAGCCAGCCCTCATCCCCAATCTTCTCGTGCAGAACTTCTTCTCCGGCGCTGTTTCCCTACAGACCTCGGAATCGTGCTTGGCTTTCTCTGCAGTTTTAGATTTCCATGATTAATCTGTCCATGGTTGTGAGTTGGGAGCATGTTCAAAATACAGACTAAGAGAACCTAACCTCACAGATGCTGATTCAGTAAGTCTGGAGTGAAGTCAGGGACCTGTGTTTTTAATAACACCACCTCTGGATGTCCAGGATAAGTATTGGCTTAGGGTGTTCTGCAGCTTGAACGTGCATACAAATCACCCGGGATTGCAGACTCTAATTCAGGAGGTCTGGGATGAGGCCTGAGTTCCTGAATTTCTAACGTATTCCATGCGACACTGTGACTGCTGGTTCATGCACCACTTTGAAAAGCCGGGGCAGGACTAATTTGTGTTTTTTATCCTTAAAGACTTGCAAGTGACAGGCACTTGGTAGGCACTTTAAAAATGCTTGTTGAATGAGCATCAAATGACTGTGGAAAGTTACCCAACTCTAGTAAGTAGATCTTTACCATTCCAGGAAACTGGCTTAGCATTGCCAGATTTTCCAATTTTTTCTCAAGAAAAGTGAAATTATTTAATGTTTAAATGTTGTCTTAAATTAAAAAAAAAAATGCTGTGAAGAACAACAACAAAAAAACCACTTTTTGGCCAGGCGCAGTGGTGCACACCTGTAATCCCAGCACTTTGGGAGGCCGAGGTGGGTGGATCATCATGAGGTCGGGAGATCAAGACCATCCTGGCTAACGCGGTGAAACCCTGTCTCTACTAAAAATACAAAAAATTAGCCGGGAGTGGTGGTGGGCGCCTGTAGTCCCAGCTGCCCAGGAGACTGAGGCAGGAGAATAGCATGAACCCAGGAGGCGGAGCTTGCAGTGAGCCGAGATTGCGCCACTGCACTCCAGCCTGGGAGACAGAGCAAGACTCCGTCTCAACAACAACAACAACAAAAGCCACTTTTTTTGCAGTCATGTTCCATGTGCAGTGTGTGCACAGGCCAGTGTGCATTCAGTAGAAAACTATATTAGTAAATTTGAATTGACAGCCTGAGAATCAAGAGCACATCTAAGGTATTCAGTTGGATGCATCATTCCATAGAGGGGCGAGATCCCACTGCTGACACCAGTGGCACCCACTAAGTTTTCAACGGTTTCTAAGCATTTGAGGTTATGGTGTCCACGTTCACCACATGATTTTCACAGTTTCCCACCCAACCCCTAATTTTTTACAATCCCCAAAACTCACTGTGTTTTGCAAACACACATTTGTGTTATCTTCTTGCCTCTGTAGCCATCTGGGTTCCAGACACATCACAGCCGTATTTTCCAAAGCAAGTTCCACAGATCTCCAGTTTTATGAGTCTGAGATGGAGCTTATTAATGCAAATAGTTAATTATTTCTGGAACATTAGCTTCATCCAAATTGATCCCTTTCCCCCTAAGACTGCCAGGACACCTGGTCCTCGGTCTTCTCCACTGGTTGCTCCAACATCAGAAGGGTAAAAGTTGTGTTGTGCATTGTCCAAAAATCTGTGACGACTCCCTTGAGAGTCTAGATATTAAGGGTGGTAGGCGACTACAATAAAACAGTGTATGTGCTTCTCTGTTGTGAATTATAACTCTATGACGCTGACCTGCAGGTACAGAGGCAGAAAGAGAATCATTTCTTAACTGTAGAACAGCCATGCAATGCGGGCCTTGGTTCTGTTACTCTCCTGTATTGTTAGGTTTCATTCATTCAAGAAGCATTATAAAAGTGCAAGTGTTTGACTACAAAAAAAGTGGGATGGGGAAGGTCTGTCTAGGCACTGGGAACTTGAAGAAGGAAGGTACTGGCAGCTCTGGGCCAGCTTGTTTAGAAACAGGGAAGGAGCATCTTCAATAATCCTGGTGATATGGCTCAGGAGACTTGTTTAGAAACAAGGAAGGACCATCATAAATAATCTTGACGATATGGCTCAGGAGGCTTTAGCCCTTCCAGGTGACTCTCCTCTCCTCAGTGGTGTAACAAGGTAGACATAGTGACAATCCCTGGTGTAGAACCACCAGAAGTACTTGCTAACATGCAGATTTCTGGGCCCTAGGTGCTTGAAAGTCGCCCAGTGATTCTGACTCATGCACAGTAACATTTGGTAACCACAGGTTTAAGTTTTGGCTTTGCCACTGATAGCACATGATTTGCTTAGCCTCTGAGCCTGTATTTCCCCATATGCAAAATGAAGACAATACCTACCTGGTAATGTTGCTGTGAGGATTAAAAAAATGTACACACAGTACCTTACTCAAGATCTGGGCGGAGTTGTACTGAATACATATTTGTTGAAGGTATTAATGAATGATGGATGAATAATTAAGAGAACATTCGACTCACAGAATTTTTCTGTCTTTAACCACAGCCTGGCACACAGAAAATACCCTGGGCAACCGCAATAAACACAACTAAACCTTTCCTGAGATTCGGAAACTTTCTCCTAAAGTTTCAAGGAATTGTAAATGAGAAAAAAGGGAGACATAAGTGCTGAGTAATTAATAGGTGCCCAACACAAACTTCCTGATCTGTAGAGCCTTCTATGTGAGTTGAACAGTTCTACCTGTTTAGTTAGAACAGCAGGTAGCAATCTTTGATTCTAAAAGCTAGCAATATTCTCAAGGTAATTTCATCTTCTCTTGGGTCACTTACATTTCTTTTTGTGGAAACATTAAGAACGTAATTATCTTCATTACTGCCTGTCCCTTCATCAGCTGTTGGGAATCCATTCTGCTGAGATTATAAGAATCTATGAAAGATATCTCTTGAGCATTCATTTTGATGTTCACACTCATTAAAACAATTGTGAATTTTTTAGTAAAGGGATCTAGTCACTTTATATTATGTAACATGCACATTTAGAAAATCACTCCAAGTTGAGGTTCTCTTCTCAAAGTTTTACTGGCATGATTACAGAATGATGCCTGAGTAGCCTCCATGGTTTCAAACAGAAGAAAATTATTTTTGAAGCCCTGGTTTCTTAAAATGCTAACTGTAGGACCAATCGCAAGGGTATTTTGTGTGTGGGGGGGGGCGGGGATGTGTTTTGATAGCAGTAAACAATAGCTTACAGTAAATTAACTTTCGGAATTCTATACTGTTGAAGGCCCTAGCAACAGGCCACCTATCAGAGCCGAAGGCAGAAACTTCCCCTTGCCACTTCCAAACAAACCTCGGCCCCCATCCCCCGCGGAAGAAGAGGTAAGAGAGTATACGTTTTTATTTTTGTTTGTTTGCTTTTTCCCTGGTAAAAGAATCACCAGAAACTCCCACTGAATGTTCTTCTATACTTTTATCTTCCGTTTGTTTTATTTTATTTATTCGAAAAAAAAGTTAAAGGAGAAGATCCAGATGAACAGTATGTTCTTTTTCCTTGGCATTCTTTCAGACTCTTTCAATGGCAAACGTGTGTTTTGCATTAAACGGCAAGAAAAATAATGCTGTTTTTTATGTTTATGACCTTGATTCGTCACTTAACTGCTCGATAAGCCAGTTTTTTTATCAAGCAGGTTATTATGCTAAACTGAAGAAATTACTGTATCTGCATCTTTCCTGATTAGAGGTTCCATACTGTAAGGAACACTTATTCACAGGTATTTTTGCAACCGGCGTCATGATAAAAAGCAGTTCACACAAAATGTCTTCTATTTAGCCTCAGCTAAATGACTCTGAATGCAAATTAAGAAAACAAATGTTTCAAACCTCCTGGAATTGAGGTGGTGATTTATGGAAATGATTACTCAGAGGCTTTTCTTTTCACGTACATCTGTAACTGTAAAATTTATTCAGTTTCTAAAAATTTACATTTTCAGAATTCATTAAATGAAGAGTGGTACGTTTCTTATATTACCCGACCAGAGGCAGAAGCTGCTCTTAGAAAGATAAACCAGGTATTGTGCTATAGTTTATTTTAACATACTTATAAATATTAATGGCAGAGAAGGGAACTGACTTGTCCTGAGTACCCATTACAGGCTAGTAATTCTGCTAAGTGCTGTTGCTAACTGTGATACCGAGGAGACCCATTAGTGCCAGCTTCACAACTATCAGCACCCACAGCAGGGATTCCTAGGTTCAGGAATCATTAGGCTGGCAGAAGAATCTCAAGGCAGTCATTTGACTGGCAGAATCTTAGGAGATTTGATTAATGAAAGAGTTTGTCTTGTCATACGAATCACATGGTGTCAGAAGGAGACTCTCTTTCCCCCAAAGTTCCAACATTGTACCAGTTCTATCTTTCTCTTAACACAGATGTGCCATCCTTGTTGGTGTGAAAGGACCGATATTAAAGAGATGGCAGCAACTTTTTGCTTTTTGCCCTAGACGTTTCTAGCTAGTCCTTTAATACATAACGTCTTGAACGTATTTCCCGTAGCCAGTGCCGAAACTTTACCTTAAATTTATTTATCGGAAATGGGAAAGCAAAACTCTTTCATCTTTCACATTTAAACTCCACACCAGTAGTTCTCAGTAGTAGCTGCACATTTAAATCAGGAGAAAAGGAGTCCTTTCCAATTAATTCTATCTTAATATTAGATCTTTATAGCATTAATATTATGTAGCAGTAATTTATTGAATGGAAATTTAAAGTACAGGACAATCAAAACAGTAGTTTAGCAAATATCAGAAAAAAAGAAAAGAAAAGAGAACATCTGCATTCAATTTTGTTCAAGTGTCTGATGAAGGAAAGACTATCTAGGGATCACAAGGTTTTAAGAAGGGTGAATTTCACGGCATTTGGGTCTTTTCTGACTTTGGATGTGGAAGAGAAAGGTTAGGGAATTAACTCACAGGAATAGTAGGAAGATATATCTTGAGTTAACCAATAAAGTTTTTTATTTCTCCTGGCCTTTTATCCACTCAACCACCCATTATTTATTACTGAACAAAAGATTCCATTTTTATAAGAGACTTTAATGAGATTGACTTGGAAATTTCTCTGATACAATCTCTGTTGCCTTTCTTAATAACAAAATAACTCGTAACACATGGGATCTGTAGCTGTGTGGAGAACTGAATGTTCGTTGAATGACAGGTTTTGCACTCAAGAAGCTGCAAAGTGCAACTGACATGTTTGTCAGATCCCTGGAGGCTGGTCTACTATTCTTGCAAGCAACAAAAATATTGACTTTTACTCTCCCATAATAACAGGAATTTATCTTTTTAGGATGGCACATTTCTGGTTAGAGACAGCTCTAAAAAAACAATAACCAATCCATATGTCCTCATGGTGTTGTACAAAGATAAAGTTTACAACATCCAGATCCGTTATCAGAAGGAAAGTCAAGTTTACTTGTTGGGAACTGGACTCCGAGGGAAAGAGGTAAGGATTTCAAATTTCAACACTTTCCCACAGTCTTTAAATATGCCACTCTGCATGCCTTCATGGAGCAATCTTTGGGAGTCCACGCTGTATGGCAAATTTAGAATTAAATCACATTAGTGAGAAGCCCTTCATTTATTGGAAGAGAAATAAAGCAAAATCTTTACAACGGTTACTTCTGCCACAGGATTCTTTCTTGTATATCTTTTATTCCAAATAATCATATGTATAATTTTCAAAAGCAAGAAAAAGTATGTTAACTTAAAAAAACCTATTTAGATGGTGTCAAAGGCAAGTTCCTGCTATTATTCACCTCTGTGACATAATTTTAATGTAGGTTGCATTTTAAGTTGACACCACCTGGAAAAGAGGAAAAATTAGAATATTTGCTGGGGTGATTATTCAAATACTTGGCTCATTTCTTAACAAAATGGAGCTTTGGCCTTGTGAAGATGGCCAGATTGCCAAAGAAATTCTTCTCTGTTAGGCCAAGGTTTAGATTCTCATGCCGTCACTTTTTGAGTGATAATCAGAACTGATGGAAAAAAACCCTCAGGGCTAGTTTTTTGCAAAGGAAACTAACAACTGAAGGTAATGCCCCAAACAAATTCTAAGTTCAAAGTTCCAAGAGGAGGACCAGCTGAATCAAACATGTCCAGAATGAGAAACAGCTTACCCATAACTTCGGCTTCACATACTTCTGTCATGATAATGATAATGAATAGAAAAAAAATGCATAGTTGGGGTCAAATGTTTGAATTACTGGTTGGCAGTAGATAGAGCTGCACAGACCCTATAGAAGCAGAGGTATTTGCCCTTCAAGATGTATCTTGGTACAGTGTGGAAACACACAAGTTCAGGCCAACCACTCATTGCAGCTCCCATGGAGGCAGGCACCTAGCAGATTAGTCTTCAAGGAAGTGCATTATCCTGTTAGGGTTCCTAGGTGAGTTGTGACCCATGTCTAGAAAAATGAATTAGGCTTTTCCCTCTCTAGCAAGCAATCAAGGCTGGGGCGATCCAGGCTATGGCTGCAAAGACTTGCCTGCTGAGCCCTTATGAGTGTGAAGGTGGCAGTGAGGACACAGCAGAGAGATCAGGAAGGAACCCCTGTGCCATGCTGCATATCCCACCTCTAGACACCATGAACTGTGTCTGACCTCCTGAGTCCTTATACTTCCTAACACTATTAACGACTGGGGGTGAAACAGAGATACAGAAACCGAAACCAAACCCAAAAACAGAGCAACCCGAGGCAAGAATATTGTAATCGTGACTATGTACATGACCCCTTCATATGAAGTTAAAAATATATGTGTTTCAAATTACATATATATATATAAATATATATATACACACACACACACACGCACATATTTTATTTTTTTTTTTTGAGATGAAGTTTCCTTCTTGTCACCCAGCCTGGAGTGCTGCAGTGGTGCAATTTTGGCTCACTGCAACCTCCGCCTCCCAGGTTCAAGCAATTCTCCTGCCTCAGCCTCCCAAGCAGCTGGGATTACAGGCGCACGCCAGCAAGCCCAGCTAATACTTTTGTGTTTTCTAGTACAGACAGGGTTTCACCATGTTGGTCAGGCTTGTCTCAAACTCCTGACCGCAGGTGATCCACCCGCCGTGGCCTCCCAAATTGCTGGGATTACCAGCGTGAATCACCGCACCTGGCCCATATTTTATCTTTTATCTATGGTTTGTTGGATGTTTATGGGAAATTTTTTTTCAAAGTTCTATAGCAGAAATCATTAAACTAATTGCCACATTTACATTTTTTCCCACAATCCTCATCACTTGAAGAGGCAGGATATATTATGCAGATAAAAAACTGAAGGTGAAGTTCCTGCTTTTCATTCCAATGTTGACTCATCTCCCTATCTTGACTCTTTCAGGACTTTCTGTCTGTGTCAGATATTATTGACTACTTCAGGAAAATGCCACTTCTGCTCATTGATGGGAAAAACCGAGGTTCCAGATACCAGTGCACATTAACGCATGCAGCAGGGTACCCATAGCAAGTTATAGCCGAGCAAATGAACCATCCTCCTGCCTCTGTTGCCAACACGAGATCAACCAGCCTTGGTCAACGGACAAACACTTAGGACTGAACTGAACCCCTCCCCATGAACACAAGGGTTTTATCCTTCCCTTTAAAAACAGTGTTTGAAATGAAGACTGTCAAATATCCCATAATTTATTTATTCTTCTTCAATGTTTGTAAAGTGCATAAGTCATGTTCACACTTGAAGTCTAGTAGTGCACTGTAATAATTCATTTTTTAAAAGTTTTTTAATGCCCATTTCAAAATACAATAGTTTACACAGCTACAGAAACAATTTGGGGCAAGTTTTAAAACACTGAAACAGTAATAGTTATTGGTATCACATAAAACTGATTTTCTTACAGCCAAACCTCTGTCAGTCAGAGGCATTCATTAGTTTTATACATGTAATTTGAAAATTACTAAACCTCATTTTCTCAGCAGCAATAATTTAAGAGGCTTCAAAAATATAATTTCACTCTTACTTATTTGGTATTTTTTTCCTGGGGGGATTTTTATGTAATTTTTTAATGAAAAGATAAATGCATGTTGAGACAACTTCTGGGATTAAAATAGTCTTTTGCTTTACTTTTTTGGTTTCCTAAAACAACTTTATTGACTTTTAGTCCATACTGTTATATTTTCATCTTAAAGAAAATTTAAACTACAAATACCAAAACATTTTAAATTTAGGGATAAGACTTTGGTGTATCGTGGGTCTATGTTTAATGAATACATCTGGGGTTAAATTGGCGTTTCTTCACATCTCCACACCCACACTAACCATTACACCTCCCCATCAACCTTCTCTCAACCCCAAAAGCATTGTCCAGGGACATAGATTTTACCAAAGGCTCCCTGAGAGGATGAGGGAGCAACACTTTAGATAAATTTGATCAGACTTTCCTATTAGATATGGCTCTTCTATCTCTTGTTATCCCCCTGACAGCTCTGCCATAAAGTTCCTTCTCCTCATCCTTCCCAAATAGGTTGTATAAGTGCTTTGAAGTAACTAAACTCTTTCCTTCAGTTTACAAATCTCACTTAACAAAAAATATAGGCATTCAGCCAGATTAAAAAACTGGTATTCAGTCAAATAGTGACAATCAGTTGTTCTTCAAGTTTTTCCCTTTGGGACCTTGGTTGTTATTGCACAACTTTTATTAGCAACAATTTTTGGTATCTCTGCTTAATCTGCAAGTTTTCGAAATGGAAAAGAGTATCTTGCATCTTCATTCTCATGAGCTAATAAAAGGGGTATTGGAAGGAATCTAAGAAGTCACCATTTTAAAACTGATGATATGTTAAGATAAGGAGTATGCGGAATGTAGAGACTTTTAACTGGTAAAAATGATGTTTCACAAAATCTCATCCTTAATAACCAGAAGTTCTCAGTTAGGGTCCAAAACTTGGGAGTTCTAAGGCTGAAAACTCTGCATTCATTTACATATCTATACAATAGGCTATTCAGCAAGTGTTTACTTAGTGGCTCTTCTGTGGTAAACAAGTGAGCTAGGTGCAAGGTAATAAGGATAGCATACACCACAGGTTCTAGTATCGAGTAAGCTCAACTTGTCTTGCTTCATCGTATTCTATCCTTACGATTCAAAAGTATCTAAAATGAAGGACCTGATCGATTTCAAAGCAACTATTTGGTAGTGAATCATGTTTATAAAACAAACCAAAGCTCATTTTAAGTCTCTTAGTGGAAAGGGCCATTAGGATTAAGATGTTCTATTCCACGGCTATGACTGAAATCAGTATTGGGAAGCTAATGTTTTCATGACTAGCATTCTCTCTCTGTTCAAGCACTGGCAACTCCTTTTTGCCGGGCCTTGCCTCTTTTGGCCACAGGCCTGTATATGACCCCAGGTGCATCAATCACAGGTGCTCAGAACTCTGCTCAGTGATAAATAGCTTACTAAAGCTGGGTCAGTCAGGGTCACTCTCTGGAATGTTAAACATGAAGCCTGAGACAAGATCTCTCTTTTTTTTTTTTTTTTTTTTGAGACGGAGTCTCTCTCTGTCACCCAGGCTGGAGTGCAGTGGCATGATCTCGGCTCACTGCAACCTCCGCCTCCCAGGTTCAAGCAATTTTCCTGCCTCAGCCTCCTGAGTAGCTGGGACTACAGGAGCCTGCCACCACGCCCAGCTAATTTTTGTATTTTTAGTAAAGATGGGGTTTCACCATGCTGGTCAGGCTGGTCTTGAACCCCTGACCTTGTGATCCACCCACCTCGGCCTCCCAAAGCACTGGGATTACAGGCATGAGCCGCTGCGCCCGGCCAAGATCTCTCTTTTATCTGGGGTCCCCAAAAGGCAATGCTGTACACTTGGAGCTGCCTGCTGCCCTGCAACTATTCCCATTTATCAATTATCTGGAAGAACCAGTCTACAATAGAAGAGAATGAAGCCAACACACAAAAACACAGTAAAAGGATAAACAAATTAGTGGGATCCCTGAAATCTATTCCAACCATGGGCTTCCAAGTCACATGACTCAATATAATGCTTCAGCTGGTTGAACCGTGCTTGGCGTTCACTACCAGGAGAGTTCTGACTAATATGAACTCATACCATCAATTAATAATTTAGTAGCTCTCTTTCAACCTGAGCCAAAATCAAGCATAAGCTAAAGGATAAGCAGTGACCCACGGCCAATTTCCTATGTCATACGCTTGCCATTACTGAAGTAAGTTAAGCCATTCTTCAAAACATTAAACAGCCTTCAAGAACATGAACTGCTTGCTTACAACATTATTTTTATTTTGTTTTAAATTATACATATACAAATTAGTAAACTCAACTCTCCCAAGTATTTGTTACTTCAACAATAAAAAGAGAAACTCGTAACAAATGAGAAATCAGCAGAAAAACTGTTAGAAACAAGGGATATCTCTGATATTTTAGACTCTTCAAAGAGGGGGTTGTTTTCTTTCTGCTTCTGTTAAGTTCTCAGTCTTGACGGGATGATTAAAATGTAGGATAAGGTCACAAAGCAATAACTGGGAGAGCTCTGTAAAACAAAACAGGAGATATTATATTGTAGCACATATGTTATTAAAAAAACTACTACTATTGCTTTAAGTAGCTATTTCTTCCTAGTTCCTAATTTAGTTTTTCCCAAGTGATTAGTGATAAAACCACAATTTAAGTGTGTCTCATTCTGACTTAAAATAAGATTTATGTATTAGAAAATAAGGATGACATAAAAACTTACTAAAAGTGTGCTCTTTAGCCCAACTTCTCCGCTATATTACTAAACTGCAACTTGATTTATACAAATTTGATTTATATGGTTTTAACTTATTTTTACCTATGTTATACATGCATATAGTATCAAGAATCAGATAAGTCTAAGGCACGTTACAAAAAATTGCAGTTCCAATCTCCCAGAGGCAACCAATTTCAATTTTTTTTTTTTGTTTTTTAGGCTCATTTTGCTTTTGCTGCTTTGGTCGTTTCAGTGTGTCTGTTTTGAGTATTGTTATTGGAGGGAGGGGTGCGATGGTGTTTACCTCCGTATCTCTAAATTTTTTGCGATTTTTTTTTTTTTTTTCAATTTTCAGTGTTACCTGCCTCTGACACAGAAGATTAAGAGACAGCTCTTTCACACACCCTCTTCTCTCCCAATATACTTCAGGAAAAATTTTTGCTTAGCTCAATTATCTAATGTTTAAATGTTAATTATACAAATACTCTTCAGAGCTGAGTCTTGTCATATGACATTTTTCCTTCCTGCACGCAATCCACCAGAGTTAATGTGTTTTTTCATCGCTGCAATATCAGAAATAATATTGCTGCATTATCAGAAATGTCCCCCAATTGAGTAAATTTGCTCTTGGGTTATTCAACACCTTAGCTATGCTATTGTTAAACGTCTCTCCTCTCCTGGAGCCTTCTGATTTGCTCCAATATGAACTGATTGCTTATTAGCACTGCTGTACAGTTGGTATCTTGGGAACTCCCTTCACCAATATCCCTGAGACTCCTTTTATCCCTCCATTCTGTGAAGTGCCCTTTCCCCCAAATTCCTGTGTCTCTTTTTGATCTGTTCCCTTGTTTGGTGACACATAGGCTCAGTAACTATCGGAATAAAATTATATGTCTGAAAATTTCTCTACACTAATCCTTAATTAGAAGGTTGACTCGCTATGGAAATCTAGATTGGAAACAATATTTTTTTCAGATTTCCAAAGGCACTGCTGCGTTGCTTTCTAGGTTCCAGTGAAGCTGGAGTCATATGAGAACTTTCAAATGATTGTTTTGTTTTCAGAAGCTTTACAGTTCTTTTTGTTCTCTCAGTAGACTGAAATTTCACAACACTCTGCCTTGGTATGAGCTTATTTTCATCCACTGTGGTGGACTCTTTCATTGTAGAAACTCATGCCCTTCAGCCCTGGAAAATTTTCTCTATTTCTTTAATGAATTGCCCGTCATTCATTGTCTATGTTTTCTCTTTCTAACACTCTTATTTGTTGGATGTTGGACTTCCTTCACTTATCTAATCCTTCTCCTCCCCATCATCAACACTTTCCATCTCTGTTTTGTTTACACTCCAGAGGAATTTCTTCATTTTACCTTTCAACCTATCAAGTTTTTCATTTCTACAGTCACACTTTTAATTTCCAAGAGCTCCTTCTTGTTCTCTGAATATTTTTTATAGTATCTGGTTCCTTTTTCATGGATACAGTATCTTCTCTTCTCTCTGAATATTAATAATTTCTTGAAGTTTTCATCTCCCCTCATTATTTCTGTTTCTTCCTCATTGAATCTGTTGATTTTTTCTCTGCTTTTCATATAAGATGTGCTTCTCGAATATCTGTTGTGTCTTAGTTGCCCATATTTAGGACTGTGACACTAAAAAGACAATTGGAAGTTCTGCACCTGTGGTACTCAATAATGTGGGATGATCTGGCTGGGTTATTTTGTTGGGAGAACCTCTGCTATTAGTATCTTTAGATCTTTTACCTTGGACTGGTCAGATTCCTGAGAGAAAAATCTACTTGGAGGGTATAAATCTGGCTGCCAGTATTTTGGTAGCCCAATGAAGAAAAAAAAATCCTGGGAGTCTTGTAATTCGGTATGTAAACTTTGTTTCAATATCCTTCTTTACAGTATAGTACTTTCCCTCAACCTATGACTAGTGACTCCAGGGTAGATATCCTTGTTTTAACCTCAAGTCTTTTATCACAGTGAAGGGATAGCTGCCCAGCTATGCAGAGGGCAGAAGAGACCTCAGGGATCTACAATTCTTATATATTTAACTAGTCCTCCTGTTATTATTCAAACTTCACCCCTACTTCCAGAAGATTCTGGTGCCACCATGAATTGAGTCGTAGGGGCTATTTTTGGCTTTACCCAACCAGCTTAGGGTTCAGATTTTCGGACTTTGGGGTTCAGACTTGTCTATTTGCTTCTCCATTTGCCTTTTGTTTTGTTATCTCTTATTGGAATCTCTTTACTTGTGGATTTTTGTCTCTTTAAAAATCAGTTAAATTTAAATCTCAGGTCTACCACTGACTAGTTGCTTGACCTTGAAAAAGTTAAATCTCTCTATTTACACATCTGTAAATGCCAATGGCAACAGTTCCTACCTTATACGATTATTATGAAGACAGTTCATTTATGCAGAGTTCTTAGAAGAGTCCTGGATTACGGTAAATGCTGTAAGGGTTGGCTGCTGACATTATTATTTAGGGGATGAAGTGAGGGTGCACAGAGTGTTCATTTAATCCTCTACATTTACCAGAAGTCTACCTTCCTAGTGTAGCTCTACAGGTCCCTCAGAGCCTAACTGCCTGACCTACCATACAATGTCTCAAGAAAACATCTCTCATAGTTATTACATTTTATTTCAGGAAAGATTATTCTCCAAACTAGAACAATTAGAGTTTGGGGGGAATCTAAAGCTTAACTGTTTTAAATGAGTTCAAGCATCCAGAACCATTTATTCATTTAATAAACATTTTTCAAGAATCTAATCAATCGAGCCACGGTGTTAAGTACTAGAAATACCCGTAAGGAGCTTACAGTTGAGCAGGGATAAGAAAAGTAAGGAAATATGCAATTATAAAATAGTATAACGGGTGATAGCAAAGGGCAGAAAGGATAACATGCTGGCTCAAAAAAAGTTTTCCAATGTAAGTGACCTTGACTACTAGTAGTTAACCTGGTGTGTTGGAGATGGGGTATAGCAATGGGATTTCAGAAGGACAAGTATGTGTTGAAGCAGATACAGAAAAGCACTTGTGGATATGCAAATAGTTCAGTATGGCTAGAGCACAGAACATGCAGGAAGAACAGAGTGAGAGACTAGAGAGGAAAAGAGGGGCCTGATCTGAGCAGGTCATATAGTCCATTCTAAGATGTTTAGACTTTATCCTAAGGACAATGGTGAGTCAGTGAGGGTTTTCTGCAGATTGACATTTGAGGCTGGTTTTGAGAAATGATGAATTAAAGGTAGTCAGATTTCTTAATATGCACTGCAAATTTGTGAAATACATAGCATAAAGCACTTCCCAAACTTATTTGGCCATAAGAACATGGACTCTGTTCTACTGTACACCATCTATTAACATCTCTTGAAACAGCAGGGTTCTCAGATCAAAGTCCAGGAAATGCTGTCCTAGGGAGAATACATGGAAAAAGCATAATAGGCACTCACTATTTGGTGCCTAACTAACGGCCACGCCCTCTTCTTCTTGGTGTCACAGCTTGATTTCGTTTGAGGTGTTCCTTTCCCCAGCTCCTGTAGTAAGTTCTGACTGGTCCAAACTGGTCTTGGCAATCCCAGTCCCCTTAGCTGTGGCTGCTGTAAGCATCAGCATATGATGCAAATCTGGCCAATGAAAGGGAAATGTGCTGGAGGGATCTGGGAAAAGACTTATAAAAAGAGACTGTCTATATATCACCACCTCTGAAGGTAATGACCATGAGGAGTGATAAAGAGAGTGAACATGACAGAGCAGAAAGATGGAAAGAGCCTGGTCCCTGACAAAATCTTTAAACCTCTTAATTAACTTTAGGGCTGGGCTACCTTGGATCTTCTTGTTTTTCCCTTATTGTATAAGTCAGGTTAGTTTTTTGTTATATACAGATGTAGGCCTCATAACCGACACAAGCTATCTTTAAATACCCAAGAGTTGTTTTAAAAAGAATAACTACATATTCAGTGTAGTTTTCATGGTTAGAAACAGGACTCTCAGGTGAAAGCAATAGGAGAACAGATTTCAGCTAGCCCGTGAGAAGGAATTGTTTAAAATGGAATGGATTGACTAGTGAGACAGGAAGTTCCCCAGAATAAGAAATGTTTGGTCAGGGATAGATAACACCTAGAAATATTCAATCACGGCCAGGTGCGGTGGCTCATGCCTATAATCCCAGCACTTTCGGAGGCTGAGGCAGGCGGATCACCAGGTCAGGAGATCGAGACCATCCTGGCTAACACGGTGAAACCCCGCCTCTACTAAAAATACAAAAAATTAGCTGGGTGTGGTGGCGGGCGCGTGTAGTCCCAGCTACTCAGGAGGCTGAGGCAGGAGAATGGCGTGAACCTGGAAGGCAGAGCTTGCAGTGAGCTGAGATGGTGCCACTGTACTCCAGCCTGAGCGAGACTCCATCTCAAAAAAAAAAAAAAAAAAAAAAGAAATATTCAATCACAGAAGTTTTCTTGGGATAAAATAACAGAATATGTCTGTGAGGTGAGCGACTAAACATCATGACCTATAAGGTCTAATCCTAGTATATGAATCTGTTTAAAATGAAGAAGCTTTAAGTCACAGAATCTAATTTATATTTTTAATTTGGGATGAACCTTAGGGGCTTAGTAAGAATTCATAAAGACAATGAATTTTGCTGAATGTGACATAGTCTTATAACGGTGTGTTGAAGGGAAGGAAGGGAAGTAAAATTTACAGAGGTTAGACAACCTGATAAGCTTGTTAGTGTCAGGGATGGGAATTCAGGTCTGCTAACTCCAAAGTCGAACATAATTCATCTTTAGAGATCTAGTTCACTTACACTGAAAACATTTCTTAAGAAATAGAGAAATCCTAACTAGTGGGCAAAATTTATTTATACCCCAGCAGAAACATAAATTGGCTCTACCATTTATTTTATAACAATGACATGCAAACATTTTAGTGATTCAATACTTACCTTTTATCTTCTTCAACTCCAAAGAAATTGTGTTAATATTTTTAATTACTTTGTCCACATTTAGCTTATGATCAGTAGCACTCTTATTACCCATCTGATTTTAAAAGAAAAACAGAAACAATGTATATATCAGTATTTATGTGTACTTTTAAAATATTTACATTTTCAGTATTTCTATAAATCCGTTATTTCAGAAATAATTATAAAACAAATCTTTATAAATGGTAGAAATCTAACATCAAAAGGCATCAATGTTATGTAATATTTTTCCAACTGAAAACTCCAACTGGAATTCGTAGGATTCCTCAATCAAACCATATCCACAAGAGAGGGCTTACAATAGAAATAAATACGTCCCCTTTTCAGAAAGTCTCAGCCCTTATAAACTACCTTACAATTTAGCATTTGTGTTAAGATCTTCTCTAATTTTGTTTATGTAAGTCCATGTTTTTTTCTAACTTACTTTTGAATAACAGGGCCCACATATGATTTAAGTACACATTGAAACTCAAAAAGAATTTGATTATAATTCGTTAAGAGGGTAACTCAATTATAATCCACTAAGAGGGTAGCAAATGGCTAGTTTGGTTTTGGGAGTTAGGGTAACAGACATTTTGATTTTGGTTAACCGAAACGTATAAATCAATGCATTACTATGTTATACAGTACCTGTATATAACCAATTGTGTCAGATACAAACATACAGAGAGGTGGTTCACTAGAAACTAGTCTTAAGCTGTTCAGTCTCTCAAAATGACTTGAAAAACTTGATCTCAATTACCATACACAACTCCAGCAGTGGGAAAGGTAGGCATTTGTGGGTCAACCCGCTTCTCCAAAATAATGAAAACAAACTAACCTTTAAGTCAGTTCTTGCCTCTACCTTTTCCTGAGCAGGGAGAATTTCTCCAATTTCTCTCATTTCAGAGCCACTGTAAAAGAACTAATTTTGTTTCCCAGACATTAATAAAATGTGCTTTGCATCTACCCCCAAGACCCTATTCTCCGGGATGTCAGTTATCTTCCCTGGGCATGCCAAACCAAGAGTCAAGTTGGAAGGAAAAAGATGATATTTTAACATGGGATGGAGTGATGGAATTAAAGAACTTCAAAAACGAGGGAAAAGTTTTCTAAAAAGAGTAAAGTAGAAACTAAATGGTTTTAGAGCCCAAGACAGCGGCCTCTCTCCGCTCTGGGGTCCGGTTCTCCAAGGCCCTCGAGTGCCCAGCGGGTGGCTGGGGTGAGGGCACAGCAGCATGTGGCTGGGACTCGACTGGAGGCAGGACAGGGTTGGGTCAAGCCCTCCCCAGGGAGCTCGGCCAGGCCACTACCTAGAAAGGAGAGGCAGCTCCAACAGCAATCCACCGGGAGTGGGGAAGCGGAGACCAGGCTGTAGGGGCCGAAGGAATGGGGGGTCAGAAGCCAGGATGCCCCAACTCAAGGCCTGATACCACTAAAGCGCCATCTCCCGGCCACAGGACGCCGCCCAGGCCCTCAGCCCCGCGGAGCCATCGTTAGCACCGCAGGTTCTACTCCGAAAGCCCAGCCTCCCCCTTGGCCCAACCGACACCCAGGAAGAGCCCCAGATCTTTGGGGCCCTCAGCGACCCAACCGCCCATGAAGACCCCCCAGATCTTTGGGGCCGTGAGCAGCCCAACCACCCGCTCAACGGCCAAAGATGGAGTCTGAGGCACCTGGAAGTTTCCACAGTCCTCGCCCTCCCACACAGGATTTGGAATGAACCTTAGGGGCTTGCTAAGTTTCTTGCCAAGTGGACAGGATTAGGGCAATGTAAAATGGCCTCAGAGTGACTCTGGCCTGGGGAGAGACACCAGCCGCCCGGCCCACCCAGCCAGCTGCCCCCTTCTCCGCCCAACCGACACCCAGGGAGAGGCTCCGAGGCCAGCCTGGCCCACTGCCTCGCGGGGTGTGAGGCCCCGAGGCCAGCCTGGCCCACTGCCCACCCGTTGGGTGGTGGAAGATAGAGCCTCGGGCAGCCTGGAAATTTCAGCGGTCTTCACCCTCCCAAACCAGATCCGGATCCTTCAAGACAGAGCAGCTGTCACTACCCACCCAGCCAACCGTCACCGAGGTTCTGACAGGAGCAGGGAGTCGACTGGGAAGGCGAAGAGGCGCCCTCTGATTGGCCAGCTTCTCCGCCCGCGGCATCCTGGGAGTTGTAGTCCCAGGCAAGGCCCCTACGGACAAGGTTCTGGATACCGGGTTACGACGGACTCGCGCTGCCACTTGGGCGGAAAAAACACTGACATTCCCTGCCCGCTATGTGCCAGGCCTTTGCAACCCTTATCTCCATTTAAGTTGCACAAGATAGCGGTAGCGTTAAGTGCGGACTCTGGAATAAAGCCGCTTGGGTTTGAATCCTATTCTGTCACCTGCTTACTTGTATAAATGCAGATAAGCGATTAACCATTCAGAGTGCAGATGTCCTCACCTATCGTGTGGAACGGTAATAACTGCCTTCTAGTATTAGTTTGAGGGTTAAGTTAGATAATGCATCAGAGGTGCTTGGCAGATAACAAGGGCCCAGAACTGTTAGCTATTATTATTCCTATAACATTTTATAGGAATGATAATAGTAAGGAGTAGCATGAATAAAGAGATGGAAGGTGGTTTTTTGCTAAGCCGAGAAGATGGGATTCAAGCCGTCTTTTGCTTGACTCCAGAGGAAATCTCTGCCACTGCAACCTTTGAGGCAGGCCCAAAGATTTTTCTTCGTGCTCTGAGAAATTGAGGAGTTTAGGCCTTCAGCACAAGGTGCTATACGACAAGTGTTCGCTGTGTCTATGCCTCCCCTATAGTACACACCAGCCTCTGGAACCATCACCTTCTTGAAAGCCCACATCACAATTGTTGGGTATTTTATATCCAATTTCCTTCACTTTAACACTGCAGAATTTGTTGTCGAATGCAATTACCTAGATGAGGAGGGACAGAGGAGAACAGAGCTTAATGATAACCAGTTGTATGATCTTAGAAAAGAATATCTTCCTTATTCTGAGTCTCCGTTTCCTCATTTGTTTTCTTATGAGAGGGGTGGGCTAAACCAGTAGTTCCTAAATTGTACTCACTGCTGGGCCACTGTTAAGATTCTGTGCTTATGGCACTCATATTATTATTACCTTCTCCTAAACACCTTATTTTCTCCTGTGGTTATCTACAGGGAGTTTCTAAAAGTGAAGAAGTTTTTAATGATAACCAGCTTCATAAAATACGAAGCTATATTATTACCTTCATATTTTAAATCTACTTATTTTTAAAATTTAAATCTACTTAAAAATATTTACATCACTAATGTTAAATAGAATAAAACACAAAGTCAGGCGAGGCACGGTGGCTCACGCCTGTAATCCCAGCACTTTGGGAGGCTGAGGCGGGTGAATCACGAGGTCAGGAGTTCGAGACCAGCCTAGCCAACATGGTGAAACCTCGTCTCTACTAAAAATACAAAAAATTAGCTGGGTGCAGTGGCAGCAGCCTGTAATCCCAGCTACTCGGGAGGCTGAGGCAGGAGAATCGCTTGAACCCGGGAGGCGGAGGTTGCAGTGAGCCGAGATCGCGCCACTGCACTCCAGCCTGGCGACAGAGTGAGACTCCGTCTTAAAACAAACAAACGAACAAAACTCATAAAGTCATTGGAAAAATAAAGACAGTGAAAATAAGGCATATTTTAAATCATGTATATATGCTCGCAGCCAGATACAGTGTTTTCTGCAGCCTGATCTTTTTTGTTAAAATGGGTTCTTGTTAAGTGTTAGAGAAGTGTTAAAGACAGTCTAGCACAAACCAAGACTTTCTTCTTGATATAATTAGAATGACTGAAAGAGTTAGAAGAGGAATACAAATATGGGGAGAACCAACATAGGGTAAAGCAACATTTATTTCCTAAATTAAGGACATTAATAATATAAAACCAAGCAAAAAGAACTGTCCTCGTTGTGTAATAAAAGCAAGGATAATTTAACATCAAAACAGAGGGAAGAAAATAAAAGGAAGAGGGTCTTAACTTCAGAAAAAGACTAGCTTGACAGAAAGCTTACAGGATATATCCTTTCTCCCCCTCATTTATTTTGATGATGAAGAAGTAAAAACTTCTTCACTTTTAGAAACTCCCTGTGGATAACTGCAGGAGAAAATAAGGTGTTTAGGAGAAGTAGGTGGGTGGAGATAGCATTAAGACTGAGAATCCTAACAATCAAGTGATGGGCACTAGGGTTGGCAGGATGGAGCATCCCCTTGTCCCAAGCACACTGAACTCATTTTTGGGTTCATTGAGTGTTTGCAGGAGCTATCATAGCTCTACTACCTGTGAATTAGAATCCACAGGATTTTTTTTGGCAGAATCTAAAGGTCTTGGATCCATCCAAAATGCTGACTGCTTCTTATGAATACATGCAAACTACTGCTATTTGGAATATATCATCATTAAGCCATTAGTTATTCACAAATAAAAATCAACTTTGTGTTCCTTTTAAATAAGAGTTCTAAGGAGGAAAAAAAAGAGATTAAAAAACTCAGAAAAAGATAGATTTAATAATGTATTTCTCTCTATAAAACTGTCTTGGAGCAGTAATGACTAATTATTGCAGTGTTTTCTCTCCTTAAGTAACTATAGATTTTGTGTCTTTGGATTATTTTTCCCCCCTAATAAAATGAAAGCTTAAAAGCATGGTTTGCTACTCAGGGCTAGAGACTGTTACAGCTAAGGTCCTAAAAAAAAAATCTATCTTCCTTAATAAGTTTGCAAATACAACACTATACTGGAACCCAATACAGGTTGCAGTTGTTGATTCTAATGTTAATCAAACAAAAGGATTTAAAAACTGGTAAATGCCCCCATAAAGAGAAAAAGGTGCTGCAGACCAGCAAGGTGATCAAGCATTTTATGGAGTTGCGTGTGTGCACCTTGGCTAATTTTATTACAGATTCTTGACATAAAGTCTTCATTTCCAGGAAAACAAATAGAGTAAATTATCTCACTTCTTCCACTAGATCTCAGGGTTCCCATTTTCCTCCTGTCCATTATCAATTAAGAATGCTGGCCTCTGTGTCTAGGGACTGGCTCCCTGCTGGAGCATCAACCCCCTTCTGAACCTGACTTTGTATACAACCCCTGTGTGCACTAATTTGGGAGGCAGCAACATAAGCACGCGTTGGATCATTACCTGGGGAGCATGACCAGCATTTGAAAGTTTAAGCAGATTCCTGTGTATCTGAACAACTATTGTGTTTCCCAAAGTCAATCACTTAAGGAAAGCAAGAAGCACGCTGACTTCTGCTACCCTGGTGTGAACTAAAAGCTGGAGTCCTTGTCCACTGTCTTCTTCGAGTAGCTGATGTTGTATTATCCATTTTCTTATTATCCATTTTCTTTTTCTATATCATCCATTTTCTTTTTCTTTAAGAGAAACACTTCTGAAACACAAAAGGATATCATTAATGAGCATCCACATTGCTCCTAGGTTAACTGGAACGTTTTCACTTCTAATTAAGAAATTACAGTTCTGTATCAATATTTCCCTCTGAACAGGGTCATGAGATGTAATATAGAACACGCAGTTAAATTTGAGTTCCAGAGAAACAACAGATACTTTTTTAGTATAAGTATGTCCTGAATGTTATATGGCCCCCAATTATACTCAAAATGTATTCGTTGTTGATCTGAGATTCAAATTTAATGGGAAATTCTGTATTTTTATTTGCTAAATTTGGCAACTCTTTACCCTAAACACTTCAGTCCTGAAGAAAGAAAAGCAAACAGTGTGAAACTTTGTAGATTCAGTAAATATGAAAGCCAAGAGAATGTTGAAGTTTTCCACTGTGATGTCCAAAGTAATAAAACAGATACACTTACTGTGCCGGAATCTGGCTGTCCTCCTCCGTCAGCGTCCCTGGAATGCAAGAGAGAAGCTAGGTTTTTGAAACAGCAGATGGAAGGAAGCTGACAGTATTCAACATGGCACTGTGTTTTGACAGTTGCTTGCTATGCCTTTTTGTCTGAAAACTCTTTGTGCTTGGCTTTTTAGAAGATGCCTTCATCTGGCAAGGCATATTTATGATACAATTTGTGTTAATTTCCAGAGATCCACCAATCAGAGAATACCTGTCTGTTCCAAAATAAAATATGTTTCTAATTCTCTCATGTCAGGCATCCATTCCCCCATAATACCTCCTCCGATTATTAAAGACATAGATCCTGGTGGGTGTCATTTCCCTCTGGGCATTGCCCCACACCCCTACACTGTGCCCTCATCAGCATCCAGGCAATGAAGAATGAGCATCTTTATCAAAAGACATATTGTGTTCATGAAGTCAATTCCTATGGAATATAAGGGTGTACTCACGTTTTGTTATGAAAAAAAGAATGCATATGTGCATAAAAGCAAATCTGGAAGCGTATCTACCAAAATGTTTACAATGATTGTTAACATTAATGATAATGAGATTTGAGGGTGATTTTATTTCTTTGTGATTATTTATTTAGCCTAGTCATAATTTTAACCCCATCTCCTTCTCTATATTTTAACCTTGCAGGTCATTTCTCAGCATGATACATCAATCCCTTTAAAGCAGAGCTTCTCAGACTCTGCAGCGCACAACTTAGGGAGCTTGTGAAAATGCAGATTCTGGGGCCCACCTCAAAGACTCAGCTTTAGTGAATCTAAGGTGAGGCTCCCTGAATCTGCATTTTTAATTCCCTGCCCTCCCAACTCCTTCTGCGTTAACCTAGGAGGTCTTTGGATCATGTTTGAGGAACACTGGCTGGCAGTTTCACTGGGCATCTTACACAAGTCTCAAACAATGGGACCGTGATTGAAATGTATTTTAGTTACTGATGCCAGAATTCAAGTGGGTTTTTTTTTTCCCTAAGTACTTATATAATTTACAGTCATCAATAAGAACCTCTTAATTAGGAAAAAATGTTTGGGATAGAACACCCCCCACCCCAGCCCAGCAGAATATGAAGATTCAATGTCTATATTCTCTAAAGTGAGAAGGAGGAGATGGGTATCCCAGTTTCAAATTCTTTCTAATTTAGGTCTTTATTTCTTCTATTTCCTAGTAATTTTATTTATTTATTTATTTATTTATTTATTTATTTATTTATTTAAGACAGAGTCTCGCTCTGTTGCCCAGGCTGGAGTGCAGTGGTGCAATCTCGGCTCACTGCAACGTCAGCCGCCTGTGTTCAAGCAATTCTCCTGCCTCAGCCTCTGGAGTAGCTGGCATTACGGGTATGCGCCACCATGTCCGCCTAAGTTTTTTTTTTTTTTTAGTAGAGACAGGGTTTCACCATGTTGGCCAGGCTGGTCTCAAACTCCTGACCTCAAGTGATTCACCTGCCTCGGCCTCCCAAAGTGCTGGGATTACAGGCATGAGCCACCACACCTGACCGTATTTTACTTTATTTTATTTTTTGGTCTCTAGTTTCACTTGCCATCATAATGGAAAGTCTAGCTCTAAGATCTGAGATGTTCGATGATTTGTAAAATATTTATGTTTTTGTGTGTCAATTTCCATACTCAAAAGCCCTCTCTACTCCTGCTTCTACTCCTACTGCCCTGGTCCTGCCCTGGGTTGCAATAACATCCTTCCTGTCTGCTCCCACCACCTACCACCCTTGTCCCTAAGAGCCACTCTCCATGCTTCAGCCTCTAGTGGGAAGCTTTTTAAAACGTAAATGGAATTGTGTCTTTTCCCTGCTTTAAAGCCTCCCAGGGGTTTCCAGTAATAGAATAAACACCGCACTCCTGACCCTGGTCCGTAAGGCCCTACAGCTCCAGACTGCCTTCCCCTCACTCTCCTCTCAGGCCTGGCACAGGCCGGCAGTTGTTTGGCATCTGTTTCCTTCTGAGCCTGCCATGATAGCTCCTTGTTTTGCTTTAGGGTTCAGAGAGGCCTTACTCTGATATCGCCCCATCCTCTCTCCCAGCCCCTTCTGTGTTTCCATGCAATACTTGATATAATTTGTTATGCTTTATTTATGTTTCTGTTTACTTTTTGGTTTTGGTTTTGACCTGGCTTTTTCCCTATAATATAGTTCCTGTCAAGGGCAGGAACCAAGGGTCTAGTTCACTGTGCCTAACACAATTCCTGGCACATGGTAAGTGCTCCATGCATCCTCGTTCAGTAGCTGAATGAATGCAATGGACCCTGCTATAGTGGTATCCTGGACAGTTGGAGACACCCAGATGCAAATTACCCCCAGACACCATGATGGACTCAACAAAGCTCTGAGGGCAGAAGTCACACCTGCATGCCTTCTAGGTCCTCTGAGAGAAGGACAGACAACCCCCATGGTGGCCAGGGAGAATGTGGGGCAGTGACAGCAGTCCAAACTAAAGGCATTCTCCTTTCATCCCGTCTGCTTTCTGATTCTGTGGCACAGACCAGCGATCCAATAGAGCAGTGGCAAGCCGACTCAGTACTGTTCCAGAAGGCCATTGCAGGCCTGGAAGCTTCCACACAGCCCCATGTGGGAGGGATTACCCAACCCTGGTTTCTGATAAAAGAACTATCTCGGCTGTGGATCATCATTTGAATAAAAAACCAAATGACTTAGGATCTGTCCAAAATGAAGGATGTTTTAATACTTTGTGTGTAAAAACACTGATATTTTGCTTCTTTTTTATTAAACAGATTTTATTATTTTTCAGAATCTTGTCAGCATAATCATTTTATGGGTGGATGAAATATTCAGCCCTGCTGCTGCAGGAGTTCCTTCACAGCAATTACCTTGTGGCACTTTTGCTGTAATTAGGTTTTCGCCTAGGATTTTTCCCTGGGTCTGGGTAATAAATGAAATATGACCAGAATTTAAATTTGTCAATTACAAGCAAGCATAGTGCGTAAACACACAACAGAGCCATGAATTCCAAACCACAGGCTGTTGCTGGGGGGCAGATGCTCGGAAAATTAAAATGGAAATAAAACTACTGACTGGAAAACGAAAAGTGGCCCCCAAAGAAAGCAAATCTCCCCTAACGCTCATGCCTGATTCTACCCAACTGTGCGAGCTCTTGACTACAAATTCTTAAGCGTGAAACTGACAACTCAAGAAGCAAGCAGGGATTTGCATTAAAACAGTCTACGCAGGGCTCTGATCTCCTGCCTTATGAACTCCTGTTTCTTGAGGCCAGATCGAATGGTTTTTGGACATAGTGGGCCAGGGTTCCGTGGTGCTGACGTTCTCTCCAAGCTGCTCAAGGACTGACAGAGATTTGGGCACAGGATCAGCTTTCAGCAGCTGCTGTTTCCTCTGACCTGACTTCAGTAATTGCTCCTATGGGGCCCTCTGCTGACCATCTTTTGCAGAAAGGAAAATCCTAGGGATCTGCACTGTTGGAGACTTTCACAAATCATCTGTTTCATTAAAACAACCACCAAACAAAAACATTTTTTTTTTAACTTTCATGTATAAGAAGCCCTAGACAAGGGAAAAAGAAGTCGCAATTTTATAAACTTCCCAAGTGCCATGCATTTAATATTTATACAACAAACCTTTCTTGAGCATCTCTTGTGTATCAGACACCATGCTAAGTTTGAGGCATGTAGTGATGAGCTGTGGAGTTCATGGTCTGGTGAAGGAGACAGCCTGGAATCCACACACCACACAAATGCATATTAAGTGACGATTCAATTAGATGCTATCAAGGAAGGAAGGATGTCCCAGTGGGGACAGTGACACAGCTGGGGCAGCTTTCAGGGAGGGCTTCCCTGGAAAGGGAACATTTGGGCTGAGATGAGAAGGAAAGACATGATAGGCAGAGGGAACAGTGTGTTTCAGGCCCTCGTGTCAGGAGGCATCCTGGCAGATGGGAGAGCTTGAAAGAATGTCATCAAGGCAGGGGTGCAGGGAGCGATGGGGAGCCCAGGGCAAGATGAGGCTGGAGAGGGACTGAGAGGGAGCCCAGGGCAAGATGAGGCTGGAGAGGGAGTGAGGGGGAGCCCAGGGTGAGATGAGGATAGAGAGGGAGTGAGGGGGAGCCCAGGGCGAGATGAGGCTGAAGAAGGAGCAGGTGCCAACCACGCTAGGGCACAACCCTGGGGGCTGTGTAGAGGGTTATGTTCTCTCTCCTGATGCCTGTAGGAAGCCACTGAAGGGTATTAAGCAGGTGACAAATGGGAATGGTAGTGGGTGATATGCTCATAATTGGGGTTTAAAAAGGTGACCCTGGCTTCACGATAGAGAACAGATTGGACAGGAGGAAAGAATAGATATGAGAAGTCCAGTTGGGAGTGTACTGCAGTCATCCATGGGGAAGATGATGGGGCCTTGTTTAACATGTTGGCAGAAGAGATAGAAATGACATTAGAGAAATGTTTAAAAGTAGAATCAGCATGGACTCCGTGATGGGTGACACCTCGTGATGGAAGAATGGGATGCTAAGCATGGCCTATGTGATCTCATTTAATTGTGAGAGCCTTGGAAACAATTCATATTCCCATTGTATGCCTAAGAAAATTGAGACTTAGAAAGGCTCAGGGTTGGACTTCAGATTATTCAGCTGGGAAATGACTGGACTTTATGCCTTATAAGCCAAAAAATATCTGAGGCAGATCTCAATCAGTTCTCAATACTTCAGAGGTTTATTTTGCCAAGGCTGAGGACACAACGGGGAAAAAGAGACACAAGCCACAGTCGGATCTGCGGCCCTATTGCTTCCGAAGAGAATTCTGAGGGCTTTGATATTTAAAGGGGAAAGTGGGTAGGATGAGAAAGGGGAAAGAAAAAATAGAGGGAGGTATGGTCACATTCGACATGTTGTAGTGAAAAGGAGGAGGTAGAGGGAATAGTCAATTACATGTTTGTCTCATGCTCAGCAAATCTGCACTTTACATAAGATAAAGTAAACATGAAGTAGAGGAAGTGGTTAAATGCACATTTGTCTTGGGGTGGGGAGTGGGGACAATTTCTAGTCTCCTCCTGTCCCATACCCAGGAAGATAAGCTGTTAATTTACATCGTCAGGGAGAGGAAGGCCTCCTGTGGAGACACGCAACCTTCTATCTGTAGCTATCAGTTTGGGAACACAAGCAAAGGCAGGTCTTTTTGTGTTTGTCTTTTTGTTTTTGTTTTTTGTTTTGTTCATGACACAGATTCCAGGATGAACCTTTCCCTTTGGCACTTTGTATTTGGGGATCCTGAGATCTTATTTTCCTTTCATAGCCTTCTACTCCTCTGTATTGTTTCTAGGGTTGCATAGGACATTTGCTTAGAAACTCTTCTCCCTGCATCTTTTCATCTATCCCCTCCATTCTTGAGACTACCCTGAAAGGTCTGCCATGTTTGTTTTCCAATCTGTCTCTCCCACTAGACTGAGCTTGTTGAGGCCTGCAGTTGGGTCTAGTTTGCCTCTGTTCTGCAAGTGCTTAGTTCAGTGCCTGGTTCACAGTGAGATTATTTACTGAGTGACTGAGAAACTTTCACCAGTCTCCTAAAGAAGACAGACATTTAGAGGGCAGGGTGTGTTTAAATTTTTCTCACTGGCCTAATTCTCTCTTGTACCCAGACCACAATTTTGGGATTTTTGGCTGGAATGCCCAAAAAGGACTTTTAAGAAGGAACTGGAAGTTTCTAGAAGCCTAGTGTGGCAAAACAAAACAAAACAAAACAAAGAAAACTGGTTTTAGAATCATGAGGCTCTGGATCTAAATCCTAGCTCCTCAATTAATGAGCTGTGCATCCTAGAGTTACTTATCCTCTGTAACTCTTCAGGGTCCTCATGCATAAAATGAGGATAATTTGAGTAGCTGTATTTAGTTAATAGGGCTGTTGGGAGGATTGCATTTGATCTGTGCAAAGGGCTTGGCACATTAATATATGAATTCTCTGTTTTTGTAGAAAAGAAGGATAAGAATTTTTATGGCTAGCCAAGAAAGTGGATGGGGCTGGGAATTTGTCTCCACTTGACCTTAAAGTTCCCCTCACTTACTGACTCCTCTTCTTGTGGTTTATTCTAGAATGAGGAAAGAGAAAGTTGGCTCTCTGGGGGTCCTCAACAAGCTGACAGATGTCCCTTAAGGCAGCTTTCAACAGAGAGCTCTTTATTATTATTATTATTCTTTGTGATTTACAGTGTGTGTCTATAAGCCTCTGGGCACAATCATGGAGCAGGAATGGAACTAATAAATTGGATCTGTTTCCAGCTTAATTCATGGCTCTGACAAAAATAGAAATTGAGACAGGTGGGAGAGCCTAAATACACAAAGTGTCCCTATGCCTAGGTTCTCAGGTGCACGAGGCTGCAGGCAGAACACTCCCCTGCCAGAACTGCAGCTGGTACAAGACAGATCACATAGATGGAGCAGAGGAGACGTGGACACCCCAGAAAGCCACAAATCTTTCCATTCCGAAACTGTTTGACTTAAGGATCCAGGCCTCTGGGATAATAGATGCATGGGTTCAAATCCCAGCTGCACTGCCTATTTCTATAAGCTTGAGTAAGTGGTTGAAGATCACACAGCTGGCTATTGCAGTACTGGATTCAGAGGCAAGACTGATCCCAAGCCTGTGGTTTTTAACCATTATATGTATTATGTTGTTTATGAACATAGTTTGTCATATTATGATTGCACAACTGTGAATTAATTCCTTCAAATGAATGCATTGTATGTGGAAGGAACTCAAGAAATACAGGCTGAAAGTTTTGCTCAGATTATTTCCCCCCCTGAAATTCCTTTGCTCCCTCAATTCCCAACCACAAAACAATTACATTAATCACTAGAAAAAGCATTTTAGAGAAATGCATCTTAAGATCTTCATGAATTATCAAATTCACAACCTAAAGATAAAGATCCTGGCTGTCTCTCAACTCTTATTTTCTTCCAAAGCCATGAGCTCCCTGGACAAACCCTCACGTCTTCCATTAACTGCAGCCTGTTCTTTTCCATTATCCTAGACCCACTTGTCACAAACTAACAGGATGTTGATTTCCCAAGTTGCTCCATAGGTGCTGCAGGGTCAAGTGGTGGTGAAATGGGAGAGTGGGCAGTGGTGGGACTCCCTCCCTTCCTCCATCCCAAGGGCAGCAGGATTCAAATTCTCACATCAGCCAGGTGCCAACTGGCCATGCCACTCATTAACCTTTGGGGTGCTTTCCCATAGTCAAAGCCAGCACAAAACCAGCAAACGCCAGGAGCCCACCACAGTATTGCAAATTCCCCATGGGCCATTCCTCCACCAACGCCAGGCCCCATCCTTATTGGGTCACAAGCACCCTCTTCACATTTCCAGGCTTATATTTTATCATAGTTAATTTATTATTATTATTATTGTTATTATTACAGATTTTGCGATGGGATCTCACTCTGTCAGTGGTGTCATCACAGCCCACTGAAGTCTGGAGTACAGTGGTGTCATCACAGACCACTGAAGTCTCAACCTCCTGGGTTCAAGTGCCTCAGCCTTCCAAGTAACTGGGACCACAGGTGCGCACCACCATGCCCAGCTAGTTTTTTTAGTTTTAAAATTTGTATAGGGAGGAAGCTTTCCCATGTTGCCCAGGCTGGTCAATTTGTTTCTTTTAATGGAAATTTCTCCTAGTTACAAAACCAAAACCATCACGGAAGACTCAGAAAAGCACTCAAAAAGAAAAACAGAAACATTACCGGTAATCTCTCCACTCAAGGAATGTAACTGCTAACATTTTGGTTCAAAACCTTCAGTCATTTTTCCCCTTTTGTTGTACAGCTTTTGAAAAAGGATTTTTCCTCCAAATGTTCTTAGGTTTAAGAAAAGGGGAGAAGGCCGGGCGCGGTGGCTCAAGCCTGTAATCCCAGCACTTTGGGAGGCCGAGACGGGCGGATCACGAGGTCAGGAGTTCGAGACCATCCTGGCTAACACGGTGAAACCCCGTCTCTACTAAAAAATACGAAAAACTAGCCGGGCGAGGTGGCAGGCGCCTGTAGTCCCGGCTACTCGGGAGGCTGAGGCAGGAGAATGGCGTAAAAACCCGGGAGGCGGAGCTTGCAGTGAGCTGAGATCCGGCCACTGCACTCCAGCCTGGGCGACACAGCGAGACTCCGTCTCAAAAAAAAAAAAAAAAAAAAAAAAAAAAAGGGGAGAAAAAACTACTTATGTTATCCTTCCCAGAAAGAACTCGAGTAATCCCTATTATGTAAACTCTTTCAAAGAAACAGTGTGTTCAGTACAGTTGCTAAGTCATTTGTTGCTATAGCAATGCTTGGCCCTAGAGCGCCATAAACAACCATCCTGTCTCTAGTCTCCAAATACAAGGCACCATTATCTCCCTCAGAGCTCTTCGGGGGAGCTCATTTTGCCAAAGCTATTCATTTAAATTAGCAACTCCCTTCTTAATCACTTGAATTGCTTGTGCTTCACACCAAGTCACACTAGGGGGCTAAAAAAGCAGTTAAGGCAATATATTGGGAGGCGGAGAGTTGGGGTCAGTACGCCTTTGAGTGCACAGATCTTTCCTTCCGGTGCTCTTCCTCAGCCGCTGTCAGTCTGCCATCTTGGATGCCGGCCACCCAGGGCAAAGCAAGGTTAGGCTAGGGGCTCCTGGGTGCAATGCCATTATAGTGAAAATTCTGGCAACACCATATTTAACCAACCCCGGGTAACTTTGTTGCATTATAAGTACTAAAAAAATCAGAGAACATTCTGGAAAGCTCCTTGTAATGTTATATTACAGCTGCAGAATATCGTAACTAAAGGAAGATGTTCTAAGTGCTCAATATGTATTATTTAATTTGATTCTGGCAACAACCTTATGGGTTCAGGCAGCATTTTCCCTTGGTCTTATAGATGAAGCAGTGGGGGCTGAGATATTAAGTGACTTGCCCAAGGTCCCTGACTAGAAAGTGGTAGAGGCGGTTGGTTTCAAGCCCATGACGTGTACTTCACTCAGAGCCTGTTCTCTTGACCTTTATGTTACATTGCCTTGCAGCAAATGGATACACATGTGTGGAGATCTGACTCTGCACAAAATACAAGGGATTTAACATGCATTGTCTAAATGCTGTGATTGGTCTGGATAGACATTATCACTTACATTGGTAGGTAGGGGAGCTAAGACCCAGAGATGTGGTGTTCCCAGGGTTGGCCAGCCAGCTGTGGTATAGAGGATTTGAACTCACCTCCCCCTGCTTCAAAGTGCTTCTTCCTCTACACAGCATGATTTGGTACCTAGAAATCACTAAGCCTCATGCTCTCTTTTTACACATGAGGAAACTGAGGCCTGAAAATATTCAATGGCTTGCCCAAGGCCATTTCTCCAGGTCTAGAGCATAACTCCCTGCAGCCTGACAAGGAAGATGGAAGAGAATTCATTTGTGCTTAGCTGTTCTGGTATGCAAATCGCCCCTTTTCATTCAGCCAAGTCCCAGGGGTATCTGCAAAAGCAACTGCACTTGAAGAGTGCCCGTTTAATGTGAAATGACAGTGAAATCTTCAACCACTTCTAGTTTGAACTGGGCCATCTCGTCTTCCTAACCTGGCTTTGTCAAGCTGTGTATGCAGAGAAATCCACGCTGGAAGTGCAGCATCTGGTGGGCAACCTGGGGGAAGAATGACATCTCTAACGTTTGGTCGCATGTGTTACTCCTACTCCCTCCCTGCTGATGGCTGTGGCTCCTGTGGAACAGCCCTCCAATTTCCTCTTGTTACATCTTCTGGGAACTGCTTTCTCCCTGTGCCCCTTTCAGGCCTAGAGACAGCAATGGTGCCCTACTGTTTTTAGCCTTGGGGTCGGGGATGGGGGCGTCCCTATAACTTTCTCCTTTATCCAGTCTTGCCCACACCCTGGTAAATAGTCTCTTTAATAAATTACCCAATTTGAGCGTGCCCTCTCTTTTCTGCTGGGACCCTGACTGAGTCACTCCTCCAGTATTCCCTGATTTGTCACCCCATTTATTTTCTTCCTAACTTACCACAATCAGGAAGTGTTTCATTTATTATATATTTGCTTTTTATTGCCTTTCTGTCCTCCAGAATATGAGCTTCAAGAGGATCTAGAAGCTCACTGGTTGATTACCAAAGATTTTCCTCTAAAGTCCGGATGGCCACATTCACATCCCAGCTGTGACAATTTACTGCAAAGCTGTGAAATGACTCATTGCAACTGAATGTAAGGTTGGTGGCTGCCTCAACTGAACAGTCCCTTCCAAAGCTCTTTTCAGGGTGAGAGCAAAGGTTATAATTTCAGCTCTACATCCTTGGACCCTGGATGCGATTTCTTTTTCTGGATTTTTCCTGGATAATTTCCACTGCAACAATGATGACGGTCAGGACTACAGTGATCATGTTGCTGAACTCACATTCATTTCAGCCAAGAATTTGCATCCAGCTAGTGTGAGGGTTGGATGGTGCTGTGGCTTCCAGGAAGGGGAACCCATCTCAGACGGATGCTCTCTACCTGGCTGGGCACTTTTTGAGGAACTGAGTGAAACTTCCATTTGCCTGACGAAAGAAACAAAAACCCACCCACGGGTTCATCCAAATAATGTGTCAAAGGCTATTCAGGAGGAGCTCTGGGCTCCATTTGTTTGGTGTCCCCTCCTCTCCCATTTCCTCCCACTTTCTTCTCTTCCCTTCCTTTCTCTCTTTCTCTTTCTTCTCTCTCTCTCTCTCTTTTTTTTTTTTTTTCCTTTTTTGGAATAGGTGTGCTGAGGTTGGCAATCAGATGGGCAAAACAGAGCAGTTTTTGCAGGCGGAACAGCTCCTGGCTGCTTTCATAACACTCACAAGAGAGCAATGATCCTGGCAGGTGCTTTTGACATTTAGGGCCTGTTTGGTACTGTTCTTGCTGCTCAGTCTTTGTCAGAGCTGAAAAGGCCTCCAAGACACAGCCTGCTTGCCAGCCTCTCTCTCGCACCTCTCCAGCCTACCCAGCTAGCCATCTGCCAGTCACCAAACACACCAGCTTGCTTCACGTGGCTCTGCTTTTGCCTTCAGTGCCCTCCTTGCCTGCTCTTTTCCCCTTGTCTCCTGGCTGAATGCCACTTATTCTTCCAGACACAGATACCGTCGGTGGCTCACTGAGGTTCTCAAATACTTGCCCCTCAAAGTGTGGTCCTTGGCAGGTGCCAGTTTGCAAACTCTGTCCACAATGAGAGAAGTACAGTAATAGCAATTTGATGGAGTGATTTTATGACTGTGGAATCCAGTAATCATACATTTGTGCTATTATTTCATATGTTCTGTTTATTTTATTTTTATACTAATTCACATTTTATTTATTTTACAAAACTGTTGGTATATGTGGGGACAGAGAAACAAAATAAACAATTTTGTATATTATTGTTATACAAAAATCAGTATATCAAAGGGATACTGCACCCCTCTATTTATTGCAGTACTTGTTCACAATAGCAAAGACATGAAATCAATATAAGTGTCCATCAACAGACGATTGGATACAGAAAATGCAGTATATTTTTCCAATGGACTACCATTTTGCCATAAAAAGAATGAAATCATGTCATTTGCAGCAACATGGATGGAACTGGAGGTTATTATGTTAAGTGAAATAAGCCAGGTCCAAAAAGACAAATATCGCATGTTCTCACTCGTATGTAAGAGCTTACAAAGTTGATTTCAGGGAGGTACAGAATAGAAAAACAGTTACCAGAGAACTATCCTGGAAAGGATTTGGGTATAAGCGGGGGGATGAAGAGAGGTTGGTTACTGGGTAGAAACATACAGTTAGATAGAAGGAATAAGTTATAACATTTGACAGTAGAGCAGGGTGACTATAGTTAACAGCAATGTATTGCGCACTTGAAAGTAGCTGGAGGAGAGGACTTGGATTGTTCCCAACACACAGAAATGATAAATGCTTGTGGTGACAGATATCCTAAATACTCTGGCTTGATCATTGCACATCCTATGCATGTAACAAAATATCACATGTCCCGTGTCAATATGTACAAATATTATGCATCCATTTTTAAAAAGCAGAGTTTGTGCTTCCCCACAGCTAGTTCAGGAAATGCTGCTCCAAGGCTAAAGTTCCATATTCTTAGCTTTGCTTGATTGCCCATGACCACTGCCCAGCTTCACTTTCCTCCCCATGTCTCCTTTGCCCACCATCCCTGCTCCCGACAGCTCCCTGACGTGAACCTTCGTGCCTGCTACCTCTTCTGCTGGGCAGCTCTTCCATCCTTTCTCTGTTTAGAGAGAAAGTGCTCTTCGGTGCTCCCCAGCCTTCTAGGGCAGCTCAAATGCAACTTACTCGGCCAGGTCCTCCAAACACACCTTCATCTGACTTAAGGCACACCTTGCACTCCTGTAGCACCCTGCTATACCTTTCTTCTCAGCACTTGCACCCAATCTGAGAGGTTGCTGGGAGTTCCACTGTCAAATGCTGGAACCCCTTATCCTCCTGATTATAGGCTGCATGAAGACAGGTGTCATTATACTAGCTTGGTCATTACCATCTCCCTGGTTTCCATATCTAACTCATAGTAGGTGCTTAACAAACATGTTTTAGACTCCTTTGATGACTGAGGAAATGAGTAACTGACAAAACACCCAAATCAGCAACTGTTGTAGTGAATTACCTGACTGCCTCGATATGGAATTGCTTATTTCATCTTCTTGACCCCCTCTGGGGCCTCAATAAAACTTTTTCTTTTTTGTAATAATTTCTTCCAATATATCCTCTCAAAAAGTGTGGCTTTGCTATCAAGGAGAGCTGAGTTTAACTTCCAGTTGCTCTGCCAACCAGCTGTGTAATCTTAAGCAAGTCATTTGAACCCTCTGAGTCTTAGTTTTTCTCACCTGTAAAATGGATGTATAAAAACGTACCTCCCAGGATTGTTGGAGAATGAGATGAAATTGCCCAATTATAAACACCAGGCATAGTGCCACAGACTAGATGTCTAATCAACATTAGTTTTTTTCTCCTCTTGTTCTCCCTCCTTTCTCTGTTATGACTTTACAAAGACAAAGGCAATGCCTCATTCATCCTTGTGCCTCTAGAGCCTGAAATGCAGCAGGTGCCCAATACAGGTGTGTTGTGTGAATAAATATTACATTATTCAATAAAAGTAATTGTGCCAAAGGATCAATGTTTCCAGTTTCTTAACTTTCCATTTTATGGAAAATGGATATGGTAATTTTTATTGTTGAGAGATTTGAATAAGATAATACATGTAAGTGCTTGACATAATACCTGGTTTGCTAATTGTTGTTATTATTAGTAATAATGATAAGAATGTGTCAGATGGCATCCCCAAATTCTCAATACCAATTTCATTTCAAATAGATTGAACAAACAAAAGAAATGAACAGTGGCCCAGGTGGACTTCTTTCCAGAGGGGTAGTGAAGGGGTGTCAATCCAATCTTGACACAGCTCAGATAATATATAAAGCAAATCTGTATGTAGTCAGGAGTGACAGCAGGGGACGCTGTTTCCTTAATAAAGAGGCAGCCAACTTGCAGCAGCTCCCAGTAGCTCCGATGCAGCATTTGAGAGCTCAGTTCACTTGGAAGCTTGAAGGGCAGTAAGTTTCTTGTGACAGGAACTGTGTAAGTACTGAACAGAAATCTATTGACTAACACTCCAACGTTTGGAACCCTGAATACTCTTTTTGTCTTTAGCTGGTTTTTGGACTGTGGGCTAGTCACTTGCCCTCTCTTGCATTACCAGCATAAAGGGAAGTTGTCCATATTTATGGATGAAAGGAGAGAGGCAAAGAAACACAACCCTAATACCTCAAGGAACCCTTCAAATGCATTTGAATTCTGCTTCTCTCACCAGGCTACGCTGCGGGGGAGGGAGGAAGGAGAGGAGGAGGAGTGCTGAGGCTGCTTCCGGCTGCCTTTTTCTTTTTTCTTTTTTTTTCTTTTTTTTTTTTTTTTTTGAGACGGGGTCTTGCTCTGTCGCCCAGGCTGGAGTGCAGTGGCCGGATCTCAGCTCACTGCAAGCTCCGCTTCCCGGGTTCCCGCCATTCTCCTGCCTCAGCCTCCCGAGTAGCTGGGACTACAGGCGCCGCCACCGTGCGCGGCTAATTTTTGGTATTTTTAGTAGAGACGGGGTTTCACCATGTTAGCCAGGATGGTCTCGATCTCCTGACCTTGTGATCCGCCTGCCTCGGCCTCCCAAAGTGCTGGGATTACAGGCGTGAGCCACCGCGCCCGGCCCCGGCTGCCTTTTTCTAATTCCTCTGCCCACAGGTGCATTAAAAAAAATGCACAAAGAACCCCTATAAGCTAGCAGCAGCTTTCTAGAGCATGTCTGCTCTTCATCAGGGTAACTTTCTTTCTCAGGTGGGAATGTTTTCCTGGTTGCTACAAGACTCAGCTTTGGCTCTGTCCCTATGATTATTAATAACTTAGAGAGAGACATAGAAGCTCATTTATCAGGTTTAATGATGCACATATTTGGTCATCCCTCTCTGATCTCCATATCCTTGATATCTCCTCCAGAAGCCTTCCCTGGTCCTCTGGTCTGGTTTAGGTGCCCCTCTATGCCTCAGTACTGACATTTTTCTCCACACTCAGTCCCTTGTGCAATTGTCAACTATTTACCAGCCTGTCTCTTATACTGGACCATCCCACAGATCTTCAAGGACAGAGACCAAGTCATTCATTTCTGTGCCCTAAGCCTCAGAACAAGTGCTCAGGGAATGGGCATTGATGAATGAATAAGTGAATGAAAACGAGGATTGGGAAAATAACCTCCTCGCTGAATAATCAATAAGGGCCTTAAAAAAGATGATACTCAATTTTAATCGTTGTTGAAAGAAACAAGATCAAGATTAAATATGAAATCATGCTCCCAGTCTTAAGAAATCAGCTTGACAGATTGGCCTAAGGTGGAGAGAGGAGCTGCTAGTAAACTAGAAGTGAAACCCTAGGCAGAATTAACAGGAGTATTGTGTTCAGTGCATGGATGGTGGCAGCCCTTCCCATAGTCCACTCTGGTTTGATCACATCTGGAGTACGAGTACAGGAAGATGCAAAAGAGAGATGCCTTACTGGGCAGGGCTTAGGGTAGAGCAAGAGAGGTACCCAGTGTGCAAAATATAAGGAGGAGCTCACTCTTGGGCTCCTGAAAGTGCAAGTTGGGCACCTGAGACCTACTGTCCTTTTCACATGCTACAACCTGGATGCCTCTCTTGCCTCCCCCTAGCTCTAGCCCTGGGTGCATTGGAGTTAGCTCTGAGAAGTGAGGTATGTTAAATGTTCAAGAGCTGTTTACTCTGAAGAAAGAAAACTCTAAGGCGATCAGATAACAACACCTAGTCAATTAATTTATTAAACGTGTATTTATTGGATACCCACTATGTACAAGGCACCATGCTAGATACTGGGGAGGAGTCTTCAATATAAACAGGAGTAACACAATGCCATTGCCTTCGATGGGTGGAACGCCTTTTACCTCCTATTCATAAACAAATCTTGTGGTTGTCACTTTCTTGTCACTGCTTGGCGTGGTGGCCTGAAGCTCTGGAGTCTGACTGCCTTGAATCATAGCCTCCTGGCTGGGAGTATATTAAGAATATGACCTTGGGCCAGTTCCCTTCTTTGTAAAATGGGGATAGAGTGTCTTCATAAGGAGGAAATGATGCAACACCTGAAAAGCAGTAGAAGAGCATTTTGTGCACGCAGGTGCTCAGTAGGTACTAGTTAGTTTAGTGTTATTATTCTTATTCTTATTGTTGCTGTTTTTGTTGTTACTTTGGCATCGTAAGTTGGATTTGTCCCTTACTGCTACACTCTGTATATTAAACAGATGGAAATAGAGCTGTCTTTACTGCCACAGAGGAATGTGCTCTCTCAGATATTTTATTGAGACACTCACACTTCTGTGTCTACAATTCATTTTCTCACTATTGATACAGTTGCAGGTAAACATTCCTTTATTATCAAAAAAAACCCTCCAGCTAAACAATGGTGATTAATAGCCCCATTACTGGGCCTGCTGTGGGGCATGGGATAGAGGCTAGGAGAGCTGGATGAATTAAAGGAGACCTAGCCCATCTAAAGATGTCCACCACCCTTCAGCTTGGGTCAATTTTTGCATGGCAGATGCAGACTCTGTGTTGCTCTATTTTCCAATTTTTCAAGAAATTTAGACATTCAGATTTTGAAGTAAAGTCTCCTGCATTTTTTTTTCTTTTGGTGTTGGGTCAGTTAAAACACATAATAAACACACACACACACACACACACACACACTCTAACAGGCCAAAGACTACATCAGCCTATGGATCAATTTTCTTGTAACTCTGGCTTACTTAAAAATCCATCCTTCGCATGAAAATCAGACTACCCCTAATTTTCATTGCCTAATTGCCGGGACTCCTCTTACACTCAACTTCTCATTCCTCTCAAGTATTCTAACCTTTTTACCTCTCCACAACCTGTAACTAGACCACCTTTCCTCTCCTATCTTGATGAAAACCTATGCTCATCCTTCAAGACCCATTCAAATATTGCCTGCTTTCCTATTCCAGAAGAATTACTCAAACATGATTACCTACTATATTCCTTTTATCCAGTGGTGATGTTGGCTGGCTCTTGAGAACAATAAACATCAGCTGCCAATACTGTTCTATAGCTTGTCTCCTCTTACTTTCATTTGGAAAGATTCTCATTCTTACCAAGTAAAATCTTAGGCAGTTAATTTTGTATTATGTTTAAAAAGCTTTATTATGGAAAACTTTCAAATATACTCAAAATTAAAAAGATCAGTATGATGAACCTACATATACCATCATACAGCTTCAATAAGTATCAACTCATGACCAATCTTCTTTCATTTATATCTTCCCCAACTCCCTCAATTGTTTTGAAATAAATTTCAGACATCTTATATTTTCATCTGTAAATATTTTAATTCATCTCTCTAAAATATAAAGCTCTTATGTATAAAGCTCTTATTGTTATCATTAATAGGAAAATTTAAAAATTTATAGAGAAGTATACATACTACTGAAATGAACCTCCATCTACTCATTATCTGACTTCAACAATAATCACTTTATGGGCAATTTTATTTTATCTATATTCAGTTCTTCTCTTTCATAGATTATTTTGAAACAAATTCTAGACATTTCAGTTTGTAAATATCCTTATGTCTCCTTAGAAGATAAAGACTCTGAAAATTAAATAATTCATTTGCAAAATAATAAAATTGGACCCCAACCTCACACCATATACCAAAAAAGTAACTCAATATGGATTAACGACACAAAAATAAGAACCAATACTATTAAATGGAAGAAAACATATGGGTAAATCTCCATTACCTTGGCTTTGGCAATGACTTATAGATATGACATCAAAAGTATGAACAAAAAACAAAAAAATAAATAAATTGAGAAATTAAAAATGTTTGTGCATCAAAGATCTTCAAGAAAGTGAAAAGACAACTTACAGAATGGGAGATAATATTTGCAAATCCTATATCTAATGAGTCTTGCATATAGAATATGTAAAGAACTCTGGCAACTCAATAATAAAAAGACAAACAATCCAGTTTTAAGAATGGGCAAAGGACTTGAATGATCAGTTATCCAAAGAAGACACAAAAATGGCCAACAAATACATGAAAAGATGCTCAACATTATTAGTCATCAGGGAAATGCAAATCAAAACCACACTGAGGTATCACCTCACACACGCAAGAGGGTTACAATAAGAAAAATGGAAATCTTTGTACACTGCTGATGGGAATGGAAAATAGAACAACACCTGAGGAAAGCAGTTTGGTGGTTTCTTAGAAGGTTAAATGTAGAATTACCAAGCAATTCTACATCCAGGTATATATCCAAAACAATGGAAAACAGGTATTCAAGTACATACACGCACATATTCATATTCACAACAGCATTATTCACGATAGCTAAAAGATTGGAGCAACTCATATGTCCATCAACAAATGAATGGATAAACTAATTGTGGCACACACATACAATGGAATGTTCAGTCATGAAGAAAAGTGAAGTACTGATACACGCTACAACATGGATAAATCTCATAAACATGTTAAATGAAAGAAACCAGACACAAAGGTCGTATGTTGTATGATCCACACAAATGAAATATTCAAAATAGGTAAATCCTAGAGACAGAATGCAGATTGGTGCTTGCCAGGGGAAGTAGGGAGGGGAATAGGGATAAATCGTTTAAGGGGTATGGGGTTTTCTTTTTAAAAAAGAAAACTCAATAGCTTTTGGGGTACAAGCGTTTTCTTTGTTACATGGATTAATTATATAGTGGTAAATTCTGAGATTTTAGTGCACCTGTTACCCAAGTAGTGTACATTGCACCTTAAGGTTTCCGTTTAAGGTGATGAAAATGTTTTAAAACTAGATAGATGTGGTGGTTGCATGTCATTTTGAATGTACTAAATGCCACAGAATTGTTTATTTTTAAATGGTTAATTTTATGTTTTGTGAATTTCACCTGAATTAAAATTTAAAAAGTCAATACCATTTTCACTCTAAAAAATTAAGAGTAGTTTCTTTAATATCAAATATCCAGTCAGTATTCAAATTTCCCTGTCTTTTTTCTTAAAACAAAAAACAAAAAACAAAAAACAAAAACCAGATTGCTTCAACTGGTATCCAAATAAGGTACATAAATTCTGAATGTTTGATATATTTTTTTATCTCTTTTAATCTATAAATTTCTTCCTTTCTTTTTCTCTTCCAATTTTTTTAATTGAAGAAACTGAGTCAAATGTCTTGTACTAGACAAATGTCTTGTAGTTTTTTTTTTTTTTCTTTTGAGACAGGGTCTCACTCTGCTGCCCAAGCTGGAGTGTAGTGGCTCAATCATGGTTCATTGCAGCCTCAAATCCCTGGGCTCAAGCAATCCTCGCAGCTCAGCCTCCTGAGTAACTGGGTCTACAGGTGTGTGCACCATGCCTGGCCATAGATTCTTAATTTTTCTCCCTGTATCTGTGTGGTGGTGTTTGACGTAATCCTTTGTTTCTTGCATTTTCTGTAATTTGACAATTAGATCTAGAAGCTTGACAAGAGTCTATGTTTTGTTCTTTTGAAGAGAAAGCCTACTTCATAGGCACCAACTGTCTCTCTATGGTGACATGAACAGACATAGATGATCATTGACTAGATCCATTAATTCATTAGCTGTGTACAAAATGGTGATATTCTACTATTCCCTCTGCATTTGTTAGCTGGAACCCTCTCATACAAAGCAACATCTCCTGTTTAACTGTTTGATTATGCAGAGGAGCAGTTTATACGGAAGAAGTAGAATAAATACTTGATTTTCCCCGTATCATTTATACTCATGGATTTGAGCATAGTTGTTATTTTTCAATTCTTTGCGGTTATTATCTCTATTAAGGCTCACATTGTCCTATTTTTGGTTGGTAGGAGTCTCTCCAGGCTGTCTTCTGAGTCCTTTTGTCACAGCCCTGGTGGCCTTGATGGCTCCTTTGCTGTCTGGTGTGACAAGATGGCACATTTCCTGCCCTAGACCTGGAATTCGCCGTTTTTCCCAGGCAGGCTTGGTTTGTTTTAATGACATTTAGAGGCTGCAATCTGAAAGGGCCTGTTTTCAAAAGAAAACCTTATTATCATTATCATATGTAAAAATTAAACAATCGTTCCTTAATATGTGAATCCCATTTAAAATAAATTCCTTCAGTGTAATATTTTCAAAGCACTTCCATGTAACTTAGTTTTCACACTCTAGTCTCGTAATCTAATCTTTAGAATCTATCATGTGAGGCAATAATACTAAAAATATGTGCCACTTGCCATGCGAGGGGCTTTACATAGTTAATTCACAGAATACTTACAATACACCAGAATGGGAGGAATATTACCCCTACCTTGTCTGTTCTATAGACAGGGAAACTGAGGCCTGGAAACATGAAATCATTTGCTTATGAATAGAAGCTTGTGCAGAATGATGTAACTTACCTAATTCTAGGCCACTTGCTTTTTATTCTGCAATACAAGAGGGATGGCACATATGTGGGAGGCAACCAAGATATACACATAAGTTTTGAAATCTTTAAAGTATCACGTAAATGCATGGTACTTGTTGCTGTTACTTTTGAGTGCTGCTACCATATTCTGCATTTGAACAACTTCTCATAAAATCAAGTTGCTTTGGCGCAAATGTAACCAGTCTACCTTTTTAAAAAGTATTACTGTTGTTGGAAATAATACAATTTCATCTTCTACCTCAGAGAAAAGCCTGGGTTTATTTTTGTCTTTTTTTATAGAGGACTTGAAAGTCAAGGAATCTTAGCAGAATCAATTTTTGAGATTTGTCAGAGAGGGTTGCAAACTGTTTATCAAATTCTCATTGATTTCTTCCCCATAGGAATTGCCGATGACACAGGCAGAATAAAAAGGATTTTCTTTCTGCCTCCTTCTTGCCCTTCTGAACAGATACTTTTGAAACAAAAATACAGAAATAAATACACACATCGATGATCCCCAAGGCTCTGAAGTGACAATCTATAATTTTTCTCTGTTGTTTGAGTTGGCCTCACAGTTCTATTATTTACTTTATTTCACAAACACGTAACACAGTTTTCTCTTCTATTTATTTTGCAAATGCTAACTCAATTCTCTTATAAAACCTCTGAGGTAGATACGCTTATTAGTCCCATTTTACAGGTGATGATACTGAGGTAAATAGAGGTAAAGTAATTTGCCAAGGTGGTACAACTAGTCAGCTGTGGTTCTGGGGTCTGAAATCTGTGTGCCTGACCACTATGCCACATTCCCTCTGCATTCCTGGGCCTCTCCCACTGGGACATTGATGCCCACAGTACCGGATGTAACTGAGACCTGCAAAAAGTTAATTTCAAGACCCAAGAATGACCTTGCCTCACTCAATGTTTCCTACCAGATTTAGCAAAATACACCTGTTATATTCTGAATGCCAGGGAACAAGGAATTTGAAATGATCTGCTTTATTTTTTCCCTTATCAGGTTTGATCTTGACAAAGGAAACAAAAATCTTATTTGTAGACGTAGATTCTGTTTGAGGACCCGCAGATGCTGTGGTACATGCAACATCTGGCTGAAGAGCCAATTATACTTTGCGTGTTTAGCCAGGTTTCTATGGCAGCAGGCCTCTGAACATCTATGCTCGATTATTTTGCTTTTTAAAATATGGCTTTAATAATTACAATAACATAGCAAATCCTAATCATTATGGTAAACATTTATCCAGTGTTGACCAGGGCCAGCGACGGTGCTAAGAGCTCCATGTGTCTAATGTTGTTTGATCCTCAAAATAACACTATGGAGGCAGCTTAGGAAATAAATAAAGCTTAGCTGTATTTTACAGATGTGGAAACTGAAGCATAAAGAGGCTAGGTCTCTTGCTTAAAGTCACAGAGGGTTGCAGTTCTTGGGTTTGAAACTAGGTCTGTTTGGCTGGGATCTGAATTAATTTTCTAAACTGCCTCTCACGTTACAGACTCATGAGCTCAGATCAAAACTCTCATTCGTTAGGCTTTCACGTGAAAATTCAGTTTAATTTCAGCATATGTGTTGCAGAAGCCAGCACAGACATTCAGCTTAAGATTATTCCTTGGTGCTCTTTCCTTCATTCACTCATGAAAAAAGTGGGGAAATAAGATATAGACCCTGCTTTGTGGACTACAAAGAGCTTATAAGGGAGAGCGATGTGCCATTATAAGGAGATCAAGAAAAACCCAGACAAAGCTAACACCTCGGTGACTGGAAAGCCCATTGACTTTCTAACTTAGCTTAGGATTCAGTGAAGGCTTCCTGGAGGAAGTGGCTTAAAATTCAGGGAAAGCATCCTAGACAAAGTGGCATCTCGGTTGGGACAAAAAGGGACACACTAGAGTTTATCAGGAAAAACTGGAGTTAGGACAAGAGGCATTCTGGGAATAGGGAAAATTACTTACCCCAAAAGTGAGATAATATGAGACACTTTTAGAGAAATATAAGAAATGCAGTACAATCTGAATTGGGGATGGGGTGGGAGCAGCCGGAGCTGAAGCTAAAGAGTTAAAGACTAGCTCATTCTGGAGCTTTATATGCTGTGGGAGAGTTTATACAACACCGGATTTCTGGTGGGGTGGGGGAAGCCTTCCAAAGATCATTCTACGATTTTTGGAATTATCAGGAGCTGTATGCCACAGAAGTCAGCCTTTTCCAACCCACTTAGGAGGTGCTGTGGTCTGATGGTGGGACAGACCATTTGTTAAGGAGGTCACCCTGAGAAAGTCAGAATGCTTGATGATGTTAGTGACAGCACTTGCTCTGTTGAAAATGACTTCTAAATTTCCTGTGGTTGCTCAAAAGCCAGCTGATGCCCCAAGGCGGAGAACCATCAATGATGCCTTTCTAAAGACGCTTCACCAGAAAATAAGGTTACTGCCCTTGCACATGAGAACAGTGCGTGGGACATTGAATAAAGATTAGGAAATTGGGTGGGCATCTTGGGAAAAATGCAAACTGCAATAGCCATTTCTATCTGGTTGATTTTTCTGCTGCAAAGACAAACTGTTTACTTGTTTGAAATATTGTACTTTCATAGAATTGAAGACTTTGGGCTTTGGACTCAGACAAGTCCCAGTTCCAACCTGGGCTTAGTTATCTATTTACTGAGGAACTTGGGGCCAGTGACAACCCTCTCTGTGTCCAGGGTTAGAGGGTCTAAAATGGTGACATACCTACCCCTTAGGGTGTTTGGGCCCATCAGGTGAGACAGTGTGCATAAAGTACTTACCAGGGTGCCTGGCACTTGACACTCAGTCAATGATGGTGAGCCTGAGAACTTTGATCACTCTTCAGGCAGTCACTATACCTGACATTCATATCGTGAAAAGAGCAATCAGGAAACCTGAATTTCCATTTCCTACTATTGTTGTAAGCACATCACAAATACCATTTTGTGTTAAGATTTTTTATTTTTCACTTAACATTTAAGCATAAGAGCATTCTATTATTCTATTTAGCCTGCCATAACAATGTATCACAGGCTAGGTGGCTTAAACAACAGAAATGTATTTCCTCACAGTTCTGGAGGCTGGGAAGACCAACATCAACTCAATTTCTTATGAGGCAGGCCATGTGAAAGCTCTTCCTGGCTTTCAGATGGCCAGCTGCCTGCTGTGTCCTCACGTGGTGGAGAGAGAGAGAGAGAGTACAAGCTGTCCAGTGTCTCTTCTTACAAGGTCATGGATCTTATGGAATCAGGGCTCCACTCCATGGACTCATGTAAGCTGAATTACTTCCTTACTCCAGATACAGACACAGTGAGGATCAGGACTTCCACATATGAATTTTGAGGGGAAAATAACTCAGTTCATAGCAAGTATATTTACTGTAGTTGTTATTTTAACACCCCATCAACTGTCCATGCCATAATTTACTTTTGTCCTATTTTTGGACATTTAGGCTATTTTCCAGATTTTTAAAGAATGTAAAGAATACTAGCATGCACATTTTCATGTATTTAATTGTTTGCTCTTTTCGGATGAATTACTTAGGCTAATTCTAGGAAATATTACCATTATGCCGAACATTGTGAACATTTTTCCTAAGACATATCACCAGTTGCCATCCCAGAAGCTCTTATTTATTCACCTGCCATGAGCACTGAAGGAATGCACCTCCACAATGCTATGGGTTATCATTACCTTTGATTTTTGTTAGTTCATCTACACAAAATTATTACTTTATTACTTTATTTATTTATTTATTTAATTTTTGAGATGGAGTCTCGCTCTGTTACCCAGGCTGGAGTACAGTGGCATGCAATCTCCACCTCCCAGGTTCAACTGATTCTCCTGCCTCAGACTCCCAAATAGCTGGGATTACAGGCGGCTGCCATCATGCCTAGCTAATTTTTGTATTTTTAGTAGAGATGGGGTTTCACCATGTTGGCCAGGCTGGTCTCGAACTGCCCTCAGGTGATCTGCCCACTTTGGCCTCCCAAAGTGCTGAAATTACAGGCATGAGCCACCACGCCCAGCCATTACTCATTTTATTCCATTTCCTCCATAATGAGTACAATCAAAAATTTCAGTCTGATTCTTAACATGTAAAATCATCTTTATCAATATTAGATGTTATTCTTATTTATAATTTTTGCTTCTATAGAGGTATACAGTTATTTCTCATCTATGCTTATTTCTTTTTCTAGAACTGCCAAGATTAACCCAAAGACAAATACAGTGTGATAATGAGTTTAGTAACTATTGGAGCAACATTTGCTATTCATTTTTAAGGCTGTATGTTCATATTTCAGAGACATGATACCTAGTCAGAGGAGACCAAAAAAAAAAAAAAAAAAAAAAAAAAAAGATGTGAACTACTACCCATTAGAAGGATGTTTGGACCAGCCCTACATGACTTGAGAGGTGAAGGTTGTTCACAATAGTCTGCTATCTCGTTTTCTCTGTTTCCCCCTTCCTCCTCTCCACAGCTCTATTAATGACACATTTTAGTACCCAGTGACTTTCTGTGCTATGCCATGGCCACTGAGCAGCTTTCTTAGGGATACCTTGCACTTGGCGTCACTTCATGCCACAAATACTCTTCTCTCTTCATTAAGCAGATTTGCTCAGCAATAGGGTCTCAGTCAGCAATTAATAAAAACACTTCAAGCTCCATCTCCTCAAGATCTGCATGACAAATAACTCTAAGGGCGTATGCATTTAAAAACTGGACAGGTGGCCAGGTGCTGTGGCTCACGCTTGTAATCCCAGCACTTTGGAAGACCACGGATCACGAAGTCAGGAGATCAAGGCAGGCGGATCACGAAGTCAGGAGATCAAGACCATCCTGGCTAACACGGTGAAACCCCGTCTTTACTAAAATTACAAAAAAATTAGCCGGGTGTGGTGGCACGTGTCTGTAATCCCAGCTACTCAGGAGGCTGAGGCAGGAGAATCACTTGAGCCTGGGAAGTGGAGGTTGCAGTGAGCCAAGATCACACCACTGCACTCAAAAAACAAACAAACAAACAAACAAAAACTGGACAGGTACATGTGAAAGACCGAATGAGTGATGGTGAAATTTCATACAGAAGGGAAGATTTAGGACACGGAATTGAACCAACCTTGAAGTAGGACTCAGGAAATACCTAGAAGCTCATACAGCAGCTGGCAATTCTCTCTCTCTTTCTCCTTCTCTTTTAAACATTTTTATTTGCAAATAATTTCAAACTTACAAAAAAGTAAGCATACCCATTAGATTAATCTATTGTTAATGTTAACATTTTACCCCATCTGTTCTTTCTCTCTTGGCACACACAGATGTGCATACACACAATTTCTTTTTCTGAGACACATGAAGAAGTTGCATACACCATAGTCTTTCATCCCTGAATGCTATGAGCTTCCTAGAGAGAAAGATATTCTCTCACATAATCACAGTAGGGTTATCAACAGCCTAAATGCAAAACTGATACAACTCCTTTTATCTGACCTACGATTTACATTCCAATTTTGTCAGTTGACTGCAAAATATCCTTTATAGCATTTTCCCCTTTAGTACAGTTTCCAGTCTATGATCAGGCTTTGCATTTGGTAGTCATGTCTCATTAATCTCCTTTAACATGGAACATTTCCATCGTTCCCTCTCTTGACATCAGCCTCTCTGAAAAAAGAGGGCATCAGACATATTTGGGTTTCAATCCTGGCTTTATCACCTCGGAGCTGAAAAACCTCAGGCAAGGTACTTTACCTCCCTGGACCTCAGTCTTCCCATCTGCTAGATGGGTATAGTAATATAATGAAATGTGGTGAGAAGTCAGTGAAATCATGCACGATCCAAAGGAACCGAGCAAGGTGCCTGGAACCTAGTAAGTAATCACCACATTCGATTCATGTAATAAATTGGTTCTGGTTCTGTCACTTATTTGCTGTATAACCTTGTGAAAGTTGCTTTGCCTCTCAGAGACCTAATGTCCTAGGTTGTAAAAGTGGGACTTTTAATACCTTCTTCCTGGGATTGAAGGAGATAAACCAGATAAGGCATCTAGCTCAACGTTGGTGCATGGAAGTGTGCAGTCAGTGCTAGTTCCCCTTCCTCTTGCAAATGCTGACTAGTTTCTTAGCAATAAGGCCTCCATTTCCCTTAGCAGTGTCCCTTTCATACAAAATTCTCAAAAGAGAAATACACACTTTGTGAACATTAACTCCAGCGGCAAAACCCTTATAGGAGGTGCTATCCTGTGAGAAGCTCTGAACATCCAAAGATCCCTTTAAAGGGGAAACCAGAAACTTCACCCTCCCCATAGATGTTTTTACCAAGTGTATTTTGGAATAATCTTTTCTCTGTTGGTCAAACAAACTGCCCTTGTAGGTGTGGTGGGTGTGGTAGAGGTCTGGGGAGTGGGGTGCTGGTGCTCCCAGGGTGGCCATGATTCATTGTTGATTGAAATTAGACTCTGGGCATCCATGTGACCTTTGTGTCATCATGGAAACTCTGATGAGAGTGACTGCCCAAAACAGAGCTCTCCAGGGCTCAGCACCCTCCCTCCTGGAATGTGTCCCAAGGTCTTTCCAGGGCCAGTCAGGCCTCAGCTCAGTGTCGCCTGTTCAAGGAAGCCTTCCCTGGGCTCTACATCTAATGTTGACCTCCTTGTTTTAATGTCTGCTTAGCACTCTCTGGTCTGGCCTAGCTGTTTATCTGATTCTTTTCTGTTTGCTCCATTATCTGTAAGCCCCAGATGTCAGGGAAGATGCCCGTGTTACTCTCCACTGAATGCCCAGCCTAGGTCATCAATTTCACTGGGCACCAATATCTGTTGCTTCAATAAATGAGTCCTCTTCTCCCTGTGTGCTCTGTGGTAATGAAGCCCAGTGAAGGCCTTGAGCCCCATCATGACTTGAAGGGTGGATTGTGAGAGCTCAAGAGTGTGTCTATGGAGGATGCATTAGGACTGAATATGGGGAGTGGTGACATTTGATCTCTGAAAGCAAGAAAACAGCTTCCACTCTAGGATATGGTTTGCTGTTTTCCTTCTTTGATTGCAGCTGGTTGTCATGATCCCTCCAGTCCATCTTGGGTGCAGAAGCCCTGGGGATTGCCAAAGGCTCCTTTCTGAACCATCTTTTCAAACACGTGGGACAGTCCCTGTCCAAGGGAGCTGCAATGACAAAATAGAAATTTGTGGATGCAAAATGAGATTACTGATGTGGTTGCTGAAACTTATAAAACTCACTCAGTGATAGGGTGTGTGGTGGGCTGTAAAAGGGATAACCATGACACCTTCAAGCTCTCCTTTATACCCCACAGCAGGTGGAGTCAGGACTTAGGTTCGAATCCAGTCAAGCTATGTACAGCTGTGTGACTTGGGCAGACACTTTTCCTCTTTTAAGTATCAGTTTCCTCATCTGTAAAGCAGAAGTGATAAAACCTACCAAGCCTGTGAGATGTCCCCATGACAGAGCACCCAGCACGGGCCACATAAGGGCTTCCCTGATGTAAGCTTAAGCAGGACAGGCTCGGGCTCAGGACCGAGGCCTCTGGAGCCACCCTCCTACAGGCTGGGTGATCATGGACAATGCATTTCACCTCTCTGAAGCCTCTTTTTTCTCACCTGTAAATTAGCCATGGTAATACCTAGGGTATATTTCCTGGGGCTATTGGGAGAACCAGTTAGACTATATTTTTCACATAAAATGTCATTCAGGTAATTATGGCTGTTTTAAGCCTTATAAACTTAGATCTTGCCCTCATAGACAGAAATGAAACAATTGCTGGGACTGGATCAGATATCATAGCCAAACCCCTACACAAAACAACAGACTTATCATTCAAACCAATCAGTGAAAATAACTGGTCTTGTAAGTTGTCAATATCCTGTGCAACAAAAGCGGTGGTGGAACAACCTTGAGCATTTAGGGGGAGTTGTAGGGATACCTCCTAGAGAAAAGATGGAGTTGTTGCCTCCCATGTGCTCTGCTACATCTTCTCTTTAAGTTTTCCCTTTGCCCAAAGCAGCATGGACCATCCGTTTAATCAACCTCCACCACAACTCTGTTTAGTTCCTCAGGAAGCCAAGTCAGCAACTGCTCAAAGGCCTCATTCTAAGATGTGCTGATGGAGTATGGCCTGCCTCAGAGGGCCTCTCCCTTCAAATAAGCCTAGAGTGTCTGGTTTGTTTGTGAACAGAGCTAGGTAGGTGCCGAGTGGCTCAGAGAGGAGGCTGGAAGTGACCTTCCATGACTCAGTTCCACAGGTTTGTTTGCAAGAACACAGACACACGAGTGACCACTGACATTATGTGTTCCAACATTATATACGGGGTATATTTTGCTCAGAAACATGCCCTGTTAGTTGTTGAAACCTTTTTTGCATCCCCTGAAACAAATGACACTATGGTGTATTTTCTTTTGGGGGGCAGTAAATAAAAGTCTTTTATGTTGACAATGATAATATTATATTCTACAATCTATTTGCATTTCTCTATCCTGTGGATTTTATTGCTTAGTATAAATCCCTAGGTTGAGGTGCATTAAGCTTCACTCAGAGAGAAACAATGCATTTTATCATAGGGCCAGACAGCTACATGCACAAGATGCTACCTGCAGAGAGTGGTTTCTGCCCAGATGTGCAGGAGCGATGCACAGAGAGGAAGAAATGCATACATGTGTGCAGGTTTTGGCATGTGCACAAGAAGCCTGGAAGGATTTTCTTTGGATCTACAGTCAAAACGGATTTCCAAGAGGAAGCGGTCTGAACACACACCTCTTCCCTGTGCTACATTCGGTCCCATCTCCGCCAGCCAGGTTTTCAGGAAAGTGATCAGCACTGGCTTCAGCTCTGGCTAGAGCTCTTTGGCCAATGTGATGGGCAGAAAACTGGAATGAGGACAGAAAAGCACCTCAGAGGTTTGGAGAGTCGAGTCTCTCACCACCTTGCTGTAGGTTTTCCGAATACTTCTGAGTGTAGGAGCATTTTTTCTCAACAGGCAAGTCAGGAGCTGCTAAGATAAACCATGTCAGTAAGCTCGAGCCAGGGTTAGTATTTACCATTAATCGGCCACCAAGTGCTTGCTATGTGCCATGCATTGTGCTAAGCACTATCTCATTTAATATTTACAGCAATCTTATGAGGTAGATGCTACTGTTATCTCCATTTTACAGATGGAGAAACTGAGGCACAGAGTTCCACAGCTGGTAACTTGCAGAATAGGAATTCAGCCACTGGAGAGTCTGGCTGTAGTTTTTTTGTGGCAGGAGAAAATATGCTGTCTAAATTTGCCTTGGGAAACCATGATGGTGGTTACAAAACCACTTCTACGGCTTGCCTTGACCTAGCAGGAATGAAGACATAAAGAAAGAATGAGTGCATCGTGGCTATGATGGGATGATGATGTCTGTTGTGTTGTTTGGTGTCAGTTTCTGTAACTCCTTTCTATTTCAATCAAGGCTATTATCTTTCCCTCTCTTTCAGTGAAGTTTCCTAGATGTAGAAAATGGGAGTGTATTGGGTATCTCAGGGTTTTCAGCTGAACTGAAGGGTCTGATGGTAACTTTACCCCCAAATCCCTGAGAGAAAAGTAGGGAGTCTCTGCTTCAGCTCTGCTCAGAAGAGCTCCCCACACGTGGCGGTTTCTGTGTCATTAGACTGGTTAGGTTAACCAAATAGGTCTTCTAAATACCCAATTTTAATAGAAAACTTCTGTGGCTTGGGTTATTAAAGTTATAACATGCTTATTTAATTGCATTTTAAGTCCATCTATCTTTTTTGAGTCTAAGGAAGCTCACTCGGTCAGAAGGAGTAGAGGGAAGAGGATTAATACATGATTTTCTCTTTTTCCCCTTTTTCTTTTAACTTAGCCTGAGACTTATTTGAATGCCTGTTTCATATTGAGCTTTTAAGTATAACATTTGTGAGTGAAATTGCCCCTTTTATTTTCAAGGTAATTGAATTCCATTTTTCACTTTCCATTTCCCTCTAGAAAAATCAAAACGTTTTCAGAGCTTGGCTTCTTAGTGGGTGATTTTCTAAGGTGGGAACTTCAGCATCATAAAACATTCTAGTGCGGTAAAGGCATTCAGGAACCGGATGGCCAGGCCCCTCCTCCACAGATGAACAGCCTCCACCAGCCAGTCTTGGAGAACATATTGATTTCACTGTGTTTTTATTTGAAACACCAAAGGAATGCCCATGTCTTGTCCTTGGGCTAGGACTGTGGGTTAGGGGAGCTGGATTTCTGTCCAGAATCTTGTCTTCTGTAGGGCAGCTGAGGGGCATTATTACTCAGAGGTCCCCGGAACCCTGTGCTAAATTGGTTTGGATCAGTGTCCCTGAAAGTGTTGGACAAAGAAGAGTTGATTTTAACTGGCACCTGGACACGACTTTAAATAACACTGTATCACAGAGTGACACAATGATTGTCTTTCCAACTCCTTTTCGGTCTTTCCGATTGTATCAGGGACAAAGTCTCAGTCTGGTGCTGTTGTGTCGAACTACCTTCTCATCTCTGTTTTTTAAAGACAGACAGATCAAGCCTTACTCTTAGGGCTTTAGAAGGTAATAGTTTCCGATTTCGATTTCATCACATTGTTTTATTTCTTTTTTAACATTTTTATGACAACTTTTGCTTTATAGCAGTTTTAAAGGTAGGATAAAATTTTCATTTGAAAACAAGTTGGTTTGAGATTTTTTTCACTTTTACATAAAAGACCCACCTTCACAGCATATGAGCCTCTAAAGTTGGGGAAGCAGTGGCTTAGGTGGTCAGGCAGGAAATTCAAGGAGGTTGGTTTCTGCCAAAGTCAGAGATGATTGCCACTTACCGGAAGGCTGTGTTGGAACAGAGTGGGCACAGGCATTGGGAACAGAGCTGATTTCCAATCCTCCCGCTGCCCTCACTGACCGTGTGTGTCCTGACCTTCTTGAGCTTTGGTTTTCTCACCTGCGGAACGGGTTTCATGAGCAGTTGGAAGAGAGCAAATGAGCTTCATTTTCTACAACAGGGTGGGTGGTGTGATTGATATTCATCCCAAAGCTGCAGGCTCCCCACTTCTGTTTTTTTTATTGCCAGGGTTCCAAGTTTGCTTCTAGATGGAAGGGAAGATGGACTAGAGCTGATACCCCCTGCACCCTGGTGAAGAAATGCACCCTGAGGCCAGAAAATAGTATAAACCCATCTGGCTGCAACATCCCAGCAGCTTGAAGAGCAAAGTCACGTGTGAGTTTTGTGCACGGGCAGCCTTTCCTCTTCTCAGGCTGCAAATCTTTGGCAATCGGAGGCAGGCTCTGAATTAAGCTTAATTAAAATTCACTCTTAATTAGGGCCATTACTTAAAATCAATTCTACATAATAAAGCTGTGTAATCATAATTAAGCCCCAGAAATGGGATTAGGAAGCACAGAATGCAAAAGCCAAACATGGGTGAGCCTGGTGCTGGCAGGGGCAGTGGCAGAGACTTCTCGAATTAACAGAATTTTTAAATAGCCAAGGCCCCATGAGTGCTCTGATGAGAACCTCGGTGGCAGGCAGCACAGTGAGCTAATCAGAAAAAGGATTTGAGATGAATAGGCCCCGAGAGGCAAAGCTCCATGGTGTGGTGTTACGGGCAAGAGGAAGGAGCGGCATAAAACGGAGGGGATCAGATGAGTCTCCTCTCCAGGCCCCGTTTCCCCAGCTGTGAAATCAGGGTGGAGGGCAGCTGTTTCCCAAGCAAGGATGTCTCTAATGACTGTCTGCAAACTCAGGACCCCTGATGAGGGGCTCTCTTGAGGGAATTTCATGGCAGCAAAGTCAGGATCGATGCCATCTGCTTGTAGCTTGAGAGGGGTCCTGTGGAGATGAGTTTTGTAATTGTTGGCATCATTGCAGTTACGGTTGTCTATTTTTTAACTAATGAAGTGGGGGTGTGAAGTAATATTTGACAGTCTCTTACTTCCACACTCATAAGCACATAACAATTAGGAGCTTGGTTTTGGAATGAGCCAATCAATTTTGAATTTTGGATGTGCCAATTATTGGCCAAGTGGTCTAGGGCAACATTTACTTCACTTTTCAGTTTATTCCACTGTTGTATGAGAATTATAATAATGGTAGATACCTTGAAGGTTGTTCTGAGAATCACGCATATGTGTATAGCACAGTGCCTGGCAAATAACAACTAATTTTATATTGTTTCAATGTATTTACAGTGTTAATTATATTTACATTTTGAATTTACTGTGCATCAAGCACTGTTCTGTTTTATATGTATGAGCTAATTTTATTTTCACAATCACTCTGAATAAGCATTATTATTTTCTCTGATTTCTAGATAAGGAATCTGAGGCTCAGAGAGGTTAAGTACCTTGCTGAAGGGCACACAGAAAGTAACTAGCAAATAATAAGAGCCACATAAATAATAGTTATTATTATAAGGATACTATCTGTCTATCTGCATGTGCTCAGAAGCACAGTGAAATCCCAGGGGAGGTCACTTACCTGTACTCATCCCCCAGAACCCAAGCCTGTGCTTCTAACACTGCCAGAATAAGGCCAGGCATTTGAGTTCAGAGCTAAAGGGCCTGCCAGGTGCAGATTCCAGAGCTGTGGAATTGGAACCAGGAGGGAAAGCCAGAAAGAGCTCCTCCTCGTATCTGTTTTTCTTTAATTATTTTATTTTATTTTATTTTATTCTATTTTATTTTATTTTATTTTAGAGATGGAGTCTCTCTATGTTGCCCAGGCTGAACTCAAGCTCCTGGGCTCAAAGGATCCTCCTGCTTCTGTCTCCTGAGAAGCTGGGATTGCAGGCGTGGGCTGCCATGCCCAGCTCCGTATGTTTTTTGATTTAGTGTTTTAGTTCAGGGGCTGCCTCGCACCTCTCACGCCGCGTATGTGAGTGCTAACTGTGTGCCTGATGCTGAGTTGGTCCAGACATACACTATCTTATTTAGTTTTTACCACAGCCCCGCAAGTCAGGAAGTATCACTCCCATTTTGCAGATAAGGAAACTGAGGCTCAGAAAAACAAAGCTCGTTGACAAAAGTGAAATATATCATTTGACCCCAAATTGGCACTGAGATGGAAATTGAGTTTTCAATCCATTTCATCAAACACTATGCAGTTCCAGGAAAGCTGCTCAGGGTGGGGTGCCTCCCAGACTCTGCCTCTGCTCACAGCCAAGTCAGCTCGGCTCAGCAGGAAGGATTTTTTTGGTTTTTTTTTCAGATGGAGTCTTGCTGTTATTATCCAGGCTGGAGTGCAATGGCACAATCTCGGCTCACTGCAACCACCTCCTCCAGGGTTCCAGCGATTCTCCTGCCTCAGCCTCCTGAGTAGCTGGGATTAGAGGAGCACACCACCACGCTCAACTAATTTTCTGTATTTTCAGTAGAGACAGGGTTTCACCATGTTGGCCAGGCTGGTTTTGAACTCCTGACCTCAGGTGATCCACTTGTCTCCGCCTCCCAAAGTGCTGGGATTACAGGCATGACCTGTCGTGTCCAGCCAGGACCTCTCTACAACTAGATTTGGAACCAAATATACCTTGGTGCTGGCGATGTCCTGCAGTTCACATTTCCCAGACAGCTTCAGGCCTATGCAGTGATTCCCTCAGTGGTATCCATTCTGCTTACATGCCTCCAGTGAGGAGGACAGCACCACTTACTAAGCTAAATTCTCATTTCCTTTGACAGAGTAGAGCCAAAGAGAAATTTGCCCTGGGCCTGATATTCATGAAGGCTTTCCAATTCAGACTCGATATCATTGCCAAGTCAGTGTGTTCGGGTGAGTATATGTTGAAAGCATTAAATTGTTAAATGCAAGAGTTTCAATTGTATCACGATTTTTGCAAATCTGTATTAGAATTTCCTCATTTATTAATGTGTCGGGAACATGAATTGAAAAAGAAAATAGGTTGGGGTCTGGTCCATTGTCCATGCCTAGGGGCCCTGAGAGTTAGCAAAGACATTCCTCATTGAGCTCAGATTGGTACATTTGTGACATTTCTGCTCCCTGGCAAGGGTCCAGAGAGGACTGGCTCAGGGAAAGCGTCTTGTGCTGCTGCCACCCTTGACTCGACTGTGTGGGAATGGAGGGAAGTCTTGCTCTGATAAGGAAGGATACACCATTACTGCCCAGTGCCAACCTGATGTAGCCAAGGGCCCTCCTGTGGTTGAGAGGAGGGTAAATGGTGGACGGTAGCGGACTTGGTGGCCAGTTCAGGTTTCCTTGGATCCTAGATGGTCGGCCCTGTAAGCAAATGGTGAGCACTTCCTTGTGCCTGCACCAGGCACCCCGCTACACAACTCCAGGGGCACCACTCCCATGGTATTTTATGTCAATGCCTCCCTGAGGGGTTGTGCTACATGGAACCCCTGAGGCAAACCCCAGCTCCAGAGAGCTGAACCCCACATGGAAGTGCTGGGCTCCAGGTGCCCATAGACCTTGACTCCTGACCAGAGCAGGCTGCCGGCCCTCTTCCTGCATAACCTCTTTGTCCTTCAGCATGAGAGTATTTGCCTCTATTTACACTAAATAAAGCCAGCTCCACTTGCTGGTTCCTGTATTTTGGGCAAGCTGAGCTGGAGGCCCCTGAAGCCAGTCCAAGCAGGCAGCACAGGCAGCCGTGTGTCCTGGTGGTGGTCATGCGGATGACTCTCCAGGCCAGGTCCTCCTCCAACAACGTTTACTAAACACCTTATCTCCCTGAAAACACGTGAGGTAATGTTTATGAAACATCACCCTGTCCTTTCCACCAGGCGGTGGGGGAGCCAGGGGGGCACTCCCTCACCTTCTTCGCTTCCCTCTGCCCTCTTCTGCTCCCCTCATTTGGGTGAAAAAGCACGCTGGGTCTTCCCTCACTGCAGGCCTGAGCGGAGAGCGGCACCCTCCACGGGCCTTTCCAGGCCTTTCCATCCACTCCATGTCTCCACTTTCCAGGGCACATTCACCGCCCCCTGGGAGTGTTGTCGGCCTCATTTTACACAGGAAGAGACAGGCCGAGAGCAGCAGAGCCTCTTGGCCAAAGTTACAAAGTGGGTTGGTGGTGAGCTGGGGACCCACGCTCCTACCTTCTAAAGCCCCCTCTGAAATGCTGTATTTGTGATAACTACTCATTTAAATATTCCTGATTTTTCTACAGATGGATGACTGGGTGGATCAATAGCTAGTTACATACATAAATCGAAAAAAGATAGCTGAGCAAATGAATAGGTGGATAGAGATGATTGTGTGAGTGGATAGAGAGGTGACTGCAAACTCTTCTGGAAGAAAACAGGAGAAACTGTGGGCAACAGCTGCCTCTAGGAAGGGAATAAGGCATCTGAGGAAGAGAGAGAGAAATGACTTTTTTCTTTTTTGCTCTCTCTAAACTGTTGGAATGTTTTTTATGTGCATAAATTAGTTTTTAAAAGTCTCTTTTTCTATTTTTTGCCCTCTATTTCTGTGTGTCTACCTACAGGAGAAATCAGAAGCCAACACACTAGAAAAGTTGCAGGAGATTCCTAGGAGAACCCACAAAGTCAGTTCCTTGCCGGAAACCTATTCCTCCTCCAGATGAATCCAGTGCATTGGATGGGCTCAGATGCACAGGTGACGCAGGCAGACCCCTACTGAAAAGAACAACAGTGGGAGGCAGATGAAACTCAGATTGTGGAGTCCGAGAGCCATGTGGGCCCACTCCAGTTACCTCTACCCCTGGTCCGTGACCAGAGAATCCTTCAGCAGCAACAGCAGGGATGTTTATTTCACTGGTATGTATAAAGTGACGGATTGAAAACAACTTGTATGCCCAACAAGTTGTAACTGGATAAATGATTTTTGGTTCAGTCACACAGTGGAATATCATGCGGCCATTACGAATAAATAAAAAATCCTATACTTTCCATATTCAACTTTAAACTGAAAATAACTCAACAAACACCTTCATAATTAGGTTCCCTGAGATTGGAACATGAAGTGAAGTCCACGTGTGTCAGAATGTTAACAACAGCTAACTCTTGGTTGTGATATTCTGAGTAACTTGTATTATTTTTCAGTTTTTTTCCCCATTCCTAACGTGCAAATGTACTATTTTTACTGTAAAAAATACACATTTGTAAAGAGCAATAACATAAATCTCTGCACAGGCAGATTGGAAGGACATCAGACAAAATGATACCTTTTGGTAGTGAAATTATAAATCATTTTTTTCTTCATTAGAGTTTCTGAATGTTCTGCATTTGATATGTTTACCTTTATAAAGGGTCAATCATATGTAAGACAATTTTTTAAAAGACAAGTAGACAGGGAAAGAGAGGTCTGCTGTTGCAAAACCAAAGCTAGGGGCTCTCCAAAGCCCACTTATGTCAGTCAATTGATATTTCATGAACCTCTAGAATGTACAAATCACTTTCCACTGGGATTGGGGGCATGAGAAATACAGAGATGAAGGAGATGCAAACACTTTAATCAAAGAAATCACAGTCCAGTTGGGAAGAGAAGGTTCTGCATTATATAAGTAGCAAGGTCTTATCTGAGAGGTTAGTCTGTCAAGAGTAATAGCAATAATTACACAACAGTATGTCAGAGTGGCTGGGAGCTCCAGCTTCAAAGCCACCTCGCCTGGGGGGAAACTCATTTCCATTTCTTAACCATATTGAGCCTGAGCCTCAGTTACCCACCTCTTCTGTAAATGTAAACTACCTCTTGGGGTCGTTGTGAGGATTAAATGAAGTTTGAGCCTAAAGGGGCTGAGCTAGGTGCTTTGCAAATAGTCCAACCTCAGCATGAGGCACGTTATCGTCGTTATGGCTGTGGTGTTTGTGGTCACCTGTCTGCAAGTCACGCTTTCACAGATAGGCCAGAGCTGGGATTGGAAACCACATTAATCTAATTCCAAAGCCAATGATTCTACCACAACCAGGCACTGCATTTACTCTCTCTGCCTAACTGAAATTTGTTCTAAACCTCACCCTAAGGTCTTGCCAGAAAGAAAAGCTAAATTTTCATTAAAAGATGAAAGGAGAAATGAATCTGTTCCAAAGGACACGAGAAGAAGAAGAAAATATCCCTTCTTGTAGGATTTTGCAACTTTGTCCAAACTTCTGCAGTGTGTAAAAGCAAAAAATCCTATGCTTTCCATGGTCAACGTTAGATTTAAAACAACCAAAAAGCGCCTTCACAATTAGGCTTCCTCAGATTGGAACGTGAAGTCAAGCCAGTATGTACCTCTTACTGCAGATTTCTGCACTGGGAATGTGACAGGATTTGCCTCCTTACACAGAGGGTGCTGGTTCTTCCTGGCTGGAGGGTAGAAGGTCATGAACAGAGGACAAAGCGCAGGGAAGCGGCAGCATGTGGGGAAGAGCCCCAAGGATCTCAGTATGAAAACCAAGAGGTGTGAGCCAACTGCCCAGGGTTTGGGCTAAAAGTCTGGGGAAACTGATTCACAACCAATGGAGGCCCAAACAGAGGGAAAATTCTGTTTACGGACTTCCATATCATTCAGAAATATTACCTCCTTGAAAAGAGTTAATATATTTTTTCTTTTTTAAAAATTTCAATAGATTATGGGGGACAGGTGGTGTTTGGTTCCATGAATAAGTTCTCCAGTGGTGATTTCTGAGACTTTGGTGCACCCATCACCTGAGCAGTGTACACTCTACCCATTGTGTAGTGTTTTATCTTTCATTCCCCTCCCACTTAGAATCATGGTCTCCAATTCCACCCAGGGTTGCTGCAAAGGCCATTATTTCATTCCCTTTTGTGGCTGAGATGTATTCCATGGTGTATATATATATATATGCCACAATTTCTTTACCCACTCATTGATTGATGGGTATGCCGGCTCGTTCCACACTTTTCCAATTGCGAATTGTGCTGCTCTAAACATCCATGTGCAAGTATCTTTTTCGTATGATCATGCATTTTCCTCTGAGTGGATACTCAGTAGTGGGATTGCTGGATCAAATGAGAGTTCTACTTTTAGTTCTTTAAGGAATCTCCACACTGTTTTCCATAGTGGTTGTACTAGTTTACATTCCCACCAGCAGTGTGAAAGTGTTTCTCCCTGTCCCTTTGGTCATCTGTCTTTTTAAAGGATCAACCTAAACTCAACCATAACCCATCCCACACCACCTCATCCTGCCTCAAGCTAGGAAATAGGAGTACAGAGAAGAAAACAGTGCAGATAAGAGTGCTAGAAGGTTGTGTGTTTGAACAAGAAGGAACACGGGTAAATGGATCAGGTTGCAAGTACAGCACCTGAGGCAGGTATGAGGTAGTAGCTAATGGGGTGAGGCAGAAAGAAAAGGCTTCCAAAAAAGCAGATACTTGAGTTGGGTCTTCAAGACCATAGTCAGTGGTTTCCCAGTGGATCTGAGAAAGGAAGGTGAATTTAGGGAGAGGGAAGAACCCGCAGAGAGGCATGAGAATGCACATTGTGCATTCAGCGAGCTTGGTGGGTGGCAACACCTGGATCTCAAGTGTGTGTAGAGGAGACTTGGCACAATAAGGCCACTAGGCAGGTGGGGTGGCCCCCAGAGGGTCTTGGCTGAGTAGCTGAGGGACATGCTGTAAGGGTAAGGGCCAGGGGAAGAGATGAACTCTGACTGGCTCCCTGGCAGTGGGTCCCCTCTGTGGTCAGCAGTTCACGGGTCACAGAGAATAACAGGCCCGTATCTCCATATTGCCCAACATGTTATTGTGTTATCACGTCTTCAGTTTGGAGAGAAGAATTAAATTCGTCTAAGTTTATCACTTACCAGATGACTTTGGATAAGCACATATTTGGAACCTCAGATAATTCATCCATTCATTTGGTCATTCAGAACAGTTCTTGTGCATCACTTTATATTCAGTGCTGCTGAAATTTCTTTGGGGACTACACAAGTCACTGAGGCTCGGTTTTCATCTCAGGAACCTTATAGCCAGAACAAGGGAGAGGTGAGTACTAACTCCATGGTGTTGTCCCAACAACTTCGCCACTCGTTTCCCTTACCACCACCCCTTCAAACACTTCAGTGGACTTTCATCTCTCAAGAAAAATGTAGACTTTCATCTGGGCCTAAGAATCTCTATATGCACTACCCCTGCTCACCTCCGGGGAAGCATCCCCTTCCGTCCCCACTCCCCTCCTTCTACTCCATCCTCATTGCCCCTTCTTTCAATGGTTCTGACAGGATCCCCTTCAGCCACAGGCCCTTAGCAAATGCTGTTCCCATGGCCCAAGTCATCTTCCCTGGTTCATGCCTGCTTCAGGTTAAAGTTACCCCTCGGGAGAATGTTCCTGATCAGTCTGAATTGACCAAGTCCTTATTACACTCTCAAACTCCACGAGATGTCCTTCATAGCTCTCATCCCAGTTATAATTAGTTTGCATTTATTTACACAATGGCTGTATTAATATCTGTATTCTCCACCAGAATGAGAGCTTCATGAGAGTCAGGACTGTGTGTTTTCTCAAAATCAGCTTTATTGTGGTCTAATGTATGTATAATAAACACACCCATGTTAGATGTACCAATCAATGAATTTTTATAAACTTATTAAAAATGTCTATATTTGTGTAACCACCACCACCACCACAGTCAAATACTGAACATTTCCATCACCTGAAGAGGCTCCGTGGTGCCTCTTCTCAGTCTGTCCCCACCCTCAGACAGCCATGGATCTGCTTTCTGTTCTTATACACTGGGTTTGTCTTTTCTGTAGCGTTGTATGAATGGAATCATATGGTAGGCATTCTTTTGTGCCTGGCTTCTACCACTCGACATGGGGTTTTGAGCGTCATCTGTGCAGTGTGTATCAGTAGTCTGCTCCTATTTATTGCTGAATGATACTATTTTCTGAGTGGCTCAAAGGGGTTACCTCTGTCTCTTAAGGCAAGCCATCAGCTTCCTGAGGGCAGGGGCCACACGTCTTGATAGTCTGACACTGGTTATGAGTCTGACACATAACTGACTTTGGAGGTGGCATACTCCATCTTATCTGACCCAGGGTGTGGGAGTGACTGTGTCCCCACACTCAACAATCACCATGACACACACAGCAGCCCTTCCCTCCAAACCCCACAAGTTAAACCTCTGGGCCCAGCAAACCCAAGCACGTCTGCTTCTGTTCAGAGTCGTACTGATGCTTCCAATAGCCACAGGGAGAAGTTCTGGATCGGCCACGGTGATGAGAGGGCAAGGCTAGGTGATCATGGAGGAGTCCCTCTAGCACTATGAACTTTGATTTCCTTCTTTGTCAAATGGAGACACCGATATCTACCTCACAGGATCATTAAGGGGGCCCGTGTGTGTGAAGGTGCTGTGCAGAGCAGGAAATACAATGTGGTACATTGATGGTCAACTTCATCACTTAATTTCACCCCGTCTTGACTTAACTGCCTGTGCTACCCTTTCTCTCCTGGACCTTCAGTTTCTGTTCCTGTCAGGTGAGGGGTTGAACTAGAGTTCTCTATGCTGCCTTCCATCTTGGACCCTCTTGGATTCTAAGTTGTGGGGCAAGAGAGAAGGGGCCTGTCTGGTTTTCCAGCATTGGAAAAATTGGGGTGATTTTTTCGAAAAGAACTGACTGCTCTGAAAATTCTCTTCATGGATAAAGAAAGTCAGCCCCTAGTTTCCAGATCAAGCCAGTGTTTTGCATCCATAGGCTTAAATCTGTAGCTATTTCTAAGCCCATTAGGGACAATAACAGAGCTCCTTATTTCCGGGTGTGCTGACTGGTGCAACGAAGCATGTCCTTTGCTGGGAACTGGAGCGTTAATGGGGATAAATGTGTCCCAAGTCACTGGCGGAACAGGAACAGCATTTCATTTTGGAAGCCAGTAGTTAAGTTAAAACCACCTCTATGTGGGCCTATTCAACAGAAGATCCCTGCGTATCTACTGTGTGTTAGATGCCTTATATATATTGTCATTCCCAAAAGCTCTATGATAGGAACATTGGGCCACATTTCAAGATGGAGAAATGGGCTCACTGGGGCATGCCTTTGCACATTCCCTCAGTTAGTAAATAGCCAACTTGGGGCCAGAATGCCAGGTCCTTTCCACTGTAATAGGCCCTGGACTAGACAAAGAGGCTGTAAAAATAATTCAGAGACACTTGAATTCTTTGTGGCCAGGAAGAAAAAGCAACAGTTTAATATTTACTAAAGAGAAATCCAAGAATGTCAGGACATCCATAACTTAACCATCTAATTTAACTTCCTCATTTTACTGGAGAGCAGATGGAGGTCTAGAGGGGTGATCTGATCTGCCTAGGTGACAGGCGGCTGGCCGCAAAGCCAGAGCTGTTACCCAGAGCTCCTGACTCCCAGGTTAGAGCTTTTCACTGCTGCAGCACCCAACTCCAGGGACAGACTGAGGCACTGTTGCCAGAACAAGGAAATGGAGAAGGAGGAAGAAGGCTAATTCCAAGTCATCTGCCTCCGTATTCAGAGTTCAGAGTAAAGAACAGTTCTGGGAACCCGTCAGAGGAGACCTTTCCATAACCACACTTTTAAAATAGCAAAACACCATGTTCTTTTCCTGTGACCTCCTGCAGACTCAAGGACAATTTCAGAATGACCATTTAGTGAGATTCTGGTTCCTTACTCCCGACCCTTGGACATCTCATTTATTAAGACCTTAAGAGAGCCTCACTCACTAAGGCCAAGTACTTCTGAGCAGAAATCCCCATTTTGGAATTTTCCCGTTTTTATTCCCAATGGTACCAAGGACTTCATTTACTATTTTGCCCCAAACACCCTTTGTTTTGAAAGGGTAATTATTAAGTTGTCTGTATTCATCAGTCACAAATTATTTTTCCCCATTTTATCTTAAAGACAAATGGAAGCTTTGGATCAGTGTGAGATGGTCAGGGAATTGATGGTTCTAATGATAGCTGCCCTTGACTGAGCCCCAACCACCTGTCAAGTGTTCTGCTGAGAAAGCATGTGACTGGGCTTAGCTCATTTGACCTTCCCAACAACCCTTGGAGGTTATACCATTATCCTCATTCCACAAAGGTAGGGACCAGTGTTCAGAGAAGGCCATCTCAATAGGAAGTTGCAGGGCTGGGGCATCTGAGTCACTGAGCTATACTATACAATTTTTTCAGTCTCTGCAACTTGTTGAGGTCAAAAGAGCACTTGTAGACACATTTGGAACCTAGGGTCCTTGACTTCCTCCAAGCATCCTGAAAGAGTGGGCCTCCTCCAAGAGGCTGAGGGGGCTGAGAAGCTATAGAGGGTGAAGGTAAGATTCAGGTGGATCTCAGCCATCCTGGGAGCACTTGGCCAGGGCCCACTGGACCCCTTAACATTGTGCACAGTGACTGTTCACTAAACCAGGACCCAAGCATCCCACAGTGGGAAGGGTGGGTTGCATGACACATGAGGCAATATGATAGATGGGTTTGCATGCCAGGCAGACCCCCATCTGGTCTGAAACTCAGATTCTTTTACTGAAGAGCTATGTGATTTTGGGCAAGGGTTTTCATCTCTTCAAGCCTTGGCTTTCTCACCTGTCCAGTGGGGCCAGTACAACCGACCTCAGTGTTACTTCAGAGGATTCAATGAATGCCGACATTGTCCGATGCTTGGAAGACAGTAAGTGCATAATAATTGGGAGCTGCCATCCTTGCTACTTTCCAGGTGGTGCTCCAAGAGCCCCCTCCAAGACTCCATACCTGAAATATTCTATGTCTGCCTCACCCAGAGTCTGTATTGCACTGAGACTAAGCTGTGACTTTAGGCATCTCTTGCACCAGCGTCCAGGGCCAGAGCGGCCTTCTGGGCATCACTGTTCCCCACTTCACAATCTGGCTAATAGCTTGCTTCCTCATGCAAAGACTTGGGGCTCTGCCATCCAGGACAGTGGTGCTGGAGAGTGACCTGGAGACGGTGACAAGCAAATCAGTTGAAGGCAACAGAGAACGGAGAAAAGATGGAAGAGAAGCATGGGAAAGAGATGGGAGAGAGATGCGGGAAGTAATCTGAACTCCAGGAGACAGGACACTATGGTCGGTGAAGGACAGGGTCTGGTGTCCCACAGACCTGGGCTGAAAACCTGGCTGTCCTCTGCATTAGTGTGTCACTCCGGACAAGTCACCAGCTCTCTTTGAGTTTCAGTGTTCTCATGTGCAAAATGAGGACGCTAATAGTTCCTCCTTCAGAAGTTTGTTTTTTGAGAGGATTTAATGAGATAATATATGCAAAGCACAGTGCCTGGCTCACAGGAAGTGCTCAATATGACAGCCATGATCATCACAGTGATGATTATCTCGTACTAGTCAAGTGATCAGCCAGTTTTCTCAAAGGCTGTGTGGGGGTGGTATCATCATGGTTCCCATTTTACAGATAGGGAGGTCAAGGGGAGGGGCAGAGCCACTCGAATAGATAGATCTTTTTGCTTGCACACACTGCCACCCAGGTGGGCTCTAGCTGGGCTCTGGGTGCTTGTTGGCCAGAGGTGCCATGTGCAGGAGCAAAGCCATTCCCAGCCTTTTGACCCTCTTCCCTCTGGGACTGTCCCACACTGAGAAGAAAAGTTGCAGGAGCTGACCTCAAGGGGGCAGCATGAGCTCTGGAAACCCCAGGCTGGCTGCCGGGACTGGGCGGAGCCGGCTGCAGGCGGGGAAGCAGGTGCATCCAAAGGCGATCCAGGGAGCCTGGGGAGGGGCTGGCCTGCTGGGTCCCAGGCTGCCTGTGCTGGGAGCTGAGGCCAGGGCTCGGCTTTGAAAGAGAAGGAACTAGAGGGACACTGAATTAGGATGCTTGGCCCCCTCCCTTGCAACCCCCTCTCCCCACTATTTCCGTTCAGCGAATAGAGGCTGAATATGGCCAGGCAACACGGGGGATTGAGTGGGACGCGTTTCCAGACCTTCAGGGAATGGGGGAGCCCAGTGCAGCCTGGGGAGTGGCGGGGCGCGGTGTCATGCCAGATGGAATCTGGCTGAAAGAGTATTTCCCAAGCCACTAAGGGCCACGCAGAGCCCAGGACATTTCTTAGGCCTATGCTTGGACCCCTCTGGCCTCTGCTCACCTTGAGGCCCACTGGGTGCCCTATTTCTAGGCCCTTCCCAAGTCCCTGAGTCAGAATTTCTGTCTTTTTGGCCAGCAGTTCAGAGGATTTCTGTACAGGCTCCCATCTAATAACTGTGCTGGTGACAAAAAAAAAAACCCAATAAAAAGGCCATGAGGGAATATCGGGACTGTATATTGATTACTCCTTGCTAGGCCCTGAGCTAAGTGCTCCACAGATATTGCTTTCTGCATTTTCCCCTTCACAATACTCCTGCACCTGCTTCTTATGACGATGGACTGCACTGGCTCAGAGAGGTGAAGTAACATGTACAAGGGCACACAGCTGCCAGACCTGAGGCAGATCACAACCCAGGGCCGTCTGGTTCTAAAGCCTGGGAGTTTCACTCCCAAGTAACTGGGTGTGGAACTGGAGAGGGCAGCAAGGCTGGCACCTGGCCCACGGTCTAGGAAAGAAACTGGGATACCCCCGGCCTTCAAGAGCGGTGCCTGTCATGGACCCTGCCCCTTGCATCCTGGCACTTGTTGAACACTGAAACACGTAAAACTTAAAAAACAAAACAAAACTGGTAAGACAGGAGAACTAAGCCTTCTGTTTTCTCCTCCACCCTGGCCTCTTCCAGAGATGGCTCAGTCCCCATGGTCAGACCAGAGTCCACATGGCTGTTGTACCTTGAACACTTTGGCAGGAAAGGGGCTGGGAGTGGGAGGAGAAGGGCTGGGTTTGGGGATCCCTGGTAATTCTGTCTTTAGACTCCTTCAGCTTATCAGATGCCGGGCCTTCCAATTCTGCTTGCCTTTGCCCTTGGATTTGCAACCATAGTTTCCTTATTTGTAAAACGGGTCTCCTGCTTCTGGCTGCAAGGGCAGTTTGCAAGAACTCTGTGAAATCATGTGGGAGAAAGGAGCTCCAGGAACCCGAATGTACAGTATGAACATCAGTAATTACTTGGGACAACTGCTGAGTGCTTCTGGCTTTCAGAAATTGTGATCAGTTCAGTGGGATTCTCTGCACTGTCTCTGGATCCTGCTAGTCAAATTAGGCTCAAATAGTCTATTTGAATGATCCCTGTGTGCGCGCTCTCTCTCTCTCTCTCTCCCTCATTGTGTCTCCCCATCCCATTCCATCTCTAATCTGTCTCACTTCTTCACTATTCAAATTAGTTATTTGAATGACTAGAAGCCAGAAGTTTCTTCCCAGGCCCCACGGCCCAGAACTCGTTGAATTTTCAATCAATAGAGGCCCCTCCGTCAGGCCTCTATTGACTGAGAGAGGGACCTCTATTGATTGAGAAAAGCCAAAGTTCTCACCACCTTCTGTCCAGTGTTTTTACCACCTAAGATTTCAGCCGGTTCATGCAGCTTGTCTACAGGCATCAGTGTGTTCCCCAGTTTGCAAAGAGAGGAGAGAAGGAAAGAAGACTTATGAGCGCCCCTCAGAGTTCCAGACAAGCAAATTCCTTCATTGGTTAAAGGTGCCATTTAGCCAGAATACTGATGGATTAGTAACAGGGAGAAAAAAAGACAGCACCATTAATAACACTGACCATTCCTGAGCAGGGGTGGCCCTGCAACGGCATCTACTTGCCCTGACACCAGACACCTCTCATTTTTGAAATTGTGCCGGTCTTCCCACACAAGATATCATCAGCATATGGCTCAACCCACAGCAGCGACTGTGAGACGGCGATGGCTCTTCAGCTCCACAGAGTCAGGCTGAACTCTCAGAATCCCCCAGTTTGGGCAAATGCTTTCCTCTCTCTGAGCCTGCATTTCCACTGTACCTGTATAATGGGCACTTCCCATCCCTGTTCCCTAATTTTCAGGGTTAAGGGGAGGATTTGATGAGATGAGATAATCCTTAGAGGCAGGGTGCTTGGCACTTAGTCGACGTGTGCTGCTCCATCCTCCTGACAAACCGCCAGGCTCCCTAGAATGTTGTTGCATTGTAGGCAACAAGTCCCTGACTCCTCAAATAAGGGTACAAGTGGTACTGACATTTTGGCTTGAAATGGCACTTCGGGGACTCTAACCAGAGAAAAATGAAAGCTTGTAAGAATGCATATGCACGTCGATGATAATTGCTGCATTGATTGTATTTGTCAAGAGGGAACTGGAAAATCTCCCCAAGACGAATGTGTCCAATAAGGGAGAGTCTGAATAAACTGAATACACTATGGCACTCTACTCTATCGGACTAAGCAGCTATGAAAAATAATGAGGTTTTTAAAATTGGTCTGGAGAGATGGCCAAGATGCATTCAGCGAAAAAGCATACAAAGAAATATATATATATACTTATAGTATGATCTTTTAAGAAAAAGCAAACCACGTTTTGTTCCCTCCTCTCCTATGTGTGGACATACATCTTTCCATGACCCTAAAGAGAAGTACGGAGTGATTTACACCAAGTGTCAACCTTGCTTATCTCTGAGTGGGTACAAAAGGAAGAGACGAATGGGAGAAATGAGGTTTAAGAGTCTATTGAGGGCCAGGCGCGGTGGCTCAAGCCTGTAATCCCAGCACTTTGGGAGGCCGAGATGGGCAGATCACGAGGTCAGGAGATCGAGACCATCCTGGCTAACATGGTAAAACCCTGTCTCTACTAAAAAATACAAAAAACTAGCCGGGCGAAGTGGCGGGCGCCTGTGGTCCCAGCTACTCGGGAGGCTGAGGCAGGAGAATGGCGTAAACCTGGGAGGCGGAGCTTGCAGTGAGCTGAGATCCGGCCACTGCACTCCAGCCTGGGCGACAGAGCCAGACTCAGTCTCAAAAAAAAAAAAAAAAAAGTCTATTGAGGCCGGGCGTGGTGGCTCACGCCTGTAATCCCAGCACTTTGGGAGGCCAAGGTGGGTGGATCACGAGGTCAGGAGATCGAGACCATCCTGGCTAACACAGTGAAACCCCGTCTCTACTAAAAACACAAAAAATTAGCCTGGTGTGGTGGCGGGCGCCTGTAGTCCCAGCTATTTGGGAGGCTGAGGCAGGAGAATGGCATGAACCTGGGAGGCAGAGCTTGCAGGGAGCAGAGATCACCCCACTGCACTCCCGTCTGGGCAACAGAGCAATACTCTGTCTCAAAAAAAAAAAAAAAAAAAGAGTCTATTCAATGTATTTTTTGTCTTTGAATTGTTCACTTTTTTCTAAACACATGCATTTTTTTTTTTTTTTGTAATGAAATGAAGTTGTTAGAAGGCCACTGCACAAACAAGTCCTCAGTGAATGAAATGAGTAAATGAATGAAATCTGATAATCCTACCATTTGCAATTCACTCTTTTGAGACAGGAGGTGTTTTCCTGTTCCAGATTCTCTACCAGTATGCAAATACTCCTGAGTGGAGCTGATAAAGCCGAAATTGTCACTGATCACTAATCTGGGCTTGTCAGCCTCGGGCCAAGATCAAAATAAGAGTGCGCGCGCGTGTGTGTGTGTGTGTGTGTGCGCGCGCGTGTGTGTGTGTGTGTTTGCGGGGAGGAGGAGAGAAAAGTATCAAGTTAGACATCTCTGTGTGCCTGGCAACATGCTGGGTGTCTTCACACACACCAGTGCACTGAATACAAAAACAGTCTTGCAGGAATTCAATTCACTTCTTTTTAAGAACAAGGCCACTAGGGCTTAAAGAGTTTATGATCATCTTGCCTAAGGTTCCATAGCCAAAAGCTGAGCTGGATGCACATGTAGGCCATGAACATCAAGACAAAGTAGAAAGCTTCCAAAGTCTCCTTATATAAGCAGACTTCTGTTTAGAAAACACTCATGATCGTCGTTAACATAGTGATGACGGCTCATATCCGTTGAGTCTTAGCTTTGCTCCTTGCTGTCCCTTTGCTGAGTACTTCAAATGATTTTTTTCAATTAATCCTCACAAGGACACAAGGATGAGAACCATTATTATTCCCATTTTATAAATGAGGAAATTGAGGCACAAGAGGATAAGTAATTTGAGGAAAGAAACAAACTCAGAAAGTGAAGAGAAGGATTTTGAACCCACACAGTCTTAACTGTACTACCTGCCCTTTCAACCCCCAGGAGGACAGAGCTGTTCATTACAACAGCCCTGACCCTGGAACTGAGGTCTTGGAACTCTGGTCCAGGGCTCTTTGCAGTACACCAGACCTATGTCAGTCCCCAGGCCTTGCTCAGAAACAACAGAGTCCTGAAGAGAGAGAGGCTGAGAGACTCACTCTGTGTCCTCGAGTTTGCCCTGACCGACTTTACGGAGCTTCCAGGAGTAACTCTGGTCCTCTCTGGGTCGTCACAGGGCATTTTGGTTTCACATTTTCCTGGGCTTGCTGCTGCTTATTCCTCATAAGTCCAGTCACTGTGCAGCTCAGGCGGGACACTGCATGCCTCCAGGGTGGCTGGACAACCTCTTTCGGGGCTTTGTTAAGAAGGCCGTCCTCATCTAAGACAGCAGGTGCCAGAATCCAGCCATTTCCTTCCCAACAGAATGATTTTCGTCATTTCTATCAATCAACTGAAACATTATTTATTTACTATTTTAATTTAAACTGAAGAAACCCTCAAACTTTATTTCTAAGAGGAAATCTCCATCACCGGTTATAAGTGGACAACCAGCACGGCTTGCCATAAATAGAAGGCTACTGTAAAATGAAGATGATAGAAACAGAACCAAGCCACTCAATTATAGCTGGGCATTGTGGCTTGCAGAAGCGCTAAGACTTAGCAGGCCTGCCTTCTGCTTGTTAAAATGAGAGAGCAAGTGTTGCGGAGGTATTGAGACATCCTAGCAGCTCTCAAGACTTTTCAGCTTGATACTACCTGAAGAACTGAGAAAGAACTAGAGACACCTCCCTCTGCCTAGGGCTGGTAGTTCTGACCTAGCCACAATGGGAAGCACCACCTTGGACATCTTCCTCCTCCCTGATGCTCGGGTGTTATCTACGCAGCTCTTGCAAACCCTTGAAGGTCTTCTATGGTCATTGGCTTCTTGGGAAATGCTCTTGGCCAGAGGACTTGTCTTGCCCAGTGATGGCCAGCTCAGCCCCACTGTGTCTCAGACCAGCCCAGGCCCTCAGCCAGCTCCTGGGGCAACTTTGAGAACGTTCCAAAGAAAGGGTCTATAAGGGACCACGTGCGGTGGCTCATGCCTGTAATCCCAGCACTTTGGGGTGTTGAGGTGGGCAGATCACCCGAGGCCACGAGTCTGAGACCACCCTGGCCAACATGGTGAAACCCCATATCTACTAAAAATACAAAAAAAAAAAAAATTAGCTGGGTGTGATGGTGGGCGCCTCTGTAATCCAAGCTACTTGGTAGGCTGACGTGGGAGAATCGCTTGAACCTGGGAGGTGGAGGCTGCAGTGAGCCAAGATTGTGCCATTGCACTCCAGCCTTGGCAATAAGAGCAAAACTCCAAAAAAAAAAAAAAAAATGGGGGGTCTATAAGGAGGTAGCATTACCACTAATAATAGTATTGTACCTAAGAAGGGAGTGGAATTAGAGGAGACAAATTCTTTACCTTTTCTGTCACTTGATTTTTTATAATGATAAAATATTTATATATTGCTTAATAATAAAGACTTTTCTAAGAAAGACAGCCTGACATTCCAGCTCACTGTCCTGCAAGCGTTAAGATGTCCTCTTTGGGCATTTGGGAGACAGTTCAGGCGAGCAGGCAGGAGCAGTGGCTGCCCTCCACGGTGTGGCAGAGTGGGTCTCGTGACAGCAGTGCCATCCTCACGGGGCAGGAAACAGGTGTGGGTTCCAGTTTTTTCGGTGCTAGGGAGACAGTGTGACTTATCCTGGAATTTGAATCCAGGCTAGGAACTTACCAATGGGTGACATTTGGCAAATTGCTCGACCCCTCTGAGTTTTCATGGGGATTATACAGCCTACCTTGAGGAGGAGCTGCTGTGTACATACATGATGCCCTAACCCACAATGGGTGTTTTGGTGTCTTGGCAGTCAGTACTGCGCCAGGCTGGCCAAATCACTTTTCCTTCCTGGTCCTCAGTCTTCTCATTAACAAGCTGAGGATGCGATTAGATCTGTGGTCCACAACTAGGGACACTGGTCAAACCCAACTGCCAGACTTGTTTTTTATAGGCCACAGGGTGTTTTCTGGTTAGCTGCCGACATTTACAGATGAGGAGATTGTACATAGGAATCTAGGTTTTGTGTGTCTCCTGAGAAATCTACGAATATGGCAGCGTTAGGCCCACATTATGACATTCATTGGGAACTGGCTAGGGGCTGCCCCCAAGACAATACTCACCTACTTGAGCTGTTTAGCTATTTAAGTTGCTGAGTGTTCAATATTCACAGTGGCTGCAATTAGGAATAAGGTTAGATAGCTGGCCCCAGGTCATACAAATATGAACAGGAGAGCCCAGACTTGAACCCACGCATTTTGGCTTTGTGTGTATTTACTTCCCCATGCTGTCTCCTGGTCAGGAAGCCAAGAACTGTACCAGGTACTGCAGGGACAGAAGTTGAGGCAGCCTGAGGCTCTCAGTGCTTTCTGCAGGCCTGTTACTTCCTTTCTGTGCTGGAGAGGCAAGGGTTAACTTTACCCTGCTATCTCACCCACGCCAGAGGCTGCCAGGATGAACTGTGCAAGAACTTGCTGGAGGTGGTTGAAGCAAAGCCTCCCCTTCTAATGACAACTGGTGTTCACCCTGATAGCAACCGCAGGCCCTCAGCGGCCCCCCAGGGTGTGCGGGAGCCCTGCACTGACTCTGTTTTGCTTTGGCAGCGGAGCACACCCGCCTCCCGTTGCTCCAGCCCTCCTGTTTACCCTGCAAACAGCCAAGTGCTCCACACCATCATTTAGAGGCCAGGGGGCAGCTGCCATGGGGCACCAGGCAGTCCAGGCCTGTTTGAGCTGTCCTGGGACCTGAGGACTGCACGCGCCCAGAGCCCATTTGCCTAGGATTTAATGGGCCCCCACACCCCTGCTAGCTGCTGACAGGCAGCGAAGGGGAGGGGAGGGGGGTAAAAGGGGAGGGTGCTGCTGGGCTCTGGGTGACTTGGCTCTTATTGAGCCCCATGACCTTGAGCCTCTGGCTCTCAATGTCTCAGTTTCCCCATTATAATCTGCCCTTCCAGAGCTCCAGAGAGCGGCAAGCTCCTGAACTCAGAACATTCTGGTTCAGCATCTCTTGGGAGCAAGACCATAGGACCCTGACAATCATTAGCATTCATTGTTGTTAGCAGAGCTCAACAAGAGGCATTGGACGAAGACTTTCAAAACTTGTCATTGAAGTATAACATACTTACAGAGAAGTGTGCATATCGTAAATGTGCAGCTCAATGAATGCTCACACCCCAAGCACACCTGTGTAATTAGCACCCAGATCAAAGGCAGAATACCCCCAGCACTCCAGAAAAAGCCCTCATACTCACCCTGTAGCCACAGCCACCATTTGACTGGCATCGTCTCTTTAGTGCTCACCACAATTCCGTGAGGTTCATATGAAATCATTCCCATTTTATAAGTGAAGGAACAGGGCCTCAGAGTGGTGGACCACACCTGCTAGTGATTGGGCCAAGATTTGAACCCGGGACCTTCATCTCCAGAGTCCACACCTGAACCACTGTGCTGGGAAAAGGGGCAGGCCTGGGTTAAGGTACAGATGGGGCCTTGTCACACTCCCACCCTGGCCTTCTAGGAACTTCCAGGTCCAGGGAGCTAAGGTAGAAAGTCTTAACCACCCCCCATGTGTGTCAGTGTTGTGTTATTTCTCACCTGTCTGCCCAAATTGATAGGACAGGGACCATGTCTTGTTTGTTTGCCACTCAAAGCCCTGCCGGATGCCTGGAACACAGCGGTGCTCACTAAATATTTGCCACACGAATGAATGAATGAATGAATAAATGAATGAGGGAATGAATGAGAAAGAAGGAAAGGAATGACGGTAGAAGGGAGAGAGGAAGTAGGGGAGGAAGACTGAGGGCAAGCCCTTTCTCCAAATTTTAAGCTCTGCCTCTCTCACCTGCCCCATGCTCGTTACCACACCTGAACTTTTGTTACAGACTTCCATTTCTAAAATGTCTTTTCAGCTCAGCCCTAGGCCCCCTAAGTCCACAGTGGCTACTATAATGTTTTCTCCACCTACCTGATGGTGGGCATGGGTCAGAGAGGGTAAGGGAATCAAGGTCACCTCCAAGGGCCCCCTGAGCACAGTCTCCCCATTGCCGTCCCCACACTTAGGCCTCCCTCTTCCCTAGCTGTATCCCAAGTATTGCATCTCTCACCTTTGCTCCTGCCCTCCTTCTGCCTGGAGAGAACTTCCCTCTGGTCCTTCCACTTGGCAGGAAGGGCCACACTTCTTTTTTGTTTTTCTTTTCTTTTCTTTTCTTTTTTTTTTGAGATGGAGTCTTTCTCCGTCGCCCAGGCTGGAGTGCAGTGGCATGATCTCAGCTCACTGCAACTTCTGCCTCCCAGGTTCAAGCAATTCTCCTGCCTCAGCCTCCCGAGTAGCTGGGATTACAGGCACCTGCAACCACACCCAGCTAATTTTTGTATTTTTAGTAAAGATGGGGTTTCACCATGTTGGGCAGGCTGGTCTCGAACTCCTGACCTCAGGTGATCCACCCGCCTTGGCTTCCCAAAGTGGGGCCACACTTCTGATCATTTGAGGTTCCACTTGTGTCATTTCCTATCTCTTAAAAATATATATATTTTAAAATTTTGTAGATTTAAGGGGTAGAAGTGCAGTTTTTTCACTTGGATATTTTGCATAGTGGTAAAGTCTGGGCCTTTAGTTGTAACCATCACCCAAACAGCATACATTGTACCCATTAGGTCATCTCTCGTCCCTCATCCCCTCCTAAAGACCATCCCACATTTCGTCTCTCCTTGATTCCCTTCCTTTATGATCTCACCTCCCCCGAGGTAGAAGGCCTCACTCCTGCACCGCCTTCCTCTGGTGCTGTAAACACACCTCCATAATCATTCACATCTAATGAGCTCTAGTGATGGATTCCTGAGTCTCTGTCCCTCATTAGACTCTGTGCTATGACGGCAGGATGCGGGATCAAATTAATTGTCTTCACGCTCTGTGTTTGTCATAGTGCTGGGCGTAGAGCAGATCCTAATAGGCGTTGACTCCACCAAGTAATTAAAGGGTAGCTATCCAACTCAGATCCTTGATGCATCAACTTCTACCATCCAAGCATATTCTTTGTAATAAACAAAATTCAAATGCCCACCATCCCTGCAACTCGAATTTATTCTTTCCTAAGAACAAACGTTAGAGGGTGAGTAGGGAGAGGATATGGGTCATTTAGGAGAACTGAGAAATTGACACTAAAAGGGCGAATAGAAGAGAGGGTCATCTTCCTGTCTTCCCCAAGGACTGGCCCCAAGTTAGGCTTAGTGTTCTCCAACCTCCTTCTGCTTCTCTTCCCGATGTTTGACAGCCAGAAAACCGAATTGTGTCTATTCCTAACTCTTGACACTTTTGCTTTAGGATTGTATTACCTGGGAAGTCAGGAGGTCTGGGCCCCTGCTGTGTGACCTTGGCCAAGCTCTTTCCCTCTCTGAGCTGCTGTTTCCCTGTTGGTGAAATGAGGGCGGCGAGGATCAAGATGCTGTTTACAGGGCCCTCTGCTCTGACATACTGACTCCTCTACAGTTTCTTTGGATTGTGGATATATTCCCTCCTCCCCTATTGGAAGGTGTAGGTCTAACTCTTAAGTTAAAATAAATTTTGTCAGGAGGGTTTTCTGAGGCTTTCATGGAAGATGTTTCAATAAGACTGGAGATTCCCTAACAGTGACAAAAACACAACAAGAAAAATAGCTACTATTTATTGTTTGCTTGTGCCAAGAGTTCACCATAGCTAAGAGCAGTGACTCCTGATCACGCCCTGTGAGACAGGTGCTGTGTGTTCCCAGTCATTTGTGTGAATACTGAGGGCCAGAGAAGTAAAGTCAAATTTTTCCAGATTTACTCTGTAAACAATTGGCAGAGTCAGTATTCCAAACCAAGTCTGCTAGATTCCAGAACCTGGGAGCCTAAGGATGAAGCTGGACCCCAGCCTAGACCTCCGTCTGTGGTAGCACATTTCTTGAGGGAGGTCTTAAAATCATGACTGCTCAGATTCTTAGCCAGAACCAGTGAGGCCACCTGACGAAATTAGCTGCTGTCTCAGAGAAGGAAACTGAGATACAGAAAGATTTAGTGACTTGCACAAATTGGTGGTTCCCAATATTTCTGCATTCATGGACCACTTTGGAATATTGAAGCCTGGAGGATGTGTTCAAAAGGATGACAAAGCAAACACCACATTTTATTAAAATAAGTTTGGGGGATATATTGATGTTTTGGGTAAGTGTTAATTAAATACATGAATGAACACATGAGCAGAGACATGCATTTTTAGCTCTGCCTCCTCATCACCTTCTCCAGGGTTGGCCACTCTGTAGGCCCCAGAGTCTACTTCGTTGATGGAAGGAGTGACAAACACACTGAATGACACCCGAGATCTCAGCAACTCACCAGTTTCTGCCTGCAGGCTTGGGATGCTGGGATGTGATGTGTGGTCTCAGACCCAGCTTTCCATGACTTCCTAAGATTTGCAATTACCACCAGGGCCAGATAAAGGCAGTGGGAGACTCTAGGAACACCTGGTTTATAGCCCCAGACCCACAACTTTTCAAAATGTCTTTCTCAAGCTTAGAAAGCTTGGTGCTAGACAATAGCGAAGACTTGGAACCAACCCAAATGTCCATCAATGACAGAATGGATTAAGAAAATGTGGCACATATACACCATGGAATACTATGCAGCCATAAAAAAGGATGAGTTCATGTCCTTTATAGGGACATGGATGAAGCTGGAAACCATCATTCTGAGCAAACTATTGCAAGGACAGAAAATCAAACACTGCATGTTCTCACTCCTAGGTGGGAATTGAACAATGAGAACACTTGGACACAGGGTGGGGAACATCACACACCGGGACCTGTCATGGGGGAGGGGGAAGTGGGGAGGGATAGCATTAGGAGATATACCTAATGTAAATGACAAGTTAATGGGTGCAGCACACCAACATGGCACGTGTATACATATGTTACAAACCTGCACGTTGTGCACATATACCCTAGAACTTAAAATGTAATTTAAAAAAAAGACAGAGAGAGAGAGAAAAGAAAAGAAAGCTTGGTGCTAGAAAGCTTTTTGCTTCAAATAACAGAAGGCCTGCCTAGAAGTGGTTTAAGCAGTGAGTTCATTTATTCTCCCACATTACAAGAACTCTGAGCCATGAAAGTTCCAGAATATCCCTTCCATCTTTCTGATCCTTTGCACATTGGTGTGGTCTTGGCTCACCCCCTCATGGTTGCAATGGGCAGCTGCAGCTTCCAGCATCACATCCCCATGTCAGTGTCTGGCATGGGAAGGTTGTTGGGAAAGAAACAAAGAAGGTTGTTTGTTTCCATGAATAAATTACATGCCCATGTGTAAGGAAGCCTGGGCAAGACAGTGTCTACCATTTTCAGCCTCTAAGATGGAAAGCGAGTTCTGCCTGCAAGGAAGAAGTGCTTTGCGTTGCGGGAGGGTGGCTGCTGGTTGGGTAACCACTTGTACCTGCCACAGCTGACAAACAGGAGTCTATCACCCACTCCTCCAATATAGCTCTGCTGCCACCTCTCGCGTGGGACATGGAGTGATGGAGGCAAGGGAAGCTCCTGCTGGGGTCACAGGTCCCAGCAGTGGCTTGTTCTCCATTCTCCCCACTTGCCCCTCATCCTAGGCTGCCCAATTCTTTCTTGTCCCTAATCTGTGTGAAGATGGGGAGTGCACGCAGGGATGATCTCTTACCGCAAAGACAAAACATCCATAACATGCCAGGTCCTGGGCTGAACACCTAATCTTTTGTCTCATTCATCTTCACTACAATTCCCATTTTACAGGTGAGGAAGTTGAGGCTTGGAGAAGGGAAGGGACTGGCTCAAGGTCACAGAGTAAGGGAAGAAACTGGGGTTGGGACTCAGTTGTTGACTCCAGAGCCTGCCCTCTCAGAAGTTATTATTGAATCACCTTCACTTAAACGCTCTGGGCTCCAATTCTAGAACCAATGAGCTGGAGCCCTAATTTTCATTCTGCCAGCATCTCCTTGGCTCAAGACCAAGCCGGCAGTACCCCTTCTTTCCCCACCTGGCCTGGCCTCAGCTGGTCCCTAATCTAGGCTCTGTCGCTTGCCTGACTCCTTCTCTCCTCCTAGTTATTTCTTTGTATGTGTCTGTCTGTGGCAGGGAGTGGGGCTGAATGGGAGTCACATCCACCTGCCACCTTCAGGAGAGCTCTCTCCGGACAACTTAGACCCACAGCCTCCCCAAGGTCCTGCTCTGCTCCCAGGCAGGCCTTAAAAGGTACGCAGGCAATCAGACCCGATCTTGGAACCACCAGTGTGGAAAATCCAGGGGAACAAATCCTGTTGACTCCGGGCAGGTGCAGCTGTCACCATCCCCAGCCCCAGGTTCTGACTGGCTGGCCCCTCAGGCTCAGGGACAGGCAGGGGAGGGCAAGGGTGCTGCGGGAGGACGAGGAAACAGGGTGCTCTGTGCCCTCAATGGCCATTGCCATGCCGGCCCCAGCAGCCCCTCTGCTGGAATGAACCTGTTCCCCACCATGGAGGGAAAACCCACTGAACAGAGTGAGGTTGCACCTGCCAAATAAACACAGTGAACCTTCTTGTCAGTGTTCCCTAAAATAAAGTCAGTCAGATGCTCCCAGTCTCCAGGGTCTTGTTCTTTGGGAAGTGATCCCCTCCTCTAACTAGTTCCTATAAGAAAAGTCCGACTCAGAGGAGAGCTGTGAGGCACATAGCAAATAATCTACTGTATCCTGTCCATCTCGCTGTGCACATCCCTGCCTCAAGATGTAAAATGCCCATATAGGAAGGGCATTCATCTTCCTCTTACAGTGGAGAACCCCTTGAAGTTGAGCATAGAAATTCGTCTCCCCACAAATATTTCTGGAGCCCCTGCAGTGGGCTCAGGATGTCATCCCTAGCTTAGAGCACTGCACAGGCCTGCACCACGCTCCACCCATCTATCCATTTATTCATCTGTCCACCCAGTGAGTGCTTGCTGAGTGCTGGCTGTGTGCATCCCATGCTGCACACTGAGAGTCCAGGGACCAAGGCATCCCTGCCTGCACAGGATGTACTATGCAGTTGAAGAGACAAACAGGGCAGCTCATGATCAGGGAGCTAAGAGCCTGGAGTGAGGCTTATCCCCCAGCTCTGCCTGAGCTTAGAGTTTAACCGGGCTTTGCGTCATTTCAATGCTTTCAGGAGCAGAGGATGCTCTCAGAAAACACCCAAGGCAGGGAGTGATCAGATTTGTGTTTTGGGAAAACCACCTTGGACTTGAGAGGGTGGGTTGGAGGCAGACATTGTCTGAGAGGCTGATCCAGAGGTGAGACACGGCGGCCTGAACCGAGGTAGGAGAGGAGGGGGAGGGGGAATGGAGGGGATGGATTTGAACAATAATCAAGAGGTAGCGCCAATAGGACTGAGTGAGAGAAAAGGTGAGGGTGGTGAGGAAGAGAGAAGGTCAAGGGTGATGCCCACATTTCTGAGTTGGGCAGTTTGGTGGACATTGGCGCCCTTTGCTGATGAGAAAAGGGATCCTGACAGAGGGGGTTGACTCACCAGGTCATTCTCAAGTCAGTGGAACTGGAGGAGAGTTCAAACTTCTTCCCGAGGTACTCCCGTCCCAGGAGACGATGGCCTTGGTATGCCCATGGGAGAGGGCTCCTGTGGGTTTGGGAGAGGGGAAAGGTGGTTTTCAATTGAGGGTTCTCAACCCAGGGGCCATTTGTCAGTGTCTGGAGTCATTTTTGGTCCTTGCGACTCTGGGGGTTGGGGGAGGTCATGGCATCTAGTGGCAGAGGCAGGGATACAGCTAGACACCCTACAGGGCACAAGACAGCCGCCCACAGCCAAGAACCATCTGGTCCACAAGGTCAGTTGTGCTCAGGCTGAGAAACTAACAGGCCTTAGGGAAGCTGAACAGTGAAGATGAGTCGTGACAGCTGTGGAACCAGATGCTCGCATTCAACTCTCAGCTCTGCTGATTAGTAGGTGTCTGATCATGGGCAAGTTACCTGCCACTTAAAGGAGCCCACCCAGGTCCTAGTGTAGAAGAGGTTGGCATTTAGTAAATGGTAGGAGGTCTCCAAGCTCGTCCATGAATCAGCTCCAATGGCCACACCCTGGGAGTGTGTGGAAGCTTACCTGCAAGCCCTGGATACCAGGTCAGAAACCTTTATGTAGTCGTTATGATCACAGTTGCCATCATAGGGCTTTTACGAAGGCAAGGCACCGTGCAGTGTTTCACATGTATTGACTCATGTTACCTTCAGAAACCCTGCCAAGTAGGGCTTTTATTTCTCAATAGGGGGAATAAATGGGGGAAACAGAGACTCAGAGAGGTTGAGAGTGTGCTAGGCACTGGGAATGCATGGAAGAATAAAGCTCATCTATCTGTGTTCTCCAGGACCTCAGTCTAGTTAAGGAGACAGGAGGATAAATCAATACTACTAACATGACAAGAGTAAGTGTCATTTCCACTCAGCCTCGTCTGACATGTATTCAACAAATAACTGATGAGTATCTACGGCGGGCCAGGCCCTGTCTTGGTCGCCTGAGTTCCTGCCCTCGAGTAGTTCAGTCTAGTGGGCGAGACAGATTATAGGATGCCCAAGCGATGCGTGCCCACCAGCAGCTGAGTGGCTTTGCGTTTCCCAAGCACCAGGTACTTACAGGCTTTGGCTCATTTAATCTTAAAATGTATCATGATGAGACATTATTGCTAGGCTCATTTTGTAGTTTGGGAACTGAGGTTGTAAAAGATTAAGTAACTTGCCCAAAGTCTTAAAACTGGTTTGTGGTGGAGCCGAGTTTGGACCCCTGAGCTTTCATACGCCAGTGCTCAAGGTCTTAACCCCTCCAGTAGATGCCTGCCCTGTTCTGCTGGGAGCCCCTGCTCATGCTGCACCCGGCGGCTCGTCTGCCACCTGAAGTCTGTTTGCTCCAGATATCCCTTTGAACTTCATCCTTCTGGAATTGACTGGCAATCAGCCCTGTGCCTGCTTAACATTGAGGAGAGGAGCTGTTGCAAGGTGCAAAGGTGGTGAGATCCTAAGAGATGGCAGCCAGAAGCTAGCTCCTGTGGGGCCCAGATGCATGGTAGACATCTCCCGGTGCACTTCCTACCCATCCAGACAGGATGTCCTTGCACTGATGTGATCTTCAATGAGGAAAATGGGGTTCAATCTGTTCTCTGAGAGAGGCTGTGTGAACCAAAACAAAAGGAAGAGGAAATTCGAAATGACAGTTTCATAAAAGGTGCTCTCTGCAGGAACCCAGGGAGGCTAATTTGCCTTACTCAGTTTCCGTTTTCAAATGTCCTTCAATGAAATTCAGTCAAATGGACCCAGGGAACTCATCTTTTAACAAAATACAGACCAGGGGTTCCCACTGTCCTGGAAACAGACCCCAGGGCCACATACAAGTTGTTGCTGGGCACCAGCATCCCAGCCGAAGCCCCAGTGTTGCCTGCACATGGAAGAACTGTAAGTCCTGCACATTTTTGTTCAACTCTCTTTGGATTCTGTTCATTCCACAAACATTTATTGAGCATCTCTCAGATGCAAGGCACTCTACAGCAAACTAAAGACACAATGGTGAGGCAAGGTGGTGTCTGTCCTCAGGGGACACACTGAATGGAAGCTATTTTCAGGGCTCCCGTTACTCTGGGGGCTTGGTCGCTTGCCTCCAGCAATAGGCAGTGCTTTTAGAGAAGCTAAAGAACGGATACACCTAGCTAGGACATGGAATGTTCTAGAATGAGAGTGTCAGGCAGGTCTCTACATTCAGCTGTTGGGTTCCCATGAGGACTCTCAGAATTGGTAGCCATTGGCCAGACAGGATCTTCACTAGTGGAGTTGGAGAAGTTCTTTCAGTGAAGAAAAATGGTCAGGCTGATATCATGAAGACTGACGGAAACTTGGGAAACTTGGCACACTCTGATATCAATATGAGCTCTACAAATCATGGATGAAATACAGAGTTTTAAATGGGGCTGGAGCTGAGTTGCCTCCCAATCATTCATTCCTTCACTCATTCATTCAAAAAATGTGTTGTATGCCTGGCACCATGCCAACTGCTTGACGTGGGCTATCTGAAGTTGCAGAACATCTCATGAGGTGGTGTTATTAGTGCCACATTGTACAGATATAGAAACTGAAGCCCAGAGAGAGGAAGGAAGTTACCCAAGGTTGCACAGCCAGAAAGCAGTACTGAGCAGAATTAGGTCAAACCTTGACTCTGCCACCTTCGGCGGTGTGACCTTGGAATAAGATAACTTTACAGAGTCTTGTTTTTTGCTTTTTCTGTGCAAATTGGCTATAATGATCTCTACCCCAAGGCTGCTATGAGGCTTAAATAAGATAATGTTCCCAAAGGACCTGGTCTATAGATACCCTTAGTACACTTTAATTCTCCTTCCCTCTTCTGTCTCCAAGGGATTTGAGCTGCAGCTCCCTCTAGAATCAGGTGGGTTTGCTCTATCTCTGAGAATTGGCCCTCAGACCTCAGCCCACCCATTCCTGGCCTTCTGGGGGCATCTGGAACAGCTGCTCAGAGAGCACTGGACAGGTCCGGTTCCCTGGTGGGTGAGTTCCAGGGGTGCTGCCCTGCAGAACAGTGTGTGGGAAGGGTGGAGGCTTCCCTCAGCTGAGAATGTAAGGACTCAGCAGCTCTAGTTCCCATATCTCTGTGCCTGGGCACTGCTGCCAGAAACTAGCAAGGCGATACCTGTTTTAAATGTAAGTTCATCAAGATTAGGGGGAAAAAAAAAGTGGAAATTCTGCCTAAGTGCTAGCACGTAAAAGGGCCTGCTTTTCCTACGTGGAGCCCCGTGAGCTGGTTTTCTTGGAAAAGCTAGTGTCAGTCAGAGACCTGACTTGGCCAGCAAGGGGTCCAATGGGCCCCTAACTACTGGGGTCTCAGTGTTCCAATGTCAGTCAGGAGATGGGGTGGGGACGGATGCCGTGGGTGATGGGGGGAAATCTCCCTGGGTCCTTTTGGACTAGAAGACTCAGAAACCCAGTTTGCAGGGTAGGAATCAGATAAAAGGTTAAGAGATGAAGTCAGGAGGTAAAAAATTTCCTGTGACTTTGCACTGTCTCTGGCCAAGTGTTGCACTGGATGCTTTAATAAAAGCATCACCTCCAATCCTTGCAGCATCCCTATAAAAGAAGAATGTGGATTATGACATAAACTACACCTGATAAAAGTTATTAGCTCTGTGATGGGACTGGCAGAAGGGTGAGAGAAGAAGGGTACCATGGCCACCATTTAATGAGGCCTTTGCTCTCAAGATTGTTATTACCAGGCCATTTTATAAATGAGGAAACTGAGGCTTAGAGAAAGAGATCACGCAGCTAGTAGGCAGAACTAGGTTTGAAACCAGGCTAGCATGAGGAGTTTAGAGTGAGATAGGGATGAGATGAGGCCCTTGAACTGAGGCCTGGAGATAAGGTGAAAAGGTAAGACAGCTACAAGGGGAGGTGGCTTGGACTGCGTTGGCAGCAGCGTTGGAGTATTGCTGTCAGATTATGGGTCTATCATGAAGGTGTAGTGAACGCCTTTGAGAATGTGATGGAAGCTAGCAACCATCTCCCCAAAAACTGCACCCTCCACACTCCCATGACCTGCTGCATACAATCTCAGGGTGGTTATGAAGCTCTCTAGAGCCATTCTTGGTCTCCACATGCAAGACGCTCATGAGTTTAGGAGTTTTATATTGCGTGGGTGCAGTGCAGCGTGAGTCCTGGCCCAACACTTTTTATGCCCAGCTGTGCTCACAATGTATGCCTATTGCCCCCTCTCCCTTCCCTTCCCCTTGCACTGCCCCTTATCTTCCTGCTGGGACATGCTTGGATGGGAAGGCAGAGTCACTGGAGGTGCCTAGGGTTTCCCAGTTCTCCTTGATCCCCGCTTGGGACACTGCCTCAGTGAGCCGAAATGACCCAGTGTAGATTCCGCTGTCATGAGCAGCACCCTGGCAGCTCCTCCTGCTACGGGCACTGCACACACTGGTGGGCCAGCTCAGGTTACAGAAATGGAAGTGAGTAATGTAGAACTGGCATGTACCAGGAACCCAATAAAAGTGTGCAGAATCTGCGCATACTTTTTTCCATGGTCCTGATAATAGAATGTTGTAGTTATTGGTATATGCCCCATGCCTTCCCCATTAGACTATAAGATCTTTGAGGACAAAAGATAGCAACCTTACCTTATCTACATTGGAATAAGAGGTGGAAAGAGGGATCGAAGGAAAGAGAAAGTGTGCTGTGGACATCACAGTTTCATTTGGTTCAGGTAGAACCTGTTTTATTAACACGTTAACTAAGCTGAGAGAATATGAAATTAGAGCTGAAGATTCTTGGATGCAATCTGGTAGGAGACAGTGATTACAGCACAGTGGGATGGAGAAAGCAAGCATTGACCATATCATTTGAACCCCTGGATCTAGCTGAACCTGAAGCCCCTTCTTGGTTTTGTAAGTCACTGTTTTTTGTTTTATTCTTTTATATTTTCTCCTAATACTAGTGTGTGCAGTATATCTGTCACTTCTAACTAAGAGTGTTGACTACTACAGAAGGGTGGAAGAAGTCAAGTGAACAGGAGGGAGGGAGGGCAGGAGAAAGGGATGTCTCCAATGTGTAGGGGGCACAAGAAAACTTGTGTCAGTTTGGATACAGCAGACTCATCCTAAGACCTCTGCAGCTCCCCTTCTGAGGATCTGGGGCTAGAATGCAGCCTCCAGGGTCAGCCCTAGACGAGGGCTTTAGGGAGAGAGGGAGGCTAAAGGTGGCCTCCAGGAGCTTTGGGCCAACAGAAGCCCTGGGAGGTGGGAGAGGGTTAGTGGAAGCCTGAGCAGCAGCTCCTCATGTTTACAGTAAACAGAGGCGGGTGGCCCAGCCTTCCCTTGGCCCTCAGAGGGGAGGGGAGCAGTTGATGGAAAACTCCTCCTTCCCGCCTCCTCTAGGTAATTGAACAGGGGTTGGGTGGTGGGGTGGAGGACACACGGGACTATGAGGTGGTGCAGATTGCACAGTAGGTAAAAATCAACTGGGCTGGAGCGTGGGCTAAAGAAGAAAGCACCCACCCAAAGGCAGGCACTAATGACAACCACAGAGTGGCTGGCAAAAGCCTGCCCCTCCTCCCTTGGCTTTTTTATGTTCTAGGGAAGCCTGACTTCCATATAAGACAGTGCTACTGTGTTTTCATCTCTTGCTACTCAAAATATGGCATCACTTGGGAGCTCGTAGAAGTGCAGAATCTCAGACATCATCCCACACCTACTAAATCAGAATCTGTCTTAACAAGCCCCAGGGGGTGATTCTTCTGCACGTTCAAGTTTGAGATGCACTGTTATACTCCGACGAGTAGCATGAAGTAAGGACAGGTGGTTCTACAGTAACACAAATTGGCCCAGCGTATGTATTTAGATGGGTTATGAAATATTTGGTGTCAAACACATTTTTTTGCAAATTAGATCTTATTGGAAATCCACCAAAGGATTAACTTGTTAAAACAGAACAACAACAGCCGCAGGAACAAAGAGCATGGAAGTCTCGCTTCACAACTTCCTCTAGGAAGTTTATATCTTTAAAATTAAATTTACTTAAATTGAAGCCTGACTGTCATCTAATGTTCCTCACTTGTCATATAGTTTGCATTAGTGGAGCTGTCGTAGTTACAGGAGCCACTGTACTCCCTGCTCCAAGGTGCTCCCAGGACCTTGGTTGTCCTGGACTTGGACAAGGTGACATATCCAGTTAGGTGATGTGTGCAAGTCTGGGGAATTCGGAGAATTAGAAGACAGTTCTCCATGGGTCTCCTGTGTCTCTTACCAGCTGGCTGCCTTTGTCTTTTCAAGGATGTTTATGTAAGGAGCAGCCTTGGAAGACAGAGACAGATACAGTGTCTTTCTGCAGAGCGAAGTGCAGATTTGTTTACTATCCAGAATGTCTCCCTCTGGGGTAAAGGTCAGATAGACTTACTGCTCGGTATAAAATATTTGCGTTCTCTCATCTTGGTAACCTCTCCCGGAACACACTACCCTCTGTTACCTAAATGTGCAAAGTTACCTGGCCCTTTTCACTTTATTCTGTGGAAATTGGGGCAAGGGAAACTGACATAAATATGAACTCATGCTACTTGCTATGCTTTGAATAGTTGTCTTTTGTCTCTGACCCAAGAGTCTTGTATCTTCTGACAACATCCGTGAGACTGAAGTAGATAAAATTATTAGCATGAAAGCAGAGTAAAATCTTAGATCCTTCACAATTCTTGACACTAAAGTCTTTTGGTTCATGGAATTAAATATATAACCACTACTCGGAAGACCAGACTCGATCCCCTCACTAAGAAGGCTAAAGAAGCTGTCATGGTAGTAAAGAGTAGAAAAGCAAGGAGTCTGGAGCCAGATGGCCTTGGTCGGAAATCTGGCTCCTGACTTAAGGTGGTGTTTCAGCCTCACTGACCCTCAGTGTCCTCATCAGTAAAACCGGGCTAAAAATTATTCCTGCTTTGTAGGACTGTGGTGAAGAGTAAGTGAGATAATGAGATAAGATTAAAGAGTAAGTGATCTACAAATGCCAGGTGGTGTTGTTGCTATTGTCATGATTATTTGTAAACCTCTAGTCAGTCATTCCCATAGAGGCAGTTACTGAGGGTGCATGGAACTGCCGACAGTGGCCCTTGACCGTCAAGATCCATTCAGACCAGCTGTGAAGCATCACCCGCTGTGACCCCAGTAGGTGGTTCAAGGTTATAGTAAACCACGTCACCTCTGTGCTAGGTGTTCTCTGTAGGTCCCTTGCCCCCATTTTTACCATACGTATTAGTCATCTCAGTTCCAGAACAAAATACCATAGATTGGGTGGCTTAAACAACAGCCATTCATCTTTTCACATTTCTGGAGGCTAGAAGTCTGAGATCAGGGTGCCAGCATGATCGGGTTCCTGGCTCATGGTGCCCTTTCATGGTGCCCTCATATGACAGAGAGAGCACGCACTAGTGTCTCTCTTCTCATTAGGGCACTAATCCCCACCTCATGACCTCAACTAAACCCAGTTATCATCCAAAGGTCTCACCTCCAAATACCATCACACTGGAGGTTAGGGCTTCAACCCACAAATCTGGGGGACACCATTCAGTCCACAATATTATCTCTGCTTCCCCATCCTGCTCAAGCCCCAGGAGACCGGCTTCCTTGGACTGCACCATCAGGATCCTTTCCCTCTGGCTTCTGGCTGGGTCCAGCCAACTGGTGGCACCAAAAGGAGCTTGAAGGGCCAAAGGAGAAAGAGTTTGGTGCATTTATTATCTCAGGATTTTCTAGGCCACAGGTTGGTGGTAGCTGTGCTTCACCATTCAAGGCCACAGTTGTGGCACTGCAGGTCTATTCTACCACTACAGACCTGGCTCGATTCAGGTGATCACCCCCTCCTTTGCCCATTCTGGCCCCGGGAGTGGCAATGGCATCACACAATAACCAACCTGGGTGCCTTCTTACCTTTCTTGGTGTCTGTCCTTAAGCCTGGTCCAGACTTTAGTAAGTAGGCCATTACATTTTCCTGAGTGAACTCTTCTGAGTCTGCCATCTGTTTTTGGCCAGGACTCTATGCAAAGGAGCCTCCAAGTGCCCTCATCACAGCCTAAGCCCAGAGAGACAGGCATTTACAATCCTGAAAGGGTCTGGGCACAGCTGGGCAATACTGGAGCAATGCAAGCCTCCCTTCTTTACAGCTGGCAGTGGTTCTCAAATATTTTGGTTTCAGGATCCCTTTACATTCTTAGAAATTATTGAGGTTCTCAAATAGTTGTTAAGTGACTTATGTGAATCCGTAGCTACTATATAGAAATAAATTTGATAAATTTTAAAATATGAATTTATTCATATGAAAAACAATAAACATGATACATGTTAAGACAGTATTTTATGAAAAATAACCTGATTTTTCTGAAACAAAACAATAACATTGTTTTACATTTTGCAAATCTTTTTAAACATGTGGCTTACTGGAGGGTAGCTGGATTCTCATTGGCATCTGCATTCAATCTATTATAATATGTTGCTTTGGTTGCAGTATATGAGGAAATACGAGTGCTGCTGCACTGAGTTATTTTGAAACATTGCCTTTGTATAATATATTTTTTAAAGTAGTTAAGAATGCCCCTAATGTCATCAGGAGATTTTAACTACAAGCTCACAGTGGCAGAAATAAGTTTTCCAAAATTCTATATATATTGCATAAAGCTCTAATTTTGTCAATGCAACACATTCTGTCAAGTTTTCTTGAGTTGACAAATTTATTTTGTTTCATTTTCAAGAATGTGTCTGGAATACTCAAGACTGAAAAACTATAGTCATCTGCCAGTTGTTCTTTCAAAGTAAAAATGATGTTCCGCTGAAAGTAGTAGCAAGTTCAGCTTGCAACTGAAGTCATGGCAAATATACTTTGCCTACAGCCAAGCCAAGTATGCAGCGAAACCTCACATGCAGCATGAGTGCTTTATGCACACTTCCTGTTTCATTACACAGAGTATTAAAAACATATGAACTCCAACTGCTTCGTCAGGGGCATTCTAGAGTGAAACTAGCTTTTTGTCCCATTCCGGTGAATGGTGAAGAATACAGTGATCACTAGTGCAGTTTCTTGTCACCACCTCCATTCCTGCTAAGAGTTGGCAGTTTTACCTTTCATTACTTTTGCACTATTAGTACAAATGTCAGTACAGAAAAAAGAAAAGAAAAGAAAAGAAAACCTTATTATTATCAAAATAATTTTGATCCTACAGATCCCCTGCAAAGGTCTTGGTGCCCCCAGAGGTCCTAGAACAACATTTTGAAAACAACTACTGTACAGCATAGAATATGAAGTAACAGGGAGTGTTGAGCGCATCTTTATTTTGCCCAAAGACCTTTTCTAATCGGAAACTCACTTGAGCCTCTGGAATTTAAGCTCTATGAGAGCAGGAAGTCTTCCCTCTCAGAATTTATTAGTGCTTGCATGTGAAATGCCAAAAACAATTTATTGACTTAGAAAGAGGATTTAAATTCAATAGAAACCAAGAAATGATATGGCTTCTGATTTTTTTTAAAGGCTAAGTATCAGTTAAATGGATGTAACAATGCTTAATGAAAACAGTACCTCTGAGCCTCAGTTTTTTTCATCTGCAAAATGGACTTGATTTAATCCACTGCTTATCACAATTTTCCATTGAAGAACTTTAAGGAGCAAAGGGAAATGAATGAATATTTCTTGGGGGAGCCAGGAGTAATCTGTATCCAACCTATTTTCTTTTTTTGTTGGAGTACATGCGATAATCTAATACATTCATATAATTTGTAAAGGACAAATCAGTATATTTGGGATATCCATCAGCTTGAATATTTGTCTTCTTTAAATGCCAGAAACATCCCCAACCTATTTTCTGAAATCGCTTGTATTTTAATTTCCATAATTTTGGGTACCATGTAATTCTAATCCATAAAATATCAGTGTTTACTTTAATAGAGAGCAATGTTTTTAAATTACTTAGCAACAGCAAGTTTTAAAAGATCGATGCTCTATTTATCCAGACGCAAAGTTGGGTCTCAAAGGTTATGGTATGTGAATTTAAGTAATAGTCCTGAGTTTTGATGTTGGTTCTGCCGCTTCCTCTTTGTATGACCTTGGGCAAGTCTTTTGAGTCTCAGTGTCCTCACTTCAAAAAATGAGAATAATGGGGATCACAATTACAATAGTAAAACTATAATCTATAAAAAATAGTGCCTCCAGCCTGGGCACGGTGGCTTACACCTGTAATCCCAGCACTTTCAAAGGCCGAGGGGGGCAGATCACCTAAGTTCAGGAGTTTAAGACCAGCCCGGCCAACATGGCGAAACCCCATCTTTACTAAAAATGCAAAAATTAGCTAGGCGTGGTGGCACATGCCTGTAGTCCTAGCTACTCGGGAGGCTGAGGGAGGAGAATTGCTTGAACCCGGGATGTGGAGGTTACAGTGAGCTGATATTGTGCCACAGCTCTCCAGTATGGACGACAGAGCAAGACTCTGTCCCAAAAACAACAACAACAACAATAACAACAAAAATAGTGCTTTCAACATGGCGAAACCCCGTCTCTACTAAAAATACAAAAGTTAGCTGGGCATGGTGGTGTGTGTGCCTGTAGTCCCAGCTACTCCGGAGGCTAAGGCAGGAGAGTCGCTCAAACCCAGGGGGCGGATGTTGCAGTGAACCAAGATCACACTACTGCACTCTGGCCGGGCGACAGAGCGAGACTCCATCTCAAAAAAAAGAAAAAAAAAATAGTGCTTCCAACTCCACAGGTAGAATTCCCAAGAGAAAAAGACAGAAATGTACCTCTGAGTGTGTACAGAAGTTTTAAGTGCGGTGAAGTCATCTCATCCCTGGCTCCCTACCAAAACTCTTGGATTCTCAGAGCCGGAAGCACCCAGAGATTTTCGCACAGTGTTGCTGGTACCCTAGGATGCCTTAGAGATGTGTCAGAGTCCTAGTGAGCTGTGTTAGAGAAGAAAATTATTCTGACACATTAACATGGTAAGGAAGACTTAAATACAGCAAAGACAGAGGGATTTCTAGTCAATGAGCAGAGTGAGGGGGTCATTGAATGGAAAATTATTAAGAGGAGACATCAGGGATAGGGGATTCGTGCTAAACCAACTTAACAGAATTTCTGCTGAAGGCAGGCCAAAGACTTAAACATCAAAGATGGGGAATGAGGAATTTGAACAGATAGTGAAGGTGTTCAAATAGCAAGCATATGGAGATTCTTGGAAAACTGACTTAGCAGGATTTTTGCTACAGCTGGACCAGGAAGGCCAAAGACAAGGCCTGAGGATAAGGCCTGGTCTAAACGAGGGCACAGAAGAGCCTGTTTGTGAAGTTTGGTCAAGGACAGAGTTTTAATTGGCTGGGCTTCTCCCCACCTCTTCTCCCCACCTCCCATTCTTATGTACCTGATCAGCTCTGTTTGTATCTGTTTTAATTTGAATTCATGGTTCTTCAGGGAAAAACACATTGAGTAAATAGAGAGATGTTCCATGTTCATAGAAAGAGCGTCTCAATATTGTCAAAATATCAGTTATTTCCAACTTGATCTATAGATTCAATGCAATCCCAAACAAAATTTCAGCAAGTTGGCCAGGCGCGGTGGCTCACGCCTGTAATTGCAGCACTTTGGGAGGCTGAAGCAGGTGGATCACCTGAGGTCAGCAGTTCAAGACCAGCCTGGCCAATATGGTGAAATCTCGTCTCTACTTAAAAAAAAAAAAAAAAAATACATGGGCGTGGTGTTGGGCACCTGTAATCTAAGCTATTTGGGAGGCTGAGGCAGGAGAATTGCTTGAACCCAGGAGGTAGAGGTTGCAGTGAGCCAAGATTGCGCCATTGCACTCCAGCCTGGGTAATAAGAGCAAAACTCCATCTTAAAAAAAAAATCAGTAAGTTATTTTGCAGGTATCAGCAAACTGATTTTAAAGTTTATATGGAGAAGCAAAAGGCCCAGATTAGCCAACACAATATTAAAGGAGAAGAGCAAATTCAGAGAACTAATACTATCCAACTTCAAGCTTACTAAGAAGGATCATAACATTGTGTATTGGTAAAGGCATAGACAAATAGATCAATGGAACTGAAAAGGGGATCACAGAAATAAACTCACACAAATATAGTCAACTGGTCTTTGACAAAGGAGCACAGGTAATACAAGGGAGAAAAGATAGGCTTGTCAAAAAATGGTGCTATAAAAATGGATATTCACATGTAAGATAATAATAATAATAATCTAGACGCACACCTTATACTCTCCACAAAAATTAACTCAACCTTGTTCATAAACCTAAATGTTAAATGCAAAACAATAAAACTCCTAGAAAATAACATAGAAGAAAATCTAGATGACATTGAGTTTGGTGATAACTTTTTAGATATAACACCAAGGGCTCATGGTGGGGACTGCATGGCTATCTATAGGGAGCAACTGTTATTCAGGGGCTCAAAATGCAGGTCTAGTCTTTCCAGATCTTCTGGATATGCCTAGATCCTTTTCAAGCAGAAGCAGGAAATCTCTTTTGTTATGTCAAACCCCTTCATTTTTGAATGATGACAATTCATTAAATGTATTTAAAAGACCATATGGGTCAAAGGCAGTGGGGGGGCCACCGTAACGCCTCAGTGTGCCTTCTTCTGAAAAGTAGAAAGGATTTATGAATTATGCTATAGAGATAAATGAAAACTCTTGAAGATTATGACAGTCCCAGTAAGTGAGGAGTCTTTGGTCCAAAGCAAACTCTGCCTTTTCTTTCTCCAAAACTAATGTTCAAAAACATTGAAACAAATTTAGTAACTGGGTATGCCCGAGGGGATAGATTTCAATATTCAGGCTACATCAGGCTACAAACTAGGCTTTGATCTAGACAGAAACAGGAAGAGCTTGAGAAAAGTCAAGTGAAAGTTAAGAGGCCTTTAGTGTAGGGTAGAATTAAAGCTGAACAGCAAAGGATCGAATGCTGAGGATTTCCCACTCAAACCAAAGCCAAGGGGTGAGAAATGGCAAACAATAGCAAGTCAGTCTCTGGAAGTACTGAGGAAAGTCCATAGAAATGAACCCATCAAAGAAACTTGAACATTAAGAAGAAAAGCTGGGTTGGTGTAGCCCCTAATTTAGCCAAGCAACTCCAGCAAAGCTCTAACCCACCTCATCCTGGCTCTTAGGGGAGGAAGGTTCAAATCCCAGCTCCTTCATCTGGTAGCTGTTGTGATCTATGGCAGTGTTTGAATCTCACTGAACTCTGGTCTCTAGCAGACAAAACAGGAAAGATAACACCTACTGCAAGGGCTGTAATGAGAAAGAAGTGAGATAAACACCCTAACTCTCCATTGCTGCATGCTTACTGTATGGCACACAACGTCCCACTTAAGCTCATTACGTCAAGTCATCGCCATTGTCGTTGCCATCAAGATGTGTAGAAGCCCCCACATACAAGAGAAACTGAGTTAATGATAAGTGTAATGGTGCCATTTATGGCATCACTATCATTTCTATTACAGGAGATGTGCACACCTCGTAGTCCTGGGGTAGGTGGAAGCTTCTCTGAATCACATTATCAATCATCTCGGGAAGCCTGCCCTGAACAATTCTGTGACACAAGAATCATCCTGTAAAACATACATAGTCTTTCTTGTCCTTATTCTCTAACCCTTGAACATATTAAGCAGCTTGAAATGAAAATGGATTGTCCTTGTTTTGTAAGTAGATTTGAAGATTTTTCTTCCATATCTATTACCTCTCACACAGTGCTTGCCCAAGTACTGGGCACGTTAATATCTGATAAATTTTGTAAAAAATAAGTTTACTGTGTTTTCCCATTCCAAAAGCAATTTAGGCTCGTTACAATGAGCTTGGAACCTATAGGTAGGCAGGAAGAAGAAATAAGCTCTGAAGGGCAGTGGGCAATGCTAAGTTGTTCAAGGGTCTTTGGAGAGCAAAATGCAAATCCCAACCTGCAAACTATATGACTGGAGGGGTGGCTGCTTTCTTTGCAAAACCCTGGCAAGTTGGAACACATGACTTATTTGGTTTTCAACTACATCTTGCTCAGCTCAGCATCCCCTGGGCCTAGCAGGGCGCCTGGCAGAAAGGAGATATTTGATCTGAACACCGTATCACTAACCTCCCCAGCCCAGGGTGAGTCCAGACATGTTGGGAGCAGGGGAGCTTCTGGTTGCCGTAAGAATCTGAATGTGACACTGGCAATTCATGAGCGAGAGCTCACTATGTGAGGGGCAGTCCTACACACCCAAATGCCATGAATGCTGCCCATGGAGAAATACCATGGCTAGTGAAAGTAGCAGTAAAAGGAAACCAGTTGCCCGGGTGCAGAGACTCATGCCTATAATCCCAGCACTTTGGGAGGCTGAGGTGGGTAGATCACAAGGTCAAGAGATCATGACCATCCTGGCCAACATGGTGAAACACCATCTCAACTAAAAATACAAAAGTTAGTCGGGTGTGGTGGCACGTGCCTGTAATCCCAGCTACTCAGGAGGCTGAGGCAGGGGAATGGCTTGAACCCGGGAGGTGGAAGTTGCAGTGAGCCAAGATCGCACCACGGCACTCTGACCTAGAGACAGAGTGAGACTCCATCTCAAAAAAAAAAAAAAAAAAAGAAAGAAACCAGTTAGAAAGCAATAAGCAATGTGCTTGACAGTAACACAGAGTTCCATGTGTCTGAATGCACGGGGTGAGTCTGGAAGATCTCACAGCCCCAAAAGTTAATAGTGGTAACCCTCTGGGCAATGGAATTAGGGGAGCTTCAGAGTCATTTTTTTTCACTTGGCAAATCTCTATTGTAATTATTTTTCCTGCAAAGATGTTTTGTGATGCATGTGATGTGATAAATAAGAAAATAAAGATTGTATTTACCGTCAGATTTTTTTTTTCCCTAGAGATAGGTATTATTTGTAAAGACAGTTGAAATATTGAAGGAAGAAATGACTGAATGGAGTGCTTAATGATCAATGGAGTAATGGATCAACTGAGGGAAACCCTTTTTAGGGGCAGCAGCACCCTCACCCTGCTCCTCATGCTTGAGCTCCCTGGGATCTGGAGGGACATAAAAAGTCCTTTATCTTTCTCCAGGTCCCACCAAGTCTCCGAGTTTCTGCAGGTGGCTTGTTAGTCACAGAGGCACAGGTGAAATGGAGAAAGCTGCTTATCAGCCTGGGCTGGTGCAGATGCTATCACTGAGGTCCAGAGCCACACAAGAGCCTCAGTCTGACCTGTGTTTCTCTCCTGTTCCCCCTCAGATCCCCCACGGCCATCTGATAAGACACATTTAGCTGTCTAGTTTGCATGGTCCTGACAATTTTCATTCAAAACATATGCAAATACTGAGGGCAGGTTGCTGAGGACAGAGGTTGTGGTGAAATGCTTCTAAACTTTTAACCAAATGATTCGATTAACCCCAAGAAGAGGAGCCTTTGATTTAGGCCTCAATTTGCATCAAAAGGACAGTTAGGCCTTTGTTCATTTCTACCTCCATTTGGCGGCTTATCTCCTCTCTGGGAAAGTGGAATTAGCAACGTGACACAGTGACTTTCCCAGAAGCACTGGGCTCATTGGTTCCTAGCGAGGTGGCCACTGAAGCCCCCTTCACTCACCAGCTAGGCCCTGTGTGAGATGGAGCCTGGGCAGGCTCTGGGCAGGTTCTCAAGCCACGGGCCAGTGGTCAGAGCCAGCCCTTGCCAGAAGCAGTGGCAGGGTCAGCTGGGCAGGCAAGGCATTAGCAAAAACTGCTGCACAAATCTGACTGATGAATGAACGCTCTGAAAACAGCACCTTTGGAGTGGTAACCGGATACCTTACCAAGGGAAGCCGCTGATCTCCAGGAAGGCTATGGGGAATTCTGCAGAGGCATTTCCTGCTTCCTTACCCAGGCCTGGTGGACTCAGGCTATCTTCTTCTAATCCCAGACAGAACATCTGTTCAGACCAGTGGTCCTGGTGGCATCTGCCTAATGGGCACACAACTTGTGCGGTCACATGGGGAACTGTGTTTACAAGAACCCTGTCCCTAGTTTAATGCTCTGCTGTTGCTGTCTTGAAATTCCTATTTTTTTTTATAAGGGACTCCAGATTTTTAGTTTGCACTGGGCCCCATGGACTATATAGCCAGTCCTAGACCTGGGTTACAGCATGGCACTGACACGGTCCTCGGCAGTCCTGGGGAAGGCTGAGGTAGCTGCTGTGCCTGAATTTGGAATTCAAGGCCTTTTCCAGCTTAGTTTTCTGACTGCCTTTCCAGTTATCTCCACATCCCACACTCTTGGGAACATGTGACTTTCCGACAAAGATTCTGCCCTGCTCCGCCCTGCCTTTGCGCTTCTTATTCCCTGTGCCTGATTGACCTGTCCCTCTTATCTCCGTGGAGATCCTCTCACAGCTTTCATGACTGCAGAGGAGAATCTTTCTTTCTGAAGATTTTTTTGACATCCTGCAGGCAGGGTTAATGGCTCCATCTTCTTGACACCTCCAGTTGGAGCTCTTAGTGAATTCCAGAATGATCATGCATCTGTCTCCAAAGAGTCTTATTAAAAGTATTTAACAACTGGTATGGCAGAAGCACCAGTCAGAGCCAATGGAAGGAGGCCAGGCACAGCCCCAGAGCAGGGTCCCTGCTGGATTTGGGGAATCAAGATGCCCTCGGGGCCCAGAGTAGCAGCTGTATACCAATCATTAAGGAGTATTTCAACTTTGAAAAGCAGGTACCACTCTCCGGGTGTGGCCAGGCTGACCAGAGAGCACCCCACTCCACCATGACCCTCAGCAGGGGTCGTGTGTGGTTCCTCTCTCTATCCCGGTGTCTAAGACAGGGCTTGGCCAGAGTCAGTGCTCAGAGAAGGAGGATGGATGGACTGGGGAAAGTCTATGGTAATGGGTTTCTTCCTGGCATCCTTCACAAAGGGAGGGAATGATGAGACTGTTTGGGAAATCTGGAGACATTCATCTCTCCAGTTTTGTACATGCCATTCAAACCCACCACACACTGCACATGCCACATACTCCCCAATACACCCTCATGCCCCCTAAAGCCAGGAGCGACCCACAGGAGCCAGCGTGCGAGCCAGGTGGGCATCCGTGCTGGGTTAGGAGAATGGCCATGGGGTGGGGCTGCATGGGCGCTCTACAGGGAGAAGGGCCCTGGTGCTGGGAGGATTTGGAGAGGAAGAGAGGAGGGAGGCCGAGGGCATAAAGGAGACAATGGGGCAGCAAGGCCTCATCTGGCTGGGGCAGAGAATGGGTCTTAGGAGGCCAGGGAGAAGGAAGGTACAGCCAGGCAGGTTCTCATAGTGGGAGGGAGGAGGAAACTCATATGTGGAGAACCTTCTGCATGCCAGGCATACACTAGAGATACTACAGGTATCATCCCTGCTAATTCTTATACCTACCCCATGAGGCAGATGTACCTCCTTTACTGCAAGGGGGATGATCCTCTTGTTTCACAAATCAGGCTCAGACCGATGAAGTGACCTGCCCAGGGCTCCACAGCTAGGGAATGGAGCCCAGGTGCAGACCCAGGTCTGCAGGATTCCAAATCCCCTGTTATGTCCCCCTTGCTGTCCATCTGGTAAAAAGGTGTGTCTTTTGGCCTTTATTCCCACCCTGCACTGGGCCACACTTCTTGTCTTCCTAAAGGATGCACCTGAGCAGCCCATCCTCCCTTTTTACATTTCCATGAACTCTAGCTGGGAAAGCGTGGGCACTCGATGCAGAGCGTGGGATCGAGGCCAGCTCCAGGCTTCTCAGCCTCAGCACTACCGACACTTGCAGCCAGACCATTCTTCATTATGAGGAGCTGCCCTGTGCCTTGTAAGATATTTAGCATCTGTCTTAGTCCATTCGGCTGCAATACAAAAACACCATACAGCTCGTGGCTTCTAAACAACAGAAACGTATTTCTCCCAGTTCTGGAGGATAGAGGTCTGAGATCAGGGTGCCAGCAGGGTCAGGTTCCCACGAGTACCCTCTTCGGGGTTGCAAACTACTGACTTCTCTTTGTATCCACACACGGTGGAGAGAGAAAGAGAACACTCTGGCCCCTTCTTATAAGGGCACTAGTGGCAATTATGAGGGCTCCCCTTCATGACCTAATCACCTCCCAAAGGTCCCACCTTCTAATGCCATCACATCAGGGGTTAGGATTTCAACATAGGAATTCTGGGGAGACACAAGCATTCAGTCCCTAGCAACAGCATCCTTGGCTTCTGCCCACTAGATGCAAGCAGTACCTTCCCTTTATAAACCCAGTTGTGACAACCCAAAATGTCTCTAGACATTGCCAAATGTCCTCTGGAGGGAAATTCACTCTCAGTTGAGAACTGCTGGGCTGGATAGATAGCTGGTTGGGAGGACACAGAGGGGATTTCCAAGTCTTTGTCTCCTTCTACAAAGATGTGTCAGCTCTCACGTAAGCACCTGTCCTTCTGGCCTAGGTGCTGAGGAGTCAGGCTGAGTGGCAGGGGCTGGACAACATGACCTCTGGAGGGCCTTCTGCATGGGCCCAGCGGATCTGGCAGGGGGCCAGTCCCGCCCTCCCCCAGGGGTGACTGGGGTCCCATAAAGACACTTTGTCCGACAGCTCCCTTCCGCCAGTATCCCCAGGACGTACAGACCCAAGGGCCAATTATAAAAATGAAAAATCCAGGTCTCGGCCTCAAATGAGTAGTTTCCTTTGGCACTTTGATTCTCTTGTAATAAGTGCCTAGTCACCAAGGAATCCCAGGAATGTGGCCTTGATAATGAAAATAGGCGCCTGGCCCGGAGGGGCCCACTCAATGGACTGGCAGGCAGGCCTGAGCAGGTAGCCTCCAAATCTCAAGCAGCAATTCCCCTGCTGGGCAGGGACACTTGCTGAAATTGGCTGTCCCCACTCGGCCCTGGGACTGTTTTCACATCGCTGTTTCCAGCTACCTGGCTGCAGCACCCGCCTCCTGAAGAAAGCAAGAATCCCTATGAATGCCTGGCTCCATATCAGGAAAAACAAAACATAACCCAGCCTCCAACCTAACATTTTTTTATTGTTTACTATTTCATTTAATATCCCAACAATGATACTATTATTATTCCCATTTTACAGACAAAATAGTTGAGGCACAGAGAGGCTAAGTCACTTGCACAAAGGCTCAAAGCTGGAAGGTAGAGTTGCTGAGATCTGAACCTGGGCAGGTATCTTTGGAGTTGGTGCTCTTAAGAATTGCATTTCTGGGATTACAGGCTTGAGCCCGTGAGGCGGGTGGATCACCTGAAGTCAGGAGTTCGAAACCAGCCTGACCGGCATGGCGAAACCCTGTCTCTACTAAAAATACAAAAATTAGCCAGGCATGGTGGCAGGTGCCTGTAATCCCAGCTACTCGGGAGGCTGAGGCAGGAGAATCGCTTGAACCCGGGAGGCAGAGGTTGCAGTGAGCCGAGATTGTGCCACCACACTCCAGCCTGGGCCATAGAGCAAAACACCATCTCAAAAAAACAAAACTGCACTTCTACTGCAAAGTGACCAAGGTATTTGGGCCCTCAGGGCTAAAACCTTACTACATCCTGTAAAAAGCAAGGATCTTGGAAGAATTGAGGAAGAAGAAGTGCTACTTGTCTGGCCTGGTCAGGGAAGCCCACCTTCTTTGGGGCTCCTCCTGAGGCCCTGAATCTTTTATTTTACTACAAAACAGCATGTCCCAATTTCAGGATGCTAATCCCCAGAAATCAGTAGAATGAGGTTGTTTAGGGCACTGGCTTGAGTCCCGAGGGACTAGAGATTCAAGACCACCTCTGCTAACCAATGTGTGCCGTCAGGCAAGTGACGGAACACATCAGCATCCTCATCTGTAAAGTGGAGAGGACAATACTGACTTCATAGCATCGTGACACTTAATGAGAGAGTGAACATAAAGCCTGCCATCCGGGGGCTCTGCAGACCTCTTGACTACTATTTTGGTGAATGACGTGGGGGATCACCTAATGCCCTTGGAAGTGAGATGCCACCACGTCACCTAGGGCAGGTTGCCAAACTTCTCTGGGACTCAGTTGACTCACCCGTAATATAGAGGCAAGAAGGAGATCCCATTTCAGGGCCCAGGGCTGGAAGTGGAATATGCAGGGAGCGTCAGGGGTGATAATGACAAGTACAAAGGCTCAGAGGTGAAAACAGCATTGGCTGGCTCAGGATTCCAGGCAGTTCAGGATACTCAGAGAGGGACAGCAGGTGGGCCGTAGCTGAGACTACAAGATGGGCAGGCTCCAATTCTGAGGCTGAAATCCTCTCCTGGCTTCTGAAGCCCAGGGATGTTGGAGGGAAAAGAAGTTCCGACACCAGCTGAAATGATTGTTGACTGTGCCCTTTTGTTCCCAGCACCCCTGGGGCTTAGAGCTGGGTTCTCAGAGGACTGAAGGTTAGCAGAGGGAAGGAAACAGCTTGGCTGGACTGGGAGGAAGATAATTCGAGGGTGCAAGGCCCCAGGGCAGTACCTCCTCCTCCTCCCCTATACTCTGGTCCCTTCTCACACACACACACACCATTATGTGGCACTCACAGTGGGCTGATTGTGAGCACCAAGGACCCAGTGCAGGGGCCGGGCTGGAGCAAAATTCTACTAATAATAGCCACTCTTCATTAAGGGCTTGCTGCACACCAGCTGCAAGGCTAAGGACTTCCCCAGCTTTATCTCACTTAATCCTTACCAGGCTCTGCAAGGTATGGATGATGCTCCCTCTTTCATGAGGAACTAAGGTTCAGAGAGGCTGAGCACTCTGCTCAAGGTCACACAGCTGCCAAGCAGCAAACTAGGGTCCAGCCACGGGTGATCCAATCCCAAGGCCTTCACGAATGTGCTCTCTGTAGCTCTTTGAAACAGCTCTTCCCCTTAAACAGGCGATGGAAGTAGGGTGGAAACCCCAAAATCCCCTTTTCAAGCTCCCTTAAGAGTTGATCCCTCTTCAAGTCCAGTTAGTTCAACATTTAAATGAGTGATTTCCATAAACACTGTTTTTTACATTCAATACTCTAAGATATGTCACCTATCTGAAGATGCACCATTGGTTTAATGATGCCTTTCAGAGAGGAAATATAAAGGAAGAGCACATTAGCGTAATGGACTCAGATTTCTCCCACTTTACATCATGGGAACGTGAGCATCTTAGAGTGGAGGAAATGTTGGGTCAGACTCTGTGTTAAACACCAGCGACAAAATACGAAGAATAAGACTCATGGGCAAATTCATGCTGCAGCTCTCCTTTCAAGTAGCCAATACATTTGGTATCTACTTTTTATTAAAATGTCATTTACATAGAGTGTCATCCACACACATTAACTGAGTTATTTCATATCCCCACGTAGTTATTTCATACACCCACATAGCCACCATCTCTTCAATGAATATTTATTAAGCACTATTTTTCAAAGGCCAGAAATACAATTGGGAGCATCATTGGCAAGGCCTCCTCCCACAATGCAGTGGAAAGTGCAGGGAGGCAGAAAGATCAAGTACGCAAAGACGTTCACAAAATTATTGCAATTGTGCTGGTATCATGAGAAAACCAAGCGGTGCGCAGAGATCAAGAAGAAAGGAGCTTCCATTTTAAATAGGGTGGTCAGGGAGAGTCTGTCTTGTGCAGGAAGCTGGAACCTGAAAAATCAAAGTGTGGTGTCCCCAGGGAAAAACATCCCAGGCAGAGAGAACAGAAAATGTGAAGTTGCTGAGAAGTCAGAGAGCTGGCATTGGAGAAGACTCATGTAACTGGTGGACATGGGCAATGGTGAGAAGCACCTAGAGAGATGGGCACTGGCCAAGTCAGCCGAACACATGGGGGCATTGGGATTTGCTTCTCTGCCAGGTGTGTGCCATAGAGGCATTGGTGTTATGGGCAGGAGAAGAGAGAAGATTTCATGAGGTGGTCACTTCCCACTGCCAGGTCGGCTGGACATGGGAAGGGCATTCCAGGGAGGGCTCTGGGTGTCCGAGTGCACAGTGGCAGGAAGCAATGATGCTTGTTCAAGTGCCTCCCCAGCGCCCTGCATGGCTGGCACCTAGAGGAAAAGGGTACACAGAGGGGAGCCGGGTGGGCAGTGTGAACAGTGACGCAGAAGAGGCACCTACAGACCTGTCGTTGGTGGGCACGAAGGGAGTTCAGATATTATCCAGAAAGCAATGTTTCAAAAAGATCCTCCGTGCAGTATGTAAAGCGAATTGGAGACATTACAGATGTGGCATAGGATGAATCCCTAGAGGCACCAGGGGATCTCTGAAAACTGCAGTGGGTGGGTCTCCTGTGAGCATCATAGTGTGTGCAAAGAGTCCCATAGCACCTGTGCCTGTTCCTGCTGTCCTATTTGAGGAAAGGTGCTGTGTTTCATTTTGAGATCCACGGCGCCTGGACATAGCAGGTGCCCAGGAGTAACTGAATGAGTGGATTCCCATCTCACATGTGCTCTTACCATCTCCTCTCCCCAGTCCATCCCCAGACACAGTGTCTCCTCCCTGAAAGCACTCAACACCCCAGATGCCCAGACCCCCACCTCACCCAGGTGTACACAAAACCCTTACTGGTAACAGCGTTTAGACACACTTCTGCTCAAATCTTGGCTGTGTTGTATACTTGCAAGGTAGTGAACCTCTCTGAAGCTCAATTTCCCTATTCCCTTAAGTGGGGGTAATGATAGTGCGAACTCCCAGGGTTGTGGAGAAGATTCAACAAGTGAATGCAGACTTCCTGGCCACAGCGAGCTCTTGTTAGGAGAGTAAGATGGCAGGGGGAGCTGTAGGCCTTCCCCGTCCAGTCCTGGCCTGCCACTGCCACCCATAACAGAATAGAATCCACTGGAAAGGCAGAAGCACAGGCTGTGGACATGGGTATATGATATCTGTGTCTCCTGTGTCTAGCACTACAGGTTGGCGGTTTTTCCAAACCTGGTATTAATCTGCAAATCAATCCAAGTGATATAATGAGAATGGGACTATCTATATACCCCCAGAAGCCAGGACTCAATCAAATGCTTCTATTTTTGAAAGAAGCACTCTAAGCAACTTTTCTTAGGACTATATTAAGACTAACAGGCTGGTCACTCCTCACCATCACCTCCTGCAAGTCCTTGAAAGTCTCCCTGGCCTGAAGTGAGTGACCCAAAATGTATGGGTCTTCCTTGGGCCAGTAGGGGCACCCAGGGCTGAGCTGTGGTCACCAGGGATCCAGTGCTGGGAGAGAAGGTGGATCCTCATGTGACTTCTGCGTACAAGTCATATGAAGTGTCAAATGATGGACTGGTGCTAAAACCCTCAAGGCTGGACCCCCAGCTCATCCAAATACATGTGCACATTACAGAGAGAGACATTTAAGAGTCCTTTGGGATGAGAGAGGCAGGGTTTAAATACCAACCTTGCCCCTTATTTGCCACCTGATTTTGAAATATCAGTTGGGATTAAGGTAATGTGCAAATTAAAAGAGGTCCCAAATAATAGTGACTAAATAAGATAGACATTAATGTCTGACGGGCAACAGTCCATGACCGATATGGCAGTCCTTAGTGCCAGAAACCCGGGCTCTGCCCTGCATAGATCTTTCCAAAGATCTTGCACCTCACAGAGCAAGATAGCTGCTGAAACTCCAGCCCTTATGCTCACATTCTAGCAGGCAGAAAGAAGTAAGGAACAAGAAGGGAAAGTCTTCCCCTCCTAGCCCCTTTTAAGGACACTTCCTGGAACTGTATACATCATAGCAACCCAAACCCCCTTGGCCAACCTTAATCACATGACCACATGTGGATGCAAGGGAGCTTAGGAAAGGTCATTATTCTGGTTGGCCATGTTTCCAGATAAGAATCAGAGAGTCTAGACCTAAGGAACAAGGAAGATCATGTATTGAGGGACAGCTGGCAGCTTCTGCTATCATGGGGCAAAATCACATCCTTTCTGATCTCTGCTTTTTCAATCTGTAAAATGGGATGAATAATAGTATTCATAGAGTCATTACGAGAATTAACTGAGATTCTGTAACATACCAAGGACACTGTCTGGACTATGGTGAGCATGCATTATCTTTCAAGAGATACATTTTTGTGACTCATTGCTCTCATCTTTGATCTGCAATAAGAACCAGTAGAATTGCCGTTTCAAAACTCATCTCAGGCTGATTTAATGTCGTGTTATCTTAATGGCAATACCTGGTTTGCAAGGGGGACAGGGAGGGAACTCACAGGGGCACCACTGCGGGGTTGCCATTGTCCTTCTTTTACAGATCAGCACAGTGAGGTGCACAAATGTAAAAGACAGATGCAAGGTTACCTAGTTAAGAGAAAAAGCTAGACTTTGAGCCTGGTCTTCTCTCAAGCCTGGGCACCTAACACTGCATTAGACTGCCACTCTTCTGTGAATACCATGGGCAAGCATCCTTGTGCCCAGGAGATTCCAATGGGAAAGACTTCTCTTGGAAGGCATGTTTCATGCTGCAGGAACTTTCATAGCCAACCCCGTGGGCCCTAGCAGGATGCTGCCCAAACACCTCCCAGCAGATGAGCTCGGGCGCCACATTCAGTATTCTCTGGGGAAGCCTGCAGCCCCTAGGCCATGGTGGGAGGCTACGCCTCCCAGCGGGATGGGGGTCTTCTAGTGGTCAGCAGCCACCATGCTTCTTGGCACACAGTGCTGCAGTGCAGGTTTACTCCAGTCCCAGCCTGAGTTTGTGTGGGTAATTGCTCAGCACTATTCTTAAGATGTGACATCACAGGGCCTTACTTTTTCACAATTGCTACCTGTGGGTGCTGGTGCTGTGGCTGAAGTTCCGGGTTGGCTGAGATACCCAGAAGGAACCACAATTGCTCAGGGGCCTTCCACCTACAGGAGCCAAGGAAGCCAAGCCAAGGAGCTCTGCCAAGCCTGGCACCAACTCTGTCCACGAGGAGGGTTTGGTGAGCTCTGGACACTCATGCGCCATGAGACCTCAGCCTGAATGCAGAGGGTGCGGGACCAGACTTTCTTTGCAGTTGTGGCCTGGGAAGCTCTGAAAGACCTGCAGGGCAGTGGTTAGAGGGACTGTAGGGGTATGGAAAGAAAGATCTGCTTCTGAGTGTCCTTCCTTGGGCTTTTGTCCTCAACTATCTCCTGGTGGCTCAGCCTGACTGAAGAATAAGGTGACAGGAGGGGGAGGGAAGAGGAGTCAGAGGGAATTGGGGAAAGCTGAGGCTGAAGCATCCACCAGGATACCATTGTGTGTGTGTGTGTGCGTGCGCGCACGCGCGTGTGTGTGTATGAGAGACAGAGAGAGGTATTTAGGCAGAATTTGATGCTGCAGCCTTGGGGCAGGGAGACATCTTCTATATGCTATGATGTACACCCACAGTCCCTGGCTTCTAGAGCTGGTCATGCTTCTGAACTGTGGGACAATTTCTATCCAAAGCCAACCTTGGTCTGGGCTTACCTACTCCTTCTGTGACCCCCATCCCACCTCCTTTCTGTGCCCTGCAACCACTCTGGCCAGCACTCATCAATATGTCTTCTCTGACCTGATTAAACTGCAAACTCCTTGAAGGCAGAAGCCATGTCTTATACCTGAGTCCACTGCATTAGCGCAGCACCTTGCATGTAGTAGCAGCGGCTCAACGATGGCAAAAGAATAAATTCTCATCTGGAGGCTGTTCTAGTGTCATGTATATCTCTCTTCGCCCTCACCCTGTAGACCCTCTGGCAGACCATATACCCTTGTAGGACAGGGGTGCTGACAATCTTTGGTACAAAGCAGGCCTGGGGCTGACTGGTGGTTCTGACATTTACATGCAATTGTTTACAAAAAAAAGTTGTGATTGATTGATAGTGTCATTCACTTATATTTTTTTCTTCACTTGCCCATTCATTGAATTCTCATGGGGTACCTATGTACCCAGGCTCAGGGGCTGGTGCTGGGTTCACACAACAGAGAACAGGCTATGATCGCTGCTTGGAATGAATTCACCATCGGAAAATGACCACACAGCACATCTCAAGGGCAGCGACTGCAGGCTATGAGAGGAGCAGGGCAGGGACACCTAACCCAACAGGGAGAGGACCATGTGGCGTCTTGCTGGACATGGCAGCTGAGCTGAGCCTGGACAATGTGTGAGAATCATCCAGGACACAACCGGGGAGCAGAATGAGGCTGGCAGGGAGAAGACAACATGGGAAAGGGGTCTGTTCACTCCTGTCAGGGCAGCCCTGGAGTCCAGTGTATGACAGGGCAGAGCTGTCCCAGTAGAACAATTCTTCGGCGCTCTGGCTGGGAATTGGGTATTTTTCCTCCATGACTTTTGAGCATCCAGGCTCCCTGCTCATCTGGTTCTTGCCATAAATAGTTCACCTTGTACCAGGTTGAAATGAGGCCTCCCTCCTCAACTGCCCCCATTCCTCCCCTCTTTCCTCCTGGTTTGGCACATACGTCCTTCAGGGAGCCTGAGGCAAGAAGGGAGGGCCCTGAGGGAGGCAGGAAGGATGGTGTGGACAACCACAGCAACCTGGTAGCTAGGCTCTCCTCGTCCACAGAAATCCATGCCTGTCAAATGCAAGCTTAGGTGCTCTGCCTTGCTGTTCCCACCTGTAAAATGGGGGTTAGATAACCACACTTCAATTAAATGCAATCTAACACCTATTTATTGAGCTCCTTTTATGTGCTAGGTACTAGGTTAGTTTTTGGGGGGACAGAAGTGAACACAGACATAGTTTCTACCCCACTGAGGTCTCAGTTTATCTTCTTCTAGCTCACTGCTTGGTCAAATCCTATCATCTTTCAGCTTAAATGTTTCCTCCTCAAAGGGGCTTCCTGACCTCTGATCTGCAGTAGAGCCTTGCTTCTCTCTGGTAGGGCTCCTTCTTCCCATTAGAGCTGTAGTTATATCTTGATTTTGGTTGCATATCCTTACAATCCTGTCTCCTTCAGTAGGCCACGTCCCATGGGACATTGGCTTAATATTTCATTTCTTGAGCTTGGCACATAACTGATCAAGCTAAAACATACTTGTTGAACAAAAACGAAAGAATTGGGGAAGACAGATGTTAAATATGTGATTTCGAGTGGGAGGAATGTTCTGTCTACAAAAGAAACTTCCCTCGGGCTGCTTCCCTTTAGGATCTCCTGAGGTTATGTTCTTACCAGTGGTGCTGCTAGCTTCTTCTTTAGGGCAGGGACTATGTCTTATGGGACCCAGCAAGGTGTCTAGAAGAGTCAGTATTCAGAATACTAACTGAATGCCACCATGTGCCAGACACCATGTTAGGCCCTTTCTGATACATTCTCTCTTTTAGTTTTCAGTAAATGGTCCCTTGCACAGTTGAGATACTGAGAGTTTTCCATAACTGGCACTCCATAGAAGTTTATAGTTGATGAAATCACTAGGGTTGATCTAGTCTCGAGATTATAAAAGGCTTGGTCAGCAAAGCCTGAATCCTGTCCTCTTGCTCTCCTTCCCAGACTGCATGAGCTTCAACACTCTCTCCACCTTCTCTACCAACTACCAGTCCCTGGGCTCCATCCAGACTCCCAGCTACGGTGCCCGGCCAGTGAGCAGCGCAGCCAGCATCTATGCAGGTGCTGGGGGCTCAGGCTCCCGGATCTCTATGTCCACCAACTTCCAGGGCGGCTTGAGGTCTGGGGACCTGGTTGCGGGGATGGCCAGGGGTCTGGTGAGAATGGGAGGCATCCACAGTGAGAAGGAGACCATGCAAAGCCTGAACGACCGCCTGGCCTCCTACCTGGACAGAGTGAGGAGCCGGAAGACCGAGAACCAGAAGCTGGAGAACAAAATTGGGGAGCATCTGGAGAAGAAGGGACCCCAGGTCCCATTACTGGGGCCATTACTTCAAGACATTGAGGACCCGAGGGCTCAGATCTTCGCAAATGCTGTGCACAATGCCTGCATCATTCTGCAGATCGACAATGCCTGTCTTGCTGCTGATAACTTTAGAGTCAAGTATGAGACAGGGCTGGTCATGTGCCAATCTGTGGAGAGCGACATCCGTGGGCTCCACTAGGTCACTGATGACACCAATGTCACTGGGCTGTAGCTGGAGACAGAGATCGAGGCTCTCAAGGAGGAGCTGCTCTTCATGAAGAAAAACCACAAAGAGGAAGTAAAAGGACTGCAAGCCCAGATTGCTAGCTCTGGGTTGACCGTGGAGGTGGATGTCCCCAAATCTCAGAACCTTGCCAAGATCATGGAAGACACTGGGTCCAGTACAAGGAGCTGGCTCAGAAGAACCGAGAGGAGCTGGACAAGTACTGGTCTCAGCAGATTGAAGAGAGCACCACAGTGGTCACCACGCAGTCCGCCGAGATTGAAGCTGCTGAGGTGACACTCAACAGAGCAGAGACATACACTCCAGTCTTTGGAGATCGACCTGGACTCTATGAGAGATCTGAAGGCCAGCTTGGAGAACAACCTGAGGGAGGTGGAGGCCCGCTACACCGTGCAGATGGAGAAGCTCAGTGGGATCCTGCTGCACCTGGAGTCAGAGCTGGCATAGACCCGGGCAGAGGGGCAACTTCAGGCCCAGGAGTACCAGGCCCTGCTGAACATCAAGGTCAAACTGGAGGCTGAGATCGCCACCTACCGCCGCCTGCTGGAAGATGGTGAGGAATTCAGTCTTGATGATGCCCTGGACAGCAGCAACTCCAACTAAACCACCCAAAAGACCACCACCCACCAGACAGTGGACGGCAAAGTGGTGTCTGAGACTAGTGACTCCGAAGTTCTGAGACATTAACCCAGGAGAAGCAGGGTCCACTTTGGGGAGCAGGAGGCCAATAAAAATTTCAGAGAGCAAAAATAAATAAATAAATAAATGAAAGGCCTGCATTTCATGGGCCAACATCTTTTTTTGTGTGTGCGTCAACTAATTTGAGCACTACGCTAAGAAAGATTCTGTGGCTGTAGTGGGCTGGAGGTGACCCCCAAGACATATGTCCATGCTCTAACCCTTGAAGCCTGTGAATGGGACCTTATTTGAGTTTAAGAATTGGAAAATGTGAAAACTCGCATTTGCAGATGTAACTAAGTTAAAGATCTTGGGATGCACTTATCTGGGTTACCTAGGTGGGCCCTAAAATCAATGACAAACGTCCTTTTAGGAAACAGAAGAGGAGAAGACATGGACACAGAGAAGGCGAGAAGGCCATGTGATGACAGAGACAGAGATGGGAGTTATCAGCCACGAGCCAGAATTCCATGAGCCACCAGAAGCTGGAAGAGGCCAGGAAAAACTACCCTACCCCGGAGCCTTCGGAGGGAGCTTGGCTCTGTTGACACCTTGGTTTTAGACATCTGGCCTTCAGAACTATGACAGAATAAACTTCTGTGTTTCAAGCCACCCAGTTTGTGGCAATTTGTTAAGGCAGATGTAGGAAACTAATCCAGTGGCCTCTCAGCTTGGTGGGAAGCAGAGCCCTGGTAGATTCTATGCCTGCGTGGGCAAGGGAGGCCACATGGCAGGGCGTGTGCTGGGGATCAGATGCCTTTGACTTGGATCGACCAGGTCTTCTGGCTGGGGCTTCCTCTGTGTAAACAGACACCAGATCACTCCATCACCGAGTGATTCAGCATTAAATGGTGCATAGATGGAGCAGGATAGAGTTCCTTTGTGGGAGTGGGAGCAGCGGTGTGGGGAGCAGTGGCAGCACTAGTAGCTTTGTCATCATTGACTGAATAATAATGAAGGGGGAAAACATTTGGGGAACTTGGGGAAAGTAAAGACAGTGGCTGGTCATCTTTTTCATCCCCTGGCCTGCTGCCTATAGGTAGGACCACTGTGAGTTGTGAGTCATCCAGGAAGATGGCGGGGAAGTCATCCTGGCAAGGGGTTCTGCTTCTGTTGGAGTCGCCCATTCCAAGGTTTAACAACCCTTCCCATCAGGGCTTCCCCATCACATTTGAGCCATTCACTGCCCCATTTGAACCTTGGTTTTCCTGCCCAATCTACAGCCAAATATCAACCAAATCCCATCCATCATGTAACAAAAGGGAGACCAGGGTGGAGACAAGCAGCCCAGGACGCTGACTCACATCCTTTCTTGCTGTGTGATTTTGGAGAACTTCTCATCACTGATCCTTAGTTTTCTCATCTGCAAAATGGGAAGAAATTAACAATGCCTATTCCAAGAAGTTGCTTTGAGGATTCAACTAGATCATAGGTATAAACAAGGCCAGTTCATACATTTAATAACTGTGCAAAATGTTCAATTTAAAAGCAAATCTTTGAGATGAACAAAATAAAGCAAGCAAAATTAGCTGTGTCATTGAATTCCAGACCCTTTAGCCTTTCCTCATGGGTTTTCTTTAGTAATCACTGTTTATTGAGCACTGACTGTGTGCCAGACACCTTCCGTGTCATCTCATTCAGTCCTCGCAACAACCCAGTGAAGTCGGTACTATTGTTATACCCACTTAACAGGTGAGGAAACAGAGGAGAGTGACTTGCCTAAGGCAAAGTATTAAATGGAAGATCCATCTCTTAGCTATCACATGACTGAGTATCTGCACAGAACACTCCTCTCCTAGTGCTCCTTTGCTGTCTTGGTTTCGAAAGTGGACCCCAGTGAATCCCCTAAGACCACAGACTCTTTGAGAAAAGGGAACGCAATCCTGTGTTCTTACACCCCAAGCACTGGTGTGAGAGTCTCATGCAGGATAAGTAACACTGTGCGGAAATCATGAATAAGTGAGTCAATAAATTAATAAATAATGGAGAGTTTTTAGAAGACAACTTTATACTAAGATGAAGGACATTGACACTATCGTCTACCTTCCTGTGTGACACTGTGTGTGACAGCTCTTTCCTCTGTAAAATGGATACAATAATATGCCCTCTGCCCTGTCATGGAGACTGCCAAGGGACTGTTCAGCTTGAATACAGCCAGATGACGCAGTTTTTGCCCACGTCTGTATCTCCATCAGTGACTGGGTCAAGGGACTGTTCAGCTTGAACAAAGCCAGATGACGTGGCTTTTGTCCAAGTCTATATCTGCATCAGTGACCAGCGTAGAGTACGTATTCCAAGGTTATTTGCTGAATGAGTAAATGATTCAGAACATTTTTCCCCCAGCCATTTCTAAGTTATTAAAAGCTGCCAACCCAACTTTCCATTGGCTACACAATGAAGAGGTGGAGTTGTCCTGGTTTGGAGCAGGCTTCTCCCCCATCCTATAGGAATTAGCTGAAAACTGTGGTTTGGTTAGGGCTGGCCCTTCAGTTGGAGCCATGTTTATACATTCACTTGCTGGAGCCTAGAGAGGGTTAAACCTTGGGCAGCATGGCCTGAGTGTTCTCCAACCCTGCCTTGCCCCATTACCTTGCCTCCAGCTGAGATTAGGCCATTAGTTTACTCATAAACAGGTGGCACACTTCACCTGTGTGTCTGGAGATAAGGGCCACTTTGAAGCTGTAGCTCTGAAAGCGACACTCTGCACCCCCAGGCCTACCCACCGCTTTGGTCTCAGCAGTCTGGGAGGTTGTTCTTTGCAGGCAGCTCTGCCCTGTCCTTTGGAAACCTCTGTGCTTGTATCAAGACTCAGAATGGCCACACAGACAGAAATGGAATCCATGATAGGGCTTACAGAATATAAAGAGTCTTGGGCCAAGAGGGCACGGGTCAAGTCCTACAAACCCCAATCAGGGGAAGGTTGGAGAACCCTCATTCTAGGACTCAGACTGAAGTCTTCCAAAGGTGAAACTCAAGTAACGCCCTATTTCTAGTCCCATCTAAACTCTTTGGCCTTCCTCCTAGGTACTTCTTCCTTGCCAGGCAGATATTAGGAATAACCATACAACATCAGATTTCCTTTGACAATCCTGATTATGAATGGTTTAACTTGACTCACTAAGACACACTAAACCCACAGGATAAATCTAGTTTACTGCTTGTTTTTGGATGGCCCATGGGCTAAGAATGGTTTTCACATTTTTAAATGACTGAGAAAAAAAAAGAACATTTTTGACATGTGAAAATTATGTGAAAGTCAAGTTTCAGGTCCATAAATAAAATTCTACTGGAATAAGCAAGGCTCATTCATTTACATATGGTTTATGTATGTAAATGATACATACATAAATGTATGAGTAGGTCTCATCGCTTAGCACTGCTTCTTGGTGCACGGAAAATCACAATGATGCCACACCTATCAGCTGTCAGTGTGAAAGATATTTTCAGAAACAAAATATGGTAAATCCATTGCAGATCAGCACTAACAGATAAACGTTTACAATTGACTGTGATGTGACAAAATACTAATTTTGAAATCCAATTAAATGAAATATTATTCCCCCCCAAAATAATTCCATCTTCTCATTAGCAAACCTGTATTTCAAGAAAATGGACTCGGTTGTTATTATTTTTTAATTTTCATCAATAAGAATTTTGTGGTCTTTTCTTTTCTCTCTTGCATCTTCATAATATCCTAGATTTTGCCTCTTAGTCTACAAAGCCTAAAATGTTTACTATCTGGACATTTACAGAAAAAGTTTGCTGGCCTCTGACCTAGGCCATTGAACTATGTCAGAAATTGCATTATTTTAGTCTCCCAACTCCATGTCCTCAATGATCCTATATCCATGGAGAGGCTAGAAATCCTTTAAAGACCACGATCAAAATTTTTGGATTTCCTGCCTGATCACTCTTAGGAAACCATGAAAAATTAACAGGAAGACCCACTCACATGCATTTCTTGTCCTGGTTTCCTGGTCCACTCATCTCCCTTCCTGGCATAACCAGTGCCCCCTTGATACTCTCAGAGAAGTCTCTGTGACCTATCTAGGGCTCATTAATTTTTCTCTCCTCTGCTCTAACTTCCCATAGGAGAAATTTAATTAATCCTGGTCCCTTGATGGATCAACTGATACCAAACCAATGGAAAATTAACTCCCTTATTCAAATATTTATCAAGCATGGTGCTAGGGGCCAAATCAGTGAGAGATCCTACTTGGCATACACCCCAAACCCCAAAGAGCAGGATGGCTTGGGGGAACTGGACTGGAATCAGGAATCTTGAGCCTAGGTTGAGCTTGAACTCCACACTTCCTGTCTGTGTGACCTTCTTAAGTGGCTTGATCTTTCAGCCTGCACTTCCTCATCTGCAAAAGACAAAGCTCAGGCGGAGTTACCTCCAGGCTAGCTTGAAGATTTATTTTAAACTGGGTAAGTTGGCAATGAGGCACTCATCAGCAGGAAAGGCTCTGAGGGTTGCCAATGGCGTCCTCGCTACCAACCACTGAAACCCAGTCCTGTAGATTTTTCCCATCACCAGTCTGGGACAAAATGTCTTTTTAAACCTTTGCAGCCACCATCCCCCCTCCTTCCTGCTGGCCCCTCAACCACATGCCCCCAAGGAGTTCTGGAGCAGGACTTACCTCCCACAGCCCTGGGCTCAGCCAAGCCCAATTTCTTCATCCAGGATCAATTATTTTTTTTCTCCTTACCTTAAAGAATAATAATGAATCATACTGCCAACCCCATAGTCCTTTCTATTATTCTCTCTGTCTGACTTTGGATTTCCTCTTGGGTTGTGTAATTTGGCCTTTACAATATCCTTTCCATGCTAACAAAAACGAAGCACTTGGGAGGAGGTGTTAGAGGAACGTTTGGTCCCCAAAGCCAGGAGTTTGGTGATTTCTTGCCTCCTACTCAGCCACTTCAGTCACCAAATCCTGCTGCCCTTTTCTTTCTAAATTTCTCAATTCTACCTCCCTCCTTCCAAGGCCCTTAGCCATTGTCTAGGTTGATTGAACCAGCATCTGTCTCTTAGTTTCTTGGGACTCCAGTTTCTTCCCTGCTCCTCTCAGCAGTCACAGGGATCTTTCTCAGTGCAGGTCTGGTCACATGTTTCTTCCCTACTGCTTAAATCCTTCACAGCTCCCAACTACCTAAAGAATAAAATCTAAGTTTCTCACATTTTGGTAGCTTACAGTTGAATCTCACATGGTTTGTCCAAAGGAGTACTTTCTGAAACTGAATGGGATGTTTTTAGTAGGGACACATGCTCAGTCAGCCCTGAATCTGAGTTTAGGGTCCCTATAGATTGTTAATCTGCTCACCTCTTGAAATGGACATTTGTCATGTGTTTGCCAGCCATTCAAGCCCCATTTTCTTTTCTTTTTCTTTTTTTTGGTAAGAATTCCATGTGAATCTTAAAAAGAGTCAGGGCTCAGGTACCACCTCTCCTTATCCAGGCAGAGTGAAGGTGTAGGACCTCCACCAAATCAATTGGACATTGCCCCTTGGGCTTTGAGTCTTGAGGGCAACATGCAGGCACAGGTAAAGAAATTTCTGCTGAAGGAGTGACAAGGAGCCAACACTGGGGTTCTAACCACAGTGTCCCAGTGGTGTGATGCAAAGTGTAATTCCTGCACCTGGTCTTCCTTGGCCCTCACCTTTTTCTGAACACAGTTTTATAGCCTTACCTTTGAACCCACGAAACTGAAGAGCTTTCCCTTCTGTCATTTTCCACTTATGGTTATCTAGAGTGACTTTCTGTTGCTGCAAATAGATGCTGCCATCTCTGTCTCCTCTGTTCCTTGAGCTCAAAGCTCTGACCATCCTTCTTTGCATCGCTATAGACTTCTACCTACTGTTGATGGTGGGAGAGCAGCCAGTCCCATCATAGAAATGTTTTGTTACACAAGTCAATTAAATTCTCTTGGGTGGAAGTTTGTATCATTTGCTACCAAGAGTCCTGAACTAATACAGTCATTAAATAATAACTGTTATTAAATTTAGCAAACATCTGCTGAGTACCTACTATGATTTAGGCTCAAGGAGAGGCCAACACTGAACCTCATTGGCCATGAGTAATTTGCTCACCCTGGAGCTGTTTCCCAAGGGAAAAGTCAGGGTGCTGTTACCAGAAGGAGGAGGTGGGCTCTAGACGCTGAGCAGACAAACAAAACAATATCAAATGCATGTTATCGTCATTGTTGTTTTGTTAATTTTGAAATGAAGAAAATTGCTTTCATCTGGAGATAAGGAACGCTGGAGTGGTAGCAGAGAGAAGCCAAGCTGTGGACGAGGTTTAGGCATGTGCCTTCCCCAGGGGAGGTTGATGCCAAATTCTCGGTGCTGGGAAGAGGGGACATGCTTGGTCATTCACCGTGAGGTCTGCCATCAACCCACTTTCTGCTCACATCTACTTGGATTGCCCCTCTGTAGGAATATTATCAGGGAGATTTGGGGAAAGAGAACATAGGATTGCTTTTAATATCCAGTTCCTTATACACCTTCCCACACTCCATTTATTCATTGATAGATTCAGGTTGCTCTCAAGGCTGAAATGCAGAGTTAAACACTTTGCCCTGTCTGGCCAAGTGGCTTTTATCAAGCCCTCCCTGTGTCCCTGTGCCTGTTTTCTCACCTGTAACATGGGGGAGAGTTTGAACTGCACTATTGACCTTGCAAGATTGTGTGAAGATCGAACCTGTGATTTCAGTTTTGAACACACTGATAAGAGCCTCATAGAAACATCAGCCAAAGTGATATCTAAGGATGAATGTGCTCCTGTCTCCACCTGACTGAAACCATATGGATGGTATTACATTGTTTGTAGAATGAATATGAGTTCTTCCAGCGGTCCACAAAGCCCTGCCTGGCCTGTCCCCTGCCAAGCCTCCAATATCATTGTATGTCTGCTTCTCCTTCATCAGCCTCCTTTCTGATCTTCAAGAAATGCAACTTTCCCAGGACTGGGTCTTGTGCTGGCTGCTCCCTCTGCCTGGCTCAGAGCTTTTCTCTGTTCTCATCTTTCAGGTTCAGCTCAAACCTTGTCCCTTCACAGAAACCTTCCCTGACACCTGGACCAAGTCAGACGCCCTGATGAACATACTTGTAGCATCTATGCTTGTCCTTCTTAGCTTTGATTTCAATTGCAGTTAATTATTTATATGATGAGTTGATGTATGTATGTCTGTCTTTCCTACTAGAATTTAAGTTCCTTGAAGAAAGGGACTGTAGGTGACTTAACCTATGTTGAGTCCCACCTTTCAAATGGAGATGCTCAATAAATATTTACCAAAAATTAAATTCCCTAGTTAGTAATAAATGCATTACTTAAGGGCATTAATTTAATTCCTTCTCCATAGTAGGTTTTGGGATAGATACTAGCCAATGTCATCTCTCTTGTCCAAATTAGTAGATTGGGTAGAAAATTCAAAGGCAGGTGGGATGAGTTAACAGGTTCACAGTCAAATGTGCACATTCAGAGAGAAACTGACATGGAAATAACCATCCCCTACTCACCTTCACACAGACAAATCATGCAGTAGCCATTTGGGCCTGACAGAGAAAATTCCTTTCTGGTAACATTCAGAAACTAAAAGTTCCTGAAGCCATATCCAACATTCTATCTGCAGATGGTTAATAAGCAATACTCTTTATTAATTCAGCAAGTAATTGTTGAGCACACCTACGGGGTGCCAGGCTCTGTGCTCTGTCCTGAGGTGGCTGCAATGAACCAGATGGACAGGACCCTGCTGTCAGGGAGTCTACAGGATGGTTGGGAAAACAGAAAACAAACAAGTAAATACATTAACTGGTCCTGAGCAAAATGTTTTCAAACAACCTGATCTTGATTAATTATCATAGGCCTCCCTGTAAATTAGGCCTGGGTAGCCCCCTTGTACAGAGAAGGGTCTGAGGTGCAGAGAGGAGGGATTCACATAAGCGAATGGGTGAATGGCAGGGCTGGAATGTGTCCACTTTGTCACTCAGGGACATTGTTTCCCTCTTTGTCCAGCACATCCTATAGCCTGAGATTCAGATAGAATGAGTCAGAGGTTTTGGTGACTGAAATGGAGCAGAAATTTTACATAAGCAGGATTTATCGAAAGCAGACCAGATGTCATCAGCATCCTGCTGCAAACCAGGCTACTGCCATCTGTGTTTTGGAAAAAACAACCACAATTAGAGCACTGCTGCCTGCACTTCAATTGACACACTATTCAGGAGGGTTGCCAGCTGCTCCTGGGGTTGAGTGCTGAGCCCTTTGGTTGCCCTTCAGAGAGTCCTGAGCTTATTGTCTCCCATCTCTCCTTCTGTGCAAATTCTCAATCTCCTTCCCAAGGACTGTGAGGTCATACCAGCTTCTTCTCCTTCACCCTCCCGACCAGACTAGTCTTTTGGTCGTTCCTCAAACGTGCCCAGCTCATTTCCTCTCCAGGGCCTTTGTACTTTGCTGTTCCCACAGCCTCCAGGAATGCCTTTTTTTCAGATGTTTCCATGGATGGCTCCTTCACATGTCTGGCTTCGCGTGGCTGGCTGCTCAAATGTCACCTCTTCAGAGAGCCTTCTTGGACCTCCCTATCTTAAATAGTGTCCCCAGTCACTGTCTGAGTCTTTACCCTGCTTCGGTTTAATTCATAGTAATAATCATCACTTGGCATCAGATTACATTTTGATGTAATTGTACAACTTGCTTATGTTTTTATTGGTTGTTTCTCCCATTCGAAGGTGAGCTCCATGAGAGCAGGGAATGTTTTCACTGCTGTATGTTCTATACCCAGATCAGCACGTGACATAAAGTAAGTGCTAAGAAAATATTATTGACTGAATCAAATCAGAGCTAGAAGGACCCTCTCCCCTCACTCCACAGATGAGCTATTTCATCCTTTTCATCTTATAAGGAGAAACTTTCCCTAGTTAGCATAAAAGGCCACCATTTGCATTGTAGTGAATGCAAGTGGCAGCTCCTGGAGCCCACACAGCTCAGGGGACTACAATGTGAATGGCTCATGGAGTTGTGCAGTAGGGCATCCTTGGACAAGCACAAGCCCTAAAATCAGACAGTTCTAAACTCCGACAGTTTAGATTCTGACTCCACCACTTATTGCCAATGAGGTATGAACTTCAACTCTTTGTGTGTCAGTTCTCTCATTTACAAGATGGGGATGGTAGAATTTGTTATGTAGGATTGTTCTAAGGATTTGATAATATACACAAACTGCGTAGCAATGCAACTTACACATAGTAAGTACTCAAATATACAAATAAAACTACGTGTATCTATGCCTGATAAGAGTGTAAGTCAGATGCTGAGAGATACACGTAGATGCGATAGCAGGTAAATTAGTAAGTGGTAACCACTACTAACCCTAGCCAAGTGGTCACAAAAACCTTCAGGGCTAGATGGGTCACTAAGTGAGGGAAGCAGGCAGACTGGCCACGGGAAGGGGGTGCTCCACTGAATGGGTTAGCTGCTGCTCAGCTCCTGCCGTAGTTTGCCAGGGGAAGCTTGGTTCAGCATGGCCAGAGCTTCCTACTTTTCAGAGATGCCTAAGTCCTGATATTTGCCTGAAATCTCACAGGTTTCAAATATTGGCGGCTAATTCATTCAGTGCTCTGGAACCAGCCCCAGCAAGTGTTCTAACCAGCTTTGTCACTTCTAGTGTGAATTCCAAACATCTGCTTTTCTTTTAATCAACTTCACTGAGGTGTAATTTACCTGCAATAAAATGCATCTACTTTAAGTGTACAGATCCATGAGTTTTGGCAGATGTATATACTCACGTAATCATCAAAATAATCAAGATATAGAATGTTTCCATCATTCCAGAAGGTTCAGCAGGGTCCTTTCCCAAACAATATTCCCCTCTGCCCCCACCCCAGCCCCAGACAACTACTGATTTACTTTCTGTCACTAAAGATTTACTTTGCTTACTCTAGAATTCAACGTAGATGGAGTAATACAGAATGTACTTTTTTGTGTTTACTTTGTTTTACATAGCATGATGTTTAAAAATTATTTTTTGATTCAATTAGACTTGTTTTATGGCTCAGCACATGGAGGATATACCATATGCCCTTGAAAAGAATATGTATTCTGTACTGTTAGATGCAGTGTTCTGTAAATACTAGGTCAAGGTGGCTGCTAGTGTTGTTCAGATTCTCTGTCTTTAGTGATTTTTTGAGCTATTTGTTCTGTTGATTGGTGAGAGAAGGATGTTAAAATCTCCAAGCGAGTATGTGAAATTGTCTGCTTCTCCCTTTCATTCTGTCATTTTTTGCTTCATGTATGTAAAGCTTTTCTATTTATGAATATAGGCCCACCTGATGAATTGGTCATATAATCATTATGAAAGTCTCTTTATTGCTCTGGTAATACTCCTGGTCTTGAGGTCGATTTTACTTGATGTTAATATGTCCACTTCTGCCTTCTTATGTTACTATTTACATCCTCAACCTGTGTTCTTTCTGTTTAAAGTGTGTCTCTATAGATAGTATATAGTTGAGTTGTTTCTAAAAATCTATTCTGAAAACCTCTGCCATTTAATTGTAGTGTTTAGTTCGTTAAAAATTAAGGTAATTATTGATATGATAGGATTTAAGGCTACTATTTTATGGTTTCCTCAAATTTTGGGTTTTTTTAAAATCATTGATTTATAGATCAGTTTCTAAAAAAGATTATTTGAATATTTTTAAGAATTCTATTTCAGTGTATCCATTAGCTTTTTAGTTACACTTCTTTGCATTATTTTTCGTGGCTCTTCTAGGGGTTGCATCCTTAAGTTTTCACAGTTTATTTAGACTTAAGATTGTATCACTTCACAAAATATGTACACAATAACCTTGCACTCATAGAGACCCATTTACCTTCCCACCCCAGCCCCATGTTTTATGAAATACCGTAATTTGTATTATATCTACATACATATAGTGTATGTAATTTGTATTTTATCTATGTGCATTATAAATTCTATAATATGATGGAGTTTTTTTGGCTTCAGTTTGTGCATTTTTTAAAAATTAAAAAGAAAAAGTAGACTTTCATATTTACACAGATTTTTTTTTCCATTTCTGATGTTCTTCATTCCTTCTGAAAGATTTGAGTTTCCATCTAGTATCATATCCCTTCAGCCTAAATAATTTTCTTTAGTTCAGATCTGCTGTCGATAAATTCTTTTAGTTCCTTTTATCTGAAAATGTCTTTTTATTACATTTCTTCTTTTTCAAAAAAAAACTTTATCAAGATACAATTCACATATCATACAATTTACCTGTTTAAAGCGTACAATTCAATTTTTTAGTATATTCACAAATAAGTGTAATCATCACTACAGTCAATTTTAGAACATTTTCATTACCCCAAAAGAAACCTAATACCCTCTAGTTATCACCTCCACATCCTCCCAAACCTCATCAGTCCTAAGCAACAACTAATCTATTTTCTGTCACTATAGATTGCCCTGTTCTGGGCTTTCATATAAATGGAATCATAAAATATATAGACTTTAGTAACTGGCTTCTTGCAGTCAGTATAATGTTTTCAATGTTCATCATACATCATACAGGTTGTAGCATGTATCAATGCTTTATTTATTTTTATAGCTCAATAATCCATTGTGTGGATATACCACAGTTTGTTTAACCACTTGCCCATTAATGGAGATTTGGGTTGTTTTCACCGTTTGATTATTATAAATAATGCTGCCGTAAATATTTGTGATACAAGTTTTTGTACAGACATGCTTCATTTCTCTTGGGTGATATCTAGGATCTGGTTCATATGGTAACTCAATGTTTAATCATTTGAGGAACTGCCAGACTGTTTCTCAAAGTAGCTACACCATTTCACATTCCCACCAGCAGTATACGAGGGTTCTAACTTCTCTACATCTTTGCTAACACTTGTTATTATCTGACTTCTTGAATCTAGCCATCTTAGTGGGTATGAAGTGGTACCTCATTGTGATTTTGATTTGCATTTCCCTGATTACTAATCGCATCAAACATCTTTATGTGCTTACTGACCATGTGTACATCTTTCTTGGAGAAATGTCTGTTCAGAGACTTTGCTCCTTTTTAATTGGTTATTTGTCTTTTTAGAATTGAGCTGTAAGAGCTCTTTAGATAAGTGACATGCAAGTCCTTTATCAGATATATGATTTGTGAATATTTTCTCTCCTTCTGCGCATTGTTTTTTTCACTTTCTTTTTGGTGTCCTTTGATTCACCCAAGTTTTTCATTTTGATGTTGCTCGATGTATTAATCTTGTTATTTCCTGTGCATTTAGTGCTGCATCTAAGAATCCTTTGCTAAATGGAAAGTCACGAAGATTTACTCCTATGTTCTCTTCTAAGAGTTTCATACTTCCAGCTCTTACATTTAAGTCCTTCCATTTTGAGTTAAATTTTGTACATGGTATGATACAAAGGTCAAATTTTATTCTTTTGCATGTGACTTTCCAGTTGTCCCAGCACCATTTACTGAAAAAATTATTCTCCCCCATTGAATGGTGTTGGCACCCTCGTCAAAAATGAGTTTCAATTAGATGTATAGGTTTATTTCTAAACTCTTAATCCTATTCCTTTGGTCCTTATGCCTATCGTTGTACTAATAGCCTGCTGTCTTGATTATTGTTGATTTGCAGTCAGTTTTTCAATCAGAAAGTGTGAGTTATTCTACTTTGTCTCTCTCTTTTAGAATTGTTTTGGCTATTCTGAGCCCCTTGCAATTTTATATAAATTTTGGGATTGGCTTGACAATTTCTATAAAGGAGCACCTAGGATTCTGGTAGGGAAGCCATTGAATCTATAGTTCAATTTGGGGAGTATTGGCATTTACCCGTGTTAATTCTCCTGATCCATGAACATGGGATTACATTCATTCTTGAAGGAAGGATAGTTTTATTGGTTATAGAATTCTGAGTTAACAGATTTTTTTTTTCTTTCAGAACTTTAAAGATGTTGTTCTACTATGTTTTGGCTTCCATAGTTTGTGCTAAGAAGTCACTATTCATGGCCGGGTGCAGTGACTCACATCTGTAATCCCAGCACTTTGGGAGGCCAAGGTGGGCGGATGGCGAGGTCAGGAGATCGCAATCATCCTGGCCAACATGGTGAAACTCCGTCCCTACTAAAAATACAAAAATTAGCTGTGCTTGGTGGCACTCACCTGTAGTCCCAGCTACTTGGGAGGCTAAGGCAGGAGAATCTATTAAACCTAGGAGGCGGAGGTTGCAGTGAGCCAAGATCATAGATCATACCACTGCACTCCAGCTTTGCAACCGAGTGAGACTGTGTCCCAAAAAACAAAACAAACAAACAAACAAAACCAAAAAAGAAGTCACTATTCATTTACATAAAATGTGCTATTTTCTCTGGCTAGTTTCAATTTTTTTGTGTGTCTTTAGAGTTCAGAAGTTTGACTATGATGTGCATAGGTAAGATTTTATTTGTATTTATTTTGCTGATGTCTGGAACCTGTAAATTGATGTATTTTACCAAATTGGGGGGAAAATTGGCTATTACTTTTTCAAGTATGTAGTTTTGGATCTACTTTCTTGCTTTTCTGCTTCTGAGACTCCAGTTACACACATATTAAATCTATTGATATTGTTCCATAGGTCTAGAAATCTGTGTTCATCTTTTCTCTTCACCCCTTTCTTTAGATTGGAAAATTGTCTTCAACATTGGATTGGATAATTATCTTCACATTGACTGATTCTTTCTCTGTCATCTCCTTCCAATTGTTATGACCAGCTAGTGATTTTTAAAAGACATTTTATATGTTAGTTCTAGAATTTCTAGAATTTTGATTTTTCTACGCTTTCTCTTTTTTGTAGGTGATGTCCTAACTTTCCATTCATTACAATCGTCTTTCTCTTTACTTGAGAAAAATTACTGTGTTAGTTTTCTATAGCTGCTGTACCAAATTACCACAGACTACTTGGTGTCTTAAGAACACAAATATATTATTTCACAATTTTGAAGGCCAGAAGTCTGAAACCAGTTTCATTGCACTAAAGTCAGTGTTGGCAGGGTTGGTACTTTCTGGAATATCTTGGGGAAATTCCATTTCATTGACTTTTTAAACTTGTTGAGCTGCCTGCATTTCTTGGCTCATGGTCCTTTCTTTATATCACTCTAGTCTCTTGCTTCTGTCTTCACAGTTCACACTCCCTCTTCTATAGTCAAATATTCCTCTGCCTCTCTCTTACAAAGACACATGTGATTGCACTTGGGATGTACGTGGGTAATCCAGGAAAATTTCCATATTTTGAGATCCTTTACTTAGTCATGCCTACGAAATTTCTTTGTCATATAAGTAATATTCAAAAATTCCATGGATTAGGACCTATAGCTATTTAGGCAACATTATTCAACCAGCCACAGTCTTTCCTCTGGCACCTAATAATTCACATTCATTCCACATGAAAAATGCATTTAAGCCATCTGAACATTCTCCCAAAGCCTATTATAACCACAGTTACAATAGCTACTTATCAATTCTAGTCTAATAATTCCATTATCAAGTCATATCAGGTCAGCCTTCTTTAATTATCTTTTCTTTTTAGAGTGAGTTACATTTTCCTGCTTCTTCATGTGATGAGTAATATTGGATTCTGTATTCTGGACATTGGAATGTTGTGAAAACCCTGCATTTTTGTATATTCCTCTGTAGAGTTTTGAGATTTTGGTTTTCGTTGTTTGTTTGGTTTAGTAGGCAATTAACCTGATTTGGCTCAAACTGCAAATTTTGCATCTTGGGCTGCAGCTAAAATCCAATACGTTCTTTTATTCTCATCTGTCTAGAGCCCATCCTGTACATGCATGGTTCAGGAACCAGCCAGAGATTTGGGTAAAGATAAAAGATACAGTAAAGCCCTATGTATATACCACAAAACAGGTAACTCACCATGCAGATCCCTTTTTAAAATTAACCCCACTTGAGAATTTGCCTGTTGTTTACTCTTCAGTGACTTTAGATGGTGGTGTTGTTTTGTTTTTATTTTTCTCCACAGAGTTTAGAGTTCATTACCAATTCAAAGGTAGGATCTGGTAAGAGCAATTTAGCCAGAAGTAGAGGTGCATAGTGTTTTTAAACTTTATCCATGTCATTGCAAATATCAGAATACAGATACTCTAAATATTTGTTTATAAGCCACTGTTTTTGAACACCTACTCTTCTCCAAGCACTTTGCATGATAATTTGATCTTACCAGATACGGAAGGCCAGGATTATTACTCTCAAGTTACAGATGAAGATCCTGAACTCAGTGGAGTTCTCATCGATCAAGGCCATACCCTCATGCTTGACTGAACTGGGCCTACCCGGTTCCAAGGTTCATGCTATTCCCACTACATCTTGCTAATCTAAATGGCAGGTTACTCTCTGAGATCTCCCTTCATACTTTACAGGAAATGGAGGGGTTGCAGAGGAGGCAAGAGTAACAGGACCACATAAGATATTTTCATTTAAAAACTAAAATAGTATCTAGTGCTTAATATTAGCTTGGCGCAGAAGTAATTGTGGTTTTTGCCATGATTTTCAATGGCAAAATCTTCTGTGCCAACCTAATAGCTGTTAATTCCCTTCCCCTTTCTGATTTCGTTATATAGTGGGGCCTGGGAGTTTCACATTTCTGCTACACTTGTACATTGAAAAACTCTCTTCTGGAAATAGGTAATCCTAGCTAACGATTCAGGACATAAGAATTCTTGTGCTAGCTCTGCTGCTAACTTGCTGTGTGGCTCTGGGAAGTCCCTTTCCTTCTCTGGGCTTGGGTTTTCTCCTTTGCACAGGGAAGGAGTTGGAAACCCTTGAAAGTGCCTGCCAGAAACTGTGTTCTGTAATTCCTGGAGACTCCGTTTTTTGGCCTCTGAGGGAAATCTAGAGTCAGGCAAACCTGCTGAGACAGCGGGACAGGTGGCCCTGCCACCCAGGTCTTGTCTTTTCAGTCCAAGCAGCCCAGTCAACAATGCCAATGCTGTGCTTTGCCTGGGCTGGTCAGAAAATGGTGAGGGGGGCTACTGCAGACCTTTGGGATGGTTAGAGTCCTTAGGGTGGTTTGAGCTCTCAACTTTGAGCAGGGCCAGGAAGACAAAGTCTTCTCTGTAGCCTCTTGCTGGGGACAATGTAAACCACTTCACTCAGGCTAAAGGTAGAATCCCTGCAGGTGACAAGGGACCAGCCTTGCCTGAGGGGAGAGCCTAAGCAGCTTCATTCCCCTCTTATGCCTGTCAGCAGCATCTCCCACAGGTGCTGGTCAACCTACTCCTTCCAGAATGCAAGTCTCTCAGCAGCCCTGATGGAGCAGACACCAGAAGCCCTCACAGGAGGGACCAACTGCTCCAACAGAGGCCGATGGTGCTGTCTCCCATGGAGAAGAGAACAGGGGGGATCTGCCTTTTCCAAGTAACACACATTACTGTTTCTAGTAAGTTTTTTTTTTTTTCTGGCTGCCCGTGAATTTTTATACAGGAGAGAACACTGTTTGTAAAGCATGGGATTGAATGGATTGCGGACTGGATCTTGAACACAAGATTACAACTCCAGAATAAAAACTGTTGGCTGAGCAGCATGCAATTGTATATATGGTTATGTAATGTGTTTCCATTTCCTTACTACACTCCCATGAAGTCCTTGTTGCTTGCAGGGAGACCAGCCTGGCCTTAACAATTTGCTTCTGCTAGTTCAGATGTGAAGTGATTAATGTTTATCATATACTTAAAACCTCTTTATGGTGACTGGTACAGGCAGTTATTTTCCTATGTACACAGAATGTATCAGGAAGATCAAAGAACTCTAACAAGAGGCCCCATTTCCAGTTAACAGGTCTGAGTCTATTTGTGTTTAGATTGTAAAACTTCAGGAAAATCTAATGTGCTTGTTTCCCTGAACAAGAAATGTGACTTCCTAGTAATATCCTATAATTGCTAAGTGACTATTAAGGTAGCCAAATATCATCTTTTACTGACGCTTTACTTTAAAATTCCAAAGAGAGGTTGGTCAGATTGATCAATGTGATTTCCTCTCTAAGATTCTGTCTTCCAGGAGAGATTCCTTTCTCCTATGATTTTCTGCCTAGGGGAACCTCAAGATATCTATGGTACAAAAACCAAACATCTGTTTTAGCAAATAGCCAGATATCACAGTGAGGAGTATGTAAATCATCTTGATTATTTTACCATTCATCAGGGCAGAGATGGAAACCTTGTGAGTTGGGAATGTTGTTTTATTTTTACCAGTATCCTTGCCTTTTAGAAGGTATCTGTTAGGAGTACTTAAAGTAAAATGGGTTGCTTCTAAAATTGTGAGATGAACTATAGGGTAACTTTTCTACTTAATTAGCTTTTTTCATTTTGTATTTTCTGTTGAGAAAAGCTGAGTGGGACCTGAGCTATCCATTCATTGAAATATGCAGGTTGCTTAGAATCCTTTTAGAACTTAGCTAAGAACACTGTTTCTAGCCATTCCAAAAAGTAGAGCTAGATAATTTGTAAATTCAATGTCATGTTAATTATGATCAATTTCTTGTGTTCCTTTCTGTACTATGGGGATTTACCAAGCTCAACCACAGTTTATACCTCCAATAAAAGATTAACAATTAAAAAATTTTTCTACATACAAGTGAGGATAAAAACCTCATTATCTTCCCTACTCCACCCACAATGCACCCGGGCTCCAAAATCCAAACTCATATATTCATTCTCCACTTCCAATCTAATATTAAATCACATTGATTATGTCTCAACAATATTTTTCTATTTGTTCCTTATTTTCTATTACCATTATCATTATATTAGCTCAGCCTCTCTTATTTCATTAGTTAAGCATTTCTTTATTATACATTAAGTTAGTAATTCAACAAACATGTATTATTCACCTAGTAGGTACTAGGTGTTAGCAGGTGGAAATACCAGCAGTAATCAAGACGAAACCTTATATTGGTACAGTCTTTTCACTCAAGTCACTGAAAAGCCTTTAAATAGGTCCTTTATGTATTTTCTGTCTCTACTCCAATACATTAAAAACACTATTGCAAAATTAATTTATTTAAAGCTTCATTATAGCTGGAGGTAGCCTAACAATGTGGTCATAGTCTTCTTTCTAAGGTTATCTCACATTATTTTCTTAATTTTCCTACATTTTAAATAAATGCATCTGCTAGGTATACATTACCACGATCTCCAGCCTTTCCTTCAGTGGTTATGTTGTTTTTCTTCTTCTTCTTCTTTTTTTTTTATTTCAGTAGGTTTTGGAGAATAGGTGTTTGGTTACATGAATAAGTTCTGCTGTGGTGATTTCTGAGATTTTGGTATACCCATCACCTAGGCAGTATACGCTTTAGGTAAGGTTCAGTCGTTCTTAGGTGATCTGGATTTTCAGGTTCCCCAGTGAGGATGTGTGTTCGGAGGTGGACTTTCCCCCCTCACACTTCGTACACTCACCGTTTTTCAGCTGTCTCAGCCTTTGCAGTGGCAACCCCCTTCTTTCAAAGGTTCTGCGTATTCTTTTCATTTTCCTGGTATGCTCCCACAGTGGTTCTTGGAGCAAAAGCTCACGATGTGAGTCTCCACATGCTGTTCTGTCCATCCAAGTGGGAGCTGCAAGTCAGTCCTACCTCCCATGCCCATGTTGTTCTCTCTGGGTCTGGTACTTTATCTCCAGCAACAGAGTTGCGCCAAATTCGGTCACTCAAGCATTGCTCTTGCTGAGCGGTTTCTGTTGGTTGGTTTGTTTTAGCCATAGTCACATCTCACCTGCACTATCATTGACTTGCTATTATTTCTTTAAATCAGCTCTTTTTTTCTAAAATAAATTTATTTGAAAAGGAAACTTTATGTCATGACTTTAAAAAGTAAACCAGCCTCACTTCCCTTATAGAGAAGGTAATTGTAAAAATAAATGCAAACTCTTCTTCAATTATTGTTGGATACTATTTCCTGCAAAGGGCTTAAAGCCTTTGTGGAAAAGGGAGATTGGCAGGTATTGGGAGGTGCTGATGACATGTGTGTATCAAGCTGGACTTTTCTCTTTGGATGAAAAGAGGAACGCCTGAACCCAGTTAGAAAAGAACGGCTTTCTCCTCTGCGTCGGTGTTGTCTAACGCCTTATCCACAAGTCACCTAAAATCATCTGCGTATGCCAGTGCTGTGTGCCCCACGTGCCCAGAAACTCAGCCTTATCTCATTTTGTCTTCACAGCCGCTTGATGAACCTGTGGGGAGCGTCCAAATACCTCCATTTTAGACATGAGAAACCCAAGGCCTCTCGGGGATTTGCCCAACAGCATGGTAGTAGCCAGGGTTTGAACTGGGAAAGTCACTCTCCAAAACATGTGATCTTTTCATTGTCTACTATGTCCTGTTTCCCCTAGAAGTCCAGTTTTGGGGACTTGCACATGGAAGAGCTGCATTCAAGAGCTTCCTCTCAGTTCTGTTGGCCCTAAATTCATCCATGTCTGTTTTCGCGCTGGTTAGTTCTTTCTCTCCTGCATAGCCACATGCTGTGAGCTGAATGGCGTCCACTCTCCCAGCACCTCGGCTCATTCATTTGTTAAAGCTCTAATCCCAGTGTGACTATGTTTGGAGACAGGGCTTTTGGGAGCTAATTAAGGTTAAATGAGGTCACCAGGATGTCCTCCTAATCCCATAGCATTGATGGCCTTGTAAGCAGAAGAACTATCTCCCTCCCTCTCTCTCTCAGCCATGTAAGGACATAGCAAGAGGTCTGCCATCTGCATGCTGGGAAAGGTCCCTCACCAGAACCTGACCATGCTGGCATCCTGATCTTGGATTTGCAGCTTCCAGAGTTATAAGAATATACATTTCTGTTGTTAGGCAACCCGGTCTGTGGTATTTTATTATGGCAGTCCAAGCTTTCTCATATACCAAATTTGGGGAGTTTTTAAGTCTACATGAGCTCTGACATGCCCTCACCTGCACTCCATGACATTGGAGACAGCTCACATAACTACACTTGGTCCCCAAACCTACTGCTTCACTAACAAAAGGCCTCAATTCTGTGTATGTCATCTGGGGAATGGAGATATTCCCTGTCCTCATTTACCTCTCAGGGTTCTTTGGGGCATCAAAATATGACCACAGATGTAAAACAGATGGTCAAAGCTAAAGGAAGCCCAGCTTTCATTTTATTCTGCTCTTTCCTCTTCCAGTCAAGTAAACCAAAGTCCATAAGTGCCAGGACTGCATTAAATAGTGATAGGGAGAGCACTCAAACACAGAGCACCTGACTTCCAATCCAGTGCTCTCTCCAAGGCACCAAAAGAAAGGAAGAGCCACTGGAGAAACTGGCATGTGACCAAGCGTGGTGGCTCACGCCTATAATCCCAGCACTTTGGGAGGCCAAGCAGGCAGATCATGAGGTAAGGAGTTCGTGACCAGCCTGACTAATATGGTGAAACCCTGTCTCTACTAAAGCTACGAAAATTAGCTGGGCATGGTGGCAGGTGCCTGTAATCCCAGCTACTTGGGAGGCTGAGGTAGGAGAATCACTTGAACCCAGGAGGCGGAGGTTGCAGTCAGCCAAGACTGTGCCACTGCACTCCAGTCTGGGTGACAGAGTGAGACTCCCGTCTCAAAAAAAAAAAAAAAAAAGAGAGAGAAAGTGACATATGACTAGTTTGCTTGCGGTAGCTAAAGAAAGATCATCTATGTCCTACCTCACCCTCCCTACATTAAGTAACGCATAGTATATATCCACATATCTAAGACATTTGACCCATCCTGTTTGGTATCTTTCTCCCTGCCCTCTCCCTGTGCAGGATATCATTGATATCGCTTCGGTTAGTTCTGCTAAATCTCTTTCATGCCTTTTCAGTAGCTGCATAGTCTTTCATCAGAATTATTATAAACCATGTCATGGTTTATTTATTCCATTTTTCTGATGGTAGACATTCAAGTTATTCCTGCATTTCACTAATATAAGCTTTGCACTAATATAAACATCTCTGTGAGGCACATCTTGCACATACATCTTGGCATATTCAGCCTCAAAATTAAACTCCTAGTAGAAAGATCCTCCAGTCAAAAGACATATACATTAGACATTTCCATGGTCATTATTGAAATCACCCTTAAGATCGTTTTGCCTTGTTCTTCATCCAAGAATATATGAGACAAGGGCCCCTATTTCCTCCTATCCTTGACAGTTCTAGGCTTTGCTAATGTGTCGGTGGGAAGGATATAATATCACTGTGGTCTTTTTTCTTTGATCATTTGTGAGACTAGGCTTCTTTTCATGTGTCTATTATCTATTTGCATTTCTTTGTTGGTGAAAATAGATTTGCCCATTTTCTGCTGGGAAAGTCTTTATGTTACTAATTTGCCAGAGATCTCCCTATAATACAGTTATTAAATTTTTGACATGTATACTGTAACACTTCTCTCCCTTTGTGTTTACTTTCCTACTCTGTTGATGGAGATTTTGCCGTACAGAAACAACTCATTTGTATGTAGTCGACTCTGTGCATTATTCTTTTATAGTTCCTGCCCCCGTGGAAAAGTTACTCAATGTCTCTGAATACTGGTTTACTTCCATACCAAATACAAATAATGATAGTGTCAGCCTCAGTGGCATTGAGATTGCTAAGCAATCTATAGGAAGTACATAGGCCTGGCACGGTGGCTCACACCTGTAATCCCAACACTCTGGGAGGCCGAGGTGGGTGGGTCACCTGAGGTCAGGAGTTTGAGACCAGCCTGGCCAACATGGCGAAACCCCATCTCTACTAAAAATACAAAAATTAGCCAGGCATGGTGGCGGGCGCCTCTAGTCCCAGTTACTCGGGAGGCTGAGGCAGGAGAATCACTTGAACCTGGGAGGCGGAGGTTGCAGTGAGCCGAGATCACACCACTGCAGTCCAGCCTGGGTGACAGAGTGAGACCTCATCTCAAAAAAAAAAAAAAAAAAAAAGAAGTACATAGTTCGTCCTAAACATGCAACAAATGTTAAATGTTGCTGTTACCTCATCTGCCTGAACTGAAAGAAAGCAGGAGCGTTCCCCCAAATAGTTGTATGACTTCCATGACACACCTGCATTTTTGGCCTTCTGCTTGGGATTCCAAAGACTTCTGCAAGGGAGGAGCATATGTCCAATGGGTCATGTGGGGGCCCACAAGTAAAAGGAAGCAAATGGTGCCTGCAGCATTGCAATATTTCTGCCCCACAAGAACCTCAAAGAAGCACTGAATAGAGAAAGTCAGAGACAAAGGCCAATTTCATTGTGTTTTCACAGCAGCTCCTAAGGAGAATATCAAAAGGCAGGTCAGCAGAAAAAGCAGCCCAGGTCTCTCTCCTTCTGGGCTGAAGGAAAGCAGAGGGCAGGCATGAAGTCCGTGTCTAGGGCAGGGGGTTGAGCCTCCCACAGAGACAAAGCTTGGGCCTGCTGTGATGTGCTGGCCGACGTGGCTTTCCTGATACAGATGCTATGTCCCTATGCTCTCTCTAGCAAGGAGAATGATGGTTCACTTGATGGCAGGCCTCACAGTGCCCATTTACAGGGGTGTGGGGGAGCCTAATATTTAAAGCGTGTAGACTGTGGTCTGAGATCTTGAGAGGCTGCGTAAACCCTGGGTGTCCCAGTTTCTGCATAGGTCAAATGGTTAAAATGTTCCCCCGGGCCCAGGGCATTGTGAAGATGACAGGAGACAACTGCATGTTCCATGAGTCCCCAGGGCCTAGTGCATGGCAGGGGCTCATAAATGCTGGCTACTTCCCTGCGACCCCTCCGCTCTCTCCTCAAACCCCCCTTCCTTTCCAGTCTTGTGCCTTGATCTCTGCTGGACCCTCCAGGAACTCCGAGGAGAGCTTCTGCCACCTTTTAACTCCCACAACACTCTCACCAGCTTGGCATTAGCTTTTCAGTAAGTCTGAGCATTTGTTTTTCTGACTCTCACGATTTATTTTATTTTATTTTTTTGAGACAGAGTCTCACTCTGTTGCCCAGGCTGGAGTGAAGTGGCATGATCTCAGCTCACTGCAACCTCTGTCTCCTGGGCTCAGGTGATCCTCCCACCTCAGCCTCCTGAGTAGCTGAGACTATGGGCACACGCCACCACACCTGGCTATTTTTTAAAATCTTTTGTAGAGATGGGATTTCATTGTGTTGCCCAGGCTGGTCTCAAACTCCTGGACTCAAATGATCCTTCTGCCTCAGTCTCCCAAAGTGCTGGGATTACAGGTGGGAGCCACCACACCCAGCCTTGAATCTCACATTTTAGATAAGTCATTGGTCTCACATTGATTCCCCTTTCTTTCAATGGTGGCTGCCTAAGAGCCATGTCTGTGCTAAGGGGACTCATTCCTCAGCCATAGCAGAAAGACCTCAGCTTGGGTCAGGTGTCCGTCAGGATGAGTCATCTGTGCTGGCGGGGGGACCATGGGACAATATGGCAGGTCTCTTGCACCCCTGTCACTGGAAGCAGTGGTATCTAGCTGTGGTGGCCTGGGATGACAATATGTCCACTGTACGCAAGAGATAAACACAATGACCAAAAGCCACACCTAATATTTTATTAGCCACCAGACAATGACTGCTAGTATTTTATGTATAGTATTGCCCAACTTTTCCTCTTGCAACTTTGCCTACTAAAATAAATGGGATTATGAAATGTATGTATATTATACATATATATTCTGCTTTGAGGCCTACTTTCCCCAACCTCCACGTCACTTGGAAATGGAGGCACGCTAACTCAGGGCTTGGGGAGGATTCGAGTTTGGCTGTTGGAGGGTGAGGGTAAATTAGTGGTTTGAATGAGGTCACTTTCACCATCCTTCAGCTCCAGTCACATCTCCTCCAGGCAGCCTTCCAGGTGGCCCTTTTCTCAGACCCTTTATGGATGCTGGACACCATGGCTTCAACATGGAGCCAAAGAGTAGGAGGCTAATCATGCAAGTGTCCATGCACAGCACTGCACACACAATTAAGTGCTTGGTAAATAACCAGTCCTTTACCCCTCCCTTCCTCTATCCCACCTTTTCCTCCCTCCTTGCCTCCCTCCCTCTCTCTTCTTCTCAGAGGAAGAGAACCAAAGGAGGGGCAGGCAGCCACCATGGAAGCTACTGGGAGACCCCTTCTTGGCCTGCGACTCCCCTCAGCTGTGCCCTTCTGGGTGCTTGCAGAGCCACGCTTCCCATGAGCTCCTGGCGCTGCTACCAGGAACTCCTTGCAGGGCCACAGGCAAGAGTTGGCAGGGTCTTTGTGTTGTCAGAGCCCTAAACACTTTCTCCTTTCTGCATGTGCCCATCATTGGATTTTGTGCTGAAGAAGACTGGCGACTTGAGGTTGTGGGCCTTGGTTCCCTTGGCCGGCTCCCTTCCGGGTTGGCTTGGGCTCTCCCTGGGCCCCTTCACACCTCGTTTCTGGCCCAGGCCCTCGCCCATTGCAGACCCACCTGGGGGAAGGAGTAGGAGCTGAAGAGCAGGCAGTGAGATGATCAATGGAGAGGGTGGTCTGTTTGGGCAAATTTGGTGACAGAGGGATCTAGTGTGATAAAGAATCCTAGTCTGGGCTTCAGGGACTTGCATGTTAATTCTGACTCTGACCTCACTGTCCTGGTGACATTTGTGGAGTGCCTTCCCTCCAAGCTGTAGGCTTCCTTTCTCTGCAGAAAGGGGCAGGCCTATCTTGGGTTTTCTAACAGTCTGACAGTCTGACACCATGTCCCATCCTTTTACTTTCATAGGCCACATGGAATCTGCCAGAAGTATCCCTGCGGAAAAGGACTCCCAGGGAAAGGGGCTGAGAGGTTCTCAGGCAGCCCTGCTTCTTTTTCTCTTGGTTGTCATGATTTTGCTGTCCTGTGGTAAGTCCTGGGCTCCCCATTGCTAGATTCTGTGGAGAAGCACTTTAGCCAAGGCATCAATGGAACTGCTTGAGTCCTGACTGTGGCTGCTTTCTATCAAGGTATGAATCTCCCTGGGCCTCAGTTTTCTTACCTATACAATAATGGTAATAATAATACCTATGAAAATAATGGTATTGAGTGCACTGGATTATTTTGAGGATTAAATACAATAAAGCAGGTCAAGTCCTAATGCAGTGCCTTGTACATGGTCAACCCATGATGAACGCTCTTATCATCATCATCACCATCATCGTCATCATCAATCATCATTGTCATTGTTGTTGTTATTTACCAGCTCCCCTCTGTCACTCCAAGGAAAGAGAGGCCCCAGGGTTTGAGTAGGCAGCAATGCAAATGGCCAGCTATTCCTGGTTTAAGCCCTCTCAGTGCACACCTAAAGAGAGAACTCCTAACAAAATATCCAGCTTCAATGCACAAGTCCTGCAGCAGGCATTGTGTCAGGGACCCCAGGGGATCACCAGCATACACACTTATGGGCTGCTGTAAGGATTAAAAAGGTCCCACCTACACAGCACTTGACCCAGGAACTGCCCACAGCCCTCAGTGAATTGCAGCCCATAGTACTGTTGTTACTGCCTCTAGCATTGGTCACATCTGAGACCATCCTGAAGCATGATGAGGTGCAGGGTCAGACAAACCTAGGTATGGACTGGATGTGGACTTCACACGAATCTCTCAACCACTCGGACCCTCAGTTTTCTCATCTGTATAATGAGACTAGTACCCCCCCTCTTCGCGGGGTTGTTAGAATTAAATGATCATAGCACAGTTAAGAGGTTTGCATGAACTATAAAGACTGGGATACAATACTAATGGATTCCTTCCAAGACCCTATCCTCCCTTCCCAGACTCCCCTCTTTTCCTTGGGGGCTTTTGTCTGGGCTCCACACCAATGCAGAGGTGAAAAGAGTCTTGAGTCTTGATATGCATTCTTTCTCTGTCTCCTGTCCCAAATGCCTTCAGCTCCAGGCAGCAGTTGGCCCCCTGTTGAACGCACCAGGCAGCTGAGAGACAGGAAATCTCATAACGAAGGCCCACGCTTCTGCACCACATTTTTTTTTTAATTAAAAAGAAAATAAAACAAACAACACTTCCCAGGGTGTTCTGTGATGAAACATCACCGGCATAAAAAGTACTCACAAAAACAAGGAGAAATCCAGGAGATCACGCAGAGACCCCGTGTGAGGGTGGCCCGAGTCCCTCCCTTGAGGCCATTGTTTCCTCAGACAAACATCCACCTCTCCTGGGCTAAAAAAAAAAAAAAAAAAAAAAAAAAAAAAAAAGCAGCGCTTATCCAGCCTTGTTTCTCTTGGAAGACTCAGCCATCTCCAGCTCACTGGCCCATGACATGCACACAGGAAACTGGGCTTTACAAGATTTTACAGATGGGCACTGCTGGGGTGGAAGGATTTAGGGGTACACACCACTCCTCTCACTGAGCCCTGGATCTGCTCAAGGTTTCTGGGGGGGCTAGGGAGCAATGATGTCTCTCCATGGGGATGCACTGCACATGTTAGATGCATTGTTCTGCAGGGCCACCAGGGCTGAGTTTCCTGCACTAAGGCCACTGGTGACTTCCTTCCTTGAGTGGTAGCAAAAGGAGTGTCTGCAGGGAAGTTGGGGCAAGCAGAATAAGGTCTTGGACCAGGACAAGATGTGCCGGGGCTGACACTAAATGTTGGTGGACAGAAAGCAGCGGAGAGATTTTGCTCTATTTGCCATAGCAAGCTTTTCACACTGACCTTCCTTGGCTACTCAACCAGTTCTCTATCCCAGCCTCCAATCTCTGAGGATCACATAGAACTGGATTTGACTCTTAGCTCTGCCATTTACTAGTTTATATAACCCTGGAAATGTTACTTAACCTCCTTGAGCCTCAGTTTCCTCATCTGTTCAATGGGGAGGTTTGTGAACTTTACAGGGTGACTGTCAGTAGTAAGTGTGGCCAGTACAGAGCCTAGTACAGCACCTGCCACTGTTATTGCTGCTCTGCAGGCACCAGTATTTCCATTGCAAAGTTGGTGATTCTGTGTGTGGGCCTATGTGTGATAAACAGGAGGCTTAACCAGTGTTCTAGAAAGAGGGTGGATTCCTCAGAGGCTCCTGCTTATGTCTGGGCAGTTCCACAGTCATGGACCACCATGGGGCTGGCATGGAGGACCTCCACTGCTTTTCTTTCTGGCATGTCCATCTGGCTGAGGAGCTGTTCTGTACCTAGACCTCAGTGCCCTCCCTGGGGTAGAGGACACCATTGGTGTTGACACTGTTGTAGAAGTGAGGGCTGAACTGGCCGAGCACAGATCCTCCATAGCCGAGCGTGTTGGTGGGCATGGAGTTTGCCCAGTCACCCCCACCGCCGTGGCTGTTGAGGTTGGTGAGCGGGGAGAAGGAGTTGAAGCTCAGTGAGTTCTGCCCCGTCTTGTCACTGGGCTCAGGGCTCAGTCCTGGTGTGGCCAAGGGACGGCTCGTGGGGCTCCCCCCGCTCACATAGGCTGTCATAGAGGAGAGGAAGCTGTGAAGGCAAGGGGTGCCCGATGGGGGAGGGGAGGGCTGCTTCTCTGGGGAGCTGGTGGTGCCCCCTGGTGAGGCTCCATCCAAGATGTCCTGAGGCTCCGTGGTCTTGGGGCTGCCTGCCAGGAGACTGCTCTCTGTCTTCTCTAAGGCCAAGGTGGCTGTGCTGGAGGAAACATCTGATTTTCTCTTCCTTTTCCTGCGGAAATTTCCATTGTCGAACATCTTCTCACAGTTGGGGTCCAGGGTCCAGTAATTCCCTTTGCCTGATACAAAAGTGAAAGGGGGTAAGTAGAGAGGTGGACAAAACCCTTTGCTTCTGTTCCTTCTTATTGTCATAAACTAAAAGACAAGGTGACAGATACAGGAAGACAGAGACCCAAAGACAGAGACTGAGGAATGAAGGAATTCCATCAACTGATGGACCACACCACCTCCATCTTTCATTAAGCAGCCCATGACAGGGCCCTCTGGGACTGCAGCCGAGAGGCACAGGCATTAAGGAGTTTGCAATGTAGGTCTCTTTAAGAAGGATGAAGTACCGGGGGCAGGGATGCTGAGAGGCTGGGGGATGCAGGATGGAGGGCTTTCAATGCTGAAGGAAAAGAAGACTCAGGAAAAACTCTGGGACTCCCTAATAGTCCTAGGCTTGGAGTCTGAAGACAGACTTGAGTCCTGGCTTTGCTCCTCACTGACTGAGAGGCTTTGGGAGAACCTCAGTTTCCTAGTCTGAAAAGTGGGCCCGTTGCCCCTGTCTTCCTCAGGCTCACTGAGAACGATCGACATTGGATATGGAAAGGGGCTTTGCAGCTGGGAGGTACCATCTCGAGGGAAGTCCTGAACTCTTCCTGCTACCGTCTCTCAGCCTGAGGGTGACAGCAGTCCTTGGACAGAACACTTGCCCTCTTCTGGGGACAAACAGGCCTGGCGCTTGCCAACCTCAAATGGGGCAGAGTTGGGGTTCCTCTGAGCTATACCTTGGCTTCCTGCGGTGGAACAAAAATGGACTTTAATTCTGGGAAATGGATGCATGACTATTTAGTACACGCCTCTCTGCAGGTCTCTGAGTTTTAGAAATGCATCATTGGAAAGGAAAAGCTCACAATTTCTGATGTTAGAGAAAACTGAGTTTAAATTCAAGCTCCATCATATCACTTCATCCTGTGTCACCTCTGAGTGTTATTTTCCTAATCTGTAGAATGGGTTTAATAAAAGCTACCCTGCAGGGGTGTCATGGGGTTAAAGGAGGTTACATAAGTAGAAATAGGGCAGGCAGCAAAATGGGCCAATAGTGGCTGTTTAACCCAGGTCAGATCCTCTTCTCGGCAGTCTTGGGATGCCCTTGGGCTTTACTTGGTCCAGTCATTCATTCACCAAAGACTTTTTATGTGCTGGGTGCTGGAGATGCAGATGATCGTAATTCCTGCTGGCGATTAAGCGCTTGATAACACCAAAGACCTTGTGTACATTATCTCATCACCTCCACTGTAGCCTGCAAAGCAGATGCCATCACTATCCCTGGTTTTCTGATGAGGGAACTGAGGCTCTGAGGTCTAACCTGCTGGAGGTCACTGACTGGGCAGGACCACAGCCAGGACTGAAAACCCAATCTTCCCCCACGTCCACGTTCTCCTCCACTGCTGAGCTCCCCTCTGCCCTGCCTGGTAGCATCCCCCAGTCTCGGGGGGCACAGCCCTAGTCAGAACTTTCTAGAATGGGGTCTTGGGAAGGAAGGAAGGAAGTGAGCCTTCCTTGGGGACACCCCCCACACTCAAAGCCTCCTTACCCGGGTCGTCATCATCCCGGGGCACCTTCTTGAAGCAGTCGTTGAGCGACAGGTTGTGGCGGATGGAGTTCTGCCAGCCGGCCTTGCTCTTGTTGTAGAAGGGGAAGTTGTCGGCCACGTACTGGTAGATCTGGCTGAGGGTGAGGCGCTTGTCGGGTGCCCCATGAATGGCCATGGCGATGAGAGCCGAGTAGGAGTAGGGGGGCCGCACCAGCTTCATCAGTTCCTCCTGCGAAGGGATGGGCAGCCAGCCCAGGTCGCTCCCCCCAAGCCCCGATACGCTGGGCAGCAGCGACCTCTGCACGCCATAGGCCTGGGGCAGGAAGGGGCTGGCGTTGGGGCCGGGCAGGTAGGGTGGCGGGGTCATGGTGGGCCCGTTGAACCAGAGGTAGGGGTTGGGGGTGGCCCCATACTCGCCGCCCCCCTCAAAGGAGGGCCGCTGAGGGCTGGGCACGCCCTGTGGGTGGAAGAAGTTCTCATAGTAGAGATTCATCTCGGGGGGCTCCTGGCCAATGCTGGGGAACTGGGGGCTGCAGCGAGGTGGGGAGGGCGCCGGCAGGTCGAAGGAGCTCATGCTGGGGCTGGGCTGGCCGGAGCCACCTACCTGGCACCTGCACCCAGGAGCTGCCCCCGACAGGTGCTCAGCAGGCCCGGCCTCGCACTTATACCCCGAGGGCTTGGCCGGCCGGCCCCACCCAGGGGCGGCCACCTGCCTGCGGATCCCAGCCCAGGGCCCGCCCTCCCTCAGCCTCCAGCCCACTGGGAGGGGACTTTCCCACTGGCGCCTTAGATCCCCACTAATGACCTGCTAGACGGCTTACCAGAGCTGACATGCAGCGCAGCAAGGACACCCCTCTAGCCTCTCTCCCGGCTTTCCCTCCTGTCTTTTCTCACCATCCTCCTGATTCCCCTCTTTTTTCCCCTCCTTTATTCTGTCTTGCTTCATCTCATTTTTTTTTCTGTCCTTCTCTTTCCTCACATTTTTTACCCTCCTCGCTTTCCTTCTCTCTCCCTCCTCTCCTCTTTGCGTCTCATTCTGTTTCTTTCTTATTTTCTTTCCTTCCTTCTGCTCTGAACTGAGTTTCTTTTCTATGAACTGCTCTGGCCACATCACAGCTGCTCATTCCTGTTCTCTCTTTCTCTCTCTCTCTCTCTCTCTCTCTCTCCCGCTCTGTCTCTAGGCTTCCAGTTCTTTCCACTTCTGTCTCTCGCTTCCATCCTCATTATCTCCCCAGCTTCTCCCCTTCCTCCTTCTCTTCCACTCTGTCCCTTTCTCTCTACCTCTCGTTTTCTCTGAGCCTCTCTTCCCATCCCCTTTATTCTCCCTCCTCTTCCCCCCAATGTCCGCTCATTCTCAGACCAACTGCCCCAGCCTGAACTGGGTGGGACACTTTATCAGAAGCCTTGTTTCTTGGTCTTTTGAGGTGAGGAGGCACTTTCTGGAGTTGCCAGGAAAGAGCCGGCCCTGGAGACTCAGAAGAGGGCACAGAGGGGCCTGGACTGGCCCCTGGTGGTGTTCAAGGGGGCAACCGGTCATAGGCTCCCCACCCTCCCCCGACACACACACACGCACACACACACATGCACACACACACATGCACACACACGCATACACACACATGCATATGCATATATGCTGCAGACAGGCAGAGAACCTGAGAATGTGCCTGCAGAGTAGCAAGGCTCTTAAAAAAAGTAATAGCAAAAGGGGAAAATGGGAATCGGTCTTCAGGGAAAAGTGAGAGAACTTGAACAATTTAAGTTTCTTTCCAGCTGCAGGGCAAGCAGGCTCCCAGCTCCCTCTGATCCAAAGACCTTTCATGTTTCAGCTCGCAGAGGCCCCTGGCATGGAGGGAGCCACGGCATGAGGAGAGCCCCCGACTCACCATGCCCCACACGTCCTTTCTCTCTCCCTCAGGCTCCAGAAGCAGGAGGTGCAGCTCCTGCTGGCTTCTCCCTGTGGCTCAGCCAGCTCCTCTCCTATCTGGGCGCCATCCTCCATCTTGTCCCAGCCTCCCCTGGTGCCCCAGGTCAGGTCCTCAGCTTGGGCCATGGGTGGTGGTCTCTCTACTTAGAGGGTAGGCTGGCCCCTGACCAGGTTCTGGTAGCAGCTGAGACTTCTCTCTGTGATCAAGCATATGGGAGAAAAGTTGGGGTCAGCCTCTCTGGTCACCACCTTGCTCCCACCTGCCTCCTTCTACTTCTTCTTCCCATCCAGCTTCCTCCCACTTCCTGCATACCCTACGTTTCTTTGAGGCAAGAGAAAGAGGTCACTGACTGTCCCAACTGGAGGGGATGCTCCCCAAGGAATTCTCCCCCTCTCTGCTCCTCCTTTACGGTCATGTGGGGATACATGTGGCAAACATGAATGAGACTGAATACATTTCATTTTCAGCATATTGGTGTCGAGAGGATGAGTTCCAGGTCCCAGAGGAACCTGTCCCCACCATAAAATAGTGATGAAATGTGACTCTCCGAAAGGCTCTGGCTGTTCAGATAAGGCTGAGAGTAAGGCACACTTTGCAGAGTCAAGCCAGAGGCAGAGTTTTTGTTTAGTAGAGTTTCTCTATGAGGAGGCCTGGCTTGCAGAAGGTAGAGCCCTGACTTTTCAAACAACAGTCACATTGGAGTCCCTTAGTACAGACTCGAAGCCTTACAATTAACCTAGCAACTTCACTTTTCAAAGCGTGTCTTACAAAATTAACCAGAGCAAAGAATTAGCCATAGGGATGCCCACCACAGCATTGTTTATAGCGGTGACAAATTGTAACTAATCTAAATGTCCAACAGTAGGGGATTGCCTAAATAGTGTATCATCCAAATGATGTAGATGATGTAATATTATATAATATTATGCAACTATGAAAAATAGATTGTGGAAGAATAACTAACAATATGAAAAGATGTTTATGTTCTCATATTATTTGGAGAAACAGGCTGCAAAATGCCATGAGATATTTTTAGTACAAATATATATTTATAATTGTATATGAAATCTAGGAATATAAATATCAAACTGCCAATTATTATTTCTGGATGAAGAAGAATTGGATGCAATTTTTGTTGCTGCTTTCCTGTGGTTTCTGATTTAAATGATTAGAGAAAGGCAAGCACACAGGTGACTTGCTTTTGGGGTTAAATGTGAAAGACTGAAAAGAGATGATATAGCAGAGACGTAGCAAACAGGCTCTGAGATCAGGAGGACCCAGCTGCAAATCCCAGCCTTGATGCCAAATAACTGCAGGCCCTGACAAGTGGTCCCGCTTCTCTCAGCCTCAGTGTTTTCTGGTGAAAACGAGAATGATGCCAGTACTTAACTCACGAAGTCGCTGTGAGCATTCAGTGAGGTAGTCAGTGTAACCAATGTTAATCATTTCACATGGCACATAGAGGCCCACTCAATAAATATCAGTTATTATAGATTATAGTCAGTATACGTTTGCTGTGTATAATCAAGCACACCTACGTTTGCTACCCTGAGAGTTAATCTCATGCAGCGGGGATGTGACAGGGATTACAATTCAAAAACACAGGGAGAAATATTCAGTGTAGACACCGGTTCTATAGCCAGACTCTACATTTACAGATGATGATCAGAGAGGGCCCAGAGTCACACAAGTTCATGGCTGGGTCAGGACCCACTCTGCCTTACTTTGGCGTCTCCTGCTTTAGAGGCATTTTCTGAGGAATGCTCACCTGAGCCTCCCTAGCTGCACGTGGGCCCCAGTTCCTTTCCTCCAGTAGATCAGAGAAAGCCTGGCCTGTCTTAAAAGGCCTTATTCACAGGGAGCCTCTGGCACCCAGAGCCCAGTAGCTGGGGATCACAGCTTCCCTGCACTTGGTCACAAGGTTAAACCTTCAGGCCAGGGGTGTCCAAAGCATCCCCAGAGGACCCTTCATTCCAGATTTGTAGGAACACTGGCGCCAGCCCTTGGGGTAGACAACAGGAGCTAGCTGTTCCCACCCCCCAGTGAAGTTTGAGAGTTACGGTCCTGCAGCCCCCTTGACCAACCTGGGGCCTCTGGGAAAAGAATCAAATGTCTTTAACAACTAGGGTCATTTTGTGAATGAAATTATTTTAAACTTTTTGAAATTTCTAGAAGTGAAAATTCAAACCTGAGAAGATGCACTCTGCCCAGCGTCAGGGAAATAATAATAGAATAATAAATAAAAAATAAGAGTTGGGCGTGTGAGGGCCTGAGCCTGCCTAGGGAACGCTTGGGCTGCCGTTTGCATACTACGGTCCAGAGGGAGGACTTCTTGGACATGAAAGACCATATATTCTGTATATTCTGAACCCCAAATTGGGACATTTGGGGACAAAGCAATAAACCATGAAACCCACAGGCCTGAGGACTGGATAAAACTGGGTTCAAATCCCAGCTTTGCTCTTCGATAGCCGTGTGGTCTTGGCCAAGTTTCTTAATCTTACGAGGCCTCCCTTTGTTTATCAATAAAGTGAGGATGAAACTAGAATCTGTCTCACGCGGATTTGGAAGGAAAAAGTAATATACGTAAAACATGGAACCTAGGGGCTGCAAAAGCTACAGATCATGAGGATGATGATGAATGCAAGGGTACTTGAGGCCAGATATTGACACGGGAGAGGGCTCTGGGCAGGAGGCCTGGCATCATATCCTCCTCCAAGCGAAGCTCAACCATTTGCTTTCCCCTTGGGAAAATCTTGCCATCTGGGAGCCATGGCCCCGAGGACATATCCCAGCAGTCAGCTGTGGCTCTTGCTGGGCCCAGAGGCCAATGCTGACTCAAGTCCTGCAGAAAGGGTAACTGTACACAGGCCCCCAGCCTGACTGTGATCAACCAGCACTGCCACTTCTGGCCTTGACTTTCAAGGATTGAGAATCATACTCTTTTAGAAGTCGGATCTCAGTTCACCTGTCTGGTAGGAGGTGGTGTGCATTTTCACAAACATGAACTCATGTAGGGCCACAGTGCAGTAAGATTCAGTTTCCCTGTTGAACTCTGAGGAAGCAGGCACAAAGAGGGTGACCAGCCACCGAGATGAAGGAGGCAGGTGGGAGCCAGCCTGTCTGCCACTCCTCCTTGGCTGGAACTGGATCACACAGGCAGTGCCAGGAGCAAGGAGCTCCGGCCCTGGAACCAAACTTTCTGGGTCTCAATCCTGTCTCTACTCCTTAGGCACTGTTATACCTTAGACAGCAACCATTTGTTTTGGGCCTTAGTTTTCTTATCGGTAAAACCAACTACTTCCGGGTACTGCTTGGGCACTTCCTGTCAGGCGGTACTGTACATATCGCACCTGCTCAATACATTTCGCTCTCATTAGGGACTCGGGAGTCCGAGGTGATGGGAGATGCTGGTGGTTCACCAGCTGGGGCTACAATATCCCCAGCTCTTGGACCCTAGATACCTCCCCCAAATCCACATTTGATTAGAGGTTTGATTTATGGACTCTTTCCCCTCTCTCCACATAATACACAAATAGTTTCTAAGTTCCAGGATTCCCAGGAGCCTAGCACGGTACAAAGGTTTTTGAGGCGGGGAATCAGGGGATTAGGGACTAGTTGGCCTCTAGCTTAACTCTCTGCCCCAGGTTCCTAATCTGTAAAATGGGGATAAATTATTGCAGTACTACCTACTATCTATGATAGGGGTTCTCTGTGAGTGGCAATGAGCCCTTGTCTGCCTGCCTGGGCAACAGTGTTCACGAGAGCCGTGTCTTGGGGTATTTGGGGCTGACAGGGGGATGGCTTCTTCATCCTGAGCATGGGCTTTGTGGAAGTCTGGCTGAGGCATTAGCCAGGCTGAAGGTGATCTTGGTGCTCTGCGGCTTTTTGGCTTCTGAGGTGCTTGTCTGAGGAAATGTAGATCAATACCGTCCTCTGGCGGCCGCCTGTTTAAAAGCGGTAAGTAGATTGCAGGGCTTGGATGAAATTTCAGGGCAGGCAGGCGAAGAGTTTTCTTTCGGTTCCTTTAAGGACAGGAGACAGAGTGAGAGATTTCAGCGTCAGGTTCCTGGGAGAAACAGTTGCTTAGAGAAAAAGAATTTACCTCTGCTGCAGTGGGAATAGTGAGAGCTGGGTTGGAAATGGGAAAAGGTGTCTTAGAAGGCAGCTCAGCAGCAGGCAGACTGACCTGAGTCAGAATCTGACTCCTCCAGCTACGTTTTCTGAGAGCCTTGATGTTTAATCTCTGAGTCTGTTTGTGGTTATGGAAAACAGCTGCTGCAAGGCCTGGATGAGGTACTATAGGAAATGCCTCTGAAACAATGCACGGCTGTAATTCATTCCTTCGTTTATTCAGCAAATACCAGGCTGTCTTCCCAGTACCAGCTCTGGGCTGGTGTTCAGGACACCGTCACGGCCACACAAACTGAGGCTCCCTTTGCTTGTGGTGTTTGTCATCTCTGTGTGGTACCTGAAGTTTTGATACACCATACTTAAAAGTTCTCATTGGCTTTCTTGCTCTGTTTCTGATTTGTACTCAGCAAACTTGTTTTAAAGATAGATTCTATATAACTTCTGGAAATGGATCATCGGTCATCAGGATCACTTGCGATAAATAAAATCAGTTAGTATTTATTTAGTGGTTACACTGTCATGGGCACAGCCTGAGCACCTTATCTGTGTTATCTCATTCAGCCCCCACAGCAACCCTAGGAGACCCAGATTATAATTGTCCCCATTTCATAGATGAGGACACTGAGGAGGCGTCAGTTGTCTGCTGAAGGCTCTGGCCTGAGTGTGCTCACTCTGCTCGAACACGAGGTCAGCAAGTATTAGTGAGGTGCCAAAACACGCTGGCCAAGGACCGAGACTTTCTTTCTGGAGAAGGCAAGAGAATTGAAACAAAATTGGAAAAGAAGAGATTTTCTGATCATGAGAGTGGTAGGCAGAGTAATGAGCCCCTCCCTCTCCAAAGGCTTCAGTCCAAATCCCCATAATCTGCCAATAGGTCATCTTCCAAGGTAAAAGACACTTTGCAGAAGTGATTAAATCCATGACCAGTTGGAGAGGTTATTCTGCATTATCCAGGTGGGCCCAATGTCGTCATAACTCTCCTTATTAGAGGGAAACAGAGGGAGATTTAATGACAGACAATGAGGTGTGAGAGTGAAAGATGACTGGAGTGATGTGGCCACAAGCCAAGGAAAGCTGAATGCCTTGCAGCCTTTAGGAGTCAGAAGAGCCAAGGAAACAGATTCTTCCCAGAACCTTCAGAAACAGCAAGCCCTGCCAACACCTGGAGTTGTACCTCATCTTATTTTAAACTTCTGAACTCAAGAACAGTAAGAGAACACATCTGTCTTGTTTTAAGCCGCTAATTTAGTGGTAATTTGTTACAGCAGCCATAAATAACTAACACAATGGGATTCAATATTGTGTGTGGCTGTGATTCCATGCACTGAAGGTCCCCTCCCATACCACCAGTGGCCTTCATCCTATACCTAGAGAAGGTGTCTGCTCCATAAAGAGCTCCTCCTCCCTCCCGTCTTCCCCTTCCCTCTCCACGCTCTGGGTGAAGAATGCTGGCTGGAGTAAGTGTCTCTAGGCTGGGCACCATCATTTTGTCCTCATCTCACTCATGAAGGCTTTGGTGGGCTTGGGCTGTGGTGCCCGCCTGGGTTTCAGTTTCTTTGTCTAGCAAATGGGAGGCAGAGCTGGGTGGTTTTGAAGGACCTCAGGCCCCGCCTTTGGGGCTTATTAAAACACACTCTCCTGGACCCAGGCCTCCAAGATTCTGATTTGTAAGGACCAGGTGAGGCTTGACAGGGGCTCTGATGCACACCCAGCTTAGAAACCAAGTGATATAGGCATCCAGGCTCTGTCCCCAAAGTTATCCCTTGGAAACATGCCACTTGACTGCCTTTTCCTCAAAGCCTGCAGCGGGAAGTCCCTGTTCCACCACTTCCGAGCTCTGTGACTTGGGAGAAGTGTCTGTGCCTCTCTGTGCCTGTGTCCTCACCTGTAAATTGGGTAGAACGATAGTCTGTACTTCAGAGGGTGGTTGTGAGCTTTCAGAAGGTGTTAAGTGTAGGTTGCTAAGAACAGTGTCTGGCACACACTAGGTGCTCATACGTGCTGCTTGTCAATGTGCCAGTTTCTCAGCATGGCAGTCCAGACCCTTATGCACTAAGCCCCAGCTGGACCTCTCCTATCAGTTTCCCATCCACCCTCTGCACCCCCTGGATTGTGGCCACGAGAACGTCTCCCTGATGCTCCGGTGCCTGCCTGGCCCCTTGCAGGACATCCTTTGTCAGGAGTGCCCTGCCCCCTCCGCTTCCTGGAGGACTCTCGCTTATCTTCAACGCCTGCTGAAACGCCACTTCCCCGAAAGCCTTCCTCCTGGTTTCCAGGCCACTCTCCACGTTTCCTCCTTACTCTGAACACCCTTCAGGCCTAGAATGGGTTTCATTTTGCTGCTATCATCAGTTTATTGCCTGACTTCACAACTAGATCTGGAGTAACCCTGAGGGCAGAGACAGTATTTTCTCCCAGACTTTGGACAATGCTAGGAGCAAATTAAGTTCTTAGTGCATTTGTGAGGGAGGGAAACAGGGCTGTGTGCTGTTCTCTTCACTTTGCGTTGTCGTGTGGAAATCAGGACCACAGTGGTGGCGATCTCATGGGTCTCTATTCACTGGACATGGGAAGCCATCTCCGCGAACCACAGTCAGCTGCGCTGCCCCGTGTCCAGCTGGGTGGATTTTCGTGTGACCAGCCCTGTAGGCAGTTCCCAAGAACATGGGAATCACACCTATTCACTTGTCAGTGTGCTCAAAGTTGAACGCCAAGCAGGGACAATTCACAGAAGCTGATTGATTTTCCAAACGTTCTTTGGTTTGTACTTTTGTAATTACTGTTAGATTTTCTACACATTTAACACCAAATACGTTTCCTATTTTTAATTTTAAACTTTGAAAGATCAAAATGAATTTTGGGGGTCTGTCATAGGGGCATACATTTCATAAAATCTACTTACCTTTTCCCAATTTCATAAACAGTCATAAAATAACTGTGTATGCAACTCTCAAGGATTTTCTTACTAGAAACATAAAGAGTGCAATCTAAGAAAAACAATATGGTTCATTGTGCTAGTCATAAGAGTTTGAGTTATTAACCCTTACTATTATACGGGTTAATTATTATAAACTTCTAAGCGTATGATATTTGATAAACCATGATTAAAGTCTTCCAGAATAGTGCCAGTTCTGTGTATTTGGTGGGTTTCAACTCTTGCCTTTCCTGTGCTCTGTCCTGACTCTCAGTGAACAGAAGCCCACACTAAACTCCCTGCCTCACGCCCTCAAAGGGGACAGTTTCCTTTACTGCCAATCCCTCTATTCTTCACCTAACCTGCAACTCTGCCTTCTAAAATCTACCTCTGGCAAGAATCCTCTGGAGAGAAAATTCGGCTTTGGAACTGGTTTCTTCCTCTGCTATCAACCCTCGTTAACCCATTTTGAAACTTCCTCATCTCATCCCACCAAAGCATTGGAGCTTCTCAACTTGCTATTCGTGGTACCGCACAATAGCGTGTTCCCCATGTTAGGGGCATGTGCATTCTGGAGACCAAACTAGTGGAGGCTGTGTATGAATAGCTCTGACGCGTCAGATTCTGAGCAGGAGGTTTGCCATTCTCGAGCCCTAAATCTCAGGATGATTTAGAGGTGCAAGGATGGGGAACCCTCCGTGGGCTCTTTCTGGATTATCTTTCCTTTGGGAAAGGGAAAATGACAATTATTCTGGACCCAGTGGCCTTGGCAGTACTCCACTTTGCATTGGCCAATAAATGCTTTCAGAAAAAAAAAAGCGTTTTAATTCCTTCCATTAGTAAACATTGTTTCCTTAACCAAAGGAAAAGAAGTGGAACCAATGGTAATCTGGAGCCCCTTTCTACCGGGTGGGTTTTAGGAATGAATTAGCCAATGATCATTAAGCTCTCACTTGTGCTTCAAGTGTGAGGAAAGAGATTGCCTTGGCTGTTGTGGTATCTCTAGTGTCTAATACAGCAGCAGACAATGACAGGTACTCACTGAATGTCTGTCAGTTTTGGAGTGGCAAGGCCTGGAGTCGTGGACCTGGGGGACACCGTGGGGAAGTAGCATGCACTGTGATAGTCTGGGACCTCTGAACAGGACACATTCGTCCTCTTTGCTCAGTGCCTGAGATATAATATATCCCTTTGATGTTCTCTGGAAAATGCCTTGGCTGGGACTCAGTGCAGACAGGTCTAGAGCTGTGTGTGTCTATGTGGGTGTCATTGATCATGCAGCTGCCACCAGCCGTATGCACCCTGAGGGAGACTTCCGTATCCCAAACACACGCCTCCTCAGGGTGACGGTGGGAGACTTGGGAGGGCAGGGACTGGTGCCACTTCCAGGGCTGTCCACTATAACCATTACTAGAGAGCCCCTTATTATTAAGAGAGCTCTATGTGATCAGTCTATGGGGCTGACTCAGGGGGAATTGGCAGACACCATTATCCCACATCCTTAGTTCCTCTGGCTGGCTTAATGCCCATCTGTCATTGTCCTTTGTCGCATATGAGGAAATTGGGCTTAGAGAGGTCACATTCTTTTTCCAAAGGTCACAGTTCTCTGATTACATCTCTGCAGGAACTGGAGATTCTTCTGGAATGAATATGTCCTCATCAATGTCTGCAGGGATTTCTGGGTGCTTCCTAGGTAAAAGGCCATCTTCAAATTGGGGACTGTGTCCCTCTGCACGTCAGTGGGAATTTGCCCTCACTCTGCAGAAAACAAATCACAAATGATCAAGCAAACAAAAAGTGGCAGTGGGGATGGTCTACCCAGCCTCTTAGACCTCAGCCAATGCTCTGAATATTGGCTGGTCTGAGCCTGGAGGGGTCATGCCTGGCTGGGATGATTCAATGCGTTCCAGTGAGAAGGGGTTGAAGCTACTTTACTTGGGTCTTCGTGGTGCACTACCTAGGGCTAGTGAGTCATTTGGGTGAGAAGGCTGGACCACTCCCCTGTGGTGCTGCTGCACAGCCAGGCCGACCAGCTGCATTCCCTGAGTTTCTTACTGAACCTGATTTGAGCAAAAGATAGATCTGGCTTCCCAAGTGATGCCAGAGGGGCTGGAGGATGCAGCCTGGAAGTGCAGGGAGTTAGTTAATTCTCCCTTTGGCTGTAAGAAATAGGAGATAGAATACTCTATATATCCTTTCCAGGGATGTCAAGAGTAGACAAGCAGGCACCTCTGTGACCAACAAGCTGGCTCTTTGCAGCTTGTCATGAAGCAGTGTCCAGCACCGTAATGCTTTGCTTTCAATTGCTCCACACCTTTCCCTGCCTCACTTCCATTTCCCTCCTGGTGCCCGGACCTGCACTCCCAAGTAAGCCATCAGCTTCTAATCTTTGGGTTGTGTTTTCATGGCCAATACTTTTAGATTTTTTTTTTTTTTTTTAGGCAGAGCCTTGCTCTTGTCACCCAGGTTGGAGTGCAATGACACAATCTCAGCTCACTGCAACCTCTGACTCCTGGGTTCCAGCAATTCTCCTGCCTCAGCCTTCTGAGTAGCTGAGATTACAGGTGCCCACCACCACTCCCGGCTAATTTTTTTGGTTTTTTTTGTATTTTTAGTAGAAATGGGGTTTCACCATGTTGGCCAGGCTGGTCTCGAACTCCTGACCTCAAGTGATTCACCCACCTCGGCCCCCCAAAGTGCTGGGATTACAGGCACGAGGACAGTAGAATTTTTGTTTGTTTGAGATGGAGTCTTGCTCTGTTACCAGGCTGGAATGCAGTGGCACAATCTCGGCTCACTGCAACCTCCCCCTCCCAGGTTCAAGCGATTCTCCTGCCTCAGCCTCCCAAGTAACTGGGACTACAGGTGCCCACCACCACACCTGACTACTTTTTGTATTTTTAGTAGAGATGGGGTTTCACCATGTTAGCCAGGATGGTCTCGATCTCCTGAACTCATGATCCGCCCACCTTGGCCTCCCAAAGTGCTGGGATTACAGGTGTGAGCCACTGTGCCCGGCAGGGCTGTAGAATTTTAATGTGCATTTGAATCAGTTGGGAGTATGGTTCAAATACAGAGTAGGATTCAGCAGGTCTAGGGTGAAGCCTGAGATTCTGTATTCCTAACAAGCCCCTAGGGGAGGCCCATAGTGCTCTTCTGCAGACCACTCTTCGAGTAACAGATTCTAGGGGACTCAGGGTGTCATCAAATTGGGAACGGAAGAGAATTTAGAAAACAGGCTCTCAGGATGGGATTTTGGAGTTGCATTGCTCAAGTGTCCCAAGACAATAGAACTCCCCACTGCTAATAGTAAGTGGGATGGAAATTGCTCCTTGCACACAGTGACATCATCATTCCTTATGCTTTTACCTGCAAAATGCACTGGGTGATGAAATAGCTGAGGTGCCTTACAGGATAATAACAATTACAAAACCTGTGGAGTAGTTTTGATTGTCCTGGAGGTCTTTCAAATAGAAACTGTGAGGCTAGGACAGCCGAAGGCACGCTCCCAATATCAAAGGGCCTCTCTGTTTGTTTCCTGTTGCTGTATTGTGCACAACAAATGATCAACCACTTCATGGCTCAAAACAACACAAATTCATTACCTTAAGTCTGCAGACCAGAAGTCTGACACAGATCACACTTGGTTAAAAAGGAAGTGTTAGCAGAGCTATGTTCCTTTCTAGAGCTGAATCTGTTTCCTTGCTTTTCCCAGCCTCTAGAGCTTCCTGCACCGTTGGATTCATGACCTCTTCTTCCATCTTCAAAGCCAGCAGCAGGCAGTGACTTCCTCTCACATGGCATCCTCTGACTCTCCTTTGCTGCCTCCTCTTTCCACTTTTAAAGACCCTTGTCTTTATGTTGGACCAATCTGGATAATCCTGCGTAATCTCCACGATCTTAAACTCAGCTGATCAGCAAACCTTAATTCCATCTGCAACCTTAATTCTCCTTTGTCAGGTAACCTAACATATTCACAGGCTCCAGGGGTTAGGATACAGACATCACTGAGGGGTTATTATGGTGCCCATCACAGCTGGTTTTAGAGACCTCATCACATGCAGTTGCAGAGCAGACTGCTGAAATTGGGTTAGAGACTGGTTAAAAGGGTGAAAGACTTGCAAAGACATGAATGCAAAGCCTCAACAGCCTCCTGTAGTAAAGTCAGGGCCCTCACAGGAAAACTGCAGCCAAAGATCTGATGTAGAAACCTTCAGGCCTGTGAGCCTGAACATTTTGAATCCCCCAAACATCCTGCCTGGTGGAAGCAGGCCCTTCTCTCTTATCAGAAGGGAATGGTCTCCCCTTTCTTGGAGCTCTTGCTTGAAACACATGCCCTGCAAGTGGATGCTTGTTCCTCTGGAGAATTGGCTCCACCGCCCCTTACTGCCTCCACCCAGCAACCAGAATCAGGTCTGAGAGGGGAGCACAGCCTGGGAGGCAAGCTGTGTCTCCTGTCTTGGGGATATATAGCTTACATGGAATTGCAGGATCTGTCTGGTGGTACTGGGAACAGGCATGGGAGTGGATCTGAGGGTGCTAAGGCTTAGGAAGTTTTCGGAAATAGGATCAGATAGAGAATTCATTAGCATGGGGCACTTGTTCCTGGTTTAGGATTCAATGTTAGGGCAGACGCCCAGTGCTGGTTTTGATAGTTTTCTGAGATAGTTCCTTGAAGCTCGGACAGAGGGTGGCCTATATTGAATGGAGTAGACACACCAGAACTTGGTTTATTCAACACTGTTAGTTCAGAAGGGATCAGACAGCTCAGGGAAGTGGGTATTTCAGAAGAAATTTATTATGTCTGACCTGAGATTATGTTCCCTGGAAAAGCCTAAAGGGTATATATAATTTAGGACAAAAAGTGAAGGGTACCTGCATTATGGGTTGAATTGTGTACCCGAGAATATATGTTGAAGTCCTAACTCTGGATAACCTGGGAATGTGATGTTACTTGGAAATAGGGTCTTTGCAGGGGTAATCAAGTTAAAATGAGGCTATCCTGAATTAGGGTGGTCCCTAAATCCAATGACTGGTGTCCCTATAAGAACAGGAAGAATTGGAAACAGAGACACGAGACACAGGCACACATGGAGAGAAGGTGGCCAAGTGAAGTTAGATACAGAAACTGGAGTGATGCTGCTGCAAGCCAAGGAACACCAGGCATCACTGGCTGCCAGAAGCCAGGAGGAGGCAAGGGAAGATTCTTCCCTGGAGCCTTCAGAGGGAGCACGGCCCTGCTGACACCTGGATTTCAGACTTCCAGCCTCTGGAACTGTGAAGGGACACATTTCTGTTGTTTAAAACACCTGAAGCTTTTTGTTTGTTTGGGTTTTTGTTTATTATTTGCTATGGCAGCCACAGGAAGCAAATAGAAACACCAAGCATGGGAGTGGCCGTCCTCTCTAGGTCAATGTTAATGGCAGGAGATGCCGGCATGGAACTGGGCTCCCTCATGTCAGTGGGGATGATGGACTTCTAGTTTAGGAAAGGCAGGTACCTACACCCGACTTTCAGGTCCTAGGTAGAGGTAATTATCACGAGGAGCAACAGGGCAAGAGAGAGAATCAGGGTGCCTTAACCCACAGGGATCTATGACACTGACCACTGTAGGTTATGGTATCCCAGAGGCCAAATAGATGAACAGCTATGTAGATTGTTGTTTTGTTTACATAATCAGAACATCAGCCATGGTTATGGGAAATTGTGACCCCTCACTCAGCTTTCAGATCTACACCAAGGCCCATTGACTGAAGGGGAGGCTGATTCTTTAAGACAAAACCCTGCAATGTACTCACAAGTATCTTCGGGAAATAGTTCTCTAAATTTTCCCAAAGGGACTTATGGCTATTCCTGTGAACCAGGGAAAAGGAAATATCTGGATCCCTCAAAGATGAGTAGATATGAGATCTGAATTAACACCAGTATCAGGGAATGTAAAACTCTGTGATGGTCCTCTGGTTGGAGTGTGGACCAGTGGAGACCGAGTGATAGGGGTCTTGGCCTGATTCCTGAATGTAGAACATACTCACATTTGCGTCTGTTTATTGACTTGGGCAGTTAGACCCATTACAGTAGGAAAGTCTGAGTGGAAGCCCCAGAAACTACCTGTTTTGTCAAGATCAGACGGAAGAATTGCAGAGATAAACACAGCTGTTGAAGACTTGAAGAATGTATGGGCAGTGGCCCCTATAATATTCCCATTCAATTCACCTGTCTGTCCTCTAAATATGAATCGAATCTTGGCAGGTGATAGTGGACTACCATCAATATCACTAGATGCTATGTGGGCTTTGGTATCTTTACAGGAACTGGTCTGTACAGCCTCTGCTCCTTTGGATGTGGTTATTCGTTTCATGAATGCTTTCTTCTTAGCATCCATATGAAAGGAACATGAAAAGGCAGGTTGCTTTGCTATGGCAGGACAACAGGATATCTATACTGTGTAGTCTCGGTACTATGTCAACTCTCCTTTTTCCTGTCCTAAGATAATCCATAGGGACCGTGCTTATAGTGATATTCCCAGAAACATCACACTGTTCCTCTACACGCATGACATCATGTTCATTGGCTTGGTGATGAGGGAATGTCAGGCACCCTAGATTCCCCACCAAGACACATACATGCTACAAGGGTGGGTTGATAAACCTGAGTGATTTAGGGGCCTGATATATGTCACCAATATGACTGTTACCAATTTTGGGGCTCCAGTTGTCAGGGCATGCTGGGACATCACCTTTAATATAAAAAACAAGCTGTTGCATCTTACTTTTTTTTTTTTTTTTTTTTTTGAGATGGAGTCTCGCTCTGTCGCCCAGGCTGGAGTGCAGTGGCATGATCTCAGCTCACCACAACCTCTGCCTCCTGGGTTCAAGTGATCCTCCCAACACAGCCTCCTAACTGGCACTACAGGTGTGCAACCATCGCACCTGGCTAATTTTTGTATTTTTTAGTAGAGGTGGGATTTCACCATATTGGTCAGGCTGACCTCGAACTACTGACCTCAAGTGATCCACCTACCTCGGCCTCCCAAAGTGCTGGGATTACAGGCATGAGCCACTGCACCCAGGCTGCATCTTACATTTTCTTTTACTAAAAAAGAAACATAGAAGCTGAAAAGTCTTTTTGGATCTTGGACAAAGAAACTGTGGACTACTGTTTCCAATTTGTTATCAGGTGACTCTGGAGTATGCCAATTTGAGTGAACCTAAAGACAAATGCTCTGCAGCAGGTCTAGGCTGTGGTTCTAGCTGCTCTGCCTCTGAGGCCATATCTGATTACCCCAGAGATACTGATGGCAGATGTGGATGCTGAATGGAGATGCTAACAAGACCCTATAGGATAATGACAGCACATACCTCTCAGAATCTAAATCAAATTTATGTTCTCCTTGACTCTCTGTCTGAAAAATAGCTCTCGGAGTGCTACTGGGTCCCCTCAGAGGTTGAGCTCCTCACTATGTGACACCAAGGGACCATGCGACCTGAGATGTCCACCATGGGCGTCATGGTTGTCTCCACATCATAAGGCAGAGCGTGGCAGACATCCATCATAGATGAAAGTGGTATCTTTGACATTGGGCTCAAGCAAGTCTTGAAGGCATGAGTAAATGATAAAAACTGATGGCGCAGAATTCCATGGTACCTACTTTTGCTTCATTCATGCCTGTCCTTCAACCCATACTTTTGGACTTATGGAGGGATTCTACATGGCCAACTTATGGAGAAGGCATACTGTGTTAATGCTAGCTGGAAATGGACTGCAGCTGTGTTGCAGCCCAATGTTAGAGCTATGAGCAGTACACTTGGCTGTCTTCCTTAAAAAGAGGGGAACATGAACTGAGATAGACATTTATACTCCTGGGCCATAAAGAATGGCTTTGTTGATTGGTCAGAGGACTGAAAGGAATAATACTGGAATATTGATTACTGGGGGTCTGGGGAAGAAGTATGTTCATGATCCAATGGGAGTAGACTCAAAATGTGCAGATCTATATTTTACTGCTCACCAGAAAGACCACAGATCAGTCTTTCAACCATCAAGGAGTTGGATGACCAGTCCTATAGCTCAGTTTTGCTCATCTGCCATCCATCGAATGCACAATGGGCCTGCGAAGCAAGTGGTCATGGTGGCAGAGATGGAGGCTCTAACTTGGTTCCACAATATGGAGTTCCTCTCACCAAGTGTGATATAGCTATTTCTACTGCAAAGTGTCCACCTGCTAGTTGCAGAGACTGACACTGAGTCTATTACGTGCATCATTGCTTAGGGAAACATGGGTCACTTACACTGAGACCTCTCTACCCTGTAAAGAACAGCAATTCATGATGACCATGATCAAAACATCCTCTAGATGTGGGGTTGCCTTCTAAGGTCCATGATGTTTCTGTCACTATTATCATCTAAGGGCTTACAGAAAAACCTTGTTCATTGAGTTAGGATTCCACAAACCTTCACTTGGAACAAGGGACCCATTCTTAGCAAGGAACTAAACATAATGGGCTCAAGGCCATGGGATTCACCAGCTTTACCATAAACCCCATCATTCAGAAGCAGCCAACCTGATGGAACAGAGCACAGCCTTTTAGAGGTTCAGCCAAGGTTCCAGTGGGGGACACTACCTCTCAGGGAGCCGTCCTCCAGTCTGTAGTAAATTCAGTGGACAGTGGGTAATGTATAATACTATGGGTGGTGTGTAATACTATGTCTTTAAAATCTCCTAAAGCTGGGGGCCCAGTGTGAGAGTACAAAAGCCCTTCTCACTATCACACCAGTGACCCACTCATGGGATTGCTGCCTCCTGTCCTTGGGTTTTGTAAGATGTGAGTTCCCGGTCTGTATTTGTTTGCTAGGGCCACTGCAACAAATACCACAGACTGAGTGGCTTAAACAACAAAAGTGTATTGTCTCACAGTTCTAGAGATCAGAAGCCTGAAACTAAGGTGTTGGCAGGCCGGTTTTTTTTTCCCCTAGGTACTGAGAGAGAGAATCTGTTTATGCCTTGCCCCTAGCTTTTGGTGGTTTGCTGGCAATCTGGTGTTCCTTGGCTTGCAGACGCATCCCTCCAATCTGTACCTTTAATCTTCATGTGGCGTGCTCCTTGTGTGCACATCTTTCTCTAAATTTCCTCTTTTTATAAGGACACCAGTCATGTTGAATTAATAGCCACCCTAATGACCTTGTTTTAACTTTATTACCTGTTTAAAGACACTATCTTCAAATAAGGTCACATCTTAAGGTATTGGGGGTTATTATTTCAACATGTGAATTTTGGAAGGACACAAATCAACCCATAACATGGTCACAAGGTAGGGACAGAGTGAAGCCCCCATTGAACTGGAATTGTGACTACCACTTGGCCACTTTGGCTTATCACGCTCATGGACCAGCAACTGACCCTGATTACATGAGGACTTTAGATGTTATGATTCAACAGGGGCAGAGAGGAGCATGTCTGGAACCAAGGGGATCACTGGGCCCTTTCTTAGTACACTTATGCCCACTGGTAATGGTCAATAGGTAATTACAACAACCACAAACCAAGAAGGGTGGAGCAATTAAAACTTAGACCCTTTGGGGATAAGAGGTCTGAGCACTCCAGCAGGCAGGCAACCCAGTCCAGATGAAATGTGAGCTGTGGGTCAGAGACACTTAACTGGGTGGTGGAGGAAGGAAATGATGAGTATCTGTCATAGTCTTGGTCCAGCTACAGCAGCTATCGTGGCTTCTTTCACAAATCTTCTTGCTGTAGGTTGTGTGGGAGATCATAACTGAATGCCACCTTGAAATGGACTCTGTGACTGATTGGACTGGGACATCCCTTCTCGGGAAAGGCGAAAGCACATGAATTTGGACATCTCTTAATGGGAAAGAAAGCACATGGTCTTGGACATCCCTCCTAGGAAAGGAAAAAGCACATGAACTTGGACATCCCTCCTAGGAAAGGAATAAGCACATGGACTTGGACACCCTTCCTAGGAAAGGAATAAGCACATGGTCTTGGACATCCCTTCTAGGAAAGGAAAAAGCACACGGACTTGGACATCCCTCCTAGGAAAGGAAAAAGCACATGGACTTGGACATCCCCTCTTAGGAAAGGAGAAAGCATATGGATTTGTTCATCTTTTTGTAGGAAAGGAGAAAGTACATCTTACACACACACACACACACACACAGACACACACACACACACAGAAGATTCATAGGAGCAGGAGATAACAGAAGGGGCATGTGAGGGTCTGAATGTCTCAGACAATCTCATATGCCTTCTTGGCTCCTTCAGAGGCCATGGTTTTCTGGGCCGCCAGCTGTCTGCTCTACCTCAGTAGCCACTGCAGCCAACTTGGGTCCACATGGTCCTCCCACCTGGGGTCCACCAGTTGCTTGTCCAGAAAGGCTTGGTCTTCCCTTTCCTTGCTGCAACAGAGCCCAGACTACTGTCTTAGTACCTGAGTTGCTGGTTTCTTATACAAATTCTGCCCTTGGATGGAGTGCCACTTTGTGGGGCACGGGATATAGCTTCCCAAATAGCTACTGAAAGGGCTAGATGATGCAATCCACAGGTAAAACCATGAAGGGTTTTACCACACCCAATAGGGGGAACTTACCACTAGAAACAGGAGACTGAGATAGTGGCAAGCTGGGCAAATACATTCCCTTTTCTTTCTCCTTTTTTTTTTAGACAGAGTCTCACCCTGTTGCCAGGCTGGAGTGCAGTGGCATGATCTCGGTTCACTGCAACCTCCACCTCCCAGGTTCAAGTGATTCTCCAGTCTCAGCCTCCAAAGTAGCTGGAACTACAGGTGCGTGCCACCACACCCAACTAATTTTTGAACTTTTAGTAGAGACAGTGTTTCACCATGTTGGCCAGGATGGTCTTGATCTCTTGACCTCATCATCCACCCGCGTTGGCCTCCCTAAGTGCTGGGATTACAGGCGTGAGCCACCACACCCAGCCTTCTTCCTCCTTTCTACAGACTCTCCTGGGGTCTGATTTCTCTATTATACCCTGCCCAAAGATATCCTGCTCAATGCTGCCTGACAAGTTGAGTCTCTGTGGCTTAGTGTGAACCAGACACAAGTAGAGTTAATACCTCAACTTCTATTGCTTCCAATCCCTTTTCCCTCTTTCCTTCACCCTAAGATTGTGCAGCCCCAAAAGAGCATGGCATTCAATCATTGCCTGAGGATCTGTTTCCTAGGGAACTGAAGCTATGGCAGGGAGGCAGAGGCACCCAGGATTCAGCCAGGAGAGGCAAACAGATGTGTTACAGTTTAGTATGTCTGGAAAGCAGAGCCCACCCTGATTTTGGATGCTGGAAAGGCCATTTGTTTCCCTCAATTTCTCTTCTACTTGCTGACATAAGCCTGAAAGCCTAGAAGAAAGAAGGAAGACTTCTACTCCATGCTTAGCAATAAAGGCTAAAAATATCCCTCCCTTAAGGAAAGGAAGGGAACTTAGTGCTCTAGATCAAACTCAAGTATGAATGGCAGATATCAACCCTGTCTTGAAGACAGAGAACAAGGGTCACTGGGTGCTTAAAGGTGAGAGAGTTCCACTGATGGGAGATTACCTGGACGAAGACCTGGATTCCAGATTGGGTCCTGCTGATCACAGCCATTGGAGAGATCACCTAACTATGTAAAATGAGAGCACTGGATGAAGTAGTCTCTAAGGGTCTCAGAAAACAACATAAAGAAAGGAAGACTTATAAAGAGATCCTTCCTCCCACCCCATCCAATGCTACCTCCTTCTGGAAATTCTGACGCATACACCCTTCCTTGAGACTACTAGCTTGTTTTGGACAGAACTTGTATACAATGAGGGAACATCGGTGGTACCAGGAGGGCTATGCCAAATGCCTAACCCCACCTTCATTTTTCCCAGGTGCCACCATTGGCATTGTAGGCAAAGACTTACAAACAATCATGGACTGTGAAATAGAGTCTGACATTGAGCTGAGTTCCCAGGTAGAAAGTGAATGTGTGGATTAAGATCACGAGGCTTGGTGTGGACAGAGATGGCTGTGTCTCTTACTAGTCAGGTGACAAGGCCACATCACAAACTCCTCAACCTTGGAACTGAGTTTCACATCAGTGTGGCTGGGACCCTAGTGTCTAGCTCATAGGATTGGTGTGAGGATTTAAGGAAATGACATACAGAGTAAGTGCCTGGTAAGTGGCAGCTGTATTATTATTGTTGTTTGTTATTGTTATTACTACTGGCATTGTTGTTCCTGCTATGTAATGGGAGCATCTAAAATTTTTCTGGCAAAGGATTAAGTGGGCTGTCAACCTGATGACAGTCTTAATTGAAATGAGATTTGACTTTCAACCCCTGTTTATGGGTTTAACTAAGTCTTGCTCCATTTATGTGGGAAAACAGGAAAGTGCCAACGGTCTCGTTCAGACTTAATAAGAAAACTCATAGATATTGATAATCTTCAGAAAATGGAACTCAGAAGTATTATTACCAGGGCCACACAGTATTAAGTGAGGAGATTGATCAGTTACAGAATTTTCAGAGGTTAAAGCTTACTTTCCCAGGACGATGTAGCAACAACCTCTGAGTATGGGTGTCTTTCAGTTCTCCTGAGTGAGGGTAACATCTACAGTTTCAAGGCACAGGATCATACCTGTTTTTCTGTAGTTGTGGGAAAAGGGAGAACCATTTTCTTTTCCTTGTTGAGATTTGCCCCCTCCTCCCTGGCCCCCACTGCCCACTGGTATTTGGAAAGGCTTACATGTCAAGGCTAAACACTAGGATTTTATCAGTTCATAATGAGAGAAAAAGCAGGCATGAGAAGGCCAAGCTTGTAACAGAGTCCAATCCTCTGGGTGCTGCCTACTCACCTTAGGCAACCCAAAGGTGTTTGGTGTAGCCCAAACCCCAACAATCATCAAAACAGGACTTTCTGGCCTATTGAGGAGACTAGAAGCTGAACTAGGCAACACATCTTCAAATGGGGCTTGCAGCAGGGACACAGAGGCCACCAGGGACAGGCTGGGGTGCATAAAGGCTACCAAGACTCAGGATATTCTGTGCACTAAGGCGTCCCAGAGACAATGTAGGGTAGTGCCTAAGAGTCAGACTCCCCACCCAGCTGTCTGGGTTTGGATCCCAGCCATTCGTTACTAAGTGTGTGGTCTTGGGTCACTTCACGCCTCTGTGCCTCCATTTCTTCATCTGGGTAATAATCGTATCTACCTCCTAGGGCTGCTATCAAGACTTAGGAAGTTAATTCTTATCATGTCTATAACACTGTCCCAGACACCATCAGGGCTCAAGAAATTTGAGCTACCATCATCATTCTTTCTCCTCTCTTACTCTACCCCAGGGACTCAGCCTGTAAATAAGCATCCACTCCAAGGTTTCCAGATGGCTCTACTTCTGAAATTTGCGCTGTCATGCACTTACCCAGTATTAATTTCCTTCTCAAGTGGGTCCTCAGCCTCCTTCTGGAACCCTCCCCTGCACAGCTCCCTGCTCGCTGTCGGATCCAGAGGTGGGACTTTGCTCCCATCCTCTCTTGCTGCTGCCTGACAAAGCTACTCACCTCCTTTGGGCCTCATCTGAAAAACCTGAGAATTCCTCCAAGAAAAGCCACCACTTTGGAGCCAGTGACAAGATCCAAGAGCTCAACTATGAGTCTGCTGGACCTCAGACCCCTCTTTTCCTAACTCTTTGGCATTAGGTTTGGTCTTTACTAGAGTGACCAGGCTTGGGTGGTCTTGCTATCTCTTTCTAAAGGTGGAGAAAGGAGGTACGACACTCCACTATTCAGATCCATGAGGAAGACCAGGCCAACTTTTTTAACATGCTGGTAGCCCAGGGTTGGGCACCTAAGGAACCAGAGTCATGGAGATTCTTGAAGAATCTTCTCACAGATGAGGTGGGGAAACTTGGCACTGGGCAAGGGCATCACCAGGCTCCTTCACATCACTGCAGTCCCTGGGCCTTCCTTCCAGGGAGCTTCCTGCCCAGTCCTGGGCCCAGGAGAGTCAGCCAACACAATCAGGCAACAAGGCTTACTTGAACCAAGAGAACATTTTTTATTGTCAGTAAGAAACAGCAACTCTTCAGAGATGATTGGCTAGAAAAGAAACTGGTTGGTTGTATTAAAAAATGTAAAGTACAAAACTGTTAATCTAAAATAAAATTAAAAAGAATATTTAAAAGGCTTTCTTTTCTGTTAAGTTCTGGGACTTCATAAATGAAACAAAAACAGTTTCTTACCCCTAAGAAACTGGGTTATGAAAGCTGTGCCTAGGATGTTGGGGAGAGCACACTGGGAGAAGGCATTCTTGCTGGTTCCTTGCGTTCAGGAATCTACATTGAGGCTTCCTCATCCACCATGATCACAGCCCCAGGGGATGCTGGGCTTGTTAGCACTCAAGCTCTGGGACCTGACTGGCTCCTCTGTCTCCTCTAAGTGAGGACAACTGATGGGGAGAGTCTCCCACTCTGTGAGGCTTTGGTGTTCCACCCATGGCTCTCCTCTTCCAGAAACTCCCCTCCCTGGCTCTCCTACGCAGGCCTAGTCAGCAGCAGCTCACAGGTCCGTGGACATCGGGTCTGGAATCTGTTTGCCTTCTTCAGCCGATTTGCTGGCCAGCTTTTGAGAGAAGAGAATAAACAAGCACAAAACCAAGATGGGATGATCAGATTAAGCACCAAAATGGAGCTTCCCAGTCCTAATCACAAGGGCCCCAACACTGACCCCTGCCCAAAAACCAGTGAATGTGAGCTGCTATGACCTTGGCTTTGGCCAGAAAGGCAGTGGTAGACAGTAGAGTGAGCCCAGGCTCACTAGTCGTGTGGACTTGGGCACATCACTTACCAAGCCCTGTGAGCCTCCCATATAAAATCCTAAGAGTGGGAGCTCAAATGGCACCATGCTTGGGAAGTGCTTAGCACAGTGCCTGACTGTGAGCTCACGGTACACTTGAGATATTTGTAGTAGCAGAGTCCCGATTACATATTACCTTGAGGATCAGATGTGTTATGGGACCTTCTTGATCTTGAGGAAAGGCCAACAAGTAACGATAGGAGATGGGACTTACAGAATCAGTGCTTGGAAACTAACGTTCAATTTGTAGGATTTTGTGATATAGGTTGAATAGGAAAGTGCTGTGGCACTAAGGGGCAGTTTAGGTGAGGGCAGGCCACTTACTGCTTCTGAGGTCCTGGGGCCCTGCACATGCCTAGCTGGGGTCAATCCTGGTCAGAGGAGCTGCCTGGGGCCCCAGAGGAGAACCGCCCTCTGGGCATTGCTGCACAGTGTCCCAGAACTCAGGCCTCCTGACTAGGCCTCCCTAGGAATGACAACGTATGCACACACATGCACACACGACCCCCCATTTTCTTTTCTCTGCATTGCTGTCTTCCCTTTTTCCTCCCAACGTCTTCCTTTCCTTCCACCCTCAGTGTCCTCACCATCGTCTTGAAGAACTGATTGACCTTCTTCCGTGTGAGTGTCTTCTTGTCACCATCTGAGAGTTGGAGGAAGGTCTGGCTGAGGCGGGGGGATGTGTTGGCCTCGTCCAACCCAGGGATGCCTGCCACTGAGAGTGTCAGGGCTGGAAGGAGAGTAGAGCTGGGGCATGAGTGGGTGGGTGGAGGAGGGGCAGTGCCTTGGGGGAGGTAGACAGGGGGAGGGCTGGGAGACAGAGCCAGCATCCAGGGATTACACATTGTATGTGCCAAGCAGGACGCAGGAAGCCTATTTCCTGCCACGCCAGGGGGCGTTGAAGCTGTCCTCTTGCAGTGAAGCTTGCCCACCCTACAGACAAGGGTTCAGCCTCCTGGCTCCTGGTCAAAACCTTGCCCCAAAGCCCTGATATCCCCGGGAAACACAGAGCCTTCTGCTCCAAGGCAGGGGACAGTGTGAGCTTACTCTTCCTCCAGCTCCCAACACCAACACCCTGGATTTCTCTCCCCATTGCAGGAGACACTGGGAAGAGAGTCTCAGACCCACGTGTCACCTGGTGGAGGGGCCAGATGGCCTAGTGGTTACAGCCCCAGCCTGGAGTCACAGAGACATGAAAAATTAGTTACTCTCTGACTGCTGCTTTCGACACTGGCCAAATGGGAGAAAGAGCCCAGACCACCTGGGTGTCGTGAGACCTGCGGAGAAGATACCAGTGAAATGGCTTGAGCCAAATGTTGCAGGCGTGGGGTGGCAGGGCAGTGGGCAGGTGCCAGTGCCTGGTTCCAGGGAAGAGGGCCTGGGTCTGAACTCAGCCTCTGCCATTTGCTGGCTGGTGATAGGCAAGAGACTGATATTCTCGGTGCCCCAGTTTCCTCATCCATACAATGGGGTGGATGACATGAACTACTTCCTGGGTATGTGCAGTGGTGTAAATGAAATAATGAAGGAGTAGCAGTTGGCGCAGGGCCTGGCACCCCAAACATTCGGGAACCAGCAAGCGTCTTCACCATGATCGGCCTGCTGAGTTCCACAGGGCAGCACTGGCCCTGTCTTCTTCCCTTCTGACCTGGCCCTTACCACACAGAGCCAGGCACATAGCAGCAGATGCCAAGGACTTCTGCATGCCAGATGGAGTGCTCTCAGGCATGCCATGTCCCCTGTCATGTCCCTTGTTAGGGCCTCAGATTCTCTTCTGTGAGTTAGGACCATTGGCTGTGTTCTAACCTCCTCACTGGACAGTGCGTGACGAGGATGGCAGATAGGGAGCGTCTATGCACCCAACACTCCGCAGCTATAAGATGTGGTGGCCATTTTTGTAAAGCCAGAAAGAGTCTTCCGGGTCCATAAAGAAGCCACAGGTCTTAGGGACATACCAAGGGCAAACTTCTGGCCCCTGGGGAGGCCTGGCTAACTGAGAACAAGGGGCCACCTAGTGTGACAAATGGATACCCAGTGAATTCTGAGGGCCCAAGAGACAGCAGGCCTCTCCCTTGTCCCTGCTGGAGCTTGCTGGGATGGTGTCACCGCTAGGAAGTGGTGGGTGTGGGGAGAGATTAGAGGGTGGGGGGCTGTGAGCACAGCCTCTAACTCCAGGATGCCTGGCCCACTTTGTTGTGTAGACACAGTTCCCATCCACCCTCCACCCACAAGACTGGTGGTCTGCACTATCTCTAGTCCCTCATGCTGGTGGCAGCAGGGGGCATACCTGGGATGGTAGGCATGGACTGGCTGGCAAAGCTCATTTGAGAGAGGACAGACGCCTTGAGGGGGATGGCCGCATGCTCCGAGAGGTTGGTGTCACTCATGAACTCGTGCTTCCTGGAAAGCTGGAGGAATACACCACACACACACACACACACACACACACACACACAAATACACACACACACACAAATACACACACACACAAATACACACACACACACACAAAAAAAAAAGAGAGAGAGAGGCTTAGCATGAGGCAGATCTGGGCCCTGAAAGATCAGGGATGAGGGTGTGGCATGGTTTCTATGAAGCTGGCTCCTAGTTCATTTATTCTATTTTATACCATTCCATGCCAGTCTGCCATGTATGGTTTCACAAGTTGCACACTACACAACTACGGGGTGGAGGGGGTGGCATTCATTTAGACTATCATGTGAATGGTGTCCCCTAGAATTGAGACACACAGAGGACATTTCCATTCTTATCCATCCAGGCAAGAGTAGCCTGTGAGGCCCACTGGGAAGTTTCTGGAGGGCCCTTTCTTCACCAAGGTATCTTGGTTGGCCCCTTGCTCTTTCATCTGGCACCCCTCCCTTGCCAGGGCAGTTAATCCGTCTACCCCTCCCAGGCTCCCAGAATGCTTTTGACAAACCTCTTTTCCAGCGGGAAACTAAGAAGGCTGTCTGACACCAAGTCTCATTTTTAAAAAGTTATTAGTTTACGAGACCAAAACTCTCAAAGCCAGGACAGTGAGATTTCATCTCTGCATCCCCAACTGGACTCCTGGCTCACAGGAGGGGCTTGCAGGGGTCTGAGATGTCAGTGGTTAGAACAGACCTAGGGCTGGGGGCTATAGAAACACCTAGCCCAATACCAAGTGGGCTGCGGTCCCCTTTGGTGGGAGAACAGGTGGCTTCTCCCCCGCCTGGAAAAGCCCTGTGTGATGGTGGAAAGGATACACACAGGCTCTGAAGTGCAAAGGTCAGGGTTTGACTCCCAGCTCTGTCATGTCCCAGCCACCCCAGCTGCCTGGGCAGTAAGCACTTCACCTCTCAGCTCCTAGGGTGCCGCCTCTGCAATACCCACAGCACCGCAGAAGCGGGCCTCGGGGATCCCGTATCTGGAAGCCCTGGGTTTTGTGCCCAGCATGTAGTGCAGATTTGCTGACAGCACTGGAGAGGCAACCTGCCTCAGCCGCTCACCCGCTTCAGGTCCGACTCAGCAGCCGCTTTCTCGTCCGCAAATACTACGCTGCTTCTCTTCGTCCTCTTCTTGGACCTCCGCAGCTTGACCTCAGGCAGGGTGCTCCCCGGGGAGATCGGCTCCTCCTGCTCCACTCTCGGAGTCTTGGGTGGTGCTAATTCCAGGTCAAAGCTGAAAGGCCAGAGGGGCAGCAATAGAAACTGCAGTTAGAGCTTCAGTGGAACTGCCTTGCAAGGACCCAGGAAGCTGAAGGGGACCTTCGGGCTACCTGAGCTGTCACTACAGGATCTAGAGTAGATCAGCAAATCTGGCAGAGGATTTGGGGAGCAACTTGCTCAACCCACAAACACTTAAATGTAACGAGTAAAGTTCACTTTATTTTATTCATGGTAAAATGAAATTGAAAGAAGTGAGCCATAGCAAAGAAACTGGTGGTGAGGAGAGAAGACTGGTTGAAAGCATGAATGCGGATTCAAATCCAGGCCCGGTCAGTTATTAGCTGAATGAATAACTTTGGGTAAATCACTCAACCCCTTCCAACCATCATTTCCTTTTCAGTAGACGGGGGTCTTTGCAGAGACCTTGCAGAGTGGCTATGAGATGAGGTTGGAGGAACCACTGGCACATTTTTGGTATATGGTAAGTGCTGGGTAGCTCATAGTGTCTATGATTAGAACAGATGAGTTGGTCAGGGTGAATGGTGGCCCCTAGAATTGTGAAACACAGAAGACGTTTCCATCCTTTTCCCTCTGGGCAAGAGTAGCCTCTGAGGTCTGCTGGGAAGTTTCTGGAGGGTCCAGCAATGATGACCAGAGGGCTCCAGGAAGGCGGAAGGGGGCAAAGGAGGGAAGACCCCCGACAGAGGGGTGGGTAGGTGGTGCAGGAGGAGGAGCTCTTCAACGGGGACATCCCATTGTGATTGGGAGGAGCTTCCTTGAAAGGGAACAGATTCCAGTGAGAGGTGACAATATTCTAGAAAGATGCAGGCTTGGTGAGGAGCTCTGGCTGGCTGACAGAGATCACTGGACTAGAAGTCTGGGGACTGCAGGTGAGTCCTGCTGGGCCTCAGGAAAGCTGCCTTGCCTCTCTGAGCCTCCGATAATCCCCTACAAATGATACTAACCATGAGCCTCCTAGGGTAGTTGTGAGGCTCCAGATGGGAAAAGGCTTTTAAACTGAAAGGAGGAAGGGGAAGGTAGAAGGGATGTTGCTGGTGAAGAGAGAGAAGGAGAAGGGATTGAGCCAGGGAGGCAGGGGTGCAGGGGGCTCCCTGGGGTGCAGGGACTGACCTCTCTGAGGTGGCCTTGCTGGGGGTGCTGCAGTCAGAATTCATGGAAGTCAGAGAGATGATGGACATCTGTCTGTACGAGCGCAGCATAGACCTGGGGCGGCCCACTCTCCTGTCGTCGAAGTCAGGCTGTAGTGGGAGAACAGGGTGGTTAGCAGCTGTAGCCTGGGGAAGGTGGCCCCCACCTTCCTGTCACCTTCTCCCTCCACCTGGGCAGGGCAGCGTTGTGGGGCTGAGTGGAGCATCAACACAAAAGTTCCTGGCTGGCTGAGGCTAGGGGTTCTTGTAGAATAAAGAATGTGGCTGACCTTTACTCCTGGTTCCTGGAGGAAAATATCTAAATCTTTGGCATTTCCTATGTGATAGGAGTATCTTTGTTATTATTCATGGTGGCCCTCTTGACCATACTTGATTTTATGCTAATAAGATGGCTCCCGATGGCCAGAAAGACCAGCTCAATGATTATAGGGCTGGGGCTTTGAGCCATGTAATACCAGCTCAACCTCCAGGGCGTGGACAGGCCCAGAGACTGATTTCCATCACGTGGTCAATGGTTCAATCTATCATGACTGCATAATGAAACTCCAATAAAAACTCTGGACATTAGGCTCCAGTGAACTTCTCTGGCTGGTAATCATACATCAGTGTGCCAGAAGGGGACGCATCTGGAACACATGGAAACTTCATGTTTGGGACCTTCCCGGACCTCACTCTGTGTCTCTTTATCTGGCTGGTCTTGATTTATATCATAAACTGAAGTTGTAAGTATCATGCTTTCCTGAGTTCTGTGAATTATTCTAGTGAATTATGAAACCCGATGGGGTAGTGGGAATCCCCCAATTTGTAACCAGTTAGGCAGAAGGGTGGGTGGCCTGGGTCCCTGAAGCTTATGGTTGGTGTTTGAAGTGGGAAGTGTCTAAGACTGTGCTTCTAACCTGTGAAATGTGATCTAACTCCAGGGAGTCAGCATCAGAATTGCATTGCAGGGACTTCATGTAGGGAGTATTGAAAGTGACAACCTGTCTCATGGAAAAACATCTTTGAATCAGAGACCTGAGTGTGCCTCTAGGCTCTTTCAGTAACTCACTGTTCTTCTCCGGGTCTCAGGTTTACCATCTGTAAAATGGGAAGGCTGGACCAGATGGTTTTAAAGGAATTGCATGGCCTTGACATTTTATAACACCAGTTAATAAGGAAGAGGATGAAGAAGCACCCTGTAAGCACCAGGCTCATGACCTCTTTAGGCCAAGGAGCTCAGAGGCCAAAACTACTGGTCTTGAACTAACACAGCCAGATGCAAATTCTGCCGCACACTCATTTGCCACATAGCCTCTGGCAAGTTACCTGACCTTCTGAACCTCAGAAGAAATACAAGTGGTTAAAAATCATTCCTGCCTCTCAGGCTTGTGGTGAGGATTAAATGACCTAGTAGATGTCAAGTGCTTGAATCAGGCCAGGCATATAGTAGATGCTGCATCAATGTAGCTTTCATTATTATTACACAGTCCCTTGAGTAGTTGGTATCTGCACAATCCAGTTGTAACTGGAGTTTGTCTGGGGGTTATTTTTGCTGGACCAAGTTTCCAGCAGGGTTCCCCTGGATGGGATAAAGCAATGCTGGCCATCACCATCTTCTTTGGAAGCAGCTTCCTTTGCTAGGTCCCTTCCAACTTCAGCCTCCAGCATCCTTCCCTGCCCCACCCTGCCCAATCCCACCCCTCCAAGCCATAGGAACCACCCATACCATCTCTCGGACACCGTACTCCTTCTCCACCTTCATTTTCAGGTTCTTGAAACATTCCTCCATCCGGTCATGGAAGGGTCGCAGGTTATCCGACACCCTTTTCTCATGGATCTTAATCCCAGCTCCCAAGAAGGGGATCTGGAGAGAAAGTGGTAAAGAATGAGCCAGAGGCTGGCTGGTGGGCCTCAGCCTGGCACCCAGCCCATCACGGCAGCTACAGTCAAGTCTGCCTGCGAAGAATTCGTCAAGGGCTTCAGGGTCCTCAGAAACCTGCACACAGGGTCCCCAGCTTTCCCCCTGGGGAAAGTTGCAAACAAGTGGTTTGCTCTGGAAAGGGGAGAAAGACCCTCAGCTTCCCTTGCCTCATAGGAGGGTTGGACTCTCCCGTTCCCCATGAGAAGCCACATGCTTGGGAAAATGGCCCCCTTAAAGAATCTACCTGGGGGCAAAGTGTGGGGATCAGAGCAGGGGAATCTCTGTTGCATTGATTTAAAATCTTGCATAAGATGTTCTTGGCAATACTAAAGTGAAAGGATGAATGTCAGAAGCTGGGAGATAGAGGAAGGCAAGAGCTGAGAGAAAACAGAGGAGGGGGCATAGCCTCATCTTACCACATGGAGCCAATTGCACTTTATACAGGTGCTGAAGAAGGATATAAATGTGCTAATATCATAAAGTGAACCCACCAGTTGGGAGCTTTGAAAAGTGATGTAAAAGCCTTAGGAAGATGAGGGAAGAGGAGAGGATTGATGTGAGGGAGTTGGAGTCTTATTTGTCCCTGTAGGAGGTCAGTGGACACTGTCTAAGTGGCAGCTATGGTAAGGGAGAGTAGCAGAGCCATGGTGGGCACTGTTAGAAAGAGAAGCTGAGAACTTCAGTTGTGTGGTCTCAGGGAAACATTACCAGGGGAGCAAAGGGGTAGACTATGAGTTATTTGGGGAAAAATTGCTTTCATGATGGTGACATAAAGATATTTCTGCTTACTTCTATTAGAGGTCCCCCAGAAATGACAAGGTGAAAGAGAAACTGAAATCTTCAGTGAAACTTGAAGACATTCATAAACTTGCCCCACAATGTGTGCAGGTGCCAGGAGATGGGAGGACATAACTGACCTTCCAGAGCAGAGGAGGGAGGTGGTGATAGAAGAAGCCAATCTGCCTCCATGAAGCCAGGAGGGCCTCAGGGATTGGAGGCACCAGGCACCACAGAGAAGGTGGGTGAGCTGAGGGGCCAAACACAGAGGAATGTGTTGAAGTTCTTTATCAGGAGCAGTTAGATTTTCTGACTGCCTCACCCTGCAGCCAAGTGTTCTGTTTTCCCATTTTCTCAAGAAGGAGGAGCTTATCATCTAGAACAATTAGAACAAGGAGCTCTGGGCTTAGGGGCATCAGGCACAACAGAAGGCAGAATGAGGAGCCAGACTGCAAATAAGGAGTTGAAGAGAAAGTCTGCATTTGGATCGTGAGACCTCCACTTCCCAATTCCCAAATGGCCAGCAGTGTAGCAGCTGGGACTCTCTTTCTATAGAACAGCTTGGAGGGTCTGACTCTGGAGAATGTGAACAGTCCCATGTAGAGAGAGGCATCTGTGGGTCATTCCATTAGCACACAGCAATGCTACCCAGTTGCCAAGGCCCTCTCTTGTGTACACAGACTTTCTTTAGCCTCACTCTTAACTAGGAAAAGAACGCCAAGCATCACCAGACATTGGAGGAAAGTCTCCAATATGAAAGACAGAGACCAGACCGACAGACAGGGAAGAAACAAATAAGGAAGAAAATAAGGAAAGAATAAAGGAAGAAAAAACAGAATGAATTTGGAAGAAATAGAATAAAGAGAGCCTACGAAAATATGTTTTTCTAAAAAATTTAACTAATATATAGGAACAGAAAAGATCCTCCATTCATGAAAAAGACAAAGATTTTATATAAAAATGAATACTAATGGAAAAACTACATATAAAAAGTAGTGAGATAAAGTTGTAAATGGAGATACATTTATGGCTTTAGTTTTACATATTAGAAAAGACAGAAAATAAATTAGCTAAGCATCCATCTCAAGATATTAGTAAAAGAACAGTGAACTAAATTCAAAGGGAGAAAATGAATGAAAATAATAAAGGTAAGAGTAGACATGAATAAAAATAGAAAGCAAATTTACAACAGAGAGGATCAACAGAGCCAAAATTTGTTTCTTTGAAAAGATACAACATTAATAAAATCCTGAGAAGACTAATCAAGAAAATACAAGGTACTAACAACCAATATTAGGATTGAAAAACATAACTATAAGAAGTACAAACGTTATAAAAGATCATAAGACGAGTGTATTATGAAAAGTTAACAAACAGAAAATAGCATTTAAAAACAATACCATTTACAATAGAATTTAAAATATCAAATACCTAAGAGCAGATCTAATAAGATATATGAAAGAAAAAATATGTGAAAACCACAAAATTTTGCTGAGAAAAATTAAAGAACTATATAAATGGAGAGATATTCCATGTTCATGGATGAGAAGATAGCCATTCTCTCCAATTTAATCTAATATTTAACGTACACTTAATCCAAATCTCAATGTGTTTTAGAGAAGTACGTAAACATTGGCAAGGTTATTTTAAAATTTACAGAGAGATACAAAGGACTTAGAAGAGGCAAGACACACTTGATGAAAAGCAACAATTGGGGTGCACTTACTATTAGAGTTCAAGACTCAAGATGGTATGGTACTGCTATAAGCATGGACATAGACCAATGGATCAGAATAGAAAGTCCAGAATAGACAAATACATATATGGTCAATTTTGGGGGTCAAAAGTGGGGGAAAATAGTCTTTTCAATACATGGTGCTGAAGAGATTGGAAATCTGTGTAAGAAAATAATCTGCCTCTTACTTTACATCAGTCAAAATGGATCATACACCTAAATGTATAAGATTAAACAATAAAAACTCATAATGAAACATAGAAGAATATCTTCATGATCTTGGGGTAGTTGCGGTTTCTTAAAGTGGACACAAAAGCACTAATCATTTAAAAATATGATAAATTAAACCTGACCAAAATTACAACTGCTGTTCATCAAAATACATCATTAAGAAAGCAAACAGACAAGCCAGACTAAGAGAAGATATTTGCAATACATACATTTGACAGAAGACGCATATCTAGAATATATGTAAACTCCTATAAATCAATAATAAAAAGACAACTCAATTAACAACATAAGTAAAAGATTTGAAAAAGTATTTCACAAAAGGGCAATCCAATTAGCAGTAAGCATATGAAAAGGTGCTCAACATCATTGCTCATGAAGGAAATGCAAATTAAAACTAAACTGAGATATCATTACACATCCACCAGAAGGACTAGAATTTAAAAAGACTCCCAGTATCAAGTGTCAGGGAGAATGTGAATCAACTGACTTAGAAGTTGTGTGGGAGTGAAAATTGATTTAGCCACTTTGAAAAACTGCTTCTTGTGTCCAGTAAGGTTAAATGTGCATGGCCCAGCAATTCCACTACTACACGTATACTGAAGGAATTGAGTGCTTAGGTCCACCAAAAGGCATCAACATGAATGTTCATAGCAACTTTATTCATAATCAAACACCCGAAAAACACCAAATGTCCAACAGGATAAATAAATTGACATATTATTGGTAATTTGGATACACATACAATAGATGACACTTAGAAACAAAAAAAGTCAAACCTCTAGTATGTGCAGCAACCCAGAAGAATCTCAAAGGCATTATGTTGAGCAAAAGAAGCTACAGATACAGTAGTACATACTGTACTGTATAATACAATTTATAAGAGGTTCAGGAACAGGTAAAATAACCTAACCTATAGTGATAGAAAATTGGCAGTACCTACTAAAGCTGAATATCCTTATATGCTATGACAAAACAAGTCAATGCATAGGTATATACCCAACAAAAATTGTGCATATGTGTACCAAAAAGACACACACAAGGAAGTTCAGAATAGCATTACTTGTAATAGCCCCAAACTGAAATAAACCCAATTCTCTATTAGTAGAAAAATAAAGAAATACATTTTGGTATAGTTACATAAGCCAGCTGTATGGACCACTACATAGCAATGAAAATGAATGTGAATCATAACTCTGTACAACAAAATGAATGACTTTCACAAACATAACATTGGGCAAAATAAGTTAGATACGAAAGACTGTATATTATGTGATTCTGTTTACATGTAGGTCAAAATTAAGCAAATCAAAACTACAGTGTTTAAGAATGAGTGTTTGGGTGGTAAAGTACTTTTTTTAAAGCAAGGAAATGATTACTATAAAAGCAGAACAGTGCTCACTCTTAGGGAAGGAGGCATAAGAATAGGGTTAGGGGAGCTAGCAGAATTCTATTTCATCTGGGTGGTGGTCAAATGGATGTACGTTTTTGATAAATAAGTGGGTTATATATTTTTATGTGCACTTTTCTGTACATAATATTTCACAACAAAAGCTTTAAAAGAGCATACTATAGACATCTTTTTATTCCAAAAAATAGAGAGAAAGTCTTCACAAAGAAATTAACAAGCTATCGATCCTGAAATCTGCAAAACGTTGAACACCAAATGTACTTTGAAGGCTTCAGCATTTGTTCGGTTGCTAGAGGTACAAATACATTCACTCCCCTTGCAATCTAGCCTTCTTGTGTTTTAAGTAAATTCAAAGTGTATTTGACTTTGCAAAACCAAGATCCAATTTAGAATTAAGCTCCAAGTGAGCAGGGAGCAGGCCCAATTTCGTCCATCACTATCTCTGTTGCCTAGGACTATGCCTAGGACACAACAGAGGCTCAATAAATGTAAGTTGCAAGAACAAATGGAATGACACAGGTAGGGAAGAGCTAATCTGCTGCGTGTGATAATGTTAAAAGACTGCCTTTGCTATGAGCAGGGCTGCATCTTTTGCATGCAGGTGTCCATAGTTAGGGTGCCTGGGGTCATAGTTAGGGTGCCTGGGTTCTGGGTGGGAGGGATATGGCTCAGGTCAACCTCGTTTGGGGGTTAGGTGGGCCTCTGTATAGGTGGTCCCAGGATCAGCGGGTGGTGCTAAGGAGAAGGCAGCCACTAGGGGGCGGTGTCTGAAGGCGCCTAGCTAATGGCTCTCAGAAGCTGTCACATTTAACAGAGTACATGCGTTCAAAGTCTTCCAGCTTTGTTGGTAATGTCCCTCTAGTAAGCTCCAAGACAGTAGTAGAATTTTCTTAGAAGGTACAGCTTGATATTTGCTGTGCTGTGAAGCTGAAGTTCATTTGGGTACAGCAAACACAGCATGGAGAAGCTGTTTCCAGATGAGAAGAGGTCCCCAGTGGAGAGGACCAGGGCAATGGTATGGATTCAGAGTGACATCCAATAGCTAAGCAAATCTGTGTGACATGTTAGCCTTCCCTGAGGCCTCCCAGCAATATCTGAGGATGGGAATGAATCAAAGCCTGGCCTTCCTGCTTCCCAAGTTGGGGGTGCTAAGGGAGAACATCATTATTTGAATAATAAAGGGCATGATGACCGCAGAAGGCTGGGGACCTTGGGGATATTTGGGCTTCACAGGTGGCACAAGGTAAAAAGAAAGAGAAAATTCCAGACAGACACACAACATGCATTCGGGAAAAGCGCGTCTGTGCAGTGCTTGGTGTTTCATTTTTAAAGCCCCACTTTGCATAAATTGGCAGAGGCAGAGAAGGACCTGAATTAGGAATTCTTATTTTAAGAAAAGAGGCTGCACCCAATGCTTCTCATTCCCTGATTTCCCTAGAGTAACAAAAACTCCCAACCACAAAAGCTTGCTTTTCTTCACACAGTGACTGGCAAGAAGAAAGCGAGGGAGGGCAGGCAGCTGCAAGCTGCTCCACCTGCCCCTGCACCCACTGCTCACCTCCTGCCAGCTCCTGCCCTCTGGAGATCACCCCTGTGTTCTGCTGGGTGGTTTTCTGAGAGCCCAGAGTGGGCAAATGTCTGAGGAGGGGGCTGCTGTGGGCCTGGAGGGGAAGCCTAGCCTTGGGTAAGCCTCTATGAGAGGGATCTAGCCGACTGTTGCTTCTGCAGGGAGAGGGAGAACAAGAGAGAAGAGGAAGAGAAGCCAAGACAGGAGTAAGATGTGCAGGGGTGGGGGGCAAAAGACAGAGAGGCAAGGAATAGAAGTGCAGGCTTCTAAGAAAGAGAGGGAAAGACAGAGACAGGTGCACGGAGAGAAGGAGAGAAAGGAGGAAAGACAGAGTCCACAGGAAGAAGAGGGATGCAAGCAGAGAATGGAAGGAGAGGCAGGTAAGTGGCCAGCCCGAGACAGCAGGGTGGTGCCTTCTAAGCTCATGGGCTGAGCAGCAGCTTGTGCAGGATGTAGACCCTTTGACTCACAACCAACCACACAAAGGCCTCACTTATTTTCAAAATCTGATATCCATCTGAGCATTATTGCAACAAACTGGGTCAGCTCTAAAAGGAGGAGAAGTGGGAGTAGGGGCTCAAGTCTTCTATTATCAGATTGGCCTGTGCTGGGTGTCGGGGGAAGGTGCTGGTTTGGAATGTGGGGGCCTGGTGTTCATTTTCATCCCGCTGTGAAAAGCCATCCCCTGAATTCAACATCAAATAAGATAATCTTAGCACCATCCAGCATAGCATTGCTGCCTTGCACCATGCAACACCCAAGAGTGCAGTGCCCCAAATCTCTGTTCCAGGATGAACCTGCTCAGGTGTGATACAGAGTTGGAAGAGGGGCTGAAAAGCAAGGGACAGGAGGCCATGTGAATTTAGGCTGCCTCAGCCAGAGCTTAGCTTGGGGCAAGTGAACCATGGTTGGGGGAAAGGAAGAAGGGCAGGATGCTCCCCCTGCCAGCTCTGCTTTACCTGCCATGCAATCAGGTCCTTGAGGTGGGTCAGCTTGTCCTGGTCCTCAGGGTGGTCCCTGACGTACTCCTCAGTGAAGAAGGCCTGGGGAGGACAGATAGGAGGTCAGGGTTTTCTGTTCATTTGGCATTTCACAGCCAATCTCTTTGCCACTGGGAGAAGATTCAATTTGAGAGGGGCAAGGATGAGGTCACAGGCATGTGGATGGAACACAAGTGAGAGGTCTGGAGAGACCGACAATGTTTTATCTGCTTTGAGGTTCAAATCAGTACCCAGTGGAAATGGGCTGCAAACTCTGGGGAAGTCGTTCTCAAAGTCAGGTTCCTGAGCCAGTAGCAGCAGCAGTACTTTGGAACTTGTTAGAGATGCAAATTCTCTAGTCCCAGCCCAGACAGCCTGGATCAGAAACTCTGGGGGTGGGGTGAGGACCTGTGTGTCAGGAAGCACTGTAGGAGATTCTGATGCTCCTTTCAAGTTTGAGAACATTGCTCTGTGGAAAATAATTCAGTAAGGAATCTCATTGGGTGGGTGTTCCAGCTCACCTCATGGCATCCCTCTTTGCAAGTGACCCTGGCAGCCCCTTTCTGGGGCTCATGTCCTTAGTGTGTGCGCATGTATAAACAGACATATCCTATCACTGCTCAAGGTTGCACAAAGGGTTACCAATGATGACTGCATGGGTATCGGAGGGTAGCTGGAAGGATTGATTAGGTGACTGGAATTATTGTCCCTGAATTACACTACTGTGTGGTATTCTTAGTTTTACATCAATTGATAACATAGGAAAGATAATAGGAAATTCATCAACAGATTTGTTAGAATGAGGAGTTCATTTTTCCTTCAGTGTCTGCTAGGTGAAAAGCAAGTAAGAACTTTCTATTCTATTTCAATGCCAAGAAAAGCTATGTCTCCTTACTGAGAAATGGGTATTTTCCTTCCAGTGGATAATGTGACTCATATAAGTGATGCTATCTCCCTTTTTGCCATGAACACCGGGAAGCTCAAAAATAAAATCTGTGGTTCAAACATGTGGGGCTTTCTGGAGGGAACTTATGACTTTGATATCTAGATTATAGCTCCCCTCTTGGAGTTGATCTTTTAGTTTGTATGTCTTTTCACAGATTCTGAGTTTCATTTCTTTTCATTTGTACACATCATTTCACATCCTTTGTGGAAGAGGTGGGTTTATACAACTGGCATGTACTTTTATGGTCTGGCTCACACTCATCCCAGAGCCTTTCCTTAATAGAGCCACCTGAATCTGCCCAGTGAGATAAGGGGCTCTTATGACCCCTGCCCCTTCCTGCCCCTTCCTGCCCCAGCACAAGGTGTGGAAAGGAGGGTGGGAGGGAGACAGGAGCTCGCTAAGACATGAGGCTGTAGAAACACGAGGGCCAACCAAGCTGAGGGTCCCTTTGGGGACAAGGACAGCCAAAGTAGGATAAGTGACATGTAGCTGCATCTGCCCCCTGCTCTGTTCACTGAGCTCCCGTGGACTTGGAGCACAGAAATCCTCACCTTCTCATACTTGGCGAAGCCTCCCATGACAGCAGGGTCCACAATCCCATTCAGGAGCATGGAGAGTGGGTTGATGGGGAGAGTCTCATCACTCTGATACTGGTTTATCATCATCAGGATCTTCTCATTGGCCGTGGACATGGTTTCTATGGCATTCTCCAGAGGACTAATTGTGGTCTGTTGAAAATGAGATCACCAGGAAGAAAAGGCCTTAGTTAAGTCACTTTAAAAACAGGTATTACTGGTATTGATTTCACTTGGGGTGGGAATTCAACTAAGGCAATGCTCCCTAAGGGGCTATAACAGAATCTTGTAATTACTGAGCTCTGGAGGCTGTCTGCTCTCTGGGGAGAGACAGGCTAGCTTTCTGCTTAGTGACAAAGGGATTTCTTTGGGGAGGCAGAAGCAGGAAATATCAGGTACTTGCTGAGGCTTCAGATGCTGAGTGTGCCCCAGAGAAGGTCTTCTCTTCTTGTTATCTGGGTGAAACACAAGCCAATTCAACCCTTTCAGTATTGGCTGGGCAGACACTATGTGTGAGTTACTGGCTAGAGAGATTAGAGCAGCTTGCGATGTGGGCACCCAGCCTGGCACATAGTAGGTCCTAAGACTGGTTGTTAGATGGGTCACTGTTCCAAGGTAGATTCACTTTAGTTGGGAAAATTAAGCTGAACACCTCTCCAACACCTCTTGGAAGGCAGAATAAACAGAGTGCCATCCAAAGCTAACTGGCAAAAAGTGCAGTTTGCAAGAGCATGAGATCTGGAGTAGAAACCTAAAGTAGAGGTCGGCAAACATTTTCTGTAAAAGGGCCAGATAGTAAATATTTTAGGATTTGCAGGCCAGATGGTGTCTGCTGCAACTACTCAACTCTGTTATTGTAGGGCAAAAGCACCTACAGGCAGTATGTAAATGAATGAGAATGCTGTGCCAATAAAACTGCAGAAATAGGTGACGGGTGGAATTTGGTCCATGGCCCATAGTTTGCTGACCCATGAACTAAACTGAAACAAACTAAATAAAAATCTTAAATTTGTTAAGACTTGTTTTGTGGTCTAACACATGATCTATACTGAAGAGTGTTCCATGTGCACCTCAGAAAAATGTGTATGCTGTTGCTGTGGGGCAGATTGTTCTATATATGTCTGTTAGGTCCACTGCGCTCTAAAATGTAGTTTCAGTTCAATGTTTTCTTATTGTTTTTCTGGCTAAATGGTCAGTCCAATGTTGAAAAGTTGAAAAGGATATTGAAATACCCTACCATCATTATGTCTCCCTCCAGATCTCCTAATGTCTACTTTATATATTCCAGTGCTCCAACATTGGGTGTATATGTGTTTACAATTTTTATATCCTCTTGATGAACTGACCCCTTTGTCACTATAAAATGACCGTGTCTTTTTTTTTTTTTTTTTACAGTTTTTCACTTAAAGTATTTTGTCTGAAATAAATATAGCTGCCCCTACACTCTTTTTAAAAGTTTTCATTTGCATGGAATATATTTTTCCATCCCTTCACTCTCAGTCTATGAGTGTCTTTAAAGGTGAGGTAAGTCTCTTGTAGGCAACAAATCAGATAGTTTGGCTCTGTATCCCCACCCAAATCTCATCTTGTAGCTCCTGTAATTCTCACATGTTGTGGGAGGGACCTAGTGGGAGATGATTGATTCATGGGGGCGGGTCTTTCCCAGGCTGTTCTTGTGATAGTGAATGGGTCTCACGAGATCTCATGGTTTTAAAAAAAAAAGGGAGTTTCCCTGCACAAGCTCTCTCTTTGCCTGCTGCCATCCACAAAAGATGGGACGTGCTCCTCCCTGCCTCCCTCCATGGCTGTGAGGCCTCCCCAGCCCTGTAGAACTGTAAGTCCAATAGACGTCTTTCTTTTGTAAGTTGCCTAGTCTCAGGTGTGCCTTCAACAGCAATGTGAAAATGGACTAATATACAATACCATTAGGTTTTGTTGTTGTTGTTGTTCACTCTATGCCTTTCGATTATTGAATTTAATCCATTTACATTCAGTCATTATTGATAGGTAAGGACTTACTAATGCCATTCTGTTCATTGTTTTCCAGTTGTTTTATAGATTCTTTGTTCTTTTTTTCCTTTATTACATTCTTCCTTTGTGATTTGATGGCTTTCTGTAGTGATATGCTGTGGGTCTTTTATGTTTTGTACAATCTATTATAGGCTTTTGCTTTGTAGTTACCCTGAGGCTTACATAAAACATACATATAACTGGCTATTTAAAGCTGATTAACAACTTAATTTTGATCATACACACAAACTTCAATTTTACTCCCTCTCCTCCCATGTTTTATATTTCAGATGTCACAATTTACATGAAAAATAATTTGTATCTTTAACAAACTATTAGAGATTTAGTTGTCCTTTTATATATTTTTTGCCTTTAAATCTTTATACTAGATAATCGATTTGCCCACCATCATTAAAGTATTAGCATGCTTTGGATTTGGCAATGTACATATTTTTTAGCAGCAAGTTTTATATTTTCATGTTTTCACATTACTAACTAGTATCCTCTTCCTTCAACTTGAAGAACTACCTTTAGTATTTCTTGTAAGGCAGGTCTAATGATGCTTAACTCAGCTTTTGTTTGTCTGAGAAAGACTTTTGGGTCTCTTTGGATTTATCTTATGTGTTGTCCTTTGGACTTTCTGGATCTAGATTTCTAGTTTCTTTCCTAGATTTGGGAAGTTTTTGTCATTTCTTTGGATATGTTCTCTGTTAGTTTCTCCCTCTCTCTTATTTTAGTACCTCAATAATGTATATGTTGTTACACTTGATGGTGTCCCATAATTCTCTTATACCAGCCTTGTTCTTTTTCATTCTCTTTTCTTTTTGCTCCTCAGGTTATATGATTTCCAGTGATTTGTCTTCAAGTTCACTAATCCTTTCTTCTGCTTGATCTAGTCTGCTATTGAACCATTCTATGGCATTTTTCAGTTCAGTTATAATATTTCTAAGCTCTATGATTTCTGTTTGGTACACTTTATGCTTTTTCTTTGTTATAATTCTCGGTTTGTTCTTGCATTGCTCTCCCATCCTTGGTGAGAATCTTCATGAGCATTATTTGGATTCCCTGCTGAGTAAATCACATGTCTGGACTCCACACATTTCAGTTTCTGGAGATTTATCTTGTTCCTTTACTTGGAATATATTGCCCTGTTTCTTCATTTTCCTTTGGTTTCTGTGTTAGTTTCTCTGCATTAGATAAGACAGTTCTCTCTCCCAGTCTTGTCAGACTGGCCTTATGTAGAAGAAGGATCTGACCAATCCATCCAATCTGAAATGTTAGGGTTCCTCTCAAATCTCTGTTTGCCCAGACTGCTGTCTCTGTTTTTGGTAGACCCCTATTGCTTAGAATGTGTCACTTCCTGTCAGTACCCTGAGACAGATAAGGCAGGGGCTAGACTCTCTAGATGTAGCTGAAAAGGTTGGAGTATTAAATGTGTGTTCCAGTTCCTTCCATCTTCATTGTGAAGCTGAGCATGGGTGATTAGCTCTCACTCTCTCTGCACTAAGCTGGGGAGAGAATCTGTGGCAAGTGCCTATACTCAGGTTCAGGCTGCACCCTCTGATTCTGGGGATATAGTTGTTGAAATTGGACCCATTGTATATACACCTCTTTTTGTGTGGTCTAGGGCCACTCAGGAAGACAAAATCCCATTGACTCCCAGAGCTACATCATTAAGAGGACAGTCCCTTGGGTGGGAGCTCTAGTGTGGCACTTGGTATATGGCCAAACTCCTTGCAGGAAGAATGGATTGACCTGGATTTATCACTGGGTTGAGACAGAGGAAAGGCTTGTAAAGTGCCAACCTCTGGCTCTGGCTATTGGAGAGCTATTGTTTGTTTGCCCTATTAGCTTCCTGATGCAAGATTGTTAGATGCCAGGCCATCAAGCAGCCACTGGAAGTGTGTGCCCCTTCCAGAAAGAAAATGGGAGCTGTTCATTTCTGCCCATTCTCTGCACTGCTCTGCACTTTCTCTGCACTTCCAGGATGTAACCCCTGGAAGTGTCTGTGCACCCATTTAAAACCATCTCTTTGTTCTGTGATCTAGGGAGACTTGCATACACCTGCTCCTTTCTGTTCCCAGAGCTAAGAGGTTTAGATGGAATCCTTTTAGAGATAGCTCTAAAAGTTGGGACACTCAATGCATAGCATAAACCTCATCTAGGGAGGAATAGGGGGTTGCAATTTTTTAAGCCCTTTCTTTGCACCACTCTCAGGGAATGAAGCCCTGGAAGTGCTTTCATGCCTGTATAAAACTGCTGCTTTTTTTTTTCTCCTGTGGTCTTTGGAAACAGGCATATGCCAGTCCCCTCTGCTCCCAGAGCTAGGGTGTTTAGGATACAGCCCTTGGGTGGAAGTTGTAAAAGTTGGGAAACTCGATGTGTGGACAAACTCCTTCCAGGAAGGATTTATAAACCTGTCGTTATTGCTGGGGTGAGCCAGGAGGGAAGGCTTGAGAAGTGACAGCCTGCTTCTCAGGCTGCCAGTGGGTTAATATGTGTTTGCCCCTTAACTCCTCAGTGGAAGTTATGTAGAAGCCAGGCTGCCACGTAGCCACTGGAAGAGTGTGTCATACATGCCTTCTGGGGAGAAGCAGGGGGTTCCATTTATAAAAGACCCTTTACTATACTCTCCTCAGGGGATGGAATGCCTGAAAGTTCATGTGCACCCATATAAAACCACTGATTTTTTTCCTGTGGTCTAAAGAGACTTGCATGTGTCTAACTCTGCACAGTCTCAGAGTTGGTAAGTTAAGAGCCAACCAATGAAGAAACTCCAAATTAGAATGGTATATGTGAGGTCCAAGCTCTCCTCTCCACAGGGATAGAAGATGAGTACTGGGAGTTTCTTTCTCCATTTTATGGCACAGTGTCAGAGCAGGGTGCATGCCTGAGTGTGCCTCAGCTTTTCGTATCGATTCAATGTGGATGTTTACTCAGTGCCTGGTAGGTAGAAGTCCCTCACTTCATCTCTGAGTTTCTCTCAGAGGGAATCGATCCATGAGTAGATGTTTATCTGGTGCATTTGGGGGTAGAGAGAGAGCCAGGAGCTTTCTAGTCTGCTATGTTGCTAATTGTCTTCTTGGTCATCTTTTTAAACCGTTTCTGTGAAATTACAGCCTCCTCACTCCGTTACCCTGTGTCTGGATGTTTTTGAAGATGACTGATCTCTGCAGTGAGATCAGAGATCAGATCTCTGCCCTGGGAAATGACTGACTGACTCTCTCTCTTTCTCTCTCTCTCATATACACACACACATAGATACACATACACATGCATGCCCACACACCCTACACCTGCACATGCACACACATATAATGTTAATTGAAGGAGAATGCTGTCCAACTGGGCTGCAGCCATAGTCCTCCAAAGTGAAACCTATGGTCTAGTATCTGTCAAGTACACAGACCAACTCTGTGGGGGCTCTGAGGAGCCAAGGTGTAGACTGAGTTGTAAGGAAAATCTATCACCACTGCTTGGATTGAGCCCAGCGCCACACCTGCATTTGAACAATAGCCTGCCATATCTGAAAGACTCAGGCTTTAAGACGAGTCATTAAAAATGGAAAGAGCTATTGATTGGCTTTCCTCCTTGCTTTTGAAACTATTTTTAGATTCCCAAAGTATTATCCTCATTATAGCCATTAGGAACAGAGAATGAGAATGAAAATAATTTTGGTTTCTCGCCTATGGGCATTTGTGTAAACTAAATATGTAACTTTCAGATCATTACAGGAGTTATACAGTTGGTGGGAGGCCTAGATTTCAGAAGCTAAACCTATGGTTTAGCTAATAACAGGAATAAAAGTAATGATCATGATAATGAGGATGACTTCACTGATCGACTGCCTCCCATGTGCCATCCCATGCTGGCCACATTACACCCATGCGCATTTCATTGCCCCAAGAATAAGTTAAATCACTTATCCCGGAGCCCCGGGGCAGAGCTGGAAAGAGAACTCAGGTATTTCTGATTGCAAAGGCGGGCTTCCTCCACTACATGTGAATCAAGCTTTGATACTACACTTGCCATCAATGGGCTGTTGGGACTTAGTCTAGCCCTCAAATCTCTGGTCTTTTCCCTAAGCTGAGCCTCAGTTTCTCTATCAACATAGTAACCCTTGCCAGGCTTGCTGTGAAGGGAAAATGAATTATTAGGGGAGGGTGCTTTACAAAAAAATGTAAAAGTGTGTGTGGATGGGTGAGGGAACATAAGATGAAAGTGATCTTGATCCCTGGCAATTAGGTGGCATTTCATTTATTTATTTGTTTGTTTGTTTATTTTTTAGATGGAATCTTGCTCTGTTGCCTGGGCTGGAGTGCAATGGCATGATATCGGCTCACTGCAACCTCCGTCTCCTGGGTTCAAGCGATTCTTCTGCCTCAGCCTCCTGAGTAGTTGGGATTACAGGCACATGCCACCATGCCCAGCTAATTTTTGTATTTTTAATAGAGACAGGGTTTCACCATGTTGGTCAGGCTCGTCTTGAACTCCTGACCTTGTGATCCACCCACCTGGGCCTCCCAAAGTTCTGGGATTGCAGGCATAAGCCACCACGCCCTGCCCAGCATTTCATATGTTTCAAAGCCATTTTACCAATATTGCCTTCTTAAGTCTAGCCAGGAATCCTATGAGCTGCACAGGATAGGTGCTCTCATGACCTCTGAGTTCTGCCACAATTGCTTTGGCAGTTCACGTCCCATTGCTGGGCCTCATTTTCTCATATACAAAATAATGCAGGTAGACAAGAACCAGGAAGAATCAGGACAAAAAACTTGGAGAACTACAAGCCAAACCAGGTGGCGGAGGTCTGTCACTTAGCTAGCACATTGATTCTAACCTTTAAAAATGTAATTCAACAGAGATGGAGGAGGGGGCTGTTGCTACTGCACTTTGCCACAGCCCTTACTAGGCTATGAAGGTATTCGAGTTTATAGCTTTTGGACTAAAGGACACCTAAGGTCCCTTTAAGCTCTAAAGTTCCATCATTTTGCAATTCCTATTTATAGATGATTAAAACTAAGAGCCAGAGATATACAATCCGTATCTAACATGTATAACTCATTAGTGACCAAGTTGAATTTGGATCTCTGACCCCTAGATAAGGGCTCCTTGTAAAAACTCCATTTCTCAGGGCCAAGAACAAGAAAAAAATAAAACCCCAATAAGCAGAACTTATACTTGAAGCTCATCAGAAAATGCCTCTCTATATAGACATTACTGTAATGATGACAATTTATGGAGGAAATAACTGAGAACAAGATAAAATTCATATAACACCAAAACAATCTTTGGAAATGAAGTCACTTACAAGACCATTAAACTTTTGTATCTGAGACACCCTGAAATTCCTGCTAACTCATCTGAGAGAGGCCATTAAAGATAAATTCACTCTGGCCAACTTTTTGAAGGTTTCCCCAATGCCTTCTATGAAAAGGCATCAGGATAAAAGAAACAAGCCAAAATCTTGACTATTTCTTTCCTAACTTCAAAATGCTGAGTTTATAAAATAAGGTAACCAGTTTAGACATTATGGGTGTCTGCATATTGATTGACTGATTAATTTATGTAAGTATTCTTTAGTTAGCATCAGCTGTGGGCCAGGGACTATGTTTAGCACTTGGAGGTATGGCAGAAAATAAAATAGACAAAATACCTGTCTTCTTGGAATTTATATTCTAGTGCAGCTTATAGTCTAATGTTACATTAATATTCTCTTAATACTAAAAATAAACAAGAAAATTATGTAGTCTATTAGGAGATAAGTGCTTTGAGCTGACACACACTAGCTGAGGGAATGGGAAGTACAGGGATGGGCTCTCTCAGTTTGTTACAGTTTGGCAGGAATGACTGCAGAAGAGACGCCTTGCTGAGCACCACCAGGTGACAGGGCTCAGTCAGGGCTAATGGGCAGAGGCTACAGATTGGTAGAAAGTTTCTGATTCCTTACCTCCTAAATAGGGCTAATAATAGTATGTACCTCACAGGGGCCTATGAGAATTAAATGAGATATTGCTATAAACCTCTGACACAGCACCTGGGGCACTTGTTAAAACTTATCATGTGCCATGAAGCAAGGGCACAGACACTTCCTTCCTTTTGGGGGTACTACTTGCTGGGGTGGGCTGGGGTGGGCTTCTTTTTCTTTTTCTTAAGGATAAAAAGATAAAGAGTCCAAGCCAGGTACCTGACAGGGGAGGTTAAAGTCATACCTTATCTCTTTTACTAACCTTGAACAATGCACAAATTAACTCTGCCTCTCAGTTCCCACATCTGTAAAATGGGAAGAATAATAATATCTACCTCATAGGGTTGCTGAGGGGTTGAAATGAGATCATGCATATGAACAGTTGAGCCCATGCTCACAACAATGTTTTTGCTCTCACCATCATTGTTATACTTTTCCAAGGTCTAAGTCATGCCTATAAAAAGGAGGCAAAAGGGCTACTGAGCTGCTGGGTTCACTGAAAAGAGAGGGTCATTAAGGGTAGAAGTGACTATCTCAATGCTATCGTCTGATACAATAGCCTGAAAACGCAAGTCAGACCACGTCCCTCCTCTGCTCGTGGCTCCGTGTCACTCAGTGGGAAAGTCAAAGTCCTTATGGTGGTCTACAAGGTCCTACGTGATCTGGTATCAGACGACTGCTACTCACCCTCACTTGTTCTGGTCTGGACACAAGCATACTCTGGCCCCAGGACCTTTGCACTTGCTGTCCCCTCTGCTGGAATGTCTCTCTCTTCAATGTCAGCATGGACCCCTTCCTCATTTCCTCCAGACCTCTCCTCAACAGCCAATATAGAGGGAAGCATTCTCTGATTATCCTACTTAAAATAGCAGTCCCTCATCCATCACCCTTCTGCTTTAATTGTTTCCATCACAGTTATCATCATCTGTCATATATTTACTTTGCCTTTTTAGTCCTCTTTCCCACTAGAATGGAAGCTCCATTGCAGAATCTCTAGGTCTTAAAACAGTGCCTAACATGTTAGGTGCACATTAAGTATTTTCTGAATGAATGAATAAATAAATAAATAAATAAATAAGACATCCTAAATATGTCCATTTATAAAGTTTCCTCACAACCACAATGACCATTCCTCTGTATCTTGGGGACTGCAAGATCTTTAGCTGTCTGAGGACATGGAGACCCTAAGCTGTGCTGAGAAGCAAAATAGGTGTTTATCTGCACAAGGGAGTTCAAACATTTGGATTCTAGCCAAATGATTTCTCTCTTCTGAGCCTCAGTTTGTCCAACTATAAAATGGGTTCATATTGGGCTACTGCACAGGTGCCCCCAAGGGGGTACTGAGATGACAGGAGTATGAGGGGGATGGAGATGATTGTTCATCCTCTGCGACACCCCACCCGCCCAACAGAAGCTCCCCATTCACCAGCTTTATTACTGGAGGCCATGGAAAGTTTCATTTGCAGGGAACAAAAAGGTTATCTGACACTTAAAAAAAAATCTGAAAGGCATTATTCTGAATGCTGCCTGCATGGGAATTCTGGGACTCACACAGCAGCTTCAAAGAAAAACATGTCTCCTTTGTAAAGTCAAAGGGGCCTTGAGACTGGTTGTGCCCTGCGCATCGGAGGAGGGGTGGCCCTGCCATGAATGTCCCAGACTCACCTGCGACATGTGCACCACCTCAAACCAGCGCAGGATCCCCGGCAGCTTGTATGCGGTCACGAAGGAGGTTCTCTCAATCCACATGGACTGTCCATGGGCAGGGGGTGGCAAAGGCGGGAAAGCAACAAACACATTTATGAAACCTGGGTATCAGAGAAGCTTGGCAGAAACCCAGCCAGGTCCCCAGGCCTCCCAGCTACCCAAAAGCAGAATAAATATTGCAAGACCCAGAAACACGCTCTCACCTTACCCTTAAGAATTCTTTCCCAACATAAACTGTAAGCTCTCCCTGGACTTAGGCCAAGTAAATTTTAACCTCGGTTTATTAGCAGTCTGAATTTTTAGGCAATATTGAATGTATCCATTTGTTTTCTCGGGGGAGGGTTCCCAGTGTTCATTAGATTCTCAAAGAGGCAGTGGCTCCAAAAATATTAAGAATTACAGTCCAAGCCAAAGAGCTGAGACTTGGAGACACCTCCTTATTCCAGTCTTGTTTGAATCCTAGCTGGACACACACAGAGGAGACTAGCACTCGGGGGACAGCGATGACTAAATTGCTGTGACCTCTTACTGGTGTTTGCTGGAAGGTTTGATTTTATCAACACCCCTTCTTAGCCTGAGGGTTTCTACCTGCTGGCAATGCCTGAATGCCCTGTGGTTGAAAAGGTGCCTCTGACATGAGGCCCGGGTTCTGTATTAAAGGGGAAAAGGCTCAAGAAATAAGGGCACAGGCCCTAATGGAAGAGACTGGGGAATGGACGTCATGGTATCCATGGAGGTTAGCTTTATTTTCTCTGGCTTTGGATCAAGTTCCTTCCCATTCTGAGGTTGGCTGATGCATGCTCTGGTTCCTCCAGGTGGCCCCAGGGAATGATCAAGAGTAGGGAAGATACTCACGGCAAACTCATTCTCCGGGTCTACGGTTCCCCTGCGCACGGGCCGGGAGTAGTGGAACCTTTGTACGTAGTTGGATTTGTAGAAGCTGAAAGACAGGAAGAGGCTGAGGCTCCTGGTAGCTATGGCCCGCTGCTGACACCAGATCTGACCCTGCACTGTCCAGGGAGGCTCATTACAGTAAACTTCAGGCCTAGTAGAGTCCCTTGTGGTGGCATTTAAAATCAAGGTCTGTGCTCTGGGCTCCATAAGAGTGACTTTTGCACAGGCTTTCCTGACAAGGCAATTTAGAAGGTAGACTGGTCTTATGCCCCTTTGAGAACATAGTACCCCTAGAGTATCCAGGCAATTGGAATTCTTTTTTTTTTTTTTTTTTTTTTTTTTGAGACGGAGTCTCGCGCTGTCACCCAGGCTGGAGTGCAGTGGCCGGATCTCAGCTCACTGCAAGCTCCGCCTCCCGGGTTCAGGCCATTCTCCTGCCTCCGCCTCCCAAGTAGCTGAGACTACAGGCGTCCGCCACCCTGGCCGGCTAGTTTTTTGTATTTTTTAGTAGAGACGGGGTTTCACCGTGTTAACCAGGATGGTCTCGATCTCCTGACCTCGTGATCCACCCGTCTCGGCCTCCCAAAGTGCTGGGATTACAGGCTTGAGCCACCGCGCCCGGCCTAGGCAATTGGAATTCTAACACTGATGGTCTAGGTCATGATTTCCTGTGATCCGCAACAAAGGACCTGAGGTCTGAGCCTAATTTCCCAGGGGTGTCCTCAAAGGATTTCTTTAGGTGTCCCAGCCAAACCCCCAAATCTGTCTTCTTGAATCCTTGGTGAGATTCTAACATCAGGGCCAGCAGAACACCGTGCTAGCTGCATAGTTATTGTCCCCTGCTCATGGGTGCCTGTCTCAGAAGGTGAGAAGGTGAGGGGAGGCTGAGACCCAAGCTGAGCTCCACTTGCTCTGCTGTGGCACTTCATGAGGCTGCTGGGAGGGGCTGCCTGTCCCTAAAGGGTCCTTCATCTTGCAAAGCAGATCCTGTTTCTGACTGTCCCACCCAGAGGGGAGGACCTACTTTAAGACACTCAAGTGCTCCATTAGAACTTGGGCATGGGATGGGGGGAATGAGCTGGGCAGCTGGGAGGCATACAGCCTTGGGTCCCTCAGAGGCCCCACCTTGTGGCCTCATCAGTGACTTTGCAATCTGATCCAGAACAGGTGGACATCAGCCTTCATGGCACTTCCTCTAGTGTACCTTTATCAGAGCCAGAACACACCATTGTCAATGTACAACCTTCACACATGCTGAGAGGATGTCCCTCTGGGAGCATGTGCTCAGCATGGCCAAGGTCCCCTGTCTCCACCCTGCCTATCACTTGCTCAGTCACACTCTGTTTGTGGACTCCCTGGGGCCACTCTGAGATCAACCTGAGCAACAAATAGGCTGAGTGCATCCAGTTGAGCAAATGCTCAATGCTTGCTGAGGATTTGCTGAGCCATAACCCTGGGCCTCCCATCCTTCCTGGCTTCAGCCTTGTCAGGGGCAGAGCCCAGCTAATTGGAGGGTGATTCTTTGCCCAAGAGGAAAACGGGGGAACAAACTGGCTAAGATGGAGAAGGAACTAGAAAGACACTGGGGTCTGTTCTGCCACCAGCCCAGTTTGGTGGTCCCAATGGGTTCTCTTCCCCATCCTTCTTCCCTGTGGACAATGAGTCTTACTTTATAATCTGGTCAGGCACTGGCTTATTCTTGAACCTGGGGTGTTCATCCAAGACAGGCTGGACAGTGAAGCACTGGATGTCTGAAATCCATGTAGTTAAGGACTTATATCTGTTGGCTTCAGGGACAGTTTTAAGTATAGCTGGTCCTTGCTGAGACCTTCCAGGCCAGCCTTTATGGAGCCACATTTTTACTGAATGATGAACCTCAGGTTGCTGCTGCCCACTAGGCACTAATGACTAGTTAGTTACTGAGGTCCTTATCAGTGCTGTCACCTTGCAACCTTATGCCAGGGCTCAGCCCCTATAAACAGAGTTGGCTAGTGGTGTTTAATCATCATCATTGCTACATTATCATTAATAATAATGCCATTGAATGAATTTATAGCTCTCAAATCAATTGCAGAGTACATCTCCTCATGATTTCATTTGATCTTCTCAATTCCACTGAGTGCATTATTAACCTAAATTGTCCCCTTCGAGGCCAGAGAAGCCAGGCCACTTGTTGAAGGTCACACAACTTGTAAGAACAGATCCAAGTTTGTATTCAGGTCCTTTAACTCTAAGCTCAGAATTCTTTCACTCTGGACTCGCTACTCAAAGGTGACCCTCTGACCAGTAGTATCAGCATCACCTGTAAGTTTGTTAGAAGTGGAGACTCTGGACTATCTGAGAACCAACTGAGTCCGGATCTGTGAAAGATCCTTGGGTGATACATATGCATGCTAAAGTTTGAGAAGCACTGCTATAGAATATGCAAATAAATGTCATTTTGCACTCCAACTCTGAAAATTTGAAAGCAACTCCCTGCAGCAGGATGGTAAGGAGCTGTGTTCAGACTCAGTGGAAAAGAGTCCCATGGTGGATGAGTGATGTCTGCAACAGGCCTAGATACTGGAGAGGCACTATGTGGGTCAGACCCTTGTCATGCCTCTGCTAGATCTGTCTTTAGTCCTTTTAAGCTGACAATATGGCAAACTGGATGAACAAAGTCAGCGGTCACTGGTCCCATTCCTGACCCTCTTCCCTTTCCCTACCTCCCATTTCTTCTTTACCCACATCTTTTATCTAGGTATTCAAGGTCTTTTCCCTCTATTCTACCCAATGACCACCATGACTCCAAAAAAATCTTCACCTGGGCCTGACATGTCTGCCAACTAAGGAATCAAGAACTCTTCCAGCTAGCATTCAAAGCTAGGCCAACATGGCCTTCACCCATTTTTTCATCATTATCTGGATATCCAATGGATCCTACTGCTCCCTTTCCTTGGAACGTTTTCCCTCATCAGCATCCCTCTCTTGTGAGCCCTTTGGACAGATGTCAAACACCACAGTCCATGAAAACAAAATTCACCCCCCAGTTGGGAATTGTTTTCTTTCCTTTGGTTTTCCACAGCCTTTGTCTGTGCTTCTCTTAGGATATACCCTCCAGCTCCCTGTCGGCTTCCTCCTCCCCCTAGCCCACCTCACACCCTCCATTCCTGCCCAGATTGTGAGCTTCTTCATGGCAGAGACTATGGTTCTTTCACACATAAGAAATGACCAAAACCTAGTTCCAGATTAAATTGAATTGCCTCTCTCTGATGAACTTACTCTATGCTAATATGTTAGGGTTTTCATTGATTTACTTCTGATGCCTGTTTCTGCCTTAAATAGATTTCTCTTCGTGAGAGAGGAAAATGTTTAACACGAATGAATAAATCTCAGTGAAAGTATTTCTACGATTTTCAGGAAAACCCTTTTCTTTCTCAAGCCATGTGGCCAACAGCCTGCTCTGGGAAGAAAATCATTCTGGATTAAGTCTAGGGCAGGGGTTGGCCAACTATGGTCCTGTGGTCAAATCTGGTTCACTGCTTGTTTTTGTAAGGCCCAGAGGCTAAGAATAGTTTTCAATGGAGGGAAAAAGTATTTTGTAACATGTGAAAATGATAGAAAGTTCAAATTTTAGTGTCCATAGAGTTTTATTGGAACACAGCAATACCCGTGCATTTTTGGGTTTTCAGTGGCTGCTCTCCCACTACAACAGCAGAGTAGTTGTGACAGAGACTGCGTGGTCACAAAGACTAAAATACTGCCCATCTGACCCCTTCCAGAAAGTTTGCAGACCCCTGTTTTAGAGAAGGTTCTAGGTCATGTTTACTGATCTTGGCCACTGGTCTTGGCCCAAGAGGAGAATCCAAACCTGTCCTGGGGAAGTCTGCGACACGAGTCCCCTGAAGCTGTGCCAGGAGGATGGCTGGTGAGGTTGTTATGCCACATGCTGAATGTATGCGTGGAACTGGGGTCCCAGAGGGCTGGGCAACTGCAGACCCCATACAAAGAGACTTTGGCTTTCAATGATCGTTCCCTACTTGGATACCTAAGTGAGAAATGAGATCTGTCACCCTCTCAGACTGCTTATCAGCTTTTTCGCAAGTGAAGGCAAGAGAAGAGAGCATTAAGAACTCAATATTTTGTCAAAAAGCAGGCCTGGGTTCCAATCCCAGCTCCATCACTTCCTAGTTGTGACCTTGTGCAAGCTGCTTAAATTCTGTGAGCCTCAGTTTTCCTATGAGCAAAATGCAGAAAGCAATAATACCTAACTTGTAGAAGTATTGGAGGGTAAAACAACAATGCATGTAAAATGCCTAGTACATGGTAAACAGTTAATAAGGAGAATGCTGTTCATCAATCTTTTAAAAAACAATGGTGTACCAGAACATAGGTTTTCAGACAGACAGATCGTGAGGTTTAAGTACTGGTTCCATCACTAACTAGCTTTGTAACCTTAGGCAAACCACTTTACGTCTCTGCCCCACATATTTCTTCTCCATGAAATAGGGAAAATCAACACTCCCCTTAGAGGGTTTTATAGGATATAAAGCCCTCAGTTCCATGAAAAGGACAGTTAGCAAATAATAGACCTTCCCCTTTTCTTTTGTACCTGCCTCCTGGCACTGAACGGGGGGAGAGCTATGTCCCAGGAACACGTACTCTCTCCCTAGCCTCATGTTAAAAGGCCACAGAGCTGTTCAATCCCAGTAGGTCCACTTAGAAAGGCCTTAGAACTAATCCTATGTCTCGCCTATAACCAGACTTATATTTGTAACTAGCCCAGCCCACCACCAGTTGCGTTTCCTCCTGCAAATAACCATGATAGAGCAGGTACGCAGGGCAGGCAAGCATAATGAAAAGGTTACAGATGAATATTTACCACTGGAGAGAAGAATATTTGGATTAAAGTACAGCAGACTGAGCAGACCAGCCATGCAACCTGTTAACCCCATTTTAAACGCTGTAACTTAATTTGTGCTAAAGGGTGCAATGCTGGGAGCTAGGCTGAGTTAATGCTCTCCCTGGCTCAGCAGTTGGCCGTATTCTTGCATTTATATGCTCCCTACCATGCGAATCCTGTCTGTTGCCCAACACCAGCTGCTGGCCTGCTAAACACCATGCTTGGCCGCACTGGCACTCACTTATACTGCACCCTAGCATCACCCCATGTGACTTCTGTGTACTGTGTACTCCAAGCGAGCTGGCTGCTTCTCTGCCTCCTTCCTCCCTTTCTCTATTTATTTATTTCTTTTCTTCTTTCCTCTTTCTGTGTTGTTTCCTTTTTATTTCTATTAATCAACAAATATTTACTGGGAGTCCCTTTGTACCAGGCACCAGGGAGAGGGGGACTTAACTGCAGCGAGCAAGCCAGGGCAAGCATCTTCCCTCATGGAGCTTACATTCTAGCTCACCTCCATGCATGTTTAAAAAGAGCCAGAGATAAAGGCAAATTGAGACAGATTTTCCAAGGAAAACGGAGCTTAAGATACCAGGGTCATGAAGAGTTCAGAAAGGCCACATTTGACAATAGAAAAACCATGGCAGGCCTCTTCCAGGTGACGCCAAGCTAGGGTCTGATAGGTAAGAGACAGCTAGTCATGTAAGGAGCTGAGGAAGGGCACCCCAAGCAGAGGGAACAGAGAATATGAATGCTCAGAGGCGGCAACAAGCTGGGCACATCACAGGAACAGAAACAAGACCACTGTGGTCAGAGGGATGTGATAAAGGGAAAGAAGGATGGGGAGTGATGACGCCGAACAGGCAGGCAGGGGTCAGATCATGGATGGCCTTGCAGGCCTTGCTTAGCAGTTTTGATTTTATTATGATGGCAATGTGACATCATTTCAGTTCGTGGAGACTGCTATGCTCCTTACGGCCTAAGGCCTCTGCACAGAAGCATCCCTCCTTCTGTCTGGGATATTCTCCCCACCTCCTGCTAAGCTTTGGTTGTTTGTCATCTCAAACGTCACCTTCCTCAAGGATGCCTTCTCTCCTTTCCCAACCACAGTACTCTGCATGGCTTCCTCGAGGCACAGATTATATTTTTGTAAATAAATATGGAATAGTGCAGTTAGTCACTTAACGCCTCTTTTAGTTGCTACACTGTAAGCTCCCTGAACGTAGGACCATTTTGTGAATGAAAATCTCCAGTCCCTTGCACCTTGCTTAGCATAGAGTAAGGGCTTGAGAGTATTCAATATAAGAATGAATGAGTGAGTGAGTGAATTAATCAATGCATACAACATTTGCGATGTATTGAGATGGGTTCTTTGGATCTTATCTCGAATATTTACTGGGAGTCACTCTGTACCAGGCACCATGGGAGATGGGAACTTACTGCAGAGAGCAAGCCAGAGCAAGCGTCTTTCCTCACGGAGTTGACATTCTAGCTCACATTCATGCACTTTTTAAAAAGCACCAAAGATAAGAGGAAATGGAGACAAAATTTCCAAACCAAACAGAGCTCGAGATACCAGGATCATGAAGAGACCAGAAAAGGATCCAAAGAACATGGATCCAAAGAACATGTTGCATGTTCCTGCGACACGGCACCATTGCAATGATTCTGGCAGCAGCTCTGAGCTCTAAGGTGGGTCTTTGTGGGCTGCAGCCCCGGCAGGGCTGCTCAGGTCTGGCCCATTGGGCATTCTCCAAGGATACACTGGCCTGGAGCATTCTTCACATCATCTCCCGGGGCAGAGGTGGTGTTCATCTTCTCAGCATTGGGGAACTGGGTCATCAGCTGCATCTGGAAATCTTCTCTTCGCTCATACTCCTTCCCGCGGTAGATGAACACTTTGTTCTGCAGAGAAAGGATGCTCATTAGAGATTTGGGGACCCAGGTGTGAAGAAAGGGGCCAAGCAAAGCTGGGGAGCTTGTAAAATGACCACAGTCTATGGGGACCTCCAGTGCATCGCTCTCCTCTTGGTTTCCCTACAGGGGGAAAGGAAGAGCTCAACCTCACTGACCTAGCAGAGGCCATCACTACTCTAAAGAGTCTAGAGGAAGGGAAGATCATGGATGCTGAGAACTTTCTTCTTACCATCCTATGTACAGCTTCCAGAATAATTACTCACTCAGGTTTCACTGTGTCACACCCACTCTCCTTTATACATGGCCACAACATTTCCCCGTTGCCTGTAATGGGCCATGTGGGCTAGACCTGTGGGCTGGAAGGACTCAGCTTTCATATCCTCATCACCTGGCTTCTAGCTCTAAGCCTGTGAAAACACACTCTTTATCCTTCCTGATCATGTTCGTCTCTTACAGACCAGTGATTCTCAACTAAAGGTGATGTCCCCCAAGGGACATCGGCAGTATCTGGAAACATTTTTTGGTTGTCACAACTGAGAGTGGGGGATGCTACTAGAACCTTCGGGGTAGAGGCTAGGGATGCTGCTAACATCCTACAATGCACAGCACAGCCCCACAATGAAGAATTTTCAGGCCCAAAATATCAATAGTGCTGAGGTTGAGAAACTCTGCTCTAGACATCTGTGCCATCCATACTGCCTAAAATGGCCCCTAAGTTCTTCTATCCAAACACACATCTGTCATTTATCTCTACATATCAGTGTTTCCAAACCTAGCTGATTGTCCAAGGAGCCTAGAAGACTTTTAAAAATTCAGATTCCCAGTTGGGCGTGGTGGCTCACTCCTGTAATCCCAGCACTTTGGTAGGCCAAGACAGGCGGATCATGAGGTCAAGAGATAGAGACCATCCTGGCCAACATGGTGAAACCCTGTCTCTACTAAAAATACAAAAATTAACTGGGCGTGGTGGTGCGTGCCTGAAGTCCCAGCTACTTGGGAGCCTGAGGCAGGATAATAGCTTGAACCCGGGAGGCAGAGGTTGCAGTGAGCTGAGATCAAGCCACTGCACTACAGCCTGGGCGACACAGCAAGACTCCGTTTCAAAAAAAAAAAAGAAAAGAAAAGAAAAACATTCAGATGCCCAGGGCCCACGCCAGACCTGCTGAAATGGAATCTGTGGGAGTGGGGCCCAGGAGTCTGCACTTTAACAAGTTCCCCAGGGGATTCTGATGTACAGCCAGGTGTGGGAAGCTGCCTCTACTTCCTCCATGAAGCCTGCACCCCTCTCTGCAGCTCATGGCAGTCACTCCTGCAGGCCCACTCTCACCTCCACATTGATTGTTGACCAATAACTGTGAGTGATTTATCTCCTTGACTAGACTAAATCAAGTGAGGTTGGAGACCAGATTTGCCATTTCTGTTGTATTTCCCTCACCCCAGAATTGAACCATAGACTCCCAGACTGAAGGAAGCCTACTGGTGATCTAATCCAATTCATCACATGATGGGTAGATAAGCCACTAGAGCAGCGGTTCAGAAACTGTGCTCCAGGGACACCTGAGGGTCCCAAGACCCTCTCAGGAACCACAAGATCACACTGTTTTCACAATAACATGAAAGCTGTTATTTATCCTTTTCATTCTCATTCTCCCATGAGGGTACAAAGGAGCTTTCCAAGGCTGCGAGATGTGTGATCGCAACAGATTGCAGAAGCAGACATGAGAATCTAGATGTCTTAAGTCAGACATTAAAGAGATTTGCAGAAATGTGAAGCCATCTCGTGATTTTCACTGATTTTTTTTTATTGGAAAATAGAGGTATTTTTCCCAAAATTGCAGTTTATGTTAACATGTAATGGGTCTATTATTGCTATTTTAATTTTTTTTAATTTTACTTATTTTTTGAGACAGGGTCTCTCTTTCTTACCCAGGCTGGATGGAGTGCAGTGGCTCCATCATGACTCACTGTAGCCTCAGCCTTCTGGGTTCAAGTAATCCTCCTGTCTCAGGCCCCAAATAGCTGGGATTATAGGTGTGCATCACCACGCCCAGCTAATTTTTGTATTTTTTGTAGAGACAGGGTTTCTACCTAGGCTGGTCTTGAACTCCTGAGCTCAAGTAATCTGCCCACTTCAGCCTCCCAAAGTGCTGGGATTACAGGCATCAGCCACCATGCCTGGACCATTTTTGTATTTTCAAATACATGAACACTTTAAAAAACATTTTCTTAGTTTTAATTTCTCATGTGGTAAATGTAGATAGAGATTATCTTTATACACACAAGTTCTTTGGGGTCCTCAATCATTTTTAAAAGAGAAAGAAGGTTCTGAAACCAAAAGGTCTGAGAATGACTGCTCTACAGTAACTCCTGGCAGCAAACCTCTGCCAGCAAACGTCCTCCAGCCACTCTTTGAACATCTCATTCCAGTACAGGAAATTCACTACCTCACGAGGCAGCTGTAGTTGCTGTGTAGTTAAAGAAACACAGTAGATGAGAGATGTTGGTGATTAGGATGGGAGCATTGACTGGGGAGTCTCCTGGGGATGGGGGCAGCACTCAGACAGAGAAGAGCACCGCTTCTGAGCACAAGCAAATCCTCAAAGCATAGAGGGACCGCTGAGATGCCGAGGCCCCAGGGCTCTCGCCTGGTGTCCAAGTCACCCCCAAACTCACCCGCAGGAAGGAGGGGAATCCCTGTCCGTAGTATCCAACAGCAAAGTAGTCTGGTTTGGGCCTGAGGATTTTCATGATGCTTTCATAGAATTTTGCCTGCTGGATCTAAAGGAAGAAAACAAGGTTTGTTGCAACACAGATGTGTATCAAAGGCACATTCAACTCCAAGAGGCCTTAGTGAAGACATTATTATACCAGAACCAATGAGCCATGTGCACATATTTGTATATCTGTGCTATGTCTATAATCACAATAGTAATAGCTACATTTACAGTATACCAGGGACTGTGTTAATCACTCTACCTGCACTAGCGTGGTTACTTGAATCATCCTTGTAGTAATCCCATGAGTATCTCCATTTTGCAGATAAAGAAATGGTATCTCATAAAGCAGCCAGTAAGTATGGAGCTGAACCCAGTAAGCTGCATCCAGGGTTCCCATCATTGCATCTCTGCTCCCACCTCCATGCACACTTGGGCATGGATTTGTGAGGCTAGGGAATGAATAAATGTCCCCGGATACAGATGTTTTCCTGTTTTCCTGTGCATGTATACCTAAGACATTTCATCTATTCTAAGAGGTGTGTGTTTTCCATATTTTAACATCTCTGGAAACAGTCTGAATCTTACTTTACACCTAATGGCATCTTATAACTGCAGTTGGCTCTGAAGGAATCATGACACGGCACAATAAAAAGAATGATGTATGATCGATGGCATCTTCCATTTGATACAATCTGGAAGATACATGTGGATCTAGACAGATGCCTGTGTGATGTGGACTCTGTGCAGGCAAGTACACATACATTAGTGTGTGTCTGAATGTATCCTCTGTGTGTGTGTGTGTGTGTGTGTGTGTCTTGGGCATAGGCATTATAGGCATTGGCAAACATCTACGTGGAGGTACACGTGGGGTAGGTATCAGGTGTCTCTTGGTGTGTGTATTTGCATATCATCTTACAAACAGTGAAAACAGTTAACAGCTCAGTTGTTTTTAACAAGATCACCATACCTTCCCCCCACCAAAAGCTATCAATCCTTTTCTAACATTCTGACTCTGTAAGTCGCTGGCCTGGCCTCTCTAAATGGGCTAAGAGGGTCCCTGGGGTCCTGCTGCTCAGGCAGCCAGAAAATATGTGGGGAGTGTGGGTGAGAGGGAAGCAGCCAAAAAGTTCTGCATTTCCCTGCAGAGTCCAACTCCCCGCCAAACCCAGGCTTCTGCAGTACAAGCAGGATCAGCTGGGCTGGCTTCCCCTGCTCTCCACTTCCCCCACCAAATCGTGAGCATCGATGCTAATGGGAGTAACCAGATGGGGAGCATTTTAACGTGATTTATCTGTTAATCAGAAAGCACAAATTTGTGTTTTTATTTAATTGGTTTAGTGATTTGTGGAACTTTTACTGCAAATGTAGCACAGCGTTTATTGGGGCTGTGGCGGTGGCGGCAGTTGCAGCCCCACGCAGGTACTCAAAGCTCCCTCTGAGACGCTGTCACCGAAGCATTTCCCCACGACATCTCTCTTTGGAAATACTCCGAACGGGAAGCGAGATGCTCAGTACAGCCTCGCTCAGGTCCTCCTTCCATTCATTTTCTATTTCCCCAACCCCGCCTGGCCCTCATCACCATCTCCCTAGGATCTTGGGTGAGCTGAGGCCCTGAGCACCCAGGCTGCAGGGCATTCAGCCTTCCCAGGGGATGCCTTACCAGGTTCTGGCTGAGCAGCTCATAGTCAAAGATCTCCATCTCGTACTGTTCCGCCAACTCCTTGCACAGACTGATGGCCTCTTCCCACATCTACAGGAAGGTCACAGGGACAAAGGTGAGGCAGCACCTCCAGGTTTGCAGAGCCCTTGCTGAGGAAGGGACCCTGGCTTAGCTGTGCTTCCTGGGACTGAGTGGAAACCTCGCTCTGATCCAGACCCACCCCCCATTCAGAGGGATTGGGGGGCTTCCTAGAGAGGACGACCTTCCTCTGGCCTCTCACCCGAGTTTCTTGATAAATAATTGAGCAGGCACAGATGAGGCTAAACCCTTTAATTACGCGCTCTCTGATTCTTCACAACCACTCTGAGAGGTAACTGACACCATCTTCATTGTCCAGGTTAGAAACAGAGGTTCAGAGAGGCCTGGCAACCTGTCCCGGGTCAAACGTCTCACTAAAAGCAGAGTCGGGATGCAAGCCTCCGTGTGTGTCTCCAGGGTCTTGCTCTTCAGTCCTTGCCTCCCACATGCTCGTGTTTAGTGAATGAAACCTTTGATTCCCTCACCTCCTCAGAGAAGTATTGGCCCCCTTTTCCAAAGATAAATGGTTCACAGAGAAGTGAACAAGGTGGCCCAAGGTCAGAGTTTCCAGGGACAAAGTTGGGGCCAGGCCCCAGTTCTCCTGATATGCAGTCCTGGGATTCTTCAACTCTGCCAATCCTGACGCTTTTTACTGGGATTATTTGACGTGTGGAAGTAAGGAGTCAGGTAGCATAGAGGTGGGAGGGGTGGTGCTAGAGTATTAAAAAAAATTAAGACTTTTTATCCCTAAACACAGTGGATACTTCTCTTCTCTGTCTTAGACAAGAGTCAATAGATCACGTCACTCTCTTAGACCGAAGGAGGTCAGGATGGTCTGCAGAGTCAGGGGAGATGCAGGGCGGACCGGAGGCTGGCAATCTCAAGGGATACCCATTACATTTCACCTTCAGTTTAAAATGGAAAATGCACCTAAATGGAGAAGCTGGGGGAGGTAGGAGGAGGAGAGAGGGGAGGTTGCCAATATGCAGTGTGAGCTGTGTAGCAAAAGTGCTCTCTCTGCATCCAAGCATAAAAATAAATAAAACCAAGTGCCGAGTGGAGACGCCATGGCTGTAAACCCACGGACAGCTTAGCAAGCAGCATAAAAATGCTTTATGTGCTAGGAGGAGGAACCAAGTGTACGGGCCAGGCTGAGGTTTTCTCTTCACCCTGAACCAGAAGGTGGGGGTAATCCCCCTGGGCTGAGGCCAGGGGACTGTTGGGCTCAAGTATAGGTCTTTGTCTACTTGTCACTGTAATATGAACAGGGAGAAGAAAGGCTCTCCCCATGGGTTAAGAAATCACTAAGAGACCAGGGAAGCGGTGGGGCAGGAAGTCAGGTGCCTGGGATTTCCTCCCAGTTCTGCCTGTGTGGCCACTGGGACCTCTGATAGTCACTGATTTCTCTGAGTCTTACACATTCATTTTTAAGCACACGCTGGGTTCTGGGCATGGTGTGGTGTGCAGTAACGAAACAGATATAAAGATGGACAAGACAGACTCTGCTCTCATGGAACATAACTGGACAAAGTATATACATCAATAGATGAAATCGTTTGGTTTTGAGCAATTTAGAGGAGTCCGTCGGGTGATAGCAAGATGAACTTATGAGTAGAAAGCCAGCATGTGTGCCTGGAGCAATGAGCCTCCCTGAGGAGGTATGGGGAAGGAAAGCTGACGGGGTGCTGAGGAGTTTGGGCTTCCTTCTAGAAGCTTTCATAGCAGCGGCTTTCAGGGTAAGCTGTACCCATCTGCTCCCTCCTCTCTGCTCCCAAAGTACTTTGGCACCACCCTGTTCCCTTGCCTTTTTCCCTGTCATTGCATAATGCCAAAGAGCAATGCAAAAGAGATTATTATTGGCATGTCTGTTTTGCCCACTAGACAGTAAGTTCTTTGAGGCTGGGGATCATGCCTTTTTCCTCTCTGCTCAGCACAGAGTGCGCTGAATTGAATATCTTGCTGAGGACAAAGCTCAACATGTACTTTTAGGCTCTCACACTGCAACCTACTTAATCAGCTGATAAACAAATAGTAAGCTCTGACTTGACACCCAGCAGGGCAGGAGGTTCAAGGGATGGCAGCATCTCTGCCCTCAAGAGGCTTATAATTGTAAATTATGAAAACAGTGCTCTCCAACTGCTTGAGTCTTGGGAATTTATAAGCCCTTCCACAGACATTACCTCATTTTATCTTTCCAGAAAAGGTAGTGGGATCCGACTAAGACAGATGCAATAAACTACAGCGACAGGACAGGCCCAAATTAAGTGCTAAATTACGTCCTGATAAACTGTAAGAGGTCTTGCAATGCAGAGGAGAGGGAGGGCTGCAGGTAAGCCAGAGGACTCAAGAAAGGCTTGAGAGAGGAAGTGGTGGAGTAGGGTAATGATGACGATTACTGACATTTCACCAGCTATTACCATGCACTAGGTCCTACGCCAGGTGCTCTACCTGCATTTTCTCACTCTATTTCATAGCACAACTAGAAAGAAGGTACTATTAGCATTTCACTGTTATGGGTGGGGATTGGAGTCTCTTAGGTCAAGGGAAGGGTAGGTGGTAAAGAAACAAGGATTGCAGCTGGGTCATCTGGCCCCAGAGCTTGAGCGTGTGGCCACCGATCTATGTTCTCTATAGGGTGCATGGAAGTTTTGGGGCTGGTACTTCCTGAAGGTCCACCAGAGGCTGGAGCTGGGCAACAGCTGGTCTGGCCAATCTCCTGACCAAATACAACCAAGCATCCTTGCTGTTTAAAGATCAAGGATGACAGTGCATGTCATTCATCCATTCAGTTCATTCATTTATGAATGCCCAGTGATTAGAACAGAACCTAGGACACAGGCCTACATATTCACTGGGGACTTCCTAGGTTCTGTCCTAGTCACTGGGCATTTAGCAGTGGACAAGTCAAGTCTCTGATCTCATGGCATTCTAAATTGGGGAGCCAGAAAATAAACAAGTAAAAGGAAAATGAACAAGATGATGTCTCATAGGAACAAGTGCTTTGAAGAAGCCATAAGGGTAACCTGGTGCAGAGATGCTGCTGGTTTGTCTAGTGGTGGTCAGGGAAGGCCTCCTTAGCATGTGGCATCTGAGTGAATCCCAGCCAGCCTTCCAGTGGGCAGCTATGGTAGAGGAATGCTTCCAGCTGGGAAAAGCAAGTACAAAGCCCCTGAGTTTGAAAAGAGCTTGGCATAGAGCACGTGAGCAAGAGGGACCCCAGCAGGGATGAAATGAGAGAGGCAGCCAGGGCACAGCTCATGGGGAGCCTCATGGGCCATGGAAGGGATTGTGTACTTTGTTTTAAGTAGATTGGGGGAGCCATTAAGAAATTGCGAGCAGGGGAATGGCATAATCCAATCTATGTTTTATGATCATCCTCTCTTCTCTATGGAGGATGATATGTTGGGGGTAGTAGAGGAAGCAAGAAAATTGTGTAGGATCCATTGCAGTGCCCAGGTGAGCCATGTTGGTGCCTTACATGGAGGTGGAAGGAATGGAGATGCAGAGGAAGTGGAGAGAAGTGATCAGAGTTAGGATTTGGAGGGATATCTGACAGAGCTGAGGATAGATTGGATATAGGGTATGGGAGAGAACCACCCTTCCAGTGGCCAGGTTCCCCACAGAGAGAGGGCGGCAGGGACAGATTACCTTTCCTTTGTCAAAGTAGCCTATGATGATCTCATAGAGCGTCTCCTTGAGCTGCCGGTGTGTCTGGGGGTGTTGCTGGCCCGTCTGCATGACCTGTGATGCACACTGCTCATCCGACCACTGCAAAGAGAAGACACGGGAAGTCACACAGGGCCAGAGGCTGCCGAGAGCAGGTATCTTCCCAGGATTAAAGGCAGGAACCGCCCTCCCCACACCCTGTCCTTTCGGTCTCTCTTCCTTTCTTGAACTCAGCTTACTTCTGGAAACTTGGGGTACCACTGGAGAGGCTGCCTTTTTGAGGCATGAGTACCCAGGATATTTGGAAGTTGCCCTCCAGGCAGCACTAATGTCCCAAGTTCCAAAACAGACAAATGAGGGGACGTGAAATATTAAAACCACAGTGATTAGGAGTCCGATGAAGCCCTGCAAACGCCCTCCCCTCTGCTAGCTTCCCCGGGCCTGTCCTGGGTGCCAGTGGTCAGTCAGAGAGATGCTGGGCTGCAATTTCCACTTGTGAAGCCTCCTGATTTTTGTTGAGTTGCATTTATCTTACTCTTTGTTGGCTCTCTGTGTGCGCTTTGTAGGGATTTACTTCGAATCCCTAAGAAACATGTCCCCAGCTCTCCCAAAGCCAAAGGAAATCATTCTGATTTTTTTGCCAGCTACAGCTAAGTTCTCAACAGAAGGCATAGCAGCTCAGTGGGCATGCCAATGATTTACTGTTAATAGCAGTTTAGATATTATATAAAACTGCAAAACATATCTTGGAGGGGTGTTGTTGTTGCTAAATGTAAAGATCACTCAAAACCACATGTGATCAGGGAAGCAGTGCAAAAAGTACCCTGCCAGCTCAAGAGTTTGGAGACACAGAGCAAAACAACATGTATTTGGATTATTATTCTTTTTTTTTTTTTTCTTTTTTCACTCTTCGACTTGCTGTGAGGCCCTGTCAGGATCCCAGAATAAATGCCCTTCACCCAAAGTGACAGTACCTTGAGAAGCCAAGTGTGGAGAAGGAGCGTATAGGCAGCCTCTGTGTAATTGTCACAGTCCAGGTGAAGATCACGGAGTTTGTACAGGTACCTGTTTGAGGGAAAATATGCTGAGCTACCAGGCACAGTGACAAGGAGACACCTGGCAGGGACAAGCAGAAGCCCAGAGAACAACTGGGTACCTCTCTGGGTGGCAAGAAAGTCCTCCTTCCTGGATAACCAGCCCTTTGTGTGGGTGATAATGACAGCACCTAGTGTGTGTTGGGTACTTAGTGCATTCCAGGTACTGTGCTAAGTATTTTAAATTTCTTAGGTTACTTAATCTTTATGACAACCCTGTGAGATGAGTCTCAGGAATTCCTATTTTCAGATGAGAGAACCATGGCCTGGACAAGTTAGGTGCCATCCCAGATAACATGCAACTTGATAATGAATGTTCTGGCCAATGCAATATGACAAGCAAGAGAAATAAACAAAGGAGAGAGAGACAATTTATCTAGAGTTCTGTGCTAATAAACAGAAGAGTCAGGACATGATCCCTACTCTTAATCATTGTATCATTGCAGGAGTATGAACAAGCCACAGCAGCTGTAAGGGACAGTTCCCACCCCTTGAGCTGTCAGTAGGAAGAGTTAGCTATTTGACTGCAGTCACATTTTAACTTCCTGTCCCTTTGAAAAGTGAGATCCCAGTTATGAACCATGAGACGGCAATATAACTGAGGGGTACTGAGGATGGGAACAAGGACAAAGGCAGGGTGCTTTGAAAAATTCTTAGATAACTGATTCATAATAGGTATTAAGGAGTGAATTAATTTCTCTGTGCCTTAGTTTGCTCATCTGTAAAATGGCAACACTCACAGAACTTATCTATAAAGTAACTGGGCATATAAAGGGCCAAGGAGACCATGTGTGTCTTACAAAAGGCTCAATACATGACAGCTCGCATCGCTGCTAAGAAATGCAAGTATGCTCTGAAAGTGATTAGCCTGTAGCTGGCACTGAGCAGCGGCAGCTGTTATCTATTATCACTGTGAACTAGATTCCTCTACAAAACATTCTCTCCTGCCACCGTTGGAAACAGAATCCAGAGGCAATGAACCACTGTACTGGTGACTTGCATATCATTAGGAGGATTTATTTAAACCCAACTCTATGTAATGTGGTGAGGGGAGATGCTGATTTCTTCCTGGGAGAGGAGAGGCAGGGAATGCCTGCCATGGTGCCAGCATTCCACCCTGACACACGGTCTCACACCAGGCAACACAGGATTTCTCGGGCATCTCCACTCAACGCATGTCTCAGTGCTCAGGTTTATGTTCCTTTCGAGAAAAACGCTTTCTGCATGAAGCTCACCAAAGGAGCAGCGAATGTTCAGGGTTCCTGGCCACATAAAACGGGCCAGTGGGTCAAATGTAAGCCGCCTGAAATCAGGGTAGGGACCGCCAAAGATTTTGAGGTGAGGAATGGTCACCTAGTGGTGATTTGATAGCCGCTGTGCTAGGATGCCTTGTCAGTATTTTGTTCATTCACTTATTCTTTCAGCAAAGCTGTACTGGGCATCCAGGCTATTCCAGGCCTTAGAGATAAGCAGTGACAAAAGCAGGCACTGTTCTCAGGGTTTGGGATTTAAAGTCTAGGAGAAGAGACAGGCATGAATCAAATCATCAGATACGTAACTGCAAGAACACAGCGATGATATGTGTTGTGAAGGAGTGGTCTATGGTACTAGGAGAGCAGCCTTTATCCAGGTGGGGAGAAGAGAGGCTTCTAGAAAGGTTCCCATGGCAGAACAGTTGATCTGAAGGGGAAGGGGATGAGTTGGGAGAGCTTCCCAGGCAGAAACATTCATTCGTTCGTTCATTCATTCATTCATTCAACAAATGGGTGTTTTATTATCATGTATTTTTATCAATTCATCATTCCAACAATGCTATTAAAATGAGAAAACTGAGATCCAGGTTAAAAGAGCCAGAGCCAGAAGCAGATTTCAGGCTCAGTGATTTCTGCTTTCACAGATGCAGCCTTTCCACTCTCCTCCCGCCTAATGTTCTGCTAATCAGAGTTAACCGTGAAATTGCACATGACCTCCATGTAGAGAGTTTGGAATTTAGAAACATCTGTGTGTGCATACATAGCTTAATTCTGCCTTATCTCCTCCTGCCCATCCTCCATGCCTCAGACCCCTAGATGGCTGAGTTCAAAAAACTTGGGGAGAGCAGCCCAGGGGAGAGCTTCCTTGCTACTTTCAACTCCTCCTTTGGCACCCTCTCCTCTTCCTTGTTAACTCAAGGGTCTGACGATCTGCTGCAGAACCCAAAAGAAGACACCCTAATAAAAAGAAGACATCCCTCAACCAGGGATACAAAACTCAAGCACCTCCAGGTGCCAGGTGCTTGAGTGAGGTGGGCGGGGAGTAGCACAGTAGGGAATAGAGATGATGTCATGACGACAATGTTCCAGCCGTGTCCAGAATGGCTGCCACCACCCAGTTCGGCTAACAGTCATCAGAATAGGACGAGGACCCAGTGTTGTCACGCCTTCTGAGTTTTCCAGGAGAAAAAGGAAATTTTGATTTTTATGTAAAATCTCCAGATTTTTAAATTTTGGCAGCCAATTAAAAATGTTTTTAAATATTCTGCCTGCCAAACAGAACAGATTTTCAGACTATACCCTGTTTGCAGTCTAGACAAATATGGTTTTCCTAGATTACTACGGGCCTTAAATTTCCAAAGCTTGTGGAGGTCTGGGATTTGCCGTCTGTGTTTCTAAAATGAGAAGGGGAGAAACAAGGTTGGATGGAGGAAACCATGGGGCAGCCATATTACTTACAGTACTTCATTTAATCATCAAAACAGAAGGCAGGATGGAAACATTCTACAGGTAGGAAAACCTCAACCCAGAAAGATGAATTTATCCAAGGTTACAGAAAACGCGAGGCAGGGACTGAGGTCCTTCAGACCCTAAAGCTTTGTCCTGCTACAATAAGGTATGACTAATGATGTTATAAATATCCCAAACTCAGGACAACCTGTAAAATTATTTTTTCTCCAAATGATAGCTCCTATTTCTGGAGTAATGCTAAACTAGGTACCTAGATATATCTGCCATAATAGCAGAGTGAGTGTAGACTTGAAGTCTCTGCCCTCTGACAGAATGTGACAAAAGCCCTGTAAATACCTTACTCCTCAATCTTCTGGTTGACTCTACCTCAAGGGCTCCAGTCTCATAAGGATGTGCATAAAGGTGTATGTTCAAGAATTTTGTTGTTGTGGCCGGGCGCAGTGGCTCATGCCTGTGATCCCAGCACTTTGAGAGGCCAAGGTGGGCAGATCACCTGAGGTTGGGAGTTCGAGACCAGACTGGCCAACATGGTGAAACCTCATCTCTACTAAAAATACAAAATTAGCCAGGTGTGCTGGTGCATACCTATAATCCCAGCTACTCAGGAGGCTGAGATAGGAGAATCCCTTGAACCCAGGAGGCAGAGGCTGCAGTGAGCTGAATTGGCACCACTGCACTCTAGCCTGGGCAACAAGAGCGAAACTATGTCCCCCCCCCCAAAAAAAAAAGTTGTTATCCTTTTTATTGTAGAAGAAAGTTGGAAACAACCTAAATGTTCAACAATATAGGATTGGCTATATAAATGATGGTATATTCTGGAAAAAAATTTTATAGTTTCATTAAAAATGATGTTGATATACATCCATCGATATGGAGTTCTTGTCAAGTTAGAAAAAGCAAAGAATAAATTACAAGTAATATAAAGCCATTTTTGCAAAAAATATGTATGCATAGAATTCAATGTATATATAAACATAAAAAGGTCTGGAAATATGTATGGATTATGGGAATTTATTTCATTTTTTGTGTTGCTTGCCTGTATAAGTTTATTTTTGTTTTATAATAAGTACATATTTTTATTATAAATAAAAGTAACAATACTTTTTAAATTGCAGAAAAAAATATGAGATTCTGAGAAAAACTGGCAAAGGAGTTCTCTGCTCCAGGCTAATATCCCCAAAAAACCCTTCATGATATATTTAAATAATATCGTTTAAATGCCTACAAGGATGCAGACATCATGCATCTTCGTATTTTTTTTTTCCCCTTCAAAACTGGGCTAGTCAATGGTCTTACTACATGTCTGGACTCGGGCTTCACAGTAATTTATCCAAGGTCAGCCCTGCAACAGTACAAATGCACCCCAACAGCTCAAATCACAAAGTATTCGCTCTTCAGGAAAATATGAGCTGTGGGAACAACAGGACAGCGTGGAAGGCCTAGACGATTTCAAGTGGTTTTATGGGAGAATGAAGGAGTTGAATCTGGAGAAATTGACAGGAATCACAACACAGGGGGCCTGAATGTCAAGAAGAGAAGTTTAAATTTTATCCTGAAGGCAGCAGGGGGCCATCGATGGATACTGAGCAGGAAAGTGACACAGCAGATCTGGATTTCAGAAACTATGAATCTTACCTTATGTACATCTCCTCCCTGTTGTTATCTTTGTAGAAATTCTAGATAGGGGAGGAAAAACAATGATGAGTGTTGTTCTTTGCAATGTCACAGAGGTCAAGGGTGTGGTGATGAAGATGAGAGGAAGATTGCTGTTTACTATCTGGGTACCCTGAGATAGGAATAGGAAATTTATTATCCTGGATGCACCAAAGATGCATCAAACAGCCTCACTGGAAGATTCTGCTTTGAAAGTCACTTCCCTGACCCTTAGACTACAAAGGAACAGAGGACCTGATGTGTCTCAGCCATCACATATCAGGAGGTGCAGATCAGTTTTTGGCTGCATTGAGAGGTGGGCTGCCAAGACTGGGGTAGTCTACTTTGACCAAGTCCGTGTTGAAAGGCAGCCCAGCTTGAAGTTTCGAAGCTCAGGCCTTGCACAGGAAAGCACCTGAGTTGGAAAGTGAGTGACAGCACCTCGGTAATAGTAGGAGATCAGAATTCCTGATGGTGCAGAACTATCAGGAGTTATATGGGATTCTGTAGTCAAAACATTTAAACTTGGCAATACATAGGAATCTAGGTCCCTATTCCAGCTCAGGGGCCATTTACACTAGTAGTTACCCTGGACTTCACCACCAGAGATCCTAATCCCGTGGCATTTTTTAAAACAAGTTCTTACAGATTCTGAGCCAGGTGGTCCTGGTCCAATCCCTGAGCCATACCAGGTGCATATCCTGGTTTAATGCAGCACACCCATGTGCACCTGAGGTTCAGAGAGGGGCAGTGACATGTTCCAGAGCACACAGTCAATGGGCAGCAAATCATACTGGACATCATCTGTCCTGATACCACCTCCATCCCCACCCGCCTCCTTGACACCATATTTAAGCAACTCACTGAAACCTAGTGGTGTCTAAGTGCTTGGAGAACTGTCTGTTCCAAGCATTCTCCCTGATCCTAGCTGGCTGTTAAAGGTCATTTTCCTCAACCAACTCTGTCTCTCCTTAGAGAGAAGCTGCTCAGCTTGTGGAAAACACCTCTGCATGATCTTTATGTAAACTGGGCCTGGTGGAGTTATTAGCAATGAATTCCTTTCTGCTGTCATCAGGATTTTTAAACTCTCCTTGGCATTCTGGGAAATCAAGGGCAATATCTAGGCTGTTAAAAAAAAAAGTCCATTTCGGGTAAAGGGAGGCCACACAACAGAGCTATGGGGACAGGGTTTGTGTTTCAGGAACCTTGGGAATGGTAGGGAGGTTGATGTGACGGATGCCACATGACCTTTTGGTCAACTTCATTCTTTTAAACCGTTTTAAGGTGGGATGACATGGTGAATATGAAGCATTACGGCTGCTTACCTACCTGTCTCTTGATTGAATCACAGAGCATGTGAGAGAGGCTGTTTGGCAGCCAGCCCATGGGAGCTCATGAAATATAGGGGTTAATAACTTGGATCTGGGATTAGTTTTTCTGGTTAACCTGGTTCATAGTAACAACAATTCTAGTTATCAGTGTGACTCCATTCCATAAGAAGAAGGAAACTAACACATATTGAGCATTTAACCATGGGCCAGGACAATACAACCTAATGAAATTGGAACCATTATTTTATCCTCGTAATAGACAAGCAAACTAAGACTTCAGAGCATTTCCTTAGCTTGTCCATCCTATTAATTATCAGACACAGGATGGAAACCCAGAGGCTGTGGGACTCCAAAGCTCATACTCTTAGCCAGTCTACACTGTCATCTCCCTTCCACATGATGTGTTGAGTGCTAAAGGTAATATGCATTAATCCCATGTTATAAATAAGGAGACTGAGGCATAGAAAGGTGAAGTGACAGTCTCAAGACACAGAGCTAGCAGAAAGCACAGCAGACGTTCCATTCCACATTTGTCTGCTTTCCAAAGCCCTTAAGCACCGCTTCCCTATGAAGAACAATCGTGAGACCCAAAGAAAGCCCAGCCCCATGCAGGGTTCTGGTCTGACTTGGACCCGCCAGCCCCACGCACCAGCAGGTTCACAGTGCAGCTCATGCGGTTGTCTTTGCTCTCATCCGTCATCACGCCCCGGTAATCCAGCAGCTTCTCCAGGAGGCCTTTGACCAGGTTCACGAAGTTCTCCACTGACTTGGCAATGGTTGGGTGCTCTGCAGCACACTCCATCAGGCTGTGGCAGAGACCAGAGGGCAGTGAGCTCACGGCTGGGGATAAAGAGTGTGCTGGGGCCAGTAGGTAGTGGGATAGAGCACATGCAAAATCAGTCAGTCAATCCAAGTTCCCTGACTGCTCCTTTTGTTCATTTATTCATGTATTTATCCATATAGTGCAGCAAGTGTTTTTTTTTTCCTAACATCAGAATGGGAAAAAATAAAAATAAAATAGTTTCCAATATGGGTAATGATGGTGGGGGAGATGGTCACTTTTACCCACCCCTGCTGAGAATAAATCAACAAAACTTTTTTGGGGAAGCAATTTTCATAGTATCTGTCAAAATTGTAAATGTGCATATCCTCTGACCCCACAACTCTACTTTGTGGAATCTGTTCTACAGAAATATTCCCAGAAGTATGCAAAGATATAATACTCACAAATTGTGTCTAATAGTGAAATAGATGGAACCATCTTAAATGTTCATCAGTTGGGAAATGCCTAAGTAAATTACAGTACATTCACCAAATGGAATTCTATGAAGACATTAAAAATATTAGAGAGATTCAATATGTCTGGGTATGAAAAGCTCTATAAAATATAGAGCTAGGTGAGAAAAGTAAGTCTCAGAACAATATTTGTTTTTCAGTTAACCAACTGACACAGAGCTTAGCATGGCCTGGGTGTTATTGTAGACCTCATGCAAATGGTAACTCATTTAACCTCCTGTCACGGTTTTATGAGATGGGACTTTTGTAGATAGGGAAACGAAGGCATGGAGAGGCCCACTAACTTGTCCAAGAAAGGCCCAGGAATATCAAACAGTCTGGCCCCAGCATCCGTGTCTCTACCGCCAAACACTGCATGCGTGTGTGAGTGCACATGGCTATCATGTATCTCCGTGTGCTTATAAAGTGCCATGTACAGTCAGCAAGGACAGACACCAAACTCGTAGTGACGGTTGTTTCCAACAAGCCTTTAGGTAGGAAAATAGGAAAGAAAAGCCTCCAATTTTCTATTTAAGTATGTGTAAATTATTTTTTTAATTACAATATTTGTTTTAGTATTCATATTCTAAATTTTAAAAACAAAAATAAAAATGTAACATCTTTAAGCACCTATTAGTTGCTAGGCCTTGTGTGGTGGGGAGAAAGATATCAATATACAAAAGAACCACATCTACTGTCTAGCAGCCCACAGGCTAGGTGGGGAGAAACAGATGGGTTAAAATTTTGTTTGATGACTATTTCTTCTTAATTACTTATTCTGTGCCAGCCACTGTACTAGTTACTTTTCCTAAGAAATCCTCACAGTAATTCTGATAAGTGAGAATTATTCCCCCTATTTTGCAGGTGAGGAAATGAAGGCTGAGAAAGATTAAAGGACCTTCCCAATATCGGTCTGATAGTAAGCTGAAGTGGTGACCTTAAGAACCAAGCCAATCATTGTTAAATTTAGGGGAGATATTTTTCCACAGAGAAACACCACAGCGTGTTCTCAGGCATCTCAAGTAGACATTATGCAGGCCACGCGATTTGTATCTGTCTCCTCTCCCCGTGGAACTGTAACTCTCCAGGGGCCCTTAGGAAGGTAAAGGTAAGAAAAGCAAGGACTTCTGAGAGTCATTTCCTCCAAGAAGCCAAGCCAGGCTGCAAGAAGGCGACATCTCAAACTGTGGCTGTGATAAGACAAATCCATCTTCACTCTGGGAAAAGCAACTGTTCCCCGGCTCTCAATGGGAGATGCAAATGGCTCTGTGATTTAGACCTGTCTGGCTCAGCCACAGCTGTGCATGCCTCCTCCTGGGACAGTCACTTCTAGCCCTGTGTGCCACCCTAATGACAATGCAACAAAGCTTCTTCCCAGTGTTCGGTGTGTGACTTTGTAAAGCTTTCCAGGGCAGGAGACATCTCGGGGTCTGAGCTTGGCCACATCTGAGGTTCTCAGCTCTGGTCACATGACAGAATCACCAGGGGAGCTTTTACAAAGCCCAATGCCCAACCTAGGTCAGTAACTTTGGAATCTTTGTGGGTGGACCCAGGCAGCAGTGCTTTACTGTTTACATTCTCTAGGAGATTCCGACATGCAGCTCACATTAAGAACAACTGGTTTTGTTCAGGGCTTTGCAAACTTCCACGTGCATGGGAATCACTGGGGCATTGTGTTAATAGATTCTGATTCATCACATCTGGGCTGGTTCCCGAGCAGCTGCCTTACTAACAAGCCCCCAGGTGATGCCAATGCTGCGGGTCCATGGACCACACTTGGAGAAACCAGGGTTTAGATGAAAAAGGTCTTGGCTTGCTTTCTTTCTCTATTCTTTATGCATGAAGCCAGAAAGGTGCTCAAACCATCTAGGATTGTGAAATGGATGGGAACATTGGCTAGAAATGACCCATCCATCCACTGTCCATCCTTCCACTCAACATGTGGCATTCTAGAAACTGTGGATTCAGAGTTGCAGGAGATCACAGTCTAGCATGGGAAACATAGATAAAAATTAATCATAATATATAATGATACAACCACTTATTCAGTACTGCCTGTGTTCCAGACCACATGCTAAGCCTGTTTAATTGCCTACCTTGTAATCCCACAACAGAGTATGAGTGGCAATAACAAAAGCTTTGGGAATCATGAGGGAATGTAGCTAATTCCTCACACGGTGGAATGAAGGGTGGTGGACACTTGCCACACTGCTTCTGCTCCTGTCGGGGGAGGACTAGAAGGGGCTCACTCCTCCCTGCAATTGATTTGCACTTGGCATTGGAGGCTTTTCGAGGGAGGATCCCAGACTCCCCCTCTCTGTCAGTGCTAATGAAACTGGACTTTCTTTCATTCTTTGCAATGAAATGACCCGTGACAGGTCCTCTTCCAGGGATTGAAAGGGTCTAGGTAGGATAAAGGCCCAAGAACATACATCTATCTGCTTCAACCTTCTGGTTCCCTCACCACTTCTAGAACTATTCCCAGGAATAAAATACAGAAAGGCAGGGGAGTGTCTTATGACTCCATTCAATGTGAGACTTACACTTTCAGATATACGTGGATCAATGAGCGGGAGTTCCAAGGAGAGTTCTGAGGGTTGGGAGAACTGGAGTTCTGTGTAAGGTTATATAGCTTGTGCACTGCACAGAGCACATGAGGACTGAAATGCAGCCCCACTCCATGCCTTAAACCTTGTGTTCCTATGCAAGGCTGCAGTTGCCACAGGGAGAATAGCTCACCAAGGCTCCATCCAAGCCATGTGCCCACAGGACTGTATCTGCCCAGTGGGGGCCCTGTGTATCAGTGGAGGACCTTAAGAATCAAGCCAATCATTGTCAAATTTAGCGGAGATATTTTTCCCACAGAGAAACACCACAGCGTGTTCTCAAGCATCTCAAGTAGCCCAGGGGAGAAAAGATAGGTAAGCTCATGGCTTCAAATAACTACCATGCTATCCACCTGTAAGTAATACAAGTTGACTGTCCCCTATTTGAAAATGTGATATGCAAACTTTCTGAGCACTAACATGACACTCAAAGGAAATGCTCACTGGAGCATCTTGGAGTTTGGATTTTCAGATGAGGGACGCTTAACTATTAAGTATACTTATTTCAAAATCTGAAAAACAAATCCCAAATTCAAACTACTTCTGGTACGGAGCATTTCAGATAAGGGACAATCAATCTGTACTACTAATAATTAATATTGCTAGACTAACCACTCAGTATCAGAAATTGTGCTAAGCACGTAACATGATTTTTCTTATTCAATCCCAACAAAAACTCTAAGGGCTCGGTAATATTTTTATCCCCAGTTTTGAGATAAGAAAACTGAGGCTCAGAGAGGTGAAAGGAAGGAGCAGGCACAGGGGCCCCATGGATGTTCTGATGCGGCCCTGGCTCCCTGTGTCGGACTTGATGCGTTTTGTGTAAAAATCATTCACACGTCTACTTCAGGAGAAAAAATAATGAGCTGTCTTTAATTTCTTTGACCTCTAAGGACTCCTTTTATAAATAATCACTCAGGAAGGATTTGAAAACCCAGCTGATCATCTGAAGACCGCCGCAGAGCCCCATCCACTTATAAAAATGGAAATTGCCAGCACTGTTCATGGCTTCACTTCTGGTCAATATTTTGATTTTCTTGTTTAGAACTTTAAGATAAGCACTGACTCAGCCAGAACACTGTTTATTCCCTCCCGGATACATCAGTCTCCATATCCACCTGAGGGGCAGACAGTGGGTTTCTCCTTCTGGCCAAATGGCATTTGCATTCTAAGTGTTTAGTGAGGGCCATGCACAGTGACAGGAAGGGGACAGGGGCCAGCTGCGATGGCACTGCCTGGAGCGCCATCCTGTCCTCTGGGCTCTGGCTGGTTGGGCAGGGTGGAGAGGCTTATTGTAGGGGTCAGAACAAGGCCTTCAGTTTTCTTTTCTTATTGAAATTAAAATATTCAAAAAGGATTGAAGAAAGAATCCAAACCAGAGTGATCTCAGAGAATCATACAAATCAGAGAATATACAGTTAGCGGGAAGTGGGGATGTCTGAGTCACGTTCCTGAGCCTCAGGAGAAGGCCTCACGGGAGAAGGGGGCAATTACCAAGCTGTCAAACACAGAAACTGGGAGCAAGGCCTGGAGATGGAAGCATATTTATGAAGCATTTACCTGCTGTGTGCCAGATGCTTTATACTTATTCAGTTCTCAGAATAACCACAGGAGCTTTATTATTCCCATTTCAGAAATGGGGATACTGAGGCCAGACATATGTGATTCCTGTGAAGTCTTACAGCTCCTAATCAGTAGAGCCAGGATCAAAACCCAATGTCCTTCTCCAAAGATATACAAGCGGCCCATACGCACATGGAAAAGTGCACAGCCCTGTGAGTGTACTGAAAATCAATGAATTCTACACATCGCGGAAATGCGATTCAAAACCACAATGAGATATCATTTCACACCCCCTGGGGTGGCTGTAGTCAATAAGACAGATATTAACAAGTGTTAACAAGAATGCAGAGAAATTGGAACCCTTATACACTGCTGGTAGAAATATATATGGAGCTGCCACTTTGGAAAATAGTCGTTGTTTCTCAAAAGGTCAAATATAGGTACCATATGATCCAGCAATTCCATTTCTAGGTATATACCCAAGAGGACTGTAAATGTTATGTCCACACAAAAACTTGTACCTGCATGCTCACAGCAGAATCAATACTCATAGTCAAAAGGTAGAAACAGCCTAAATACACATCCACTGAGAGATGAATAAACAAAATGGGGTACATCCATATGGTAGAATATTATCTGGCAATTAAAAGATATAAAGTACTGAAACATGCTACAACATGGATGAGCCTTGAAAACATTATAGGCAAGACAGAATGCACAGTAATGGTGGCCTAGGGCTAGGGGAGATGGGGGAGTGTTTGTGAGTGTGTGTGTGTGCGCGCGCGTGCGTGTGTGTGTGCTGGCAGAAGCAGTGGCTAAGGGGTGCAGGGTTTCTTTTCAGGAGTAATGAAAATGTTGTAAAATTGATTGTGGCAATGGTTATATAGCTCTGTGAACATACTGAGAGTCAATGATTGTACACTTTGGGTAAATTGCATGGCGTGTGAATTATATCTCAAGAAAGCTGTTAAAACAATGTCCTGACTCCAAGTCCAGTGGTCTTGGGCACTGTTCTCTGTCCACTGTCTGCCCCTGGCCTGGGCACTGGAGTCAGGCAGAGCTAGGTTCAGGATGCAGCTTGTCCACTCCACTAGCTTGTCACAGTTTCCTTGAACAATGTGCTTACTTCCCTCAGCCTCAGGGCCCACCTCTGTGAAATGGGCATCAAAGGGAGTAAGTGTGATTAAAGGAGGCATTACATAGCACATTGCACAATAGCGTGCTAAGTTAGTATGTGTGCTCAATAAATGTAGGTCATGACCAACATCTGTCAAATATTTAAACAGAAAAGAAAGGAAAAATAGCAACCATATTCCACAGTTAAGATGTGATGAAAGTAGACATTTTGGTGGATTATTTCCCTCTTCCCGACACAGCAAAGATTCTTTTCATCTGGCCCATTGTGTCAGTTCCAAACAAATGGCCACTCCAGAGAGAAATGTGAGGTTTCTTCCAAAAATGGAGCTTTGCCGATACCCATGAGCCTCTAGATCGATCTCCAGGGGAGGACACAACCACTCAGAGCCCCCTGGAGTTCTGAGCCCTCCCGCCTCACCTGACCTTCACAGGCTGTTCCTGCACACGGGGCACTGAACTTACATTGACTCCAGCAGCTGCATGTACTGCTCATCGCCTCGGCCCCCTTCCACCTCGTGGTCCAGCTTCAGGATGATTTCGTTTTCAAACTGAAGATGCAGGAGGCAAAAATCAACAATAACGTTAGAAGGCTGAGGGCTGAAATTAGTCAATTCATTATTTCAACCAAAGCTTTAGGGGGCACTCATTATCTCCCAGGTTGAGTGTTGGGATCTGGGAATGCAAAATGGAACAGAATACTATGTCTGCCTTTTTGGAGTGCCCAGAGAGTGAAGGGGAGCCATGGGTGATGAGAGAGAAGAAGAAGAAAGAAGAAAGGAGGAGGAGGAGGAAGAGGAGGAGGAGGAGGAGGAGAAGGAGAAGGAGAAGGAGAAGGAGAAGGAGAAGGAGAAGGAGAAGAGGTCAGGGAAGACTTCTCACAGCCCATGTTATTTGAGCTTGTTTTCAAAGGTTAAGTAGAAAATTTGCAGAAAGAGGAAAAGGGAATGGACATATTTCCTGGACAGCTATTGTTTCTGCCTGCTTGGCATTCCTTCATTCCTTTCTCCATATTTTGGTGATCACACCAGTCTTAACAGTAGTCCTTGGGGCTCTGGTGGGCTGAACATCCCTCCCTAATTCCAGGTGTGGAGACCTGACACAGGCCTAGCTCCTAATCAATATATTTTATTGCCCAGGTCCCAGCATTAATAAAGGTCTGGACTGAGACAGTGAGATGCTAAATCTGAGGCTTTATAGGAACTCTTAGCAAAATGAGTCTTTCTGTTCAACCTAAAGATGGAAGGTCTTGAGCCTGAAGCTGCTGCTGACCACAATGAAAGAGGCTGTCTGAGAATTACACCAATACAGAGGCAAGCAGAGAGCAGAAGATACAGAGAAACAGAGGCCTGATGCCATTTGTGAGCCCCTGCATTCAGTCACATCTGATGCTTTCCCATTCATATGAGCTGATCTGTGTATATATCAGCCAGTTTGAATTGGAGTTTTGTTCCCTCCAACCAAAGAAATGATGAAAAATACTCATAAGACATGGAGCAAATGTCAGGTCTTAGATAAGTCAAGACTGGTGACAATTGTAATGATCAGAGATCAGATTAGGTAAGTGATCAGAAAGCAAGTATCTGTCTACAGTTCCACCAACTGGCATTGAAGCCACAGAATGTTTTGTCTCCCTACTTTCCATGTTAAGAAGCATTTCACCCACTGGAGTGCATGGCTTATTCAACACATTGTTTTGAAGTCATCCTGTGTCTTTTTAACATGATTTTGATGCAAAATGGTTTGTACTGTTTTAGTATTATACCCTGAAGAGTCCATCCAAATCGTGCAGTCTGCTCTTCCCTCATTTTACCATTAAAAAATAAACTGGCACCTGGAGAGGGAAAGGGGAGCTTGGCAAAAGAGGACTTGGGGAGTCCTGGCTTCTAACGTGACCTGTTGACACCCGGTCTTCATAATACTTCATGAAGTCTGGAGGTCATGGATCACCTTTAAATGTGACAATGCACGAAGAGTGGCCAGCCCTTGCTTGGTACAACCCTCGGTGTCAGTAATTATTACAGGTGAAGAAGTAGAGACTCAGAGAGTTTAAGTGACCTGTCTAAAGTCCCAGATGAATGGCAGATACCTTTGGCAGGCTCTTTCCTGTGCATAAAGGACAGAGCTCCATGGAATTGGAATCTTTAGGTGATGATAAGGCAGGGACCACATTTTCTCTTCCCTCTGATTCACACATCATCCGTGATGCCATTGTTCCCTCACTTTTGTGCACAAAGGGTCTAAGGAAGGGATCAAAAGCTTGTGCTGATACAGCACAAATGCCAAAGAATTTCTCATGAGTTGCCTCAGTTGGGGAAGACTTATTGAAGGAGATATACTGGGCCTGGAAAGATGGGTAGGACTGTGGTAAATGTGAAACGGAAGGCATTCCAGATGAGGGAAATGGTGTGAGCAAAAGTGTCAAGGTGGGAATGTGGAGAAAGATGAGGACAGCCGTTCAGCTTAAGCAGAGAAGGATGGATGGATGGACAAATAGAAGGAAGGAAGAAAGGAAGGAAGGAAGGGAGGGAGGGAGGGAGGGAGGAAGGGAACAGACACCTAGATGAGGCCCAGTGTGGCAAGGGTCTAGACTGCCAGTCTGCAAACGAGTCATGCCCCTTCTGTGGTGCATCCTGTCAAGCATTATGTGTGTGTTGAATATTATCCAATGTCAAGGGCTGGGGACTATCATGCTTAGAGATGTCTTCTCTGCCAAGCCTAGAGCAGGAAGAAATATAGCTGAGGGACTACACGATGAGTCTGTTATGCGGCTGTCTGGCTTTAAATCCCTCCCTGCCTCCCTCTGCCATCTTGGGAAAGCTGGTAGGTCTTTCGAATCCTCAGTGTCAGGATTTACATCAGGGACTGGGAAACATTTTCTGTAAAGGGCCAGACAGTAAATAATTTAGGCTTTGCAGGCCAGATGGTCTCTGTGACAACTACTCAACTCTGCTGCTGTAGCACAAAACCAGCCCTAGACAACACGTACACAAATTGGCATGGCTGTAGTCCAATAAAACTTTATTTACAAAAGCAGGTGGAAGGATGAATTTGGCCTGTGGGCCAGCATTTGTCTACCCCTTATCAATACAACCGGCATAACAGTAGTACCTACGGTGTGGAGTAGTTACAGGGCACAGAGATTTTATATGTAAAGCACAAGCAAAGTGCCAAACCTTAAGTGTGCGCTGTGCTCTATCGACTTGTCATCACCACTAATGTTATTGTTATTACTGCTGAATGTTACCAGAGAGCAGCGCAAGGGGAGAAAAGCAGCATTTTTTCTTGTCTGAGGGGTTCACTGGGAAATGCTGGCATGATTCTTCCTGGTGAGCTGAACTTTTCTTTGGAGCAGAGAAGTGGTTGAGGTAAATAAGCACTTGTCTCAGCGTCACAAAAGAGCCTGCCAGGAGGGAAATTACAGGGTGCCAGAGAGTGTGCAGAGACAAATGATACCACACCACCATGCCTGAGCCCTTGGGGTGAGCTGGAGGGGTAAGGTCTCAGTCAGGTATATCCCAGGGTCAGTGCTGTGCTCAGAAATGGCTATGATCACAGCCCTCGGCATTGAATAGACTTGGTTTGAGTCTTGCTTTGACTTTTTTCCCAGCCCTATGACCTTAGCCAAGTTAATAAACATTTCTGAGGCTCAGTGTGCTCATCTATTAAATGGAGATTTGAAACAGCATCTCCTTTGTAGTGGTACTGTAACAAATTAAAGGGCAAACACAAGTAAAAGGCACTTGGCACACAGTAAGTGCTCAATAATTGTTAGCAAAGCTCATCATGCTATTGTCGTTGTGTTGTCATTGTCATTATCACGGGCATCATACTCTCATTTAATCTTTACAACAGCCAAGGGAGAAGAACATCATCATCCCCATGTTACAAATGAGGAGGCTGAGGCAAAGTAGGACTTTGGTCTGAAGTTCCAACGGATGGATGAACTTGAGCTAGGGTAGGCCCAAGGTCCAACACAAGAAGGTGCTCCTGGCTGGGCACGGTGGCTCACACTTGTAATCCCAGCACTGTGGGAGGCCAAGACGGGTGGATCATAAGGTCAGGAGTTCAAGACCAGCCTGACCAACACAGTGAAACCCTGTCTCTATTAAAAATACAAAAATTAGCTGGGCATGGTGGTGGGCACCTGTAAACCCATCTACTTGGGAGGCTGAGGCAGGAGAATCGCTTGAACCCGGGAGGAGGAGGTTGCAGTGAACCAAGATCATGCCACTGTATTCCAGTCTAGGTGACAGAGTGTGAGACTCTGTCTAAAAAAAAAAAAAAGGTAAAAAAAAAAAAGGTTCTCCCAAACATACACTCCATAATGACACTGCAACAGTCCTTACCCCCAACACCGTCACCATCCAGAGCTGAGGATGTATCTCTGGCTTCTCCAAATTACTGCCATTTTCATCCACAGCTACACGACTGTATCATATCATTGACTTCTTACCCCACTGCTGTGAGGTGGATGCTTGCTAATGAGTATCCATCGATTTCATAGGGCCACTACAGAAGTCAGATTCTACAGAGGCCCAATACAAGTCTTAAGAAGCTCTAATCAAGAAAAAAGGAGTGGACTCCAGGAGCCCAAACCTCCTGCCTGGGCCTCCCTCTTCCAGAAGAATGACCTGATATGGGCCTCGTGTTTGCTTCATGCCTTCCCTGCATTGCTTCTCTCACCTCTCCTGGCTGCTTTAGAACATTTTGGCTATTTTTATCATCTTGTTTTCCTAGAATGTTTTCTGATTGGAGCCCAGCCCTGTGGAAGTGTGAGATTTGGGGAATGATTGCTCTTCCTCACATGTCTGGTGCTGACTTTGACATGGGAAGGGCAGAGATGGTTTTAGAGGCCTGGATGTCAGGAAGATGATGATGATGACATCAACACCAGTAAGTCTGCTTTTGACCTCCTCTGTTATGAAATGCCAGTTATCCTGGGTGGAAAGAAGTAGAGTTTGGAGGAATCTGGAAAAGAGAATGCCATGTGAGAAGGGGTGTCTGGAAGTCAGCGCAGCTTTCTAATTTTCTTTGAGTTGTCTCTAATTGTTCCAATTCATCCCCGCAAAGAGCTTGGGATGGGAACCTCTAATGACAGTTTGATACCCAATTTACAGATGAAGAAGCTGAGGTTGAGAGAGGTTCAATAACTTACCCACATTTATTCAGCTTATAAAGAGTAGGTCTATCTGAATCCGAACCACAGTACCCAGAACACAGCAAACACTCAATGCAGATTTATTGAATTGATGTAATCTTTTCCACATTATGTTCTAAACAATTTAAATCACCAACTTACTCCATGCCAAGATGCAGTCTCAGTGGAATCTGCCAACATGGCTATCTCCATCTATTAATTCATTCAGTGAGCAATGATTGAGCTCCTATGGTGTTCAGGCACTGTTCTAGGTACTGCTGTCAGATGCTATCCCCTCTTCTTTCTCTGAGAGAAGAATTCTCTCTGGGATCTCCTGTCTGCTGAGGGCGCAGATCCCCATGCTGACTGGTACACAGTTCTGTTCTACCATCTGAATCTAGCTAACCAATCTCCAAGGTCTCTATACCCCAGGACTCCCACTCATTCCCACCAACAGCATCCAGAACACCTACGTCCCCTCCTTCCACAAAGAATTGGCCAGCAAGACAGCTGGTCTACCCAGCACAAGGGGATTACTCAGTCATGAGCAACCCCCATTATTCTATGTTATAAAAACATTTGCTGGAATGTACCCCCCTGTGCTGATGTGGTTCCCCTGAATGCCTTGGCATGGGGCTCTAAATGCCTCCATCCATTCATTCTGGGAACACTGACATGGTGCCCACAACATGCATCTCAGACACCTGACAGGGACTGGGAGTTCAGGACTGAGAGACCAGCTTTGGCTCTCAAGAGCTCACAGTCTGCTGTGGAAGACAGACCTATGAGCAGGTAATTGTGCTGTGTGGGACAAGTGTGATGACCACTCAACCCAGGCAGGACGGGGTACATTTCACTCTAGCATGTGTACTGGCCAAGCCAGCCACAGTGGGGTCCACCTAAGGCCCTCTTTCTGAAACTGTCCTTCCACAGCTCCACCAAGGGAATCATGTGGTGTACCAGGGATGGGACATCCAGTCCTAGACAATGGACAGAGACCCCCGAGATGATCTGGGATGAAGCGCTGCACTCATGAGGGGTAAATGTCATCAGTCAAATCCATCAGCTGTCTATGAAATTTAGGTGAGAGGCAAGACAGGGAAATCTGGCATGGAGGTTGCAAAAGAAACCCAGAGTAGAGAGAGAGATTGCCCTGGAGTCACCTCCTGTTCAGCCCCCAGAACCCCGAGCCACTGAGAGTCTAACACCTTCCTGTCCTAGTTCCAGCCTATGTATACTTGGCTTGAGCAAATCTTTGTCTCTTGTACCCAGATGAACCACTGCCTCAGGAAGAAGGAAAGCCTTTCCCAAAATGTGAAGTCTCAGCTGAAGGGTGTCTAGGATCTCTTCAGGCAAAGATATGAAAGGAAGAGCCCATACAAAGGCATGAGAACTAGAGAACTTCAAGAAACTGGCATCAGGCCAGAGGGTTTGGTATGACCTGGGAGAAAAGCCCCTGCTCAGTTTCTTCTGTCCCTTAAGCAACCCACATTTTAGAAAGGGAACAACGTGGTCTTCTGGGGGACCTGGTTCTTCTCTCATTGGATTATTTTAGCATCATGAACTAATGCCACTTTGCACACCAGCCCTCCTGGATTCTACACCCCAGTCCTGGGGTTCACTCTTGTTATGGCCATCAAGGCTGCTTGAGATTCAGCAGGGTGTCACCACCTCCCTTTCCTGGAGACGCCTTCCATGACTGCTTACTCTGAACCAAAAACCATGCCTGGGCCCACGTATCCCCCAGCTGAGCTCCTATGAAGCACGCTGGCTGGTTTTCACATGGGCATCTGCCTCATTAGTCAGCCTGATTGTCCTGTCTCTTTTGATAAGGGAGCAGCGAGGAGAAGTGATTGGGGAACATGATCAGAATGAACGCACACTGGAGTGAGGAGCCCAAGGAATGACTCCATACAGATAAAACAGGTGGGTGCATGCTACAGAGAAACCAAGATACCAGAATCCTTTAGGGAAGGAAAATCACACTCGAGTGAAACCCTCTGAGGCCGCCAAATACATCTGTCAGGTCACAATCCAGGCAGCGACCAGGTCTTATTTCTTTCTGGGACATTGTACACCATCAGGCACTTGGTGTGTTTCTTTTGCACACCTCTTCCCAGGAACTCTTCTAAGGCACTTGCTGGCCTCAGAAGTGGGTCTTAGGGTAAGTCAAGTGCCCTTCATCTCATGGTGTGTGCCCTTCACATGGTACCAAGCTGCATAGACCTTGCTCCCACTTAAAAGGCAGCAAATTCCAAGCTGCCTTCAAACATTCAATCCAAGCTTTCACCCTCCACTCCCCCTATCCCAACTGCTCAGATATGGCCTCTTTCTCCATTTGACCTACTCAGCCTGATTTTTTTTCAGGCTCTTCACAAAAAGGCAGCTGGTCACTAGCCCTTCTGGCACTAAAGTCCCTATAATGCTACCTCTCACAGTGGTATCATCATAGCAAAGTAGTCTCTTATTCCTCTCGAACAACTTTTCTTTTTCTTTTTTCTTTTTTAAATTTTAATCTGAATCCTGGGCAACTACTCCAACATTAAGCCTCATTTAGGTTGAAAGAAAATTCGTTTTCTTACTGCTTTCCCTCTCAGCTCCTTTTCTGAGCTTTAATCGAAAGCAGCCGTGCCAGGCCACACGCCATACCACCTGAGTTTCTGCACCCTGAGGTGCTCTCTGCCCCAGGTGAAGACCACAAATATTCCTCCTGACAACGGATAAATTTAAGAAATAAATTTAAGAAATGACAGATCTGTTGGCCATGGAATGTCTCAGTGCCCTGACTCTGTCAATATGCCCTGGGAATCTCTAAGAGGGGTTCCAATATGCCCTGGGAATCTCTAAGACGGGTTCCAATATGCAGTGGCTTCCAAAGGTATTTAACCTTGAAACCCTCTTCCCTAGAGTATCTTGTTGGATCAGTGCTCCATGGACATATTTAGGGAAAGCACTGCTCTAGCGAATATCATTCAGCCAGTATTACTGGGAGATACTGGTGGCTGGATAGTGCGGGTTGCAGCATGGGTTTAGGAATTGCAGTGACCTGCTTGTTGCAGCCTTTGTTCTGCCACTTTCTTGACGGTGACTTTCAGCAGATGACATCAGCTTTCTAAGTCTCAGTTTCTTTTCATCTTTAAAATGGGTAAGACAAGATAATGTTACCTACTTCATAGAGTTGTAGTTTAAAAAAGACTGCATGAACTAATAGAAAATAGGTGTCATATGCCTGATACGTAGTAAATATCTAAAGTCAGTCATTATAATCATCATCATCATTATCGTCATTAGATGCAGATGAGGAAGATGAAAAATGCACAGAAATGAGTATAAAACAAGGCAGTACATAACAGTCATGTCTTAGAAATCAAATGGCAGGAATGCGGAGAAAAGACCTCCTAGACGACATGGCATTTGGATGGGCTTCGCAGGATCAGTAGGAGTTTAGAAGGTGTTGGGAGGCAGGGTTGTGACTGTGCAGAGAAGTAATGGGATGAAAAAAATGCCCGAAGGACACCCACAGAGGCAATGCCATTCAGATGGGCTGAAGGGATGGTGGAGAAGAGGTGAGGCGGGGAGAGTTGGAGAGGATGGCTGAGACATTCCTCAGAAGGCTAGAGCCGGCAGGGCTGGGATGCTGGCTAGACGGTGTGTGCTTTATTCTGTGGGGGTTAGGGTATTAATGGGTAAAGGAAGGGAAATATCCCTAAGGATCTTAAGGAAAGGCAGTTTGGAATCTGCTGCCTTTTAAGTACCTGTTTTAAGGCAGGACATGGTAGGAATAAGAGGTAGACGCACTGGGGGAGAGAGGAGGGTTAGAAGCTTGGTTAGAGGTAAAACTAAGTGAGGATGTGGGGCAGAGAGGACAGAGGGTGAGACCCAAGGGAACTGCTCAGGCAGCCTTGATAGGACTTAAAGACCAACTTTCCTAAACAGGGTAATGTCACTGAGCAGTGCCAGGAGCCAATTGTGGCACCTGGTGCTTCTTCCACTGCCAGAGCTCCCAGCATGGCCAGGCCCAGGAAATGGACCTCATTCTTCAAGTTTGACCAGATATTCAATGACAATATTTGGGCAACGGCTCTTATGTTTCACAGAGGTTCTGACGACCTCCATGCTGGGGTCAGCGTCCTATTCCCTCACAGATCCAGAGGTCCCTCCTGAGCAACATGTCCCTAACTCCATTTGCTATCAGATTTGATGTGTGGACAAGTGTGACACCCAGCAGTGTCGGCCTTTTCTGGATAACACAGATCTGCAGAGTCAGCCCAGAAGACGAAGTACTAGACAAGAGTGGGTGAGAGAGTGGGACTGCTGGGAGGAGCGGGCCCTGGGAGCACACTTTTAGGGAATCATTAGGTAGAGACGTGGGGTTCTTAGACTCTTGAGAAAGAGACTGAGCAAATACACAGCAAGAAAGTGCATTTTAATCTTGCCCTCGGACGGAAAAGCTTGATAGAATAGTGACCAAATCTGATCTGCCAGCTCATTCCAGGCCTATGAATAAATGTCCCTATCCTGCCGCCGAGCCTCTCAATGAAGCTCAGGGAGATGGAAAGACGATATCATTATGGGGAAATGGGCTGGGGATTAGGGATGCTGGCATGAGTTTCCGGCCTCATTTTTTACCTTTTTGAAATCCCCACTTCTTTGATATTCACACAGCATCATGTCGAAGAAGATTGGTATGGTAGCTTTCCGGAGCTCAGCCTCAGGGATAAGTGTCATCTCTAATATAGGGCCCACCATGCCTGGGATGAAGCAGATTTTGTTCTGACCTGAAAGAGAAGAGGAACGTGAACACATATAACAGTTTGGCGAGGCACAGATCCTCCCCCGACCAAGCCTGGGGAAAGAAAAAAAGGGAGGCATAATAGTAAAAACAATCGTGAACACTTATATAGCTGTTTACCACGAGCCAGGCACCGTTTTGAACACTTAACATATATTAACTCCCGTTAGAGTGCATGCATTATCCAAAACAAGCCCGATTATTAAGGCTAATACCATGGGTGCGCGTGTGGAAAGCACGTCACTGTTTACAAGGGTTTTCACCTGCACCGTCTGCTCTGCAAATAGGACCATGATTGAATATGTTAGAGATGGCAAAGCACAGCACATTTGAAATTATGCCTGTCTGCAATACACGCCGTGTTGCTGAGAGTTTTTAAATGGGCTTTTACCAACTGTTTTATGAAATGAGAAAAGCAAAATTTGCTGCTAAGAACCTGCTATAATAGTGTGGTCAGTGGAACAAGGAGATTTAACACATAGCTTGAGGATCAGATGAACCACAACTTCTCGTCTCTTCTGCCTCATTTCAAGGCATTCCCTCCAACCCCTCCCCTGGCTCCTGGCATTCTAGCCTAGCTAGGGTGGCTCAAATGTCACAATTTCACCTTGCTTCCCCCACAGCAAGGCTTGTGCACTTTACGCCCTGTTGTTGAGAATACTTTTCCCTGCCTGCTCCCTAACCCGCTACCCATTACCACGTAGCCTCCCCCAGATGGGTGCTATCTTAGCTTAAACACTCCTTCCTCTGGGAGAAAAGCCTCCTCTCTACACCTCCCACCCTTAGCTAGAAAAGATACCTTGCACGGCCTCTATATGTTTTGCCAGTTTGAAACGATGTCTTTATATGTCGAATCATTTGATTAACATTTGCCTCCCCCACTAGAGACCAGGTCTGTTCTCCTCATTGTGTCTATGTATGGCACTGAGCACAGGACTTATTAGATGATCAGTAAACACCTGCTGAATGAGAAAATACATTTTCCAGCTCCTACATTCTCTGGCTGTGGGACTTGTATATATGGCTCATAAAAATGCAATAGCAATATTCAGCTGTTGAGAAGATCTTGTAAAAATATGTCTGCATGTACTTAGCACAGAGCACAGAAGAATCAGTGCCAGGGCAGTGTTGCCCAGTGGTTAAGGGCACCAAATCTGGAGCCAGACGGCCTGAGTGAGTAAACTGACTCCACTATCAACTGTAGCTGTGTCATGTTGAGCAAGTTTGTCTCACCTCTCGGGACCGCGGTGTCCTCATCTGTAACTTGGAACAGTAACAGTATTTATCTTATAAGGTTGTTGTAAAGAATCAAAGAAAAAATGAGTGATTATTTAGCAAGTGCCCAGGACAATGCTTGGCACATCACCTACTTTCTACAGCATTAGCTATTAATATTATCTTTGTGATGTTTGGTCAAAATGAACCATAAAGGGGAAACTTATTGAGCAGAACTGAGCAGAATCTTCAGAAAATATGCATCAGAAGGGGCAGATAGGGAATAAAGAGGAGCACTTAGGAATCACAGGGATTTCCTGGGAAGTGAGGGTCAGCATATTCAAGTAACCCTATCATTGAAGCTGACACCTCTAGATTTCATCAGCTGCTGCCTCCTTCTCCTTCTGAGTTTCAGTACCCACCCCATATTTATCCATTGTCAGGATGAACATTTGTGGTCTTCGCCTGGGGCAGAGAGCACCTCAGGGTGCAGAAACTCAGGTGGTATGGCATGTGGCCTGGCACGGCTGCTTTCGATTAAAGCTCAGAAAAGGAGCTGAGAGGGAAAGCAGTAAGAAAACGAATTTTCTTTCAACCTAAATGAGGCTTAATGTTGGAGTAGTTGCCCAGGATTCAGATTAAAAAAAAAAAAAAGGCTTCATCCTAGGACTATCTTCAGTTAGTGAGAATGAAACAGTGGAGTCAGGCAGAGTTGAGTGAAAACACAGACACTTTTCCAGGACATAAGCTTCATTAGATGATGCATTTGGATTACACTTAAGCCTCAGGTCTTTGCTTTGGCCCAAATAGAAAACAATAACAACAACAACAACTTCCTTGCTGGCAGGTTTATAGTAATTGCTAATCTAGATTTCTGATTTCATCCTTCAAGATCCTTTAAGTCTTTTTCAAACCACAGTGGGGTTTTAAAATTCAAAGTCGAGTGCAAAAATAGGTAGAAGGTAAATGGGAAACTGTCAGATAAGCCACCACTGAATGGAGAAATTGCTTACGCAACAAAGGTCTTTAGAATACTGGAGGGCATTGGGCATGATAAGGACAAATTTTAGATGGTTTAAAATAAAGGGCAGACATGCTGTAGACTCGTGATTTCTTACATACTTTTCATCTGTATTCTTTACAGTCCGTTGAGGAGATATTTGGCAGAACAGGGAAAGCAGAGAGAGAGATGGTGATCTCCAAATACAGTGTGACCTCAATGGCCCTTACAATGCTCCCTTAAGAAATGTTATTCATTTACATAAAAAAGGAATTTCAGCACATTGGATTTTGTGTTCAAGTAATACAAATGTGTATGTATTTGCGTATCTTTACATATGTAGATGCATACACATGCACGCAGAACATATTTGTGGCTAACTGAATACAAACTCATTTGGGAAAAAAAGTGCTCAAGCAAGACACACACCTACTGCTGTATTTGAGAAAAGGCAAAGAAGGGCGTTTACTAAGAGGGTCTTTTTCATGTAATTGAAGCTGAACTTCACTGGCAACAGATACCAATTAGAAAAGGCTATTAAAGTGCCAATAAGCCAGCAGGAAAAACCCAAATGCCAGATTACACAGGTTTTGGGAGAGGATCTGCTGATAATGAGAGCACAGAGAAGAGCTCAGGGGGTGTGGGTGGAAAGGGGTCCCATGAATTCTCTGGTCTTGGTTTCTCATTTGTACAGTGACCTCCTCTGTCAGTCCTCCCGGGAGTGGACTGTAGGGTGGAATGCAAAGGGTCTGAGGGCACTGAGGAGATGACCTTGAAAGAAACAAGAAGGAAGGAGGGAAGGAAGGAAGGGTGAAAGAAAAGAAAGAAGGAAGGAAGGAAGGAGGGAGGGAAGGAAGGGTGAAAGGAAAGAAAGAAGGAAGGAAGGAAGGAAGGAAGGAAGGAGGGAAGGAAGGGTGAAAGGAAAGAAAGAAGGGTGAAAGGAAGGAAGGAGGGAGGGAAGGAAGAAAGAAAGGAGGGAGGGAAGGAAGAAAAGGAGGGAGGGAGGAAAGGAAGAAAGAAAGGAGGGAGGGAAGGAAGAAAAGGAGGGAGGGAGGGAAGGAAGAAAAGGAAGGAGAGAAGGAAGAAAAGGAGGGAGGGAGGGAAGGAAGAAAAGGAGGGAGGGAGGGAAGAAAACGAGGGAAGGAGGGAAAGGAGAAAAGAGGGAGGAAGGGAGGCTTTTGTGAACTTGGCTGAGAATTAAGTTGGGTAAGCCACGACTTTCTGAGGCTGACATGGGACAGAAAGCCCTCTCCAAAGGCTGGCACAGACCCTGAAATGAACAAGGATGAGGCAAGTTATGACTCCCTGGATTTCAGAGTCCAGCAAGCCTCCTGGGGACTTTGAAATAAAGCTGAGCTGATTAAAAAAAAAAAAAATCAGTTCAAAAGGGGAAGACAGAACACAGATCCACAGATCTTTGCTCCTCTGTCTTAGGCTTGGAAAAACTCCCTCCTGGCAATGCTCTGAGACAGGCAATCAATTCTCTCCTCATTATTCAGGACTTGCCCAGCCTCAGCTTCCTTCCAGGCCCCATAGAGTCTCTGAGTCTGACAGCCTGGGTCGGTCAGGTCCTGCCACCACCACTCCCTGGCTGTGTGGCATTGTGCTTGTCATTTACCTTCCCTGAGCTTCCATGATCTCATCTGTAAGATAAAGATAGTAAAATCTGCCTAATAGAATTGTCGAAGCTTAAGAGTTTGTGCAAACGAAGGGCTCTGCACAGTGTCTGGCACATTGCAAAAGCTCAGTAAGTGCTGCTGCTGTTGCTGCTGCTGCTGCTGGTAAGTACTTTGGCTTCAGCTCTATGCTGAGTTTTAGATTAAGCAATATGAAAAGACAAGGTCTAACCTCATGGAGCTCCCTGAAGCTTTTCATGGAAATTTTCAGGCCGGTCATTTCATTTGTTCACTTTTAAAGCAAACAGCTGAACTGGGAAAGGGTCAGATGGATTTATCTTCTCTACCATGGCTGACACTCACAACCCTCCACTCTTCTCTGTCTCATTGAACTATTTTCTCATTCGTCCTCAAAGATGTTTGAAAAGCCCCAATTGGATCATGCTTATTCACAGCATTTTTTTCCTATGACTTTCCTTGTTCACAGGATAAAGTGTTGCCGGCCCTCTAGTCCTGTGCTCTCTCCCCATACCCATCTTGTGCCTCTCACCTGGTCACCCTCCATCCACCTGCCTGGCTCCCACTCCTCCAGCGCACCCTGCTTTTCCCACCTTGGGCCTTCCTCTGGGAACGAGCTCTTCTTCCTTCCCTTTCCTGGACCCCCCTCCAAAGTCTATCCCCACCCCATGTCTCTGCAAATAAAACCCTTTCTCACTTTCTAGGGCTGTGCTATTCAGTATGGAAGCTACTAGCTGCATGAGTCTTTTGAGCCCTTGAAATGTGGCTAGTCCATTGGAAATGTGCTGTAAGTGTAAAAACTCCACCAGATACCCCAAAAAGGAAAAAAAAAATCTCAGTAACATTTTATATTGATTACATGTTTAGTATAACACTTTAGAATATGGTGTTAAATGTATTGTTAAAATTAACTTTATTGTTTCTTTTAATTTTTGAAAAATAAAGACACTAAAGCATTCATAATTAGGAGGCTTGTATTCTATTTCTAAAGAACAGCACTGCTTGGAGCTCAGGGGTTCTGGCTCTTCCTCATGGAGGCCATCCTTGACTTACTCACTAAGCAGGAGTCTGTCGCCAATTCTGTGGGTGCCCCAAGTTTCCATTCTACAGCTATTTCCCCTTCACAACTGTCATTAAATAATGCTGTAGTTAGTGTGTAACTATTCAGTGCAACGATCACCAGTCCATGAAGTCAGGGGCTATATCTCTAATCCGTTTCGGGCTTTAACCCCAGCTACTGGCATAGTACCTGGGATGCAGAGGATGTGTATGTTACTTTCCTAAAACTGTTTGTTATAAATCACCACCAACTTAGTAAATTAGAACAGTACACATTTATTTTATTACACTTCTGGAGATCAGAAGTCTGAAAGGGGTTGCATGGAGCTAAATCAACGTCTGGGAAAGAATGAGTTCGTTCTGGAGGATCTAAGGAAGAATCTGTTTCCTTGCCTTCCCCAGCTTCTTTTTCCAGCATCTAGAGGATCCTGGCATTCCTTGGCTCGTGGCCCCTTCCTCCATCTTAAAAGCCAGCAATGCACCTTCTTTTTTTTTTTTTTTTTTTTTGAGACGGAGTTTCGCTCTGTCGCCCAGGCTGGAGTGCAGTGACCGGATCTCAGCTCACTGCAAGCTCCGCCTCCCGGGTTTATGCCATTCTCCCACCTCAGCCTCCCGAGTAGCTGGGACTACAGGCGCCCGCCACCTCGCCCGGCTAGTTTTTTGTATTTTTTAGTAGAGACGGGGTTTCACGCAATGCAGCTTCTTTAAATCACTCTCTGACTCTGATTTTCTCCAGCTTTTGTTTTTCACTTATAAGGGTGCTGTAATTGTACTGAGCCCACTTGGATAGCCCAAGACACTTTCACCATCTTCAAGATCCTTAACTTTATCACACCTGAAAGTCTCCTTTGCTGTGTCAGGTAACATATTCCACAGGTTCTGGGGATTAGGACATGGACATCTTTGGGGAGCCTACCACAGTGCTCGATGTTGGTTATTAAAAGAATGAGTAAACGAATGGATGGATGGCCACACTAATCCCGTTTCCCATTTATTCCCAGCAGCCACTCCCCAACCCCAGGAAGCCATGCTCGCTTGGGCTGGTTGCTTCCCTGGAATACCTACCCTTTCCCTGTCTTTCCTTCAGTCCTGACATGGTCCTCCTTCCAATTCAGAAGCCATTTCCCCATCATACGGAATCATCCTTACAGTCCTCACTTATATCCCTTTTGCCTGAACTCCTGAGTCCCCACTACACATTTCACTTTGTTACTTTTCCCTACTTGACAGTGCCACTCTCTGGAGCTCTGCACCGAGCTGGGCGCTCTGTAGGTGCTTAAACAGTAATGGCCAAATTGCTCTTGAGGTTTGGCCAGGCCAATCTCCCTTCATGGGAGGCCGAGATGCCAGGCTCTGGAATGTGTCTTTCTTTCCCACAACGAGTGTTAACACAGCAGCTCAATGTTAACCCAAGTGAACGTGGGAGGGTTAAGTGCAAAGTCATTTGCGCAAAATGTGCATTGCTTCATGCCAAGCAGAAATCAAATGTTATGATGCTACACTATTGGGAAAAGTACATTCCATTTGGCATCCACCCAGGATCCAAAACAACAAATGGCATTAACCCCTGAGTGGCTGGCTCCTTAACAACATGTTGTCCTTCTCGCCATGAAGACCTCCCTGCCCATACCTCCTCTCCCAAAACAACACACACACAATTCGTCTAGACTTTTCCCTGAAGAATGTGAAATAATCTTCAAGCCTGAGATTATAGATTTGCAATTAGCTATCTTATAATCACAGGGTTGCCCGAGTTGTTCTTGATGAGAAGATGATGATGATGATACTGATGATCGTGATGATGATGCCCTGATTGCTTCTGGCCTTAAAACAAAATTTAGAAAACTAACATGCATTATGATTTACTCATTATCAGTAGTCTTTGAAAAAACATAGATCATTGGTTATTTCACGCCCTTTGAAACAATTTGCATACACTTTGAAAAAAAATTATTTGTAAGAACATTGCACTTGGGATCAAGAGACAGGCTCTTCTAGCCTCAGTTCAGTCACTGACTTGTTTTTGACCTTGGCAATGTCCTTGTGCTTCTCTTGGCCTCATTTGGCAGCTTTACCTATACAATCAGCAGGGTTGAATTAGATGATGTATCAGGAATGCAACAGAAATCTGACTACCAAGACTAAACTGAAGCTTTAATTTTCTTGTTTAACAAGAAGCCAAAAGATGGCTGGTCCAGAGCTGCTCCTTCATCCTCAGAATGTGAGTTTTGTCCTCATGGCTTTAAGATGGCTACTGCCCCTCCAGCCATATTGTTGTTTTCCAGAAAGAAAGAAAGGGGAGGCCTATGGGCAAAAATGTGTTTTGTTCATTCAATCTGTCCTCTCCTTGCCTCTTGGTTTTTGTCTTGTTTTGTTTTTAATTGGAAAAAAAACTTTCCTGTAGCCGTAACAGGTATGCTTCTGCTGATTCTCATGGGAGAGACTTGGGCCACGTGGCTGTTACTTGCTACAAGGCATTGTTAATCGAGCAAATTTGCAATCCTAAAACACTGAATCCTGGATTCAGGTAGCCAGGAACAAGAGAAGCCTGGTTCTTCAGCTCCTTCTTGCTCTTCTAATAAATACCTTCTCTGATTAACGCAGCTGCAGTCAATGCCTCTTGTTTGCAACCAACTCCCAACCCCTGACGGATATGTCTTTTAATTGTATTAATTCATCCTACAGGTTTTTGCTAACAGCAGGGAGTCTGTGATGCTTCAGAGCAAATACTCTGGCCAAGGTGCTCGTCCAGTTTCTGCCTCTAACCCACTACATGATCTTGTACAAACCCCTTCTCTCTGGACCTCAGTTTCCTCATTAGTAAAACAGTGAATTGGACCAGATCAGTTGCTTCCAACTGTTCTCTGCAGTGCTCAGGGCTTCCCCCTAGAAAACCCTCTACAAGGGAAGTTCAAGAGAAGCCTGTTATAACGGGCTCTGGGTCTCCCACCTCACTTCAATTACAATAGCTCTATTTTCATCCAATTTACTTATTAAGCATGAGAATTTTTTTTATTGGTCCTCAGCTAAAAATAAATGTTTGAAAAATGCTGGACAGTACGATCTCTGAAGGGCCCTTCTAGCTCCAACGTTCTGTGATTCTAAGCAGGTGGAATATTTGGTAACATCTTTTCATTCATCAGCATAATTGGGAGTGCAGGAATGCCTGCCAAAACATAATCTATATCTAAATAAAATCTTCTGTGTGCAAAACAATGGCAATGAAGGACATTCAGAAAAGAGCAGGCCATGTGGAAGGACTTGAAACAAACAAAGCACAGATCCCTGTTTTGCAATTCTGGCAGTGCCTGGGGTGTCGAGCTGGGGAAGGAAGCCTGCCACAGCTTTATCCAGCCTCTGCTGTTGTAGAACAGCGAATGCAAACTTGGAAGTGAACTGAATCTGGGTCCATCATGTGTTGAGCACATCTGATGTTTTGAAAACTTTCAATTAGTTTTCATTAGTATTCATAAATTGGAAAATACATTGAAAAACCCAGTCTCCTGGCTTCTTTCGAAAAACTGAAAGGTATGAAAACATTGGGATTGCATTTCAGTAGGACAGCAATAAACTGGAGAGGAACAGCGACTGTCTTTTTTCTCTGCATGGGTATGTCATCTTCACTTTGCTGCAGGCCCTTACTCCTTCTCATGTTCCTGACCCTGAGGTCAGGTTCCGGGTGTCGTATGGGCCTGTGCTTACACGATGTCCCCCCATTCCCCTATCATTGCAAAGCAATGGTAAATGAAACATCAATTATTTCCTATATCCCAGTCCTTACCCAGTGTGGAGAAACAAAAGATAGACTGAGAAAGACATGCCTTTCTAGAAAAACAGGGTAGAGGTGGTACCCCTCCTCCCAGGGGATATTTGGCAATGTCTGGAGACATTTTTGGTTGTCATAACTAGGGAGGGTGCTACTGGCATCTTAGAGGGTAGAGGCCAGGGAGAACAGAAAAATTAGGTTCCATCCTGATGGGGCAAGGATGACAATAATGATAAAAACTCTGATGTGGGGGTGGTGGCCTCCATGGCTCCACTTGCCCCAGCTGTGCTCTTATGACCCTCATAAGCCCCCTGTGAGGGTGCTTATTTCCCCACCTTAGGCCTGGTGATGCTAGGCCTCACAGCCTGTAAATGTCAGAGCAAGGCCCAAAGCAAAGATGTGGCAGTCTGTTCTGGGCTTGGGTCCTCGGCTCTGCCTTGGGCTTTGTAAGCCAACCTGCAACCTCCCTGTTATCCAGCCTGTACTTCTCTTAGCTTGAGTCTGGTGCTACCAGCAACCACAGAACCCAGACTGATAGTCTCTCCACTGTACTATGCTTCCTCCACAGTGGATAGAACTTGCTGGAAGGGGCATGCAACTACCGCCTAAAAAACCCCTGGGAACTGGCAGACAATAAGAGGTCTGGGGAAGCAAGAAGCATAGTCTGAAGAGGGAACAAAAATTAAATCCAAGAGATGGGCACAGTTAGTACTTGTAGGAAAGTCAACAGTCACACCCAGGGCAGAGCAATTTAGAATCAGAGAGTCAAGGAGGGACAGAAAAACAAAAAAATTCATTACTGTTCATCCATCCATCCATCCATCCATCTATCCTTTCAGCACATATTTATAGAGGAGGATGCAGGCCATGAGCAAGGTTTATGGCCCCTGCCCTTGTGGAATCAAAACCATACTCGGAGGCTTCCAGCTGTTTGATTTCAAGCAAGTTACTTCCTTTTCTGAGTTTCCTGATCAATAAAAGGATGGGGGAAGAGTTCCATCTTACAGGAAGTGATGTGAAGATTAAATACAATCTTCTTAGCATGGGACTGACTCAGAGTCTCAATAAATGCCTCCTTGGTTCCATCCCTCCCTCCACAGGTATCATTCAGGAAACCATACAGGATTCCTGCAGCTCCCTGAGGCAGAGACAGCTTATGGGGTCACTTTTCAGCTAAAAAGACCCTCTCATATTTCAGAGAACCAATTATCGCCATGACGTTGGAGTATGTTTTGTGGACCATGCTATACAGGATGCAGAATGACCCTCCAATCAGCAGCAAGCATTCGTGTGATGTGTGAGCACATGAGTTCCCATGACAGTCCTGGTCCATCTTACAAATTTCCATTTGGATCTGTAACCCACTGGAGGCATCAAGCAGAAGCATATTCACAGCTGCTTGCAGGGTTGGGGGTAGGTGTGCGTGTGGGGACCCCCTCTCATTCAGATTACAATCAGGCGCTTATTAAGAACCGGGGTACACACAGTAATGAACTGTTATTTCATGCTCCCACTGCTAAAACCCCTGTGGCCCTCCAATAGATGGTCTTCAAGGAGTTTGGTGCATGCCGATGTGAGTATCTGGATGTGTGTGCCTACTTACCAAGCTTGTACCACATATCACGGATGGAGAAGCCAATTAGCCGTCTCATGTCCCCATACCTAGGAGGAACAAAAACCTCTGCTTCAGGCACCAACTCAGAGGATCTCATGGACCTCCCCCTCTTCAGGAAATCCAAAAATGCAACCTACTTATTCAGGATTTTGTTGTACTTGGCGTGCGAGAACTGCTCCAGCTGCAGAGAATCCTGGGTGATAAAAGCCACTGCCAGATGAAAATAGTTGTTCCACAGCTGTAAATGAAAGAGCAGAGAACAGTTATGGAGAGGGTCTGAAGTGGGAAGGCATGAGCGCTGGGTAGTGTGAATAATTTATGAAGATGGCAGAAGATAGAGGCAGAACCAGTTTAATTGTGCCCACTGCAATTTTCTAACTGGCACTGACTCTGAAATTAACATCCTGGCCAAAGTGAGGACAATGGATGGATTTCTCTAGGCACTACCATGTCCACTCTCAGACAACAGGATTTGGGAGAAGAGGAGAATTTTAGGGGTTTTCTTTGTTGTTGTTTTTGTTGCTGTTTTTTGTTTTTTTGTCCTTGTGCTTTGTTTTGTTTTTTGAAAGACAACTTGCCCCAGCTGAGTGCCACGGAGAGCTGTTTCTTGCCCTGGAATTAGAGGGTGATGAAGGGTAAGACAGTTCAGGGATTCACAGCCTCTCTGGAAGTCCTCCCTAATTCACCTGACAGCTTGGAGGACCAACCTGCAATCCATTCTGTCTTAAAATATTTTGCCTTTTCTTTCCCTTTAGTTCGATGGTTTCAAAGTGTGGTTGCCAGATCAGCAGCAGCAGCAGCGCCTGGGAACTTGTTAGAGATACAAATTCTCTGGCCCCTGCCCAGACCTACTGAATCAGAACCTCTAGGGGTGGGACCTAGAAATCTGCAGGTTAATAAGCACTCAGGTGATTCTGATGCACGGTTCAGTTACAGCCCCTGCTGGCCCAGCTGAGATGCAGGCTTGTAAGGATTTTTGCATGTACCTGATCTGTTAGTGCTAAATGTGAGGCACTGATACTAGAACCCACTCCACCAGCTTGCAGTGAAATAGAGCAGGTAAAGGAGTCAGCACATGGTGACTGCTCAAAAGATTGGCCACACCGATGGCAATATTGATACAGGCTACAGAACCAGAGATATTATAGGTCCAAACCATGGATCTACAATCCATGGATTCATCACGGAGCCTCGGTGAACCTGTCTGCAAAACTGAGGTGACTCTGGTACCCACTGCAGAAAGCTGTGATAAAGATGACACAAAATGAGGTGTTTAAAGACACGAATCACAGTAAGAGCTCAAAAATCCTTGCTAGCCTCATTGCTGTTGTGCTTTTCTTTATTCCAGTGGTTCCTTTGGTACCAAAGCCAGTGATACCACCTAGGGTTTTGGTGCTCAAGGGCAATTGTTGCAAGATGCCAAGGTCCTGCAAGGAGCAGGTGGGAGACAGCTTTGCTGAACAAAGCCCACCCACTTTCGGCCCCTCTCAACAGTGTTTGTAGCAACAGGATAGGTAACATTAGCCAGAGAAATCATCCTGCCATTGAGACCTTCATCCTTAACTCAAAGATGTTCATTCGTGTTTGCAGATGGCCAAGACTATAAAAGAGGCAACTCTTCCACTGATAACATAACATCATGATTGCTGCCCAGAGTATGACTTTCAAATGGGTTTGCGGTTCCAGTCTTTGAAAGAAGCAACACAAGCACTCTAATTTTACTATGGGCCAGGAACTTTCCCATACATCTTCCTTTCATCGCTCAACACTTGATAGCTCTCATTCCTCATCTTAAGCTTCCTTCAGATGAGGAGACTGAAGCTTGGAGAGGTTAAGTATTTCGCCTAAGTCTCTCATCTTGTTATACACACAGCAGAGCTAAGATCTGCATCCAGACCTTCCAATTGACATCTGGGGTTCTTTTAACACACCACGGTCAGTCTTCAGCTGGGGATGCATTTAACAAATATTTCTGGAACATCTGCTAAGTGCCCAGGCCTTGCCACAGTGAGGTGACAGAGCAGCGGTTACACAGACAGTGATCCCTGGCCTCATGCAGTTTACATTTTGTTGAGTGAATGCTTTTTTCTTTACTTGGACCTTTATCACCCAGGGCCCCAAAAACCAAACTGCTCTTGGGATGCAGTGAAGTGGCCTCTTGGCTCATGGCCCCCTTAAAGTCAGCTCTCCATGCAGAGACCAGAAGAACCTTTTAAAACACATCAGATCATTCGAGACCAGCCTGACCAACATGGCAAAACCCCGTCTCTACTAAAAATACAAAAATTAGCCGGGCATGGTGGCACATGCCTGTAATCCCAGCTACTCAGGGGACTGAGGCAGGAGAATCCCTTGAACCTAGGAGGTGGAGGTTGCAGTGAGCTGAGATCGCGCCACTGCACGCCAGCCTGGGAGACAGAATGAGACTCCATCTCAAAACAAAAACAAAAACAAAAACACATCAGATCATGCCACTCCCTTCCTCAAAGTCCTCCAAAGGTTCTTGTAACATTTGGAATCAAATCTCCTTGTTTCCATAGCAACCTTGTTTATGTAAACACATGTGGCAGGTTGGGTGTCCTGTCCGCACCCCTTCAGACTGCCTTTCCTCCCGGCACCCCAGTGACTTAGCAGCTTCTCCAGGGCTTTGCTGTGAAAATGTGCAGCTCTGGTCTCTGGTCTGCTGATGTGCGGAGCTTACACCTTCTCACATTGAAGATGAGAATTTGAAACAACAAGCCAGGGCAAGAGAAAACCGTGGCCACAAGACATGGAAATGAGTGTTTCCATGAAAGTGAGAAATCTCTGATTTTAGCAGACAGCAAAAGAGTAATCAAGGTACATCGGAAATAGGTATCCAACAAAGCAAGTCAATCTATAATTACTCGTGAGAATAATTTCAGAAATGCCACCTAACACGTAAGACATGTCAAATATGGTTGAGCCTCTTGCCATTCTCTATTCTACCCTGAATGAATCCATCAAAAAAGCATTTTCTCTGTCATCCCATTCCTGATTTTCTTTTTTTTTTAATCTGAGATATAATTTATATACCATAAAATTCACTTTTTTAAGTGCATAATTTAGTTTTTAGTATATTCACAGGGTGGTTCAACCATTACCACTGTCTAATTTTGGAACATTTTCATCGCGCCAAAAGAAACCCTCTACCCATAAGAGTCAGTCCCTCTTCTCCCCACCAACATCTTCCCCTACCCTGTCCCTGGAACATATACAAACACGAGGCATCCACCACAGGCTTGGCACACACCAAGCACTCAGTAAATGCAATGGTGGTGTTGATGTTAGCACGGGGTATAGAGTATTTGTATGCCCTGTCTTCTCCAGCTGTAAGCTCCACAAGTACCCAAATCCTGTCTTGCATTTATTTGTATCCCTAATGCCACGCTCAGCACAATGACTTGAATACAGCTGGGCTCCAGAAAATATTTATTTATCAATTGCTATATTGTTACAGAAATTCTTCAAAAGGTCCCAGATTTTTCTGTCTGCACTGCTAAAAACTGCCTGGAAACTGTTAATACTAATGTACTGTCTGTCTCTGTGGATTTGCCTATTCTGACAGTTCATATAAATGACATCATAAAATATATGACCTTTCATGTATGATTTCGTGTACTTAGTGTAATGCTTTCAAGGTTCATCCATGTTGTAGTATGGATCAGTACTTCATTTTTTATTGTTGAATAATATTCAACCATATGGATATACACATTTTGATTACGTATTCATCCACCGATGGTCATTTGGGTTGTTTCCAGTCTTTGACTATTATGAATCATAGCATTGACACTATGCTGCTATGAACATTTCTGTACAAATCTCTGGGTGGACATATGTTTCAACTGTCATGGGAGTGGACCTGGTTTTGTTTTGGTTTTGGCTTCCATTCTGGAAGACCTTTATGAACCATGAAGCCATAGCTGTGCCTCATCTTCTTAGTGGATCAGAAATGGCACATCCAAGTACCTCACTCACAGCCCCTGCCCAGTTCTGGCCATGGGGCTCTGTGGGAATGCCTTCTGGAACTCAGAGGAGGTACTCACAGTATGTGGCTCTGTGCAGTGCTCTTAGAGGTGAGCCGTGGTCACAACTAGATATTGCTGAATACTTATAAGGCCTCTGCCCCAAGCCTTTCTTCACTCTTGTTCCCAAAGAATCAGATCCAAATGCATTCACCTGGCTCTTAAAGTCTCATACAATTTCCATGGTCCCCAGTGCTGTCTCCTTCGACAACTGCCCACTGAGGTGGGCTGGTCTGCTCAGACTCCACAGAGATCACAGGAGCATTTTGGTCTCCTTGGCTTCACTCACAGTGGTTCTCATACCCGCAGTGACTGTGTCCTATTCTTACATCCAAGCTGGGTTCAAGACCCGCTTCCTTCATGAAGGCTTCCTAGACTGCAGGGCACATTGGGTCTGCCTGATCACTTCCTGATTTGAGGAGCACTTATTGTGTGATATCATGGATGTTAGTCCACTGTTCTGCACCTGGCCTTGTGCTCCATTCGTTTCTCATGACAGCACTGTCTGATGGTCAAGAGGACATGTGTCAGTGTGTTGCAGACCAGGGTGTGAAAACCATTTCTATTGCTTATTAGCTGGGTTGCCTTTTGCTAGTTACTTGACCTTTCTGAGCCTCATTTTCCTTTATGTAAAATACCCAAAATAATGGTCCCTACCATAAAGGACTGTTGTAATTACGGGATCAATAATATGAGAATGAGGCATCCACTACAGGCTTGACACTAAGCACTCAGTGTATGGAATGGTGGTGTTGATGACAGCATTGGTTGTGGAGAATTTGTATGCCCTGTCTTCTCCAGTTGTAACCTCCACAAGTACCAAAATTTTGTCTTCCATTTATTTGTATCTCTAATGCCATGCTCAGCACAAGGACTTGAATACAGCTGGGCTCCAGAAAATATTTATTTATCAATTGCTGTATTGTCAGAGAAATTCTTCAAAGGGTCCCAGATTTTTCTTTCTGCCCTGCTACAAGCTGCCTGGTGATATTTCTACTAAATGTCTACCTCAGCTGACTAGGGGAAGCTACAGTGTCTCTTTAGCAAAATGCACAGGTCTCTTTGCCCTGGGGGAAGGGATGAGGTGATTTCTGATTGGGAATTTAATATTCTGAAATGATAGAACAATAGAGGGTTAGAACTGGAATAAATTTAAGTGTCATCTGTTCTGACTACCATATTGCACAGAGATAAACAGTAAAGTCCAGATAAAGTAAAAGACCACCCAAAGTCATACTGCTAGTGGGTATAATGAGAATTTAGTTACTTTTAATTAACTCTCAAGAAATTATGAAAGTAATATACACACATAGTTTTAAAAAATGATAGAAAATATTAAATGGGAGAAAGTTATTTTCCATCCTACCTTGGATCCAAGTCTAATTCCCCAGAAGAAAATGTTAACAATTCCTTGGGATAGCCTTTCAGAATTTTTTTATGCATAAACAAATGTATGTATAGACATCTTTTTTAAAAGTCTGCTGCACTTGGCTTTTTTCTCTTACCAATATATCTTGCAAATGTTTCTATATTAGCATATACAGATCTGCTTCATTCTCTTTTATTGCTACATTGTATTCTATGAGAATGTACTTTAATTTTAACCAAATTCCCTATTTATAGACATTTAGCTTGATTCCAATTTTTTTTTTTCCGCTAGCAACAATGCTGTAATCAACACCCTTATTTAAACATCTTTATGCATGGGAAACTCCATTTGTAGTATACATTCCTAGAACTGGAATTTCTAAGACATAGGGTCTGTGCATGTTTAGTTGTTTTTTGTCTTTGTTTTTATAGACACTGTCAGGTTGCCTTCCAGGGTTTCAATTCAATTACCACTTCCATTATCATGGACAAGGTACCCTACCTTTCTGAGTCTCAGTAACTTCACCTAGAAAAGGAAGACAATAGTATCTAAAGGGTGTGGTTGTAGGGACTAGACGAGAGAATCACTGCCTAGTAAACTCTTAGTCTTGCAAAAAAGCCTTCTCCACTCATCCAAGCAAAGTGAATTTACCCATTATTCACCCATATTATACCCTGTTCACAACATCTATGTCATATTTTCAACAAAATTAATTTATTTTCTGTCTCCTCTACTGGTTGTCAGCATCGAGAAAGCAAGAACCTTCTTTTTAAATTTACTCTTGTTTATATGGTATCGCACATTATGTCTGAGCCAGCATGTGCTTGGGAAATTATTTTTTGAATGAGTTCATTAATGAACCAAGCACACTGCATGCATTCTGGTTAAACCCCCCTAAAAAAAAACTATGAGATTTGTATAATTATTCTCCCCATTTTAGAGATCAGGAAACTGAGGCCCGGAGAGGTTCAATATCTTGCCCGACATCACAGAGCTACAAAATGGTGAAGGTGGCATCTGAATCCAGTTTATCTGACTCCAGGTCGTGCATTCTTCACCGCCCTGCTCTTCTGCTGAAATCACTCTTCTCTCTTCTCAGTGTCCTTTCCGCTTTATTGTTGGTTACGGTTTTCACTGGTCCATCTGATGTTTATAAAGACTACAGTCCTTATAGCAGAGAGATCAAGGGTTTTTTAAATAAGAATCAGGATTCTTTCTCAGTGACCTGGAATCATTATTTATGTCAAATTTCAGTTAAAAAAAGAAACCAGCATGCAGTGGTGCTGAGATGCAGTCAGCCTGCCCTCCTCTTTGGGGCAGAGGCACAGCTGTCATGACCACTCGGCGGATGCTTCTGGTTCTGGGAGTCGAAGGCCCCAGGTGTGGACTCAGGTGAGAAATATCAGACTAGAGGATGTCTGGGGCCTAAAAGCTGAAGCAGGCAGGGCTGGGGAAACTGCACCCAAGCATGTGCCCACCGTTCTGCCTGTGGAACCATCCCACCATGAGTCCCCCTGTGGGGGCGCTATGGGAGGCTGCAAGGCTTTGATGACTGCTCCCTCTGTGTGTGTCTCTCCTTCGCCTGTTTTTGGCATCACCGGTTACATTTCCCATTATAAAGAGCAAGGTGGCCCTCACGCCTCTACTAAAGGCTAGAGATATTTTAGAAGTTTTTCATTTCACAGGATATCAAAAATGGTTCCCAGGATAGGCTGGTAATCCAAAAATGCCTCAAGGCCTAGGCAGAAATGGCCACCACCTAGAGCCAATTAGAGCATCCCCAAATAGAGAGAATCATCTCACTACCAAACACAGCGCTGCCCAAGACAGAGTCTTTCTGGAGTCCAAGTATATTCTCTGATTCCAGGGCCAATCAGAGATTTCAACATGGAGAGTCTCATCTTCCGGCCAATCATCTCAGAGCTCTCTATCCCAGTGCCAGTAAGAATTAGAAAGGGCAGAGAGTGCTTCTGGATCTAAATAAAGCTGTCTCCTGGAATCCAAAGGCACCCAATTCCTAAGAGACAGAGCGGAAGAGTGAAAAGAGGATGTGCTGTGCAGACAAGCCTGGGGTTAAATCCCAGCAGCCCCATTTATTGGTTAGATGACCTTTAACCGAAAAGTCAATCAATTCTCTGAAGCTCAGTTAATTCACCAGTGAAATGGGTATATCCCAACCTAACAAGATTATGATGACAATCAAAATTTTCTAAGTAGATGCCCAATAAAGTTAGTCACCCTCTTCAAAAGCCTGGATGCTAGAAGATGGATTTATATAGCCTTCTACCAAGATTCCAAGATCCTTGAGGGTAGGGCAGTGTTCTTTGCTTGAGTTCCCTGAAGCGTGTTGCAATAGTCTGGGCCCATAAGAATTGTTCTTGAACACAATTTCTTGCTGATTTGAATTTGAAATCCTCTCTTTGTCTTCCCTGACCACGTGAACTGATGCAGACACCAAGGACCAGCATCCTGAATAGGGCCTAGAATGCAAGTGATCTCAGCCGCAAGCAGAAAACACCATTTTTATAATTCCCAGTTCTTGTCACCTACAGAGTGGCAGTCACCAAGCTTCTTACTTTCTGCCCTTTGAATCACAAAACCACAGTTCTGGGAAAGATATTAGGGATAATCTCATTGCACTTGCCCCTCCTCTGGTCAGTGGCTGCCAAGACAGGCAGCAGTCAGTGATGGATGCTGTTCCTGCTGATATTAAATGCATAATTAATGAGACCGTAAGAAGGAGACAAGGTGTGTTCCAGGCAGGGTACAGAGAACAAATCCATTCTCACACAGAGGGAGGAAAAGGTAGGAGAACAAAGATAAGGTTGGAAAATGATCCTGTTCTTGGGTACTTTTCAATAAATAGCTATGGAAGCCTCATTAGGAAAAGAGACTTACTTTATTGTGTAATGTTGGCCACTCTTCTGTTTTACAGAATCTTGTGGGTGTGACAGCCCCAGGCAATGTTGTGGTAACCAGAAAGAGGCCTCCTGTCCTTTTATCAAGGACTGACATCCATTCCCAGCCCTGACACATTTAGGGGCATGATCATCATAATCATTATCCAAATAATAAAATTACTATTATTATAATGAGCTAACACTTATTAAACGGCTGCTATGTTCCCAGCACTGTTCTAAATGCTTTATGTGAATTCACTTAATCCTCACAACCATCCAATGACATAGCTGCTATTAGTATCCTGATTTAATGTTGAGGAAACTGAGGCACACAGAGATGAAGTAATTTGTCTAAAGTCACTCAGCTTGCAAGCCCGTACTTCTCATGTATGAAACGCTCAATCTCTGAGCATCTCTCAAATACAGATTTTCTTTCAGGAAAACAGGATATAAACCTAAAGGAATGCCCTGAAGGAATGAAGTTGAGCTTCTCTTGGAAAATTGCCATCTAAGAGCATGGAAAAGAGTGAAGTCGGAAAGCAAGTTTGAGGCTGCAATTGCTGACACCCACGGAAAGAGATGAACAAACTAGCTCGCAGTTATATGGACCAAACCCTGTCACCTCTGGCCTCTAGGTATGGTGTTCCAAGTTGCCCCTCCCAAAAAGCAGAAACTTCCCTGGACATACCCATGACCAGGGCCTGCAGGCATCTCAGCCACATTTGGAAGGAAATCGAGCATCTCTCCTGATTCAAACCAGCTAAAGAGATACTCTTTGTTCCCATGTCGAAGATTTATAATGCCAGGAGAAACTCTCACCCAGACCCAGTCGGGCAGTCAACCCCCTGCAGGGGTGAAAGTCTATATCTGGCACGTGGTTGTTGTCATCTGTGTGGGCCTTGGTGTCAGCCACCACTGAGTTCTGGTCCCAACTTTGCACTGATGTGCTCAGTGACACCAGGCTGTCTCCTTATTATCTCTGAGTCTTACTTCCTGCCTCCTTAGAGCAGAAAAAAATGTTAGTAATAGTGGCTAACTTGTAGGGTGGCTGTAAACACTGAGAAAGATAATGCCCTTAAAGTGCTTCTCGTGAGATCTGGCATGTGTTAATCATCAGAAAATGGCAGCTACTCATTTTATCATGGCTCTCATTGTCGCTCAGTTGCCTGATTTGAACGCAAGGTAGTTCAAGAGAATCTTCTTCAGAGATCCTGTTCATCCTCTCAACAAATACTCATAGGCTGGTGCTCTCAGCAGGGTGAATCTCACAGTCCTCAGCCCAGACATCACCTCCCCAAGAAGACCTACCATGTGCCAGGCACAGAGCATAGAGTTGTTGTGTGTTCAAGGTCTTTATAATCATGAGGCTTAAGTTCTATGGGAGTAAAGAGAGGAAATACGCACGTAGAGAAGAAAGATGATTTCTTCTTTTTTTTTTTGAGATGGAGTCTCGCTCTGTCGCCCAGGCTTGAGTGCAGTGGCCGGATCTCAGCTCACTGCAAGCTTTGCCTCCCGGGTTTACACCATTCTCCTGCCTCAGCCTCCAAGTAGCTGGGATTACAGGTGCCCGCCACCACGCCCGGCTAGTTTTTTGTATTTTTTAGTAGAGACGGGGTTTCACCGGGTTAGCCAGGATGGTCTCAATCTCCTGACCTCGTGATCCGCCTGCCTCGGCCTCCCAAAGTGCTGGGATTACAGGCTTGAGCCACCGCGCCCAGCAAGAAAGATGATTTCTAATGACATTTAGTGGTATGAAGAGACTCCAGGAAGCCACGTGGTTTTGCATAATGACCGTGGGGTCAGTGGGGGTGATCCTCAGAGAGGAGTCAGGCAGGGGAGGCCTCTTTAAGGAGGAAACATTTGAACAGAAACTTATGGGACCTTACAAGTGGGTTTTCCCAGCAAGCCCCTTGTCACATTCCAGTTCTGGAAAAACCCTTTGAAGTAGAAAGGGTAGTTGCTGCATTTTACAGATGACTCACTTGAGGCATGGATACAGTCCAGGCCTTGCCTGAAGTTGCTCAGCTTCTGAGAGGTGAAAGCCCAGACAGGAACTGAACAACTTAGATGAGCAAGGAAAAAACAGCATCATTGCAGTTCATGAGCTCAGTGTCTCCTACGTGCTAAGCCCCCACTGCAAGAGATGCAAGGGATCAGAGGCTTCCCTGGAGGGGATCCTCTTGTGGGGAGCCTTCCCTCTCACCTCTCCAGGCAGAGGCAGCAATTTGGACTTTCCCACAGAGTTTGTTCTTCTTGGGCCTGGACCTGGGCAGGTGTGTCATTCTGTTTGCCCCAAGCACATACTTTTAGGGCCCTGAATCTCTTAGAGGTCCCAGGTCTTGGCTGAGCACTAAAACTGACTTTCGAAGGAATCAGGAAGCCACAAAGTTGTACTGAAGAACTTGATTGTAAATCATTTTTCATTGTCTATGACTGGCTGCTCTTTTGGCTCCAGGCAATAGAAAAGCAAAAAAAAAAAAAAGGTGATACATTTTTAAAAGGTGGTACCGACTCTGACAATGAATGAATGCAAGTCTCCTTGTTAGCATAAGATCCATTATACAGTCACATTTGCATATGATGATCAGTTGGTGACTATTTAATCAAGGACCTGGTTGAAAGCCTGAGAATTTTCTCCCCAGCCACAACCCTCCGTGGGAATCCCCGGAAAGACTAGGACAGCTTCTGTAGGCTTTGGGATGTGTCTGATGGAGCGATCAGCCCAAGATGTCAGAGACGCCCTGGGCAGCTCCAAGGGTAGCTCTGGTGCCTCATACTCACCTGGAACTCAAAGTTCGTGTGTTCTAGGAACTTCTGGTTCATGGTTTCTGCAAACTTGTTGATAGCTCTCAGGAAGACCCTGGAAGAGGGCAGAAAATTACCAGACTATCTGAGCATGATGCCTTACATTCCTTTGTCCTTGTGCCAGACTGAAATTCCCTTACCCTCTTTGGGGAGAGGCTCAAAGGCCAAATTACCGATTTAGAGAGGTGAGCTAATGCAGATTAACAACTGTTCACACTCTAGACCTGGGGCTGTTTGCCTTGCAAGAACTCAATAACTGTTTGACTTCTTTTTGAAAATTTGCATTGTCTTATGTTTAAGATATTACAAGCTTATGGCAGAAAATTCATGCTAAAGAGAAATCACCTCCCCACCTCCAAACAAACAAATAAACAACATGCTACCACATCCTATCACCGATCGAAAACTGTCATCCACGTTTTGATGAACATAATTTCAAAGGTCTCCCTAGATGTATGTAAACAAATGATATTTTAAGGGTATCATTTTGATAAATGGGGCTAAACAACAAATGCTGTTTCAGTCTGTCTTTTTTACTCAACAATAAATTGTGTGCTTCTTTCATGCCAATGAATGTAGATACATCTCATCCTTTTTAATCACTGAAGAGCATTCCACTGTACGGATGTATCACAGTTTGTTTAATCCATTTCTTATTGATGGATCTTTTTGGTTTTTTTTTCTCAGTATTTTTCTGTAATAAACAATGCTCTAATGATCACTCTTCTGTGTATATCATATACCTGCTATATATACCCCTTCTCCACTGTTCTCCTCCAAGTAATAATACTGGTCAAATGGGCTGGGTGCGGTGGCTCACACCTGTAATCTCAGCACTTTGGGAGGCCAAGGTGGGTGGATCACTTGAGGTCTGGAGTTCAAGACCAGCCTGACCATTGTAGTGAAACCCTGTCTCTACTAAAAATACAAAAATTAGCCGGGCATTGTGGTGCACACCGGTAATCCCAGCTACTTGGGAAGCTGAGGCATGAGGATCCCTTGAACCCAGGAGGTGGAGGTTGCAGAGTGATCTAAGATCATGACACTGCACTCCAGCCTGGGCAATAGTGAGAGTCTGTCTCAAAAAAAAAAAAAAAAAAAAATACTTGTCAAATGTCATGCACGTTTATAATTTTGGTACTTGTTGTCAATTTGCATTTCCCCTTAAGTGTCTTCCTGTCCATGTTGTTCTCTCCTTCCTCCTTGCCAAGCCCTTCCGACTGGTCTTGCAGCCTCCTGTCTCTTCATCCTGGAAAGCTCATTTCTCTAAAGGACAGCTCCGTCATATCAATCACTGACTTGATGGCTCTCCACTGCCTACAGGGTGAGTCCAAGCTCTTTCCCTGGACAGTCCCTCCCGTCATGATGGGACCCCAACCTTCTTTTCTAAGATTATTTCTTGCTAGTACCCTGTGTTTCTGGTATTTCCCAAATCCCTGTCTATGTTCTTTCTTTGTGTAGAATGTCCCTCGCCTTCTCATCTCTGAAAGTTGGGATTCTTCATGGTCATTACCCTTCCTGGTCCAGATCGAGAGCCTTCTTCACTTAGTTTTCCATCATCCCACCAGCCTTAAGTGACTGAGACCACCCCCATTCTCTGAGGTTATTTCTGGCACCCCTCCTATGAGCACACTTTATATCCAGCTGTCTGTGTGCAGCCGCATCTCTTCTTTCAGACTATGAGCTTCCGCAGGGCAGGGTCTGCTGTACTCATGTGTACCCGAAGGGATCCTCATTGCAACTCCCGTTCCCAGCGTTCATCATGGTCTAGGATGATTCACTTGTATGACTCAGTAACATCTCTCTCCTTTAGTAGATTCTACTCTTCTGGGAATCACAGACTCCCTCTATGCTCTCACATACTCCCCAGTCCACATGACTTTAACTCCTAAATTTTTATCTCCATCCCTGGCCTCCCCCCTACACACCAGCTTGCACTCCAGCTCTCTGATCTATACCCATACTTGAATAACATATAGGCATCTCAAACTTACATGTCAAAAACTAAACTCCGACCACTTGCCCTCCCCACACCCACCCTGAAATACTTCTTTCTGTAGTCTTCCCATCTAAGTTAAGGACAATTCTATTCTTCCAGTTGCTCAGAGTCGGGGGAGAAAAAGGAAACAATTTTGGTAACGTCCTTGACTATGTCTTTCTCTCATATCCTACACCTGGACTTTACAGAACACATATGCATATAAGAAGTGTCCCCTCCCAGGGAACAAAAAGGCTGGGCTATTTATGCCTTAGCAGCAGCCCCCAGCCCCCTCACTGGTTGAAAGTTGCTCCAATGGGCAGGAAGTCCCTGTCACTTCTGGCCTGTCCTGTAGGTGAGCTGAGCACTCTGTAGCCAGACAAAGCCCAGGGAAAGAAAGAAGAAAGAAAGCCTCAGGGCGCATGGGAAATGTCCACCGAAGCTGCCGGCAGATTTTGGGTGGTTCAAGAGATGGTGGGTGGAGGATCTGCAGCATTTGCTACATCAGGCACTGCAGGGCCAGGTGTTCACTAAGATACTTTCATGACTGTTGAACGCAGAAGGCAGTGCATCCTGGCACTGGGATCACAGGATTTGGACACACACACACACACACACACACACACACACAAATGGGTGTGACTTCTGGCTTTGTTACTCTCCAGCGGTGTGGATTTGGAGCATGTTAATATAACCCCTGAAGTTTCAGTCTCCTCCCTTGTGAAATAGCAGTAATGGAACCTTTTTCACAGGGTCGCTAGCTGAGGTGGCTTCAGACCCCTCTGGACTGCTTTATTCTTCTAAAGGCAAGAGCCAGACAACAGGGCAGACAGAGGACAGGGCTCAGTTAGCAGCCAGTTTTGAGGCAGGCAGCACCATACAAAAACAGAAATAAAAATCCCACAAAATCTGCCACCCCATCAGGCTGTCACAAAGGGAGATTTCTGTGGTTTTGTTAGTCTGTTATTCACCAATACGCCTTTGAAACAACATCGTATTTTGTATTCTCTCCTTAAAGATGAGTTATCTGATCCCCCAGATGGAAATGCATTAAGTGGCTGTCACATTATATGTAAACATCTCAGAACCTCGAATACAATACCAAAGTGAGGGCTTTCACACACTCTCAGCAGCATCAATGCTATCAGTCATTCCAGGAACAGTCATTATTTTGGTTGTCAGCTTAAACTTGTCTCCAGCCTCAAAGGCCAGTCTAATGACCACAAACCGATTTGCCCCTGTGCTGACGAGGGAGATTAGTAGCAGGTAAATCAAAGTTCCTCCCTTTCTCTAGAGCCTTTCATAGCCACACACTGGAAATCATAATATCACTTCACTCTGGGTGCCCATGCTTGGGTTTGGAAAAATAAGGCATTTTTCTTCTCATTTTTCTTATTTTTTTAAAAACAGTAATAGGCCGGGCACAGTGGCTCACGCCTATAATCCCAGCACTGTGGGAGGCCAAGATGGGTGGATCATGAGGTCAGGAGTTCGAGACCAGCCTGGCCAACATGGTGAAACCTCGTTTCTACTAAAAATGAGGAGAGAGAGAGACCCTCTCATATTGTTTTATATTGTTTTATACTCAGTACCTGTTTTAAGAAAAAAACAAGGAAGTAAAACCAAAGACAGGCAGCCCAGTGCCAGGCCCAAAACCAGGCCTGGGCCTGCCTGGCCTAACCCCAGTAGTTAAAAATCAACTCATAACTTAGAAACCAATATTCTTCATAGATTGTATAAAAGAACATAGTGAAACTCCCGGCCCTGTTTTGTTTCTCTCTGACCACCGGTGCATGCAACCCCTATCACGTACCCCTTGCTTGCTTAAATCAATCACGATCCTTTCATGTGAAATCTTTAGTGTTGTGAGCCCTTAAAAGGGACAGAAATTGTGCACTCAGGGAACTCGGATTTTAAGGCAGTAGCTTGCCGATGCTCCCAGCTGAATAAAGCCCTTCCTTCCACAACTCAGTGTCTGAGAGGTTTTGTCTGTGGCTCGTCCTGCTACAAAAATACAAAAATTAGCTGGGCATGGTGCATGTGCCTGTAATCCCAGCCACTTGGGAGACTGAGGCAGGAGAATTGCTTGAACCAGGGAGTTGGAGGTTGCAGTGAGCCGAGATCACGCCACTGCACTCCAGCCTGGGCGACAGAGTGAGACTGTCTCAAAACGACAACAACAACAACAGCAGCAATAACTGTACTTAAAGCCTAAGCACTCATATAGTAAAGTGGGTCAGGATGAAAACACACTCAACTCTATTACTGTCAACAATGAACCTGAATTGTTGAAAACAAAGTTCATTATCAAATCTCAACCTAGCACTTCCTGTGTCTCATCTGTGTTGCTTAGTGGCTGTAGAGGAGGAAGAACAATCCCAACCACGGTTTTCAACTGTCTGCCAGGCTCCACGCTAGGGGCTTTGCATGGATTCTTTCCTCTGTTGCTTTTGTTTTTCTAATGCTCACCTATCTCTGAATTAGATACGGTTTCCACTTTAGAGACATGAGTTTAGGTAACTTTCCCAAAAGCCCAGGCAGTACATGTAAAATCAGGATTTACATGTAGTTACACTGTCTGCAGAATCTAGGTATTTAACCACAGGGCAGTTCTGTCCACAGGACATCTCTGTAATTCTGTTCAATCCAAGCCGTGAGCTCACTTTATTAATAATAACAATGATGGAAGTATCAATTGCCACCATTCATATGGCCTGTGCTAAGAGCTCTACAAACGTTATTTCACTTAATTCTATAAACTGAAGTAGGAGCTACTGTTATACCCATTTAACATAAGAGGAAACCGAGCCTTAGAAAGAGCAAATAATTTCCCCACATTCAAACAGCAAAGAAGCAGAAGAGTCCAGACCTAAACTCAGGTTTGTCTTTCTCTAAAGTGTTTCCAATTAACCAGAAGGACACACTGGCTCCTTGAACTTCCGGCACTGGCATGCTTCCACTCATGCCTGCCATGCACACAGCCCTTCACACTTCGTCCACATCATTCTGCTGCCTGCCCACAGCTGACTGGGTCTAGGGCCAACACGTGACTCAAAGCAGCGTGCATGGGCTGGCCAGCAGCCCATGGGTGGTCTTATGGGTATAGTACTGTGCAATGGAGATACCCAAGCCTGGACACAAGTAGATCCATCCTTTCAACCAGCCCACAAGGAGGGAGAATGCAATCTGAGCCTTGAGCAGAAGCCATGGGCAGATGATTCCATGAGGAACCAGAAGCCATATGCAATAGAGCAGGGAACAGATAAGTCAGCTGTCGTGAGTAGGAAGAAGCTGGCAGAAAGAGGAGCCAAACCCAGGCTTGCTATCCTGAAAACTGTTCTGTGTGAGGCCTCACAGAGCCTGCTGGCTCGAGTCCCCAGCTTCCTACTTCTCTTCATGTGGCAGAACAAATCCTGGGGTCAGGAGGCAGCCGAGAATAAGCCTATACACACTACATGTACTACTCCCTGGCCTGGGCCCAGGAGTGGAAGGTGCACAGAGTCCTACAGGTGCTGCAAGCCAGCCAGAGTTACCTTCCCACTCAGCCACTCTTTTGAGCTGCGGTCATGGGCTGGGTGGTTGACCTCTGTGAATCTCAATTGCCCCATCTGTAAAAGGAGCCATGTGTGAAGACTAAATGAGATGCAGTACAGGAAGCAGGCGCCCAGTGCCTGCACATAGATGTCCTCAGTACATGTCAGCTGTTGTTGTTAGAGTTATCCTCAACTGCCCACTGCCTCGAAGTTCTAGGGCAGGAGGATACGAGGCTGATGATACTCCCATGTGACAACACAGCATGGACCCATGCCCACAGGCAGTATCATGTGAATAAAAGAGGGGAGAGGAGGCAGACATGCCCTATCTGGTGAGATTCACCAAGGGAGAGAAAGGGCCTCTCCAAATTCCAATTCCCTGTTATTCATCCAAATCCCAATCCCCTGTTATTCATGGGATGTAGTTGATTCTACTGGTCAGAACTAAAGATGAAAGCATTGGGCCGGGCGCGGTGGCTCAAGCCTGTAATCCCAGCACTTTGGGAGGCCGAGACGGGCGGATCACGAGGTCAGGAGATCGAGACCATCCTGGCGAACACCGTGAAACCCCGTCTCTACCAAAAAATACAAAAAACTAGCTGGGCGAGGTGCCGGGCGCCTGTAGTCCCAGTTACTCGGGAGGCTGAGGCAGGAGAATGGCGTGAACCCAGGAGAGGGAGCTTGCAGTGAGCTGAGATCCGGCCACTGCACTCCAGCCTGGGCGACACAGCGAGACTCCGTCTCAAAAAAAAAAAAAAAAAAAAAAAAGGAAGCATTGGCTGGAAGACATAGACATCCCTCCTCTTGAGCCACTGGGATATCCATTCTCCCACAGAGCCTTTAAGTGCCTCCTTTACAACACACAAAATGCTCCATGGACCAAAAGGTTAGAATGAATCAGCATATTCCAGCTCAGTGACAAGACACAGTTCACCCCAAGTGCCCGCAAACATTTTCTGCATAATTTGGGATTCCAGTTAGGGATGCAGCAGGCTCCCGGGATCGGGATCCTGCAGCCAGCTGGATGTCAGGATTAGGTGTTCTTTGCTGATTAAGGAAACCATGAAGAGGTAAGCTGGGCATGGCGGCTCATGTCTGTAATCCCAGCACTTTGGGAGGCTGAGGCGGGTGAGTCACCTGAGGTCAGGAGTTCGAGACTAGCCTGGCCAATGTGGCAAAACCCTGTCTCTGTTAAAAATATAAAAATTAGCCAGGCATGGTGGCGTGCACCTGTAATCCCAGCTACTGAGGGGGCTGAAGCAGGAGAATCACCGGAATCCAGGAGGTGGAGGTTGCAGTGAGCTGAGATTGTGCCATTGCACTCCAGCCTGGGTGACAGAGTGAGACTCTGCCTCAAAAAAAAAAAAAAAGAAAGAGGGTTCTTTCTTTCTGGATTACATGGAGGTGAGGACCCCCAAAATGAATGATCACTACAAATTAAGGTAGTAGGATGAAGGGAAAATGGGTGTCAGTGATTCAACAGCACATTGATGGAACCACCATATGAAAAGGTAGACAAGACCCAGCCCAGATTTGCGCTTCAGTGAAGTAGTTTGGATATATCCAGACCATAGAAATAGAAATAGAAAGCAAAATTAACATCTATGAAGCGCTTGCTATGTGTCAAACACTATTCTAACTACTTTCTACATATTATTTCATTTTAGTTCCCAGAAATATCCTTTGTGGTATCATTATTAGCCACATTTTACAGTGAGGAAAACGGAGTCCAGAGTGGTGAAGGAACTTGCTCAGATGGAATTTGAACCCAGGCAACCATAAGTCCTAACTGCCCTGTTCTGCCTCTGGTCTCTTTCTGGGCTCCGAATTCATGACAGCAACTGCAGCTTACATTTCCATGGGAATATTTACTGTTTCCCTAGCTAGACCAGAAGCCCTCTGCCTTCTGGGACCATAGCTTAAATTGGCCTGTCCATTGCCTAGAACCTTGGATGCCCATGAAATTCAATAAATATTTGGTGGTTAACTGTATTTAGGGTAACTTTAGGGATGTGTATAAATCCTAAGCCTCCTTAAAATGTTGGATTTCTAGAGTGAGGTGCAGATGGAAGAGAGGTAAAAGAGGTTTCCAGGCATAATCTTGTTCATTTACAACGTTATAAAGAACTCGATCATTTAAAAATTAACGACATCATGTAAATCAGATCTTACTCAGTGTTGCAGCTTACCAAAAAGAAAAACGCTGTAACAGGAAGTATTTCTTGCAGGAGATGTGTCACTATGTCTGCATACACAAACAGTACACAGCTGGGGAGACATTAAAATCTAGAAAACCCCACTCCCTTTTCCAACAAACAGATAAGTAAATAATAGATGACTAATGCATACATAATACAGACATCATAAGTGATAATAGAAAAATTATAAAAACAGGCCAAATATAATAACATGCGGATCATGGCAGGAAGGAAGAAAAGTTAGTTGGAATGTCCAGACACACTGACAAGTGAAGCTGGCCCTGACCACATAAATAAGTTGCATCTTTTTGGAGAAAAGAAAATAGTATTCTGGGGAATACTGGTCTGGGATAAGTCATGGTATATGTTCTGTTTATCTAAATTGGGTTGAAATTGTTTACTAGTGGCATGATCTTGGAGAATTGTTTCACCTCTCTGGGCAAAATGCACTTAATAATATGGAGATTACTTTGGGAGGCCGAGGCAGGCAGATCACCTGAATTTGGGAGTTCAAGACCAGCCTGACCAACATGGAGAAACCCCTTCTCTACTAAGAATACAAAATTAGCCAGGTGTGGTGGCGCATGCCTGTAATCCCAGCTACTCGGAAGGGTGAGGCAGGAGAATCTCTTGAACCTGGGAGGTGGAGGTTGCAGTGAGCCGAGATCACGCCATTGCACTCCAGCCTGGGCAACAGGAGCGAAACTCTGTCTCAAAAATAAATAAATAAATAAAACAATAATAATAATACAGAGATTAAGAGCATTGGCTTCAATGAAATGGCTTCTGTTTCTTTTCAGCAATGCAACAGGAAGTATGTTACTTATCTATTCTGCACCTCAGCTTCCTCCTATATAATACGTGAATTACAGTTGTTCTACATTATAAAGTTATTGGGAGGATTAAATGAACTAATACATGTGAAGCCTTTGCAACAGTGATGGATCTAGGTACTTAATAAATGTTAGCTATTATAATATCATACAAAATGCAAAAATAGTGAGAACATTTCATGTGTTCTATAAATATAAGAGATCATTTTGGCTAGAAGATGAAGAAAATATTTGAACTAAGCTATGTGCCTGCAAGGAGAAAAAAGTAATCTTTTCTGGTTGACATTAACACATGCTTCTTTAGTCCAAGGCTAAGTTTGTTGTCATCACCTAGTGATATCAATCCTATTATTATTGAGTTTTTCCTTGATACTGGCACTGTGCTAAGGAGTAACTCATTCTATCCTTATACACACAACGCAATTTTCATGAAATAGAAACTACCATTATCCCCATTTTACAGACTAGGAAACTAATACTCCAAGAGGTTAAAAGACTTCCCACGAAAGAGAAAGTGGCAGAATTAAAGAGTCTGAAGCCCAGGCTGTGTTCCGGAGTCTAACTTTTTTCTTTAATGTAAAAAAAAAATAAGTACTTGGCTGACCCTTAAGAGATACAAATCTATTATTTCTATTTAGGAGAGATTTCCAATTTATTAAGTCCCTTAGGAGATTACATTCTAATTTTCTAGGTATAAAGAAACAAGGATTATTGTATCATTTCTGGGGGCCTGTCCCAAAAATGGCTAAAGTTTGAATCAAGCTGGGATTTCAGGAGGAGATATTCCTTCAAAGCACTCCCACGGGGCCCAGCATATGTTTCTTCCAGAAGGACCATTAGACATCTCAGAAGGAGAAGTTGCCTGGCCAGGGCTCTAGTCCCAAGACCCTGGATCAAGGCTGGATATCTGTGCATTCAGCTGCCCATCATTTAGTCCTCTTTCTGGTAACAACTTCTAGACTTTCCTTTGAAGAACTACTCTCCCTGCTTCTTTCCTTATCCCCTGACTTTGTGGTTTTGGTAGAACTGACCACACCACCCACCCCTAGTTCCAAAGGCGGGTCATGAAATCCAAGCCTGATTTAACAGTACATTTCATTCGGCTGGCCGCAGAGGTCTATGGATGGGCATGTAGCCCAGGCCAGACCTTTGAAGACTGGCCTCAGAATTTTTTCTGTACCTATAGAAAAAGAAGTCTTTTCATTCTATCGTCATTGAAAATACAACAAGGAATATATCTGCAACTTCTAGAGTCCATTTTCCCCACTATGAAGACAGCATCTGCCTGAGAATAAGGTAAATAGAAAAAGCAGAGAGAGACACACACACAGATTCTCTTCATTGCTCTTTGAGCACCTAGATACGTCCATGCCTGAAGCCACACCTCAGGGTTCTTTCAGTTATCTGTGCTAATACATTCTCTTTTTGCTTGGGCAAATTTGAGTTAGTCTTTCCTCTTTCCCTTTCACTTCAGAGAATTCTGATTTTGTCTTTTTAACTTCTCCCCTTATTCTGCCCTCTAGAGATATTTCTATCTTTGCCAGCCCAATGCTTGTTTTTTTGATATAAAACAAGGGCAATAGGTAGAGGGAGAAAAAACTAGACACCAGTATAATATGAAGGACTTTCCATGAAAGAGTCTAAAACAAATAAAAGAAGCCAAAGGAAAGCAGGGAGAAAGAAAAGAGAAGAGCCAAGAAGATGCTGTTTTAAAGGAATTGACGGACAGGATTTGGGAATCAGGTTCTGAGAGAGGCTTGGGAAAATCCAAGGAATATTAGAAATAAGCCCAAGGGAATATTAGAAAATATTAATGAATGTTATAATTTGGATTTTACTTTGGTGAAATGATATAAGAGATCTAGCAGCAAAGACTGAAACTGATTAGAATTACTTTTATCTCTTGATGCGCCATAGGACATCTAAGTTATACTTGGGTTACACTGATAGTCTAGGAGTGTTAACAGGTATTATAGATATACACATAGACACAGCAAATGCACATCCTATGTGCAAATGGATGGGCACATGGAATGCTGTATCCTAAATCCTCTTCTTAGAAAAAAATCACATGAGCATATTAAAAGCTCGGAGAAGTCCTGCAGCATGGAAATCTATTCAAAGCCATTTAATTAATGCTTCCTAAACTTATTTTACCATGCCACAGAATATATTTTATTATTTTTTTAAAAATTAAAATAATACATTTTAAAATGCTTTTCTAAGATCTCCTGTCCCAAGAGTTTAGGAAAGGCTTCAGAGATGAAGTATGATATTCTAACAGGGATTTGAAAAATGGAGAAGGTGGCGAGGACTTTTTGAGTAGCTTCAAGATTGGTGAGGAGTCTTTCCCTGGGTTTAAAGATAGAAAGGATGCCTTAACACTTTAATTTCTTTTCAGCAGGGAGAAATTGTCCCTACTTTAACTCGAAATAAGTGATCTTTGAAGCGAGGGCTGGGTAAGGTAGCTTTATAGAAGCAGGTAGCAGCTCACCTGTTTTGAACCATGCTCATGGCCATCCAGTCTCCAGGGTACACGTTCTTTCCAATGAGGTCCTTGAACATGATGAACGTCTCCATCAAGAAGTCCTGAAACAATGAAGCACAGCACACATGTCATTCTGTTTTACAGGAACTCAGAGCTTGTCGGCTCTTTAATTTTTTTCTTTATTATATTTTGGAGGGAGGAAAAGGGAAAGGACACAGCCTTTCATTAACTACATTAAATGGAAGCTTAAGATTGAATGCTGGAATGCCGTTTCCCAAATATCAGTGGAAGATGAATATGGGATGTGAAAATGCTCTCAAAATAAAGCACTATTAATTTCATATTTGGGAATAAAGAAGTAAATGTACCATTGATGTAGCAATTTTATAATCATTTTCCCAAATATGTATTTGAGAAGGAAATAATCTCACTGTATGAAAGCATCTCAGGTCATTGAGCAAATAAACTCTTATTAAAATGAATCTAATTAGCAGTGCTGTAAATACAGCTAATTCATATGTCTCTCTCTCTCTCTCACACACACACACACACACACACACACACAAGCAGACTGGATGAGACACAATGACAGGAACTCTTCCTCTCCTTTGAAGAGGTTCAAAGTGGACTTCAGCGCCCTCCCTAGATTTTGCAGTGAGCCAAACTTTTTCTTCATCTTTGGAGAACACAAATTAAAGACAAATCCAGAGGCCGGGCACGGTTGCTCACACCTGTAATCCCAGCACTTTGGGAGGCCGAGAAGGGTGGATCCTGAGGTCAAGAGATTGAGACCATCCTGGCCAACATGGTGAAACCCTGTCTCTACTAAAAATACAAAAATTAGCTGGGCGTGGTGGCGCACACTGTAATCACAGCTACTCGGGAGGCTGTGGCAGGAGAATCACTTGAACCTGGGGGGCAGAGGTTGCAGTGAGCCAAGATCGCACCACTGCACTGCAGCCTGGTGACAGAGCGAGACTCTGTCTCAAAAAATAAAAAATAAATAAAGACAAATCCAGATAGCTAAGACCAGAATCACTGGCACTGAGACCCTTTTGAGCTGGAGGTAGTGAAGTCATACCACCAGCGTGCTTTAGGTAAAATTCAAAATCTACAGGAAATCCGTCCAGAGTTGTTTCCTTAAGTTGGTGGTTTTCAAATTATTTTAACAGCAGAATTCTTTGTTCAAAGAAAGTCTTACCTGGAGCCCAATATATAAAATATATAAAGGTAGAACAGCTCTGGTGGAATTGTGTGTGTGTGTGTGTGCAGGTGTGTTTGTGTGCATGCACGCGTGTGTGCACATTTATGGTAAAGCATAGTGAGGATAGGAGGAACATAATTTGAAAATCACTGCTTTAAGCTAAGTTGCAAAATTCTGGAAATGGCATTTATTCTTTTCCAGGAATCTTTGTTGCTAGGGAAAACTACCTCAGTACTTTAAGTCCTTGTTTCTACATCAGCAGAATGGGGATAATATCTACTTCAAAGGGTGACTGTGAGGATTAAGTGCATACTGCCAATCAGATGCTTAGTACAGAGCCTGGTCTCTTACAAATTCTCATGACGTGATGATGATGATGGTGAGTATTATTATATTATTCATAATTGATGTCACCTGGGGAAGTGTGGCTCTCATCACAGGCACATCCCCTTCCTATGGAAATGAAGAAGGCACCTGGCTCATAGATGGGAAGAGTGGCTTCTTAATGAGAAGAGATAGCATGGTATAAGGGTTACAGTCAATGTCCAGACCTCACCTCCGCCACATACTAGCTATGGGACCTTGAGCAAGCAGATTGTAGACTTGTGAAATGTGACTCCTAATTCCCATGTCATACTTTTGTGAGGGTTATGTAAGAAAATGTGTGTGTTCAATCAATAAGAATTCCATTTCTTACCTTCTTCCCCCAGAGACCTTTCCTTCCATAGAGGATCAAAAATTAGGAGTCCAGTTTTTCTACTTCCATGTCTTAAGCTATAGGGAAATTGGAGGTTGAGAGAAAGGTTCCATTTCTTGCCAATCTTGCTCCAATGGAGAGAACATCTCACTACTGAATGGATGAAGGGGTAGGGCATTGACTTTCTAATGATTCCTTTTCTTTTTTTTATGAGCCTCTCTCTGAGGTTGATCCCATTTTGGTGGCCCGGTCTCTCTAGGGAGAGTTGAGAGTGACCTCAAGCAGTGGGACTCCTGAACCTGGTAGCGACAAGACAGTGAGAAAGGTGGCCACACTGAGGGCAAAGGGTGCTCTGCTCCACCCTTGGGGCAGGAATAGCCTGGGCTGGGCTCTATGTTAATGAAGTCATCAGCTTCAGAGATAGAAGCCAGAGGCCACGGGCAGATGGTCTTGCAGCAAATGCCTCCTGAGAGGCTACAAGAAGGGGGCCCAGAGGCCAACTTCCTCTAGGCATTTGTGATTTTAATAAGAGCTCTATTTTACTGAGCATTTACTACATGAGAGCTATTGTCTTCTCATGCAACCCCTTCTTAGCCGTATGACATAAATTATATTATTCCCACTTTACAAATAAAAGAGATTCACCTGCCCATGGTCACAGAGTTAGCAAGTGACAAATCCTAGATGCAAACCTAAGACTATATGACTCTAACACTCACGCTCTTAAACCCTGAAACGTCTGTGATTCATCAGTACATATTGGTTAAGTCATATCTAGATTATGTGGTAGACATTCAGGTCTCTCTGACAGGGACAGAAGGCATGTTCCAGAGATGAAAGAGTTCTTCCTCGCCCCCAGCATCCTACAGACTCACCACAAGTTCAGAGCTGGTCTGGAAGGTCTCAATGTAGAAGGAGTAGTGCTGGTCACCCATCTGGTTTAAGATGGCTGTCATACATGCCACAAAGTGACTCTGCAAGAAATGAAGAAAAATACCACAAATAGTTGAGAGAGGACCACGGAAAACTTCCCTGTGAGAAAATGTCTCCTTATGGCTCATTCCTCAAAAAAGTATTTACTGAGTACTATTATATGCCTGGGACTATAATAGGAGTGCCAAACATAAACATAACACCTGATCCATTACCTCTCCTGCTGTTCGCACACTGGGGAAAGAGCACTGTACTTGTGTCAGGAAATTCAGCCTATATCAAAATCATGGAGACAGTTTCATTTTATGACAAATAATTTTACATGTGTTAGTCCCAATTGTCTCATCTGTCAAATGGGACAATAAATCATCTGAATCTACCTCTAGAGGAGTATCAAACCAATCAGATGGCTCCTTTGGCACCTTGAAATGCACTAAAGTTCTCTGCAGAGGAATCCGTAGTTGGATCACCAGGAATCAGTCAGTGGCAACCCAGCACCTCCTGGGACCTGCCAGTTGGTAAGGGCTGAGAGGGATGAAGGAAATGAGAAGAGATGGCCCTTGCTGTTTGTGAGTTAATATCTAGTCAGGAAAGGAAGATTAACCCATTAGAGAAAAAGAGTAAGACCCTCAATTTGCAAAGCCAGCTAAGTACCAGAAAGATTCAAACAAGAGGACAATCAAAGCAGGGACACAGAGAGGAGATCCTGGGAGCAGAGGAGGAACCACACCCTTTCATACACCAGAAGACATCAGCATAGCCTTTTCTGCTTCCTCTTTCCCAGATTTTATCAGTCCATATCAGGGTGAGTTTTCAGTGTCTGCAAGCAGCATTCAGGGAGATCTATTCTGGAACCTAGTAAACAAAGCACTAGCCACGAATCCACCAGGGGTGAGAAGTCATTCTTGACTGTCTCTTGCACATTTCCACCGGGACTGCCATCTTGGCCAAATGAAGTTCCACTGTGGTCCAGCCAAGCACGGGCTTGTGGAAGATGGCGATGGCCTGGCTGGAAGTACTATGTTTGAACCAAAAAAAAAAAAAAAAGAAAAAAGCATTTTTTTACCATAAACTGTTGCCTTTTATATATATATAAAGTTCTTCTTTTGTTAATAACAAATATGAAATATATACAGGCATACCTTGAAGATATTATGGGTTTGGTTCCAGACTACCACAATAAAGTGAATATCACAATCAAGCCAGTCGCATGAATGTTTTGGCTTCTCAGTGTATATAAAAGTTATGTTAACGCTGTATTGTAGTCTATTAAGTATGCAATAGCATTATGTTTAAAAAAACATAAATTTTAATTTGAGAACATAAACCTTAATTTAAAAAACTAAATGATCTAAAAAAACTCTAATGATCATCCGAGCCTTCAGTAAATAGGAATCATTTTGCTGGGGGAGGGTCTGGGCTTGATGCTGATGGATGCTGACTGATCAGGGTGGTGGTTGCTGAAGACTGGAGTGGCTGTGGCAGTTTCTTAAAAAAAGAACAGTGAAGTTTGCCTTCGTGAAGTTTGTTTATGGTGCCCTAAAATAATTGTAATAGTAACATTAAAGGTCATTGTCACAGATCACCATAATCTGTATGATAATAATGAAAAAAAATCTGAAATATTGCTTGGATTTCCAAACTTGATGCAGAGATATGAAGTGAGCACAGACTGTTGGAAAAATGGTGCCAAGAGACTTGCTCAATGCAGGGCTGCCACAAACCTTCAATTTGTAAAAAACAGGTATCTGTGAAGCATAATAAAACGAGGTATGCCTGTATGTATATATACATGTGTATATATTTCCTCCCAGGTTTACAATTTCGTTCCAGTGGTAGAGAAACAGGAAGCCTTTTGGAAAACTGTTTTGTAAGCTTATACTCCCAAAAGTAGCTCCCATGATATGGATTTTCATTTGTTTCTAGGTTCTTTCCAATTGGGAAGTTAGGGATAGCATGCTTTCCTTGTCAGCAGGAAAAGCTATATAATTAGTAGGTCTCAGAACAAAGTAAAAATGCAAAGCCCTTGTTTAAAATTATTCCGTTTTGAAACAGCCATGGAGCCCTTCTAAGCAAGGTGCCTGTCATGACTGCGAAGGTTACAAGCCCAGGAAGCTGGCTCTCCCTGCCAAGTGACCACCACACCCACACACCATAAATGACTAGAAAACATGCAAATCCGGAGGAGATCACAAAGCTGAGACTCTCAGGGACAATGGCTGATGATGCTTTGTTGATGGGAACTTGTAGCCTCTACACCGAGTGGCACCTCCTTGAAGAGCCAGAGTCAAATTTGTTTTCCTGCTCAGGCCCCCAGGAGGTAGTAGTGAGTGTGTGAAATTATCCCTTTCAAACTAGACAGAACACCGCCGTCACTAATTTAACCGGCTCCCACTTACATGAAGAAATAACCATTATTCTCGTTTCTACCTCCAGCCAGGCCAAATGCAAGAAAGGAGAAACCTTAGCATTTGAGGGGTGTAGGAGTGTGTGTATGTGCATGTGTGTGTGCCTGCATGTGTGTGTGTGTGTATGTGTCTATACACACACGGGAGCGTGTGTTTCCGCTGCTCCCTCCATCTCTCCTCTCCCTTCCTTAAAGAATTCAGCCTGTGGCCACTAGAGGTCTTTTCTTTTCACATGGTAGCTGCCGAGCAGTTTGTTCGGCTTTTTATTTATTCCTACGTGAGCAGACCCACTACACTTCTTGCATATAAACAGTGAAAATTACAACATAAAGGACTTATTATTCCTTCTTTTGGAGTAATTTTGCTGCTGGTCAAAGCCTGGCTCATTGTGCAAGGAAGGGGGACCATCCTTTGCAGGTAATTCCACTGCTTCAAGGTAAGAGATGTGGGTAGGTTTTATTTTTTATGATCGATGGTCCTCTAAGAGAAAATGCGATCATCTCTTGGACAATAGTTTACTTTTAAAGCTTTGACTTGAATGAACAGTGAGACTGGGAGCTTGTCTGTGTGTGTGTGATGGTATGTAGCGGAAAATCCACCACTGTCAGAATTGCAGGCTTCTCAAATGCATAGACATGGAATGCCTGTTATTTCCAACGGCTTGATTTGAATTCGAAAGGGGAAAAAAGCGAAGAAAAACAAACCTTGGCTCTCAAGTTGCCTGGAATTGGCTTGAAAAGGATGCATTGTCTTAAGCCTTGTTTAGAGAAACTTCCATTCTTCATTTTAGAAGATAAAAAGGGAGGGGGATTCCAGTCCCCATCTAGAGAGAGTGGCTATTTTATGAAAGAAACCATTATCTTTTTATTAGGAGTTGGTCGGTGTGTTGTAGTTCACTGATCAATCAAAATTACTTTTACCAGCTTGTTAATTTCTTAGTTCTCACTACCACGTAGAAAAACCCGGTTGCATGCCTTTCAGTACGATTTGTAGTGCAATGTGACTGAAGTTTGGACAAGTTACCTGCATTTGGCTGTTAATGAAAAGTGACAGTGTTTTACTTCCGACTAGAAGCATCTTTTTTTTCTGCTATGGTGTCTAGCCCACTTTGGTATCAGATCTGTGGGAAATCATACCGATGCGACTGATCGATAACCTGAAACGGAGTGAGACACTAGCAGCAGCTTCGTGTTCAGAAAAGTCTCCTTTCTGTCATTTGGATTTTAAAAACCATCTCTTTTGTCACACAGTGATAGAATCATGGAATAACATTTTGCTTCTCTGACGTGTGTCTCTTTTTCAGTAGTTTCCTCAAAAATGGCATTTGTGTCCTGCCCCTCTGTAAAAGTTTGAGACCTTACTTCCATATCCACCACGTCTTAAATTTTTAGAAGGAGACATAGGAATAGGGGGTGAGTGGATGTTGATCAGACTGCATTTGCCCTAGCAACTTAGACAGCCCTAACAGTGACGTTGTTCAAACTTTATAGTGTAGGAGCTCGAACTCCCAGCCCTGTCAGAAACCTGGAAAAGCCTGAATGCTACATGGGGGACAGAGGGGTGGAGGGATCCCTTGTAGTCTCCAGGCTAGCAAGAATCCCCCTCTTTTCATCCCTGGCAGAAATTCTGTAATCGACATATTTACTACCTAGGAATGAGGCAGCCACTCATCCATACCCAAGCAGCATGCCAGGATGGGAAATTGCTTCTTAAAACAGAATTCCAGGGAGACTTGCATATTAAATTCCAGGGAGAAATTGTATCTGAGACTCTGGCACAAACCAGGCAGTGTCACCTCGCCCCGATTGGGATGGTTTAAAACGTGGCTAATGAATCACAGCATGAAGAGACACGGTTTGAAACTAGGTCAAACGTGTAAAAATAAGTGCAATCATCACAGGCACTTGGCTGATGAGGGGCTACTTAACACCTTGAGTGGCAGGGCTTATTTGCTGTACAGAACCCTCTTCAGTGATCCAAGACAATCAATCCTCTCAATTAATTCAGCCCATCGGGACATAGGGAGGTCTTGCACACTTGGAAGCTCCAAAGGGAAAGAGTGAGGGTCTGCTCACTGTGTGATGATGAGGGAAAAAAAGAGAAACCCAATATTATGTGACCAGAATTAATTAGCTGGGATACTAGGTGATTGTGATCAGGAGATTAGCTCTTCCCAAATCATTCCATTCTTTTGTCAAAAAAGACATCATCATCATCATCATCATCATATTGATAATGCCAATAATTTTAGTGTACAACATTCAACTTAAACATATCTATTTAACAACCTCTAATGCAAACACACCTACACATACACACACAGCCAGGACCCCTGCAGTGCCAAGGGAACTGAGGGAAAGGCTACCAGTTTGCCCTGCCTTTGGAAACAAACAAAATAGGGGCGAGGGACATGGGTGCTGCCCATGCATCCCCCACTCACCTAAGATTAGTAGGAGTGATGAGATCGCAGAGGGAGAAAAACAGCCAACTTCGGAAGCTTGCTACCTAAATGCCAACATTACTATGTGATACCAGCTGGTGACACGTTGCTATAGTAACTTCAAATAATGCGCACGACCAAAATAAAATAAAATATAGAAAGCACCAACGAGAGGAGATGAAGGAAAGTTTGCATGCCGAGGGAGGCTCAGAGAGAGATGAAAAGTTCTTTCTAGGAGCTGTGCTTTGGCGACTAGGAGTGGCCGAATGCACTCACAGGTTGCTTCTGTATTCACCCCCATGTCTGCCATCTGGTTATGTAACAGATTTTATTCTTGGATGAAATTGGTGCTGTCTGTGTGGTGGGTCCAGGACTGGAAGTGGGAGGCTTTGGTGTCAGGAAAAACAGGGACTCTAAAACCCATTCATTTTAGAGCTTTATCAGGCAGTTCAGAATTGTAATTGGGAGCACTCTCTGAGAAAACTAAGGTGTGCGGTCTGTCCTTGCGTTCTGGGCTCTGTGCTAGGAGTGAGGGGTGGAGCAATGAGCAGGACAGATAAGGCAGTGCTCTAAAGGGCTTACATCTGGTTCTGCCAGGATGCCAGCAAGAGAGTGGGGACTTAGGAGCCAGAAAGCCTGAGTTCAAATCTCAGCTCTATCTCTTACTAGTTTTGTGACCTCAAGCAGGGTCTTATGCCTCAGTTGCCTCATCTATAAAAGGAGATAAAAATATTCCTTACTTCACATGGTTTTGGTGAGGATTCAATTAATTTGTGTAAAGGACTTAGAGTACAGAAAGCCTTCGATAATAGCAGCTATTATTAGTATTGTCTTGTTGCTGACTGAAGTCCAGATAAGCTATGCAGATTAGCTCATTGAAATTCCTGACCTGGACAGAGGAAATGATGACTCCGCCTACCTATGACTATCTATGGACACACCAAGCGCTCCCAATCACAGCTTGGGATGAACAGCTAAGAGGCTCTGCCACTGAACATGCTTTTGGTTAACAACATGCCGCTGTTCAGTAAGTCCAGTGTGTACCTCTTGGAACAAAGCATGCCGGGAGAGTTCTTTTATTCAGGAACAGTTGCTGGCAGGTAGGAAAAGTGACAACAGTGCCCACATTGTTCAGAAGCATGAAAAATAACTGTCTTCATCGAAAACTTAGTTTCCCAGTTGTTCGGCTTTAAGAAGGTGTCTGTCTGTCTTTGCGTGCAGTGACACTCTTTGGTTACTCAGGGCATCCTGCTGTGCAATAGAATAAACCAAATCACCTTCTTTCCTAAGAGGCTTCCTGATCCACAAGGTTCGTGTGGACTGCTACATGTCAAAGGCATAACATCACAGGAAAACAGAAAGATGCCACTTGGATGTTGCATACGCTGGGTGTGCCCTGACATGTTCCATCTGTATAACATGGCAACTCCAACAGAGTCAGCCAAGTGCACCCCTGCCTGACGCTGTGGGCATTAATGACAGATCAGCTCTCAAGCACAGACGAGGGGCCAGAAGCACAGGCCGCTTTGAATCAAGGCTCGAGGAGGAGCCTGAATTCATTACACACTCTTCATTTGAAACTAACACCTTCTGATCCTGGTTGGAGCCTGTGCTTGTGGCTCTGTGGTGTGAAATCACTTTAAATCTTCTTCTTTTTTTTCTTTTGGAGATCACCTGAAAACTTCTAAAGTATATGATGAGATGTTTAATCACAAGGGGAAGTGGAAGGAAAAAAAATTCCATTAATTCATTCCTTTTGCCCAGAGCCCTACATTCATCATCTCAATAGCAACCACCAAGTGCTAGGTGCCAGGGGCACAGCAATTACTGAATCCTCTCAAGAATCTCATGAGGTCAGCTTTATGCCCATTTTATAGAGGAGGAAAGTTAGATGCCTGGAGGTCAGGTAGCTTGCTTATGCAGACTTTTGGTATATGGTGACATAGGGCCTAAAATTTAGGCCTTTCCGACTGTAAGCCCTGTGTTCTCTTAAAAGCCTGCCATGTCTTCCATGTCGGCACTCTCATGGGCAGAGATTTGTGTCCATTTATTCATTGTTCTTTGTCAGAAGCTAGAGTTGAACTTGCATATTGCATGGGTTCATAAATATTTGTTAGATGGGAGATTGAATTTATTATAGAATTTCTCATCTCTAAAATAATGTTACAGGGACCACTCCCTCCATAAACTCTGAAAAGTTAGGGTCCTGTGTTGACTACCTTTGCCTTAGGAGAGGCCAGAAATGAAAGAAGTTTTGTTCTACCTCTGAACGCACCCTATCTTAAATTGTATTCTAGTGAGCCAGAGTAAGATACTTCTTTCACACATTCCTTAATTCAACAAATATTTCCTCAGCACCTACTATGTGCCAGGCATGGGTCTAGATACTGGGGATACAGCTGAGAAGGCTACCAAAGGTTTTGTTCTTCAGAAGCTCATATCCCAGTCGGGAAGAGCTGGGAATAGAGGGAACACACTTTAAACAAGGAAATATACATGTAAGATCATTTTAGATAATGATATGTGCTACTAATGAAATATTACAAAGCAATAGCATGGAGATGGAATATTTGCCCTCTTTTCAATAGAATGGATTGTAGTGGCTTCTTTAAGAGTTGACATCTGAGTAGAAACCTGAATGATGAAAACAGGTCATGCAAAAATCTGGCAAAACAGTAGATGCAAAGGCCCTGAAGTGGGATGTGCTTGGAGTGTCGGAGGAGCTGAAAGAAGTTCAGTGTGGTGGAAAGGTATGACTGAGGGAAGGCTCCGTAAATGATGAGGTCAGAGAGACAGGCAGCAGTCCGATCCCATGGGCCCTTGGAGGTCAGTGCAAGAATTGGGGTTTTCTTGTTAAGTGCAAAGAGAAGCCATTGATTTGGACTTTGAGAAGCTTGCTCTGGCTGTTGGGTGTTGGAAAGCTCTCCTCTTTAGAGAAGCGGTTTCCATGTCTTTCCACACCAGCCCATCTCCAAGGCACTAGACTGGACTTGTTCCCAGGGTCAGGAGTTTGTGAAAGGCACAAATTAAGTTTTAAATGTTGACTCTTCCTCATTCCTGATGGTTGTCACTCTTCAGCAAGCATTTCTTGCTAAATGATTATTTTCTAGCTGAGTCTGGCCCTCCTTTGGCAGGTGTGGGCATGGACTTTAGTTTTACGTTGACTGTTGATTCCATTTGTCTTCAAGTCCAGTGGGCTCATCTCCCTGTCATGCAGAGTTGAACGAACAGAAGCCTAATTTTGGAGGCTCCCAGTCTCTGGTTAAAGCCATTCAAGTCTGGGGGCCTACCTGAGAAGCCTGCTTGCCAGGACAGGGGTTATCATTTAGGATACCCCAGTTTTTAATGGAACAGAACATAATTATCCTGTTTCTAACTCTCTCCATGGAAATGTGTGTGTGGGTGTTGGGGGAGGGGATCAGAAATATAACGCAAAAAGAACAGGTTCAGAAACAAGGATTTATTCCCCATGTATACAACAATGATGGGCTTCTGTGCCTCACACTGAACATCTCAGGAAAGGCTGTGCAGGAAAATATGGTACATTCCTCAGTTCACACCTCCCCGAGAAAAATCAAAACCAGGAACATTGCTAGGGTGTAGACCTCTGGATAACGATCCTAAGCAGCTCCCCCTCTTTCCTGCAAACATGTACATCCAAGGTAAAATGACATGAAGGTCAACCTTCTATGGGAAAAGTTGTCCCTAAAGGATGTGAAGTCTTGGACAGGAGGTATTGTGGGCTAAACAACAGTAATAATAATCACCATTTCAAGGGCTAAATATGTGTTAGATACAGTGTTAAGCCTCTGTTTCCCATCTGAAAGGACTTTTTATAGGGTCATAACAAGGGAAGAAAAAAATCAGAAGAGTAGTATTAGTCAGATGTTTACGTGTTAGAGGCTGTTAAAAAGTACACGGATGATCATAATAGCTGACAGTTACAGAGTACTTACTATGCGTCAAGCACTCACTGTGTATGCTTTATCTTAAGTAATCCTCCAAACTTTCAGTAGATGTTGGTAGCACCATTTGTACTTTATAGATGAGGAAACCAAGGAACAGAGAGGAGATATAGCTTGCCTAGATCAGCTTGACTTCAGAATGCTTTCATTTAATTTAGAAAGAAAGGAGACTATCATTTTTGCAAACATATTATCTTATTATCATTAAAATTAAGCTATACCTCAAAAGACAATGAAGAAAAGAAAAGTGTGCCATCGTTCACTTCACCACCTCTCCCCCTGCTGAATTAGCCTTGAATATTAGGAAACATCATTGACATCTCTTGTGCCTATTTAGAAGTGGAGGAATGGATGATGGATGGATGGACAGATGGATAAATGAACAGATGAATCAATGAATGAATAGATGGATATATGCACATATGGATAAAGCTAGCTAGATGATATACACAGATAGACCAATTGGTAAAGTTACACAGTTACACAGACAGAACTAGCCTTCTTAATGACTCTTCTGAATGGCAGAGGACACCCCTTCTGTTTTCTGCAGTATTTGGGATTTGAAGGCTAAGAAGGGTTCTGTATGAGGTACCAATACCACATACTAGGAAATATATCTAGTTTCTCATAGATGTAGCTTTTCTGGCAGGCACTGGACACATCCTAAGTCCTGGGATCAATGCCAGCTCTTCTTGACATGCTCTGGAACTCTGGACAAATTGTTTTACCTCTTAGACCCTGTTCTCTCATTGTAAATGGAGATAACCATTCTGGCTCTTTAGGACTGTAGTGAGGATGAAGGTAGAAGACACATGCAGATGGTCCCTTAAAGAGCCTAGCACACATAGGTATTCAAAAGACTTCTTGCAATGCTCAGTCTCAGTTCCATTCCTGGTTCACCAGGAACAGTCTGTGATCAACCGGAGATGTGTAGAGTTCGCTTCTGGTTCACTCGTGAAGGATGATTTAAACCCCCCTGCAGAAATGGGGGCAGCTGCATTGCGGGTGAAGATTTATAGTTTCTTCCCTTTTTCTCCCTTTACAAAGTCTCTATTGTTTAAGGGAGTAGAGGGGGCTGACAGATAAATATGTTCACAGAACATCAGGTGACCAAGCCAGATAGCTTCCAGGAGGGAAGATTACTTTGTGGATAAAAGGATTTCTTCAGTTTACCTCGTTTTCCTTCTTGAGGAGTGAAGAGGAATGAAGGTCTCTCACATCATGTTTTAAAGTTCAAGCCAAACGTATTATCCAGGCCTCTTTTAGCACTTCCTCCCTCTTCTAGTTGTTTCTGCTGCAAGAGATCTGCTAGTCACAGCACACTCAGGTGCTAGGATCTGCTAACAGCTTATTGGGGAGCGGGATGGTTGCATGGAGGTGGCCCCTTTGCAAACTCTGCATTGCTCAATTCCACAGTGCTTAACTGCAGCAAGGACACACTGAAGGTGTAATTCTTAGTCCACAGTGGGGAACATTTTTCCCGCTTCCTAGACAATTCCTCAGTCCTCATTTCCAATTAATCAATCAGTTATCAAATATTTATTTAGCACTTATTGTGTGTAAGGAGCTATGTCATGTATGATCCTGGTCCACACCCTGAAGGTCTCAGACTAACAGGAGAGATTTTATCTATCTATCTATCTATCTATCTATCTATCTATCTATCTATCTATCTATCTATCATCTATCTCACAGTGGCTCTCAACTGGGGCAATTTTGGCCCTCAAAGGGCATTTAATAATGCCTTGAAATATTTTTCATTGTCAAAAGTGATGGAGAGGGTTGCTACTGACATCTATTGGGTAAAAGCTAAGGATGCTGCTAAAATATCCTACAATGCATAGGATAGCTCCCACAAAGAAAATGATCCAGCCCCAAATGTCACTAGCACTCATGTTGAGAAGCTTTGATCCATAAAGAGGAAGATACATTATGATCTAAATTATAAGTGCAAAATGCATGCTATAGGTAAGGTTTGCACTAGGCTTTTAATAAGCAGGAACAATCTATGAAGGTAGAAATACTGAAAATTTCACAGAGCCTGTAGGATTTGAGAAACTACAAGATTGATAGAGATTGAGCTAAGAATGGGAAAGGGCATCTTAGATCAATAATAGAAAATACATTTTATTTTATAATTTGATTCATTTAATTGATTGGTAGTGACTGTATGGGGAGCTGTGTTGGAAATAATTCTAAGGCCAAGACCTAGCTCAGCAGGAAAGAGTGTGGTGATCGATTAGTGATGTCTGCCATGGGCAAGGGCAGGAAAGTGGTAGTATATATATTGAGAAATTGCTGCCTCATATTTATATGTTGGAACAGGATGAGGAAAGTGGCAGAGGTGGAAATGAGCAAGGTGCCTGGGTACAGCAGAAGTTCATGGGTGACTATGAGAGATATTTGGAGGGGAAGACTATGGAAGGGCCTTGAATGCCTGGCTAAGGGCTTTGATCCTCAAATCTGTAGGTAATAGGATGCCATGCAGGCACCTGCCTACTGTGTTGCCTTCAGGGCAGCTCTGCTGACGAGTTCTTGAGAACTAAAGAAAGCTACCCAAAGTCCTTGCTCTTCATTTCTATAAAGGGAGTACTATTTCATCTGTTAACAGCAAAAACTGGCAGAATCATCACACTCTGGCTTTTATGAAGCTGATCCCCATGATGAGAAAAATCCTATGAAGCTGAACTCAGAGATAACTGTTTGAAAAGCTGACTCCAAGGGTTCACATTAACGAGCTCCTGTAAAGCCCCTTTGGATAGAGCATTCTTCTGATGTATTTCGTGGGGGAAAAAAAAAGGCTCTAGGAGGAAAGGGGCAGAAGAAAGTAGAAGTCCATTCCTAGGGCTCACGTGCCAGCTGTGGCTAACCCCTGGCTAGGGCACTGCATAGCCAACCCAGCTTGTGCTTCCTGTCAGGTCCCAGCTCCCGGCAGCCTGGCTCCTTCTCTGGCAGCTTCCTCCCTGCTCTGGGAATGATATTTCATTGATTCATTGGTTTGCAATTTTCCAGATGACATCATACTCAATTTTTTTTTTTTTTTTTTTGCCTTTCTCTGCCTCTGTTCACCTCTTGCCTCTTAAATTCCCATTTATCCCACTTCCCTGTCCTTTGGAATGGTAGCAACACCTCCCGATTACCATCCTCTGCAGTCCGCATTAGCTGCCTGCTGACTCCCTCTCCCCGTCATCATTAATAAAGGTGACACTGCAGCTTGGCATGAATGCAGGTCCTCCCCCACCTGCCCCACCTCCCCTCTCTTGGAGAGGATGGCTCCCTGACTGCAAAACCCCTGCCTTTGAAGGTTTCTTCCTGCACCCAGCTCCCATACCTATAGTCTTATCCACACTTAATTAAAGAAAAATCAAGTGACACAATGAAAAATGCCATTCAGAGAGCTGGCCTGGTGAAGCCCAGATATCAGATCAACTTATTAAAGCCCCATATCTACTAATTCCATCTAGAAAAGAAAAAAGATGTCACAGTTGTCTGGACTGATTTTTTCCTTAAAATCTCCCTTGACTCTTTCACCCTGGCAGGGCCAGAGAAATCCCAGCAAAAGTCAAATCAAAGTTAAAGCTTAAAGAGTTGATGGGGAGGATGCTTCTTGGGAACTATCCTGCAAGCTAGCCTCCCTGCAGCACAGATGGGGAAACCACGGACCAGAGAAGTTAGGTGGTTTCTCCATAGTCACATTACAACCCAGTCACAGGAAGACAACGTTGAGTTAACTCTATCACCCTTCACCACCTTCAAACAGCAGTCCCCTGACCTTCCAAGATACGCACAAAGTGATTGTTCTTTCCTAGCCTTATTTCAGCCAGGGGGCTGCCCAGATGCCCAGGATAAATAAACCTTAAGGCTGATATTTGAGAAATACATTCTTATTTTTCTGACCAAATAGGTTTCCAGGTTTGGGACAGGACAAGCCATTGAGCAATTATTTCATCTTTCAAAAAAAAAAAAAAATGGAATGCATGTCCCTATTACCACTATTCATTGCCGCTTTGATCCATTACATTCTGTGCTCAGCATCCAAATCTGATTAAGAACATCAAATTAAAAACTAAACGATTGATCACTGAAGTCACTCTGCATAATGAAAGTCATCTGAACATGCCTTTAACTGGCCTCAGGGCAGGAACAAGGTGGGACATGGGACTTACATCACTGTAGCCAGAGATCCTCAAGAGGGCAGCCTGCAGGCCTCACACAGCCCACAGAAATGCTTGGTTTGGCCGGCATCATGTTTTTAAAACATTTGAGTTTGTTGTCAACGTTTAAAAACCAGAAGAACTTGCATTAAATTTCGGATATTCAGTTTCTCTTGGACATTTGGAAGATCCAGCAATCCCAGTCTACATTTCCAAGGAGCTGCCCACCGAAGAGAGCAGGCCCTTTCTAGGCAGGCAAGGCCTGCCCTCATTCTAGGGTGATCAACTCATCTTGGTCTGCTGGGAGACTTTTCCTGGGAAACCCCTCAGTCCTAGGTAACCAGGACAGGTGGTCACCCCACCTAGTTCTCTCACTGTTGTTTTCTGCCTGGACCCTGTGGACACTGCACGTGTGACCTCTTCCCTACAGCCTCTGCCATTCCCCTCTGGGGAATGCCTCCACAGAATGGCATGCAAAGCTGTCCACTCTGTGAATTCTCCCCACCCTCCTACATACCACCTACTCTCAACTTCTCTTCACTACTTGGCATTTGCAAAAGCCATGGATGCTCTCTCTGACACAAATGAAGTCCAATCCATTTTTTTCTTTTTTATTTGTTTTTTGAGACGGAGCCTCACTCTGTCACCCAGGCTGGAGCGCAGTGGCATGATCTCAACTTGCTGCAAACTCCACCTCCCTAGTTCAAGTGAATCTCCTGCCTCAGCCTCCCAAGTAGCTGGGATTACAAGCACCTGACACCAGCCCCAGCTAATTTTTGTATTTTTAGTAGAGACAGTGTTTCACCATGTTGGCCAAGCTGTTCTTGAGCTCCTGACCTCAGGTGATCTACCTGCCTCAGCCTCCCAAAGTGCTGGGATTACAGGCGTGAGCCACCACCCCTGGCCATTTTTTCTTTTTTGAAACACAGTCTCACTCTGATACCTAGGGTAAGTGCAGTGGCATGATCGTGGCTCACTGTAGGCTTGACTTGCTGGGCTCAAGCAATCCTCTCACCTCAGCCTCCAGAGAAGCTGGGACCACAGGCACATGCCACCGCAACAGGCTATTTTTAAATTTTTTTTTGTAGAGACATGGTCTCGCCATGTTATTCGCGGTAGTCTCAAACTCCTGGACTCAAGTGATTCTCCTGCCTTGGCCTCCTAAAGTGCGTAATTCATTTTTAAAGACCCACACAAGTGCCATTTATTCCCCCGGGAAGCCTTCTCTATTCTACCTGGTATGGGTAGAACAGGGCAGTCTGTCTCTGTGTTCTAATCACACTCAATTCGTCCTCCTTTTATTTTGCTCATCACCATTAACACAGTATCAAGTGAGTTGACCTGGGGAGTGCCCTTCCTAATAACTGGAGAGAGTCAAAATTGTGATAACATTGAAAAATGTGAAGATTTTGAAGCTTAAGTTGAAGTCTCAGTTTCTCTGCAGTTGTGAGCTTTGCACATCATTCATCAAAATGAAAAACGAAAACCATCCCACAAGTATCTGCACCAACTCCATGGTGATATTTACCACACTGAAGTCGAAGAGCACTTGGGCCCACTGAACACTGACCCCCAAACGTTTCTTTCACCTGTAATGTGGTATCTTAACCATATGCTCATGTGTCTGCCCCCACTGGCCCTGGAGACACTCAAGGGCAGGAACCTTCTTCCCAGTCCTGATCCTCAATGCCTGACACATAGAAAGCACTCAGTAAAAATATCCCAAGGAGGGGAGTGGCTGGACTCCCATCAAAGAGGTTAAGAGGACTGCCTCATTTGCTGTGATTTTAAAGGACAAAGGTCTTCTCAGCTGTCCTGTGCCCACAGGGCCACTGAAGCTTAGCTGAGTGCCCTGAGCCATATTAAAAGCTGAAACAACCAGTCTATGATTGGGGTCAAGCTGTCATTCTTTTGGCCATTTCTCATGAGATGACAAAGTGTTGTCAGCTTTGGGGTCTTTTCTGATAGGAGAGAATCCTTGAAGCTTCAGACTTATACATCCAGCATCCAACTTCCTCCTGGACATTTCCACCTCATGGGCAGCTCATATTAATGTGTCAACATGATCCTGCCCCTCTCAGACCTTTCTTCCTCCTCCCTCTGTGTTCCTTTTCAGAACCAGCCACTTTGACCAGGACAGTAATCCCCCCATAGTCCTTTGTTCCACCCTTTCTCTCGCTCCTCCCACATTCAATAAATCACCAAGCCCTGGGGATTTAGATATTTGTCTTGAAAAAGAAAAAGAAATTTGTCTCGAGTTTGTTCATTTCTCTCCCTGCACTCTTACTGCACTGATTGATGCTACCATCATCAGTACCTGGATTATTGCAGTAGCCTCCTAAATGCACCCCCTGCTTTCCACTCTGGCCCCTCTAATCAGTTCTCTCTGTTGCAGTCAGAGTGTGATCTCTCTACAATGGAAAAGAGACTAAGTCTCAATCCTACTTAAATAGATCCCACTTACTCATAGAGTCAAAATTTAAACCTCTTAGCATGGTGGTCAGTTCCCTGCATGACCTGGTCCTTCTTCCCTTTCAGTCTCATTTCTTCCACTCTTCCTACTCTACCCTTTAAACTTTGCCATCTGGCCACACAGAACTTCTACTAATTTCCCTCCAACCTGCACATCTAGATCATATTCTGATCACCTCTGACAGCCTGACCACATGCTGTTGCCTTTACCAGAAGCCTTGTTCAGCATCTGAGCCAACACACATATCTACCTACCTTTTAAACAATTGACATAGTCACCTCTACTGAATTTCAGGTCCCGTATTTGAAATCACTTCATCTGGAAAGGTTTCTGGTATTCTCTCCACCCCTAGTTGGGGTCAGGGCCCTCCTCTGAGCTCTCACGTCCCTGTGCATATCACTTTCATGGCACTGATGGCAGTTTTCCAGAACTCACTTTATCTGTCTACTTCAAGACCAGGAAGGCAGAGACTGGTTCAGTGTCCTACTTTCTCCTTATCTCTTTATCCCCAGCACCTGGCACAGTGCCTGGCACATAGGAGGTACTTCACCATTACTTGCTCAATGAATGGATATATAATATGATCCCAGATGGAAGAATCAGTGGGACACAGATTGTAGTTATCTATGTAGCATGTGTTAATTTAAGTCTAGTTTGATAGGACATGGATTGATGAAGGGCTCTCTTTAATTGAATAGGTTCCTCAAAAACATTAGACCAAAGTCTGGTCTGTATGGAAAGTAACCTCCTCATTGCATAATGGCTGGAGCCTGAGTAGGAGGGGGAACAGTTCATGGAGTCCGGGCCAATCTTTCTGGCCTCTTTTCCATGGATGTAGTAGGAAACAACACTCGTCCCAGAGTGAGGAGACCATAGTCTCAGCTCTGTCCTGCCACTTGCTGTCCCTGTGTGGCAGGATTGCTTTTCCTGTCTCATCCTCACCTGTAAAATAAAGGTGTGGAGCCAGCTCCTATGCCGAGTGTGATGATTTGAATTCACTCACAGCTGAATTTGCATCCCAGCTCCTCCAATTACTGCTGTGCAGGCCTCTGTAAGTAATGCTGACTTCATGGGGATCTTATATAGATTAAATGTGATTACATTCCTTAAGTGGATAATACCATTCTGCTCATAGAATAAGTGCTCAATAAATGGTTACACTTAAGCATACCAGCACATCATAGGGCTAAGTTGTCAATGGGTTATATGGTAAAGCTACACAGGCACAGCTAACATTTGGGGCTCTTAAACTTTGAGTCATGCCATTCCCTTGACCCCCCCCACCCAAAATCTTATTGTACACATTTGTAGCCCATTATATCTTTGTTATGAAGCAACCAACCAATGTACATTATGTTATGATTAAAACAATAAATCCTTATTACACTAAACCAAGCCACCAATTATGCTGCTACCACAATGGGATTATATATTTCATCTTGGAATTTTAAAGGCCTTACAACTTCCAAGTATGTTCTGTTGCACACTGCCATTTCAAGATTGGCAGAATATTGCAAAGGAAACCCCCCTGCTCTTCTGAGGGTAGTGGATGTTTCCCTGGTTCATCTTAGGGAAACCTAAGTCTCCTTTGAGCCTCCAAGTTCCCAGCTGGCGGAGGAGCATGCAGATGGCTTTCCAATGGATACTCTGTTCCTGGATTTCTCCTCCAGCACAGGAACCGGGTCAAAGGTGAGAGCCCAGACGCCTGAGTTCTAGTCCTAACTTTGCCATCAATGAGTTAAGTGATTTTGGGTGAATATTTTAACCTCTGTAGGCCTCAGTTTCCTCATCTGTAACATCATAAAGAGGCCTAGACCTCCAAATTCTGAAAGTCTATAATTGGCACCTGAAATTAGAGAGATGTCAAAATTATTCTCCTTTCCTTTCTTGTACCTTGGATAAGGTTGGACTCTGAGGCCATGGTTCCTAAACTCTGCTGCACATTAGAATTACCTGCCACCCAGCTCTCCCGACATCGGGATGTTTAATTCTCCCTGGGTGATCTTAATATGTGGCAAACATTGGGAACCACTGCTCTTAGGGTGAGTGAGCTCAACAGACAAAAATGAGGCATGCTGACCTGACTCCAACACTAGCCAGCTGTGTGATCTTAAGCAAGCTATTTAATCTCTATAAACTCTCATTGCTAAGCTCATCCCATAAGGTTTTGCAAGCAGTAGTGACATAATGCACAGGAGTGTCTATCTTGCTACTCAAAGTGTGGCCTGTAGACCAGAAGCATTAGCATCACCTGGGAGCTTCTTAGAAATGAAGAATTGCAAGTCCCAGCCCACAGCTGAAGAATCAGAATGTGATTCTAAGATCTGCAAGTGGTTATTAGGCCCATGGAAGTTTAAGGAGCATTGCCTTAGCACACAGTAGGAATTCAATAAAATGTATCTTTTGTAAGCCTTCTCTGCAATCCTCCCCTTTCACTCACTAACCATCAAGTAACACTTACATACTATGTGCAGCAATGGATGATGGGCTAGTAGCACAGGAAGTGGCACACAGTCCAACTTTAACAGATGCTTGGTGATTGAATGAATTGATTCAAAAGGGAATCAGACCTGGCTTCTTCTCTTAAGGAGCTCATGGTCCATGAGGAAAACTGAGATATGAATGCCAATATCCAGAACAGAGTAATAGTCATGAGCAATGGAGACTCACCTTTAGTTGCACATGTGCTATGTGCCAGATACTAGCTAAGCAATTTCTATGCAGTTCCCCTTCGAATCCTCCAAGCAACATTGGGAAGTAGATGCCATTATTAGCCACCTTTTACAAATGAGGGCACTTTGGCTCAGAGGGGAGAAGCAGCTCATCTGAAACTTGACTCAGTTAGTACATGGCACCAATAAGATTTGAAGGCAGGGCAGCTCCAGCCTGATCACCTGGTAGTACTGCTGCTGGGAGAGGAGGCGGAAGGGCTGACTTTTGGCTTACCAACTTCGACCATGGTCCCTTCAAGGGCAGCCCCATCTCTGGGCACTGAGAAAAGTGCAAAAGGAAGCCCTGCAGGCAGAGATGTTGGGTCTCTATTCCAGCAGAAGAGCTGGCCAGAGGGCCGCCAGCTCCCATGGGCCACTTGTCTGACATAGTTCACCGCGTCTAGCTGCCCCCTCCCAGGCCTCCCTCCTGCTGCTTGAACATTTTACTTGCAAATACATTCTGCAGATGATGCCAGTCTTCTCAATGACAGGCCCAGGCAACAGAAAAGAAATTTATAGTCTGAGCTTGGGGATGGGAGCAGAGCAACTTTCCAGAAACGGCCTGATGTGGGCCAGAGTTTGGGAGTCCCAGACCAGAAGTCCTGAACTCCAGGCTAAGAAAAGGCCTGTGGTCACCAGGGATAAAGCGCAAAATGTAATTCCCTTGGGTCTCCCTCTGCATACAGATGAGTTTCCCCAAATCCGCACCTGAATCATGTCTTGGTCAGTAGAATTTCATCATTCAACAGGAGGTGGTGGATGGCACGGAAGCTGGTGGAAATATTTATTTGTACCTCAACCTTTCTGGAATTCTCCTCCCCCTTCTCCCTCCCCTAATCCTGCCACGTCCATGGGGGTAGGACTTTTGTTCCTTCCCGTTAGAGCAGTAGTTCTCTTTGTGTGGGCCCTGGAGCAGCAGCAGCAGCAGCATCTGAAAACTTGTTTGAAATGCACATCCTCAGGCTCCACCCCACACCCACTGAATTAGACAATCTAGGGGCAGACCCAGCGGTCTATATTTAACCAGCCTTTCCAGGGACTCTGCTGGGTGCTCAAGGGTAAGAGCCAGGGCCTTAGAGAGCATTTCTAGTGAGTGAATGATGCTAGGGGGAAGGAAGAGGAACAAATGTTGCTGGTAGGGAGGAGGAAGCAGAAACCGAGGCAAAGAAAGGGTGAAAAGAGACTCCCAAGACTGGGTGAGGGGATGGTTAAGATTCTGGGTAGCAAAGATCAGTAACACCTGCTTTGGCATGTTCCGGAGGGGAATGGCTGTGTAAGTGCCCCGATGATGGTTGCCCGCTGGGCCCAGCACTACCAAACCAGCAAAGCCTCCAGCTCTAAGGGACATGCACAATTGTACAATGAGAATATCAGCAGTGACCACAATGGGCCTAGGACCAGAGGAGTCACCATGAATGCACTGCTAAGCATAGGTCCCCAGGGACTTTTGTATGACTCTCTGGATGGGGAGGGAGCAGAGAGGGATGGAGGCGTAATCGAAGGCTGAGATTGAGTTCCTGTGAATGCCAGCCAAGTCAGGTCAAGGCTGCTGTGGGTTAGATTTAATTTTATTTAGAGAAAATAGAGACCTGTCATCATCTATCTCGTCCGTTCATGGACATAAACTGATACCCAGCCCACCTGGACCATTTTAAAGAGGCACCATTGTGAAGAGCATCCTCAGGCCCTCCCAGACTCTCTTTTGGTGACAGCACCTTATGAACACAGAGCAAGGAGTGGAAGGTGTTGTTTCCTGATACACATATTCCAGGGGAACCCAGTAGCTATTTCAGGGATGGGAGCTGTAACTGTAAAGATAGCCCCAAAGCCCCACTTAAGCATCAAAATGTCAATTCTTCCACACTTAGCCTTAGCCCAGCTAGAGCTCCCACCCTTACCCTTCCACATCCCACCCTGCACCTGGCCTAGGGATATCTGCAGAATACAGCCAGGCAAGAACAGGGGAGCTAAGGCTTTCTCTGTTCTGGGCAAGGATAATTCTGCCTCATCCCCAGTCTGGCCTCGATACCCTTTCTCCTTATTTTGAAGTCTACCTTGACACTTGCCATCTCAGCAGAAAGTGCTTTCTTCCCCTTTCAACTCCTATGGTAGGCCCTGTTTCCTTCTCTTTCTCTCTAAGTGTTATCATTCCCTGTTTCTTATTACCGTATTTTCTAATATGTCATTTCAAGCAATAGACAATAAGTTCCGAGAGGTTAGGAATCTTGTCTCACCTCTTTGTCTAACCCACCATGGAGCCTGACACAGATTAGGCTTTCAGAACATATCTGCAGACGGAGTGACAGACACAACTACCTGTCTGACAACTCCAGGTGAATGTTTGCAGGCATCTCAAACTCAAGATGCTCAGTTGGTATTCATCTTCACGTCTTTGCTCACCCCAAATCTAGTTCTCTTCCTTCTCTTGGGAAATGGAACCTCCATCCTCCCCCACTTTCCAGTTGCCTCTATGGAAACCTTTGACATCTTTACTACTTTCTCTGGCCACATCCAACTCTTGATCAAGTTCTTTCTGACTGCACCTATAATATATGGCCAGACTCTCCCCTTTTCTCTCCACCTCAGGTCAGTCCACCATCATGTCTCCCTTACACTACAGCAATAGCCTCCTAACTGTCCTCTGTTTCCAATCTTGCTCTCTCCCCTCCAGGGAGCAACCAGAGTAGGCTTTTTAAAAACCCAGTCCTATTACTCACATCTCTACTTAGCCACAATAAAGCGTGAAGCCTTTAGCTCAGGTTCATCAGCCACCACTCTGCCCAGACACACTGACTTTCTCCAAGTTGGACAAATTGGTTTGTTCTAGTAAGTTCTGGCCTCTATTCTTCTTCTTCTTCTTTTTTTTTTTTTGAGACAGAGTCTCACTTTGTCACCCAGACTGGAGTGCAGTGGTGCAATCTCAGCTCACTGTAACCTCTGCCTCCTGGGTTCAAGTGATTCTCCTGCCTCAGCCTCCTGAGGAGCTGGGATTACAGGCACCTGCCACCATACCTGGCTAATTTTTTGTATTTTTAGTAGAAAAGGAGTTTCACCATATTGGCCAGGCTGGTCTTGAACTCCTAACTTCAAGTAATCCATCCACCTTGGCCTCCCAAAGTGCTGGGATTACAGGCATGAGCCACTGCACCTGGCCTGGCTTCTATTCTTCTTACACAACTTTATACTTTTCCTTCTTAGCACTTGTCACAATTTTAATTAGATATTTATTTATGCAAGACTTGTTTAGTGCTTGTCTCCTTTCCTAGGTGGAGCTCCTCGAGGCAGAGAAATGTCTGCTTCGTTCACCATGTTTTCCCGGCATCCAACGCAGTGCCTGAATTTAAAAGGTGCACAGTCAATAGTTTTAAAATGAACACATGTTTAAATTTCAACCATTATGCTCAGCATGCTATACTTATTCTTGCTCTGTTGTTAGAGTTGATTAGCTAGCAAAGGTAATACATTCCCCTGATGCAAGGCAAGACTAGGCAATTCAATTTAATTCTGTTCAGTGCAGTTCAAGTCACTTCAATTATATTCCATTCATCTTAATTTAATTCCACAAACCTTCACAGATACCAGAACTCTGACAGCCTTTATCCTAGGTGTGGAAACATCAAAAATGATGATGATCCATTAATTGCCCTTGGGGGGGCTACCCATTTATGTCCCCTCATCTATGGCCAATAACAATTGTAGGACATATGACTGATCTCCCTACATGCATGAAGTTGCAAATGGGCAACAGGTTGACATAAGCAGTGTGTCACTGCCATCACTCACTCATGTAATATACTGGGGTGTTTACCATGATAGCTACAGTCATCTTTCTTAGTCCTCAGTGATATGTTCCAAGACTCCCAGTGGATGCCCAAATCCATGGATAGTGAACCTATATATACTATGAACCCTAGTATATATATTCAGTTCATAGTCTATACTGAACCCTATATATACTATGATTTTTTTCCTATACATGCATTCCCGTACAGTGAATATACTGGACAAAGGGAGGATTCACATCCTAGGTGAAGAGAGTAGGATTTCATCACATGACTCAGAACAGTACACAATTTAAAACTTATGAATTATTTATCTGTGGATTTTCCATGTAATATTTCTGGACCACAATTGACTGCAAGTAACAAATCATGGAAAGTAAAACCATGGATTGTGGGAGGAGGGAACAACAACACAGAAGCCCAAATATGCACAACACCAGTACAGGTGACTAATGATGGCCAAGAATGTGGAGTCAAATGACTGGCCCTCCATTATTGGTCATTTTAAGTGATAGAAATCCTCCAATCCACCTTGAAAACCTATCCTAGAACCCCATGTTTCTTTCCAATCAATAATTTTCCTTTTTATTCCATTTCATCTTGAGTATATGAGATTTGAGCCTACTCACTTCCCAAAAGATGTGAGATGAATGGCAGGCTGAAAAACAAGACATATGAACATTATCAATGGCCTGAAATGAGTTCATCTGCTACAAGAATCAGAAATAGCACCTTTCAGGCACCTGAACTGAACAGATGTAAATACCCAAGGATCTGTCTCTGAATTCTCTAACACTAAGAAAAAAAAGATACCCATATATACAGTTTTTATCTTTTGACATGGAGGCATACATAGCTTTCTATAGGAACCACGTTATTTTCTCGTCTAGCACTATACACTGGTGGAAATTTATCATGGGTCCTTACGAAGGAACTTAAGAGAGGTAGGGTAGACCTTGCCCTAATCAGTTTCACAAAAGCATAAAATGCTCCTCAACCTGACCGTTCCCTCATCCACCTTCAATAAAGGCAATTCTTTGAGGGATTGATAGCCTGAGATCTGACACTCCACCTCTGATGATCCAGCTTTACATTGGTTAAATTTCATTTAACCTATTTACTCTTATCTGGACCTCGACAGAAACCAAACAAGCTGCCTGCACTCCTTCCTAATATTGCAGGCTCAGCTCTCTAAAGTGCTTCTGTTTCCTCTTTTCCTGGCCAAACCTCTTTTCCATCCTATTGTTGTACTTCCTATTTTGCCCTCTGAGCATTCTACCCGGTCTCCACAGAACTACTTCTAGATCTTTCTAGATCTACAATGACTCTAAGGATGTGGAATAACTAGGATGGCACCTGTTAGTAAAATATCTAGTCAAGGCCAAGTAACATACAGTCGGGGACCTCAGAACTAGACGGACTCTCTAAGGTCCTTTAGTCCAACACTTACCCTTATGCATGATCCTCTGTGAAGCATTCCCAATAAAAGATCCAGTGACCGCTGCTTGCAAGATTCCAAAGAGAGAGAGATCTCTACCTAATCAGAAATTCCCTCACCCTGTGGACTATTAAAAATGCTAGAAAGTTCTTCCTTATGTTGAACCATAAACTCTTTCTAGTAACATCAAGCCATCAAACCTGTTCTACTTCTGCAGAATGATCTTCTGATTCCCCTAAAGTTGTTAGGAATAGTTTGTGCTTTTTTTTTTTTTTTTTTTTTTTTTTTTGAGATGGAGTCTCTCTCTCTGTTGCCCAGGCTGGAGTGCAGTGGCGCCATCCCGAGTTCAAGTGATTCTCCTGCCTCAGCCTCCCGAGTAGCTGGGACTACAGGCATGCACCACCACGCTTGGCTAATTTTTTCGTATTTTTAGTACAGACAGGGTTTCACCGTGTTAGCCAGGATGGTCTCAACCTCCTGACCTCATGATCCGCCCACCTCAGCCTCCCAAAGTGCTGGGATTATAGGCATGAGCCACCATGCCCAGCCAGTTTGTGCTTTTTATACATGATTTCTACTCATCAGAATATTCTGCAATGCTACCTACATTTTCAAATGTTGTTTCTGCCCAGTCCTAGGCTTAAAGACTGTTAAGTTAGTAATTTACTAATGGAAGCTGTTTGATTTGGATTCTAGGAACCTGCCTCTTTCCTTAACCAACCATGAGTTGCTAGTGCTGATAAAACACATTGTCTTTGAGAGACACAAAGTGTACTAGGCTTTTCCCCGACTCTCTTAAGTATTTTTGGCAAAACAGAGAAGCATGAAAAGGTGAGACCCCTTTGCCCTGAACCAATTATGAGGATGACTGGGTAGCTGATGAATGACAGCCCCTCCTGCCTGAATGCCCTTTATTGCTGGGCATTGCTGCACACCAGCTTTTTTCCTGGATTTAATACTTACTTAACAATCTTTAAGAGAGTTCCATGCCTAACATTGCATCTTAAAATGTGACATTGTTCCTATACAATCAACATTTAAACCACATTTTGTAAATTTATACCAAAAAAGAAACCCAGGAAAAAAAGCACCCCCTTTGTCCTCTATTTTAATAATAAGAGGGAAAGGGTGCTGGGCTAATGGTAACAGCTGCCTTTTCTGCGTATGGAAAGCTGTAATTTAAATATGCACACCAGCTTTTCAAGCAGAATGTTCTAAACCATCTCGGATGATGGAGTTTGCAGACTTTCTGTTTGCCCTCCTCTTGCTTTTCCCACCTTTGGGGCTTTTCACTGTCCCCAGAAACCCAAGCTTAGAATGGAGAAGGAAGGCAAAGACCATATCTAATAGATTCATAAGCTCCTTATTAACAGTGCAGTTAAGTGTAAATGGGGTAGGTGCCTTTTTTTTTTTTTTTTTTTTTTTGCAAAACAAAGTTTCCAGATTCTCTGTGTTCCATTTAGCCAGGCCCTCATTTCTCACCACAGGGGAGACAATCAAGTTGACAAAGACTGTGTTTTGTCCTTCTCTGTGCAGGTGGACGTCATGTTTCACACTTGCACTCATGTCTGCTTGGTTCCACACAGGGAACGTATCCACTGGGTGAATTTTAAATGTTCTTGCACTGCTTGCGTTTTCAAAAGCACAGGATATGAGCATCTTGGTCAAGGTGAGCTGGTAGGACCTCTCCTGACGCCTTACACCCTCACAGTGGACTTCCCACTGGAAACCTCCACTTTTGCTGCTTAGCTCAGTGTGTCTCTGCAAATAGGCATGTTTAAGGAAATAATAAATGCCTAAGGCAATGCAGGTGGGGAGCAAGGGAGAGTCAGGAAGACAAAGAACAGTAACACCACATGGAGTTCTACCAGCTTTTGGGCTAACAGGGTCATGAACAGATCAGGAACCTGAGACAATCAAAGGACTTCACTCCACAGAGCCAAGGTACTCTGGGGGCTGGAAAACTCAGAAGGGTTTCCATATATTCCTGAGACTTCCTTGTACATTGCCTTTAGTGTCCCATTACCAGGAATGAGTCCTTATGTGGTTTCACCAGACTGTTTAGCAGTAGAAAGAGGACAGACCAAGGAGTCCCAGTCCCCACCTGTGACCTCAGGCAGTCACCTGACACCTCTGAGCTTCAGTTTTCTCATCTGTTCAGTGGGGATAGCATACTTCTCCTTACAGGGCTGTGGAAAGGACAACATGGTCTTACATAGAAAAAGTAGTACTAAGCTAACATTGGTTGAGTGCCTATTACGTTCTATACAATGCGCTAAGCACTTTGTCTATTTTGTCTCATTGAATCCTGATGACAATCCTACAAAGTAGGAACTCTTACTATCCCCATGCTATGGATGCAGAAACTGGGGCTCAGAGCAGTTAAGTACCTGGCTAAAGGCCAGAAAGGCAACTAGAATTGATGTGTCCATTTTAATTCATTCATTCACTCACCATTATTTATTGAGTGCCCTCATTCCATGCCATGCAGTGAGAAGCAAATCACACATAGTCCCTGCCCTCATGGCGCTGACAGTCTTATAACTGCAAAGTACAAGGTGCAGAGTAAATGGAGGTCAAATCGGATTCCAAATTCTACTCAGCATCTAGTAGGCCCCAGAACAAACTCTCCAGAATAACGGTATTGCTCCTGTGGTTTTGCCTGGTGTTCATGATTGAGACATACTCAAGGAAGACAGTGCTGGCTCTGCAGGTCCTCCAGGGACACAAACCAGTCATGTTGGCCAATACAGAAACATCATACACATTTTCCTTATAGTCGATGCATTCCTGGACCCATAGGTCTAAAAGGAACCTTGAGAATGAATTCAATTTATTTCTCTGCCTCTGAGAAAGATTACATTTGAACTTTTTATGAGAGAGATCCAGATAGGGAAACTTCACTTTAAAAACCTCATTGAACAAAGCTTGTATTTACAAACAGGTGAATTTAAGGGCATCCTCGTGAGTTTAAATAGTGAACACTCCGGTGCATTTTAAGCAGGATTGAGTCAATGTATTTTCTTAGCACATCACTTTTCAGGAATGCAAAATATACCTGTGCCCAGCATCTTAAGGCTTCTAAAAAGTAGATGATGCCTTTCTCTCTGTTCACTTGCAAGCTCATGTCTTTAAAAGCATTTGTTTGGAAGTCCCTCCTTAAATCTAACCTGAATCCAACCTGTTGTGCTTGAGGTCACTTCAGTAATCTTTCCAATACAACCCAAGAGAGAGGGACTGGAGGAAAGAATTTAAGACCCCCATGAGATCAGGAGCAGCCTCTTAAGTTAGCAGTATCACTTGTGGCTAAATCTTGGCATCATTTCCCTAATTTTTTCTAGCTGCTCCCAGGCACTCCAACTGTCTCTGAGAATTTTCTTCTTGGACACACTGAAAGGAGCATCTGAAATTTGTGCCATGCAGCTTAGCACTTGCTCAACCAGGATGAATCTTAGAGACCATCAAGTTTTGCCCTTGCAGGAGAGAAGAGGAAACTGAGATTCAGAGAACTACTGTGACTTAATCAAGGACATGTAGCAAATTAGTGGCAAAGCCAGGAAGATAACCCAGACTCCGGAACCCAAGCCTGGTGCTCTTTTTTTATTTTTTTCAAATATATGTCTCCCCCACATCTGACTCTGTTTTCTTGAGCTCCAGAGCCACGCCCTGTTCCTTTTTAGGACTCTCACGACCCAGGCTTAGGTACATTAGCTGCCCAAAGCACACTTGGCTTGCTCTGACTCGAGCAGTACAATGAGCTATGTCTTAGTTTCAGGCAAGGCCACCTTGACCATGAGACATGAAAAGGAACTGAATCTATGGAACCTCTGCTATGTAGCAGGGACTCTGTTGGCACTTTGCTAAAGCCCTGGGAGGCAGGAATTCTTAGTGCCCATTGCCCAGATGAAGAAACTCAGTTTCAGATTGGTTAAAGAATGTCTCTGCGGTTCCACAGCTATGTAGTGGCTAGGCTAGAATTCGAAACCAGGTTTGCCTGCCTTCTTCAGGAGAAGAAGTATGATACTGTTTCCTACACAGTCCCCAGAACATTAATGACCAGGTGGAAAGAACTAACAAAGTCATACTGAAATTGTGCACTGGTGCCCTAATGACCAAGAGAAAATACATTTCATCCAATTCAAAGGTATAAAGATGTAAGGTTGAAGCCACAAACTGGCCTTGGAGGAGCCTCAGAGTGACAGCACCCACTGTCCAGGGGCTCCTCCTCCTCTTTTCTTCCCTCCCAGTCTCTCTCTCTCTCCCTTCCTTTAACACTTATTGAATATGCCAGCTACACAGTAGGCGCTCAGTAAGTGTTCGGGCCCAGAACCTTCCTATGGGAAAGGCCTTTCACTTTCTGAACATGGCCTGGCACTGTCCAGATGCCCTTCTATCCTGTGTGGTCCCAGGCAGGGGCATCTCCCCTTCTCCTCCAGGATCACTCTGAATCCTAACTTGATGGCAGCTGCCTGGCGATCTCATCATCCTCCTGACATGGCCATGTAGCTCCTCAGCTTCCATCATTCCCGAATCTCTGCAAGGTTATGGGGTTGCCTTGCTTCAGAGGGCATAGAAGTGCTTAGCTCTGCTTGGGTTTGCTCTTGGCTGGTGGAGACCTGTGACTGCTCTTCCGCTCCCTTGAGCCTTCCGCATGGAGGTTTGCCAAGTCACAGGAGGCACAGTCTGCGACTGATTCCTAATGCCCCTGCTAGGTTTTAACAGCTGGTGGAAACGTCTGCTCATATTTCACCCACACTCCCCTGGCTGCGGGTTCAAATCACTGTCGATTTGGTCATTGCGTTACACACATGTGCAGCCCGGGTGGACCTGTGTGAGCCTTCCCAGCATCAGCTGCCTTGACCTCTCATGCGGTTCCTCCCCTGGGTTTTGAGAGCCACTCCTTGAAAATCATCTTGGAACATGTAGAAACAAAGAAACAACAACAGCAACAGGTTTGAAAGGGCCCAAGATTCTGCGTTTGGAGAATCAAACTATACTATATCCTGGGCAAGTCACTCCCCTCCTTGGACCTGAGTTACCCCTTTCATAAAATGGAAGAACAGAGATAGATAAGTGTACAGGTCCCTTCTGTACCCAGGCTCTGCCTGGGTCTGCTGAACCACAGCTTCAGGAGGGTGGCCAAGAGGCCTTTCTGGTCCCTGCCTGACTGCCTTCATCTATTCCCTTTCCTGAGGTCTGAAAACACTTTTTTGGCTTTAAAATACAAAAAGAGAAAACTGAAAAATCAAAATAGAAAAAAGTTTAATTAAATGTCTACATAAAGGAATGTTATGTAAACATCATTAATTGTTAAGTTTGAAGTTCATAAAAATTTTATTACACTTAAAAACAATTTGTTCCTCACTTTGAAAGGATTTTCAAATATGTCCAGCGATTGCTAAGGCTTCACAGCCATGAGTTCGTCACAGCCAAACACTTCCAAAAGCAAAATCATTAAAACCTCTTTTAAACATACTACTGCAAATAATAATAATAATTAATGTGAAATGTGGGTGACTTTCAGTACGTTTGATAAAATGTGGGGTGAAATCTCCAAAAGGAAGAGTGTTCAGGGTCTTTGAAAGTCTTAGGATTGGTCTAGAATCAGAGTATAGAATATGTTCTCATATTTATAAATCACTTACTCTGTGCCAGGCTCTTGTGAAGCCTTTCCCATGCATTAACTCACTTAATTGGTGAGACAATTCTTGAGGTAGATACAATTACCATTCCTATTCTACAGGTGAGAAAACTGACTCAGAACAAGTAAGTGGCATAGCTAGAATGGAAAACCAATGGAGCCAGGGCTCATGCTCTTAGCCACCTAACCATATACAATGCTTGCCATCCCGGGTGTTTCCCGAGGAGAAAACAAGTGCTGGCAGGTGGAGAAGGGAGGGAGCTGCATCTCCCTAATGAGGAGTGCACTTTACACCGCATTAAATGGAACCCATTCCTTGCTTGGCTCTACCACTACTAGCTACCTCCTCTGTGGTTCTCTTCTGCCCACAGACGTCTCCTCTGTAGTTGACTCTCAGCCTCTTCTAATGCTATTAATAATGCAAATAATAGTAATAAAAAGCTGATGTTATTGACAGCTTCATCAGCATTTTATACAGGACTTAATCTCATTCAATCCCCATGACCTCCATTTCATAAACAAGGGAATTGGGGGTTTAGAGATCTGAAACAATTTGCCCACAGTCACATAACTCTCAGAAATAGAGGAAGCTAGGACTGACTCACACTCCAGTCTTATTCTAAAGCCCAAACTATCTCTCTCTCTCTTTTTTTTTTTTTTCTTTTGAGATGGAGTCTTGCTCTGTCACCCAGGCTGGAGTGCAATGGCGCAATCTCGGCTTACTGCAACCTCTGCCTCCTGGGTTCAAGCGATTCTCCTGCCTCAGCCTCCTGAGTAGCTGGGATTACAGGTACCCACCACCACACCCAACTAATTTTTTGTATTTTTAGTACAGACAGCGTTTCGCCATGTTGGCCAGGCTGGTCTCAAACTCCTGACCTCGTGATCCACCCACCTTGGCCTCCCAAAGTGCTGGGATTACAGGCATGAGCCACCGTGCCCGGCCCCAAATTCTCTTTTAATTAGAAAGATATACATATTGTTTAAACCATTCAATAAATAAGTATATTGAATAACAAAGTGAAGCCTTCCCTTTACCACAATCAACCTACTGTTCTCTCCCTATCTGAGGCTCTCTTCGTATGTTCCACTGTCCCAGACTTCTGCAAAGTATTTATGTGTCTATCTAAGTATCTGTCCATCTTTCCATTCCTTTCTCACTTATGTATTCTGGTGGCTTCACTCTCCATGTGGCAACTCTACACCCAGGATTGAAATGGCATCAAAGGAAGCTTGGAACAATGACAACCCCTACCTGAGATGTCTCCATTCCAGGGGCAAGGCTGGCTGGAGCCTGATATCCATGGGATTAGGAAAAGTAGGTGGGGTGCTGTGCACCCCTTCTATTTCCGAACCCTTAGCAGGGATTCTGTGGCCAACATGCTAGTTGTATAGACTCCTGCACAGTTTCATGTGCTGAAGTGCCACACTACATTCTCAGCCTGGGAGGTTTCTGGGCTCAGCTGGCTCAGATCCCATGTGTGGGGAGCGTTACAAAAAATAGGTTGCCTGCATAAGACTAGTGGCAAAAATCTGACTCAGTGCTACTTCTCTGTTTGTCCTTTACTTAAAGGGGAACCATAATTAAAATGATCCAGAAAAGAAAACCAAGCAGTAGATTGAGTTGCTTGGAGAGAGGACCATGCTGCACTGATTTTTACATACCCTATGCCAGCAGTGCATCGGGTACACAACAGGTTCTCAATAAATTGTTATATGGACAAGTTGATAGAATAAAAAACAAGGTCTCTTCCCAGTGCTGCATGCAAAAAAGCTCAGTTAGAGTGAATTCTTATTTGCAAAGATGAGAGATTTTTAGTTTTCTGATGGGTTTTTCCTCCTTTCTGTTTTCTTAGTCACAGTTCAGGGGCAAAGAAAAGCTTCCATCTCTCTGAAATGGTAGGAGAAGCCCTTGGGGCTTAGGTAACAAATCACGAGGCTCTCTCTTTCACATGCTGTGACGATAGAAATATTTAACCATCATCACCAACAATGTCATTTGTATAAAAGGGAGTGACTTCCTGGCTGAGAGATGGTCAAAAGAACATACAGCCTAGGAGTGAAGGCAGCGAAGTTTGTGAGCCCGGGGCTCTGGTTCCGGTGTCTGCTTCTTGGCTGTGTGATCTTGGGCAAGTTTCCTAAATTTCCAGCTTCTCAGTTTTGTCATCCATAAAATGATGATAATAATAGTACCTGCCTTAAATAGTGTGTGGAAGAGGCTTAAACAAGCTAATGTAAGTCAAATCTTGAGCACAGTCCTTGCTGTAGCCACACATATGTTTGTCTATATAACAGAAGCTCAAAATTATACCATTATTATTAATAACATACTCTGGATCCTCATCATAATGCTATTCTCAATATCCAAACACTTGATTTCTACTGACAACTATCTGTTCAATGAATGGGTGCACTGGACTGATCAGGGTGCGATGCCAAGGCAGGTGTCCACATCCTCCATCTCTGAACCCCCAGAGCTGAGCAGGCAGCACACAGCAGTCTTTGAGTGAATGAGCCAAGAATTCCTAACCCAGGAGACTACGTGGGGAAGGGGCAAGGGCTCTGCAGTGGTATCCAGAAGATCTGGATTCAAGCCCTGACTCCGCCATGTGTTGTATTATTTGGAAGCATTAAGAACCCTCTGTCTGGGGCCACATATGCAGCTTCAGAAGGAATGTCCATGAAACAAATCAGAGGACCAAAGAAGGTAAGCAGGGACGGTCCCTGAGACTGTCCACGCTAGGGAAGGTAAAACCTAAAGTCTTCCACATTTGATAAAGGAATGAGTATAAGAACCATTCCCCTTTTCTCTTGCCCTGACTCTATCCCTGCAAGAGTGAGAATGACAGAGTAGCCAGGGAGGGAAAGGGCTGGTGGGGACTGTGTCCCAGATAAGGCAGGCAGCTCTCATCAGCTCCAGCCAATCACTGTGGTGTGGGAATGCAGGCCCGGTGATGCTGGCTAATCTGACTTCGGAGCAGCTGGAAATCTAAATGTTTACATTCAGCCTCCTGAATTTTACATAGTCTCATCAAATTCAAATTAATTTTATAATTTTGAGTGGGCCAACACCATGAAGACCAGTCAAAACATCACAGGCCACATCTGCCCCGTGGGCTGCCAGTGTTTGGCTCAGCCTCAGTAAGAACCTGCGGCCCAGATTGTGAGAGGAGGCTGCTGGAGCTGGTGGTTCATCACATAGAGTTGGGGACAGAATCTGGTCCCGATACACCCTAATCTTAAGAGATCAAATGATGCTACGAAAGAATGTGGCTGTTACCAGGAATAACGACAAAATTCCCAGAGAAACACAACACTGGACAAAATACTTCATAGGGGAAAACAGTACACCTGAGGCCTCCTGTCACATGGAAAAATCTGTAGCAGGATCCAGGTGCAAGAACCAAAACCAAAAGAGAAACTGACACAACCCTTAGAGAATGACTCCTTTGCTACAAGACAGGGGCCATGCTCAACCCTGGTTCACACAGCGATCTCTATTTCTGTTTACCTAGATCTGTCCTGAGAAAGCTTCTGTTGTTTGAAAGTCTGAAGACTGTTATGCTGAGATGACACTACTGTTTTTTGAGTGCTTCGTAAATGCTAGACACTAAGCGCTCTGCATATATCAAGGCTCTTAATCCTCAAACAACCCTATGAGGAAGGTCTACGTGTTCTCTTGTGAGGAAAGTGAGGCTCAGAAAGGTTAATAACTTCTCTAGGGGCATGGAGCTAGAGCTGAGGTTTGAACCCAGACAGGCTGGCTCCAGCGACCAAGTTTCCAACCACCTTCCATGATGGTTCCTGTCTCATCTCATGATAGCAGAACAGAAAGAGGGAGAGAAAGGCCACCACCACCGAGAATCGTGCAAGATGGGCTTGAACGTGCTTCAGAACAGATGGCACTGGATCCCTCGGTGGGAAGCATCTGTGACCCCTCAAATGCAGAACGCTCCTTCATTGTGAGGTTGTTTTTTTTTCTGGTAAATGTGAATCCTGCCAGAGGATAATCTAAGCCAGTATTAACTATAAAAGAAAATCGAGAAAGAAGAGTTACTAACTGATATGAGCATGTAGGTATGGTGAAGAGTCTATTTGCATTTGCCACTTCAAAAATGAAACCTCTGGCTCTTCTATCAAAAATTCTTAAATGACAGGGTGACAACCTTCTCAGCTGGCTCCTTTAATTAAATGAATCCGAAATGCTACACCTCTGTGTACACTCAGAAACTCTCCTACTCTGTTCCCTTTTGATCTCTGTAATTTATTTTAAAGATCACATTGAACATGCTATTTACTCTGTGAGCCACAGCCCAAAGAAATCAAATTCTAACCTGATCACAGTATTCCATTTCATATCACCCCCATCATTAAAAAGCTGCTATGCTCCCCCGCCTCTGGATACCAACGCCTCCAAATTCAGTCTCCATTCAATATGGAGTTTCAGGCTCCAGCTACTTTTACAAATTATTTCTCACTTTTCATTGACTCCTTCTTTCCTTCAGCCAAACTGGGCTAATGGGCTATCTCCTTCGAGAAAAATTTCAAAAACCGTCCCTTCAGGCAGCCCCAGGAACATGGAACGGGATCTCTCCTCCCATGGGCCTCCATGAGGCTTCCCAGGTGCCTCTATTTACAGTTCTGTCCACATTATTATGATCTCCCTCCTGGGAAGTATAAAACAGGAGGGCAAGGACTGTATCTTCAATGAATCCCTACCACATTCTGCACATAGTAGTTGTGCAGCAAATGCTTGTCAAGTTGAATTGACAATCAGGGAACTGATTCATAAATGGAATAGTCTTTGACTTAAAAGATGCCAAGGAGATTCGAACACAGGGCTATACACCTTTATCCATATGCTCTGCTGCTTTTCATTTAATAATCATCCTTCATATCGGGAACACAGTGATTCTAAGGTTGGGAGGGCACGTCGAGGCTTCTATCACACCTTTGTAATTGGATGCATATAAAAATAGTATAGGATATTCTTATAATTTGGTGATTTCACAAATGCTTGTTATGCTCGCCTTATGCCAAACAGTATGTTCATTACTGAGGAGGCACGGACAAATGACCAGGTGCCAGTCATTGGGGAGCTGAAGGAAAAAAAAAAAAAAGACAAACCACCTTGAGGAACTGGCCCTGAGTGGGTGTCAGAAATTAGTTGTGAGCCAGGTGCAGTGGCGCACATCTATAATCCCAGCTGGCTGGGAGGCTGAGGCGGGAGGATCAGTTAGTCCATGAGTTCGAGACTGCAGTGAGCCATAATCACACCACTGCACTCCAGCCTGGGGGACAGAGAAAGATCCTGTCTCAAAAAAAAAAAAAAAAAAAAAATTGTGGAAGGAGATGTAAGAAAGGAGAGACGGAAAGGAGGGTGGGAGGAAGACAGGCCTATAAAAATATATAAATGTATATGTGTTTGTATGTGTGTGTAGGTAGACGATAGTCAAATACACAGAGAGATGTAGGGGATGGATGAATGAATGAGTGGACAGAGAAAGGGAGGGATGGATGAATGGGTATGAAAAAACAGAGAAAGGTGCAAATAATCATTCTCCCCCTACCCATCTCTTTCTGTCATTACTGTGTTTTATCTTTTTCATAGCACTTATGTGTATTTGCTTACCTTTTTTAAAAAAAGTTCTGAATCCTTCTACTAAAATATAAGCTCTGTGAGAGCAGGGCCTTTATCTACACTGTTCCCCAGAATATCTTCAGAGCCTAGGTCACAGCAGACAAACAACTACCTTTCAAGTGAATGAATAAAAGAAGAGGTGGGATGAAATTTTCACACCTAGAATTTAAGCTAAGAAGTGAAGAGGGTGTGTACCGAATGGTGGCGTGGCTCCTCTCTCGGTGCCTTACAAGACGAGCTCTCTAGGTCTCCTGAAGGCGGGATCAGCCCCAGGGGGAAAGGCCTGAGAGGAATAAGAATGACAAATCCTGACCCTGCTTCTGGCAATTGCGAGGACCCCTGGGTGAAGCTTTGCAGAACGCACGGGCACTGCACGGTGTGACATTTACTTTTTATTTATGGAATGCCTGTGTGCTCATGCTCACCCAGCAGGCACCAAGACCGTGAAGGATCCGGTCCTGCTCCTCCCCTCTAGGTAACAGGTAATTTGAAGAACAATACATGCATGCCGATGGCCCGCCATTCCCTCCACCCTAAAGCAGGTGCACTTATTGTTAGGATTTTTACGTTTTGGGGGATATTCATTTTCATTTTTGGAAGGAGAGGAATAAGAAATAACGAGACAAAAAGGAATCAGCTTAATGTGGAGGGTCAGAAAGGACCAGGTGCCAGGGCAGATGCCCTGAACCCTTACTCGGGCAATCTGATATTAGTTGCATGGCCTTGGGCAGGAAGCTTCATTTCTTTGAGCCTGTGCTTTCACCATCTGTAAAACAGGGCTAATGAAGTCTACTTGCAGGGTTAGGATCAGAATAATGGATGAGAAAGCGTGCAGCCCAGTGCCTGGCACTCAGCCTAGGCACCATCAACAAATGCCAGGTCCCTTCCCACTCCCCTTGGAAAATGTTCTGTCCTATTCCAAGACTCATCTCCTCTTCCCAATCTTGCAACATTTTGTTAATACATTCAAGTGAGTTTACAGTGACTGTACAATGTACAGGTTAAAAGTACAGCTTCCCCTATCAGAGTGCTTGAGTTCATATCACAGCTCTATCACTGATGAAGTATGTGACTCTGGAAGTTTGCACAATCTCTTTGAACTTAAGTTTCCAAAATGGTAACAGGGAGTCATATTGTTGGGTAAGGATAAATGCATGTTGCAGGTTAGGCATTTAGAACAGTTCCAGATACATCGTAAACTCACTCCAGCATGGGTATACTCACTGCTCCTCTCCAAACCCTCTGGCCTTCATTCATTCCTCCCATATGGCAACACTCCTTCCTGACTCAGGGCCTTGCCCATGCTCTTCCCTCTGCCTGGAACACTGTCCCCCCAGATCTTTGCATAGCCAGCTCCGTCTGATATTCAGGTCCAGCCTAAAGGCCCTTTCCACGGTGAAGTCTTCACTGCCCACCCAGTTTCAAGTACTCTCCCTCAGCCCTATGTCACTCTCAATGACAGGATCCTACCGTGTGACTTTCAGATTGCCTATTGCTGTGTGAAATTACTTTTCTATTAGGTTTGTTTATTGTCTGTCCCCACCCCATTAGAATGTAGCTCCAAGAGACCAGGAACCGGCCTGTCTTTTTCCTTGAAACCGTGGCTGATACACAATGAGTCCTCAGTAGATTGGTGGAATGAAGAAGTGAATGAATGAATGAATGAATGAATGACTATGCCAGATCCCCCAGTTCTTTGCAGTGTTTTGCTGGAAGTCTGCCCACCTAATGCCCAACACAGGAGCTGGGGTAAAGACCAATTTCCAAAACATTCTTGCCCTTTCCTCCAAATATGAAAACCAGCTAAGAATACACACGAAGAAACATAAAGGTAGCTCCTGGGAGAGCCTTCTTGGACTTCCTGTGACTCATCCCCCTCAGTGGCCCAGTTAGACAGCAAACACATCACTTCCCTCAGATGCCTGACTCCGGCTACCCCTGGCTGGGCTGGATGAGGGGGGCTGGAACACTACTTTCTTCACTGTGGCAGTCAGGAATAATTCTACGGGGCTGGAGGCTTGGCCTTCTCTTCAAGTGACTGGAAACTCGAGGCCCCTCCCCTGTCAAGGGCAGGGAGACTGTGGAGCGCTCCTTCCTCATATTTGCTGTGCTGCGATGGCCTGCCAAAGTGAACTGGGGCTTCCTGGGTAAACACAGCTTCGGCTCTGAGGAGCTTTGCTCAGCTGATGGTCTGTGAACGGATGCAGGGGAGCAGAGAGGAGGGGATGGCATCGGGGTGTTGCACCAGGGCTGGAGCCTGCCTGGCCTGCTCATGTGGTTTCGTGGAGCCGGCAGTGTGGGGGATGCTCACTTTGCTGGCAAAGAGCCACATCAATATTCTGGATGACTCCTATGCAAATAAGGACGAGTCTTAGGGCCTGAAGCCAGGAGAAATCAGGCTGCACAAAGGACCGAGGCCATGGACAAATCAAAACAATAAACAAAAACCAGAGGGGCTGGTGGCTGAAGAAAAGCCTTGGGGGCTGAGAGCCCCAGAGGGAAGTGTTCTGCAGGCTGAAAGAATGAGTGATTTCTAGGTGGGAGGAGCACATCCAGCCTCCCTTTTACTCCTTCCTAGCACACGTGGGAAGAGGCCACTGCAGATGCAGCTAAGCCAGTTGGTAGCTGTGAGCTCTGGGCAACAGACTTCACTTCTCTGAGCCTTGATTGTCTCATCTTTGAAATGAGCATAATAATATCTCCCTAATTAAAAAAGAACGCCTGGGAAGACTGCATGAGACAAACACACACAAAATGTTTGGCACTGAGCCAGGCACAAAGTAACAGCTCAAGTAATAACACTTGTTAGCATTTCTGTTGAGTTGATTCTCACTGATTTTTCACTCTGAGACCCAAAGAGTTCAAATTTGTTCTAGTCTCTCCCCTTGAGCTCTCTGCCCAAAATTATATATGTCCTGTAACTAGAGGAGGGAAGAGAACTACCACTCGGTGTATGCCTGCTAAGGCATTAGTATGGTATTATTGACTCATTGTATGAATGATGACACAGTGGAGAGGCTGCACGACTTCCCCAAGGTCACCCCGCTGCAGCAGAGCCAGCCTGTCTGCTTTTAACCCACCCCTTGTTAACCATGTCAGAGGATTCTTCTGGGGTCAAGAGAAAGGAAAGGAAACCACAGTCTGCTCCCTAATCTGAGAATTGAGGGTCTCTGTGAATGCTCTTTTGTCCTGGTCATGCTAAGAAGACACCTCTGAAGTTGTAGTCAGGATTTAAATCCTCCTAGAGGCATTTGCCAGCCATTCTCAGGGTGGATAGACCCCAGAGAGGATTTCTGAAGGAAAAAAGAAATTAGAACATGTAGCAGACAAGAGACAGGGTAATGAAACAAGGTATCTGGAAAACGAAGCATTCTGAGCAACTGGACGGAGCCCACCAGGCAGATGGAGGAGGAAGGCTCTTCCCATGGTCAGAAACTGTTCAGCCTTCCCATCATCACAGACAACAGCACAAGGTGCTTCTAGAGCTCTTCAGAAAGGGCAAGCAAGGTTCCTAGCACTGGCGAAAGCCACCACATATTCAGCTGTTTACAGCATCCCAGATGCTTTTCATGAACCTGTTTGCTCCCAGTCACTGGAAGTGGGGATCATCCCCATTTCTCAGATGAGGAAATCAAGGCACAGAGTGTTAAAATGCTCTCCCAAGGTCACTCCATAAGGGATGGCTGGGATTCCACTGAGGACTGGGGAGTTTCAAAGCCTCACTGGTAGTCACTGCACAGATCTGGCTGCTCTCCCTCCTTCCCTCTCCAAATCTCCTACCTCCTTCAGCATCTCTCTGCAGGGTCACAGCTGGCTCCTTGTTACTGGGGCTGGAGAAGGCCACAGCTGCCATGTTCTATTTTTGATAATCCTTCCTGTTCAGCAGAACATGCCTCTGCCTGCCTTGAAGGACCTGCCAGCTTTGTTCTGAGGTGCCGGCCACACTGCCATCACCACCTCTCAGATACCTCTGTGCACGGGCAGGTCACAGGAAATAGAATATCAGGGAGTTGGGGCTCACCAGCTCTCAGTTACATAAATCTAGGGCACTCCAAGGCAGGGCCTTTGATGTGGCAGCTCACCTCCCTGAGCCTCCATTTCTCCCTCTATAAAATGAGTCCTCAAAGGGAGCCATGGTTAGTGTTAAATGACATCATCCAGGTAAAGTGCTTACCCCAGTCCTGGCACATGGTCAGTGCTTTATAAATATGAATTCTTAGTCCACAGACCTGGAGAATTATAGAGTCACACCATGCTAAGGCCACAAGGTCCTTGGGAGTCAATTAGCCCACTCTTACCACTTTACAGAGACAGTAAAAAAGCAAAGTGGCTTTTCTAAACTTTCCCACTGAATTAAGTGGCAAAGATGACATTAGAAACAGTTCCCTTCATTTTCCATTGCTTATCCCTTATCCCAGGGTAAGGATTCTCAAACTTAATGAGCGTCAGAGTCACTTGGGGGGCTGGCTAAACCACAGGTCCCTGGACCCTACCCTCAACTGTTCTGAATCAGTAGGGCTGGGCAGGGCCTGAGAACGTGCATTTCTAACAAGCTCCCAGGTGATGCTGATTCCACTGATCACCTTGAGAACCACTGCCCCAGGGTCTGCAAACGCTAATGCCTGGTGAGGCCAGGCAAATAAATTAATATAATAGGCAAGCCAGGAGGTGAGGGTAACCAAACAGCAAGCCTAATCTTGTGAAAACAGCTACTCTTCATCAACGTGCGATGGCCTCTTGTGGGAACGTGGGACCTTCTGTTTTCTCAAGAGAAGTCCTAAAATCTTTTTATGTGAAAACTCCTAGAGTTTAAGTGTTAGCAAAGGATTCACATTTTTTAAAAGTCTGGGCCAATAAATCATATTCCTGTGTAGAATATGGCCCTTGGGCCACAGGTCCAGGACCTCAGTATTGCCTGTCCACAGGGCCTGGATCTCAGGGTGGGATCAACCTTTAGACAGCTACTGCTTATTCCTCAAGATAAATCCAACCCAGAATCCTGGGTTTGCTTCAAAGGAAATGTACCAATGAATATTTTAAAACCTATTCATCCAATTCACATTCCTGAAGCATGCTCCAAAGCTGAAACTCAACTTCACACGGGTACTTCAGGAAGCAGGGACATTGATGGTCTGGGTGTGGGGAAAACTCACTGATATTTCCACTGAATGGAATAGAGAAGCTGCAGAGTGTTCCAAAGACCTGCACGTTCCTCCAGGCCAGCCCAACACGTTCCTATACTTATTCCTCTTTTTTAGCTATTGGTATCAACAACCATGTTTGTCCCGTGCATACGATTCGCCAGGTGTTTTACATAGAGTCTCTCATTTAATCCTAATGACATTATGAAGGGATTACTGTCATTCTGTATTTCAGCTGAGTAAGAAAATCTAAGGTCAGAGGCGAGCACACACCGTGGTCAAGGCTGAAAGGAAGAGTTCAGACCAAGCCTTGGAAGCAACAAAGACAGTTCCTGACAGTTAACCTTTGAGCAGGCTAGTTGGTGGTCTCTGTTTCCTGAAACCTTGTGGCCTCTCTGACCAATGTGAAGGGCAGGAGCTGTGCCCTCTATTTCTCTGTATTGCTTGCAGGGCCAAGGCTAGCTCCAGACGGCCCTGCATCCTCAACTCATCAAAGCTGCTTCCAGCAGAGCCAGCACCATCTTGGTGAAAAAATTCCTCCTCCTCACAATGGAGGGAACCTGGGAGGGAAAATTACAATTTTCTGTAAAATATGGAAATCGATCCTTGCAAATGAGTTCAAATTTATGATAATTTCCCAATACCTCAAGACAGCCCACTTGAACATCTGTGTGGCTCATGGACGAGTGCATGAACTGTTGCTAATCAGAAATGAATTGTGTCAACTCCACAAACCTGTGTTTCTGGGCATCTTTAGATATTTCCCCTCCTACCCAGTCTCCCTCTAAGTTAATTAGACCATGGGAGAGGCACGGATCCACTTCACGATTCAGAGAAGTCAGAAGTCACTGGGGAGACAGAATAGACCAAGGAAGATAATATTTTTCTTGCCTTGACAGTTGATTTTTTAACTCCCTTCTCCATCACCCATATACACACTGCCATAAATAAGATATACTACAGACTTTCTCAGGTGTCAACATCTTAATGAGAGAATCTGCTTTCTGACACCTTGGAAAAGGTCAATAAAGAAAAAAGAAATTAGAGACAGGCCCACATCCTTCTCATGTCGAACTGTTTTCATTCAGGCTAACGACAGCAGTGGAATTGTTATTTTGCAACTACAGAACAGATCTGAAACCGAAATGATATGATAGAGTTTTACGTCTGAATGGTGTGAGTTTTTTAAATTGGGAGAAAGGATGGGATTGACATTTATGGGTGATAGAGTTCCTGATGCACTGCGACCCTGCAGTTAACACAAAACAAAATTGGCAGCCCCAGGGAAGCGGGATTCTATTCTGGAGGGGAACTGTCCCATCCCTGCAATGCAAGAAAGTGTGTGGTATTCAATGTCTGCTAGTTCCCTAGGGCCACTGTTGCTCCATTCAGTTTGTTTTCCACATAACAGTCAGAGTGATCTTTTCCAATTCCAATAAAATCATACCATGCCCTGCTGGAGGATCCCCCACGGTCCCCACAGCTCTTAGTTTAATCAAGTCCAGACTCCTTAAGATGGCCAGTGTTCTGCCAGATTTGGTTCTTCCTTCCCTCATTGTGTAGCCCACCTCTTGCACTGCCCTTTCTAATCCACGCACCTTCCAACGGACACTTGCCCTCGCTCCACGGGGCCTTTGCACCTGCAGTAACCTGTGCCTACGCCACTCCCACTCCACCTGCCCTCTGCCTTCAGACTGAAGCCTCTCTAACCCGCCTAACCAATCCAGTCTCTATCAAAAATACAAAATTAGCCAGGCCTGGTGGCACACGCCTGTAATCCCAGCTACTTGGGAGGCTGAGGCAGGAGAATTGCTTGAACCCGAGGCAGAGGTTGTGTTGAACCGAGATTACCCATTGCACTCCAGCCTGGGCAACAAGAGCAAAACTTGTATCCAACAACAACAACAACGAAAAGCACCTTCCCGGACCTCAGAGACAAGGAGTCCTTGTTATCTCCTATCCAGACACCCCATGCTTTCCCTTCAGGGCGCTGCTTCAGTTGTGAGATTAAAGACTCAGCATGGGTGACTGGATTAATATCTACTTATCCCCACTGAAGCACACTTCATGAGGGCAGGCTTTCTGTCTGTTTTTCTCACCTCTGTTTACCTAAGAATTAGTATGGAACAGGGTCTCTCAGCCGTGGGACTATCAGCATTCTAGGTTAGACAATTCTTGCTCACTGTGTGATTAGCAGCAGCATTCCTGGCCTTACCGACTAGATCAGGGGTCCCCAACACCTGGACCATGAACGGGTACCAGTCTGTGACCCATCAGGAACTGAGCTGCACAGCTGCACAGGTGGTGAGCGGCAGGTGAGTGAAGCGTCATCTGTATTTACAGCCGCTCCCCATCACTCACATTACCGCCTGAGCTCCGCTTCCTGTCAGATCAGGGGTGGCATTAGATTCTCATAGAAGCACAAACCCTATTGTGTACTGTGCATGTGAGGGATCTGGGTTGCACGCTCCTTACGAGAATCTAATGCCTGATGATCTGTCACTGTTTCCTATCACCCTCAGAGGGGACTGTCTAGTTGCAGAAAAACAAGCTCAGGGGTCCCATTGATTTTACATTATGGTGAGTTGTATAATTATTTCATTATAAATTAAAATATAATAATAATAGAAATAAAGTGCACAATAAATGTAATGTGCTTGAATCATCCCGAAACCATCCTCCTCCCTGTCCATGGAAAAATTGTCTTCCACGAAACTGGTCCCTGGTGCCAAAAAGATTGGGGACCGTTGCGTTAGATGCCAATAGCAACACTCAAGTTGTGAAAAACAAAAATGCCTCCAGACACTGCTAAATGTCTGCTGGGAGACAAGATTGCCTGCGGTTGAGAGTGACCAGAGTCTGGCACACAGCGGGCACTCCATAAAGACCACCAACTTCTCAGCACAGTTCTACCTTCATTGTTAGAGCAGCAGGTCCCTTTTAAAGATCAGTAGAATACACACACAGAAAACAGTGGAAGAAGGCACTGCTTCAACAGAGGGAGGGGACCATGGGACCCTAATCACCCCTCCCCCCACCCACAGCCATCCCCAAGGCTGTAGATGACACAGTGAGAAAACTCCCACGGGAATGGGAGGTGTTGGGGTGTGGGGGTAAGATGTGAAAGATGACTCTGCCTCTTCATAGCCAACTATGCTTGAGCAAGTCACCTAAACACTCAGAATCTCTGTTTTTCCACATATGAAATAGCAAATGATCAACTCTTGTGGTAAGAAATTAATGAGCTAAAGCAGGCAAAGTACCGTATTCAGTGCCTGACATAGAGAAGGAGTTCATTCTAGGTTGACTTTTTTCCCCTTCTTATATTTTTTAGGGACTTTAATATAGAGCTGAGTTCCTTATAAGAACTTTAAGTATCATATTAATTTTATATGAAAACAAATAAATTCATGTACTGCATAACGATGTTTCGGTCAATGACGGAACGGAGCTGAAGAATTCCTACCGTCTAGTGGCATCGCACCCATCCTAATGTCAGAGCACAATGCATCACTCACCTATTTGTAAACAAACCTACTGTGCTACTCATCATATAAAAGTACAGCACATACAATTACATACAGCACATAATTGATCATGATAATAAATGACTGTTACTGGTTTATGTATTTACTGTGTCATATTTAATATCACAGTCTAGAGTTTATTCCTTCTACTAAATTAACTATAAAACAGCCTCAGGCAGGTCATTAGGACATATTCCAGAAGAAGGCATTGTTACAGGAGGTGACAAATTAATGAATGTTATTGTCCCTGAAGACCTTCCATGAAACCATATGTGGAGGTGGAAGACAGTGATAGGGAGGGTCCTGACACTGTGTAGACCTAGGCTACTGTGTGTGTTTGTGTCTTAGTTTTTAACAAAAAAGTTTAAGAAGTAAAAAAAGAGAAAGAACAAAAAATGCTTGTAGAATAAGGATATGAAGAAAGAAAATATTTTTGCACAGTTATACAATGTGTGTGTGTTTTAAGCTGTGTTAGTACAAAAGAGTGAAAAAGTTAAAAAATGAAAAGTTTATAAAGTTACAGTCTGCTATGGTTAATTTTCTGTTGATGAAGAAAAATATTTTTTAATAAATGTAGTATAGTCTAAGTGTACAGTGTTGATAAAGTCTCCAGTAGCGTACAGTAACCATCCTACATCTTCACATTCACTCACCACTCACTCACTGACTCACCCAGAGCAACTTTCAACCTGCATACATGATTAATGTTCTATACAGGTAGACCATTTTTTATTTCCTATCATATTTTTGGCATGCTTTTTCTATGTTTAGAAAAACACATTATGTTTATCAATGTGTTCTCATTGCCTACAGTATTCGGGACTGTAACATGCTATACAGGTGTGCAGCCTGGGAGCAATTTAGGCTCCACCTTAAAGCCTATGTGTGTAGTAGGTAGGCTCCCATCCAGCTTTGTGTAAGTACACTCTGATGTTCACACAATGAGAAAAATGCCCAGTGATGCATTTCTCTTAACATATCCCTATCCTTAAGTGATGTGTGACTGGGTTTGGACATGGACACCCCAGAAAGAACACATTTACTTTTGTGCTAAAAAAAAAAAAAAAAAAGAAAGAATCAAAAGAAAAAGAAAGATTTCTTTAAGGTGGCAGCTGTGCGGTAGCTGTAAAGTTTTCCTGAATAGACCGCAAGCTTTAGAGAGGCAGGGAGCATTTTGTCTTGCAGGTATAACCTCCATGGCTGGGGCATGTTAGGCACACAAGAGATGTGTGCTGAATACATGTATATCTGGCTGTTCCAAACCTTAATGGCTCCTAGGATTTCTGAGTTTTTACCTGCCTGAGTTTTCACTACCTGCCTGGCCGTACCTGGGGGTGATGTCCACCTCCTGTTACACTGCAAAGGCCAGGAGAGGATATGAAAGACAAAGAAGGGAGGCTGGGCAGGCAGAATGGAGAAAGGGACCCACCACTCATGTGAGAGAAGAAATATTTGATTTCAATGTTGTCAGTGACCAATAGAATGATCAATGCCTTCAGGTCCAGGGTCCAGGGACAATGAGGACCCTCAGGACCTTCCCTTGAGCAGCCTGCCAGCCAGGAGAGCAGTTACTACTGGGCAAAAGTATTACTAAATGGGTAAATACGAGAGAATTTAGAAGAATAGATAAAATGATAATAAATACTCTTTCTCCATTTGTAAAACTAAAATAATTATAATATCTCCCTCATAGGTTGTTGTGGGATTAAACTAGTTAATATAGGTAAAGAACTGAGCACAGTCTGGAACATAGTAAGTACTCAATATATGTTCCTATTATCATTGCTTTTACTAATCTCATTAGCCCTTTGTGTAACACTTACTATGTGTCAAGCACAGATAAGCGTGCATCATCTTACCTAATTCTTGCAGTCTCAGGAGATAGTCTTTGTATCATTCCCATTTTACACGTAAGAAAATCACAGGCCAGGGATGTGGGAAGTATCTATTCAAGGTTGCACACCCAGAGAACCACAGATCCAAAGTACAGTCCAAGTCTAGGGGTTGGCAAACTTGTTCCCAAAGGGTCAGATTGTTTTCTGAAAGGGCCAGATAATAAATGCTGAAGGCTTTTCGAGCCATAAGGTCTCTGTTACCACTACTCAACTCCTCAAATTTTTGACGGTGGTATGAAAGCAGCTCTGGACAACGATATAAAGAAACAAGCATATCTGTGCCCCAGTAAAACTTGATTTACAAAAACAGGCAGCTGGCTGGAAATCTGTTGGAGAAGTCACCTACCAGTTACCCTGCCCAGAAGCTGGCCAGCCCCTCCCTGCTCACCGAATACCAAGCCTCTCCTCCACAGGGTCCAAGCTGCCATTTTTGCAAAGCAGTGGCAGGAGAGGTGGTGGGAAACCCAGTGTGGGATGGAGAAGCTTTGTTTGATTTTTCTCTAAGGATGTTTGAATTATTAAGTGTCTGGCTCATTAAGTGAAGGGAGTCGTTATAATTCTATCACTAGAGACAAAATTGCTATTTAAATTGAGTTTTGTCACTTTAGCTAATTTACTAAGTGGGCATTGCCACATCTTAATTAGTATCCTCTGATCAGAGATTATTCATGAGGTCGGTGCAGTGTTGGTGCACCAAATCTATATAGGCTGGAGCATGACCCCCACAAGCAGGTTTTTGCTCTCTGGGGAATGCTAGATTCTCTAATGGATCAGTAGCCACACTGGTTTCTCCAGTGAAATCCAAGGATCTGCTAATTCATAAAAAAAAAGGAGTCTGAGAACCACCAATGATTCTCCCCAACATGCCCACCGAAATACACACAGGATAGAATAGGTGTGTTTCTTCATTTTGATTATCTTATAACCAGCTGTTTCCCTCCCTGGGTACTGGATCTGCTATTGACTAGCTGTGATACCTTTGAGAAATCACTTCACTTCCTGGAGCCTCAGTTTCCCCTCCTAAAATGACCAGGTAAGTTCAGAGTTTGAGGATGAGGCATCACCATCCTAAAATGTTTTGCCCTAGGAACGCCTCGCCCTTGCTGCAGCCTCGCCCCATCGCTGTCATTGAAGCACAGACACTATCTTGTCTGTAAAACCACGCACGGCAGTGTTATCACGCTTGGGCCTCAGAAATGCCTGTGCTTCTACGGATTAATTCTGTGTATGGTCAAAATGCAAATATTGTTGATTTTGTTCTCCACCTCCTCAAGGGCAGACAGGTGATTCTGTAACATTTTCTAACAAGTGGGGAACTATTTTGTTTTTATTGGCAAAATACTTAGGAAACAGAAACAGACTTCTTTAAAGTTGATCCCCCCACCTCCATGCCACCTCCCCAAGAAAAAATTTATGTTAACTTCCTAAAGGCTGTGTGCCTGGCCTTTCATTAGTTGTGGTTAGAGGCAGGAAACTGTAACCATCTGAGGATGTAGCCGATAGAGAATGTTGTTTTCTTCCTGCTCTGTGGGGTAAATGTCATTGCTAATTATTATTTATCTATTGGACTTTTGAGTTATAATGTCTCGTTCTACCAGAAATGTCTGATTTTTGATATTTTTAGACAACCCGTTTTTTCTCCTATGAAGTCAGTGCACTGTGCACAACTTGACAAGTTTTAAGACATAATGTAGCAGTTGGAGCTCTAAGCAGAATAGCACGGTGATGAAGGATGACTTCGCCACATCGGCAATATTCATCACCATCTCACTACGAAGACCTTCATTTCACCACAAAGTAGGTAGGACGTGATAAAACTCCGACTTCTCCACTAGCATGTCTTGGTGTTGGCTTCTTAATAGTCTTCCGAACCTTGACCTGATATCTGAATGTGTGCCGTTCAGAGGTGGTGGCGGTTTTAGAAATCAGCTCTCAACCCGAACTCCACCACTAAGTTCAGCATGTCAGATTTTGGTGGCTTAGCACACAAGAAGAGAAAGAAAGCCAGGGCAATCTAAGTCTCTGCGATGGCTCCGTGGGAACAGAAGGGCACATCTGAGATTCAGTTTCCCTACACAGGCATGGGAGATGAGACCTTTTTAAGGTCGAGTTAAAATTTTGATCTGATAATGTACAAAAGAGAGGATCTTGGCAGTGACTCACAGATCTTAGTTCCTGCAAACAGTGTACAAATTTACTCAGAAACGGCAACGGCATGCTGCCCTGCGGACTGTCTTTATACACAGCTGCTCCCTCCAATTAAGACAGCTCTCCACAGTGCAGGCCAGTCCTTCTATCCAAACCTTGCCACGCTGTCTTGACTGTCGCTTAGCTACCTGCCCACATGGACTCCCTCTCCAGTGCTCTTTCTATGAATTTTCCTGCCTTCCCAATAATCTTAGATGGCTACAGTCAGTGTGTTGGCTGCTAACATTTGCATTGTAGCTGATATTGTATCCAGCATAGCACAATCACTTTATATACTACTTTCTCAGGTCATTGTTGTTTAATCGGAATAAATATCAAGTCTGAGGTGGTTAAAGTTCTTTGGCAATGTATAGTACTTTATTTACCTATTTGCAGATGACACTACAATCAATTTATCATATACATAATAACGAAACTAGCATTTACTGAGCACTGATCCTGTGAGCAGCCCTGTGCTAACCCTTGGCAGATACTATCACATTTAATACTCCATAGCACCCAATCGGTTCAGTCCTATCACCAGCTCCATCCTAGAAAGGAGGGAGACAAAACTTAGCAAGGGGAAGTATCTTGCCCAAGGTCAGACAGCCCAGAAGCAAAGGGCAGGATTTAGATCCGGGTGTGTGTGTGAATATAGTGCATACAATTAGGCTGGAAGAAAAGTGGGTGCTGATAAGCATTCCATCTCCTAGCATATGTGCATGCACCTCTTACTACAAAACAAGTGTGGTGTGGGCACTGGGGACACCCTGCCCTTGAGGGTTTGTGATTCACGGGCATGTGGATAGGTAAATTAGTGGGAACAACCCAGGGTGGTATTGGCTATGATCCACTCCAGGAACAACTACCAAAGTACCTAGGAGGGGAATGCAAACCAGCCCAGAAAATCAGAGAAGTCTTCCCGGGTAAAGACAGCAGAAGGGACTCCTCTTGTTCCAAGGAATTCACAATCCAAGTCCACTGTTATTACATGAACAATAAAGCAAGTGGCAGAAGCCCCACCCCAGTACGTGGTTACTGCCAACCCCTAATTGGGAACACTCAACCCCCTGCCTCAGCAGTTCTCAACCCCACAGCCACTCCCCACAGACATGAGGTGTGCTACAAACGTGACCACTGACCAATGAGCAGCATGGATCAAGGGAAGATTGGCGTGCTGTGCCCTAAAATCTTTAACCTAACATTAGCAATAGATGCTGGTCCTGCTGAGTGAAGAACAAGACAGACAGACACATGAGGTTCCGAAGTCAGCAGCATTAACGGCGACACCAGTAGTTTGTTCAGGAAGTGCTGCATGTCCCCTGGAGCACACTCTGTTCATTTCTCTCTGGTTACAGTAAGTCTGGACGCCAGCCACCCCTCACGCTTTCCTTGCCTCATAAATCTGCATGTTGAAAGAAATCCAAGAAGGGAAGGCAAAGGTTGGCAGCTGCCTGGAAGTCTGAGAAGTGGGTGTCTGACCCCAAAACTGCTTGAAGGCTGATACACACACACAGGTACTCTCTTAGTGTGGCCAGTAAGGTCTCCTAACTTCTACAGCTGTTACTCCTCACAAGCAAGGAGGCTGAGAGCAGGAAGAAAGGGAAGGGGCTGGACTACAGATTCATTGTTTCTGAAAAGTGGGCAAATGAGCAGGCTCCTTCCCCAGGTGAGTGCAACATCAACATTAACATAAGACACAGTTCCGAATTTATTTATGCAGACTCTTGATGCTCAGGATAATGACTGATTTACCAGAAAGAGCTCTTCTATAGCAGCTGCTCTCAATCTTTGCCTTCACATTAGAAGGACCTTGGATGCCAGCCCATCTCACAAACTAATGAAATCATATGCTTAGGGGTGAGGCACCAGTATCTGTATTTGATTAGCCCCAGGAGATTGCAATGTGCAGCCAGGGCTGAGAGCCACTGTCTTACAGGCTACCCTGATGCACTCCAAGTAGGGGAAGCTACTAGTAAACAGAACCTGATTTCCATGGCAACATATCACTCATCTCCTCTCTCTTTCAGGGTACACCAAAAGGTGAATCATTTAGTTTCTGCGCCCTTCTCCTTACCCCGTATCAGGTGAGAGGGTCGGGAGTAAGGGGATCTCTCTTACTTAATGACTGCAGGATAGGTGGGAAGACAAAGATACAATCTTGCCTGCCAATACCTGCTGAAGAAACCATTTCTTTGCAGAGAATGGCAGGCAGAGGCAGAGGGCGCCGAGAAGTTAGGAGGGCTTGACAGTGGGGGCAAGAGAAAGGCCTTTTTGTAGAACCACTACAGTTTGAGGATGAAGGATTGGTACTAGAATATTCTTGTAGTTATTTTTTTTATTTGGCCCCTGCAAAAGTATGATATCACATCTCTTTTTTAAAAAGACAAGGAAACCACTATTTATTTGTAAACACTATGCATAGGTGAGTGTTTGTACATTTACAGGAAAAGATCAGAGAGGATTCACACTTCCCTTTGAATATAAGTCACTTCTGGAGACTGGAATGTAGGGAACAGTGAAAGAGCCTTGGGCTTTCTCCGTACATGTGTTTATAAGGTTTAGATTACTTAAAACAACAAACATACAAATCCAGCCTGGCGCTCACCCTGTGGTCAGTGTCAAGCGTCCCAGATCTAAAAAACCCAAAACTGACAGCAAAAGCATCAGCAAGGCACGCACATGGTTCCTGAGGCTCCATAAGGACACCCAGAAGCGTGTTCCATCAACCGAGAGATCTCCAAAACCTCCCTCTCTCCTGCCACGTGGCAGCTGCCATCCCTCTTCCCCATTCTCTCCCTACTTCATGTCACTTACCTGTCTTTTCCCCTTTTCTTCCTCAACTACTCTGCAGCGGGTGTAGTTCCAACCACTACCCACCTCTTAGATCCCACTCCATGCAGTCCCTTCATATGAGTGAGTGTCCCCCTCAGTGCTCCTTCCTCATAACAGGGCTTTGTAAACTAAGGGACCCACCCTCCTTACTCTGTGTGTGTATGCAGGTGATGCTAGAAATCAGATACTCACCATTGATGTTAATTCACCTCCATCATATCCTCTTACTATATATCTCACTATATAGCAGTTATTGTCACTGGATGTTATATCTTCTTTGTTTATTACATCTGTGCCTGACTCCCCACTAAAATACAAGCATCATGAGGTCAGGATTCTGTTTTGCTTATGTTGTATTCCTAGCACCTAGAGCAGTTCCTTGCAGGCAGCAAGCTCCAGAGGCATTTGTTGAATACATGAATGAGTGAATGAATGCATGATATTTTCCCTGACCCCCAGTGAAGAAAGAGGAACAAAGAGAAGGGCAGGCAGGAGGGAAGCAGTTCAGAAGGCTATGATCCCTGGAGGAAGGATTCTCGTTATTTCTGGGGCTAGCTGGGAATTGTCCTCTGGGCCACTTGACTGTGCCTCCATCTCCCGGAAGGACAGTGCCAGCCACCTTCTCCCATGCGAGCTACTGTGCTGGGAACTTCACCTTCCTCACTTATAACCCTCACCACTATCCCACACAGCAGCATTAGCCCAGTTTCACAGACAAGGAAGCAGGCTCAGAGATCTTGTGTCACTTTGCCAAAGTCAAACAGCGAGTAAGTAACTGAAATGAAATTAAAACCCTAATTGGTCTGACCTCCCACCCCCAAACAACTTTCCACAAAGCCACACCACCTCATAAAATAAACACTTGTAATTTTATATGCCAGGAACTTAGTGTACTTGGATAGGTGGAAAGAGTTTCTTCAAAGAAGTCTGAGGGTTCAGGCAAATGGGAGAAGTGGTCAGTTGCTGAGAGGCGGTAATATCAAGGCAAAGCCCTTTGAGAGATGCTAGTGTTTGTCACTTCCAACTGACCCACTGTTGGAAGTAAGACCTGTACTTTGATGGCTTGTCAGCAACTGGGCTGGGTTGAGCCAAGCCTTCCTCACTCTCCTGGTCCTCTTCGGGATGCACATGTATTGTAAGATGGTTTCCTAGAGCTGGGCTCTGTAGGAAGGAATAATCCTTCATGACTCACAATATCCCATACAATGCTTAATCCTGAGATCAGGGGTGTTAGTAGCATCATTAGTTTGGCCAATGAGTCAACCAGACAAGCAAAGCCACTTTCTCTTTACCTGGAGGAAAATGACTTCCCACAAATCCACTTTTCTTAACTTAGAAATTCCCCTCTGTCTGGTGCGCACATGATTACCTGCCATGGCTGTGCAGGAACAGCTTGTAAAAGGGAGTGGCCTACGAAACGTGATGAGGATGCTTTTTCTTGGGACAGGTCTCCTTTATTTTGTTTTATTTATTTGTATGGCTAATTTGTTGTGAATGTGAGAAGAAAATGAAAAGCAAACCCCGATGAAGAGCTGAAAGCATAAGGAAAGAAACGAAGAGAGATGGTTTCTCAACAACCTGGAAATGCAGGCTCACCCACAGTGCTTTCCACCCAGCTCTCAAAGGGTGAAGATGTAGACTGCAGTGAGAGAAGCAACCCTTCTTGAAATTAATAATTCAAGGCAAAATTACAAAACTTAATTGCTCCCTGTCAGCCACAGCTCATCCTTGTCTACCGTTATTTTGCACAAATTGATTTGGCAGCCACCACATTCATTTTTAAAGGATTTTCTTATTATCTATAGCCTGTTAATATGTTCATCCTTCACCCTCGCAAGTAATTCCAGGCAGATTTTTACTCATTTTCCATGAATGAAGCTCGCATTTCAGAGGAGGAGGGAAATTGTCCAAGAAATGTCATCCCGGAGGACACACATCACCCCAAGAGGCTCTGAGGTCCCTCGAGCCCAGACAGACAACCCCAGTCGTGAGCACATAAAGAGAACTAAAGCCAGAGTGTCTTCTGATGTCCTCCTTTAACCATCACCCATATGTTGTTATTTAAATTTAAATTAGGCAGGGGGCGGTGGCTCACACCTGTAATCCCAGCACTTTGGGAGGCTGAGGAGGGCGGATCACGAGGTCAGGAGATTGAGACCACCCTGGTCAACACGGTGACACCCCGTCTCTACTAAAATACAAAAAAATTAGCTGGGCATGGTGGAGTGTACCTGTAGTCCTAGCTACTCAGGAGGTTGAGGCAGGGGAATCACCTGAACCCAGGAGGCAGAGATTGCAGTGAGCCCAGGTCACGCCACTGCACTCCAGCCTGGCAACACAGCAAAATTCCATCTCAAAAAAAAAAAAAAAAAAAAAAAAAATTAAATTAAACAAAGTTCTATTCCTCGGTCACATTAGCCCTGTTTCAAGTGTTGAATAAGCATACATGGCTAGTGGCCACAGTATTGGAACACAAAACAAGATTTCTATCATCATAGAAGGTTCTACTGCAAAGTGCTAGGTCATGCTTTCAGACTCCAGCAGGACAGCTTCTTCCTCTCTCTCTCTCTTTTTTTTTTTTTTTTTTTTTTTGAGACAGGGTCTCACTCTGTTGCCCAGGCTAGAGTGCGGTGGTCCACTCTTGGCTCACTGTGACCTCCATATCCCAGGCTCGAGTGATTCTCGCGCCTCAGCCTCTCAGTAGCAGGGACTACAGGCATGAGCCACCACACTCAGCTAATTTTGTTGTTGCTGTTATTGTTGTTGTTAGAGACAAGGTTTCATCATGTTGCCCAGGCTGTTTTCAAACTACTGGGCTCAAGCAATCCTCCCCACTCAGCCTTCCAAAGTGCTGGGATGACAGGCGTAAGCCACCACGCCTGGCCACAGGATGGCTTCTTACCATCTTATCTCATCCCATGGCAAGATAAGCTAGGAGTTCTATGTATCATTTGCCAGGATTTGCTTTGGAAAATCCGGGTGTAAAAAGCTATGGGATTAGTCTGAGTTTTACGCATGTGAGATGATCTTGTTGGTGGCAATGGGGAAAGGAATGAGAAATGTTTATCATACGGCCAAGAATGCTGGAGGAAGAGATTGGAAAATGTTGGCCCTTGGGACCCTGGCTTATAAATGCGTCATGACTTGAACTTGAAAACATCTTTAACCCCCTGCTATGCCTAAGTGCTATGTGCGTGGGCTTCCTGCATAGGCATGCTGGTTCCCTTTCAAGGCAGGGCATGACAGAACTTCAGTCTACCAGGCCAGCTGTGGGCCCAGGTTGACCTCAAGCTTTCCATCTCCTCTTCTCAGGGCACAGAGATGAATGGAACACATAGCTCCTCCTCATCCTACATGTTTGGCCTTTTAGTCTATCTCAAAGCAAGCTTTGGCATAATTAATAGTGCAGTTATCTGCTAATTATTCCACTATCCAAGCAGGACTAGAAACACCCAGGGCATAGAGTGAGCATCATGTGCGCAATTAATAATTTTCACCACTGAGTAATTACTTGTGTAGTATTTAACCTAATAACATTAGATGCGCATTACTGGGCTGTGATTGCTATTTTCTTCCACCCACTCACTGCTGTATAACTGTTCTCTATGAAGTTGTCATAACTTGTTGACAAATCATATTTTTTTTTCTAATGTCTTACACTTCAACAGCTGGACATATTTAGATCTCTCTGCCTCTTTTAAAAGTTTGTCTCCCACTAGGCCTCCATGACACTGTCCTTTCCATGGTTTCTTGGCCTCTCTTTTGGATAGACTATGCTTCATGTCACTCACTGGTTTTGGCCTCCTGCTCAGCAAGGTTACTCCCATAACTTGGATTCACTCTCAGCAGCACTGATGGATGGGGAAGTGAGGAGCTGGCTCTGGTAGAACTAAGCCTGGGAAACTTACTCAACTACATGAAAACAGTGGGGCATTCTGGGGCAGAGCAGTGCAAACTCAGACCTGGTTCATTCAAGTGGATATTGAGCATCCCTGGTAAGGCAGCACTGCCACTGGTCAGAATAGGGCAAGAACAGGCTGGGCAAGAACAGGCTGGCCCACCAAGGGCCATCTGGTATAAGACCTGTGGCAGCAAGAATAACTGTAGACCCCACCTGCTGGTGCATTGAGGCTGCTGTCAATATTGGTTTGGCCTTGGGTGGGGCGAGCCAGTGAGGCAGCTGACCCTGAGTTGCAGGGGGAAGGGTTTTGCTGGGAAGGCCTGGAGGAACCCCAGGTTGACAGTATCTTATCCTGCTTCCGTGCACTTTCTCCCCTACATTTATACCCTCTCTACCACCTGTTAAAAAAATGCACACACACACACGGGTCTGTGAGTTAATTCCCGCATCCACTGAAACCCAGGATTCCTGCTGGCTATACCATCTCATCATCCAGCCCTGAATAAAGAATCTTTCCTGTATGTTTTACCTCCTGATCACACAGGACTGTACCTTTAGAATTATCTTTGAATATTTTCCCTCTTTAACCCTACACGCCATCAGTTACTAAAACCTGCAAATTAATTATATGAAACATCCTTCCATTAGGGTTCTCACTTCTTTGCAGCAGTGGTTCTCAAAGTCTGGTCTCTGGCCCAGTAGCATCGGCACTACATGTGAACTCATTAGAAGATCCCCATCTCTAGGGATGGGGTCCAACAATCTCTATTGAAGGAGCCCCCCAGGTGATTCTGATTTATGCTAGAGCTTGAGAACTCTGCCTTGCATTACAATTCAAACCCCTTACTGTGGCCTACAAGGCTCTAGAGGATCTGGCTCCTTCTACCTCTCCAAATTCATCTGAAGCTGCTTCCCTTCTTCTGTGACTCTGCAGCCAGGGGCCTTTTTTCCAGTCCTGGAAAGGGCCGAGATCTTCCCATCTTCAACTTTTGCAAAGGCTTGCTCCTCCAGCTGGAATGCTCTTTTGTTCCTCCCACTCTTCACGTGGCATATTTATGAAGAATATACCATATTGGTCTGGCACCCTGGGAAGCACTTTACATGGCTTTAATTCTTAACACAAATGTCAGAGAGGTTATCCTTGGCCATCCCACCTAAAGTAGGAGTGTACCTGTAGTGGTACACAAGCTTTAGTTCTTCCTTATTCTGCCCCAAGCTTCAGTTCTTCCTTATTCTGCTCCTTTTTTTTGGTATCACAATTTACAATTATTTTTCCTTGTATGGTCTTTTTTTTAGAAGACCTAGAGGGAGGGGCATTGTCTAGTTCACCCCGTGTTGCCACTGCAGTGCCTGAGATGCAGTAAAAGCTCAATAAGTAACTAGTTGCTAAATGAATGCATCCAGCCAACCTTCACCTCTATTTACAGAGTCACAAGCCTTAAAGGCATTGGTTTGCTTTTCTTTAAATAATCTTTGCGGTCCCCTCTAGTCCTACGCCATGGTAAGTGGGTGACATATGGCATAATGCATTCTAATGCATTCCTTGCTTAAACCCTATTCTGTCCTGCCTGGGTGAGCTGATGTGTCACATCACTGCCCCCACCTTCCAGGCTCATGCAGTGCCCAGATTCATCTTTCTCAGTCATCATGTTCACAAGGCCCTCTTTGGATATGGCCACCTGAGCTCACAGAAGATCAATGCAGACCATAATCTGAGGCTCATGCGATCAGGGAAAAGGGCCTATTTGTTAACACTAATGCCAGCATGTGTATGACAGTTGAAAAAGGTAGAGGATAAGAGGTTCATTTTTCAGACATTCGTCAAAAGTAAGAACAGTGCTCTCCTATGCAAAACGACAATATTTCTCAAACAGCAAGTAAGGAGCAGGGTCTGCAGGTGGCGGGTGAGAGACGATCAGGTGAGTGGCTTCCCTGTGGTCCCCAAGTCAGGCACTGGGCCTGGGTCTAACTATCCGTATCCATGCCAACTATAGGAACTCCTACTCCTGGATCCCTTTGGCTTGACTGGCGTCCCAGATCTATGTTTTCCCAGAGCATCCCACTTGTCTCTAAGAGAGAAATTCTCTTTTCCAAGCTCAGCTCTAAGCAAGACTCAGAGACTAACCGGAGCTGACGACATGCTGCCATGGAATGAGGGCCATGTTGTGAGCTCCTGGGCACACAGTTATGCTCAGAGATGATACTCACAAAGCCCCTTTAAGAATTTCACAAGAGTCTCTGGGGGAAACACAAGACCTAAAACGCCAGCTGCCAGGGAACAACTTCTCCCCAGGGAACCAGAAATTGCTAAATTTCAGGAACAGTGATAATAGCAGCAATAGATAATATGTATGAAGGACTCACCATTATTGGTCTGGCATCCTGGAAAGCGCTTTACATGATCTCTTTTAATGCTCCCAACACAACCCTATATGACAGGTGCTATTGTCACTCCATTCTACAGAGGAAAAAACTGAATTATAGAAGTCCCACAGGTCACACAACCAATCAATGGCAGAGCTGCTGGGATTACACCCCAGGACAACGCTTTTTTTTTTTTTTTTGACAGAGTCTTGCTCTGTTGCCCAGGCTGGAGTGCAATGGCATGATCTTGGCTCACTGCAACCTGGGTTCAAGCGATTCTCCTGCCTCAGCCTCCCAAGTAGCTGGGATTACAGGCGTGCACCACCATGCTTAGCTAATTTTTGTAATTTTAGTAGAGATGGGTTTCACCATGTTGGCCAGGCTGGTCTCTACCGCCTGACCTCATGATCTGCCCACCTCAGTCTTCCAAAAGGATGATGATCTTACCATGACCCATCTTTCCTGTGATCTTACCTGCAGTGTCTCAGTCACCTGCCCCCAAGGCAGGTTTGACTTCTCCACTTTACAGATAAGGAAACTGAAGCTAAGCTAGGGATGCCTGACTGAACTAGGTCCTCAGCTCCCTACTACAGAGTCCCTTTTCCCCTCTTTACCATGCATTACACTTTTTGGCCTTCCATAAAAGGAACAGATGAATGGGGGGTTGGGGTGGATAGTGAAGAAAAAGAATAATAGAGAAAAAAAAAAGAAAAAGGAAAAAGAGAAGTCTAATATTATCGATGGTTAAATTACTCGAGTCAACACTCAGAAACAAAATTGAAAACTGGTTGACAAGATTGGAACATCCCCAGGAAGACTGGGAGAAGCAATTGTGTCCAGATACACACTCCCATTTTCATTTCTGAGGACTTCTAGAGGAAGCAGTTGTCAGGGAAGTCACAAATTGAAAAACTGCAGTTCAATCTTTGACAATATGCCTACCTACCCACATGCCAGGCCAAAGAGCATCCCAGGATACTTCAAATCGATGAAAAAAAGAAAAGAAAAGAAGGTTGGAAAAGAAGTGTCCTGTTAATTATCAATTTTCAGCCCTCCTTCAAGAAAAGTCTCTCAGATCTGCTTTAATGGTAGGGGGGAGTCTCCATTTTTTAAGCAAGATGGGGTTGCTAACAGGAAGGCTTAGTTCGTTCAAATGAACTTCAACATGATTGAATAGATCTGAAAAGATGAGATGGGTGTTCAGTGAGAGTCTAAATTGCTACCCAAGAAGCAGCCAACAGATCATCAAGATTCTCAGATTCCTAATTCTTCTCCGGAACAAATGAATGAGAAAAATCAGTCCTACATGAGAAAACACACAGGGAAATGTGACTTGCCGACAGGATGGTCGCAGGAAGTAAAATGGGTCCGTAGATACCAGGAAACTGACTAAAAAGAGGTTAGACTTTCAGGGAGAAAAGGTGACAAGGAAAGAGTATGAGGACAGAGACTTCCTATTTACTTTGCAAATATATATTTGAAGCTTGATGTCTCCTAGCCCTGACCTCATTTACTCCCAGCTCAGGATCAGAGCTAGTGTGTATGGCTGGTGTAACTCAACCCAATACCAACTCATCAGATGGCTGTGGCCCCCTGGCACTTTCCAGGCACTGTGCAGGGAGAAGCAGAGTGGGAGCATGCAGGTGCCTCTGCCTCTGGATTTCAGGGGGCACAGCAGGGTGGGGAGGAAGAGGGTGGCAGGAGGAGGCAAGGGGCATCAGCTAATTACCAATTACCAGGTCCTTTGCAAACACAAAGCCTCCACCTGAATGATAAATGTTATTACTCCAGCTCCATTTTGCCAACTGCAATGTTTCTTCTTGCAAATTTAAAGAATTCTCCAAGGGAGCAGCAGATTGCTTATTCCACAAAACTTCCATCTAGCTCATACCCTGACTGGCTGAGGGCTGCAGGATAAAATCCTCCTTGGCAAACTCTATCTGCAACACAAGTTGCATAACGTTGATGCAAATAACAGAGAAGGGAAACTAAAAAACATGCCATATATGTTTTTACCTAAACACAGTCACTCACATTTTTAAGGCACTTTCAAACTTATAAAATACATGCATATTCAGTGTCTTACTTAGTCCTACTGACCTTCTTTGAAGCAATATTATCCTTCTTTTATCAGATGGGAAAACAGTGGCTCAAAGAGGTATAGAGATGTGTCCAAGGTCACAAAAGAAAAGTGCACAAAGGAATGAATATGGGCCTACAGATCAATTTCTGGCTCAAAATTCCCCTGCAAAGAGAGAGTGCGTGTCTGTGTGTGTGTGCGCGCACGTGTGCTAACACGCTGCTAACAAAGAGGTTGCCAGTATGTCTGTACCAACATCTATAAAGGCTGAAATCCGATACTAGAACCAATGCATTTTCTGCGTATGCCCTTTCATTATTAGGAAAGTAACACATAAATACTGTAGGAAATTTAGGAAATATGTGAAAGTATAAAGAAAAAAGTAAAAACCATTCATATAAGCTTACCAGCCAGACATCTCATGTTTAGACCAAGAAAACATCTCAGTTTGATTCACCTTCTATCCAGTTTTTCTACCCAGTCCCATGCTTGTGTAAACAGAGAATTTAGATGAAGAAGGAGCCCAGCACAGAGGTGAGGAGCATAGGCCCTGGAGCCTGAGAGCCTAGGGACAATCCTAGTTCCATGAGGTGGTGGCTCTGTGTCCCCCAGGAAATTATTTAGCCTCTCATATTAGTTTCCACATCTGTGAAATGCAGTAAAATTATATCTGCCTGTGGAACTGATAAGAGAAATTCACAATTTGATATTTACAAAGTGCTTAGAAACTTGCCTGTAATAACAATAAACACTGTAATGTACAGGTGTTTGTTAAATAAAGAGGTTATCTAACCTCAACATACAAATTTCAAACTCCTTTTCAAATAATTCCCCTTGGAAAACCACCCAGCATGTATCAGATACTCAAACAATGTAGGTTATATGCAATCAAACAGCTTTGCCTGAGGAGCTCTGTGGAATGAGACAGCGCAATTTAAGGGAGATACAAGGGGTTAGTATCTGGCTCCAGCTCAACTATGTGTTAAGCTGTGTGACCATACACAAATCACTTAACCTCTCTGAGCACTATAAATCTGTTAAATGAGGTAACTCCATCAGCCTAGAAAGATAATGTAGGTGATATTCTATAAACTGTAAATCCTCAACCATTAAGGGTTATTTTTCTCATTGCTGGTATTATTCAAAGGTGATGGCCAAGATCTACCTTACTGAGATAATTAAATGTATCAAGCCTAGTCTGGATACAATACCAAGGGAGTTCAGAAAGCTCTAAACTGACCAGGTGAACCAGTTCCAGATCGTCCAGCTAACAGCTGCAGTGCATTGACATGATTTACATTATTTTTATGTATTAACATTATTTCTTGGTATTCCAGGTGAATATTATCATGGGTTCTAGCCTACATAAATTAGAGCTCATCTCCTCTGAGCCCCCATCTCTTCCTCCATAAGATGAGAGAATTCATTCTTTGGAAGCAATAAATACCTTTAGGCAACGTGGACACTGTACTGTAATTTTTTTCTGGAGAGCTTCTTCCAAAAGCTGCACCCTAGCTATGCAAATATTGACGAGTGACATTACTGCAGTTTATGTTAATGTTCTCTCTCAAATGTGGAATGGCATTAAAGCTAAAAAGAAAAGGAAATGAGCAGAATAGAAAGAAGGTATTTGAGTCATGGCAAAGCTCTTAAATAATGTTTGCCCAGGACCAGGATATACATGGGATTCTGACAGACACAGATAAAAGTAATTCTCTCCTCCAACCTCTCTGGAGCATTTTTTTTAAAGATCATCTTTCTCCTGTCAAGGGGCTATCACAGTATTATTTACTATGTTCCTTCAGCAAAAGGGTAAAATATCGTATGTGCGCACTATTCAATTGAGAAACTTAAAAGTTCGATTAAGAGCTCTGAGAAAAGACTGTCATAACACTGCTTCCAGCCTGTTCTCATCAGTGGGGCCTAATCCTCAAGAAAGCAATCATTTCAATGTACTCCGGGATGCAATCCCATCTCCAAAACTGGCTTCTCCCAAGCACTCCTCTCCGCTGCTCTGTAAGGGCTCTTCGATGAGGTGAAACTGGAAAACACTGGGTTAAACAAAGTTAAACAGACATCTTTACTGGATGCAGGAATGCTTAGAACCACAGCAAATTCCTAAGAGGATGAAAGAGGCAACGTTTCCCAAATGTTTGACTACAAAACTGTTGATCCATGTGCTTGGTGTTCCATGGAATGTGTTTGGGAAAATTTGGCTTGAATAGAGTCTTCATCTTTAAAAGAATATCACAGCAGTCCTCAAAAATCTAGACTCATTGATTTTTCTGGAAAACCCCTATGTTGAGAAAGAACAATAACATAGTAAATACAAATACAGATTATACAGATTTCCTATGTTCCTATAACGATTATGAGATTTCCTATATAATATTAGGAAGTGATGATCTTGAATATTCTAATCAAAAATCTTACATCAGGAGGAAACACAATTTTCTGAGTACTTTCCCTATCCATCCAGACACTTTTCCAGGCTAACACTACATTCATTCCTACTGACCATCACCCTCCATGCTTTTCCCTTATGGAAGCAAAACATTGGGATTGAGATTCTTTAAAAAAATGTGTAGAAGGAATTGGAAAATAACTGAGGAATAAAACATATTCTTGCAAGGGTAATTAGGAGAGTGCCCTCATGGACTGAGGGAAGATCTAACAATATGAATCTCAGTTCATCTAATAAACTGTTTAACTATATTTTTGACAATAAGAGCTGCTGATCTCTAGGAAAAGAACTTTCCACTACTGGGCTTGGAGGAGATCCAGGTGTCCTAAGGTGGAGGTCAGAAAGATGAGAAGAGCCATCCACGTAGATCATGATGAGCTCAGCCATTCAGCTCTTAGGCTTTCCTGTAAGTCCAAAGGAAGGGCCAAGTTCCAGCTATAAATTACATCTGCAGAGACAGGAGATGGGAACGAGCACAGAGCTGATGTGCTCTCAATGGCTATACTGTCCATCACCTGCCACTGGGGCTGAGCTATCACTTTTATGACATCAGTGGAATTCTTCAGCTAAGTTACAGCCATGCCCTCTTTCCAAACCCATCAGTTATTCAACAAGTGATGTGTGACCTCTTGGAATGGTGTGAATGGTGAGATCTCGGTTTGCATTTATCTCCCAAGTATGAATGCCAGCCAGCAAACTGTTGAGCCAAAAAGGAAGGGAAAAAAACCACCTTACAAACTTTGCCAAACCCACCTAGTTTCAGGAATACAATCAACAACTCTCTGAGAAAGTATTTTGTTCTCTTCCCCTTGGTGTTTCTGAAATCAAAGTATGCAAATGAGTATCCACACAGCTAATTGCATATGATTATATCTTACATAATATTATATTTTATTGTATTACATTATTTTTGTACAGCATAATAACTGCATAATCATTATTATGGTGCCAGCAATATGGCATGGTGGTGAGGAGCTGAGTCTCTGAAGATGGACTGCCTGGGTTTGAACCTAGCTCTATCTTCTATTGTGTTATCCTCCCTGAGACGCTAAATCTGAAAAAGCCAATCTCTTGGTGTTTCTTTATTCACTGGAGATAAAATCATTATCTCATAAAGTTGTGTTGTGGATTAAATGACATAATTCATGTAAAGTGCTGGGTTCTATATTCAACAACACGGACAACATATATCACTAGAATACGTGTTCATTAACAGAAAATGTAGCTATCTGGCATAATTTCAGAAAAATTAGGAAGGCAAAAAAAGTACAGTAAAATCCTTTCCACTAATACTAATCTGCTGGTTAATGTCTAAGTTTCCACCTTTAAAGCATCATCAAATTTAACTTCAGGTCCTGATCTCTATTAATATGTAAATACTCCAGGGAAGAATAAGGGTTTAGTTGCTTCCAGTTGCCCCCACATTAGCAGGTCTCGCTGGGACTCAAAGAATCGCCAGGGAAAGGCCATGAGTGCACTGCTTACCTGAGGAAAGGCAATGACACAAAACAAAGCAAAAGACCCCATGATAACCGTCATAAAAATATACCAGGAAAATTCTTCTCACCATACACTTACCACTTCTTCAAACCATTAATGATCACTTTAATGTCCACATCAAAGAAACACATGCTAGAGAATTAAGGTCAAAACAAAACCAGATGGTAGACTCCAGAGAATAAACCAGGTGGCTGTCAGTCTGGGGTCAATTAATGATACTGACTGTTACTTTTTAGTTGGGGACTTAAGGGAAATAAAATTTGATGAGTGTGAATAAGTTTGTGTCCAGCCATTTATTTCCATCTATGGAGTGAAGGCAACTCAGTAAATCTTCATAAACCTCTGTCCAGATGGTGAGAAAGAAACTGGGTGTCAGGAGACTCATTTGGGCCCCACCTCTGCCCCATATTAATGGCGTGACCCTGGAAAACTTACGCAGCTTCTCAAGGCCTCAGTTACCTCAATTCAAAACAATGAACTGAGCAACATCACCTCTGGAACATAGTTTTAAGTTTTAAATTACATTTAAAATAAATGATCAATTCCACAAGCAATCGAAGATTATAGTGTCCTTAGGAAAAAGCTGAAATAATACGGTTAAAGTTGCCCTTGACCACTATATTGAATCCAAACCCATCACTTCTATCCAACATAACCCTTGTTTCTAGTTTATAAATGCCTTTTCATTTTCCATCTTACATACTCATATACGTGGACCCTAAAATATCTTTTAAATGAGTTTGTATTTTTTTGAGAAAAAGTCTCCCTCTGTCGTCCTGGCTGGAGTGCAGTGGTATGATCTCAGCTCACTGAAACTGCCTCCCAGGTTCAAGCAATCCTCCTGCCTCAGCCTCCTGAGTAGCTGGGATTACAGGCGCCTGCCCCCACACCTGGTTAATTTTTGTATTTTCAGTAGAGACCAGGTTTCTCTATGTTGGTCAGGCTGGTCTCAAACTCCTGAACTCAGGTGATCCTCCCGCCTCGGCCTGCCAAAGTGCTGGGATTACAGGCATGAGCCACAGCACCCAGTATAGTTTGCATTTTTAAAGTAACCTAAACAGTATCATATTGGACAATATTCTAAAGATTGTTTATTTCCCCTCGGGACATATCTAGGAGATTTGCCTATTTCACCACATATGGATCCATCTCAGTCTTTTAACTGTGAGATGATGCTCTCAGCATGAATATTCTGTAGTTCATTTGGCCATTCTTCTAGTGTGCATGTATGTGGTTTCCTATGTTGTGATTTATAAACAGTGCTACAGTAACCTCCTTGTACATGTGTGTGAGTAATTTTCTAGGTCAGATACTTAGCAGAAGAATCACTGGATTATATACAGGCAGAGTATAATTTATTAGTCAAACCAGAACATTTTGAGAGATAGTAATAATTATACCAGTATCACAAATATAAACTGGTTCTGTCCTAGACAAAACAGGATGTGCAGTCTCCCTAGACAAGGATCATATATGGTTTCTGTATTTTTAAAATTTTAATAGTAACGAATGCCATCCAAAGCAAATTGAACAGGATATTTTTAAGCTTTCAGATTCTACTAAGGTTTGACTTTTTCCCCCAAAATAGGAAGGGTAGACTATCAGAAGTTTATGCTAATCCTCAGATCCCAGCTAAATACCTTTCCTTGCTGAAAGGCAGAATTCTGTAACAGAGAACACACATTAGCTCAGGGCTCCTTTCAGTCCTGGTTTTGATAGTTTGTAAGTCCCTCTCCCCTGAAATGAGACACCATTCTTTATTTAATGCCCCATTTCAGTTTCCAGAATGAAATACCAGTGGAAAGGAAAGACCAGCTTTAGCACAATAACTCCTCCTTAATTACCAGTCTTATCTCTCCACTGCAAGGTCATCATTTTCTGTGTGGTAGGGCCAGAAAAAATCCCTTTCTGAGTGTGACATTATGTCTTCTGTCATCTTCAATTATTTTCCCTGTAGACCTCCCCTATGGACATGTTCTCCCCTTCATTTCTCTTTTTATGCATATCTGGTTCCTTTGGGACTTTCTAGTGTTTTCCAATCACTAAAAAACAGCAAGCAATCCCTTAAAAAGCATCAACAAACAATATTCAATTTTCATTTTATCCTACACTTCTCTCGATGGGAAGTCAAAGGTTATCCACAGAGCCCCAGCTATGATGATTTCATTATCAAAAAATAATCTGCTCCACTGATAGTCACAGGAATTAAAAAGCACTAGAGCTCAAACTTTGTACCAAAGGAAACTCTAGAATCCCTACTTTTACTACTGGAAAAAAATCTCTAAGCAATGAGGGCTGTTGGTGTCAGGGTGCAAAACAAACAAACGGAGTCAATTCATTCAGTGGTATTTGTTGAAACTCTGAGTGTCCAACACTTCGGTGTCATGGGAGATGAGCAATTATATTGGCCCGGTCTACTAGCAGTTTATAATGTGGTTGTGGAACCAACACTAGTGAGAATGACTGAAAATGAGGTGGCAAGAGTCACCTAGAATCCCTAGCCAGATTGGTTGCTGTTAATTTTCTTTCACTAAAAATGTTGTCTTTTGCCCAAAGAAATGCTGAGATTTGGTGGCTTGATCATATGTCAACTCCACTAACTTTAAGCTTTGGGTAATAAGAGAGGCACATAGGTAGGTGCCCATCTTCCGCCTCAGGCTCTCTGAGATCCACCATATTTGCAATGAATAAATTCAGTCCTGGATTTGGAAGAGTAATGACAATAGCTGTTTGCATTTCTTTACAGCATAGTGGCTAAAATTATGGGTTCCAGAGATTGTTGCTTGCTTTCAAATCTAGGCTCTATTACTTACTAGCTATGTGACTTGGGCATATTACTAACATTTCTATACTCCAGTTCTCTCAACTGAAAATAAAGGTAATAATATTACCTTGTATATTCTGAAAATCAAATGACTTATATATGCTAAATTCTTGGACTGGTGCCTGGCACATAAAATGGATCAAAATACTGGTTGTTGTTATTAAAAACAATATCTCATATTTTGAGAAGTTACTTACCAGTCCCTAACCTAATACCCACTATGTGCCAGGTACTATTCTAAGCACTTTAAATGTATTAACTTGTTTCATCCTATGAAGGAGGTACTATCATCATCTCCACTTTATAAATAAGGGAACTGAGGTACAGAAAGGTTGCCCAATAGCTAGTCAGTGGCAGAGCCATGGTTCCAATTCTAGCGTCCATCCCCTTAACCACTTTGCTATGCTGCTCTCACTCTCTAAGTGCCTTTGTCCCCATGGCAAGGTTTCTTCAGCTCCAGAACAGGGGTAATATGTGGGCCAGATATTGACTAAGACACTGAAGAGCCTGATGAAAGGCCACCTGTCAAAGTGGCTCTTTCCTTAGATCCATGCATATGCAGACACAAATCCCAAGTCACAGGCTCCTGTTGGACTAACACACCTAGAATTATTTTGTCCCACATTTCAGAGGCAGACAGCTTGTTTAGAAGAGGTTCTGTGTGAATCCCACACTCTTAAAAGACTCTATTTTCAGAATTCAAGCAGCTTCTGCTTCTGCCTGGTAGAGTAAAGCCTGGGAATCAGGAAGACCTCAAATCCAGTCTGAATTCTCATTCACTGCCTGGCAACCCTCTGTTCTGCCCTCTGAGTTCCCATACTTCTAATCTAAACATGAGCAAATGAGAAAGGGAGAATCTGAGAACATTTGTAATATTTCTGGTCTAGTGTGACGTGTTTTTTTATCATCTTACAGAATTCAGCATAACATTTTTTAAGAGTAGGATTTTCCCTGATACATTGTTTTTCTAAACCAATGTAAACCCTTTAATCAGATTTCCTATGGGGATCAAATCCCAAGTCACCAATCTCATACCTGCATTTCTTGGATTTATGTACCAGCTCAGTTTTGGGATATCATTGAGTGCCATACGTAGACTCTTCAGTAAAACACTTTGCTCATTGGCCCTTGATGGTTTAAAATGGCTGAAGTGACCATGCTGACAACTGCCTTTAAATGTTGAAAATAGATCTAAATAATGAACATCAGTGGAGAAATAATCTGTTCAGTCTCTGTCTCTCTCTCTCTCTCTCTTTCCCCCTCCCTCCCTCCCTCCCTCCCTCCCTCCCTCCCTCTCTCCCTCCCTCCCTCTGTGTGTGGGTTTGTGTGTGTGTGTGTGTGTGTGTATGTGTGTGTGTGTGTTTCCTGTCAATTCCTCAAATATTTTCTCTATATAGCCAGGCAAATTGGAAATGAGTCAAAATCATTAAAACATCTGAGACTCAATACATTAGTTACATGATCTTGGGTAAATAACTTAATCTCTTTGGTTTTCAGTTTTCCGCCGGTAAAATGGGGGCAGTGGGTTAAATTAAATGAAATAGACAAACACAATAGGCCTGAAATTAATATTAGTGGTTATTGTTGCTTTTGCTGATGATTTTGAGTAAAGATTTTCAAAGTACCAAAAAACAACTTTAAAATTAGTAATAATTAGCATTATTCCTCCAAATATTACACAGCCTTTATTTGCTTTTACCCAAAAGTTCTCTCCTTATTCATTTCTGATTTGTTTGGCTTCCACCAGAGACAATTTCTGATTTTCTAGTTTTGTTAGTTTTATCTATTTGTGCTAAATCTCTTGAAATTTTCAAGCAGTGGGGCCTCAACATCAAGGCCTCGAATTGATTCTAAGCGGCTCTGGGGTGAAGACAGCTGGTCGCTGTCCAGGGGCTGACTGTGCTGTGAGTGTGCATTGCAATGACGGAGCCTCCTCTGGGGCCAGGCAGATTCTCTTTGTCTGGCTGCCAGTTCCGGGCAGGCGCTGCCTGTGGGAAGAGGCCACAGCAAAGCACAGGAAGCCAGACAACAACAGCTATGTCAGAGTGTGAAGGGACTTTGTAGATCATTTACTCCATGGGACACAAAAGTGTCTACAGAGGTCAACAGATCACCTACATGAGTGTAGCTGGCTGGACACGAAAAGCCATGGTTGAGGCAAAGGTGACTAAAAGACCCTGCCCTACCAGAAGGCCATGGAACTGCTCCTCCTGCAGGGATTGGTGCCTTATGGGGATGTGGACCCAGGTTACTGCTAAAATGCCTGAAATCCAGGTTGTTTTCTATGTGGAAATTCTTGATCTTAAAATGCTACCAATGAATTCAATTTTTAAGACAATGTGCAGGCCAGATAAGATACAACCATTTCCCATATCTGCCAGTTTTAACCTTCTAATTTAGCCTTGGTCTTTTGAATCCAAGTTCCGTGTTCTCCAATAATCAATCCCTCCACCCAGGACTGAAAGCCCCGTAAAACAGGAGCCTGTTGGTCTGGGTGACGGATATTCCCCAAGAGCAGCTCCTGGCTCAGAGTAGGCATTTAGTATCATATTCTTTTCTAAATGAAGGAATCAGTGAGATTAACCAAAGAAAGGTTTAGGAAGAGAATATCTACATGGATTATAAAAGAGTCAGAAAGGATGGGGTAAGGCTACTTGAGTTTTAGGACACAGTATGAGGAAAGCATCAAGTTGAAAAATCCACAAATTTTGGGAACTGGTGAGAGTTAGGTCAAAGAGAAGAAAGGAGTTTTGTTGGAACCAAGGTTTGCTTTGAAGGGTTATCTTCGGGATGTATAGTATCTATACAAAAGGCGTTCTGAGGGACCAGAGCATGCATATTGTTTCTTCAGTCAAAAGCTTCATTTGAAAGAGCATCTTTAGTAAACACCTTTGGTGTCCATCAAAGTCTATTAGTAAACTGCTGTGTGATATGGGTCAGGACATGTGAGTTTTCTGAGCCTATTTCTTCATCTGTGGAAATGGACACAATCTCACTTTCTTTACCATCTTGGCAACTGGAATTTAGGATTAAAAGAGATAATGTCCTCAAAGTTTCTTGCTCAGTATACAAAAAGTTCTTAAACGGGATCAACATTGTAGTTGTTATTCTAATAGCTAAGCATCTAATTCCTCATTGATCAAAAATGAGAGGGTTAGACCAATTAGATCGTTTTGTAGACCTAATTTGGCTAGAAAATGTCCAGGCAGAGGGCATGATAAGACTGCACTTTCCCCACTGAATTTAATAACAAAGTGTGAAATAGCCCTGCTCATAAGCTGCATACTCCCAGAAAGCCAGGAGCATACAAACCACTGCACATATCAAGGAATTTCAATACGTTTATTTTTATTTTTGTTTTATTTCAAATTTTCTAGAGCTCCTTTTGAGTAATACATTTAAGCATCATCTCCCAAAAAATCAAAGAAGCCAGTAGAAAATAGGACCAAAGAGTACTTTACTGCCAGGGAGTTTCCTTGACAATGAGCTTGTTTTATTCCCAGGGGGGTTTTGGAGAAAGAGGAGGGCAGGTGAATTGTAAACAGGTTCTAGGAAGCTTCTATATAGTTCTAGCCATAGATCAGGCTGATAAATAAAACTCAGGCAGAGTGGAATTGAAGTGACACAACTTTCTGTACAAAGAGAAAGGTTATCTCTACTCTTGGGATGAGTAGAGCTGAATAGTTTCCATCAGGAACTGCAAAGCTCTATAAACTTCAATAGCACATTCTGACTCTCCTAGAACACTAATGAAATTGTAAAAGTATAGTTGTCCTTTAAATGTTTGTGCCTGAAGTTATGACCTGTTTCAAATGACAGGAAACTAGAAACAACACTTTAATGGTTATGAATGCACTTAGAAAGAAGCCTTGCTGTCTAATGAGTGTTGAGAAGGCACTACAATTGAGGAACAATTTACTACCAAGAAATCAATTTGAAAATTCTATACAAAATTATCACCCATTAAATTGTCTCTCTTCAAAACTGCAGGCCCTAAAATGTTACTTCTGGACAAGGAATTTTACAAACAATAAATGCTAATTAAGTAATCTATTCAAATGAGTTGATTGAAAAAAATTTTTAAAAAGTACCTCCTAGAAAAAAAAAAATTCTCAACACTCTGGTTATACTGCGGCTGCTGCTGCTGCCACTCTGCTATGTTTGATCCTCCTTTCTTTACAAAAAACCACATGGCATTGGACAATAAGCTGGACCACTCCATTTTCCTACTACCTTCATACATTATGGGTATAATGCAACATGAATGAATGTACCCACCTGCAACACACACACACACACACACTCCACCACACACAACTGCACATAAAGAATTCTGTTTACGACATAATGATTTTAAGTGAACAGAAAGAGTTATGTATTAGAGTAGTTATTAAGATGGGGAGAATGCTGATGTCTCAATAAGACCCTAAGAAAATACATATGTGCACACACACATACACATACCAAAAGATGAATTTGTGTGTGGCTAAAACTATTAAAGACCCTTTGCAAGTAGAGCAACAATCCTGAAAGCCAACAGACAGCGATAAGAAAGGGCATGTATATAAGAGCCACCCTTCAACCAGGGAACCCAATGCACTTGTAAATAAAACATAAATAACAGCTTGGGCTCAGGAGTTTGACATCAGCCTGGGCAACATAGTGAGACCCCATTCTCTAAATAAATAAAATAATAAATAAATAAAGGCCTGGCCTACAATTGAAAGACAAAACAAAAGAAGAAAGGAGAAGAAAAAAATAATAATCGCTTTCCTTTTTTTATACCCAGGGTCCCTTGTATCAACAAGAGTGGCTCAGTAGATGCCATTTTTTTCAAAGAGCAAGGTGCTTTGGTTGGTCAACAGCCTGAAGTGCGTAAGTACTCAGTTAGCCCATGCCCTCTAGTGTTAGGGATCTTGGCCTATACCATCATTCTAGAGAGAACAATTTCAACCTAGGAAACATCATGGAAATGAAAACAGAAAGACATTTAATAGCCCTATGAGACTCTGGTAGTGAAGACGACAGTGGGGCATTATTTTTCCCAGCAGTTGGTAGAAAACACTTCCCTCCCTTTATTTTCTTTCCTGGCATCTAGGCTTTCCATGGAACCTGCTGATGCAACTTGGTGACCCAATATGTCACCTGTCTTGTGTTGGTTTTGCACAATCAGATAAAGGGTTTGACGTCAATTTTCACCATCTGTGTAGCACCAACTTTTTGGCTAATTATATAGGAAACTTTAATATTGTGGCCTTTAACTTGAAGGCAGACAGAAAAGAATTGAACATGAGTATTGATTTAGCATCATGTGAAATTAAGCCTGAAGGGTATTATGTCCTCATAAAGTATAATTACTCCGAAAGTTTTATCTCAAATTGTCTCAGGAACTCTCACCAGCAGGTAATAAACAGACTTGGAAAAATGTCACTGGCCACATTAAACATCCCCAGTCTGGACATGGAGGGCAATCTTATGTACAGCTCAGTGTAGTGGGAACAGTTCTAGGTTCTAAAGGCTCCACTGGCTCTGATGTCCTGTGAATGTCACAATATGAAAAGCGAAGCGAAGGAGACTTCTCTAATAAACAGAAATTCGTACAAGATTGGTATGTGTGTGGAATGCAGCAGAGGCTTAATAAGGATCTGAGAAAGGCATGGAACTCTAATAATGATCACCCTTTTTTTCTAATCCTCTGTTTCTAAGCACAGCGCATACCTGCCCTGTTAAATCAACTGGCTGACTAGGGGCCATTTTGTCAGTGAAAAATAATAAAATAAAATAAAAACATTAATGAGGAAATACACCTAGAAAAGAAGTGATGTCACTGAGATTTAGTGGCCAGAACAACAGCTGCCTGCTAGTGGACCAGTGAGCATCAGCAAAAGTAGAAATGCTTTTCCTGGAGCCTTGGAGGCACCTGAGCGTTTCGCTTATTATTCTCACTTCCAGGTGACTCATACCGCAAACAGATGAAGGACTCAGGAATTGTGCCTTGTGAGGATAGCATTCTGAGGACAAATGGTTAACCTGCCCAGCATGGGAAACCGACTAGGTGGGCTGGAGAGAGCCTCCTGGGGGACTGGAACCAGTGACCGACCTCACCAGAAGCAGAAGGGGCACCTGCCATTTCTCAAGAAAGCTGTGACCTAAAAAGTTTAGTTATCAGTCCAAATTCCTCCAGGAGACCATTAGAAACTGCCTCTCTGTTTCCCTGAGTCTTGTAGCTAGAGATGTAACAGGTCATTTTGGGGACTTCATTGCCGTGGCCCCTGCTGGGTCATCTGCTGCGAACATGGCATATCGTTTTCACTCAGTGCCAAACACTTAGTGCAGTGAACCTCGGAGGAGCTCCCTGGGCACACAGGGAAAGGACGCTGGAAACAGGTCAGTCATGTTTTATGAATCAGGTCTGAGACAAGGTAAGCACGTCTCCAACCACAGGCAGCACAATCAATCTGCTGATCTTTTTAAAAAGTTAAGAGAGTAAGCAATAAATCAGCACTGAGGGGGTAGATCCTCTGCCATCGAACTGTCTGGAGATGCAATTTTAAATGACTTTGTAGTGACCTTGCTTACGTAATTACAGGGCTCAAAAGAGATTATCCTTACATATTCCGTGTGGCGGTGACCTGCTTGGAACAATGTCCTGTTTGTCTCAGATGTCCACTTCTAACATGAAAGGCCTGCCTGATGACTGTCCTCTTCCTTGCAAATGGACAGACTTGGGATCTGGATCTGTGGTACTAATCATCTAGAACTGAGAGCCATCTGGGCCAGGAACATATGGCTCAGCTAACACCAGGCCACAGACATGGAAACAAGCCTGGTTTTGGTGCCATTCAGAGTAAACATTAAGTGTCCTCATGGCAAATTTGTTCCAGTGGCTGAGAGAAAGGCACCCTGGTGACTTGCAGAGTCATTAAAAAAATGTTGGTGCAGAATTTGAGCGGCATTTTGTGGCTCCAGCTGTACAAGGGTCAATTGTTGGACTGGGAAGAAAAGAGGATTAGTCCCAAGGAAATAACTCAGTGACATTTAGCATAAAGTATGCCTTAGGTGATTTTTCCCACTGTTTATCTACTCAGACCATTCTAGAAGTTCCAAGTCTGGATGATAATAATCCTCGTAAGTGATGATCTTGGATTGTATTTTATTCACAGTGACATTGGCTTTGGGGTAGAACCAAAATTCTTTTTGTTGAGGACTCACGGTGCAGAGTAAAGTAGACGTACATAGGTTCAGAAGGCAGGCTTGAGTTTGAATTCTTGCTCTACCACTTAGAAGATATGTATGTTGGTCAAGTAACTAAACCTGTTCCTTAATCCAAAAGAAACATTTTGCAGATAATAATACTCACCTTGCAAGACTGACATAAAGATAAGCACAGGGAAATATTCCCATCCTGGTACCTAATGGAGTGTGGATCCAAAACTAAATACTTAGACCAAATATTAGAGGAAGAAACCTCAAAAAGCAAAAACTTAGATTTTTAAAAATTCATTGCAAATTGAATAGCATCTCTCTGAAATATTCTATGTCCCACTGATTTTATTTCCTTAATCACTCTGATCCAGTGCTACTCAATAGAGAGAAATGTTCTGTACTGTCTAACATGGTAGCCACCAGCAACACTGGGCTATTAGCACCTGAAATGCAGCTAATGTGACCCAGGAAGTAAAATTTTAATTAATTTAAATTTCAATAGCTTCATGTGGTACATGGTTCTCATATTGGACAGCACATCATAGCTGAGCCCTGATAAAGAATGAAGGCTTTAGAAACGGAGGCACAGCAAAGGTGATGAAATCATCCACAGACTCTCCTCATATCAGCAGCAGCTACTGAAAGCAGGCAGACTGGCTCAGCCTCGCTCACATTCACTCTAGGGACTGACAATTACGACAGAAATAGCACCAGACAGCGGCTTTCTCTGCCAGAGACAAGTTCTGTGACCTTGGACATATTTCCTAATTTTTTTGAACCTGTTTTCTCATCTGCAAAATGGGGATAATGCCTCAGGGTTGTTTTGAAGGTGAAATGCAATAATGTTGTGGGGGCCTGTAGTCCCAGCTACTCGGGAGGCTGAGGCAGGAGAATTGCTTGAACCCGGGCGGCAGAGGTTGCAGTGAGCTGACATTGGCCACTGCACTCCATCCTGGGCGACAGAGTGAGACTCGGTCTCAAAAAAAATAAAAAAGAAAAGAAAAGAGAAAAATGCATTGAAACCTGTAAAATGAAGAACAACTACAAACATAGTTCACTGTATCCTTAGTTTTCCAACATTGGTCATGATTCCATATTGCAATATGTTGCTTGGCATTTATAGATAGGCAAAAGCGTCCAGGACCCATATGCTTTAAGGATTTATTTTCCCCTAGCAGGTGGGAACCTATTTGTGTTCATTTCTCTATTCATTCCGGTCCTTGCCTATCTCATAACTTGGGGGCCATACTCAGAAGACCAAATGTCGTGATTTGGGGATGAGTTTTAAAACATGGAGGAGGGAAAAGCATATTCTTAGAGCATATGTGAGTATGCCTATATGCACGTGAGGAACCAGAATTATATTTGCACATAGTACAAGAATCACATGTGCTTATATACTTTATTGATTTGCCTCAGCTGTTAAAAATGTCCCAATAAATCCAGTTGCCACCAAGGGACCAGCTATAAAAATAAAACTGAGTTTAAATTAAAGGTGAAGCTATTAACATTTGTCCTGCAGCCTGTAAGGCACTAATGAATTCCTTTCTGGCTTTAGTGAGCTTGAACCTTAGCTGAAATGGGGCTGCAGAATACATTGGGCTTTCCCTAGCTCTGTTGTTCAATGAAAGCTTTTCCTGGGGATGGCTTGATGTAAATTGTTCCATCACAGCTTCTAGATGAAGGCACAGCAAGAGAGGAGGTAAAGACAACACTTCCGTGGAGATTGGGAATATTGTATAAAATGCAAAGTGTTTTGGCAAGAAGTGCCTGCACAAGAGGTGTTTACGGATAGGGACTGGCCAATGGTACCTGTGTAATGTAGGATATTTAGAGCATCCCTGCCCTCTACCCACTAGATGCCAGTAGCACTCCCTCCCAGTTGTGACAAACAAACATGTCTCCAGACTTTTCCAAATGTCCCCTGGAAGGTTGCAGAGTGGGGGCAAAGTCACCGCTAGTTGAAAACCACTGCTCTAGAGAAAGGCCTGGTTCATTTCCCCCTTTGCCATTTTCCAGCTGTGTGATCTTGAGCAAGAATTTGACTTCTCTGAGTCTTAATTTTCTTGTGTGTAGAACAGAGATAATTGAACTTTCCAACATACCGGGTTGTTTGTGAGGATTCAATTAGATAATGCCTGTAAAGCGTCTGCCACTATGACTGGCAACTAGTCTTCGCTAAGTGGTAGTTACCATTATCATTAACTACTTTGACTTTCTAAAATGTTTCAAACAAACAAGCCACAGATTTTAGCTGCTTCTCTGCAGGAGCCCAATTATCAGCCACTTAAACCAAACAGAGAGTAAACAGGAACTAGACTAGAACTGGCCAGAGGATCTTTCCAAGAGCTCCCTTCTAGAAATACATGGTTACTGCCTCCAGATGAAAGCAGAATCTTCTCCTAAAATTGGGCATGTTCATCTGACTTGGGCACATTGCTGTATCTTCAGTAGCCCTAAGAATGACACAAACCAAATGCAAAATCAAGTTGCCTGCCAATAAGCAGAAAATATTTCATTGGTGACCAATGAAGGCCATAGCAGCCACCAGATGTGGGTCCCAAATGCATTTCTGCCCATATCTTTCCATTCATTTCAACTGGCATTCCTAAGACCTCATATTTACATTTGGCATCTTTTCACCTACAGGATTAGGACAGACCATAAGCTTAGTGAGAGCAGGGACCCTGCTCTGTTCACTGCTGTAGTCCCAGTCCCTAGGACAGTGCCTGACTCATAGCAGAGCTCAATAAATATTTATTGAATGATACTATTTCCCTCTAGACAGCACTTGCTTTCTCAGCACCATCAGCACCAGCCTCATGCACATTTCCAGCAGGAGAGAGGTGGCTGGCCGTCTTTCTACCTCAGGCCCTAATTTCCCTGTAGACTTTACAGAGCTTAAACTAGAACCACCCTTCAATTCTTTCTGACAGTAAAGCAAGGAGGTCAGGAATGGTCCTCCCTATGATTTGGCAGAAAGATAATGGCTTAGATGACTGGTCAATCCCAGCTCCAGCACTTGCTCAGGTGTGTGACTTTCATCAAGGTAATTTGTCACTGCAAAACTCAATTTTGGCCAGGCATGGGTGGCTCATCTCTGTAATCCCAGCACTTTGGGAGGCTAAGGCAGGAGGAGAGCTTGAACCCAGGAATTTGGGATGAGCCTGGGAAACAAAGGGAGACCCTGTCTCTACAAATAAAATGAAATAACCTAACAAAATAAAATAAATTTTAAAAATCTAGAAATCTCAGTTTGCTCCTATGTTAGAAGTGGGGATAATAGTACCAAGCCCAAAAGATGGTGGTTTTGACTGAGAAGAATGCTCATTTGCTGGCTAATGCTTACTGAATGCTGGTCGTGTGCAAGCACTGTCTTGTGAGCCTTTGAAATAATCATTAGTCAGTACTATGATCATACTCATTTTACATATGAGGAAACTGAGGCTCTCTTAGCTGGCAGCAAAGCTTGCATTTGATGTCAGAAAGAACTTTCTGACTATCCAGGGCCCTAGGCACAATGCCTGGCATGCAGTAATCACTCATTGAGGATTTACTGAACGAATGAATGTAAAGAAGGTCGAACTCAGGACTGTTGGTAATTCTTAGTGTCAGAAAAATGTCTTCACATTCATTTATAATTAGTACCCCATCTACTTCCAACCAGTCAACACCGGCTGAGATGTTAAACCTTGTGTAAGAGAAAATGTTTATGGGTAAAGAGGAATAGAAGCTTTCTGAATGAAGGCAGCAGACATTTTAGATACAGTCAGGTTAAGAGAGTAGCTTTTAGGAAATTAGCTTGACTGTGAGTGAATGTTTAGACATCCTCTTGTCAGAAAGTAAAAGCTTCCTGGCTGCTACATTTGCCCCAAAGTGTTCTCACTTTGTTTAAGTCCAAAAGGGACAGAGGACCAATCGCAGTCGCGGTGAGCCCTGCTCACCTGGGTGGTTTGCAGTTCCTGGGTGCAAATGCTGCCATTTAGTGACCGCTCCTGGGGGTGCTCTATGACAGCACACAGTCTGGATGGTTTGTCCAGTCTCTGCCCATCCCTCTCTATTTCAGTTCGATTCTGGGCATCATTCAAGCCCGTATACAGGACTTGATGAGCTAGTGACATTACCCTCCGAGAGGTGGGGGCATTAAATTACTTTGCCACAGACTGTCGTCTCCCAACATACTCTGCCAGGCAACCTCGAGCTATTTATACTGAGGACCCAATTTTAAACCACTTCTTGCAGAAAGAAAAAGCAAGAGGTTGCCAAGGGGCAACTAGCTTTCAGATGTATTTAGTTTGCCCCCAGATGATTTGAAAAGCTTAATTCAGTCTCCAACATTTAAAAGTTGGGATATCTAACACCAAGTTCTGGCTTCTCCTGAAGAAAACACTGGCTCTGACAGTACTGCTCCTGGGTTTCATTCACCAACTGAGGCTGCAGTTGACAGCAGGGGACCCCTTTGTGGCATGTTTCTCTCTGCCTAGCTTGCTCTCAGCTGGCTTCACCCATTTGTGTTACCCTGAAGCCATGCGAGTTTGCAGCCCTTCCTAAACCCACTGTAGAAAATACATGCCAGCACCTCGTATCTACTGAGCACTCTGCACGGCCTCCCTGAATTCTGACCACAGCCCCATGAGAGTGTCGTGACGACTGTCTTCATTTTCAAATGAGTGACTGAGGCTCAGGGAGGTTCAGTTGCTTACCCAAGGTCACGCAGCAAGGGAGTGGCAGAGCTGGGATTCAAACCTGGGTCTCTTGGGTTCCAGAGCTGGTTTCTTCCCTCACACTGAGCTGCTTCAGCTGTGCAGCAACTGTGAAGGTGCCATAGTCTTCTGGGCAGGCACTCCCACACAGAAACGTGTTCTTATTAGGAGTGACTTGGGGATTAACAAACCCACAAATTAGCTCCATACAGTGTCACTGATGGAAATTCCAACGTAGCTAATACAGTTAATGCTCGCTGAGCTGAGGCCACCCTCGGTATCTGTCAGACTTATCGTCCGTTTAAATGATGGGAAGCCTTCTTAAAGGACTGAGGGGCCCTCACTAGGGGGAGAGGCTGGTTGAAAGCTCTCCATGTGAATGAGAGAGAATGAGCTGATGGTGCTGCTGAGGTCGCCAGCACTCTAAAGGCTCGTGCTGTCTGCCAACCCCTTCCCACCTCACTCCCTCAGGCCCTCCCCTGCCTGTCTGCACCCTTCCCCACCACCCCCATTAAAGGGAAGCTGCCCAGAAGTGAGACCTTGGAGATGTGTTTGAACACACCGGTAGAAATTCCATAGACAGGTAGGTGATTTAGAGAGAACAAGTTGCTCTTTAAAAAATACAACACAGCTCAGCTACTCAGCAAGCCCAGCGTTGCAAGAAAAAGGAAGGGACAACTAGCATTAAGACCGAGAGGGGAAAGCCCTCCTTGAAACCAAGCAGTACTGCCTCTTGGGTACCAAATCATCAGGCTTCTTGCCAAAGACTAGGTCAGTAAGCCACTTTCACCTGAGAAAGTACAAAGGATCCAGGCAGCCCCAGAAACTGTCTTACCTTCTCCTCCCCTAAACATTGTTTTTTCTGGTTTTTTTTTTTTTTTTTTTGAGCCAAAGTCTTGCTCTGTTGCCCAGGCTGGAGTCAGTGGAAGATCTCAGTTCACTGCAGCCTCTGCCTCCAGGCTCAAGCAATTCTTATGCCTCAGCCTCCCAAGTAACTGGGATTACAGGCACTCGCCACCACGCCCAGCTAATTTTTGTATTTTTTGTAGAGGCGGAGCTTTGCCATGTTGGCCAGGGTGGTCTCGAATTCCTGACCTCAGGTGATTCAACTCCCTCGGCCTCCCAAAGTGCTGGGATTACAGGTGTGAGCCACTGTGCCCAACCTTTCCTCCCCTAAAACCCACTGGAGGCTTCCACTGCTCTTAGGGTTAAGTCCAAACTCCCTGCTACAGTGACGGAGCTCTCACCCACTTTTCTCCAAACTCATTTCTTTTCTCTCCCTGCCCTGAGTAAGTTCGACCCTCTAGGAACTCTGAACTTCTCTCAGTTCCACAAAAGAGCCTTGCTCCCTCTTATCTCCATACTTGGAGGCCTTTGTACCTACTGTGTCCTGAAGTGACTTCCTTTCTCCCATCTCCCTACTTGTGCCCACCTGAACACCCCCCACCCCCCAGCCCCTGCTGGCTCCTACTCTCTTCCAAGCTCACATTAGACAACCCTGCCCTTGAGGAGGCTCCCTTAGCCACCACCTCTCACACTCACACCACCACAGAAACATATCAGGGATGCATGCTGCTCCGAGGGACTCCTGCGGCACCCCGACTTCCTCTTGGTGGGTATTTACCACCCTGCTCTTAACTTTTTCCTTCTCCTTTTTTTTTTTTGCTGTTGTTTTTTTAGAGATGGGGGTCTCACTGTATTGCTCAGGCTAGAGTGCAGTGGCAGTGGCTATTAATAGGCACGATCATAGCTCACTGTAGCCTCAAATTCCTGGGTTCAAAAGATCCTCCCGCCTCAGCTTCCCCACTAACTGAGACTACAGACATCCACCATGACCACCTTACATTGAAATTCACCCCCACCCCGTTTTTTGTTTTTTGTTTTTTTTTTTGAGATGGAGTCTTGCTTTGTCGCCAGGCTGGAGTACAGTGGCATGATCTCAGCTCACTGCAACCTCCGCCTCCTGCCTCAGCCTCCTGAGTAGCTGGGACTACAGGCATGTGCCACCACACCCAGCTAATTTTTGTATTTTTAGTAGAGACGGGGTTTCACCATGTTGGCCAAGATGGCCTCAATCTCTTGACCTCATGATCCGTCCGCCTTGGCCTCCCAAAGTGTTGGGATTACAGGCGTGAGTCACCGCGCCCAGCCTCACCCCTTTCTTTTATGTCTCCCTCACTACTCTGTGGGCTCTGGGAGAATGTCTGAGCTCACTGCCGTGTCCCTAGTACCCAACCCATTTTCTGTGGATTACGGGTGCTCAGAAGGATTTGAGGACAAAATACGCATTCAGGAATGGGGCTTCCCTCTCGAGGAACACTCAGCATCACGCCAGGAACCCAGCTTCCCAAATGGCCCCAGGGAGCCTCAGCGGGGTGCAGTCTACAGAGCAGCTGACACTCAGTATTTCCCACTTTTCTCAACCCAGGTCAAGGCTGTCCCTTCCAGAAACCACTCTACTTGACCTTAATAGCCTGTGGCCTCTTGCTATAGAATCACATAGTGGCTAAGAGCATGACCCCCTGGAGCCCAAGGCCCTGCTGGACCATTCACTCCTGTGGTGGCTGGGCAAAGTCACTAAACTTCTTTGTGCCTCAGCTTCCTAAAATGGGGCTCACTGGGAACATGAGGATCTGTGAAATAGCACTCACAGCCTTAAAAAGATGGCCTCGTCCACAGTAACCACCAACTGATGCTGGTTATGATTGTGCCTCTTTGCTCCTGTGACAGCTTTTCTCGGCAGTTCATCAGCTCTTTTGTAGGGGAGTTAAACAGGACTAGACTACCTGGTTATTCCCCTCCTGGACTTTCCTTGATCTTTTCAGTGTTTTTGTGGTATTTCTAATAGACGGCATTAACCCTACAGATCAAGATGCAGCCTCATTTGTGTTTTTGGTCTCTGTGGTTTCCTTGGCACACAGAGATGGAGAAACAAACCGTTTGACTGATTGGACCTCTGGGTGATCTCTTACTTCTGAAGGCCAATGCCTGATATGGTGTGGTGTACACCACTCATGCTCCAAACTTGAGGGTAGGAGAGGGCGTTGTGGTCCCAGAGCCATGTGTTCTTGCAAGGTGGCCACTATGCAGAGGAAGGGGTGCCTTCTTCTCCAACAGATGCAAGCAAACATGGTGGTCACATCATAGCACATGGCTGAGGGTCCAGAAAACCCCTCCATATGGCTCTGGGAAAGCCTATTAGAAGCCATCATTCTAGGTATCTCAAAATGTTGCCTTCTAAGTCAAATAGACTCAAATCAAATTAATTTCCTTCCTCTACATCTTTCCATCTCACACTACAATTCTAACTAATCTAATATCCAGTGTTTTTGAGTTGATCCAGTTCTCATCATCTTTACTATTACCACCTTGCCATCATCATGTGTCACCTGGACTACTGTCACAGCCTCCCCACTGGTTCATCCTGCTTCCACTTTTGCCCCGTCCAGTCCGTTTTCTCAGAACCAGAAAAATTACTTAAAAATGCAAATGTGTTAATATCTCTCTCACACACACATGCACACACACACACACACACACACACACACCCTTCTTAAACCTCTTGAAGTCAGTCTGTTTTCAAAAATCAACCAAAAGACTTAATGTAGCCTTCAGGACCAATATCATCACTCCTGCCTAACGCTTCAAGACCAACTATGGCCTGTTCTCTGGATTCTATCCAAGCTGGCCTTTCTGTAGCTGTTACAAAGGCCAAATAACTTTCTTGCACCACAGCCAGTGTGCACAATGTTCTTTTGCCTGGAACACCTTCTTCTCATGCCCATCCCATCACCTCGATCACGCCCACCGTACCCCCTAAATGCAAACATCTCTTCCTCAGAAGGCACTTCCCTTACCCACAGTGTAAATTATGACTCATTATTCTCCCACTGGCCTCCATTTTTTGGTCACAACATTTAGCACGTTTTATAAACCCATATTTACTTGGATGTTTGTTCATTTAATATCAACCTCTCCTACCCATAACTAAGTTCCAAAATAGACAAGACCTTGGCTGTTTGGTACACCAGTTCTATCTCAAGGTGAAGACAATGCTAGATATATGGCGAACTCCTAATCAATGATTTCCTGGGTTTCATCACTTTACTTAAAGTCAATTCCAGGCAGGCTGTATCTGTATCTTGGTAATAGGAGGAAATATTTTTCAGTTTTTTCAACACCAAGAACCTCTTTGCTGCTCTCCCTCTCTGCACTGACTTGGTGTATTGAAAGATAGTGGGTAACAATTCTACACATTAAGTCATAATTAGCTTATTTTATCATTTTGTTCATCCAAAGCATGTAATACTGCTAATCAAAGCTTCTAATTAGTAGTAGTGCATAAAGGAGACAATACTTTTGATATAATTTCAGCCCAAAGGGGAGAGACTCGACATTTAGGTTTGTTTTGTAAATGTACAGCTTGCCTAAGCTTTAAGATGTTGAAATTACTCCAGAAGATCTGTCTGGCCTACAAAGTCCTTCATGCCATGCCTCCTGCCAGTTTTTTCCTGACATTTGCCACTATCCCGCCCAGTCACAATAATTAAGTTTATGTGGAAGGAACAACTTCCATTTTACTGTCTAGACTCAAGGCACACCTTTGAACCTGCTTCTTCCTTCTTTCAATGACTTGAACTCCTAGTCATTGTAGAAAGCCTGGCTCAGATGTCCCCTCCACCAGGCGACAACAGGTTAGGGTTGTCTAAAGTCCCAACAGGTTAGGGCCTGGGATGGTGGATTTCTACAATACCTGACCTTGCTTAAAGCTTGCTTCTTACCGTGCTGCCTATTACCTGCCCATCTCCTCCTTTAGATCTGAGAGCTTGGAGGTGTTCCTGATGCCCAGTACAATGTTTGGCACATAGTGGGTGCTTAGTAGAAGGAAGGGAAGAAAGGCTAAATGGAGAGAGGGAAGGAGGAAAGAAAGAAAAGACAGCTTGTGGTTTCTAGTGTTGGAGATCCTGAAGTGAATACAATGGACAGTTTGTGAGACTCTCATGATCTTAGTGGAAGGAAATGACATAACTGAAAATCAATATCAATTAATATATGATTAGGGAAGATGCCTGTTAGCATTAATTAGGGCTGTAAGCATCTGTTTAATTTTTTTCTGGAAAATCTGAGAGTAAAGAAAGAATAAAAACTTATGGAGTCAACAAAAGGCACAACACTATAAACACATTGGGGAAATCCATTTGTTATGCAGTCTTTGTATGCCAACAAGAAACGGAAAGGAACATTGAAAGTCTCACTGTGGATGGCAATCCATCTCCCAACAAAACATGGTATGTAGAGAGGTCTATTTCCAGGACACTAACATCGAACAAAAGCAATCCAAAGCCCAGGGCCTTCCTAGTCCTGCTCCAAACCTGAGTGCCCAAGCAGCTCTGAACAGAGAATGACAAACATTTATATTCTCCATTATTGATCTTTTGGCCCTTCTATCCTCAAGTCCATTTGAGGTGAGGAAGACTGAGAGGCCAAGTCTCATTTTTGACCTGCAATCATCGATGCTGGTGCTGACTTGCCATCCTATTTATAGGTAGGTGGTAGGCAGGCTCTCCCTCCAGGGTCTCATTGAACTTGATTCTTAGGGAGAAAGAATGTGAATTGGCTGCACTTTACAGAGAGTGAGAGAAGTTTCAAGGCAGGAAGTCAGGCACTCTGAGGATCTAAGACTCTTGCTCTTCCTAATGAGCCACACCGTCTGGGTATGCTGAAGGCAAAAGAAGGCTGTGGTTCAATTCAGTTTAGTTCACTTCAGCAGCCACCTTGTCATCATCCTCCTCTTTGCTAACATTTTTTGAGCTCTTACTAGAAGCCTGGCACCATGTCTAATCTCTCTTTTAACCCACAAATCGGTCATTTGAGAAAGGTCCCTTTTACTTGCCATCTTGCACTTTATGTATTAGGAAGCCAAGGCTCAGAGAGCAAACGCCATTCACCAGCCAGGTTTGAAACCCGACCTGTTCTGCTTCACAGACTGAGTTCTTAACTTCTGAGTGCTACTGTTGAATCCACCATTCTACCACCTTTTGCTTCTTCCCTTTAGTCTCTGTGGTTGCTCATTTCCATCTGGTTCTCTGACTTGCTGCTTTACACAAGGGCAGCAAACTACAGTCCATGGGCCAAATCTTGCCTGCTACCTGTTTGGGTAAATTCAGTTTAACTGGAATATCACTATGGTTGGTCATTTACATACTGCCCATGTGTGCTTTCAGGCTACAATGGTAGAGTTGAGTACTTGAAACAGAGACCACATGGCCTACAAAGCTGCAAATATTTACTGTCTAACCCTTGATTGAAAGAGTTTTTTGACCCCAATATAGTAGATAAGATAGACACTATGTAAAGAGCTTAACTGTCATTCTTTCATTGAACTCATACTGCAATCCGGTGTGTGTTATTGTTGTTGTTTTGTGTGTGTGTGTGTAGAGGATACTCCTATCAATCCCGTGTTACAGATAAGAAAACTGACGCTCAAAGAGTTGAAACATCCTGACCAAGGTCACAGAGCTAGTAAATGAGAGAGCTGGATTTTAAACCCAGACAGCCTGGCTCTGGAGCCCATGCTCCTAACCATACAGTACACCTGGCTGCTGCAGGCCCAACTCTGTGCAGGCACCAATCACATGGTGCTGAGCAATATACGGCCCTTCCCAAGCAGAGCCTCCATGAGAAAGGAGACCATGGCAGCCAGTTGATGGGCAGAGGAGAGCTGAGGTAGGGCTGTGGGAACCCCAGGCCCCAGGGACACATACTTGTTCATGCAGCCCCAGTCAGCCCCAGAATCTCAGAACGTATGGATGAAAGCTGGGACACACAAAGGAAGAACAACACACAAGAAGGTTGGGGGCAGGTGACACAGTCACTTCTGACAGGGGACTCTCTCCCCAAATCCACCGACAATTGCTTAGCCAAATTATTTCCTAACACTCTTCATCTTAAAGAATCATTTTAAAAAGTGATTTGATTGCTCTACCTAGCCTGCTCCTTTATTTCTAGGGGAGCAGCTTTGTAGGAAATGGGTTTTATTAGAGTTGTTCATCCGCGTTCAAGGGAGGAAAGCTCAGCTCTCCTTTTGAGAGTCCACTCCTCTATTACACAGACCTGGAGAAAATTAAAGTATCCTGGGATGAAGGAGTCATCTCTTTGCTCTCTAAAAGTGCAGTGAGAGCTTCTCCATGTGGCCCTGATGATGACCTTCTAGACAAATGCTTGCATGGACAGGGAGCTCACCCCATCACAAGGCAGAGTTGCATTATTTGAGTATGAGGAAACTTCTGCCTTTAGCTGAAACTCAGTTTGCATCCTCAAGGCTCTCAACCATGGGGCTATGGTTCTGTCTCTGGAAATATCACGGGACGACCCGACTTCCCACTTGATACAGTAGTGAAATCTTTAAAGGGATCATCATGTCTTCCCGTTTGCTCTTCTCTTGCTTAAAGAGCTCACATTCCTTGCCAAGTGTGGTGGCTCACGCTTGTAATCCCAGCACTTTGGGAGGAAGAGGCAGGCGGATCATGAGGTTAGGAGATCGAGACCATCCTGGTCAATATGGTGAAATCCTGCCTCTACTAAAAAAAAAAAACCCAAAAATAATTAGCTGGGTGTGGTGGCAGGTGCCTGTAATCCCAGCTCTTTGGGAGGCTGAGGCATGAGAATCGCTTGAACCCAGGAGGCAGAAGTTGCAGTGAGCCAAGATCGCACCACTGCACTCCAGCCTGGTGACAGAACAAGACTCTGTCTCAAAAAAAAAAAAAAGCGCTCACATTTCTTCAACCATTTTTATTGTGATACTTTCCAAATCTCATAAGGATTCTCTTTCTCATAGAGAAAGCCTAAAATTTTAGATGTGTAAATAAATTCATAATAAATATTCTTAGGATAAGTTTCTCTTAGAGTTCAAGGCTACAAAAAAGGTTGTTACTCATGATGAAATGTCTCAGCACTAAGCACTAAGTAATGACAAAAATATGTTTTACTATGATTCCCTTTCTGCCTTGGTTTACTAGGAAGCTCAGTCAAAGTTGATGCTCAGTTTTTCTCCTCTTTATTAACTTCATCTTTTACCTCTTATCTTCGGTCATTTACTAATTGCTTTTAGTTTTGTGGCATCTGCATTTTATTATAAACATGCATCCTCTTGTACATTATCAATTGGCTCCCACGCCCACTGTAAGCAGCGGGTAGGGGCTATATCATAAATACTCCTGCTTCACAGATGAGAGTTTGAGGGGCAACTAGTGGGTGATAGAAATCTTTGCTGGTTCTCACACTTTGATAATAATAATGATGATACTGCCTACAGTAATAATGCTAGTAATCATAATAGGAACCAACGTTTATTAAGTAGTTCCGGCCTGACAGGCACTTTTCTGAAAGCTTTATGAGTGTGTCACCTTGTTTAAATCTTACAGCCAGCTTCTTACGTAATATTATTAGCTACAGCTTCTTAAGTAATATTATTAGCCACATATTACAGACGAGAAAATCAAAGCCCAGAGAGGTTAAGTAATTTACCCTCCAACAGAGATACAGAAAATGGCAGAGCCAGCATTGAAACCTAAGCCGTCTGTTTTCAGAATGCAAGCTCTTGTCCACCATGCCACACTACTTAAATTATCAGACCACCCCCAGCCATTCCACATGGGATTTAAAGGGTCCTGGTACTTCAGATAAACTCTGAACCCATAAGATTCTGGATCTCATCCAGAACGGGGAATGTTGATGTCAGCTTTAAGAAGTTGCTCACTGCTGACTCCCTCCCCGCACCCCTAGCAGCAATGGTTTCCGGCTCTCTCACCATCTGCCTGCATGCTCTGGGTGTTCCTTCCAATCCCTGTGCCCCAGCGCAGTCAATCAGGCTCAGACATTGGGCTGGGAAACAGAGAGGCTGTCCTAGTCCTTGGCCCAGAAAGGATCATGGAGGGTGGCCAAGGCCAGGCTTGAGATCATATCATTCGCATAAAGGTCCCTGTTCAGGCAAGACAAGGGTAGTGGTAATCAGGGGACAACTTCAGGCCAGAAAATAGGGAAGAAGGAAGGAAGGTTGGAAGCCAAGAGGTCTGCTGGCTGATTCTTACTATATCTATTATGTGCCAGGCACTGCGTTATGTGAGCCAAATGCTCCTTTCATTTTCAAATGAGGAAACTGAGATCCCAGATATGAGATGACTTGTCCTAGGTCATTCAGCAAGTTTAGGTGTAAGTGTATGAATAACTCTTTGTAAGAGAAAGGCTTTGCCAAGTCCTGATAAGTATTTCATTCCAGGAGATGGAATGTCATCCTGCTCTTGGGGGCTTTGGTTACAATAGGTAACATGGAGGGAAGGTGGAATCCCCAGTGGTTGGAGTCAGGGTGAAAGTATGGGGCATTGCAGGAGCTTGGGGAGTGTGATCCTACCCCCAAAAGGAGAGGATGCATGAATGCTGGCTGCTTTTCTCTAGGGGCAGGGGAGAAGACTCAGGTGAGTATAGGTGGCTAGGAGTGAGACCACCCCCTTGTCCCTGGATCTCCAGGAAAGGTCTCCACTCAGCTCGGTACCTTTCCTTGTCTCCTATCCTGGACAGTGAGAAGTGGGGTTGAGGCTGGGTGGTTCTCTCTACCCATATGCTCTTCCCTTTGCAAGAAAAAAGAGAGGGAAGGAGGAGGGAGAGAAAGGAAGGAAGGAAAGGAGAAAGAAGGAAGGGGGACATTTAAATATGAGCTTTTATACTTTTGGATTTGACCAGCATCCATGAGAAACAGGACATCCCTTGTCATTAGGCAAACATCGCGAGCCCATAAGTGAGAGGCGATTAAAGGTGTGCTACGCGGCCTGTGATTTGCATGGGAGGTGGATGGGGCTTCACAGCTTGCACAGGCAGAGAGCTAAGTCCCAGAATGCAACATCAATTCCAGCAATGGTCTGAGATTCCTGCATGAGAGGAGGAAATGAATGACAAAAAGCCACAGAGATGTTCTTGGCCCCTTAAGAAATGGCAGACCTCACAGGGAACCACACCACCAAAACCAGCAGACAGGGACATTTGGCAGCATTTTCTCCTTGAGTTTCATTTTTATTACTTCTGCCTTTTAATGTTATTTGAGATTTGCCACAACCCCCGCATGGACTCTGAAATCCTGGCATTTTGTCCCGTTTCTGTGTAACTTGGGGCCCAATGCATAATGGTAATCATGGTAAAGATAAGAACAATGGAAGCTACCATTTACTGAGCACCTACTGTGTGCTGCACATGCTGCTGGGCACACCATTTACTCATCTCAGAAATGAAGAGTGGGCTCTTTAATGGCACTGGAGTCATGCGCTTTCGCAAGCTGCTTGCTGCCACCAAGCTCTCCGTTCATCTGTGATTAGATCAGACCATAAACTTCCCCCCTTCTCTTCCCCTTGTGAAAATTCTGCAGTGTAGGCAGGGATCCAGAAGTGGGAAAACCTTCATTGCAGTTGCCTGCCAATGCTTTGCTGTACCAGGGTGGATGGCGCACTGCAGAGTCCAGGGCCCGACAGTTGTCCTTGGTGGGTGTGCAGTGTGTATCTATGTCAGGAGAAGGGGGTACTTCCAAGCCATGCTGTGGGCCAATCCTGCCAGCCCCCACCCAAGGAACCTCTTAGAGGCACCCAGCTTCCTCCAGCCTCCATTAGAAGCTCCCTGATCTAATGAAATTTCTGCTGTCCTTTTGGTCTGGCCAGACCACATTCATCTTGGGCAAATCTCGCCCCTCTCTACCAGTTCCCTCATCTGCAAAATGGGAGTGATAATGCCTAGTCTTGGCAAAACTTGTTGTGAGGTGGAAATGAGCTAGTAAATCTAAAAATGCTTTGAAAACTTTGGCCGTGCTATTGACAAATAAGGGGTCACTGGAGTCTGTCTTGTTTTTAGTACCACGACTAGTATTTTAATCAGCCAAATGTGTGTGACTGGTCTATACTGGAGCATAGGTCCCTTCAGAATGGACAGACTTTTCCAATTGTATTCATAATTGCTTTAGACAATCCATAGGAAGAGACTGTCAAGTGTAAACAGAGTTTCCAAGTACCACAAAACCACAGAAAGTGATGCTGAGATGGAAAAGGACTTTCCTGCCTTCTTCCACTCCAACTGGATCCCTCTCCCATGTGGAAAATGCTGACACCTCAACATTGAAAAAGAACTTAGAAGTGGCCTGTGCCAACTCTGTACCCTATGAGTCAATCTGTTTACAGCAATGCAAATCACTGGCTGTCTGGCTTCCTGTTGTTTTTTTCTGGATGGAGCTGATGGAGAAGAGGGGTGAGACATGACCACTCACCTCTGCTCTCCCACTTCCATCTGACCCACACAGTTATTCCTCTGACAATAAATCCAAAAGATTCTAGATTCTTCTATCTGTCTGAGCAGGCAGCTCCCCCAGTGTTTGACCCCAGGAAAAATAAGTCAAATTATTTAAAGTCAAAAAGTGGTATAACCTAAAAAAAAAAAAAAGGTAAGAAAATGTCCCCAGTGATATAGTGAAAAAGAAATGTATTGAGAAATATCAGAAAAATCTCTGGAAAGAAATCAAAATGCTGAGAAATATAGAGATAATATTAAGCCAATGCTCTTTCCTCTATGAGAAGCTGGATGAATTGGCCAGCAGTTGCATCTGGTGGTAGTAAAGGTTTTCCCCTGGAGAAAGCAAGCTGGAGGTGACCTTTCAGATTCAGCGGGCAGCAGCCAATGCTTCTGGCTAGAGGGATGCATGCAACACAGAATTATCCCTGCAGGGCAGGTGCCCTGAGGCTCACAGGAGAGGAAATTCAGGAGATGCTGATTCCTCACCCTGAATGAGCCAAAGGAATGAATCACTGACCCTAAAACATTTATAAAGATGCAAGAGAGAAGGAGAAGGCAAGAGAAGGAGCCAGAGAGGAACAAAAGAAATGGAGAAGGAAGAGGAAGGGTAGGGTGTGGAAAGAGGAGGGCAAGTAAGGTGGTGAGACAAAGAGCAGGGAGGAGAGGGGAGAAATGAAATGGGGAGCCATGCCGGAGAACAGAAGGGAAGAGGGGGAAAAGAAGCAGGGAAGACAGAGGGAAATACAATAAAAGGAGAAAGGAGAGAGGAAATCCGCAGGATAATCCGGCTAGATTTGTAACCTTTCATGTCTTAGGCTGGTCATGCTTGTTATGTTCACTCTACTGTCCTCTGTGCTGTCTTGCATACCTGAAACATTTTATTATTTTTTTTAAAAAAGGAAGAGAAGGCAGAAGAAAGGATAAAAATGAAGAGGAGGTAGAGGTAGATGGTAGTCGTATCTCCCTGGGTGACAAATGCAATTAGAGGGCTAGAGTGGTAGAAAAAAATAGCATTAGTGGCTTGCCCATCCATTGGAGAGGACCCTGGGATCAGAAAGCCTGTCTTCTCCACTAGGTCTGGTTCCAAATGAGGCACCTGAGCTGGAACCACATATGGGCCATGGCCCTCAACCTTTCTCCCTGGCATACTGGAGAACAGGAGACCCTGCACTGACGTCAGTTCCACTTCTGCCTTCAACTCAGTGTGTCACTCGTGCAGTTCCACCAATGCTCCCCCAGCTCCTGCTCCATGCTAGAAGCTGTGCTGGGGTATGGGATGCACACCAGTGACTTTGTTCTTCTTGAAGCATTTGCAGGCAGAAGACAGCTGCTCAGAGTCTCAGTTTCCCCATCTCTAGAATGAGGGGGGTTGTCTTCGGTTTTTAGGTTTGCTTTGAGTCCCAGGATTGAATCCCCCACATTTTCTAGAACAACTCCACTTTTATTCTGTTTTAGATATTGGAATTGTGCTTAAGTTTGGATTTGGAAAGCTGAGTTTACTGCTAAAGGAATTTTGAAAATCATTAAATAAGATTCTCCCCAAGGTCTAAAGTTTTAAACTTCTCTGTTCTATTTCTAAGGTTGTATGATTCCTTGATTCCTTGAAGCCTCTAACTATAAGAATTTACTCTTTATTCATTCATTCAACAAATACTAAAGTTCTTCAATAAATGGGGGCAGAGACAGAGAATAAACAAATAAGCTAATAGGACAGGGTTTTGCTGCATAGAGGGACATGGAAGGGGAGAGGGAATCAGGGAGTGTCTCCTGGAGATGACAGCCTCGGAAGGATCTGGGGAAAGAGGAGTCCTAACAAAAGAATAGCAGATTTCAAATCCAGATGATGAGAATGAATCTAGCATGTTCAGGGTCACAGACCAGGTCACAGAAAAGGGGGAAAGTGGCATGAGATGAGATGGGACCAGGAAGGTAGGCAGGGGCCAGATGACATAGGGTTGTGGCCTCTGTTCAAGGTTGTGGCCCTGAAAGTTATGGAACTAGTTTGGATTTTAATTTAAATGTAGTGGGACACCTTTGCAGGGTTTCAAAGAGGGGCCTGATGTGATCTCATTAAATATTATCTCATTAAATATTATCAAGGCTGCCGTGTGGAGGACAGATGGCAAAGAGGACAAGAGAGGGGGACACTTGCAGTGATACAGGTGAGAGATGACGGAGACCTGGGTATGAATACCAGAATTTGTGCAAAAAGGTCAAACATGGTATATAGGAAAGTGAGAACAAGATTTCATGATCAGTACGTATCCAACATCTTTCAGGGTCCCAAATATATAAGTCTGGATTTTAACCTCACTTTTTGGTGCCTAATTCTTTCCTCAAGTTCACCCATGCTTAGTAATCCCAGGTGCTAAAAAGAAAGTCAATTCCCTTTGTTTCTTTGACCACTTACAACAAAATGTAGATTTAGGCAGACCCCCAAAATATACCCTTTTCCTTATTGAGAAAGCTGCCGGAAAGGGGTATATTTTTGGAATATATAATTTGGAAAATTATCTTTCCAAATTTCAAATTGGAAAGATAAATGAAGACTTGGACCACAAGCATTAACCCTTTGATTTCAGATGAGTATGGAGTAACCCTTACCAACAGATTTGACCGAGCAATTAACTGAATACAAATGGAAGGAAAGCAAACTTTGAACCACAAGGCCCAGAGGTGAATGATCAATAGTAAATGGCTCCTTAAAGACTCACCACTGTGCTTAGGACTTTGGAGGATAGAAAAAGAGTGGAAGACATATCCCTATACCTTAGAAATGCACCCTGCAGCTGAGGAAACTGGACTAACACATAAAGTAGTTAGATGTCCGGCCAGCTAAAGGGAGGGAAAGTCGGGGTCTCCACCAGAGCCCTGAGGCTGGTAGCAGGAAAACAGGGTTCCAGTCTACCTCTGTGACTTAGGACAAATCATTGAATCCTTCTGGATTGAATTCCTCTTCTTTAAAACAGGGATAATGCTTCCCAGCCTCCCTAGTGGGGATTACATGGGATTTGAAAATGCTTTGCAAGTTGTAAAGTGTGGTATAAATAGTAAAGGTTATTATTACTAAGTTCAGAGAAGGGAGATGGCAATGTGTCAGCAAACAAAGCCTCCTCTGAAAAACAACCTAATCAAGAGCCTCCTGCTCAAAAACCACCAATGACTTCCCAGTGCCTAAAGCGGAGGTTGTCAAACTATGGCTCCCAGGTCAAATCCATTCAGTTGCATATTTTATAAATGAAGTTTTATTGGAACACAACCAGAGCCATTTGTTTACATATTGTCTATGACTTATTTCTTGCCACAATGGCAGAGCTGAATGGTTGCAACAGAAACTGTGTGGTCAGCAAAGATGGAAATATTTACTATCTGGCCCTTTAAAGAAAAAACTTGCTGACTCCTGGCATGAAGGACAGTCTGAACCCCAGTTAACATGTAAAGCACCCTCATAAGTAAGGTAGAATTTGGATGCATGAAATGAATCAAATGCCTTCCTCTAAGTCCTCCCCTACCCTGTACAACATTGTGTAGCAATTCTCAGGAACAGATTCCATATGAGGTTGGCATTGCAAGGTCCTTTCATAGAGCTACAATAGGGGTCAGGTCTTACTCCTCCTTGGAATCTCCACAGTATTTATTACAGTGCCCACCTCACAGCAGAATCTCAATAAAGTCCAACCAAATTAAATCTGTCATAAAGAGAGAAAGCATAGTAGACTAGAGAACAGACATGAGACCTACTGATAATAAATCTTTGAAAGAAAAAAAAAATGTTGGAAGTTAATTAATTCCTTCACTCTTAGTTATGCAAATATTTATTCTATGCGACTATCCAACTATTCCATGTCATAGAAGCTAAGGCAAATTAGATAATACAGGATTATATTCATTTGTTTTACAAGAATTTATGTAAGACCGACCCTCTGTGTCAAGCGGAGGATAAGGACTCGGAGTAGACCATCACCACCTGTCTCTCAAGGAGCTTATAGTCTAGTTGAAGAGGCTAGAAGTCAGCAGATCATCACAATATAGAGAAACAAGCACAATGCTAAAGTACACAAAGTACAGAGACGGCAGGGAGATAGGACTTCTTGTACATTCCTCGGAAAAGGGAATGCCATCTTTGTACATTCCTTCCCATGAATGCACCTACAGTTTACTATCCCAAGGGAAAGAGGAGGGCCCAAGACCAATTCACAAGTATCTCATGGTTACCAGCTGGGTTCTATCTGAAGAGTGAACACTGACTATCCTGACCATTTAATATAACTATTTCATTTAATTCTCACAATCAGTCTAGGTGGTTTTACAAAGATCAATTCACTTGTTCCAGGTCAATAGTCAGAAAGTGGAAGAGTCTCATCTAGGTAGATAATAAGCGAAATCCTATGTACTTAACCCCTCACTGTATGGCCTAAATACACTGAGAAAAGAGGACTGGGCAGGAATTCCAGTGAAAGCCCACAGTGGGCAACCTACAGAGATATTGTCCAATGTTTCTGTATCTACTGAATGGACACTGATTCCATGAGGACCATTTGATGTGGGCCAAAGGCATAGATGCAACATAAACCGTTGGTTCATGTTCACTAAAGTCAATAATCAAGGGAGGACAGAATAAAGTGTTGCAAAGATCAACAATAGCTCCAGCCGTGGGGCAGCTGTGACCACCTCTAGGGAACGATTCTGGATCCTGGCCAGGATATTAATTTAGCCCTAACCTCCAATGCCTAGGAAAATGTGAATTAATGGACAACTGGGAGCCCATAAAACTTAAAGGCCTCCAGAGGGTGCTTTTAGCCAGGTGTATTCCCCAAGATGTGTCTGTACAAGGGTCATGGTGGACATCAAGGGCAGAAGAGTTGGGACACAAAATATTTTTGTCAACAGAAAATTTTGTATTTCCTAAACTTCCTAGGTTCTGTCTAAAACACGAGAGTTTCCACATTTGCTTGGCTATTCAAATTTTCATTTTCAACTTTTCAGCCTTTATTTGTATCAAACATTGTGTAAAACCAATATACGAAAAAAAGTGCACTCTTATATAAATTCCCTATCAAGAATAATGAGATACAATTTCTTTTGTACTTTATTGGCAATGACAAAAACAATTATCATAAATTGACCAAGCACAGTAACAAAGAGGTTCTGGTGAAAGGTCTTCTCACGCAGTAATGGCAGCGTTGCACATTAGAACTTTATAGAAGGATGAGTGGTAACATGGTAGTACCAACAAAATGTAAAATGCACAGCTACTTTAACCCAGTAATTCTTCTTCAGGCATTTATTCCAAGGAGATAATTAGACAAGTGCTCCAAGATTTACATACAAAAAATGTTATTTATAGACTTTTAAATAATACCAAAAATCTATAAACAACCTAAATGTCCACAAAAATACTATTTAAATAGATAATTGTATAACTAGACAAATTCATGTTAGCCTACTTAAAAGGACAGTGTGACCTGTATGCCATAATGTGTAACTTTCTCCAGGTTGTTCAGTGAACAAAAGGCTTTCTGTCCATAAGCTTCTCTGTGTATGCAATTTCTGTGCAAGCATTGCACAGGGAGATGGCTAGAATGAATGTCACCAAATTGTTGGTGTATTGTGGCTCTTTCTGGGTGGTAAGATGTCAGGTGATTTTTTTCTTCCTTTTGTTGTTTATTTGTATTATTTGAATTTTTACAATGAACAAATAATATGTTTATAAGCAGAAAACCAACTGCTTTTAAAGATTAAAAGAAAACATCTAAAGGATACATAAACTTCCTGGAGAAAAGGCAGGGCTAACACCAGAATAATGACTGACTTTCAGAATGAAAATGTGGAGGGAGTTTGAAACCTGCTTGCTAGCCTTGCACAAAAATATTAATCTTTCCAGTCCTGAAGAAGGCAAGAAGGCCCAACGGTGAGAAGCCTATTCTTCAGGGTCAGTCTGTGGGTCCAAATGACAGCTCCATCACTTATCAGTGTGAACAACTTGGTACAAATATGTTCATCTTCTGTACCTCAGTTTCCTCATTTATAAAATGGGGAACTGATCGCACCTGCCTCTAAGAGTGTCATAGGATTAAGGAAGAGAGTAAATGAAACATACCAATCACAATGCCTGGCACATAATCAACGCACTAGGCATTAGCTCTTATGAAAACCAGCCTCAGACAATCGTAGCCTGTGTGAGTTATCATTCCCAGAATGAAGTGCTAATAAGCAGTTAAGAAGGCAAAAAATAATTAGTCAAGGAAACCCACAAAAGTACACATATAAATATCTAGGCTCTGCAGTACAAAGATGACGAGTATGAACTGTGTGTTTTCAAGCATGTGATCATCTCACAAACTTCAACTGCGTACTCTGCAAAATGGGGATAATATACAGAAGGTCATTTTGAGGATTAAATGCCAGGTGCTAACATGGCATTTAACAGTGAGTTTTTAATACATACTTGCTATTATTAATGAAAATAACTATTATGGACTAGGGAATTGGGTACTGAGCTCCCCATCATCACAGGCATCCAGGCAGGCTTAATTATTATTTGAGGAAGAAGATGCAGAAAGGATTAGTCATGGACTGAGGAAATTGTCTACTGGATTCTCCCAGACCTAAAAGTCCTATACAAAGTCATTGAAACATAGGACCAATTTTAAAAGTTCCGTTGTTTGGAATTTTTGTGTAAAGCAACTCGGGATCAGTAGGTTCATCTCCTCAGAGAGGTAGGTGACAATGCCACTCTTAGAAGCCAACCCTGTTCTTCAAACAGGCAAGGCAAATGAGGAACAACCTGCTCATGAAACTCTGCTCGTTCTGTCCCACGATGGCTCTACCTGCTCTGGAAAAGCTACAGATAGTGGTTCATCCACCACTGGGGCTCACAGAGCTCCATGAGCTTTGCTGAAAGTTATCGTCCCTCTCCCTAGATACAGCACATCCACACACATCCTGGCATTCACAGCAAGAAGCCCTGGCTGCAGGTGATTGCAATACTGATAACAGCAACGGTAGAAAACACACACCGATTGCCTAATGTGTGCCAGGCTCTGGGCTGAGAGCTTTGCATACATTGTCTCACTGACTTCACATCAGACTCATGAGTCTGTGTCTACGCTATGTCATCCCCACTTTACAGACGAAAAACACACCAAGTCCTTCAGCCAGTAAGGGGCAGGGTTTGAATCAGGTTCTAAGGTACACTCAGAATGTTAGCAGTAGTTAGTAGAAAAGGTTGATGACAAGTTGACAACTCATTAGCATTTTAGATGAATCCAAATATCTTCCAGGATGTGCCACACACTCTCCCAGCACTGCTGGGTTAGTTGGACCCTCTCAAGGCATCTAGGATCAGGAAAAGCCAAAGTTCCTATGAACATTATCTAGCAATTCTTGGGGAAAGCAGAAGTCTGACAGACAAAGTTTAGGCTGCACTCACAATGAACACCCCAAATGGTGTGATGGAAAATGTTAGTAATAGTGTCCGTTTATGGAACCAAGGTTTTTATCTGTATGATAAGGCTGGCTGGCAATATGGTTTGGCTGTGTCCCCACCCAAATCTCTAATTGTAGCTGCCATAATTCCCACGTGTAGTAGGAGGGACCTGGTGGGAGGTAATTGAATCATGAGGGTGGGTCTTTCTCATGATAGTGAATAAGTCTCACAAGATATGATGGTTTTATAAAGGGGAGTTTCCCTGCACATGCCCTCTCTCTTGCCTGCCACCACCATGTAAGACATGACTTTGCTCCTCCTTTGCCTTCCACCATGATTGCGAGGCCTCCCCAGCCATGTGGAACTGGGAGTCCATTAAACCTCTTTTTCTTTATAAATTACCCAGTCTTGGGTATGTCTTTATTAGTAGCATGGGACCAGACCAATACAGCTGGGTTCTAAGACAGACTACTTTCTCAGAGCCAGCCAAATACTTGTGGGCTATTTTATTACTTTTATTTTCTTTTAAAATCCCTCGGTCAATCCGGACAGGCTTAGAACTCTCCTCATTTCAGTGCCATTGTAATCCCTCTGACTTGCAGCAAACCCTCTGGTTTGCTTTGCCATGGCAAGGCCAGGGGACAGTTCCCTGCATCTCTCCAGATCTGCAAGGGTCTTTTACCCTTGTTCTTAGCAACTGTCAACATATCATGCAGATCCCAAAAGGGCAGAGTCATAACTTCATGATTAAGAATGTGGACTTTGGAATGACAGACATCTAGGTTCAAATTCTAGCTCCTCTACTGAGTACTTACCCTCTCTAAGCTTCAATTTCCCCATAAGTCTAAGGGGGATAATGGCACCTCATGGATTTTTTGTAAGGATTAAATGAGATAATGCAATATTGGAAAGGGAGTAGGATATGTTTAGGCAAGTTACTTAACCTTTCTGGGCCTCAGTTTATTCAACTGTAAATGGGGACAAAAATATCATCTACCCTTATAGAGTCATTTGTGATTAATGAATGAGTTATGGCTTGGAAAGTGCTTAGAACAGCATCTGTCACATTAGTTAGTACTGAGTAAATATGAGTTGTTTTAATTAATGCAAGTAAAGTCCTCAGCATGGTAAAAGTAGGTATTCAATAAATGGTGGCTATTATTATTATGAGGTAGCTGTTCCTCAGAGAAGTTCATGCACATTTATCTCCTGGAAAGCAATAAGAAATGAAGACATCAGGGGAGAATTTTGTCCTTAAATAAAGTTGCAGTCATAGCAGAACGAGTCCACAGATCCCGTTTCCCTAGCAGGATACTCTAGGACCTTCACTCCTCTTCATGCCCAGGCTCTCTTTTACTTCAGAAGGACCTGCCCTTCATCCAACCATCCACTTTTTCAACAGATTCTCCTTAAGCACCTATAGTGAGCCAGAAAGAGGGCTGGGAATGCTCAAGCAGTGAATGAGATGGTTCCAGTCTCTGCCCTCCTGGAGCCTACAGGGTAGTGGAGGAGATGCACACTAAATAAATACATACACAAATGCTTATTGAATAACAGCTACAATTTGTATTGTGAAAAATGTGACGAGGATGTACAATGGGTCTTGATGTGGTCTTGGCACTCGGTGTGTGAGTAAGGGGGAGTCATTGTAAAGGCTCCCTGAGAAATTGCTGGGACTCCCAATTGATGAATAGGAGTTGTCTGGGTGATGTGCGGAAGTGCAGAGAGAAAAGGGTCCAGGCAGACAGGCATTTTGTTCCAAGGCCCTGCACCCACAAAGTGCCTAGCTCACAAAGAGAACCGAGAGAAAGGTCACATGGTTAACTTACTCCTAGACCCTCCACTCAAAATACTCAGCTAGGAAATTAGAATTGGAAGAGAAATCCAGGTCCACAGAAACTGCGTTCTCAGCGGCAACTGTTGTCTCTTCCCTTTCAGGTGCTCCTCGCCTGCTTGCAGATCTCAGACCCCAGCTGGTCTCAGACCCCAGCCCCTGAGGCCAAGCAAACACACGTCATCCTGGAGGCTGCAGACATAGCTCACCGTGCCCACATGTGAACTTCAGCCAAGACACCACAACAGGGACTCTGCCCACTGAATCCCCTATGATTCCTCAATCCTGTCCTGGTCATACCCCACTGGGTTTTGTGAGGCTATTTAGGAAGATAAGTTTCCCTCACTGAAGAAAAGAGAGACAACATGAAAGAAAACAATGGCCCCAAAGGAGGAATCTGTGATTGACCTAAATGGGAGTGTTCCCTTGGGCGCATCATGTATCATCAAAGTAGCAAACCCCCAGGTCATTTATTTCTCCACTTATTTACCTGCTATGAAAAGAAGATGCTTTTAAGTTTCCTGCAGTTTCACACTGGACATTAATGCTCTGGGGGCGGGGGGAGAAAAAGCCGTATGTTCTAGATGTAGCAGGTTTCTTTTGGAATTCACTCACTGGGAGTCTGGCACTACCCCCTAAATGGTACTTTTGTTGTCTTTTTGTTCAAGACAACCAGATCTTCCAAGATCAGAACTGCATGCCAGCCTCCCTTGATAAACAGCCTACCAGCTCTCTTGGTAGATCAGATGTTTAATAGTTAGCCTAACTCATTTGTTTTTTCAAGGAGCAATTATACTACAATGAATTAATATTTTAACTGCAGGGAAAGCATTACAGCTAGTTCCTACGTAGACTCTAGAGGTTGGGAATGGCCAACAGGATTTCCCATACTAAGAGGAGAGGACAACTCCATCCTGGCCAGCAGTTCTCTATGTTTGAAATACCATCATTAGATACTGCTCCAAAGACCTAAGGGGAGATGTGCCTAGGAGAAGTGTATGGTCCTGATCCTTCCCACTGAGGCTCAATGGCCCAGCAAAATATGAAAGTGAGACCTGTGCTTCTAAAGCGTAACAGTCTAGAATCAGTAGAGTTTGTGAAACAACCTCACCACCGCAGGAGCAAATCCCAGCAGGTGAGATTCAAGGAAGATGGGACCACTAAGAATCCAGCTGGCCTAGCTGAGGTTGATGTCCGAACTCCAGAAGACCTGGCTGTGATGGGGAAAACTCAAGCAACCAGGCACCATCATCCCCCCACCTACTCGCTGTCCTTCCCCAGGTCCCAGAAGGCAGGGGGCTTTCGCAACATTGCGATCCAAACTTCCCCCAGTCTCAGGAAGCATTTCCCAGTTTTCAAAAGGAAGAAACTCACAGCTAGCAAGTCCCTGGTGGAAATGCCAACAGCATCCCAAAGTGCCATCCAGGTCAACGGCAACCTCTCTGAACAGGACATTGTGTCTTCTGACCTTGCCTACTTAAGGTTGGCTCAGCATCTTGAGGATGGGCCTCGAAGGGTCAAGGTGTCCCACACATTCCTCCCGAGGGTCCCCAAGGTGCAAAGCAATGGTCCTGTTAGCATATGCTTGGAAGCAGGAACTTGGAGGTCCTTAGAGAAAGCCACAGCTGCCATTCAGGTTCCAGATGATATTTATCACAGTCCTTCCTGGGAAGCTAGAGAGTCTGCTCTCAGCCCAGACAGGCCAGCTGAAGTAAGTAACTCCATACACCCTTTGGGTGACACATGTCCAGGTGATGGGAGAAGGATGACTCTACCAGATTCAGAAAAATCCACCTCCTGCTTAAATGCCACTAGCGTTGCCAGCCACACACCAGGCACAGAGAAACTTAAACCTGAATTGCTTTTGCCCAAAGACAACTCGGATGACAAAGACTTTGGCCCACTGTCATCTCAGTCAAAGGAAACGTGTGTTCCTTCACCTCCACGGACTCACAGTTCCCCCTCATCAGGCTCCCACAGCCAGCCAGCCTACCCAGGAAGAGCCTCAGACTGTCCTTCATCAAGTAACAATCACCAGAATCTGGTGTCACTCAAAATTAACAGTGCATCGAAATCTGCCCCTGGGTGTCAGGGGCAGACGGCAAACAACCCCACTGAGTCAGACACCCTGGAGTTTCCAAATTGTCCAGGAAGTGATCACCTCCCATCCTCTCTTTCAAAGAGTGAGACCAAACTTCAGAGCAACAGGGAGATTAGTGACATTAATCAAATTCACCTGGCACGGGGTGAACTCTGCGACCTCCAAGGCCGACTGCAATCCGTGGAAGAATCTCTGCACTCGAACCAAGAGAAAATTAAAGTCCTTTTGAATGTAATTCAAGACTTGGAGAAAGCTCGAGCTCTCACTGAAGGGTAAGGAGATTTTTTTTTTCATATTAAAAATGACTGGGTGAAGTCATTTGCTAACACAGGGGCAGAGACAGCTTTGGTTTCTTTTAGTAAAAATGTCTCCAAAATGTTTGAAGTACTGTTGTTTCTCCAAATCATAACCACAGACCTCCCTTTTCTCTAATGCAATTTCATTTAGTTCTAGGCTTTGGTGGGTTTTTGTGGATTTCTACTGCTGTTTGTTTTCGTTTTCAGGTGTTAACAGAATGGGAAAAGGCAGCAATGGAGCAGTAGGATCAAAAATGATTTTTATGAAGATGAGGGTTCCGTTGATATATGATGGGGGAAAACGATAGCAGGAAGGCACTTCCCCATCCCCCTCCTCTTAGCAAGTTACTGCATTTGTACAGTATTTCCGTTCTTCGTGTCATTGTGACAAAGGACTTGAGGTGGCCACTCAGCTTACTATTGACCTTCCCCTGTACTGACTACTTTGATGACTTGGGCTGGTCCATCAATGACCAACTAATTGGAACTGAAATGAGATCACAGTTCATTTTGCACAATTCATTTTCTGCCAAGAGAAAAAAGTCACAAAATGCTGTCCTGGATGACTCAGCACCAGTATAGGAGGAAAAGGCAGTTATTTGTTTAGATGTGAAATGCTCGTCCTTCCAGAAAGTGCTCTCTAAAGACAGAGAAGAAGCAATGGTTAAAGCTCATCAAAAAGGGTAGGAGAGAGAAGTCATTAACTGGCATTTGCTGTATGAATCAGAATCAGCACTGCCATATAGGAGAGAAACACTGTGATATGCAGAGTGAAACGTACTGAACTAAGAGGTCAGGAGTTTTAATAACCTCCCTTCCATTCACCTGCAGAATCCCTCATCTCACAGGATTGTTGTCAGCATGAAAAAACTCTCAGCTTGGGAAGTCTTTAAACATGTATGAAGCCTTCTAGAAATGTGAGCTCCTATTGTCATGACTTTCTTGTTTCCTTATTTGTAATGGCCATGCAACTTAAGAGCACCATGAATGCTGTGCTATAGGGACTAAGGGACCAGTAGGTTGAATGTTTGTGGCCCATGTGACTTTTGCCCATAGATTTATCCAGCAAATGCTCTGTCTTGCAGGCGCAACTTTTATCGAACTGGCCAAGATCTCAACAATTGCAGTACCTGCCAGAACACGGCGTGCATCATATACAGGTACCTGGCCACAAGCGAGGTCTGCTCTGTAGACTATAAAGCCATAGGGTTCACTGAACACTCTAGCAAACTTTTACATGCAGAAAGTCAAGAGAGGCAAAAACAGGAGGCCTCTGAATATCTGAGACCAAAAAAACCAAGGTATTTAACTATGAAATGTTAACATCTGGTTCCAAGGCAGGGATTGCTTTGTTTCCTTACAGCAAAGTCTATGAGCATACCCTTTTGATGTAATCATCCCTATACTCATCAAACACTAAGTGCAGGCATCATGGTAAGCTTGGCACACACATTTGCATCTCATTCCACCCTCAGGGAAGTTAAGGCATTCGGTCTCGCTCACATAGAGCATTTTCTGAGAGCAGAAAGGGCCAAACTCAGGACTCACATCCAGATTTTTCAAATCTCAAACCTGTGATTTTAATTATTCCACCACACTGCCTCTTCCTCAACAGCAGCTATGCCATGCCAAGCACTTACTTGGCACAGTGGAGAACCATGATAAGAACTTTATGTTCATTTCTAAGTATGTCATTTCCTTCTAGCACAGAGTAAGTTTGCTGCAGTAGATTTTTGTAAGTGACAAAATGGAAACATGATATACAGTGTAAACTTAGAGTCAAAGATCTGTGTTTTAATCCCCAAGTCTGACATCAGCTAACTTAACCTGGGCTTACTTTCCTTATCTGCATAGGGAACGATTATCCCTATTCAGAGTTGCCATAAAGACCAGATGAAATCATATATGTGAATGTCTTTTGCAACTGCAAACCTCTGTACAAATCCAAGGGCTTATACCTGTTTTTACTGGAAAGATCAATGCCCCCTTAGTTGGAAGACCACTTTCCATGGCATAGTAGAAAAGTGGTCAAAAGCAGGACTTTCCATTGACGATATCTAATTTTGTTGACCAAAGTGAACAGTTTTGCTTTCTCTATTACATTTCTCTTTTTGTTGAAAACTGGCAGCTCAGGGCCCGAGCAGACTGGAGCCTAATTGGGTTGCCTGTGTCTTCTTTTAAAACTTCTCATTCTCTCTGGCAGAATCCTGAGATTTCATTGAGTAAGAGACCTTGTGCCTGGAAGGCAGGAGGTGCTTGTACTTACTTACACAGGGCCTTGAGCATCTTTTCATGGAACCCATCAGCTCCTTATAAAGAGGAGCCACCTGTTTTTAATCAAATAACAGAAGATGCAGGATTGCTCACAGATAAATGCCTTTCACCTCAATGTGACGTCTTCCTTTAAAAAAAGAGGGTCCTGGAAGAGCCCTGCAGCATTGGAAAGCCTAAGTAGAAGTTTCATCAATTGCTCTCTTTTTCCTGCTTCTTTTTTTATATCTCTCAATTTGAACAAATTTTCTAATCATTAGGAGGACAAAAATTATTAAATGTCTAGACAGTTAGAGAGGATAAAACTATTCATCATAAACAAGAAGAATCAATTTGAACTAACCTCCATTTAAATTTTGGATAGTTTCTCTTCTCTTCCGGAGCCAGATAATGTATTTTCTACTACCTTAAAATGATTTTTTATTTGGCCTATATGAGTAAAAAGGGCAAGATTTCCAAGTCTACTATGAGTTTCATGACCTGGCCTTGGGCAAATCATTTTCCCCATCTGAAAAATGAGGGTCTTTAATTAAACGGTCCCAAGAGTCCCTTTTAGTTCTGACATTCTGATATTCTAAGCCAAATTAAAAGTGACAATATTTGGCTAAACTATGACCTTCCAACACGTCTGAGAATGTTTGCATTTTTCTAGCACTTACTTCAAACATCTCCAGCAAACATTCTAAATTAAGTTACACCCCTGGATGGGTTAGCAAACCTTCATGCACACCTTCCTTTCCAGAAGAAAAGCAATTGTATGCATATATCCCTCATTACCATTCAAAGCCAGACTGTTCTCCCAGACAGAATCTATATCCTTGTATCTAAGCCATTGTAGGGAATGGGCAATTAATTTGATGAAAGCAAAGAGATCTGAACAACAGCCCCATCGTCGCAACAGTGGGAAGATGAGAGTTGTCATTTTTTTTTAGAAAACATTCAAATGACTTCAAACTTGCACTGTGTTCTGGAAAGTCAGATCTTAGAAACGAATGAATAAGTGATGTGAAATACTCATCCCCAGGCCTTGTTAAGCCGCAATCTCTCTCCCAGGTGATGGATGTGCTCAGTGCATGTCACTGTACATAAAGCAGATGGGCGCATGATGGATTGCTCACTGGATCTTCTTCTCTGGAGATGTTGCTGCTAAGTTAGCCATGCATATGGTTTCCTAAGTGGTATTTCCCAGAGGCTCCAGCAGCTGGAGGCTATGGCTATGCTGCTTGCTCTTATCAAGACATGTGGGGTCATCTGGTTCTATCAAACTCATTCTCTCTGCTCCCTGAGCCTCCTTGACTCTCCTCTTACCATTGAACACTTGGATACACCCTATCTCACCAAGAGCACAGTCCCAACACCAGTGCCTAGAGATTCTATCCATGGCTCTCAAGAGCTTGCAGGGAATTATGTACATCAAAGTGAATGGAACCTTTTGTTTTGACTACCATAATCTCCACAGGAAGTGAGTGGCAATTGGCTCTAAACCACAAGCTGATTCCAGCCTGTTTTGGCCCCAATCACTTCCTTCACTCCTCCTTAGCATTAATCCTAGCACAAGTTACCCAAAGGGTTGAGTGAATGCCACCATAGTATCCAAGATTAAATAACATTAAATTACTTAGTACGAAAGTTGTTATCTTTTCAAATTTATTTCAATCCTTCCAATAACCCAGAGGGGAAAATCTGAGTTTGGTACTAGAACGTCTTTAAAACCTTCCTAATGCTAGCTTATCACATTTCTCTGCAAAGAAAGAACAGGTCTCAGGTTCACAGCCCTGAGCAAGCAATAGTTATCTAGCTAGAATACAATCATTTTTACTTTTTCTATTGAAGGCTTTAACTTTTAAAACTAGCCCTTTTAAATATTTCTGTAATTGATGCAGGTCTGCATTTCCAAAAGTGATATTGCCTGTTTGATATAAAACATGTTTTTAAATTCAAAAAGTGGATGGATTTAGAGAAAAAAAAGTGAAGTGAATAATTGTGTAGATGGTATGGGGAATCTTGCAAAACCATGAAGGTGGAGAATGAGTGATTGAAGTTTGGGAAATGGTGCCCTAAAGAATTGGCTCCTTTTCACCTTCTCAAGGGCATGAGGTCTCTCTAAGTCGCTTGCTCCTCCTTCCCTCACCCGCTTCTCTACTTTTCCAGCCATATCTCCAGCATTCATCTTTACACTCATGCTAAAAATAGTCAGCAGTGCTTCTTTAGAGGTCTTTGACTACAGAGATCATGCATTTCTTTTCCAGACATAACTCCCAGGAAAAAACTGCTTGGTTTAAGTTGTAAAATGTCTCCAATATGTTTTAAAGGAAAATAATAAGAGGTCTTTCCCAGAAAACTTTTCATCTACCATCCAAGCATGCGGTTCTGGAATTGGAAAGACAGAGTTGCAAGCTTACCATTTTCAGTGGGTGAAGAGACAGATTGGCCATGTAGGATTTAAAAGGTGCTAGAGAGGTGAGAGAAATAGAAGAGGTATTGTTCATCCAGGGTCCACCTGGACAGGCTGCTCCTCTTCTTATCCTTAGTCTCTTCCCACCACTTCTTCAACTGCACTCATGGACTTTATTTCTGTGGCACCACTTTCTGCTACCTTTTATCTGATATCTATATCAATCTATCTTTATATCTAAAATTTTCAACCAACTACCTACAGACATTTCCACTTCATATCCCAAGGCAACTCAAATTTGTCATATCCCCAAACACACCCATTTCACCACAAAATTAATTTTCTTCACATATTTCTCACTTTGTTCAACACCATTGACCAAGAGGCAACTCCATAAAGATATCACAGTCCCCCTTGACTTTCTCTTCATACACCAAATAAGCTACTGATTCCAACTGCTCAATCCAACCCCTTCACTCCAATTCCTCTGCTGCAGGTTCAAAAAAGGCTGCTGTCATTTGTCACTTCAATGCTAATTGACTTTTTTGACACAGGTCTCTCTTCCCTTATCTCAAGTAATCCTCCATGCAGATTGCTAACTTGCATCTGAAAAATAGAATCTGACCATGTCACTCCCCTGCTAAACAATCTTGTCCTGGTTCAGGTAGTCTGTGGCTCCTCTCCAGCCATGGGGAACTAGGTGCTCAGCTGGTGGTTCTGTCATTCCTCAGTGCCTTTGCATAAGTTCCTTTGCTTTCCTGGATGTCTTTTCTGCCCTGCTTCGTGTGGATATTTCTTAGTCTTGCAGCTTAAATGTCAGTTATATGGACAACCTCACAATCCAATCTGTCCCCAGAAGGACCCCCATGCCATGAGCCCTTGTCTGCTAGGTCACTGATCCTACTGCAGTGTAATAGAGTGTTTATAAGTTTCTTTCCTTCAGCAAATGGCTAGTCTCTCAAAGTCACGGATCATTGTTTCATACATACTTGGTGCTCAGTAGGTGCTTATTAACGAAAGAAATGACTCTATTAACTAGGAGAGGAAGGAAAAGCAATAGTGGACTTGAGACAGCTACTTAGATTGTCCAGAAGTAAAGTCATTGTTACTATTAGTGTACACCACCACCCTTGGGTGGGGAAATGAAGGATTAAACAAATATTCTCATTAGGAATGAGGGCTTCTATGTAGCTGGTTCTCAATGGATCTTTTTAAGCTGAATGTAAGCCCATGGGTTGCCAGTTTTAAAACAACTCGAATGCCACATACTTTCAACAAGAGAGACCCTTTCTCTGATGACTCAGAGAGCTTGCTGCACTTTCATAGGACATTGAAACCCTTGTTCTTCCAGGCCATATGACATTATTGCCCGGGACTTCTGTCCTGGCTGCGGTGGGAAAGTAAAGTTTGACTGTGGGGAACCACAAAACTCCAGGTGAAAATATCTCCTTTCTCTGGTGTCTGAACTGTCCCAGTGATCTCTTTGGCAGAAGGAGTCAGAACATCAGATCTTCAGGTTCTCTTGCTAAATATCTAATGCTAAATATCAAAACCCAGGTTTGCAGGCACAATAATGCCTAAGGTGTCCACATCCTAACTCACGGACCCTCTGCATGTGACCTTATTTGGCAAAAGGGACTTTGCAGATGAAATGACTTCAAAGGAGGAGAGCAGGGTGGGTTGTCTGGATGGGCCCAGTGTAATCACAAGGGCCACAGAGAAAGAGGGAGGCCAGAGGATCAGAGTCAGAGAAGGAGATGTGATGCCAGAGGCAAAGGGCAGAGTGCTGTGGTCACAAGCCAAGAGGCATGGCAGCCCCTAAAAGTGGGAGAAAGCAAGGGATGTGTTCTCTCCTAGAGCCTCCAGAAGGAGCACAGCTCTGATTTACAGCTCTGGAGGACTTCTGCCCTCCAGAACTGTAAGAGTAAAATCTATGTTGTTTTAAGCCATTAAATTTGTAGTAATTTCAACAAAAGGAAATAAGTACACTCAGATACACTCAGATTAAATCCTCACAATTGGAGGCTAGTTTATTTGACTTTCATTGATGATTTTTACAATGATAACAGCTGACGGAAGAGATCTGTGGGGCTGAAACTTAAGGGAAAGAAAGAAGAGAGCTACCACTTACTGAGGATTCATCATTTACTGATCACTTGAAGTACCTTCTGTTTTCACACTTAATCCTCACGACAATGAGATTGATTGAAGTGCCCCCAAGTTACAGATGACGGAACTGATGCTCAGGAGGGGGTCAGGCACTTGCTCAACATTCAGATTAGGCAATTGAAGCTGAGAGAGCTGAGGCACTTGCACAATTTTTCTGGAAATAGTCATTGTAACCGCCACAGCAGCACACAGTTCTGTCTTCCAGCAAGCCAGATTCCATAGCATGCTACCTTCCAGATGCCAGACTCATCTGAAGGATATTAGGGCTCAGGGGAATGTTCGATCGTCACTGATTTCCACTCAGCCAAGGGCATCATGAGGGTTTGCATTGAAGATGTAGGCCCCAGACAGTGCTTCCAAAGTATGGTCATGGACCATCTGCATCAGAACCTCTGGGTGTCTGTGGAAACTGGTTGCTGGGTTTCAGCCCCAAAGCCACGGAATCAGAGAGTGTGGGGTGGAGGATGGGAAGCTGCAGTTGCAGCAAGCTCCCTGGGAAAGGCTGGTTCAAATAAAGCTTGAGGATCTTTTTAAGTAAAAAATCAGGGTCTTAAAAGAAGATAGCTGATTTACTAGAAAGTTTTGTGACAACCAGCCCATGGATAAAAAATACTTGCTTGTAAAATAGCCCAGAAAGTAGCTTTAGTTCTTCATACATCTTTGGAAAGATGAATTACCTTTCTGCTTGGCTTTGATTTTAGGGTTAGATGATCATATATAGACCTAATTATATATGTTGGGTACAGGTGAGAATGGAGGCAAGGGCGAGGAAAAGAAGAGAGAGGAGAGGATTATTCATGGAGCAGGCATATCTTCTGATGCCTCCTGTTTCCAATGAGAAGAGAAAAGGAGTCCCTCTCAGGCCACTCTGGGGCCCAGGCTTGCATTATGCAATACTTAGGGGATTCAGCTGTAACCTTTCCTTTCTCCCACCTCTCTCAGTTCCTCAGGCCTCATCTGAGATCAGAAACTGATTGGCAATCCAGGCTGACATTTTTCCTCCAACAAAAGTTGAGAGTAATTAAAGCCTAATTCTGCTCTCTGGCCAAGAGACCAAATGCTAAGAACTACCCTCTGGTGAGTCCTAGAGGGTCAACAGCAGAACAGCAGACACACGTAAAAGGTGGGTTTCCAAGTGCTGACCATTACCACTACATCCCCACTTCAGGACAGGGGTATGGTCACCCCATGCTTGGGAACCAAGGACCATGCATGAAGCTAAATGCCATGCAGAATCTGCCACCACCACCCACTCATTTTCTCAAACTCCACAAACCACTGGTTTTTGTTTTGTTTTGTTTTTGAGACAGAGTCTCGCTGTTGCCTGGGCTGGAGTACAGTGGCACAATCTCGGCTCACTGCAATCTCTGCCTCCCAGGTTTACATGATTTTTCTGCCTCAGCCTCCTGAGTAGCTGGGATTATAGGTGCCCGTCACCACACCCAGCTAATTTTTGTATTATTAGTAGAGACGGAGTTTCACCATGTTGGTCAGGCTGGTCTTGCACCCCTGACCCTAAGTGATCCACCCACCTTGGCTTCCCAAAGTCTTGGGATTACAGGCTTGAGCCACCACACCCGGCCACTTTTTTCTTTTAATCATTATTGATGCATCCACTCATAAATTCTTCTGGACCAAAGAGAGAACTTATGGATTTTGTAAAGGAGACTCTCTGCAAGAGCCTCCCTTTGTATCTAGCAACCAGCATTCTCGTTCCTAGCACGTCCCCTTCACAGTTTTCATATTCAGAGTATGACAAGGAGGCTCCCTGGAATGCAGGCCAAAGCCTCACAGCTGTGCACCCGGCAAGAGAAAAGCAAGGGCTCCACATCACTGAGGAGACAGTGGCTCCAGAGAGCTGAGTGAACCACCTGAGGTCACGCGGTTGATGGTCTGAGAGTGCTTCCGGGAGTTTCCTTCTTGGTTAAGCTATTTGGCCACTGAGCTCTGGCCTTGCCTGCCACTTAAAGCTATTACCTAACCAGAGAAAAAGGCATTTCTCTAGAAATGCAATATGCACTCAGTCCTATGGGTTTAGTAGCCAACTTTTCACTTAAATTATTTAGTATTTTCTTTTTGTCTGCTTATGACTCTCTCCCAGCGTGGAGCCAGGTGAACTCTTGAGAGCCTTGTCTTCCAGCCACAGATCCTCCCTCTGGCCAGCAATGAAGTCCACAGTAAAAAATAATGATAAAGGCACACAGCAGAACTCTTCTTTCTAGTAATCACAGATGTATTTGCAGCTTTCATCAAATTGCAATATGGACTGAGCCACACTATTTCAAATGCTGGGCTGTGGACGTCATGGCAACACCCTCGAGCATCCCCAAAACAACCAATAGCAAACACAGCTTCAATTGTCTCTTTGGGAAACAGCCATGAACTTTGGGGTACATGTAAAATGTAAAAGGTAAAATTTCTCTGAGTCCCAACAGGCTGATTCCCAAGACATTTGTCTCTATTCCCTGATTCTCTTGAATGGCATTATCCCTTTCTTTTTCTCCCTAGAGTGTAAAGGAAAAGAAGTAGGATTTACAGCATCAGCAATTTATCCGCAATAAAAAATGAAACCTATTTTAATGCATTAATAGCGAAAGAGGCTGATACATGCCATAAACATAAAATTACACAAGTTGAATATTTCAGAGGAATAACAAATGAGTGGCTGCTGGCACAGAGGCCACAGGTGACCACAGAGTGATCCGATCTTTATTTCTCCATCAAGTAAGTGTAATAATCATTACCATTTGTTAAGCCAGCCACTGCACTAGACATTTTGCCCAAGACTATATATCTATTGTTTCATTTCAGACTCCTAACTATCCTAAAATGTGGATAGGATTAACATTCCCGTTTTACAGATGAGGAAACTGAGACTCAGAGAGGTTAAGTGATCTGTCCAAGATCCAAGGGAGCCAGGGCTCAAAACTAGGTCCTACTTTCAGGAGACTTTCCTGTCCCTTCCCCTCTTTCCTTGTGACCTTGCATCGTCAGTGAATAAGTGTGTTAACTTTCTCGGAGATGATCTACGCCTTCTGAGGGCTTCACAGGCAGATCTTTCTGGCACAGAGTCACAGAACCCAAAACACAGATTTCTTTCAGAGACAGCTATCAGCAGAGATTTCTGCAGCTTGATCCCATTTATATATGTGCCGAGAAGAGAACCTGTGATTTTCTGAAGACTCAACAGCAGATAGATGCCCTAGGAGAAGGGGTAGACTTGCCAATTTGAAATAGCTGCAAGTTGTGAAGCTCAAAATTAAACCCTATAAAAAATGAGCAAACTGGTCACTAGGAGAAAGTTTCAGGAACAATGTCCCTTCCAGGCTGGGGCGAGAAAAACATACAAACTAAAGTTCCTGTGATCCGAGACTGTAATTCTTCCCCAGAGACGCCTTCCTAAGTGTCATGATTTATCCAAATGGACAAGAACCAAACTACCCTCACTGCATCCATTGATTCTTACAGCTAATTCTTTAAAAGAGAAAGTTGCAGGAGGTCAGTAAATCAGTGGTGCACCTGTGTTCTGCAGAAACAGGGACCACAGAAATGCTCCAACAAGAGATGAAGAAGAGGTGGAGGGGAATTTGGAAGATGGTTTGTCTTCAGGGAGATGCCATGAATCATTCACCTCTCGGCCAACTTGCTTAGAGTGTAGTTGAAGGCAGTGGCTTGTCGGCATGTCTCTTTATAAAAGAGCAGGACCCACTGCTGAGAAGGAGGTGCAAAACGGCTCACTGGAGATAGCAGCAGCCTACACGAGACCCAAGATTGCTGACCCCAGATATTATCTTCAATACGCTGCCTCCTTAGAAGCTGAGCACCTTTTTTGGGTATGCAGCCTCCCTATCAAGGCTGCCCTGAAATTGAGAAAGAGTATTCCAAGGCGAACTGGTCAGCTGGTCCATAAAGAGTCCCCCATGCACCCCAGCCCCAGTTTGGGTCTGGTTCCACAGGGGACTGTGAGGTCATCCAGGAGCACCAGGCCTTGGTCACCACCTCCACCCCCACCACCCTACACATTTTGCAATCAAGATTTCATACAGATACAGATTACTATGTTCTTTTGGTCCAGTACATCTTACTGTATAAGCTTTGGGGCTAGACTCTCAGGGTTCAGATTCTGACTCTGTCACTTACATTTGCATGCCCTTGGCAGAATATTTAACCTCTCTTTGCCTCAGTTTTCTCGTTTATAAAATGAAGGTAATATTATTTATCCCGGCCGGGCGCGGTGGCTCAAGCCTGTAATCCCAGCACTTTGGGAGGCCGAGACGGGTGGATCACGAGGGCAGGAGATCGAGACCATCCTGGCTAACACGGTGAAACCCCGTCTCTACTAAAAAATACAAAACAGTAGCCAGGTGAGTTGGCGGGCGCCTGTAGTCCCAGCTACCCGGGAGGCTGAGGCAGGAGAATGGCATAAACCTGGGAGGCGGAGCTTGCAGTGAGCTGAGATCCGGCCACTGCACTCCAGCCTGGGCGACAGAGCGAGACTCCGTCTCAAAAAAAAAAAAAAAAAAAAAAAAAAAAAATGTTATTTATCCCATGGGACTTGAGAATTCATGAGCGAAGGAATGTAAACTTGTAGCATAGTGTCTAGCACATAGATTTCATTCCATAAATGACCATCATTCTTTTTATCTTAGTTATTATTTTTGCCCATTTAAATTACCATGTGTCCTAATCGAATGTGGTCCAGGTACTCTCTTTTTCTTTCTTCTCCTTAGAATAAAATGCTGGAAAGAGTTAGGTCCAAGGCTAAAACATTGGATCCTTCTTTAAACAGAAAAATCAAAGGACCAGGTGTGAGGAAACCAGGTGAATAGACTGAATGTTTGTGCACCCCACAAATTCAAATTAATTGCTAATGCCCCATGTGATGATATTTGGAGGTAGAAGCTTTGGAAGGTGATGAGGTCATGAACTTGGAGTCTTCATGAATGGGATTAGTGCCCTTATAAAGAGAACTCAGAGAGGTCCCTCTCTCCTTTCTGCCACGTAAGGACACAGCGAGGGAATACAGCTGTCTATAGACCAGGAAGAGGGCCCTTACCAGATACCCAACTAACAGCACTTTGATCTTCAACTTACCAGCCTCCAGAACTGTGAGTAATAAAATGTATGTTATGTATAAGCCACCCAGTCTGTAGTATTTTGTTATAGCAGCCCAAGCAGACTAAGACATCAGGTTTAGATTCTGCTTGTAACTTACAGTGTGACTTCCCTTTGCCAACTTGCTTGTCTGTTAAATGGGCAACAACCTTCCTATCTTCCTGGGCTATGATGAGGGTAAAATAAACACACAGATCTAAAACACTCTGCAAATTCAAAAGGTATATACAACTAAGAGGCTTCTGTTATTTGTTTGTTTCTACATCCATTTTTATCTCCTTTTGGTTCACCCAACTTCAGTTTACCCAGCCAAGATCTTGCATCCAGAACCTTGCTCTGTTGTTTGCTCATGTGCTTATCTAGTTTTTGCTATTTGTTACTCACTGTTTCTTCTTCCAGACAAGTCATGACTTGGGGCTCTTGCTGCTTCCAATTACCGAGAAAAACAGCTTTCTGCTTTTCAGCAAGCATGATGGCTAGAGCACTGATCTGTAAGCTAGATTAGTGAGGTGCCCTCAAGAGGGAAACCTGAAAGTTCTTACCATTTCTGATTTACACATAGCTCACTCTCTAAACGCAGTGTGGCTCCGTGTTCAGACATCTCCTTGGATGTGAAGGGCTCTAAGGTTCCTCAGGCAATTAACTGAGCATCCCTGAACCACAGGTCCTATGTCCCATGCCTCCTCAGGAGGACCAACTCACATACCTTGAATGCTCTGGACTATCTCAAGGGCTCGTGTTCAGAATCTTGCATTGTAACAATTTCTTAACTACTATTTACCCTCCACTGTAAGCCAGGGTTCTGCAAACTCAGCACTCTGCACCTGTCTTCCTTCTTATGATCCTGCATGGAATATAGAGCATATGTGAAATACGGATGGTGGAAGATAGTAAGGATGGGAGGGTACAGAGAGTAGGTGGAAGCAGTGAAAGGGAGGTGAGGTTAGAAAAGTTACTGGTGTGCTATTTGGATCCTTGAGCTGAAACCCAAAGCAGAGAGTCTTCCAGTATCTGCAAACAACCCTCTGCTAAGAATTGACTTCAATTTTCACCAAGCTGGCAACTTATTCCTCTTTGCAAGGGGTTGCTGAGCACGGTGTAAGTAGCTAAGTAGGAAACAGAAATGCATCTTCTCTTTTCTACCCAGCCCCAAGACACAAAGCAGATGACAGGGCGCTGTCCCTCCCCATTTATAAGGTAGCTGCCACCAAAGCAAAATATACTCCCTCTCCTCCCTTCCAGATTCAACTGCGGTGTGTCAAACGGATGAATAAAAAGAAAAGTGGCAATTTTCCTTTATGTTAATAAATTGCTTTGGCCTAAAAAACATTAATAAATTTCCTTCCAAAGCACACACACTTCTCCATACTCTGCTATTTGCCTGGTCTTGAAAAGAAAGTTACTTTCGATCCCCTTTAAATTGTTCAAGACCAGTGGGGGCAGTCACAAGAGGGGAGTGGGGAGCTCCCTAAATCCCAGTGATTATAATGGAACCCTGCTGTGTTTCCATAGAAACACAAAGAGTGTATTCTTCCCTGAATGTAGATGGTGGGGAGGGGTGAGGAGTGATGCTGCTGGTAAGGTGTGCAGCTACTGAAGAGCTGAAGGCTGATGCAAGGAACTGAGATGGGAAGGCAGAGGACCTAGTGAGGAAGAGTGGAGTGGGCCGAGACGGTGTTCTGTGTGCAGTGATTTCACCTGTTATTGCGTCCCATCTGCACAGCCAGCCAGCGAGGCAGCTAGTGTAACTCCCAAGTTCAACTGAGCCATGTGCAGAGAAGAAACTTGCCCAGGGTCACCCAGCCAGGAAGTGCTTCAGCCTCCATTCAAACCCAAGAGTGTTCAATTCTGGGGCCCTCACTCCATCCTCTATATTGGGCTGGGCGTCAAGTTGTGACAGTGAGACAAAGTTTCCGTTCCATCTCCTGGTCTTTTCGACCCAGGCCTGCCAGTTCTATACACATTCTGGAATCATCCAGAGCATTAATATCATTTTCTTTTTGAGACGGGGACTCACTCTGTCACCCAGGCTGGAGTGCAGTAGTGCACTCATAGCTAATTGCAGCCACAATTTCCTGGGCTCAAGTAATCCTCTCACCTCAGCCTCCCAAGTAGCTGGGACCACAGCTGCACACCACCACACATGGCTAATTTTTTATTTTTTATAGAGATGGGGTCTCGCTATGTTGCCCAGGCTGGCCTCAAACTCCTGACCTCAAGCAATCCTCCCACTTGGGCCTTCCAAAGTGTTGGGATTACAGGCGTGAGCCACCACGCCCAACTTATTTTTCTTAAACAGGTATTAGGACACTTGTAAATCTTGTCAAATTCAGCTGATTTGTTGTCATTGTTTGTTTGTTTGAATTACGGAGTCAGAGACACTTCACATATAAGGAGAGGAAGGCAGCTGGTGCATGTGTGTGTTCATATAATTTGGTAGAAGCATATGGATGAAGAACTGGAAAGTAGGAGTAGTTGAAAGAAATAAGAAGTATATTTTGAAAGCAATTGTTATTTAATCACCTATCTCAAACACACTGGGGACAGTATCCACATCTGTCTAACTTACTATTGTGTTCCTGGAACCTGGTAAAGCGTCAGGCCCAGAGCAGGATGGACTGATGATGGATGGAATGTTTTGTACAAGAAAATCTTAGACTCCTAAAATCCTAGAGGGGGCACCCACTCTCTTTGGCCCCATCTGGTACTCTATGATGAAGATTGTTTTTCTGCCACAGTAGGGAGGGCAGGGCTATTTCAGGAGCTAGGAGCATTGTGAATATAGATGCTCCCTATCTGTGAACTATGTGTGTTCCCAGTGCTACAGGGGTGAGAATCAGAGCTTGCAACTCACCATTTTAAAGTCCTTCCTTGCTGAAATGCAGGGGTTGCCTAGGCTCTCAATCCATCTCCTTCAGTTTCCACTAGGATGAATGAGGTTCAGGTGGTACAGACAGAAACCCACTCTACCCTACCCCAGACAAACAGGGGTGCAGTACCAGGTGATGCCTCCTGGAAATAGGAGACTGTGATGTTATGATTATATATGTGTGTATGTGTGTGACCTATCTGTGTGGGGGAATGAATAGATAGAGACAAATAGATGCTAGAGATGGATAGATAGATAGATAGATAGATAGATAGATAGATAGATAGATAGATAGACAGACAGACAGACAATGACAGATGATAGATAGATAATGATAGATGATAGATAATAGATAGATAATGATAGATAGATACATAGATGATAGATGATAGATTAGATAGATGATAGATAGATAGATAGATAGATAGATAGATAGATAGATAGATAGACAGACAGACAGACAGATAGGTTTTCACCCATGGTTCCTGGCTTATAACTCCCATAGCCCTTGTTACAATCTTTTGTTATCATGTTGGGTGAGTTAGGCCTCAGGAAGCAGAGTCTCTCTCTGACCTTCTCCTGTCTTCCTGTCACCTGCCTAAGGCAGGACTCTAATCTGATTGTGGATCAAGAGACTGATTCCAGAGTGGGTTCTGCCCATACCCCGGAGGAAGGAGTGCTACACAGGGGGGCTGAAGCCCCCACACTTTGCCCCACGCATCCCTTCGTCTGTATCCTTTGCAATATCCTTTACGATACACCAGTAAACGTAAGTGAGTATTTCCCTGAGTTCTGTGAGCCACTCCAGCAAATTAATCAAACCCAAAGAAGGGGTTTTGGGAACCCCAACTTGAAGCTAGTTGGTCAGGAGTTCCAAGGGCCCGGACTTGTAAGTGGGGGGAACAAGGGGGAAGTCTTGTGGGAGTGAGCCCCCAGTCTGTGGAATCTGATGCTATCTCTCGGTAGATAGTGCTGGAACTGAATTGGAAGACACCAACTGGTGGCCACTGCTTGGTAGTGGAGAGAAACTCCCACGCCTTTGGTCATAGAAGGCTTCTTCTGTGTTGATGATTGTTGTGTGAGAGCAGAGGAAAAACATGGTTTGAGAGTTTTTCCTGAAATAGAGACGCCTGAAATAAAGAGTCAGTATGTGAGTCTGCAGATGCTTCTGCCCACTGGCCTGGCAAATTCTGGGCTTTGGCGAGAAGGTCTCTAACAGCTACTGATGCCAGCACTGAGGACACAGAGTCACTGGATTGGCAGTGCCAGGAGGCTAGGGAGATTGTCTGTCTACCATTCCTTCCTCAGGAGCCAGAACAGGGCCTGCCACAAAGAATATGCTCAATAAATGTTTGTCGAGTGACTGGCTGAATACTTGGTGCCTACTCTGTGCTGCATGTTGTATATGCACATAGCATTTAAGCTTCACTGAGATCCTTTGCGTAGGCACTACTCATTTTGCAGATGAGGACACAACAACCTGGAAGTGGGAAATGACTTCTCCAAGATCTCACAGTGAAACTGTAGAGCTTTGCTTTAAAAAACATAGCCTATGTTTCATCCATAATACATAATTCTAATTTAACATAATAACGGCCTATAGGTCATCCAGCCAGGATTATGTTCCCATAGAGAAGGCAAGCGAGAACAGAAAGAGAAGGGATGTAAGTGGAGGAGAAGAAAGTCTAGATGAAAAATACAGAAACAAAACAATCAGATACCCTTTCCTAGTGCTCCCTAAGAACCAATACCCCGTCAGTCTGGCTATAAAACGGGCCCCCTCGGCCGGGCGCGGTGGCTCAAGCCTGTAATCCCAGCACTTTGGGAGGCCGAGACGGGTGGATCACGAGGTCAGGAGATCGAGACCATCCTGGCTAACACGGTGAAACCCCGTCTCTACTAAGAAATACAAAAAAAAAACTAGCCGGGCGAGGTGGCGGGCGCCTGTAGTCCCAGCTACTCCGGAGGCTGAGGCCGGAGAATGGCGTGAACCCGGGAGGCGGAGCTTGCAGTGAGCTGAGATCCGGCCACTGCACTCCAGCCTGGGCGACAGAGCGAGACTCCGTCTCAAAAAAAGCTCCGCCTCCAAGAAAAACAAAAAACGGGCCCCCTCACCCTCTGACTCTTCAGCCCTGCCTCTTCCATCTCAGATTCCATCTCAGAATGCTCAGGGACAAGGCATCCTTTGGGGCTTCATCCGTCATGCATGGCAACGGCAACATGCGTTTGCAGCAGCACAAACTTGGGTTCCCGGCCCTGGGGATAGGTAACAAGGGCAGATGTCCCTTTAATGACAGCTGTTTTTCAGCCCTTGCTGGGTATAAAGTCATTGGCCAGTCATGCCACATCGTAAACCAACATGGGGTCTTTGGTCTACCAGATGCAACATTTCATTTTCCTCCTGGCTACACAAGGACAATGCACTGTTTTCATAACCACGTTTCCTCCACTTTCCACACTCCCACACTGGCTCCTCATCCTCGGGCCTTCTGAGACCCCTGGTATGAAACCAGGTAACAAACACATCGAAAAGCTTAAGAGCTTTCTTATAAGCATCTTGGCGCTGAAAATTCCTCTGTAAGTAAATCCTCCTCATGGAGGAAAGTGGACAATCAAGGACAGAGGGAACCTGTGCTCAGCCCACAGGGATGTCTAAGAGGATTTGTTTTTCCTGCCCCGGCTCTCTGGGTTCTGGGGAGGGTTAGCCAGAGTGAGGAAGCAGGCTCAGCCTCTGAGTCCTGCTGGCCTGACTCCCAGACACGCAGAGGTCACAGACAGCATCAGCACCCACTCCCCACAGGCCAGGCTTCTGCTCAACACCCATGTCCCCTGACCTCAAGGACCCCGGGTCTGCGACAAATTCATTTTCACCTCCTCGATGTTTGTGATAATCAGCACAGGACAATGGAGTCTGTATGTTAATGACACCAAAACACACAAGTAAAATAGCCAACAACAACAGCAACAACGAAAAAGAGCATGGGAACGTCCATCCATCAGTAGAGGAATATTTAAATACATCATATTGAGGAATACTACAAGGCAGTCTTACATGTAAAGCTCTCCAAGACACATCTTTAAGTTGAGATGCAATTCAAAGAGCAAGGTATAATGTATTGGTAGAAATTATGTTAATGATGACGATGATAGCGGTAACAGAAGCTAACACATACGGAGGACTTAGCGCACACCAGGCCTACTCTGAGCACTTCATTTATATGATCTCAGTTTACACACATTAATTCCAAAGAAAGCCTTTGAGATAGGTGCTCATATTACCTCCATTTTACAGACGATGAAACTGAGCAGTCAGTTTTCTTATCTGTTCCTCTGCATTATCTCAATTTTTTAATAATGGTTTTATTAAAGTTTTCATGCATAACACATGCAAAGAAAACCCATTAATGATTAAGAGAGAGACTGGAGCCAATATTTACAGAACACTTGCCATCAGGTCTCACTGACCCTCAATAACATCCCTGTGAGGAAGGCGTTACAGGTGCCAATTCAATCAATGAAGAACTAGAGGTTCAGAGAGGTGGTATCACTTTCCCAAGGTCAAACAGCCAGTAGGTACCTAAGGATCTAGGATTTGATCCCAAAGCTCTTGTTCTTCCATGTTAGTTGGGGCTGAGTGATGCTAAATCAGTCTGTGCTGATTCGAATTTACTTTCCTTCCTTCCTCTCTGTGTTTTTCAGTGTAGAGTATGATTTTCGGCAGCAGGAAGGCAGGTTCCATGAAGTTTTGCAGAGTCTGGAGGAAGCAGAGCCAGTCGAGGAGGCATCGCCCCCACCAAAGTCCCCAGCAGAACCCCCAGCCCCGGAAAAGCAGGACTTAAGGCGGAAAACCAAGAAGGTGAAAAAGAAATGCTTCTGGTGGATCTGAGCTGGTTGGGACCATCCCCCAGCCCCCCATCTCCACATACTTCCCTGAGATGGGAAATCCACTGCACTTAAGGTCTGCCCCACTTCTTTGCAAAGGCCCTGGGCTGTGAGCCCTTTGGTCTGTGGAACAGAAGAACCTTGGAGCTGATGTAGCCGCTGCTGGACACCTGACGGCCATCCTTACCTGAGTGCGTGCCACTGCTTGCTGAGGGCTTCACGGACACTAGGGTGACCACTTGCCAAGTTCCCCGTCACATTCAGCCAGAACTCAAGCTGAGTTGCAAGTCCAGATTCCCACCACGAGCAAAACCCCACACTATACCTTCCAACACCTCCATGATGCTAAGCACTTCCTTTCCATCCTGGGTTCATCAACCCAAAAGAAAAAAATAGTGTTGTGCAGAGCCGGAAGATAGAGGGATGTTATAGGTTATACGCAGGTACCATAGAAAAAATGAGATAAACTGGCAGTTTTCTAAGATATCAGCATAATAAGCACAAGAGAAGTGGGCAGGGCATAAAATGCAGGTTCACCCTGGTATGTTGGGTTGTTTTCCTTTCTAATTGATCCCCTTGATCCCAAATTAAGGCTCTGTCATCTCATGGTGCATGCACCTTTCTGCCTGTGGCAGAGTCAGGCCACCCCAGGGTATAAACTTGTTGGTGTGTGTGCTGGACAATTGTAATTCAAAGAGGATTTCAGCAGTTGTAGCTGTTCCAGGGCCCACCCTAAACCATCATGCTTCTTCTCTGCCTGGGGCCTGAGACCACCTGGCAATTGGGTGGAGTCTGTTTTCGGTGTGAACTTTAAGATTCCATAGTTAACTTAACTGCAACATTTAAAATCATGAGATCCAGGAACCTGTCCATCAGTTACATCTTATGAGTAACATAGATATGGCTAAGATAAAACACAACATTGTTTCTCATCCCTTCATCCCAGAAACAGCCATGTAGATAGGTTCAAACATATATTAATCAACACAGACTCCCTTCCTGGTGACCAGGCAATGGTCACCTGATTGAAAAAGTAGCGGGACTGGGGATGAGGATATAGTTTTTTCTATTTTAGTTTTAAATACCTTTCTATCCCAAAGTCTGAGTTCTTCAAGGTTTGGCTCATTCTTTTGACAAGACCTGCATACATGTGGACCCAGTCAAGTTTGCATGGCTGAACAAACGACTAAAGTAATATAATTAAGTAATTGCCACATACTCTTGGGGATGAGGGGTAGGATGGAAAGGCTCAGATACCTTCTGGTTGAATTAAATTCTCCATCAGCATGTGGTTAGATTGACATTGCTAGAAAGGGATCCTGAAACTAAACATACATTAAACGAAGAAGGTATTTTGTAATCCCCTTGGCTGAAGATCCAGTGTCTAAACTAGAATCTTTGTAGAGCACAGCGTCCTGTGTGTTTGTGGGATGTACCTACCCCACTGTAAATGGAGCCTAATTGAGCAAACCACTCTGATGGTTTCACCTTCCCCTGTCATAGCAATGCAGTGCACAAAGCTATTTCAGTGAGAATGAAAGGGAAATTTGGCAAGGAATATCAGCTTGCACTATTTAAGTCTTGGAATGTCATTCAAGATGTTCTTGTTCTGTTTCTAGTGTAATGTTTAAGCCCACAGAATGAGACCGGAATATATAACGTCATGTTAGAATTAAGATAAATACACTTGTCATACTTAAGAAGCCACATTTCAGTAAGATATGCTACCACTATCTAAAAGCCACAGATTTTTTTTTTTCCTGTATCCATACAATCGACTCTCAGTTGGCCCCAGCAATGGAAAAGAACAGAATAGAGGATAATCCAATAAAGTGAAATCATTTGGGATCTCTTATGTAATTTTATCTTGTAGTAGAGCTTCCATCTTAATTTGCTTTGCTTACACTAATTTCATATGAATTTACATTCTCGGGCATCATGCTAGAATGTAAAAACCCCGTTCCTAGAATTAAGAGACCCAGGCAACCAAGCAGTCTATCCCACTAGCCTTTGGCAAATGGCTTAAATTTCCAGGGCCTGTTTGTCCATTCTTGAATAGAGATAAGAACATATGCTTTCCTACTTTATAAACTCTTAGCACGTTCCGCATTACGTGAGCTGAGTGACTCAGAGCTGAGCTGGATTACTGGCCAAAGTTAGCCTGGCAAGATAAAGAGATGTTTGAGGTACCTCACACAAAATTAATAAGCTCATGCGGTCATAGATATGTTTCCAGTTGGGGCCCTCACATGAACCCTTAACGGAATTAAATAAAACTGGGACTAGAAAATGTTGACATTTTGTGCACTTCCCCAACAAACAACAACAAAAAAAAAAAAAAAAAAAAAGAGAGAGAGAGGAAATGTTGACATTTCTAGAAATACAGCCAAACAAGGCTATACTGATTCTACACTAAAGCACAACACCACATTGCTTGGGCCACTGAGCTGGAACTGGGAAGGAGTTATCTTCTGAAAAATTGATACTTAAAATCATTATGAGGAAACAGGATTCCATAAACATTTTCCTGATGAACAAAAATGATCGTCTCTATGTTTAAAACACCATACACACATATGCCAAAACTGCATACTCACTTGTTCATGTGAAAATCACTGCTTCTTTGTAAAATATTATGTAACATCTACCATGATATTCTACAGAAATGCTGTACTTGAGGTGATCTGGTTATCTGGAGAGGTATTAATTTAGCAAAAATTACTTTTATAAAATTGAAAGGAAAAAGACCAATACATCAACTTAAATTGCAGGAGTTTATGTAGCTGCTTTCTCTGTAGTTTAAAAAACAATGCATAAATGCGTACTCACTATCCTTGGAACTTAATACCAGCTCATCTATAGAGTACCTTCTTAAAGACGATGTACTGATGTAAGGTTTTGTAAATTTCTAAACTGTTTTAAATGGGATATTATCTTTTGCAATAAACTTACATATTTTTTCTAGGTTTTAAGACTCCATTACTAGCTTGGGTTGATTTCGGTTACAAAATGTATGCTTAAGAAGCACACCTCAGTGGTCCTAAGGGCAAGTATGGCTTTCGTTATAATTGCTTCTATATATTTCTAAGGGAAATAAATAAAGAGCAGATTCAGAACTTAGTGTCATGATGATCACATGAAGCCCCGTGTATCCTGTGAGCGAGGGAGGCAGCATGAATCAATGGAGAGCTGCTCCCAGCCTCATTCCCAGGGATGCACATGCATGACCTGTATCATTATGCTCAGACACCTGAACTCTAATTTATTCAGTACTTTTCTTTAATTATTTCCCCTTTAATTTTTTTCCTTAAAAGTCAAATTTATATCACCAATGTAAAGAAAAACAATATCATGTTCCAAAAATAGAAGATGAAATAAAAATATATCTTATTAAATTCTTGCTAAACCTTGTTGCTATTGAGGCTGCTAAGCCTGAGACCAGCTCTCTGTTAAGAGGGGATATTAGCAAATATTCAACACATACTAAAGCCGCATTCACAGCAAGCCCATTTTCTACTTGACTAATCAGGATGTTTGAGAGAACTGAAAAGAAAACAACTTTCCTGTCATGTGATTCAGTATTCTTTTTCCTGCCTTCTCCACGAACCATTTAAAACCAGCTTGGGTTTACACCTGGAGAGTGAGTCTCCCATTCTGGGAAACCCCAATTTAGAGAAATAACAACAAACACAAACCCTGGACATAGAATCAGAAATCTCGAGTTTGACAGCGTTGTGCTACCTTCTTTTTGCTGCATAACCTTGAGCAAGTTACTTAGCCTCTGTGAGCCTCTGATTCCTCTGATATACCCCCTGCCTCCCAAGAGTGCCTTGACAATGAACTGAGTGACAGCCAAGAGCACAATGTAGGGTACACATCGGGCCAGGCCCTCAATAAATGCATATTCAGTCATTTGTGGATTGAAGTCAATTGGGAGACAGAAAGGAAAGTAACTCCATGAAGCTGCAGTGGTTTTCAGAAACAGGTTTTTCTTGGGACAAGGGAAGAACACTTCCTGTGGGCATGATGGCTCACACCTGTAATACCAACACTTTGGGAAGCCAAGGTGGGAGGACTGCTTGAGCTCAGGAGTTTGAGACCAACCTGGGCAACGTAGTGAGACCCCATCTCTAAAGCAATTAAAAAATTAGCCAAGGGTGGTGGCTTGCACCTCTGGTCCCCATCACTCAGGAGGCTGAGGCAGGAGGATAGCTAAACCAAGACGGGGAGGCCTGGAGTGAGCTGTGATCATGCCACTGCACTCCAACCTAGGTGACAGAGCAAGAGTCTGTCTCAAAAAAAAAAAAAAAGAAGGATCCACCAGAAACCATGACAATGAATGTTAAGTAATGTTAAGTAATAAAGTCGTCCATGATTCAAAAGAGCATATGGGCACATAAAATACAGCAAAGCACTCTGGGAATGAAAGATTCTTGTTGTGTGGAATCAAATATCCTAGAGGTGAAAGAGACTTTAAGAGCCATGTCCCTTCCATTTTAAGCATGAGTCAATTAAGGAAGGCTAAATGATTTGACCAAGGGCTTATAGCAATCCTGTGGGGAAGTAGGTGTTGGGAGCAATGTGGTTGGTGGGTGGAATGTGTGAGGGGCCGGGGCCATTCCAGGAAGCATGAGGCTAGACTTGAAACCCGTTCTTACCTTCATTAGCTGAGCTGAATCCTCAATATAACCTTCACTTGAAAAGGCTCTCATTTTAAGCTGCTCAAGGCAACTTGCTGTATGCTAAAAATGTATTTCTTTTTATAAATGCCAAGAAACAAAGATGTTTTATGATCACTACGCCCATCAAGCATTGCTTGCAAGAAAAAGTGCGGGGGACAAATCCTAATCCAACACTGTCGGCATTCGGCGCAAACCACGTTTGACTGCTTTAATGAACATAATCCCATTTTTTAGTACCTTCACCTCAACTTCCTCCCCATCTTCTTTTCACCAATTTACAGCCTAAATTTCTATGGACCATATCATACCACCCCTACTCCTGAGGTTTTGCAAATGTCTAATTTCTCTCTGCCTCCTACAGAACTCTCAGCCCATAAAGAGCAGGGATGCATCCGTTGGCAATACACACAGTTTGGTCCTCTCATTACCAAACTAAGCCAAGTTCTCAGGTCGGCGTGCCTCTCCACTGTGGGCATCCTGTTCTAAACCCACATCATTTCTCAACTGGCCTCTGCAGGAACCTCACCAATAGGTCTCCCCACATGCAATATCTTCTCTTACACTTATTTCTTTTAATATATTTTGAAGCAAGGTCTCACTCTGTCACCCAGACTGAAGTGCAGTGGCACTATCCTAGCTCACTGCAGCCTCAGACTCCCAGGCTCAAGCAATCCTTTTACCTCAGCCTCCCCAGTAACTGGGATTACAGGTGCTTACCACCACAACTCCCTTATGTTTTTTAAAAACAATTATTTTCTGTAAAGACTGAGTCTTGCTATGTTGTCCAAGCTGGTCTCAAACTCCTGGCTCAAGTAATCCTCCCGCCTCAACCTCCCAAAGTGCTGGGATTACAGGTGCACGATACCGCTCCCAGCCCCTCTCTCACTTCTCAAGTATCTTCTCCACATAGCAACCAAAGCAATCATTGCAAAATTTGGATGGGAATAATGTTACACTCTGACTTAGTGTTCAGTGGCTTCCCCATATACTTAGGAAGTAAGACCAGGTCTGCTGCTGTGGTCCGAAGCCCTGCACATCCTGCCCTGCTTCTCCTGTACGCTCCCACCACAGGCCCTTCTGGTGTTTGTCCTCCAGTCTCAGCCAGCCTTCTTGGCTTTCTTGGACCCACCATGCCTTCAGTCCCTAAAGGCTCCCATTGCTCCTGCTTGCAATACTCCCCACCTACACCACCCTCCCTGCCCAGCCTGCAGCTCTGTTGGAGTTTCCCAGGTCATGCCTCCCATGACTACCACTAACTCAGCCCAGACCATGCCAAATACCCCTCTTAAACATTTGCTGGCACAAGGGACCTTACCATTGAAATCCTTGGCACAGTTGTCCTTGTACATATATCTGTGTCATTCTTTGATCAAGGTATCTATCTAGACTGTAGTCTCCCTAAGGAAGGAATCTTGCTTATTCTTGCTTGCCTTTGTATCTCCATCATGTACCATAATGGGGTTTAAATACTCGTTGCAGAAATAAATTAATGAGTACACTGGATTCAGTGGGGATACACTAAAAATTAATCCCCAGTTTATCCCTGGTCCTTCAGTACTCGTATTAGGATGGTACCATAGTGGGCACAGTCCCGAATGATATATGGTATAAATCTATACATATCTGCATTCAAGTTATTTCATAGTATACTCCCAAAATGATTGATGGATTATTTAATTCCTAGAATTAAATGACCTATTATTGTGGTTTTGGTTTATGTATGTGTGCTTTTTTTTTTTTTTAGTTTTGTTCTCAGATCAAATAACCAGTCTTCCCCAAAGAGAAACTTAAGTCCCTGAGGAACAGAAACAGCAATTTTTCCACCTTCTCACCATCATGCCCTAGTCTCAGATCTTTACAGAAATTAGGATCTGCCACTGGTAATGTGCCCAAGGCTTCTAACTCTCCTGAGGTCTACACGGCATTCAGGACCCAGGAATAAAAAGACACTAATGTTTGCTCCCAGTACCCTTCCTCCTGCCAAGATCTTTGTCCTGAATATTGATGGTCCAGTTTAACATTGTTTCAGAATAAATTGTCATCATAATTAAATCCCAATGCATTCTGCACATTTTACCTAGATACTGCTTTATCATATCAAAGAGTAAATGACTTTTGAAATTAAAGCAGATTGTTAACTATTTTCCCTGTAATGTTTCTATTAAAATGCCAGAATTTATTACATGTGACCTAGTCCATTCCAGAGAAAATGCAATTTAAAAGAGACAAGGTCTAACTAAAGGAACATTTTGGGCAAAGCATTTTGCCTTGGCTCAAAGCAGAACTAAAGTGAAAAGGCAGGAAAATCACACCAAAGGATGATTTGCTTGGAAGCAAATAAGAGTTTTATTATCATAAATGGCTTTCACAAATTCTTAGAATCCGTAATATACTATATTAGATTTTACTCAAATGAAACCTGTATGTTTGCTCCTGACAAAAACCTTTATTTCTTAAATCATAAGTTAAACATGGTGACCTCTACTCGGCGCTTCATCTTGGTTTCCCAGGTAGCAGACACGGTGCTATGATACCCTGGTTATGCTGACAGAAAAGCCTTCTTGCTCATGAACCAAGGGCTGAGTCATGTTAATTGCTGAACTTGAGAGTGATTCACAGTTTTTCCACTGAGCACACCAAGCCCGATGAAATTCATTTCCACAAACAGAAATCACAGATGGGTGATGGAGGTGATGAGAAGTTACTTGCTGGTGTCATTGTCTTTGGTGTGCTTTTTTGTTTTAAAATAAAAAACCATATACCTTCGGTAGTTGAGAGTCAGGGATCAAAGGGAACAAAATCAAAACAACACAAAACATCAGCAGTCATCAACTCAGGCTGCTGACCTGGAGTGCGTTTCAAGGATTGAAACTCTACCTCATCTCCACTAATATGCACCCCTTGGCTCCAAAAATCTCAGATGAACCTCAGTCTGGAATCGCTTTTTTCAGTAAACAGTCATCAAGCCCCTTATCTCTGCCATGCAAGGTGCCAAGGATACTGAGCGGAAAATGCAGTGCAGACACCAGCCTAGTACCAAATAGCTCAAGGGCTGGTGGGCAGCTTCTGACAATAAGCAGGTGTCCTTTTCTGATTCACCCCACCTGGATGTCCCATTGCCTCCTTTTGAACCCATCCAAATGCTGTTCTTGTATTCTGATATGGTTAGGCTTTGTGTCCCCACCCAAACCTTATCTTGAGTTGTAATTCCCCAGATTTTGACGGAGAGACCTGGTGATAGGTGATTGGATCATGGGGCCAGTTTCCCCCAGGCTGTTCTCGTGATAGCGAGAGAGATCTCATGAGATCTGATGGTTTTATAAGGGGCTCTTCCCCCTTCGCTCCTCACTGCTCTCTCTCTCCTGCTGTCATGTGAAGAAGGTCCTTGCTTTTCCTTCGCCTTCTGCCATGATTGTAAGTTTCCTGAGGCCTCCCTCCAGTCACATGGAACTATGAGTAAATTAAACCTCTTTTCTTTATAAATTACCCAGTCTTGGGTATGTCTTTATAGCAGTGTGAAAACAGACCAATACGTATTCTCTTGTGGCTCTTTCTCATTATCTTCCCCTTTTCCCACTATATGTTAAACTCCCTGAGAGTAGGAGCAGCTTTCCTCATCTTGTAATGTCCAAATCCAGGAAGTGTCATTTAGTTTAATTGAAAGACTTCACGATCGGGATCCCTTGTCTCTTCCACGTAGACCCCTGCACTGTTCTTCAACATCTATGTTCTCTCACCATTTTCTACCCCCTTACAGCTGCCTGGGGCCTCTCTCTAAGACACACATCTAGCAATGTCATTCCCTGGTTTTTATATCTCTAGTTGCATCCCACTACCATCCTAGAGCATCAAAATTCCTTCCCCTACAAATAAGTCTCCTTATAATCTAACGCCAACCTAGTGCTTATAACCTAACTTCCTACTGGTCTACTTCCCCCAACCCCATCTCCTTGCCACTTTCCAAAAAGTAAGAAGCTGTTACATATCAGTGACTTTGCAAATGTTGTTTTCCCTACAAGGGACACCATTCCATTACCTATCTACCACAGAAAATAGTTTTAATTTAGAGGAAAGAAAAGGAGATTAGCATTATTACTACTGATAGTGATAATAAAAGCTTTAGTTTCTTGAATTTACAATGAGCTATTACTAAAGGCTTTGCCTGCATTATCTCATTTATTCTTCAAAAAACTTACCACAAGGTAGTTTATGATTACCCCCATTTTCCCGAAGAATAAATGGAGGCTTAGGGGGAGATAAGTAATCTGTCAGAGTACACAGGTAGGAGGTGGTGAAGGCTGGAGTTCTCTGAGGGTCTGCCAAGCTTGGGAGCCTGGGCTCTTAACTCCGATGCCAGACAGCAAGTTGCAATTTAAATGTCACCTCCTCTCTGTAACTTTTTCTGATCATCCCCCGTTGCTGCCATGGAATTAGTCACTGCATCCTCCGAGTACCCAGAGCATGTTGTGCAGGCTGCCACTTTTCATGCTATATTGACATTTCTTTTGTCAATCTCTCATGCTCATCTCCACCAGAAAGAAAATTCCTGGGGGGACACAATTGTCATTTCCATCTCTGGGACTCTCCAAGGGCTTCTCGAATTGCCTGAGATGCTGTAAATGTTTTGTATATGTTTGTTGAATGAATTGGGAGAATATATGACAATGGAGACATTTCAAGGAAAAGCAGTCCAGGGGAAGAGAGACAGACCAGGACAGGCTGGGGGTCCTGACTTCTGCCCTTGACTTTCTGCATAATTTTGAACAATATCTTCACTTCCACACATCACCTCTATCTTTAAAATGAAACCCTGTGCCTCTCTGTCTTTACAGACTCTTCAGAAGAAAAGTGAAATTATATATATGAAAATGTTACAGGGCTGGGTGTGGTGAATCCCAGAACTTGGGAGGCTGACGCAGGCAGATTACTTGAGATCAGGAGTTCAAGACCAGCCTGGCCAACATGGTGAAACCCTGTCTCTACTAAAATACAAAAATTAGTAGGGTGTGGTGGTGGGCACCTGTAATCCCACTTACTAGGGAAGATGAGGCATGAGGATCCCTTGAACCTGGGAGGCGGAGGTTACAGTGAACTGAGATCATGCCACTGCACTCCAGCCTGGGCAACACAGTGAGACTCTGTTTCAAAAAAAAAGTTTCAGTAAGTTTGACTGTCTCATTAATTCCTATTTTCAAAGAAATAGTGTTAAAGTTATTTTTCCTGATTATAAAAGGAAAGTGAAATGATTTTTTTAAAAGTAAAACTCCAGAAATGTGCAAGTCATGTGTCCTTTAAGCAGAAGATACTAACATAATGTGAGCCTTAGAACATGTTCTGAGCTCTGAGAGATCAAGGCCCTCTGGTGAGGGGCCATATTTCTTTCCTCTCCTTGAACTTCAGTTTCCTTGATGACTTTATTGTTATTACTGTTGTTGTCAATGTTGTCATTGCTGCTACTTCATTCCTGCAACCCTCTCTCTATATAGAATTCATAGAATAGTCTTGTGTTGTTAAAAATCATCATAAATATAATTTAATGGCTACACAAATGCATCACTGAATGAATGTAGCATAAATCTAGAAAAATGGGTTTTGATTTTGAAGGATCATTTGACAGAATTGGTTCCTTTGAGTCACTTAAGGCCAGTGCCGTGGACGACGGTGATGGGCCTGAGATTTGTGGGGCAGCCTATTTCATCAGCAGTTGTTCCCACGGGATTTTCCCAGGGGCAGTGGATTAGTCTGTTTTCATGCTGCTGAGAAAGACATACCTAAGACTGGACAATTTACAAAAGAAAGAGGTTTATTGGACTTACAGTTCCACTTGGCTGGGAAGGCCTCACAATCATTGCAGAAAATAAAAGGCACATCTCACATGGTGGCAGACAAGAGAAGAGCGCTTGTGCAGGGAAACTCCCCTTTTTAAAGCCATCAGATCTCATGAGACTTACTCACTATCATGAAAACAGCACGGGAAAGACCTGCCTGCCTGATTCAATTACCTCCTACCAGGTCCCTCCCACAACACATGGGGATTCAAGATGAGATTTGGGTGGGGACAATTCCATATCAGGAATTGTCAGACCCTCAATGCCCAGGGAAGGATACTCATGATAGGATTTCTCCTCCCAATGTGGGTTCCAGGCCTTCACAGCAGACACAGTGTGCCTCATTGTATTTCACGGAGGCTTTCTTCACAGCCCAGCCATAGCAACAGCTGAACATTACTTCACAAATCCAGGAAAGATTGAAAGGCAGGGCTGTAAAATAATTTGTAATCTTATTCCTGACACCTGTGTCAAAGCAGGGAGAAGACAGCCCACAAGGGGAATAATAATGGCTATTATTTACCAAGGGCCTACTATGTGTTAAGCCCTGTGCAGTGAGCTTCTGCATGTTTTTATTCAGTCTTCACCACAAGCTTGGCAGGTAATGACCATTACTAGCCCCACTTTACAGAGAAGCAAAATGGGGATCTGCACTGTGAAGAGACTTTCTAGCTGTGGAATGAGGAGACCTCCTCCCTTCTTGAGGAAAGGAGGACAATGGCTCTCAGCTTGTCAACTCCTTTCAAACCACATAGATTGTCCCCAGTTCCATAGCACTTAGAAAGCAATGTCAGGGATGGAGGTGCTCAGCCAATGCCCAAATGGCAGATATGCTGTTTCTTAAGTTCTCCAGGGACCAGAAAAAGCTGGCCTCTCTTCCAGTGCCAGGAAATAGGACAAAAGATACAGTGGAGTCTTACCTTTAAGAACACCCTTAAAATTATTTGTCTCAAATCAGATTTGTCCAGCTCCACTAACAGAAGCTGAAAGGCACTGAGATATTTGGAGGTAATTTCATTAGGATTTGATGATGGACCAGTCATCCTGTGTGACTGCATTTACCAGCACTTGCTGAATAATTTCCAAACTCTGTTTCTCTTTCTCTTTCTCTCTCTCTCTCTTTCTTTCTTTCTCTCTCTCTCTCTTTCTTTTTCTTTCTTTTTCTGTCTCTTTCTCCCTCCCTCCCTTCCTCACCCCCTTTCTCTCTCTCTCTCTCTCTTTCTCTCTCTCTCTCTCTGTCTCCTGACAGCTGTAGTCCCTGTGTGACCAGTGAAGTCCCCTGCTTGAGCACCAGCTTCCCCAGGGCCTGAACTTACTTACTTTGCAGAAACATGTTGATATGGTTTTGCTGTGTCCCCACCCAAATCTCATCTCGAATTGTAATCCCCATAATCCCCATGTGTTGAGGGAGGGACCTGGTGGGAGGTGATTGGATCATGAGGGTAGTTTTCCCCAGGCTGTTCTCATGCTAGTGAGTGACTTCTCATGAGATCTGATGGTCTTATAAAGGGGCTCTCCCCCCTTCTCTCTCTCTCCTGTCACCATGTAAAACATCCCTGCTTCCCCTTCCACCATGATGGTAAGTTTCCTGAGGCCTCCCCAGACGTGAGAAACTGTGAGTCAATTAAACCTCTTTCCTTTATAAATTACTCAATCTTGGGCAGTTCTTTATAGCAGTGTGAAAATGGACTAATACATATATGTACTGAGTCAAGTGAAACTTTCATGGCAACAGCAGCAGCAGCAACAGCAGTGGCAGCAGTGACATCATCATCATTATCTAGGAGCACTCCTATCCATAGCAAAGGTCTGCTCCATTGAACACAGCAGGGAGAATGCAGTAGCTATCCAAACAAATCGAGGAATCTCATATTTCCTCTTAATTCTCATTTCTGCAGCAGCTAATCATGGGATGGAAGAAAGATTTGGAGAATGAAGCATGCTCTTTTATGCCCCAGCTCTCATATTTTAGTTTGCCTGAAAGAATTCTGTCACCCAGAGCTAGTAAGGTATTTGGGAATTTTATGTTTTAAAAAATCTTTACAGGAAAGACTGGCATGAAACAAAACTTTATTCACATTATTTTTAAAATTGAACTTTGTAAAGCTTGTCATTAATTTGTTCCTTCAGTTCATTTGTTCTTTAAGTTAATTTACTGCCATAGCTTGAATTGAGTGCCTGCTACACACCATGCCCTGGAAGGAAGGATGAATGGAAAGATAAAAGGATGTGGTCACTTCCTGCATGGGTCTTACTTTCCTGTGGAGCATAGATAGGTAAAGAGAAAATTCCAATACATGTGGTAATGCTGTAACTGAAACAAGGACAAAGAACAACTGGAAAGATGGCCTAGCAGAATGATGAGAGTTTTGCAGACTGCAAGAAGGGATAGGGCAAGAAATACTCCTCCCACTTAAAATGCACCAAGCCTTCCTCTCCACCCATTAACGTTTTTCATGGCATTCAAGACCCAGTTCTAGTTCTGCGAAGTCTACCTTGATAAATGACTTCCGTGCAGACATGTTACAGGTCCTCTGAAAGTTGAGATATGAATCCATGTTTTGCATATATATTTTAGGCCTAGTATGCCCTGATATGTGTTCACCAAAGTCCTTATTAAGGCAATGCTTCCCCCTCCAAAAAACTTGCACACCATCCATATTATCATATTAAGCTGCAACCAAGCTACCCCAAGCTCATGATGCCACCTTTTGGCTACAAACTGTCATTTCAAGTCTTTTGTCTAATTTTTTTTTACTATTTTCTTTCTTAACTTGATTCTCTCCCTGATCTCACCTTAACACACATATGCATACACACAAACAGGTATACACATATATGACACATACAAACATACGCATGCACATACAGTTTCAGGAATTTTCTCAATTAAATTAATTTTACCTCAGGAAAACAAGTTCCTAGACAAGTACAGTGAGCTGCTTAAGAAGATGGGCTTTAAGCCCTGGCAGACTCGGATGGAATACAAATCCTAGCTTCCTCCTTCCCAGGCTTGCAATGCTGGGAAGGCGTTCAAGCCCTCTAATGGCCATTTCCACTTTGAGATGAGATAGTAATTATTGCCAATCTCACAGACTAAATTAGATAATGCCCTTAAAGTGCTTGGTACCATCTTGGTCACACAAATTCTCCATAAATGTGAACTGCTAATACTGACAGTGCATTCTGTGGAGGTGATGCTTCCTCTCCCCACCCCTAGCCTTGTCTTTTTCCACTCGATCCAGTTACTCAGCAGCAACTCTTTCTCCTCCCTTACTCTCCACATCTAATCATGACATAAAGCTAACAAGAATAACACTTGCATATTGAGAAAAAGAATGACGGTTTGTGTGGAAATACAAGTAGACAGTAAAAATCTTTCATTCATTTAGCAGGTGTTTGTTGACATTGTCCTGCAGACCAGGGACAACCATAAGAGTTGGTTGCGGCTAGACTCATGCTAGCGGTCTCAATGGGAAGGAAGCATGTAGAGTCCAAAGGTCTTTAGGGACCAGGATGAACAGTGCCTGGAGATGAGCTAAAGGCAGAAGGAGAATCCTTTGGAAACTCCATGCCAGCCTCATCCTCTTATGTTAAGCCTGCTATTTCATAAGTACCAACACTCACATAAACAAAGTGTTTTTGTGGTTTAATTACCAGAATTTAGGAGATCAATCCTAAACATATCATTGTCATCATGAAACCACCAGAAATTCTGTGCCATTTTATATGTTTCTGCAAGTTGCCACATAGATGATCTCATTAGATTCCATGATCCAGGCAAGGTGGCAACTGAGTTTCAGGTGCTCATTATTATCCTTAAAATATTTGATTCGTAAAGAATAAGCTTAGTTATTCATAGTGTAGGAGCGTATGATACACTATTTAAGGGCAGGGACTCCAAAACAGTACTCCCTGGGTTCAGATCCTAATTCTTCCACTAACAAGCTGTGTGGTTATAGGCAAGTTGCATGACCTCGCTGTGTCTCAGTTATTTCAGATGTAAAACATGAGCATCTGATGCAGGTGAAGTAAGGTAAAACACATCAGGTGCTTAGCTATTTGCCTAGCATACAGGATGTGTGTGCCATTAAATGATAGCTTTATTATAAATACTATTTTCCAATAAGGTATAGGGGCGCTGAGTGAAGGCCAAGAGCCAACTAACCACTCCTGGCTGGGAATCACACCTCCTCATGTCCTAGACTGTCCTCCTTCCTGCTTGTCACAGACTGGGGTTGGGAGGAGTTGGTACTGTCCTGCTGCAGTCCCTGACTCAGTCTCTATGCTCACGGTCTGGCTCAGAGTAGTTGCTTAGTTGGGTCATTTCCAATTTGGTGTCCCAGGAGTGAAAAGTGAAGTCAGAGCTTTGAAGCCCAGTCTCTGATGACACAGATGCCTCCCGGAGTCTCCAGTACTATTATGAGGTGAAGCAGCAGAGGACGGGGTGACTTCCAATTTCCTTTTTTTTTTTTTCTTTTTGAACAAACTGCTCTGAATGTCTGGAGCTGGTGTGACGCCAAGCATTTACCTTTATTTAAACACTCAATAGCCTCCTCTGTGAAAACCGGGGTAATTAGGCCCCAAATATATCATCTAGAGGCTTATTTTAACTACCCAAAATAAAGGCTAGATCCCAATTTCAACAAAATCACCAGATTGTTTTCCTTCCAAGAACTTCTGGCAGTGTTCAAGTTCCCTGCTTGATTCTCCCTATGGGATTGTTCGTCCCCATCACTGGGGTGGCGGGAGACAGGGGACAACCCTCTCTAGAGCAGTCAGTAACAGGATGCATCAGCCAGGAAGTGTTTTTGAGGCATGCCCTCACCACACATAAACAAGCCTGGACATTTTTCCTCAAGCTGCTCTAAGACCTGTGAGACAGGACAATATCTTCCTAGAAGGGAGCACAGATGACTAGAGACATACACACTCCGGTGTCCCTGGTTCACATCCTGCTTACTCCTACCAGCAGCGTAACTTTAGACATGATGCTTTCATCCTCTGCTACTTAATGTGCTCCCCTAAACAACAGGAGACAGCAATAATTGCCTACCTGTGTGTGAGGGCTCAAGATGCAATCCATTACACAGTAGGCATTTTGAGTCAAACTTTTCAAATAATATATTTTAACATCTCTGAAGATTACAATCTGTGTCACAATATACTTGGTAGCAAATTTTCTTTCTTATGGGCACATAAAATCATGGTACATCTTACATTTGATAAAATATGGCATGTAGCCTGAGGAAATCATTCCCCAGGAAAGGCAGGCTCTCCAAGACTGTTTTTTCCATTACTCTTCTGCTTTTATACCACAGCTTATTTCAAGGAACCAAGAATATGTACAAGAGAATCTTGTTGATACAAGAGTTTCTGGACTGAGCCAGGAAAACACCAATGGTTGCAGTAAATACATAATATTTGCAAGTATCTTGCATACATCTCTGTTCTCCAATCGCAGGCCATGACAGACAGCACTAATCAATTCCCCAGTTGTTCCCACTGAGCCAACATGTAGCCTCTGCATCCTCCTCAACACAGTTCTACAGGCAGCCATCACCAATCAGCCAGGGCTGGCACTTGAGCAAAATCTATTTTAGGTCTCCGATTCAGGAGCTTGGGAGATAGAAAAAGAGAAGAGGAATTGTCAGCCAAGTCAGGAAACTCAGATATAAGAAGAAGATTTCAAATATGGTACAGTTTACTGCACCAAAAAAAAAAAAAAAAAAAAAAAAAAAAAAGGTCTAGAGAGATTAAATTGGCAAAAAGTCACTAGCCAATTATCTGCAGAAAGAATGTAGAATTTTTTTCCTGTTCTTCCTGATAAGGCAGAATATTCTATCTAAATTCTCAATATCACTAATCATCAGGGAGATGCAAATCAAAACAATAAGATACCGCCTTACTCCTGCAAGAATGGCCATTATTCAAAAGAAAAAAAAAATCGATGTTGGTGTGAATGTTGGGAAAAGGGAACATTTATACACTGCTGGTGGGAATGCAAATTAATACAATCTCTATGGAAAACAGTATGGGATTCCTTACAGAGCTAAAAGTAGATCTACCGTTCAATCTAGCAACCTCACCACTGGGTATCTAGCCAAAGGGAAAGAAGTCATTATGCGAAAAAGACACTTGCACATGTATGTTTACAGCAGCACAAATCTTAACTGCCAACACGTGGAACCAACCTAACTGCCCATCAGATAATGAGTAGATAATGTGGGATATATGCACCATGGAATACTACTCAGCCATTAAAAGGAATGAAATAATGTCTTTTACCACAACTTGGATGGAGTTGGAGGCCATTATTCTAAGTGAAGTAACATAGGACTGGAAAACCAAAAACCGAATGTTCTCACTTTAAAGTGGGAGCTAAGCCATGAATAGGCAAAGGCATACAGAGTAACGTAATGGACCTTGGAGACTCAGAAGGGGGAGGGTGGAAGGGAGGCCAAGAATGAAAAACTACATATTGGGTACAATGCACACTACTTAGGTGATGGGTGCACTAAAATATCAGAATTCACCACTATATAATTCATCCATGTAACAAAAAACCACTTGTACTCCAAATGTATTGAAATAAAAGCATATATATAGATATATAGATATATAGATATATAGATATCCTTTCTATCAAACCATGCTCCCTTTCTCAGCACCAAAGTCAAATTCCTTAGGACTTAAGTAAACAAGAAGTTACCTGACAAATTAGACCGTGGCAGAGAGAGGATGAAAGGGTACTAGTCATGTAAAAGTCATTTGTTTTTTGTTTTTGCAAAATTCCGTTTTGCTCATTTGTCACCAACAATTCCTTGCTCAGGGAAGTGATCTATAGAAAAATCAGGAATCATCATTGCAAAGCACTGAGCCCAACAAGCAATCCATCCTAGCCCTATGGTTCCTGTGATTTTAATGGCTAAACCCTTTTATTGCAAGTTCCTATCCATGAAAATAAGAAAAAAAAGTGTCACGAATCCTGTATAAGAATGAGAGTTGCAACCAGTCATCCTCTACCCATTTGAGGTCCTCTTGGGATTTCGAAAGTACTTGACATGTATGGTGTTTACCACCAATATTGATTAATATTCCCAAGCAATGGAAACTAACCAATAAAAATCACATCTGGAAAATTAAAAGTGACAGGTGGAATGGGGATCTCTCCTCCTTGTCAAATTTTAATTCAAAATTAGATTGGGGCCTTCAGTGCTAAGACAGGGACCCTTGACCCCTGAGTAATTACTTTCCAACATCATTTTCTTTAATTTGGAGGAGATATTTCTATTCTAGGAATTGCTGGAAAGGCTCATTTTATGAAAATGAAGCTATATCTTAAGAAAACCTTGTTTGTTGCTTCCTTCTGTTTCAGGTACATTTCTGCTCCTAGTGAGGTATGCTTGCCACAGGCCTCTGGCTCTTCAGCACTCTTAGCAGCACTCTTAGCATTGTAATTACACTAGTAAACTCCAAAGTCATTGATACTATGACACAGCTTGCAACTTACAACCTCTGCAAGGCTTCAGGGATGAGCCAGAAAGTCTTAACAGGCAATTCTTTACTCCCTGAAATGTGGCTTCCCATATTTAGAAAACACATTTGTTGAATAAGGGAAAGCAATCTGAGGGGAAAGCGCATTCAAGAATATGAAGGTAGGAAATGATAGCATTTTCGGTGATTATTTCACTCATTCACTCATTTCATTTCATTAGTGCTTTCATTTGCTCAAAAAACTTGGGTACCCACTGCATGCCAGGCACCCCACTGGGTATTGAGGATAAAAGAGTAAAACAGGGTGCCTGACCTCAGGGGGTCCACAAAATATGGGGGAAGCCTACAAATTACCTTACAATGTCCTAAGCACAATGAGCACAGTGACCTAGGCATGCACAGGGCCTCGGAGAACACAGGTCAAGGGACAGAGGAAGGGTAGCTTTTCCAGCCCAGGTGGGGAGAGAGTGGGGACAGGTGGGCTGAAAGCAGCAGGACTGGGTGAGTGAATGGAAGGGGCAGGCAGGTGACAGGGAGGGAGGGGCAAGGGCAGCTCGAGATCTAGGATGGCAGTCCCATAAACTGAGATCCCGAATTCAGGTGGAGTGTGGAGTGGGCTTCAGGGAGCTGGCAATGAGTTGACTTTGGGGCACAATGCATTTGAGATGCCTGAGAGACATCACATCAGAAGAGGTCTGATTTTCTCCAGGCACAGACCATGCCTAACTCATTTCTGAGTTTTCGTGCTGAGTATCTAAGAGGTTCTCATAAACTGCTGAAGGAATAAATAAATGAATACTGTGCATAAGAAGCACATCTACAAATTCTTATCCTGTATTATATTATTTAATTCATGCAGGAACTCTATGAGGAAGATCTATTATTACTCCATTTATTTCACAAATAGGCACAAGCCTTAAAGTCTTACAGTTTAAGAGAGGAGCTGTGACAAGTTCACAGATAAAAATGACTCAAAAAAAAAAAAAAAAAAAAAAAAAGCAGAGCACATGAAAATGTGCTCAATATCATTCATCATTGTGGAAAGGAAAATTAAAACCACAGCAAAATACCACTAGGACTGTTATAATCCAAAGGACTGACAATAATAAGACTTGGTGGGAATGTGGGTAAACAAAACCTCAAACATTGCTGGTGGGAATGTGAAGTGGTACAGCCACGTCCTGTGATGGGTCACCCACCGGGTTACTTAGGAGTGTATGTACGCTGCTTGTCTTTAAAGGCTGGGTGGTGAGCCAATGCCAAGGTGCCCAGCTGAGAAGCAGGTGTCCCTAATAACTCAAACATCCCAGAGGGTAGCTGAGAATCTACCAAGGAGAACAGACCCATCGCGCACACACAGTAGGCAAAGCGCCAGAAAATTAGCTTAAAAGCAGCTTTAGGTTGCGAGGTTGTGTTGATCTCTAAAGCTGTCCTGCCGCCATCCAGGAGTACCTCATATGTAAGTCGTAATAAACTCATCTACTGGTCAAGCTGGACTCATCCAAGTCATTCTTTAATCACTTTGCTCCCTCCTAGTTTCAGGGAATGTTTTTAAAAATATATAATTCCAGGATTTTCTCATTATAGCTACTATGGAAAATAGTATGGCAGTTTCTTCTAAAGTTAAACATACACTTCCCATATGCCCCAGCAATTCCACTCCTAGATTTCTACCCAAAAGAAGTCAAAACACATTCATACAACACTTGTTTGTGAATGTTCAAAGCAGTATTATTTATAATAGTCAAACATTAAAAACAATCCAAATATCAATCCACTAGTGACTGGCTAAACAAAAGGCGGCAAGCTCATATAATGTAACATTATTCAGCGATGCAAAGAAATGAAGTATTGATATGTCCTAAAATACGGACAAACCTCAAAAACATGCTAAGGAAAGAACACAGACACAAATGACCTCAAATTGTATGACTTCATTTGTATAAAATTTCCCAGAAAAGGTAATCTATGGAGACGAAAAGCAGATTCGTGGTTGCTTAGGGTTGGCGAGAGGAGGGAAAGAAAGTGACTGCAAATAGGACTGCAAATGGAACTTTGGAGAGTAAAAGAAGTACCTAAACTGAATATCGGTGATGACTGCATAACTATAAATTTTCTAAAACTCGGCAAACTGAATACTTTCAATGGTTAAATTTTAAAGTGTAAAATCTATACTTCAATAAAACTGCATTTATTTATTTATTTATTTATTTATTTATTTATTTATTTATTTCTGAGACTGAGTCTCGCTCTGTCACCCAGGCTGGAGTGCAGTGGCGCCATCTTGGCTCACTGCAAGCTCCACCTCCCTGCAAGCTCTGCCTCCCGGGTTCACGCCATTCTCCTGCCTCAGCCTCCCGAGTAGCTGGGACTACAGGTGCCCGCCACCATGCCCAGCTAATTTTTTGTATTTTAGTAGAGACAGGGTTTCACCATGCTAGCCAGGAAAAACTGCTTTTTTAAAAAAAAAGGTAAAGAGAGCTTGGTACATTTGTGCTGGACCTGGAAAGCTAGGTAGTATTTCAACATGTTGAAAGGTACAAGAAGGAATTTCAGGCAAAGAAAGAAGCAGAGGCTATGCCTGCAAGTAAGACAGTGCCAGCATGTTTGGGCAATATCCAGATATCCATTTTGGCTGGATATTTGGATGGAAAAAAGTTGATGAAAAGACTGAAAAATGTGGTTGTGACCAGATCAGATCACAGAAGCTGAAAATGATTGGGCTAATGCATTTACGACCTAATTTGGTAGGCAGCGGGGAGCTACTGTACATCCCAGAGTAGGGGAGTGTCCTGGTAAAGATTGATGGGGCAACAGTGAGGAATGTGTGTTAGAAGAGCCAGCTACAAAAGCAGAGCATCAAATAAAAAGCTCATAGAACTGGCAGTACTGAGTAGTTACTCACCTGCGTAGATAATGCAAAAGAGAGAGAGCCTCACTCTACCAGATTGAAAGGAAAATAATACTATACAGCACTTATTTAGTGCTTCCTATGATCCAGGCCCTGTTTAAAAGAATCACTGTTCTACAGGAAAGGAAGTTAAGAGCCTGCTATGTACAGAATGACCCAAATGGACTGATGATCATCTTTAGGTTTACTCCAAAGAGAAGGAAAAAAGATAAAGGAGGTTATAAAATGCTTCACTTGAGGTCAGGAGTTAGAGACCAGCCTGATCAACATGTAGTGAAACCCTGCCTCTACTAAAAATACAAAAGTTAGCTGGGCATGGTGGCTTACGCTGGTAGTCCCAGCTATTTGGGAAGCTGAGGCTGGACAATCACTTGAACCCAGGAGGTGGAGGTTGCAGTGAGCTGAGATTATGCCACTGTACTCCAGCATGGGTGACAGAACAAGACTCTCTCTCAAACCAAAAAAAAAAAAAAGAAAAAAGAAAAATGCGATACTTCAAAAGTGGAAGGATGGTAAGTGAGACAAATGACAAAGACCAGTTTACATGGCTCTCTGTCCAAAAAAGGCAAGAGTAGCTGGCACCACTGATGCTCCCCATAGATGTCACCACTGTGTAAAGCAGGAATGTCAGAGTGGCTTTCAGAAGAGAATCCAGCTGTTTGTGAGTCACAAAGTGTGTATAAACATTATTTTTTTAAATGAACTTCCAATACTGAAATATCAGAAAATTTCACATAAAACATGGAAATTTTCAGTTTCTCTTGAAATACTGGGAATTCTAGCAACTACAGGGTCCAATCTCACATGGTATCAATCAATCAGGGCTGAGTAGCCCTCATCCTCTTTTAAGCATTAGAGTCCCTGCCTGTCACATGTCATGCATTTATTCATTCAAAAGTATTTATTGGGCACCTACTATATGCCAAGTGCTGTTATAGGACCTAGAGACACAGCAATGACAAAACAGACAAATATGCTTACTTTCCTGGAGCTCATATTCTCATGAGGATAGCTAGACAATAACCAAATAATATAATGTGTATTTCCAATTATAAGTAATGAGAAAAATAAAGAAGGTATGATTTTTAGTGGATGGAGAGGTACTGGGAATTGTAGACAGGGTGATCAGAGAAGGGAGGCCTTTATGCTTAGGTGATACCTGACTCAAAAGGAAACAGCACATCCATCATGTTTTATATGTGGGAGGAACACATAAATCAATGAGCATGGGGCAGGGGCATTCCAGGCCTGGCAATGGTTTGGATTTTATTCTGAGTGAGATGGACAACCATTGGCAGGTTTGAGCAGAGAAGTGACATGGTTGGGCATACTCATTTATGTTGGTGACTGGCCCCTGTAAACATTTGAAGTTTGAGTCCTTGGTTTAAAGCACGATGGGCAGAGGTTAAAGGGTTCGAGCTGGGTTCTGTGTCTGGAGAAGAAAAATAATCAGATGATGGGGCAGAAATTTCCTGATCTTCAGAACATAGTGTTTATGCAGAAAATAGCTCAATATGTAGTAATGACCTTGAATAACCAGCATCTATGAGCAGAGTTAACACACAATGAAGCCCCTTCAGAAACCAAGCTCACAGGACCCTGAGACTGGGCACCACTTGAATGTAGGCCAGAGGAAAAGGTTCCTAGTGGACATGCATCTGGGATGTTATACCTTGTTCACTTACAAAAGCTGCTCTCCCTTCTCTGTCTTCAGCAGTGATCATTCACCCTTGCTGGTGTACTCAGTTTAGTGCCGGTACACTCAACTAGACAAGTCCTAAGCCTTGTTTTATTTCAACAACTTGAGTTAATTCTCAAGTCCTCCCAACTCAGACAGGAAAAATCTGGTCCTTGTACTCCAAAACAAAGCAATGATCAATGCTGGGAGTTCCATGTGATCTGCCCTTTCAGCAAATCCATTTTTAGATGCTGAAGAGCTTGCAACATTTGACAAGAAGAAATAATCTACTCACAATCAGAGTGTGATCCCGGCCCATGGTGATGACTGTCCGGTTCACTGTCCGCAGCAGTTGGACCATGATCTCCTGGATGTGGTGGTAGGTGAAGGCCTGTAATACAGTCAGAGACATCTATGTGACAACTAGGACACTGTGTCTGCACAAATGTCCAAAGGACACAGACAATAGTGGTCAGACATGGTGATCTTCCACACCATCACCAACACCACCACCACCACTGCCGTCATTATCATCATCATCATCACCACCTGCGCTGGGCATAAGAAATTCCACCAGTCACCTGAAATATAAGTTCAGATCTCTTAACTTAGGCTTTGGAATCAGGAACTTTGGAGCTAGAATACTAGCTCTGACATAACTAGTACTGCATTGGTTATTATATGGTTTGGATCTGTGTCCCCGGTGAAATCCCATGTTGAATCATAATCCCCAGTGTGGGAGATGGGGCCTAGTAGAAGGTGACTGGATCATGGGAGTGGATTCTCATGGTTTAACACCATCTCTCTTGGTGCTGTCATCGCCATAGTGAGTTCTCATGAGATCTGGTTGTTTAAAAGTGTGTGGCAACTTCTCCCTTCTTTCTCTTCCTCCAGCTCTGGCTACGTGAAGATGCCTGCTCCTGTTTTGCCTTCCACTATGGGTAAAAGCGTCCTGAGGCCTCCCCAGAAGCCTAGGAGATGCCAGTACAGCTTCCTGTACAGCTTGTGGAATCATGAGCCAATTCAACCTTTTTTCTTTATAAATTACCCAGTCTCAGGTGTTTCTTCATAGCAGCCCAAGAACAGACAAATACAGTTATATTAACTTTTCTAATCCTTGGTTTCTTCATCTAATAGTCAGGATCTGAGCCGGAATAAGGAGGAAATTTAATGCAGGGAATTGGTTATACAGGTAACAGAAATGCCAGCACACCAAGCAAGGTAACCTAGAGTCAGCCACAGCAGGAAGTCACTGTCACCTGGAGGCTGGAGGGACAAATCGAGGAGGCAGTGTTTCTGGAGCCCCGGGACTAGGGTTATATAATGGAAACTACGGTTACATAATGGTAACCACATCATGCTTGTATAATAGAAGCCACATTATCTACCTTGGGTGGAATTTTACAGTGAGTCAGGTTGTAACAGGTATTGAGTTCTGTCCACTTTAAATACGGGTCCCTAAACTTTCTGTAGGATTTGCTGATCCTTTTTGAGCTTTTGTAGTCGGCAAGGGTTTCGAGCATATTCCTCTATATCTTGGATCATTTTACCAGCATGGCTTTTAGGCACAGAGTTGCATACCATGCATATGCGAGGGTGGCCATGGCCAAGTGGAAAGGCCGTGGGATCTTAACTTCAGAAGCTCTGGGTGTGAAGTTCAATGCTGTATTTGCCAGCTGTGCAACCTCACTTATCACTTCTCTGAACCTCAATTCTCTCATCTACAAAAATGTAGGTTTTCTCAAGGTTGATGTGGACATAAAAATGGCATGTGCAATTCTGGAAGAACATATATGCCTGGGTCCTCTGCTGGAGGTTCTGTAGTCTGAGACAGAGCCTGGGCATCAGCAATTTCTGAATTTTAGGTGTGCTATTTGGATGGCTAAGAACTATGATGTGACACGCTGTTTAGCTTTGGAGATGGGGGCTTGAGAATAGCCTTGTGTCTCCAGTACCTAGCCAGAGCCTGGCATAAAGAAAGTGCTAAATGGATGGTGGCTGAAAACATGGATGACCACCCATGCTCATTTACAAGTATGCCAGCAAGCTTTACTGCGATAAACTTAAGTGTGGTTTTTGTCCCTTAATGTGAGGAATTGCAGGAAGTTGGTTATAAAGTGAAAAAGAAGTCGATTTGCAGTTTGGGTAGGGCCAGAAAAAGAAAGAAGATGTGCTTATTAAAAAATGTCCTCCCCCTGCCCCAGTGACTTTCAATGACTTTTGGCATCCAGAGATGAATAACCCAGAGCTTTCTTTCTCTTTCTGCCTTAGACTCACTTTGTCACTTTGGCTAGTCCCAGACTCTCTAGCTCTGTGGAACCACCAACAGAACCTCTGCCACTGGACCTTTTGTTAGAGCATTTATTTTACAGAAACAAGTTCCTCTGCTTCATAAAGTGCAGCCAGACTTCAGTCTATTGGAGACTGGCTGGTGTCTCCCCACCAACCAGCCCTTTCTACTCCTGACACTCAATGCCAGGGAAGACAGACCTCCCCATATTTCTGGCCCAAAGGTGAACCTCTCTCCTGATTTCCTTCTCATTTATTTCTCCAAGCCATTTTGCTGACTTACAGTCTCCTGTTTCTTACATTACGTGAACATGATGTTCATGGTTATAACAACGACCACAGCTGACAGTCTTTAGTGCTTCCTAAATGCCCGGCACTCTGCTAAGCACTTTACCTCGCCTCACATCCAGATGAGCAACATTACTGTCTCCACTGTTCAGATGAAGACACTGAAGCCAGAGTGGTTAAGTAATGTATCCAGGGTCACCCAGTGAGGAAGTAAGCAAGAAAGGATTCAACCCAACAGCTGTCTCCAGAGTATTCGCCTTACCCAAACGCACCCACACAGACTGGAACACGATCATAGATTTCTGGTGGCTACTTGGGGGGTTTCATCCTCCTCCTTCCATCTGTCAAGATGGATAGACCCTGCCTTCGATTGGACCAACTTCTAACTCCTTCAGTGACTTCTGATCTTTTCTCTGCCTTTTATAAAATCTTCAATGCTATGTATTCCCCCTCCCTTATCTTTTCTGCATTCCTTTGCAATGTCATCAAATTTATATAATGTTTTTCATTTTGATGCTATTTTTTTTCCAGGATTACATCTCTCCCCTTGTGAATACAGATATGAAAACCCCCTTTCTTGACCTCCTGCCGCTTGCTTCTTTTAAATAGCCATTTCTTCTTGTTCCAAAGAGCAGCAATTAGACTGCTCAGGAAGTCTGGTATTTAAAAGTAGAAAACTGTCAAATTCAATTCATTTCACTCGGAAAGCTCCCAGTATTGGGAGGTTGTAGAGCAGAGTGTTTTGAGATTAGAGATACTTGAGTTTGAATCCCAGTTCTGCTCATTTGGGCTGGGTGACCTTGGGCAAACTGCTTTTCCTCTCTGAGTTTCTGTTTCTTTGTTTATAAAATGTGGCAAATAATAGTAACCTCAAGGTTTGAGGAATAAACAAGGTAATGCAGGTAAAGCCTTTGATACTGGGGGTTGGAATATAGTAAGCCCTCAGTAAGTGGTGGCTGCGACTCACATTCCCCTTGGTTTGCATCAGTACTCTGGCTGGGCTTGCAGATTCCCAGCACGTAGCAGAAAGTGCAGTACAAGTGATATCGAAATGTCACCCAAAGAATGTATAGCGTATATGCAAATGGAAAACTTTCAAGATGATAAACCTGTGCTAAGCAGTAAAAGTGCAGCCACAAATCACCTACTGTTAATTGCTCCAGTACCAGGCAAGTGGAGGGAGACTCTAGGAAAGTGACTTCCGGGCTCAAACTAAATGGTGGCTTGTAATTGAAATGACAAAATCAGTCTTCCCATTACGGCCTTGGCAAAGAAATTAATCCATCCAACCTAAACACACTGCAAATTGTAGTGATTTTTTTTCTTTTAATAATTATAGGCGCTGGTATCTGGAAGGGACTTGAAATGAAGTCTTATGCGGAGCTCACTACATAACACAGCAGAAGGTGAGCTGGGAGTGGATGGGGATCAGGCAGGGTCGGGGCTAAGGGAGCCAAGCCCTCTCTTCTTGACTCACTCTTGGCCCTAGGCCAGTCCTAGGACTTTGCCGAATGCAGTGCAAAACTACTGATCTCCTGCAGGATTTCTAGAATAAGAGAGCACACCAAATATGAGAATATTTTAAGTAACAATAGACAAAGCATTTCATAACACTAAACCAAATTATATAAAAAATGTGGCCTTTTTTTTCATTTTTCTTTCAACACTTCTCATGATACCGGGTAGAGAAATCTCCTTTTGGTGATACTATGTCTTTAATACCTCTCTAGTTCTTGTAAAACCCCTTTTCTAACAAAGAGGAAAGTCTTCAGGTCAGAGCAGGCAGCAAACAGCATCTACCTAGAACTTAATGACATTGTTTTGCTTTTATTGCGTTTATTTTTTGAAGTTGGTTATATTTATGGCAAGTGTGCAAGAAAAAGCTCCAAAACTTGGAAACAAAGCAAAATGAGGATTGCATGATATTTTTAATAGAACGTTTGGAAAAACCACACTGAAGGTCCTTTTACCCTCTCAGGAATACAACTTTGTTTGGATTAACCATCCACAACTGATTAGAAACTAGAAATTTTATAACCTTGCAGAGTTAGTAGTTAACTTGCAGAAAAATGATACAATGTGATGTTTGCAGCTTTGCTAAAACTCATAGTTTTATCACTCTGGATAACATTTACCTGTTTTATACCTAATGACAATTTTATACAAGTATCTCTTCTCTCACAAAATATCAAGAAACCTGAATGCTTTTGAACCAGGTGGTTGTTGTTCAGCTTGTTTCCTAGTTTATCAGTTAAATAAAACTTGGACGTGCTCAGTGTCTAATTGCATAGGATAACATATTTAATAATTTGAGAAATCTACTTTTACACAAATGATGCTACTTATGGTTTTGATATAAAATTTTATTTGTATCAAAGTTATAAGTGTATATAGTTCTGAAAATTCTTCAAGCTTCATTTAAAAACAAAACAAGCTGGGCACAGTGGCTCATGCCTATAACCCCAGCACTTTGGGAGACCAAGACGGGAAGATTGCGTGAGCCCACGAGTTCAAGATCAGCCTGGGCAACATGGCGAAATCCCATCTCTACTAAAAATATAAAAGATCAGCCTGGCATGGTGGTGCACACCTGTAGTCCCAGCTACTGGGGAGGCTGAGGCAGGCTTGCACCCAGAAAGTTGAGGCTGCAGTGAGCTGTGATTACACCACTGCACTCCAGCCTGGGCAACAGGGAGTGAGACCCTGTCTTAAAAAAAGGAAAAAATAATCCAAATCCCCAAACAAACAAAATATAGCAGTCTCTGATGATCCCCTTCCCAGAGGAACCTTCGTATCTCTTTAAGCTGTTGTAATTGTTATTTTGGCATTTATGAACATGATGCCAATAATATGTTTATGTTACTTATTTTTTAAACATTTCTTTTTACTTTTTGGCGTTGTCTATTAACTGTCCACCATAAAAAAATAAGCATTTTGGCCAGGGGCACTGGCTCATGCCTGTAATCCCAGCACTTTGGGAGGCTGAGGCGGGCAGATCATCTGAGCTCAGGAGTTCGAGACCAGCCTGGCCAACACGGTGAAATCCCGTCTCTACTAAAAATATAAAAATTAGCCAGGCATGATGACGCATGCCTGTAGTCCCAGCTACTTGGAAGGCTGAGGCAGGAGAATGGGTTGATCCCAGGAGGTGGAGGTTGCAGTGAGCCGAGATCGTACTATTGTACTCCAGCCTAGGCAATAGAGCAGTCTCAAAAGAAAAAAAAAACAAGCAAAAAAAAACAAGCATTTCACTCTTTCCTCCCACTGTCCCATCAGGCACATGCATCCTTTCCATTTCTCCTTCCTCTCATACACTTATGGTATAATTTTGCTTTGATCAATATCTATTATTTAAAATATTTTGAATATGCAAATACCATTCTCATCCAAGTTGTAAACTATGATGGATTCCCATTTCTTGTACACTCCTCATTTCCTGCCCCACCCCCCACCCCAAAAAAAGCAATTTGGAAAAATCCAAGATTCCTTTTAGTTCTCTGAGTGTTTAGTGTTTTTAAGTACTATCTCCCGATTTACAGTGGTCTCTTCCGCTGTTTTTCTAAGTTCTCTCTGCCTATTTTCTAAAGTTTGCTTTGCCTCACAGAGTCTGTGTCCTCCAAGTAGCTTTTCTTCTGTTTGCTTGTTTTGCACTCTCTCTTCTATGCGAGCATTGTTCCTTAGTTCTCTTTAATCCTTGGGGCTATGTTCTCATTTCAGTGTGTGTGATGCTAAGGTGATCACCGACTGAGCATGTGAGTAGGGCTTGTGGTCTGTGAGCTTACTGCAGGGTGATCTGGTTGAGACATTTAGCTGGAGAGCACTGCCTGAGCATGTGAGTAGGGCTTGTGGTCTGTGAGCTTACTGCAGGGTGATGAGCTTGGGACATTTAGTTGGAGAGATGCCAATATCAATATATGCAAGTCTTTCTTCTTGGACTGCTTGGATTTCACTAATAAGAATTGTCTGATCCCCGCATGATGTGTGAAGGCCTGGCCACCAGTGCTCTAGGAGCTGAATGGGAGGAAAGTGCTGGAGGTTTTAGCTTCCAGGATGCATATTTTGATTGAAATCTGCTTTTGAGTAAGGTATCACTGTCTTCAATTTTGTCTGGCATCTCCTGGGCCAGATATCCTCTATTTTTTCTTCTTTATTGTATACACCTTCAATAACTCAGCCCCATGGAATCAGATTGCTTCCGTAACAGGCTCTCAATTGATCCTCCTTATTTGAGCTCCTTCCTTTCATTCACCCTGACGTGCAGGGGCACCCGGTACTACCACTTCCTGAAACTTTGTTTTAGATTGGATGAGTCCTCAGGGTCCTCCACTGCTGGCTGATGAAATACTTTTCTCAGGTCTGCTATGTCATGTACCAACTTTCCGTATGATTCCTACCTTTCTTTCAAAGAAATTCTTTTATTTTTTTAGGAGGTTTTCAAGAGGGAGGAAAAATAGGTACCTATTGTAATTGACCATCTTTACAAGGGAATTCTACTCTAAACTTTTCACATTTGAATATTTAGAAGTGAGGTGATTTTGTTAAATATATTAAACATACATCTGATAGTCATACATTTTTAAAAATATGATTGTGTCATGTAAATGTCTAAGGTTTCAAAAGGAGTGATAGTGCAATCCCTAATTTTACAGAAAGAAAAACTTCAGCTTTAGGAAGCGGTTTGCACATGGTAATATGACCAGTGACGTGTGACAGGAAATGTCATCAGAGCTAGAATGGGACCAATTCTGCTGAATATTGTGGGGGCCACTGCTTCCTCCAGTCCAGCACACAGGCAGCCTTGGCCCTGTGTTCATGCCAAGAATAATCTCACCTCCTCCGCCTGCTTTGTCTTTAGGCCTTTTCAGTACTAAGAGGAAGATCACAAGGTCACAGTTACAGAGTGAAATCCAAAGGTCTACTTTTTTTTTTTAAGCAAAAGAGAAAGAATGCATATTCTTACAGTGAAAACAGCAGCAATCTATGGCTACTACTGTTTTTTCCACTCTGTGTTCTATGTGAGAGGTCTTTTCCATTTCTTTCTTATCTTGAAGGTACCACAGACACCTGGAAAGAAAATATCTAACTTTGAAAACAGTAACAGAGATCATCTACAGTACAGTCACCTTCTCTCTCTCTGGCCCTTAGAGGGAATGTGATTTTTGCATGAGTTCTGGGTTTAGTGCTGTCTTCTTTCTTCCTGTTTGAACTGGTTTCCATCCTGAAAGATTTTACTGCACTGACATCTCATTGCATGAAGCAAGCCTCAGAGGCAGCCAGGGACAGAGGCAGCTCAGCGAAGGGGAGGCAGAAACAACAAGGTAGGGTGGGTGGCACTGCTGTATCCCATCATCTCTGCTTCTCCCCACCCACTGGGTGAGCATCCCCACCCCATTTGCCAAGTAGGACTTGGGCAATGCATTCATGTTGTCACACATGTCTTACACTTTGTATTAGCCTTCTCTAGAAGACAGGGTTGGAGTTAGCAGCAGCAGGATACAATCAAAAGGAAAAGAAGATGTGGGTTCTACTTCTGACACTACTGCTAACACAGATTTCAACGTCTTATTATATGCCAGCAACTGTGCATACAGACTTGACATAATCTCGTTTAACTTTTTATGAAACTGCACTGAAATCCCAGATATACAACACGAGAATTAGAGAGATTTAGTAACTTGTCCAAGAATGCTCCATTCACAGATGGCCAAACCTGACCCTAAGCTCATTTCTGCCTGATTGCATGCTCCTTCCGTGATCAGAAGTGTGGTGTCAGTGGCACAATGGAATGGTGCTTTAGGCCCTCTCCAACTTCTCTGGCAACCTCTTTCAATATTATGAAAAGTGCTCTGCAAAAGTCTCTCCTTGCACAGAGACTATGAAGTTGTCATTAACTATTCTCTTTCCTTGTTGGTCATTGGCCTTGACCCATCTTGCCTCTCTGAGCCTCAAGTTTATTCATCTGTATATTGGATGCATTGGCATCCACAATATCAGAATTGTTTTGAGGAACCATAGCTAATTCCAACACTGAGAGTTAATATCTTAAAAACGTTTTACTATGTGGCATGCACTTTTCTAAGTATTTTACATACATTAACTTAAGGAATCCTGCAAGCACATATAAAATGGGAGAAATACTTCTACAATTCCAGATTTAGAGATGAGTGAAGTGAAGTACTTGGCTGTGGTCTGCTGATCCAAGTTCCAGCCCAGGCCTGCCTGACTCAAGTCCAGGCTTGTGACTGCTGCCTCCACCTCTTTGGATCACATAAATGGATGGATGTGGCAGCACTTTGCAGATGGTAAATCATTCTGTAAATCTGTCCAAAGAACATCATAAGACAAACAGTTGTGTGCACAGCTGCTTCTAGCATATTGCATTGTTTATAATACCTAAACGCAGCAAGCAAGATAAATGTGGTCAAATCAGGAATCCTATTATGTACATGATGGTTTATTCACACAATGGAGGAGAAGGTAGATAGATCTTGACCTGGAAAGATATCCTAAATATGTTCATTAAAAAGAGACTACAGAGCACCATATGCAATATAATCCTTTTCTTTTTTTAAATTTTATTTTCTATGTCCAGAAAGTCTGGAAAAAATGTATTGCACACCATTAACAATGATATCACTGAGTGGGAGGGAGGAGGGACAGATGTGAGGTTAAAGGGATAATTTTATTTGCTTTGTTTTGTTGGAAATGTTCATCATCATATATGTAACAATGAAAATAGAAATCTTTCTCCATTGGAAAGAAATGAAAGTCAGGCTGCAATCCTAAAGAACCATGTCCATAGGAGACTGAGTGGATACATCCCAGGGATGTACACCCAGGAAGCCCTGTGTTCAGGGGTGTCAGGCTGCTGTGGGAATGGCTCTCCTCCTTCCCCATCCCCAGCAGCTCTCCCACCCCATGCTGGGGCTATAGATGTAACCTTGGGGCTCACGAGCTGCATCACTGTTGCCAACATTACTAAATGGACAGAAAAGCACTGCAAAGTAACATGGGTTAACATTCTTTTAAAAGGCACAACTATGAAACCAACTCAACGAGCAAAACATTTTTTTTATTTAGATCCTCTAAGTTGCTTTGCAAGGGTTTTTATTAAAATATACTGGAACCTCCAACCTGAAGGCTAGAGCAGAAAAACATTAAGCCTCCTAAAGCCTGTATGTTAAATATCTTAATGCTGATGAATAAAGGCTGGTTGGAGACACTTATGAAGATGTGCCTCAGATGGGCTCCACTTTACTATTTTGTTCTTCAAAACAGGAAAAATTTATGAGGTGCAAAAAAATAGATAAAAAGCAAAACTAACATTTGTTGAATTCTTACCATGTGCTGGGCAATGGGCTGTGTGCTTTGTGTTCAATATCTCAATGAGTCTTGACAAGAACCCCGGAGATAAGTATTACCCCATGTTAAGATATAAAGTAAGATACATTCTAATTATTATTATCATTCAATATTTATTGAGCACTTAATATATGCCAGTCATTATGATAAGTGCTTTACATGAGCCACCTCATTTAATTTACGGAATAACCTTATAAATCTGCTACCCTGGTTCTTCCCATGCCACAAATGAGGAAATCTAAAGGTTTATGCAACTTGTCCAGAGCCATAGAACTGTAGGCAATGGAGCTGGATCTGCTCCCATGTCTTTTTGGTTGCAAGGCTCTTGCACTGTGTGAGGCTATTTATAGCAACATTGTATTATGTATAATACCCAAATGTAACAAGCAAGATAAATATCCCCAAATCGGGGATCCTATTATATAAATGATGGTTTATCCACACAATAGAATAGGAGATAGCAGATATGTCTTGCCCAAGGGACCTGCATCTCCAGTCTACTTTCCAGGAAGAACAGGGTCATCTGCTTTTAGATCTTAAATTATACCACTCAGTCTCCTTTCTTGCAGCTCTTTAGACAAGAGAGCAGGCTCTAGACAAGGTGACTTTTGAAGGCCCCATTTCATATCACGTGTCAAAGATGTTAAAAAGAAAAAACCTCTCCAAATAAATACAATGTAAATATAATTGCAAAACTGTTGAGTTGTAGTTGACTAGCTAATATACTGTTCATTTTCTAAATACTTAAGCAATTATTTGAATTTTGATATTTAATAGTTTAATGTCAATTAACAAATATTCTGAGCCAATAAAGTCACAGGCCCTGTGTTCTGTACCTATACCATCCTAATGTGTAAACTTTCAAAGCTTAAGTGAAAATTGAACTACATGAACAAATGGCCCTGCAGCAATGGTCTCAGGTAAGGTTTTTACTGCAGAAATGGGGGTACATGAGCTATTTGCAATATTTCAAAAAGCTTAACAGAAATTGTACACCCACTCGTCTTCAGTATTACTGCATGGGCTAATGAAAATGCCAAGATTCCTTGTTTGAATGAGAACAAGATAAACTCTAAGTAGACAACCTGTTTAACTCTGTTGGTCAGAAAATTCTGAATTATGTTTCTATAGTATTAATTAATTTAAATGAGTAACCACATTAATCAATGTTTAATGCATGTTGCTTTTCTGAGAGACAGTGTATTTTAAAACATGCATCCATGGGCATAGGATAAGAAAAGGACTCCATGGTGGTGAAAATCTTTGCAATTGTTTATCCGGAAAGCCATCCTAGATAGGACAAGCTCCCTCCCTCCCCGCATGACTTTCCTCCCTTTTCTCCCCCATCCAATGGCAAACTAGTGTTTCCTTTTATTCATGCCTCTGCATCATCACCAGTCCTGAATGAGAGCATTAAAATTCTGGACTATAAGCTCCTCTGAGGTAGGGAGTCATAACATAATCCACTCGGACCTGCCCCCGCTTACACTGTTAAACAAACAGATTGTGAATTATTGGTAAGTTACTTGAGAACAGGGATTAGGTCTGTGTCACTACTTTGGGCTCAACACCTAGCTCAAGTACCTGTCACAGAATAAGTAACTGCTGTGATTTAACTAAGTGGATTTAAGTTCGAATAGGAGACGTCATGTAACTGTTGCAGAGAGAAAGCAGAGATTCTTAGATGAGGGGGTAGAGCTAGAATAGAGGATCTGGAAGCTTCTGGGCACAGATTTCTTCAACTGTCCTGACAACACAGCTTGACCACATACAAAAGACTAAGGGGTTCTTTGACAGGGAATGAGAGAAACCAAAGAATATATCCAACATTCTATCCTCCTTCCTACAGTGAAAATACCCTTACTTATCCCACCACCCTCCAGAAAGAGAATACAGACATCAGAGGCTCATTCAGTGATGACTGATAGTTTCCTCAGCAGGTTTCCCCAAATCAAAACTCTACTATCGGCATTTTTCAAAATGGACTCCTCCCACAAATCCCTTCCAAGTCAGGCAGGTGCGAAACCAAGCTGGGAGGCCAATCTCATAAAACATACAGCATCCTGTGCCTCAGCCAGAATTCAGAGCCCACTCTCACTGACCGGTCTGCTTAGGGATTAATTCTATCAGAAACTTTAGAAAAATTACTAGCAAAGGGAGGTTTTTAAATCTCACCCTTGAACCTCTTTTCCTTTGCTAAGAAAGGACAGAGGAAGTATGTCAGTCTAAAATGCAACAGAATTGGCCGGAAAAGACCAATAGATCTAAGGAGTGAATTTGTATCCTCTGATCTATGCATGCAGTTACACAGACATCAGGGTTGCCTTTGTCAGTTCAGATTGGATACAATCAAAACCCTCCCCAGAAACCCATCTGTATAAATAAAAAATAAGCAAGAGATAATGTGTGCCCTTCTCCATGGTGCTGGCAAAATCACGGCCTCCTAGAACAAGGGCATTTCTCCTCATCTTGGGAAATATGGATGCATTCTCTCTCTTAACCCCGCCCCCCACAACAGAGTATGTGCCTCGGTTTTAACATTGAAAAAGCATGTGTGTTGGGTTTTGTTTGTTGTTGTTGTTGTTGTTGTTTTTTACTGTTTTCTAATTGTTACCAATGATTTCAACATTTTTAAAGTTCTGTCACATTTCTAACACCATCATCCCCAGCTCTTTCTGGAAAGCTTAGGCTGTGTGCTCCCTTTTCCTCCACTAAATCTCCCAGATCCACCTATACAACTACAATAAATTTGGGCAAGGGAGAACTCGTTTATTTTCCTTGATTTATTCCAAATTTCCCAATTTGATCTACAGTTTCTGGTGGCTTTTCTGGATGGTAGAAAGATGGCCACTTCATTTTCCAGTTTCTGTAACACACTCGGTGCCCCCACTTTTAATCCGTAGCTCTGAGCCTTCCCCAACAAGCTGGTGAGCAGGAAAGCAGTTTCTATGAATGCTCAGTCACTTTCCATTCTCAACAGTGACAGCCTAGCTTAGCTGGTTATTATAACCACGTCATCTTGAAGCAAATCCATGAGCTTATTCCCAGGAGCACATTAAGGTTTTCTTTCAGATAAGTATGCAGCATCTCGAAGTAGTCATCTGCTCCCAGGTTTCTGTGGCTTGGAGTGAATTGAGATCCTTGAGAAGCTGCCTCAACAGCAGGTTGCAGCTCCTCTCCAACCCTCTGCCTTACCAAAAAATGAGGTAATATCTGTTATATCTGTTATAGTCCAATACCTCAAGAAGCATTATCTAAGCATCTGCTTCAGTGGTCTATAACCATGGCTGCATTTTTAGAACAAGCTGGGGATTTTCCATATATATAAATATATTCATGCCCAGGTTCCACCCAAGACAAATTCTAAGTCTCTGGTGATGAGACTCAAGCGTTGTTATTCTGTAAAAGCTCTCTACATAAATTTCAATACGGAGTGGTACCGACTCACTACGTGCCACGCTCTGTCCTGGATTCTGAGGATTCAGAGACGGAAAATCTAGCCCCTGCTTTTAAGAGAGCACAGTGTATTAGCAATGTAGGACTGGGGAAGAACCACATGGTAAAGGAAGGATCCTGACAGTGCTATCACAGGGAGCTGAGAAAGCTCAGAAAAAACGTCATCACCCAATCTAGGGAAATGTGAGAAGGTGTCCTGAGGGAGGTGCTGCAGAGCCAGCTGGAAGAAACATGCACCTGATGTGTTCTTTGCAATGTAGTAAGTAAGGCTTTATAATAACAGTGCCTCTCCATATTAAGAGTGGAGCCTAATAATACAGAATTAACTCTCATATATTCTTGCTGCCAACCCCTTTCCTTGAAATTGTATCAAGTCTCACTTGCAGTGAGTCAGACCAACCACTCTTGGAATACTACCTTCTCCCTAGAATGCTGATTATGATCTTCCCACAATCATGACGGGAAACAGAGTTCACCACATCTTCACCTTGGACTACAGGCATCTTCTTCAGAGAGTTCAGTCCTTGGGGTCTGGACAGGTTTCGTTTCTCCCAGGCCCTACCCCAACCAGTCTTGGTCAGCTCGTCCTCCCCAGAGATGAGAGCCACCAGAGATAAGAGCATGTTTTTCTCTGTGTCTGAGATGTCCTTCTCCCTTTGATTACCTGGTAATATCCTGTTCACCAGGGAAAAACTCAGCCCAATCATCATCTTTGGGAACTCAACCACTCCAAACTTCCACCTTACCCCAGACAAAGTTGCATATTCTTTTTGAGTACCCACAAAACTTTGTTCATATTTCTTGGGACCACACCTTTCCATTTTGAAAGTCCAAAGTGTAGTGTCACGTTTAATACAGAGTAAACACTAAGTACATGTATAAATACACAAAATGAACGTGTCAATGGAGGGATGGATGGATGGTTGGATGAAAGAATGAACAGATGGGTAGCAACATTGTCTAAACTACTTTACATCTTATCAATTCAGAGTTTGATGAAAAATAATAGATGTGCTAAGTCATGTCTTCTCAAAAAACAAAGATGCTGGCAACTTCTTTACTTATTCCCTCTATATGTACCATCTCCTCTTCTTTCTTCACTTTTCACCATATAGCCAAGAGGGTGTGGTGTTGTGACTCGTCTTCCAGGATAGGTTTTCTTTTTTTTTTTTTTCAAGACAGGGTCTTGCTCTGTCCGCCCAGGCTGGAGTGCAGTGGAGTGATCACAGCTCACTGCATCCTCTAGCTTCTGGGTCCAAGCGATCCTCCCACATCAGCTTCCTGAGTAGCTGGGACTACAGGTGCATGCCACCATGCCCAGCTAATTTTTTAATTTTTTGAAGACGTAGGGTCTTGCCATGTTTCTCAGACTGGCTTCAACCTCCTCAGCTCAAGTAATCCCCTAGCTTTGGCTTCCCAAAGTGCAGGTATTATAGGCGTGAACCACCCTGCCCAGCAAAGGATAGTTTTGTTGTTGCTGTTGTTGTTGTTGTTGTTTGAGATGGAGTTTCGCTCTTGTTGCCCAGGCTGGAGTGCAATGGCGTGATCTTGGCTCACCACAACCTCTGCCTCCCGGGTTCAAGCGATTCTCCTGCCTCAACGTCCTGAGTAGCTGGGATTACAGGCATGAGCCACCGGGCCCAGCCAAGGGTAGTTTTTAAGCAGATAAGTAATTGGTCTCCTGGGGGTATTTCTGGAAAGGTTAACTACACTTACCCTCACTGAATCATGTCATTCCTTGCCCCCAGATATAAAAGCGAAGGCATTTTTTGTTAATATATTTGATGACTGCGGGAAGTCTCTGTTTTTACGTACCCTTTAATGAAGTATAAGCAAAAAGTTTAGATTTGGACAAATTAAATTCTGGCCCTGCCACTAACTTGCTCTGTAGCCTGAGTTTACTTATTTCAACTCATATAAGCCTCAGTTTGCTCAACAGTAACATGGAGATGATAACAGCTTACTCAAAGAATTGTGATAGAAATAAACTGACTTCTGAATATAAAGGGCTTAGGACAGAGTTGGGCTTATAGCAAGCATTCATTAACCTGAATAACATTATGTCAATATTTTTAAAACAAGTACCCACCATGAATTAGAATATAAAGTATGCATGAATAATTAAGATAAAATGTAAGACTGAATTCAAATAAATTCAACCTTTGGACTCTGCCCCCAGAACATTGAGCATTTATATTCACTCACCTGAAATGATTAATACTTATGTGGAAAAGCCTGAAAATAACTTAAATCGCTCACTGCTGTTTCACAGATATGTTTGCGTGACCTATCTCAGGTCACATGGTCTGTTAGAACTAGAGCTGGAAATAGAACCCAACACTTCCCAAAAGCTGCGAAAAGGCCCTAGCATCAAATACTGCCTTCCCTGTCACCACCACCTTAACAAATAGTGTACTAAGAAAAGACATCATTAATTAATTAATCACATGCTTTTGAGAGATTAAGGTAGTAAGGAAGGAAAGAAAAAACATTTTGGTATTAACCACATGCTCAGCAACTTGGTGTTATGAATTAACAAAATATGGAGAGATAAGCTGAGGCTCAGAGAGGCCCCAATACCACTCAGCTAGTCAGTGATGGCATTAGAATTCAAATCCATGCCTGTGTGTCTCCAAAGTCCATCATCTTTCAACTAGAATTTAACTCAATCCAAATCAACAAGTACGTACTGACTGCTCAATAAATGTGCTGGGCACTGTGCTAGGATGTGGAAGTGAACAAGACCGATGTGGTCTTTGTGCTCATGGGGGTTACTATCCAGATAAGAAAACAGACATTGTAAAGCTGGGCACAGTGCGGTGACTGTCAGGTAAGGCGAAGCGCATACAACCTCCACACTCTTCAGGCAATGAGGAGAAGAAAATGTGAGCTCTAATCTCTGCCCCAGAGTTCAAAACATTACAGGTTAAACATGGCCATGTAGGCTGGCCTGGGGGTGTGACCAACCCCAAGGCATTATTTCTGTGGGAAAATGCAGACTGAATTCTAAACTGATGTATAAACAACTTTGGGAGCCCAGCAGTACTCAAAGTTGGAACCTGCTTTTTATGCGATGTTTTAATGCAAAAGCAGCAGATTTACCTTTCTCACTGGATTCCACTGAGTATAAAAAATAAAATTAGTGTCAGCATGTATTTCTTGAAAGTAGACTAATTGAAGATGGGAGGATCAATCAAACCATGGAGATTAATTATTGAATATCTGCTTGGAGTCTGGCACTATGGCCACACAGTGTGGAAATACAGGAGAAATGTAAGACTGGATCAGCTCTGTCCTTGGAGAGTCTGTAAACCACATATAGGACACCCACAGAACAACATTTTCTATAAATGATGGCCTATGTCAAATTTCCAAGAGACAGGGGTGGACACATGTCTGTGAAACAGACCAGGCAAGGCAAATATAAGGGAAACTGACTCAGGCTTCAAAAGACAAATATGATTTAAATATTCAAAGAACGTTTATTGTAGCAGTGGGAGGAGTGTTAACCAGGCAGTGAGGCTTAGGAAGCACTAGATGTGCTCTGAAATAATGAATAGACCGCTGAGGCCAAGTGCTGGGAAATAAGGTCTCCAAGTTAGTCTCTAGTAAGAGAGGAGCTTGTCTTCAACACCTTTGCATCCCAAAGGCCTAGCATGGTACCTAACAGATCATAGGTGCTTAGGTAATGTTGAGTGAGCTATTGGATAGAAAGATATTACTTCAGTTGAAAAGAGAAATAACAGAAAGTGTTAGTCTTGTCCCAACATGTGCCAGAAAGGCCTACCATGACAAGAGCAAATGTCAAGCTGCATATAATTAAGTGCTAAATTCTATGATAAGGCTGAAAGTTTTCAGAATGCAGGAGAGGTGGTGAGTGAGATGGAGCTAAAAACCTGGAGAGATTTCTTAATTGAGGAAGAATTGGGTTGGGCCTATTAGGAAAGGCAGGGTCTGGCTCTCAGAGGTCACAATTCAGATGTCTACATAGGCAGGATGGATAATATAAAAGTGTGGACCCAGTCATCTAGAAAGCAATAGGAATGAGTGGGACTGTGGGTTTTATGAAATAATTCTGCAAGCCAGACACAATACATCTGTGGGCTAGATTCAGGTTATAAACCACCAGTTGAAGGCTTTCAAGACAGACAGAAGGGAGAAAAACAGGGTGACTGTAGGCAATAATTTAATTGTCACATTTTAACATAACTAAAAGAGTATAACTGCATTGACTGTAATACAAAGGATGACGGCTTGAGGACATGGATACCCCATTTTCCATACTGCGATTATTACGCATCCCATGCCTGTATCAAAATATCTCATGTACCCCATAAATACATACACCTACTATATACCCACAAAAATTAAAAATTAAAAAAAAAGAAAAAGAGGGAACAAAAGAACCTCTTCCAGATGTAAGGAACAGGGTAAATGACAAAGAAAGAAGAAAGAGCATGAAGGCTTGGTGGGAGAGTGCGAGTCTGGCTGTGCTAGAATGTAAACTGCAGGCTGAAAACAGTTGGAAATGTGGTTGGAGAAGAAAAGGAAGCTGAGTTTGGATTTCAGGCCAAAGACAAGGTAATAAATAGAGGGTCAAAGATGACTTTAGCATGCTAGGTGGCTTGCAGAAACTGTGCTGAAATTCAACTTCATTTGCCAATCCGGACTGTTAAACCGATTGTGTTTATCTCTAAGACAAAACTGATCTAAAAACCTCCCTGAGACAACGTCCATTCTAGAACTCTTAGATCATTTGCTGGAAGCTTCCTCGCGGCAGTCTTTGGCTGCTGCCTATCAGATTGTGCATGGCAGGTGGGGCACCATAGACAGAGCTGCTGATCAAACACATCCTTAAAAACAGAGCGCCTCCTCCCTCGCTTAACTCATTTCACTTAAGGATTTACATTTATACCAGGAGAGCAAATCAAAGTTATAGTTCCCTCAGCAACTGTAACCTGGACCAAACATAGCTATATTTCTCTGATGCTGAGAGGGTTTTTAACTCATGCCTCCCAACTTCGAAGGGGAGATTTAATTCAAACATTATGCAAGAAATGCTTTTTGGAAACCAAGTGGCTGCCCCAGTGAAGGTTTAGAGTGTAAATGGCTGTTCCTTTCAACTAGTACTTTTATGCAAGGGTTCCCAGCAGATAGAAATCTTTCGCAGCCCCTCCACAGTCTTGGAGGGAGAATAGAAAGGTACCTTCTCCATCCCTCCAAGCCGCCACGCTGTTTATGGGTCAAAGCCCAGCTTTGTTACTGCAGGCAGCCAGTGTTGACGAGGACTGTGCAGGCAGCCAGTGTTGACGAGAGGACTGTGCAGGCAGCCAGTGTTGACGAGAGGACTGTGCAGTCAGCCAGTGTTGATGAGAGGACTGTGCAGGGGCCAGGACTAGGGGGAAGAGTGAAACAAGTGAGACACTAGCCTAGGGAGCAAAATTGAAGGGGTCTCAAAAAACTCAGTAATCAAGAAAATTAACAATGCAATGTTTTGTTTAAAAAATTAATGCAAAAACTCATGGCAAACAAAATAACAAAATATTGATTTTTTAAAAAATGTCACGGTATTATTTGATTTGATTACTGAATTTTTGGTGCCCCATTACATTCTGCCCTTCCTCCCGGGCCATGCCTCACCCTCATCCTGGCTCTGAGAGGCAGTGAAGAAGGATGTGGAGATTAAGGACAGGAAGGAGGGAGTGTGTGAGGCCACTGTGGATTTGGCTGTGGGTGAACTTCTTTAAACTTTGGTCATGGCAAATGATGGAATATTAAAGAATACCTGAAGAAGTATTTCTAGTTGGTGCTCATGGAACTGAACCTGGTGGATCATAAACTTTACTAGGGATAGGTCTAGTCAACTGTGAGAAAAAGCTGTTGTCTTATTTTCCAGATGAATTCCCTGAGAATACACAACCCAAAGACCATCCCTAAGCAATGCCAAACCAACCATTTTCCATGCTCGCTAGGCAAAGATCAGCTGACACTCAAGTCCTATACCCTGGCCTAGGACTTACCACATGGCTAGGGCTGTCAAATAGCCCATGTGAAATACTATAGGCTGCAAGGTCCCTGAGAACAGGACAGGCTCCTATGCTCCTCCAAGTCCCACGTCCCCAGAGCCTAGTCCTGGATTAAGGCATGCTAAATGTTGGTTTAGTCATGCAATTACCTAATCATTCATTTGGTGGGAGGTTACATTGGCCTCCTAATTGGTTGAGGCAGTTAGGAATTTTGCAAATGGAACTTTCTAGTAAGGCTAGTCCTTTGTGGATTTTGTTGTCTTAACTCATAAAGCAGAAAATCCTGTATCCATCAGGTTTTTACACTAATTTCTATGTGGTATTTCCCTTCACATAGAAATAAGTATACTTGGCAGAACTGCTCACCTTCAAACCTCATTCTTCGTAAGTGAGTGATCATCCCTTAAATACTTCAAAAATAAGCTTTTTAAAAACATTTTAAATTTTGAAATAATGTTAGATTCCTAGTGAGTTGCAAAGATGGCACAGAGAGTTCCTATGCACCCTTCACCCAGCATTGGTTAATGCTAACCTCTTATATTACCAGATTACAATAATCAAACCAGGAAATTCACATTGGTCCAATGCTATTAACTACACTGTAGCCTTTATGCTAATTTTGCCAGTTTTCCTTCTAACATCCATTTTCTGGTCCATGATTCAATTCAGGATCTCACATTGAATCCAGTTGTCATGTTTCCAACCTGTTAGAGTACCACAGTCTTTCATGACCTTAACTTTTGAAGAGGACTAGACTGGTATTTTTCACTCCTCAGTTAGGGTTTGTCTAATGTCTTCTCATCATCAGATTGAGGCTGTACATTTTTGGCAATATTCCTATAGAAGAGATGTAGAGTCCTCAGTGCATCCTGCCAGGAGGCACATGACGTCACTATGTCTCCCTGCTGGCGGTTTCCCTTTGCTCATTTGGTTACGATAAGGTCTATCAGGTGTCTCCACTGTAAAGCTACTATCTTTCCCTGTGCCATTAATCAGTGGATACTTTGGGAAGATACTTTGAGATTATGCAAATATCCTGTTTCCTATCAGACTTTTGTCCATGACTTTTAGTAACCATCGATGGTTCTTGCAGCAATAAATCTGAGTGGTGTTTGTCGAATCAAAAATCAACTTTTCCTAATTTTTATGTCCTACTTAAGGCCAAAACCTACTGAGGTGAAAGATAACAATCTCCCCGTCACAATGACCTTCCCCACATTTTGGAATTGGCCATCTAGTTTAGGCATAGCAAATCCATGATACCCAACTCATGGTCCCCACCCCTCACCTACCGCAGGAACCAAAGTGTCTTTCTCACTGCCCTGCAGGAGACTTTGACATTCTCAACACTATCAGGAAAGAAGCCACAGCAGACCAATGAGAACTGTCGTGAGAAATAAAACCTATCTCCCCTCCTTGGTCTATGTTGGGTGTTTTGTTTGTCTTAAAAACACTACACCCCTGGAGCATACTGGCTTTGCCAAGTCCCTCAAGAACCCTTAGAGGATGGCGGATTTAGGGTCCACCAGGGGAAGAGAAGTGCACAGGCAGCTCCCTTGGGTCTCTGGATTTTTCTTATTTGGGGCCATTTTTTTGAGTCCCTGGAAGGGGTGTGCTGGTAGATGTTTATCCATTGTTTTTCCAGAAAGAAAAAAATAAAGTCCTGGATACATGTAACGATTTCCAGTTTCTGTGGCATTAACATTCCCTTCCTGGTTGATTTCAAGGCACAGCAGCAGAGCTTGAGACACTGTTTCCACCGCACAGACACAATAGATGTAAACAACCTCAAGAGGGTAGACAAAAATGAAATGGAGCCAGCTCATCAGGAAGTTGTTGAGTTTTGAGATCTTATTACCTTAGATTTTAATATAGTTTATTTAATTAGAGATTTATAACAATTTTTAATAATGGCAGTTATTTAACAATTGCCTCACAAAATTCCTAAACATTTCATACTTGGTTCTTGTGAGCTGGAAAGAGCCAGCTCCAGCTCACTTCCCGGTACAATGGTGATCAGGAGCTCTGAAGTTCTGGAATTCCCCACAGGAGCCCCTGAAAGGACAGGACACCTTTCTCCAGTCACTCCAGGAATTCCTGCGAGGCCCAGACACCCTGCGGGGAAGGCCTGCCTCCAGCAGCAGCATCTGCCGCTTCTTGGCAAGCCTTCTGTGGGGCCTGCGAGGGCTCCAAACCATCTGGCTGCCACCAGGGCTGGCTTGGGGGTTGCCCTCAATACTAACGGGGCTACAGAGTTCTCTCCAGGCTCAGTGCCTGCCTTGCATTTTCCCAGGCAGCCACTTGGCCCTGTACTGTCCTTAAAAGAATTCTAGGGATGTTTTAGAAGCAGCCTGGGACAGCAGAAAGAGCATATGAGCGAAGCGGAACAGTGAGGGAAGAAGGAGAGCCACGTGCATAGAGTGCAGATTATGTTCCAGGCATAAGGCTGGATGTTTTCACAGGTGCTCTTGTTTCCTGTCATTCTGCCACACCTGGGAAAACAGTATCCTCATCATACAGACAGCTTAGAGCAGCCATCCCTAGCCTTTTTGGCACCAGGGACCAGTTTCATGGAAGACAATTTTTTCATGAAAAGGATGGTGGAGGAGGTGGTTTTTGGATGATTCAAATGCATTACATTTACCATGCACTTTATTTCTATTATTATTACCTCGTAATACATAATGAAATAATTACACAACTCACCATAATGTAGAATCAATGGGAGCCCTGAGCTTGTATTCCTGCAACTAGATGGTCCCATCTGGGGGGGATAGGAGACAGTGACGGATCATTAGGCATTAGATTCTCATAAGGAGCATGCACCCTAGACTCCTCTCATGGGCAGTTCACAACAGGATTCGCGTTCCTATGAGAATCTAATGCCACCGCTGATCTGTAGGAGGCGGAGCTCAGGCAGTAATGCAAGCCATGAGGAGTGACTGTAAACACAGATGAAGTTTTACTCACTCTCTGGCTGCTCAACTCCTGCTGTGCAGCCTGGTTCCTAACCATGGACCCAGGGTTGAGGACCCATTCTGGGGTTGAGAAGTTAGATGACTTCTCAATGTCCCATAGCTAATAACAGCAGAGCTAGAATTTATCCCCTGCTCTGCTCACGGACGGCCGTAGCCCCAGCACACAGAATAGAGCATAGGATAGGTACTTTCTAAATATTTCTGGAATGGATACAAGATGCGGTCTGACTTAAAGCCTGTACAGGCTCCTCCAGGGAATTGGTGAGGGTGACAGTGCTGTTAAGGGCGATGTGTAGATGGGGAGTGGGGGGAGGCAAAGTGGTGCATGAGAGGCTGTTGAGTTGGGAATGTCACCTAGCCTCTCTGAGTCTCAGCCTCCTCACCAGTTAAATAGGGATAGTAAAATCTACCTTGCCACTTTGGGGCCGGAAACAAACAACTGTGTTGTATAAGAACACACGCTGCCAGTTAGAAGGTGCTGGGGAAGTGTGTAGTACACCATCATCCATGGAAGTTGTGCCATTGGCCTCAGGAGGGCATTTCTAACTCCATGGAAGCCAGAGGAAAAGCAAGGGGTGAAAACAAAGCAGCCTTGGGCACAGCAGAAGGTACAGCGATCTCATGTATTTCAACCTCAAGTTTGGGGCTCAATTAGCTGCTCTCTGGAATGCACCACAGACAAAAGAATTTCAACAAGCCTTGTCTCCCTGCCTTTTATTTGAAATATGAGGGAGCAGATAGGTTAGAAAAAAACCCTGCTGCTCTTGCAGGGTGGTATTGATTCCTGGGAATTAAATAGTAATACAAACAGGCAGTGGCAGGCTCCCTTCCACCCTGCAGCAGGCAAACTGCCTGGGCTTATCAGAGAACCCAGAGCTCAGAGTGGCCACAGAGGATGCACTTCAGAAGAAGGCGCCCACGCATAGACCGGCAGGGTGGACTGCTTTCCCACACAGGTCAGGGGCAGGACTCTACCAAGAATGCCCTCTAGTCTGGAGGACTCCTGCTCATGCCACAGTCCCCTCCCCTCCCATCGGGATTCTAACAAGTGGAGATGCTAATGCCCTTTGCTGTCCATATCTGATCCTCTTCAAAGGAGAGGCATGAGTGCATGTGTGTGTGTCTGTGTATGTCTGTGTAAACATACATGCACCCAAAACCACACATGCATATTCAACGCATTAGACAAATCATTCATGGGGGGTGGGGAGCATGTGGAATGGGAGTAGAAGATGGGGATAAAGGGTAAGAAATTGCTAAATAAAAACACAGGAGTCCATTGTTTTGAACTGAGCTACTGCACTAGGCCCAGATCAAACCAAGATGGAGTCACCTGTACTAAGTGTGTCATACTAAAATGGGAACTTTAAGGAAGTAGGAAAATCCCCCAAACAGACCAATTTTTCTTAAAAACAGAAGGTTCACAGCAATCAGATGGAAAGGGCATGGTCACCTGAGCTGGCATGATAAGGAAGTCCCCCTGCTTTAACTCTTACAAGTAACCTGATGTTAACCAACCCACGTTTTTGTATCATCCCATTTCCTTCTTCCTGCTCAAGCTACCTTACAATAACCAACTGCTCTGCTGCGCCCAAGAGAGCTCCTTCTGTCTTTTAGATATGAATGCCTGACTCATGAATCACTAATAAGAGTCAATTAGAACACTAAAATCAATCTGATACAATTTTGTTTTATGACAGAATACACACGCAAGTACACACACAGAACAGGGGAGGAGCTTGCACAGACCAATGAAGATGACCTGTCATGAACTCAGGAGTGTGATTAATTCAACCCTCTGCACCTGACATCTAAAGAAGGCAAAAAGAAGAATACCCTGCTAGCACTCAGCGCACAAGACCCCAGGGAGAAATCAGCCCCTGCCATTAATTGGAGTGAGACATATTCATTCATTTATTCCTTCCTTCACATAGCTTCAAGAGCCAGGCATTGTGCTGGGGTGGGGTGGGCGGGGGGTAGACCAGCAAGATCTCTCTCCTCACAGCACTCCAGTTTCTGCAGACAGACAGAAGAGTCCACAGAGAGTGACAACACAGGTGCCACAATGGAGCAAGCATGAGCTGCTCCTAGGACCACAAGAGACGTAGGGGAGAGGATTAGAGAAGGCTTCCCAGGAGAGAGATATTCAACCTGACTTCTGAGGGTAAGGTAGGATTTAGCTAGGCTAAGAGCAGAGGTGACGCATTCAGGCAGTGTGAACGGCACTCCGCCGCGGTGAGAAGTGAGCGAGTGCTGCACAAGCAAGGAATTGAAAGAATTGTCAGGGAACCAGAGCATAGACAGTACAAGTGGGATGGGAGAGACTGAAGCTGAAAGCATAAACTCTGTGAAGTCAGGGGGTATGCTTTGCTCTCTGAGCTTCCCTAAGCTTCCTCACTCAAAGCCTTCTGTTACACAGGAGAGAATAACACAAAATGATTGGTGCTGGGATATCAGGGTGCACACATGGTTGTGAAAACACAGACAAGGAAGTCCCTGATTCTGCCTGCGGGCAGAGGGGAAGGGAAGGAAGAGGGGATGGAATTGAGAAAATCTCAGAAAGGAAGTATTATCTGAGCTGAACCCAAAACGAGTTTAGGATTCTACCTGCAGAGAAAGATGAGAAATTGGAAGAGCCTTTCAAGCAAGAGACACTGCATTCAGCAAAAGCAAAAGCCTCCCAAACGGTGTCTAAGTTGTGAATAAAAATATCAAAACCTGGCCGGGTGCAGTGGCTCACACCTGTAATCCCAGCACTTTGGGAGGCGGAGGTGTGCAGATCACTTAAGGTCGGGAGTTTGAGACCAGCCTGGCTAACATGGTAAAATGCCATCTCGATTAAAAATACAAAACTTAGCTGGGAGCAGTGGCTGGCACCTGTAATCTCAGCTGCTCAGGAGGCTGAGGCACAAGAATTGCTTGAGCCCAGGAGGTGGAGGTTGCAGTGAGCTGAGATCGCACCACTGCCCTCCAGCCTGGGCAACAGAGTGAGACCCCATCTCAAAACAAAACAAAACAAAATCAGAACCCTCAAACCATTCATGACTAATAGAGTACCTTGGTAGCCCCCCCACTCAGGCTTAGCCAATAGACTCAAATAATTTTTTTAAAAAAGATGATTCTGGGGATTCCCTATGTCCACAATTCAGATACAATCGACACCTTTTCCTCTTGAGAATTAGGAGTCATCTTTACCCACTTTAAGACTGCTAAGCAGAGTAGAAAACAATGACTCTCTTTTTTCTTGAGGAAAGAAACATAAAAGCAACAACCCTGTCTTAAGAGGGGAAAAACCAACTCCCTCCGGGTCTGGAGCAATATTAAATTTTATCAGTTACTCAGCAGCCAGCAAAGCACAGAACGAAGCCAGTGTGAAACCGCCCTTCAAAGTAACTGGAGTTGACAACTAAACTTGCTCAGTGACGGGGGAGAAAACGAGTTAATAGAGGAAGAAGTCAGGCCTTTTATCCTTCACCTGAGCTGGTCCCTTTCATATGCTAAGAGGCCAGGAGCAAGCTGGGTGAGACAATTCAACACTATCATTAAAAAAAAATCAACACCCAGGCTAAGGCAGACATCTCCCCTTGAGTCCTACCATGACACCCAGGGTTTCAAAGAATAAGGTTGGCCTGCTGCTCTGAGCTGTAAGTACCCAAACAATGACAGTATTGAAGACAAGCATCCTCTCCCATTCCCCAAACACACAACGCCCCCCAAAATGGAAGCTTGCCATCCTGCACTATAATTGCTAAATTTCCACATGTGGCTCTACCGTGGGCAACGGCTCCAGTAGGTGGACGTAGTCTCTATGCTTGGGGTGGGACAATGTGTTGTTCCATGATGTCAACTAAAAGCCAGTCAAAATGGCTATGCTGTTGTCAGCAGAGAAGGTCCAAACAACCAGGAGAAAAACCCAGAACATTTGCTCTGGGGGCCTTTTTTATTTGTTTTCATCTAAATATTCAATTTTTAGAAGTTGGCACCTGTAGAAAGCAAACAGCACATTCTACAGTCTGAATTTTCAAAGTTGGATCTTTGCATATTCCATGCCCCTTCTATCGCATGAAAATGAATTTATGGGTACAAATTAATGTGTTTGAAATATTTGCCATTTTATGGTTTATTAAATGCATATTGGAAGATGCTAGATTTTATAGACTGGACAGGGCTCTTAAATTAAGAAAGTAAAGAACTGAGAATGAGCCCAGCTATTCCTCTATTTCCAGTGAATATCAAAGGAAAAAAGAAAATAGGTCAAATTAGAGCAATGGTTTCTGAGCATGGTCTCTACACTGGTAGCATCAACAGCACCTGGGAACTTGATAGAAAAATAAGTTACTGGACGCCTGGACCCCACCGTCCAGACTAATGATCAGAAATGTGTTTTAACAGCTCCTCCAGGTTACTGGGGGTGCCTGCTCAGGTTTGAGACCTGCACTACAACTGTGGCTCTTCACATTGGCTGACAGTTAGTATCACCTCATAATCATCACCTTCTCATTGCAATGCCCCACCAACCCCAGACCAATTCAATCAGAATACTTGGGACAGGGGCCTAGGTATTACTGCTTTTGATGCAAGACTTTTCTTCTCAGTCACTTTGCAAGCTGGGGACCCCCAGCCAGTGACGCCCTGCCCAGGCCTCGCTCAGCCCATCCAGCTCACCATCTATGTTATAGCTTGTACCCATGTTCAGCGGTTCCTGATCTCTTGTGCCGCACCCAAGAAGAATGAGGATACGTGGGACATTGAAGGGTGAGGGGGGTGGAGAATAATTTTCTTGAGCAGTGAAAACGGTTTTCAGTGGGGCACGGGGGACATAGTAGGGGTGGGGGGGGGCACTGGTTCCCCTACCCCAAGGTTGGAAAGTTGTACCCGCCCCGTCCCTCCCCACACCTTGTGTGACTGGCTCTGGGGCCTAATGGACTCAGAATGGGGACTGCCGATTGGTTTGTGAGTAGGCAAAAAAAGGCTAAAGTGAAGACAACACTCAAAGGTGGGCATGACAGTGTAGAAAACCAATTAGGAAAAGGTAAGTTTATGTAAAATGAGTGAAGGGTGGGGATTAATCAGAGGAAAGTGTGCCAAACACTAAGACAAGTTCTCAGTCCAGTCTGAGGATTTAACATATAGCTTGGCTTTCAGGTTTTAAACTGTCTTTGGCTTGGAGATGGGGTTTCACCAGGGACCCGCCCCTATGTGCCTACCCATTTGGCTGCCTCCTGCTGGTTTGACTTTTAAAAAGCTCCCCAGGTGGCTTGTAATCCCAGCACTTTGAGAGGCCAAGGCAGGAGGATCACTTGAGGCCAGGGGTTTGAAGCCAGGGGTTTGAGACCAGCCTGGGCAATATAGTGAGACCCTGTCTCTACAAATTAATTAAATAACTAACCAAGTGTGGTCGCTGGTACCTATAGTTCTATCTACTCAGGAGGCAGAAGCAGAAACCTGGCATAAAAATAAATAAAATAAAAACTCTCGAGGCGATATGACTATGCAGGCAATGAGGCAATGTTGAGAGCCGCTATATGCTAGAACATGAGAAATTTAGATTAGGTACTTTTGGGCCTCTGATTTTCAGTTTAGCTCAAAGTAATCATGGCTACTAAATGCCTCCTATTCATTGAAGAAGCTTTTGAGAAGAGAAGAGAGATTTCCATCTTCATGAGCTGGAGAGGTGAGATGTGAAGCTCACCAAAAGCATCAAAATTTGTACCAAATTCAATGGTGATAACAGTATTTAATAACCCATCCAGCAAAGACAGTTGCTCACCCGGAGAAAGGGGTGGGTTAGTCCCCACAGTCAGAATTGATTATAAAAGCACTGCATTCAGAGGCGGGAAAGAGTGACACGCACCTCCCACACACCTCAAGTCCAGATGCCACAATCCCCCATGGGGAGCTCAGAGCCTCCCACTCACCTCTTGGCTTTGAAGCCCTAAGTACTGAGGGTGTGTGAGACAGCAGCCTCTTCTCACCAGTGTCTGATGTCAGGGAATGTGCAAAATGATGACAGCCTGTCAGGGTAGAGCTCTAGGAGGCCACTCCCCTGGGATGGACAGAGCCGCAGCATCCTGCTTCACAAATAACCGTGAACTTGGGCCATCCCTCTACCAAACCAGGAACTTGACAATTAGCACATCATAACTGGGTCCCTCAAACAGGGGGACACTGGCATATTCCCAAGGATCCACATTTTTCTCCATTAAAAGGGATCTGAGCATTACTAAAATGTAAAAAACATTGTGGATTGGCTTTTCAACAGAAAGAGGCAAACTTTTTTTAGAGAGAGAGACAGGGTCTGCTCTGTCACCTGGGCTGAAGTGCAATGGCAAGATCACAGCTCATGGAAACCTTGACTCCTGGCCTCAAGTAATCCTCCTCCCTGGGCCACCCAAAATGCTGGGATCACAGGCATGATCAACCTCCCTGACTGAGGCAACATTATATAGGATGTTACCACAGAAATCATCGGCAAACCCTCATGTTTCTACACTATGAGTAAGACTGAAATCTCCCTTTAAAAAAACAATTTTTAAAAAGATCAAATAGCTAAGACTGGAACCAGCTCAACAGCTAGCTACTGAATGTCCTTATAGAAACATCATCCTAACATCATCATCTGAATGAATCTTGAATATCTAAGCTCTCGGTTATTATACTGTCTTTCCATTACATGAGGTAGGAGTAGACAGAAAAAGAGAAGAAAAAGACCATGACTTTATATGCCCCATGCCTGTGATTACTCAGAGTCTGAATCAGACTGACCTCGGTTTGAATTTTGATCCTGACATTTATTTGCTCTATTTATTTGGCCTCAAATGTTAATGAAGTCTATGAATTTCAGGTTTTTCATCTCTAAAATGGGAATGATAAGCCTTAGTATCTAGGATCAGGGTGAGCAGACAGAATGTGCAGATTGCATTTAGCCCAGTGCCTAGAAAGCAACAAATAAAGTAGAGCTCTGATCATTAATTATTCACCACTGAACACTAGCTGAAGTTTCACCTCCTTTGTGTAGGCTTCCTTGACAAAAATGCTTACACATAAACACATACACACACATATATCCTTTGTAGCTCTTGTACCCCAAATACGCATCTAGATTTTAGTCATTATATATCGGGGACAGGTTTTTTTGTTCCCAGTGCCTAGCGCACACTGGGTATATCATATGTATTAATATTTCTGCATGAATGAATGAATGAATGAAGCAAGCTATGCATATGTAATAATAAGACAAGAAGCAGCTTAACTGGGATGGTGAGTGTAGAAAGGAAGAGACAGGAGAGGCAGCATGCAAGGAAATTGATCATAATGGTTGACTATGGATCTGACCAGTAAAGGAACATTGCTCTGCAGAGTTTTTGAATTACAGTCAATCATAGACACAGTTCATTTAGAAAGCTCTTCTCTGAGGATGTTCTAGGGAGGAGACAGAAAAAGGCAAGGCTCACACCAACACTTAGAAAAAAGTGTATTGGTTATTTGGGTCTATGTAGTCCTCTGAAACCAGTCCCATCTAAGGACTGAGTACCTCCTGGACATTACCCAAGGACAAAGAGGAGCTGCCAGAGGAACCTGGGTCAAATCAAGCACCCTCCTTCCATCTTCCAATGCTTAAGAATTCCAGGCCTGGGTCTAATCACTACCTCTCAGTCTTCACCACTTCATCTGGCTTACCTTCTGCAGATTCAGCCCTTTGGAAGCCCTCCGCTTACTCCCACTGACACTTTCCTTTGGTTTCCATCCCCAGCTAATCTCTGAATGATGTCTACAAAACATACAATGACTTCATGGCCACCACCATCCCACTCCATGCCCTATCTCTGGAATCTGAGCCCTGGCAATCTGCTCATCCAGGAAGAGGCTTAATCATTTTTGCCATTTCAAAAGGTAACTGAAGAAACAAAACCCAAGTAAATCAGCTAAGAAAGCAGACACGAGAGTTTTCTTGGCTGTCTAGGCATAGGAAACTCTTCCTCCCATCCCTGCAAACTAGGGCATGAGTACATGGACAAGCCATCTAAAAAGGCTGCAATAATGTCTATACCCACATTCTGAGAAAGCCTCGCCGACAAGACACACAGTGACAAAATGCTACATGATTAACTCTAGTCCCCTAGCCATCCTTCACAGCAATGGGGGTTAGTCACAGGAAAAGTAGGCCTGCTGAGCAAGCCGTTGACTTTTATCTTTAGACTCTAGCTGCTATCCATCAGCATCAATATTTCACAATTTAATCAACTTAGCCCTAGTCTGAGTCCAGGATATCTACATCATCAGGAGGACTCACCACATCCTGATAGCTAAGGACTTCCAAGATGCTGTTGAGCAATTCAACGCAGTACTTCTTCTCCAGGACCTGGTGTTGCATCTCATCCTTCTGCTCCAGCAGCTCCTTTAGCTCTTTGGTGATGACAGGAAGCAGAATGTCCCGGCATTCTGGAATAAAGACAGTTCAGAGGCATGTAGAATTCCTCATTTTTTAGTTTCTTTTCTTTCATATATGCATATAATTTTTCATTAAATAAACAGTTCATGAAGACATTCTCCTTGTAAAAAATTAAAATATTAAAGATTAGGTTAAGATTTCCTGAGAACATCATTCATAATTCTAGTCCCTTTTCTAACCCTTTCTACCCAGGGGCAACCAGTTATTCTAATATGTATATTCTAATATATTCTATATATTTTATATATACACATACATATAAAATGTGCCATATGAAATATCTAGTGTTGTTTTAACTTTGCATTTAAGTCATATACTGTGATTATAAACTTCCAAGATCCTTTTATACAATTTTACTTATCTGTTTATCAGTATAAAACATATAGTTATTCTGGCTTTGTTTCCATTTTATACAAGGGGACCATGATGTATATATTACTCTGAACCTTGACTTTTTTTCATGCACTAATATTTCTTGGAGCACTTTCTGTATTATTACATTTAGGGACAAACTTAGTTATTTTTAACTGTTTTATAGTACTCTTTATTATGGATGTATTTTTCTATTCAGCCCGTACCTGTACTACTGGACATTTTTCACTGGTACAGACAGTACAAAACGAACAACCTTCCATTTGCATCCTTGTGCATATTGCTTTCATTTACCAGCCTGGCCAACATGGCGAAAACCCATCTCTACTAGAAATACAAAAATTAGCTGGGGATGGTGGCGTGCACCTATAATCCCAGCTATTCAGGAGGCTGAGGCAGGAGAATCGCTTGAACCCAGGAAATGGAGGTTGCGGTGAGCTGAGATGATGCCACTGCACTCCAGCCTGGGTAACAGAGTGAGACTCCATCTCAAAAAACAGAAAGAAAGAAATGAAAACTCTTGCAGAGAAGGGTATGTCTCTTGATATTGCTGTTTCAGGGAAATTTCTGGAAGATTCTGAAGCCCTTCACAGCTTTGTCTCCATACTTCCCTTGAAAACAGAAAACCTTGAGGGAAAAAAAAAAAATCCCAAAATGTGTCAAGCTGCCCCCACTCAGATGCTGCTTGAGCTGCAATGTGAATCATACACAGCAGGATTTCATTTTAATTCAATCTAACAAATAGATATTGGACATCTTTAATGTGGAAGATACTCTCTTTATGGAGGTACAGAGATAAGATGTGGTTCTTGCCCATTAGGTACTTAAAAAGTGACAGAGGTGATTACAGGAAAAAAAAAAAAAAAAGCAAAATCAATGAACAATGGTAGAAATTAGAATAAGACTAAGTTCAGAAGAGGTAGAGGACATCTCTTATTCTGTCAGCCCAAGAGCTACCACCCACTCCTTCTGGCACAGCACCCTGACTGTACGTGGGGGAGCCATACTGTCATGGGCTATAATCCTGAGAAGCTGTCATAGGCTGCCTGCCTTCCCGTGGAGAAGGGCTGGACACCTGGCCCCAATTAGGATGGCCTCCTGAAATCTGAATCTTGAGGGAATGTTCATAACGATAACTGCCAATGGTACTAATACACAGTATTTTGAGTGCTTACAATGTACCAGGCACTGTTGCAAGTGTCCTGCATGAATCATCTCAGTAAATTCTCCTAGTGACTAAGGGAGGTAGATAATATTATTTCCCCATTTTGCTGATGAGGAATCAAAGGGACTTGTCATGTGTACACAGCTAGTAAGTGGTAAATCCAGCCCGACTGCAGAGACTGCTCTTATGCACTACATGAAACGTGCAGTCTTGGCTGGGCATGGTGGCTCACACCTGTAATCTCAGCACTTTGGGAGGCCAAGGCGGGTAGATCATGTGAGGTCAGGAGTGTGAGACCAGCCTGGCCAATATGGTGAAACCCTACGTCTACTAAAATAAATAAATAAATAAATAAAAGCTAAAACTAGCTGGGTGTGGTGGGCACCTGTAATCCCAGTGACTCAGGAGGCTGAGGCAGGAGAATAGCTTAAACCAGGGAGGCGGAAATTGCAGTGAGCCAAGATCACAGCACTGCACTCCAGCCTGGGCAACAGAGCAAGACTCCATCTCCAAAAAAATAAAAAAGAAAAAGAAAAAGAAAAGAAAAGAAAAGAGAAATGTGCAGTCTCTCGGGCTCTGCTGTCATCACAGAAGTGCCCCAAGGAGGCTGCCCGGGGGGCATGCTGAGTCCCCTCTCCCTCCAAGATTCGGAGTCTCTCCTCTCTGATAACTAGTTTCCCAGCATTTCCTCTGATTCTATGGATTGTTCCCTTTCTTCTAAATACATTTGTGTTTACTTAAATTTACCAGAGTAGGATTCTGCTGCTTGAAACCAAAGAGTCCCAACTGATAGAGTCACAAAACACATTGAGTGCTTCAGAAGCCCTCTCATGAGCTCTGGTCAGAAGGTTCATAGAAGACTTTATAGGATCTAACAGAGTATGTCCCTTCTCTCAGAGCCCAATCTCAGTTTTTAATTAAATTCCAGTAAGTGTAATTCATGTCCATTCATCCCACTAAGGAGTAAGCTCCATGAGAGCTGAACTAAAATTCAAGTGCCTGATACAGTACCTGGATCATAGGAGTGAGTCAGTAAATCTTGGCTGAAGGAATGGAGGAGGTGGCATTTGAGATAGTCCGTGACACGTGGATAACATTTCAATAAGAAGAGTGAGGACTTAGAGAACACTTGGTGATTTAGAGAACATAAATCTAGGGTTATATTCTCTTGGAAGGAGAATAATGAAAGATAACACTTAAAAGAAGTGTTCTTAATTGCAACGAAGTGTCAGTTCTATGGAAACAGAAAATTATAGATGACAAAAATTTTGATTCTGCTTTGCTTAAAATTGTAGATAAAATCATAGGTCACAGCTTTAATGACACTTTATGAGAAATTTGCACTGAAGAAATATATTGTTGGGGCTGGGCATGGTAGCTCACACCTATAATTGCATCACTCGAGCCCAGGAGTTCAAGACCAGCCTGGGCAACACAGGAAGACCCCATCTCTACCAAAAATTTAAAAATTAGCTGGGCATAGTGATACATGCCTGTAGTCCCAGCTACTCAGGAGGCTGAAGTGAGAAGAGCAGAGCCCAGGAAGTAAAGGCTGCAGTTAGCCATGATCACACCGCTACACACCAGCCTGGGCAACAGAGTAAGACCCAGTCTCAAAAGAAAAAAAAAAAAACAACCACTTGTTGGTCTAAGGACTTTTGAGAGTACAATACATTGATTAGCCACTACCCTTTATTTAGAATGATAAGGGAGAAAGTTGGAGAAAATATATTAATTTATCAATTACCCTATTACTTAAGTTAAATATTCAGTCCATATCTTGCCATTAAAAAGTTGAGATTTTCATCCAGATGTATTTATTAAGCAGGGTAAAAAAAGTCTTACAATATTCATTAACAAGTTTATTTTAAAAGTTGTCTTCTCTTTATTTCCTTCTGCCTGGCTAAAAGTTATCTTCAAAAGGATATGAACTTGTAACTTTGCAATGTTTTGTTTGCTAGAGGGAAATTAAGTGTTGAAATTCTTGTTGTAGAAAACTAGGTGAGTTCATCTGAAGTGGTAAATGCTTTGTCATTGGAAGACGAATAACTTCCCTAACTTAATGATACTTCCCAATTATGCCTTCATTGATGTGATAACTAAGCCCAACCAGAAGATAAAAATTGTGCATTATCTTATTAAGTTAGATAAAGGTGGTAAAGTCTTCCTCTTTGAAAAGTGAAATAAGAGATTCTAAAAAAGGAGATTTAAAATACAACAGAAAGTCTTGTTTTTCCACAGTCCTCTGGGTAAAAGGGAGTCACCAAAAGATGTGCCTTCAGGAAATCTGTGTCACTGCAGTGAAGATGCCATGGTGATGACAATCCAGGTGATAACAATGAATATAAGAGCGTGTGGGTTGTCCCCTAGATTCCTAGCTTCTGACATAACGAATTTGGATTCTGCCGAAGCTAAAGATTTGATAAGCCCTTGAAGCAAGGTAGTAAAAAACAAATCAAGCGTGGTCAATTGCCTTGAGCTTAAACTACAAGATGATAATGTTTTAAGGCTTAAAATAGCTTTTTGTGACTCAAGATTAAAAATTATTTAAAACTCTCCCCACCTGTAAAATAGGGTCAGTAGGACCTATAGGAAGGAGCCATGTAAAGGCAGATCAAGAACTAACCCATTCACACATTGAACTAATTCTTTCAGTCAGTCATTCTACACATATATTGAAGGCTTACTATGTGCCAGTCACTATTCTAGGGTGGAAAGGAATGACTAGGGGTTAACTCCCCATCATTGCACAGAGCCAACGGAGATAAGAAGCAGACTTGAGTAGACAGGAAAAACACTTAGTACCTTTACACCTTAGGAGTGGCAACCTATTAGGAGCGGTCATAAAACAGAGCTGTGGAATAACCGAGGTCAGGGTTTTCCTTAAAAGGTCATTCTGTTAGCACTCTAGTTGAGATACCTCACATAAATCCCATTACTAAGATATGAATCCAAGGAAAAAGCCACTCAGGAGATTTTAGATATGAAAGATCTCCTTGGGAAATCACGGACTTTAAATCCTACTTAAAATTGAACTAAGCTAGTAGATTTTTCATGGAAAAGTCTGATAGTAAGTTCTCCATCTCTAGAAGTATTCAAGTAGTAAGTTGCGTCTATAGATAGGCACGAGGAAGAGGTAAAGTATCAGATGAAGGGATGAAGTGAATGATTATTAAAGCCACATCCAAAATTCTAGGATTCTATAAAACATAGGTTCCAAGGAAGTTGCAGGAGGAAGGATATATTTGCTAGGTGGAAAGACAGTGGATGTTTGCCTTGCTCACAAAGTACTGAGGCTGTGGGAGCTGCAGACCAGGCATCAGGAGAAGCAATAGTTTATCAAGCTGAAAGGCAGACGCTTTACAGATTCTCAAAACCAGCATCCCCATAAGATGGAGGCTCATGGTGTGGAGAGTCAGCAAGATTTTCACTGAAGTGGCCATTAATAACATGGTCTGTTTTTCAAAAGGTACTCTGTCTTCTCTTTAACCATGATTTCTCAGAAATGTCTGGCTCCTCTGTTTGTAGATGAAATAATTTTTCTCTTTTGTAATTGGAGCTGTGAAATTATATTAGTCTGTAAAGCTCCAGGAAGCAGCATTTCTAAATTGCTGCTTGATTGTCAAACCAACAAACACAAATGGTTTTGAAGATAAATAGTGCAAACCCTGAAATCAATCTTCATAGGCAGAGGTAATGAATGTCAGAGACCTGCACACCCAGGCTGGGTTCCTGCCTTAGGTATCCAATGTCTGACAAAGGCTGGGAGACTTGCCACCAAGTGACAAGTCCAAATTATAATTCAGACCAGCCATGGGAGAATCTGCAGAACTACTCAACTCCTTGGGTTTTAATCGAAAGGGTTTTCTTTGTCCAAGTGACTGCAGAGAGGAAGATGCAGTATTTCTGGGTTCTGGGTCCTCCCTTAGGAAAGTTTTGTCATGCAGCAGTCAGTGCTACCTACCTGAATGCATAGCCCTCTTGAAGTGTGGTGTGCTTTTGCAATTATTTCATGGCTCATGGACACTTCAAATAAGAGGACCCTTTTCTTCACCTGCTCCTCACCAGTATCAGCCCCATTGGAAGAACTAAATGAAAATTCTTTGTCAGTTTGGAAAACCACCTTGACGTGCATCCAGCCAAAATCACATCTGCGACCACAGCCACAATCCAGCTCCAGTAGGAAACATTCCTAAAAACCATATCTGAATTGACCCTCCTCCCCTCAAATCTGTTCTTTCTCCTTTGCTGTCTCTTGAGAGTGAGGACACCCCCAGTCACACAGTCAACCAAGCAAAGAGACTGTCTTTGAGTTCTTCTTCTCTTTACATCAGCATCTAATCCATTATGAAGTTATGCCCATTCTACCCTCAAGCCAACTTCCTCCACTTTCTGTGTCAAGTCTCCTAACCGCCTTCCCTGCTCCCTGCACAGGAGTCCCTTGTGGTCAGGAAATTCTTCAGTAACTTCCTATTGCCCTCAGGATGAGTTTTCTCAACTCTCTGGCATGGATGGAGGCCATCTGTGAGCAAGTTCTTCCCTCAACTCATCGTGGGCGCTCACCACTTGCCACTTCTCCACCTCCCTCTCTCTGTTCCAACCACAAACTCTCTCCTTCTCCTGAATTTTCACGTTATTTTCTTTGCCTAGAATGCTCTTGTCCCGCCCATCTTCTCCTGACTTCTTCCCTTCTAGCTCCTAACTTAGACGTGAAATCCTCTAGGATGATTTTCCTGACACCCCAACTTTGCCTTGGGTGACTCTTCTTCATTCCTATGGCACCCATAATATATTTCAACATATTTCCATCTTACCATTTATCACACGATACAGTCATTTTCTATGTAACAGGAAAACCAGTGAGATTCTTGCTGTCATCCCATAAATGAAAGTAAGGCCCAAGCGGTAGTTGGGGTACACCATCATCCCTCCAGGTTTTTTGAGAGGTGCCAGTTCAGGACCAGCCCTACACCAATCCACATGCACTCACTCAGAACTAACAGAAGGTCAGCAGTGGCCTTTGGATATAATGCGATTTCCATGGGATATGCCATTACCCCTCTCCTCCATGAAACTCATGTTGAGAGAAGGAGAACCCAAAGAGTCACTCATAAAACATAAGACAAGATGGACACTATATCCCTGCTAGGGAAATGCTTGCCAATCTGTGAACCCAGGTACATCCTGGTCCCACCATCAGAATACAGATTTTAGGACATTCTGGAGTATAGTGCACTGTACTTTTCTAGCCTCTCTCTTACTGCAGGGGAAGAAGGTTAAACATAAGCAATGCATCTGTGTCAGGGCTCAGTCACATCCTCAGCATGAGTGCCCATGTTTCCAAGCCTGACTATGGCAGCCTGCACTTGGAATCTCATTCCACTCACATCCAGCCCCTGACTTTGTCACCAGTGTGTGTTAATCGACTCTTCAATCCTGTTCCATTTTTCACAGACTTTAAGGTGAAACTCATTCGGCTTTGGCCAAGTTCCTATTGACTGAAAGTCGAATTCCTCTCAGCTCAACTCTCTCGGAGGACTGGCAATGGGGAAGCGGGGGTGGCCACAGATGTCACAGCTCACCCTGCCCTCCCCCTGTAATTGAAACCCCAAATTCTCCCAGGCAGGGCTGCCCAGTGTAAACCCAGCGCTGCTCTGCCAGGCTGCTTTTCTTCTGTTCGGTTTGTGAGCATTTGCAGATGTTGAAAGCCACTTGCTTGGATCAACTGGACACAAAGGGAGACCTCCACAGACACGATTCTAGTCTGACAGTTAGCGATTTGTTCTCACAACCTCCCTCCTCCAGCCAGCATATCACAAAGAAAACTAATTCCGCCCACTGGGAAATCAATAACTACCCACAAATTTCATATTCCAGATCAGGTTACAAGCCTTTTACAACTTCACTAGCATTTCCCCCAACGCATTCTTCAGCAGCTCCCCATGAGTCACTTGCCTCACCCCCCGAAACACACCTCATTGCAAAACCCAGAATCACCACCCGCAGCCCTCTGGCCACCCTCCGGCACCATCTATGTCTCCACTTTACGAACCCCTATGGGGCCAAAATATATCTCCCAGCTAAACAAACAGCCTATTTAGAAATGTTAGAACTCAGCGTCCAGTTAAAATTCTCTCCAGGTATCTTAGAAGGGAGAAAAATACAGTTAGGTGGTAAATCCTTAAGGAAAAACGTACTTTCAAAACTTTATACTAGATATCCATTGAAAGTCCGAACCAAGCTCTTGTTTTTACCATATATCCTTTATACCGAACATAAAAAGTGATTTTGCACTAAACCTAATAAGCAAATACCCTATAATAAGTTGGCTCCTGCCATTTAGAAGCACAGAGACAGCAGGGAGGGTTGGCCGACACGGAACTGCTGGAACTGTTATTGTATATGTATGTGTGTAGAGATGGGATCTTGGTATGTTACCCAGGCTGGTCTCAAACTCCTGGGCTTAAGCAATCCACACACCTTGGCCTCTCAAAGTAAAGAACTTTTAACAGGATGTGAATCTGTTTGTATCCAAAAAAGTCACACTGATTATAAATATAATTTGAAAGCTCTGAGAGTCGACATGCAATATATTCATATCCTTAAATATGTATGTTTAAATATATATACATATATATGCATACACACATAGTCAATACTCACTCTTCTCATGGATATTATATTCTAGTAAAGTGCTATAAATAATTAAATGAACAAGTTAATAGTTGTCTTAGGTTAGATACTCCAGAAGCAAACTCTAACATGAAGTTTGGGTGAAGAGGACTTACTAGGAGATGTTCCAGAAAAATATGCAAGGGGAGTAGGGAAGTGGAGGGAAGGAGGCCAAACCGAGTACAAAAATCAAGCAAGCCTCACAAAAGATAACTTTTGAGCTCAATCCTACGAGGAGTTCTGGAGGCAGTGTAGACTCCAGGGGTGATGAACCTGGAATGTTCAGACCCAGGGTGTCAACAGCACTTTGGGTGGTTCCAGTCCCCGGGAAAAGTAGGGTCCTGCAGCCTGAGGGCAGCCCTGGGAGGCAGGTGCTGGAGTTGGGGGCCATGAGAGCTGATGTGACAACGGGCACTGATAACTACCAGCAAGGAAATTAACCAGGTGACAGGATGAAGAGAATCCTCTAGGGGCCTGTGAAGACCACTTCATACAGAGCAGTCAAGGAAGGCCTCGCTGAGCCGGACACACTTGAGCTGGGACCTGAAGCGAGAGAAGGGAGCTGCATGCGCTGATCTCAGGGAGGCACACTTGCAGAGGAAAGGGCATGGAAAGGCGCTGGGATGGAAATCTGCAGACCTTGGAGGAATGAAGTGGACATGAGTGTGCCTGGGTTGCAGGAAACAGGGGTTTAATGTGAGATGATAAATTTGGAGAAGTTGCCAGGGCCAGGTCTCATCAGGCCCTGTGGCCCATGGTAAAAAGTTTGATTCCCGGGTAGTGATAAACACTTCTCGTTTTTGTGTTTTTAATGGTGGCCCTAGAGAGAAAGGTGGGAAAACACTGAGGAGGCTTTCTGTAGAGGTAAAGAAGGGGGCTTGTATTTATTGCACCCTCACTGTCTATCAGGCATTCTCTCTACAAAGTATATCATTATACCTATTTTACAGACGAGGGAACTGAAGCTTAGAGAGGTTCAGTAACTTGCCTAAAATCATACAGCTAGTAAGCAGAGCTGAATTAAACTCAGGAAATATGATTCCAGAGCCCATATTCATACCTATTAAGCTATCCTTCTTCCTTACTATAACAGTGCAGGGGAGAGAAGATGAAAGCTTGACTCATTTGCGGCAGTAGAGACAAGGGTGCAAGTACAGAGGGAAGTCGACGAACATGGGTTATGTTTTGAAGGCAGAGTCAACATGACCTGCTGATGGATTACACGTGCTACATACCTATGTAAGCATATGCATTTTGGAGCATTTGAGTGAGACAGCAATAGATTCATTTTAGGGTTTATCAAATTAGAGTGTAATCATGGAGACCATTTCCTGGCCTCAACTAGCAAGTAATGAAAGACTCCCATCAACATTTCTCTGATGGTGGGAAATGGCCACTGAGATAGCCTATCATCACACCTTTTGAAAGCTATTTAGGACATAAATAGTGTGTTCTGAAAGGTACTTGCACCCTTAGTTATCCCACTGCACTTGCCTGCAACTGCTGACTGGCCTCCTCATTGCTAGCTTGCTCATTAAATCCAGCTCCTTAGAAAGTGCTTTTGGAAAAATAAGAAGCCAATCCAGCTCCTTAAAAGTGCTTTTGGAAAAGTAAAATTGCAGATAAGGCCAATTGAATTGGGACCCAAAATTTGATTTGTTTCCTAATGCTTAGAATGATTCCATTTGCAGTGCCGCACCAGATGAATGCGGTTTGGCCTGTCAGAAGACTGTGCACCCACCTCTTCATCCTGGTGATGAAAGGAGCAGCAATTTAAAAAGCTTCTGGCTGACCAAGCTGCCTCTGTACTGGATAATCTTGACAATCTTTAAAGAAGGATTCTTAGCTGGGTGCTGGGCATGCACCTGCAATCCCAGCTACTTGGGACACTGAGATGGAAGGATTGCTTCAGCCCAGGAGTTCAAGCCCAGCTGGGCAAGATAACAAGACACTCATCTTTAAAATATATATATATACACACATACATGTATACATATATAAATATATATACACACACACACACATTACATAAATAAAGCGAAATATTTAGGAAAGTGTTCTACTTCAAATTCATGCAAGAGGAAAAATGAGTCCACTAACGTGGTGACTATGAAGATCTGTGTCTCACATCCTTTGACACCATTTCCAATTCAGTGACATCTGAATCCACATTGATTTATAAGTGCTCAGGACACCTATCAGATTGGTCAGCACCTCCTACACCCTTCCAGGGCTATCATCCCTGACCCACTGTCTCTCATTTGCATCACACCATACAGAATCCCTTATTCCCTCATGCCAGTCCCCTCTGGAGACTCATAGAATTCCATGGCTTCATGACTCCCAATCTGTACTTAACCAGGAACTCCTACACTTTTATCTCTTTATTAGCTAGTCCATGTTCACATACTCAAATAGAGTCTTCTCAGCAGCCAGGGTCACTATAACATATTTTTTTTTTTTTTTTTTTTTTGAGACGGAGTCTCGCTCTGTCGCCCAGGCTGGAGTGCAGTGGCGCGATCTCGGCTCACTGCAAGCTCCGCCTCCCGGGCTTACGCCATTCTCCTGCCTCAGCCTCCCGAGTAGCTGGGACCACAGGCGCCCGCCACCTCGCCCGGCTAGTTTTTTGTATTTTTTAGTAGAGACGGGGTTTCACCGTGTTAGCCAGGATGGTCTCGATCTCCTGACCTCGTGATCCGCCCGTCTCGGCCTCCCAAAGTGCTGGGATTACAGGCTTGAGCCACCGCGCCCGGCCTCATATTTTTTAAAAGGGGACAGAAATTACTGGCATGAAGGGGGGTGGGAGAGTGGAATATTAATTGTGAGAGATATGCAATGTACATTGAACTCCTGCTGGATTATAGACACCATACTGAGAATTAATTTATTCCTTACCAAAATCTATTCAATGGATTGCATTGTTCCCATTTTACAGATGAGAAAATAGGAGCTCCATGCAGCTCACCCAGCTAATGTGTCTCCAACAGAGGCAAGGCCCCAGCACGGACCTGACTCCAACACCAGTGTCATTCCAGCCCCACTCACTCCAGCTCATGAGTGCAGGGCAATTATTACCAATTCCTAGATTCTGCTAGCTTGAGGCAGCCACCCTTTGAGTTTATTAACTCCCTTAAGTTGGCCTTAAATAGAAAATCCAAGAGTTGGATTGCTTGGTCTGTTTAATAATTGACTGATGTTTGTTGTGTGGTTTTTTTTTTTTTTTTTTTTTTTGGTCTGCTTAATGATCGATTGATGTTTGTGGTGTGTGTGTGCGTGTGTGTTTTTTTTGTTTGTTTGTTTGTTTTTGAGAGGAGTCTCACTCTGTTGCCCAGGCTGGAGTGCAATGGCCCAATCTCGACTCACTGCAAGCTCTGCCTCCCGGGTTCACACCATTCTCCTGCCTCAGCCTCCCGAGTAGCTGGGACTACAGGCACCCACCACCATGCCTGGCTAATTTCTTTTTGTATTTTTAGTAGAGACGGGGTTTTACCGTGTTAGCCAGGATGGCTATGATCTCCTGAGCTTGTGATTCGCCTGCCTCAGCCTCCCAAAGTGCTGTGATTACAGGCGTGAGCCACCGCGCCTGGCCTGGTTGTTGTGGTTTCGTAAGTTACAGTCCAAGGGGGGTGAAAACAAATCTGAGTCCTAGAACCCCAGAATTAAACAATAACGAGTGTTAGTCAACTCAGTGGTTGAGTCTTTAGTCCAGTCATTCACTTCTTTCATTTTTTTATTCAACTATAGTCGGTTGGGCTTCCCCATCACATAGCAGTTGGCTAGCAAACAGCAATCGTGACTTCAAGCCATTTGCTACCTTTCCTCATTAGACAGCGAGAGCCTGGGGTGAGATATCCAATCTCAATCAAGTCATGTCTCCTACAGTTCCTAACGCAATGCCTGTTTTCCAGTAGGATCTTAATAAGTGTTAGATGAATGAGTGTTTGCTGAAGGCAAATAAGGGGTCTGTATTCAGGGCAACTCATAGAATCAGAAACTTGTTTAGTGTTGGGTTGGTCAATATTCATTTTTCTGTGCCATCCTCGAGGAAACTAAATGATAGCAGCTGCGGGTGGGATGGGAGGTGTAGAAGGAGAGCTGTATGTGTGTTTCTTTACCTTCACCACCTCCCCTGAGCCATTTTACCTAATCATAGAGGAAGGCATGGCATAGCGAGTGGAGCTTTGGGTTAAAGGTTGGGAGACCTGGGTTTGAATCCCAGCCTTACTACCACCAGGCTTGGATGAGCCATTTTACTTCTCACCCTCCAAAAATGGAGATGAGAATGACTCTTTTGTAAAAAGATCAAAATAAAACATGATACAAATTCAGTTGCAGTTATTAAGTGTAATGAGGCTTTGGGATCCAACGCTATGCACAAGTTTTTCAGCCCAAAGCAGAGCGTGTTAAAGCTTCAGTTTTCTTCCACTGTTGCTAACTTATAAATTGTACAAATGCCTGGTCCAGACAGGCTGGAATAAAGTGGACTTAAAGCTGTTATCTGCATCATTCAAACAAACTACACTTTTGTCTGAATACCAAACTCAGAGAATTGAGTTCTAAGAGGTGGGTATAAATTGAAATAATTGGGATATATGCCTCAGATTTCCATTTTCCCTTTTGTATGTGGACAGACTAATGGAGGGCTCAGGCAAGCGTTCTCTGAATGTCCTTTTTCATTTCTGTTTGCAACTTAGAATAATAATAGCACTTACTGACAATCCTCAAGCTGCACATGAACAATCCTGTATCGTCGCCATCACAAAACTTACAAATACCAAAAAGAACAAAAGCCAACAGCAATGTTTTGGATCAATATGAGCAGCTAGCATTCCATTTCTGGGAAAATCATGCATTAAAAGCCTCTTGTTTACATTTTAAGGCTAACAGAGGGGCCCTTCATTTCAGAGAATTAAATGAGAAAATTATCCTGGATTCAAGCATTAGCAAAATGGAATGGTTGTCTAATTGTTTCCAATCATCATCTGATTCTCCTCTTCCCTCACCTTCCCCATATCAGCTCCGAAGGAGAGGAGGCTGGGGCTCCTCTCATTTACAGCTCCGCAGATTTAAAACCTAGTGTTGTTTATTACAAAAGGAAAACCGAGAAGTATACTATATTTCAAATAAACTGAAGAACGGGAAGCAAACTTCAAAGAGGAAAGGAAAAAAACACAGCCATTTTTGTCCCTGTAAATAAAAATGGAAATGGGAAGAATTTATCCTCTGGCCTGTTTTTCTTTTCTAAAAGCACTCATCTAAGAAGGTAGAGAGATGAGACAGACTTGAGGAGCAGGGGCTCTTGCCTGCTTTATTTCTTCACTTGTAAAAAAGGGCCAAGGGGAGCCCTTCCCTAAAAGGCCCAAAGCAAAGAGTGATTTAATAAATGAATCATACACTTAGGCCCAATATTTAAATAAGAGGATCAAAGAGATTTTGCTTGGACTCTACAGCAATAAAAGAAGAACTGGGGAAAGTATGAGATGGTAGGAAATAAAGATAATAAATAACAGTTAAAGACATGTAATGAGCTCTCTGTGCAAAGAGAGGACAACATATGCTCCTTACCTTTGAACAGTCCATGTGTACTAAAGGAAAGGAGCAGTGAGGTGATGGGAACAGTAAGAAAACATATGTACAATGAAACATATTGCATTTCACAGAACTACCATTTGATCCAGCAATCCCATTACTGGGTATTGACCCAAATAAATATAACTCATTCTATTATAAAGACACATGAACACATACATTCATTGCAGCACTATTCACAATTGCAAAGACATGGAATTAACCTAAATGCCTATTAATGAAATGCTGGATAAATAAAATGTGGTACATATACACCATGGAATACTATGCAGCCATAAAAAAGAACAAGATTATGTCCAAGGGTATGGGTGGAGGCAAGGACATGGATGGAGCTGGAGGCCATTATCCTTAGCAAACTAATGCAGGAACAGAAAACCAGATACTACTGTTCTCACTTATAAGTGGGAGCTAAATGATGAGAACACATGGACACATAGAGGAGAACAACCCTCACTGGGGTCTATTGGAGGGTGGAGAGTAGAAGGAGGGAGAGGATCAGGAAAAATAGCTAATGGGTATTAGGCTTAATACCTGGGTGACAAAATAATCTGCATAACAAATCCCCATGACACAAGTTTACCTATGTAACAAACCCACACATGGACCCCCAAACTTCAAATAAAAGTTAAGAAATGAAACATACCACATTTCAAATTATGTTCAGTAGCCCCCACATGAATCTCCCATTGTACTCCTATGAAATTGCAAATAATTTTGCACATTATCTGTTCATGTGTTTATTATTAGTTATAAGTATTTCTTTATACATTACCTTCGTCCAAAAAGAATGAAAGAAGACAGATGGCATCCCAGTGTACAAGATAACATAAACTCCAACTGCCCTTATTGGGGCCATAAAGGCAGCCATCCAAGTTCTAGAGTTTGTTGATCATTAGGATAGAAGAGGACCAATTCCTTGCAGGAACCATAGCTTTTTCTGGCACGAAATTCTTAAAGAAAATTTTCATATTGTATTTTAATGTTAACGTTCTACATTGAGCTTAGTAGTCATTTGTTGCTTTTGACTCAAATTGTGAAATCTTAGCTCTGAAAAGAACTGGAGAAAAGCTAATGGTTTCAAGTCACTTGACTGTGTTTTGTGATCTTGTGAAATATAAAAAAAAATAAAGGGAGGAGGTTTCATGAGTGTGTGCTTGTCCCTCCATGACACTTCCATTTCTCTATTCACATGAAAAAGTATGTGTCGACCATCTGCCAAATGCCAAGCATTCCATATGACACACGGGTGTTACAGGACCAGCGTGCAGGTGATAAAGAGAGAGATGTGACCGGATCCAAGGCATAGATGAGAAAGATTCAAAGGCAGAAAAGTCATGGAAGAAGAGGTTTTCTTGAAAAGAATGAGTACAGTTTTGGAAATAATGAGTTTGAGTATCTATAAGACACCCAAAAGGAGATGTCAAAGGAATGATTGGCTAAATATGTCTGAAAATAATCTAGTACAAATGGGTAAGCATCAGTTTAACTATATGAGAGATACAGTGGACGTGGCTGCCTCCTATAAAAAAAAAAAAAAATTCCCATGGGCAACTACAATGCATTTAGCAGAGAGTGGTTTCTTAATTTTATTTGGTGTTGCTCATGAAGATCATGATAAAATGAAAAGGAGAAGAAAAAGGAGAGGAAGGACGAAGAGAAAAAGAAAAAAGAAGAGGTACAAGAGGAAAAAAAGATGGAGAAAAAGAAGAAAGAAAAGGCAAAGGAAGAGAAGACAGACAGAGAAGAAGAGAAAAAAAGGCAAAAGTAGAGCAGGAAAAGCAGTAGCAACTGGGCAAGAATGACGACTGACAGAGGAGACATGAGTATGGGAAGCTGGGACAAGGGAGCCACAACAGACCCAGAAACAGGAGGGATTTTCACTTGAAATTTGTAGACTATCACAAGGACAAGGTTAAGACTGAGCCCAAAGGTGGCTAAGCAGCCCAAACTGGCAGGGGTCCCGGTGAGCCCACCTGTACATTTGTCAAAATTCTCACTTTACCAAGTCATGCCAGTTAGTGGGGAGCTGGGGGACAGGATTTTCTGGGAGTAACAGTCAACAACTACTTCTAGAGCACCAGTCATGCATCTGAGTATTGAAGGTAGGGATGGAACCATCTTTTCCCTCAAAGACTCTGCTAGAGTACCATGCACAGCCCGTCAGCCCGAGACAAGGCAGAATGATAAACTGGACTATGAAGAAGAGGAATGGAAGGAAATGTCGGCCATCAAGGAGGCTCCATTCTCATTCCTCTAATGCACTTAGTCAGTAACAGACCACATGGTAAGTGCTATATAGACAACAGTGAGCAGAGTGTGGAAGTGGAATATCGGTTATTGTCTGTGTGATCTTGGAGAAATCACTTAACCTCTCTGTGTCTTTGTTTCTGTATCTGTAGGGTGGAAATAATAACGGCACCTCTCTGGGTGAGAATGAAACAAGATAACATAAAGCACTAAGATCAGCATACCTGGCCCGTGGAAAGCATTATAAAAGTATAAGCTACTGTTATTTAATTTTTAAAATATTTATATGTAAATTTCTGGGTAATGAAAATATACTGTATCTTGATATGGGTGGTGGCTAATAGATTTACATATGAAAAAATTCATGAACTATATATTTAAGATGTGTGTATTTTTCTATATGTAAATTATACTAAAGTTCTATTTAATTTTATATAAAATATAAATATGTGTGTGTGTGTATATATATATATATATATATATATGGTTCATATTATTTTTCCTGTTTAAAACAGACAGTAAGTCTTGAAAAAGTCAAGTAAGTTACTCAAGGGATTTTGCTGGAACTTGTAATCAAGTACTTGGACTCCAGAACCTGTGCTCTTAAAGACTGGGCAGGCTATGTTTCTACATCAGCTGAGCCTTGGTACTCAATAGGGAAAAGATGGCAAATAGTTGCCTGAAGATGCTGTGCTGAATTCTTCTTGGAGAATCTCCTGCCATCAAGAGAGGGCAGCTCTTTTCTTACCTTTCCCATTCTTTCTCCCACCTTCCACGCTCTTCTCATTTCAGCATGGTTTCATCATCTCATTAAATATTAAAACCAAGATCCATGCCAGTCAACAAGATGGCTGGTAATGGAGTACACACATCCCAGCAGGTAAACACCCAGCAGACAGGCAGTGGTTAAGAGCTACAGGGCACACGCCCCAAGCTTCCCAAATTCCTCAGGGGCCAAAGATGCCCCACTACTAACAGAAGTGTGCCCACTTTAAGTACACATGCAGCCCCTGCCAAGACAAAGAACACCAGCCAAAGAAAAGTGAGTGATTGTCATTTATGAGGTGCTGTAGAAATTAATTTTGTATGCCCCTTCCATTAGCAGTAGGTCCGAATTCACTTTAATATGCAAGTTATCATGTTAATCTTTGATACTAAAAAAGAATGTATCATCATTAACCTTTCTAGCCCTGAATTTAGCAATGCAGTCTTTTTATTAGTGGTAATAGAAGTAGCATCATTTCTTGGCATCTCTGTACTCTACCAATTTGTATGCAGTTCCACCAGTCACTTTGTAAAATCTCTGCTGATTCAGAAGCCCATTTTTCAAACATTTGACTCTAACTGCCCATAAGTCACCAGAAGTTGACTCTACCTTCTTTTTTTTTTTTTCAGGTTCCTCTAAATGAGAATAAATTTTCCACTGAAGGAGCAGTCCACAAAAAGCACTAATGGCCAGCAGAAGAAGCCCACAGGAAGAGCGGGCATGAATGAGTTCTGTGTAGCATTTAGGAAAGGCAAGCTCATCTTAGCCAAACCATAATGGAGGTCTTCAGAGCTCCAGGATCCCTAGATAACTAAGTCACAGCTAAGAAGAAACTTCTGCTTTAGGGAGAAGGGAAACAAATTAAGCAATACTGGAGAATTGCTATTAAAGATAATGGGAAAAACACTCAAATATTGCAATCTAGTACATCTTTCTTTCCAAGTATTCATTTGATATTGGTAAATTATAGATGAAAGAAACATGTGGAAAGTTCTACACTCCATTTTAATGAATAACTTTAATATTCCCATTCCATTTGTTCTATATATGCTAATCTCTAAAATGTGTTAATAGTGAGAAAATGTTTGATAAATTGCATTTTGCCATCTTTTTCTTCATTCACACTCTCTGATGGGATGGTGATCAGAAGGTAGAGAACTTAGGAAGGAAAAAAAAAAGGCAAGAATAAGGTATAAAATATCTTAAAATAGAGCATCAGTCCCTGAAGAATGAAACGAGTTTCTGTTTTCAAATGCATTCGCATACTGTTTATAATGTAAAATATAAACAAAACTACCTCCTTACTGAAACTAGATTGGTTGCTGATCCAACTTTTTGGCTTGTAGGGAAGCTGCCCATAATGAGGTTATCGACACACGAGTTCATCTCATACACGGGTAGTTTTTATGTTCTTCTTTTAGATCTAATGATTGTTTTTCTGACTGCTCCTTAAAAAGGACATGACATGAATAAGAAGGAAACTGGGATTTAGCCATATCTATCTTCAGAGAGCTTAGAGCTTTCTAAAGGGCAAAATCAAATTGAGTATTTTCCAAGCTTTAGTTTATCATTATGTTTTTTCAGTGGAAACCTGCTATGTACTCATCATAATTTCCACCTGCACTATTGTTTACTTAATATTTTTCGTAAAGTAAATTCATTTGAATCTGCTTAAGTTTATTTTAAAAGAAAACTTTGCTACCTCAACCAGAAAACCAGTATCCTTTGCCATAAATGGAAGATATCATAACAATCAATACAATAAAAATAAACACTTTTATTAAATTCTAAGAGAAGCTTAAGCCTGAGGTCTGCTCCATCTTTGTTATCAAAGGAGATTATTAGAGAAAGATAAAAACAAAACAGCAAAGATACACAATCCTTGACATAATCAGAAGGATTGAAAGGGAACTGAAAGGAATGAATGAACTTCCCTTCTGGATACAGTCCTCTATCTGTACACACCTGAAATTATCCTTCATGCCAAAGAAAATAGTTTTGCTTACCCGGCAAATGAAAGAAAGAAACTAAAATCTGGATTCCTAACTTTTAATTCCAACTCTGCCACTAACTTGTGGTGTGACCTTGGGCAGGTCATGTCCCCTCTGAACCACAGTTTCCTGGGCTGAAAATGAACAGGTTGGATTACGCAATTTCTCCAAGAAGTCACTCAACTTTTCCCATCTATGTTTTGTGAAACCGTTAAACATGTTCAAAAATATCTCATCATCATCTGAAATGTGTGGTTAATTGCATTTACACTGTTATCTGAAAGTCTTACCAGGAAAAAAAGAGCAAAGGTTTGAAAAGATCAGCTATTTGGGGAGCAAAAGAGCCTTTTGAAACTGTTGTGTTGAGAAAAAAAAAAAAATCAATGAAATTGACTGCAATCCATGCACAACAGAACCTGACTGCCCAAAATATATACCCGCACATCCCTGGACTTTGGAAGCCAGTGGGCAAGACACTGATTTAAATTGGCCTTACAAATCATCACCTCGTCACTTGCCTGGGTCAAACAGTATTTTATGCTGGTTGAGTAAAAGAGGGTGCTAATTTCAAACTATCAGCTGTATCTCCCCCTTCTTAGGAGACAGTAGATTGTGAGGGGAAAAAACAAATACATCAAAGTTAAAAATTAGTTAAGTATCTGCAAGCTTGCTTATTTGAAAGAACTGGCACATTTAAGCGAGTTTCTCCATCTGCAAAATAGTGATAACAATCTACTTTGTAAGTTTCTATAAAAATTATTAAAAGTAACTAGTATCATAATTATTATAGTACATATGAACACCGTCTTTCTCCCAAAGCTTTTTCTTTCTATCTATATTCTAAAAAGTCAATTTAAGCAACTTTTGATTTTTAATGCTCTACAGTGGCTCTAGCTTCAAACCAATAATAAAAATTGGTATAATAATTATTAATGAATAATTAAAATGGAAATCATAATCATACTAACTTCAAGCTATCATTTATCTAGCATTTATTGCCATTCAGGGACTGTGTTGAGCATTATGTAATCTCATAATAATTAAATTTAATAATTTAAATTTAATAATTTAATAATCATATTTAACCCCATTATCATCCAGATTTTACAGATCAAGAAACTAAGAACCAAAAAAATGACATGACTTTTCCAAAGTCACTGATGAATACAATTCAATTATGAAACAAAATGAAAAACCCTGAAATGGCTCTCTAGAACTCAAGACTTTGGCAAGGAGATCATCCAACAAACCTTCTTTGTACATTTGGGGCCAAAGTCAAGATCATGAAAAAATCAGAGGTTACCAAATCTAATATAATAAAAGCTGAATATTTCCAATTTCTGAAGTTCTTTGGTGTTTCTTGTTCATTTTAAATAATCTTTTGGAGGTTTTAAACTACAAGAATGACTTTCATCCTCTGGCTCTCTCCTCTGAAGCCTCAGGGTGCCTTTGCTTATTATCTCCACTATAAAATATTCATTCTGAATCATAATAAAGAATGCCTCATTTTGCAAATAAAGGCAAGCTCCTTGAGGACATCACCATATTTCCATCATCTTCGTATTTTCTAAATGGTTACAAAATGTTTTGTTTATGCCAGAGAATCAATAAACATTTTTTGAATTGAAAAACCTGTTCTAAGCATTGCCTCTTTTCATCAAAAAGGTGGCTCCATCTATCACGTGTGGAATTTGATATGTCAGAAAGCCAGTTAAAGATACAGGTCTTGAGATGAAGGCAAAGACTTAGACTAAAAATTAAGTTTTGCGGCTGTAGGCAGCAGGATGGGATTGAGCCCGCAGAGTGGATGAAATCCCCTAGGCAAGGATGGGTAAAGCAAACCTGGAATGCAGTTGAGAACTGAAGACCTACATGGCTGTTGAATTTCTCCAAAACAGTTAGGTAGTCCTGCTCTCTGTGTTCCCCCTATTTCTGACCCTAAGGCATAGAAATGAGGACCTGGAGACCTGCAATCACACAGCAGTGCATTCTGTGGATGTACCCATTTCCCAGGATGAATCAAGAAATTAAAAAAAAAATAAATAAAATAAAAAAAAAAAAAACCTACAGAGGAAGCTGCCTAGTGTTCTCCCACTAGGCTGGCAAGAGACAGAGAAAGGAGTAACTGGTCAGCTTTAGCCCTGGAGATTAATGAGCTGCAAGGAACCTGATCACAAATAAGGAGCCTACAGCCACAGTTTCCCATCTTCTTGGAAAAAGAACAAGAAATAACCCTCTCTCCTGCTTGTACCCCAAACCCAGGGTCTATCTCTTGATGTATGTGGATATCTCCTGATAAACTAGAAGAGGGAGCAACACATCTTATGCTCAGGGAATTATTCTCTCCTTTTCCTGCTGAACCACGATATAAGCCAGTCTGCTGTTTGCAGACAGGTCCCACCACCTATCAAGATTTGCAACTCGCTGTAGTCCCCTGAAATACCACAAATTTTCTGAGAGGTAACTGGGACCTGCTTCATTTCTCAGCACAGGCCTTGAACAGACAGCAGAGTGCTGTGGCGAACCTCCTGTTACCTGGATTGTAACTGATTTTAAAACCTGCCACTGTACCCAGAGACAGAGCCCAGAATCCCCATAAACCAACAAACAAAACAAAGCATCCTGCTGCAGATGGAGGTTCTGGCAAATCTGGGACATTGGCAGGGATGAGCCTGATGAAAAGCAAATTTTTGAGACCCACACAAACACTTGCATGGAGAGAAACATCCACCTGCAAAGGGGGCAATGCCCTAACTGCGGCCCCTCTCTGCGGGGGGCTGGGGAGGGGCGCGGAGAGGGGCAGAAAGTGGTGGAGTTCCAGGTCCCACACCAAGAAACATAGACCTAGTCCTAACAGGCCTCTCAGTGACACACTGGATTCACACACCATGGCCTGTGTGGACGAAACCCTAACCTGGGTACATCCAAACACAGTGAGTCCTTCCGTGTGTTCATGTCAGGCTGACACTAGTACCCCCAGAACCCCAGGAAAACAGAATGCCTTTCAAGCAGTTTAAATAGTACTTGAGGCCGGGCGCGGTGGCTCACGCCTGTAATCCCAGCACTTTGGGAGGCCGAGGCGGGTGGATCACGAGGTCAGGAGATCGAGACCATCCTGGCGAACATGGTGAAATCCCGTCTCTACTAAAAATACAAAAAAATTAGCCGGGCGTGGTGGCGGGCGCCTGTAGTCCCAGCTTCTAGGGAGGCTGAGGCAGGAGAATGGCGTGAACCCGGGAGGTGGCGAAGCTTGCAGTGAGCGGAGATCGCACCACTGCACTCCAGCCTGGGTGACACAGCAAGACTCCATCTCAGAAAATAAATAAATAAATAAATAGTACTTGAAGCTGCTGTCTCTTGTTCTCTGCTGTCCTGGCAACAGAGACTGGCTGACCATCAGAGATGAACAGGATCTCAGAGATCCAACATTCTGATTATATAAATGTGAAATGAAGCCCAAAGAGGTTAAGTGGTTTGTCCAAGGTCACACCGCTTGTTAGGAGCTTTCCTGGACTAGAGTTTAAATTTTCCAGCTCTTAGCACAGCAGGTCCTTGAATAACAACATCGTTTCATTCAATGTTGTTTTGTTATAACCTTGAGGAGAAAAAAAATTAATTCCCAGCTGGGGCCACTATCTGTGGAGTTTGCACATTCTCCCCATTTCTATGTGGATTTTCACGGGGTACTCCAATTTCCTCCCACATTCCAAAGACATGTGCATCAGGTTCATTTAGTGTGTCTACATGGCCATCGTGTGAGTGAGGGTAGGTGTGTGTGAGTGTACCTCGTGATGAAATGGCATCCTGTCCAGGGCTGGGTTCTGCCTGGCACCCTGAGATGCCAGCATGGGCTCTAGCCACCAGGACCCTGAACTGGAATAAGTGGGTAAGTCATGATCTTACTTGTTTTTATTATTCTTAAATGTATGTACAGCTCACATGTATTTTAATGTATAATATTAGAAGTGTTTTGGTCTTTATTTAGAAGTATGGCGATATTTTATGGTGATATTTTAAGTTAGGAACTTAACTCTTGTTTATATCAATTAGCCTCTGGCAAATTGGTTTTGTTATATATCATTTCCCTTAAAGTTACAGCTTCCAAGAACCGAGGGACGACATAAGTGAAGACCTACTGTGCAGCGTTTTCTTCAATAGACGATATTACCTTCTTTCAATGAAGGTAACTGCTCCTTTCACCTTCAAACACCTATCCCAGTGCCAGTTACTGGGAATACAGAGAGAAAACACACACTCTTTACCTGAAGTCAGGAAGCTGGTGTAGTGTAAGTACAAAGAAAATCTTAGAGAAGGAGGAGAGGCCCCTGAGATCCCGAATATGTGGATTCTCAGTGCTTTTGTTTGGCTTACGATGAAACAAATATGAACAGGGAGGAAACCGTCAACCTGCCCAGAAGCTGCCAGCACACAAGGCCCAGAGGTACTTTATTGGATGCCAAATTATTTTAACTCACCATGAGAAAAGAAGTGGACACCTTTCCCATCCATTTTGGGGAACCCTTAAAGATTTCACCAGGAGGTGTGTTAGAATGGCTCACCACACATTAAACACACACATCCACACACACACACACCTTCATTGGGTTGGGGAAGTCTTAAAGCTTACAAATCTAAACAGAGCTACTCTGTGCCTCCTCAGTCATAGAGGAGAGTTTACAGCTAGGGGAGGGTGGCAGTGACCAGGGCAAACTGGGCTCACACTGGATGGGAAAGAGCCAAATGCTTCTTAGCACAGTAATGCCAGGGTTGCTAGATCCAAAAGGATCAAGGCCAAAGCCATGGTGGAAGGGAAAATACACGACCCCCAAATTAGATTAGAAGAGACTGGGTCTGAGAAAAAATAATGCTCACCTTGGCAAGGTGTGCCTTACTTCTTCGGTGACCCAGAAAGAAAATCGGTTAGAACGCTCTCTGGGAGGGCAAATGCAATGGGATGAATTCCTGCAGCCTACCTTCTCTCTACAGGGCCTCAGTCAGTCACTACACCTACCCCACACCTGGAACCTGAAGGGACTGGGTGGAGAACTGCCTCCCTAGGAACTGGCTGGTGTCTGAAGCTGATGAGAGTTGTTCAGGCTTAAGAAGAGAGCGAGGGGAAAGGGGGAGTTCCTCTAGGGATGGAGTGAAGCAGAAGATTTAAAAAAGGGGCTGCATGGGATGATGTGGGGGTGAGGTGGGGACAGAACAAATGAGAGACAGAGTCAGACAGGGAGACGGTTAGACCTGCATAGCTTGAAACTGGTGGGGCAGGAAGCCTGAGCCCACCTGAACCTCAGCCACCACATAATCATCTTATGAGTTCCTCTAGAGCTGGCCCTAGGAAATTATCTCACTGTCCCAGCAATGAACCAGTGTGAGCCACTGGACACCACCACCAATAGCTCACAACTGCAGGCACAGTGATGCCAGACAGCCAGCAATGGCAGAGATGTCCTCCAACCACAGGCACCACCATGGGCACAGGCAGTGAAACGGAAGCCCCGCCACCACCTCCCTAAGGCACTGAAGTGTACCGTTTAAGCCAGGGAGGGAGAAGGCCACACTTCCAGTGCTAATGATTGGTACGTAAATTGGTATGTGGGCAGCAAACGCTGAACAAGGGGCTCTATCTTAACTCTTCTACTCAGTAGCCTTAGAAGAGCTACTTCCTCCTTCAGGGCCTTTTTTGCCTCCTCTGTAAAATGGATTGAAGGTGGCAGTAATTCAGGTCAATGTTTATACTGCATAGATATTTTTTTTTGAGTAGGCTTGTTTAAAGAGCAGCTTTAGGTTCACGGCAAAATTGAGTCAAAAGTACACAGTTCCCATATATCTCCTGTCCCCACCCACACGCAGCTTCCCCACTATCAACGTCCTTATCAGAGCCAGATCAATTTTTCACGTGATGCTAGGTGAAATAAGCAAAGCACAGAAAAACAAATACCACATATTTCTTTAGACTTAGAATTTTTTTGCTCAAAATTTTCTTGGATATATAGATAGATTGGTAGATCAAGAGATTGACAGAGACACAAGTACAGTGAACTATTCTAAGAAGCAGGGAGAAGTGGGCCTGCTTGTTATACACCCAAGGTGAAGCCTCTTCAGGGTTTCTCTCAGTTGCTGAATTTGACTATCTCTGGGCAGCTGGTGGCTAACATTCCTTTCAGCTCAAACGTTCGATATGCCCAATGTGCAAATTCTTTAATGCGCACACGCATATACAATCATTCGTGTAACTCAAAATGACTCTACCAGGCAAATAGGCAGAGCAACTGTTTTTCAGTCCCATTTTACAGAGAGGGAAAGTTAGACAGGGCTGAGGTAGCAGGAGCTGCCCCCAAGATCTTACAGGTGTTGCCTTCCTGCCTTTTGTGCCTACAGTTTTGAAAGGACTGAGTAAAAGAGAGAAGAGTACAATATGAGCACACTGCTGAGTGGTCCTCTCCATCCTAGTTCTTCCAAATCCTCAAGTGCAGCTCAACTCATATTTATGAGAACAAAAATATTACTAGTCACTATTGAACATGGTGGACACCGCAACCATTTAGTATGGGTGTTAGGAGCCTATGGTTAAATCCCAGCTTCCTATATAAGTCTCAACGTTAGCACCTGCAAAGAGGTGATCATAACAGCCCTTGTAAGACAGGGTTGATGGGAGGATTCGTAAAGGTAATGATAGGTACTTCTCAGCACAATGCGCCCCTGTGTGTTAGTAAGAACTCTAGCAATAGTAACTGAGGAGCCGGGTTCCCAGCATCCAGGAGCACTTGTGGTAGCGGAAGGTGCTAAGTGCTGTGCACAGAGTAACTCAAACCCTGAACCTTAGGTTACAGTTAGCTTAGGACCACAAACCTTAGGAGGGAATGTGTGCCCGTGTATCCCCCTCATTCAAGCTTCTTCTTTGAGAAATGAGGAAAATGAGATGGAGGGATTAATTCATTCTCTAAGTTGGAATATACAGGAAACTGCAGAGCTGAGACTCCAGCTCTCCTGACTTCCAGTTGTACCTTCTATGATGCTATCAGATGACTACAAATAATGGTAACACTAGTAATAGTTACTGATGATGAAACTTGGTTTATGAGTCCTTACTAAGGACCAGGTCTCTCTATGCCTCTCACCAGCAGCATCGCATTCAATGCTCACAGTAAACCAGTGAGGTCAACCTTCTATATTGTTTCCATTTCACAGATGAAGAATTGGATGCTTCCAGAGGTGAAGTATCCCAGGTAAGGCAGTAAAATCAGGACTTGATCCAGCCCCCAGTTCTGAACAACTGTCCTGTGTTTTGCCTACACCAGAAATGGGAAGTCTCTCCTCAAATAATTTCCCACTCTTTAGCTGAAGCTGTAATTAGAGTCTCATTTGCCTTTGGATAATTGGCTCCCCTCTCCACTGTGGGAGATCTTGGAGTGTCTGAGTGGCGTCTGGTTCCATGTGGGCAGTCTCTCCAGCCTGGATGGTGGCATGCTCAGCAAATCTACTTTGGCTGCCTAGGGCTAATGAGGGCTCTCAGTGTGGTCGCATTTAAGTGCTTGGTATTTCAGGGAACGTCCACACAGACACACCCCCTGCCATCAAGGATAATGCAGGGTTATGAAAACATGTCCCTCGGAATTGGATCTTGTTACTCCAACTCCTTAACTTGAGGACAACACAGTCTGCTCCATGCTGAATCTATCACACAGGGAGGAAGCAAAATCCCCTGTGTGTGTATGTGTGTGTGTGTGTGCGTGCACATTTGTGTGTGAAAAGAAGGGAAAAGGTAAAGTCAAAACCTGGACAAACACGAGTAAGGTTGGGTGAGACTCACGTCCAATGGTAAACAAATAATAAGTAAAGAGAACAATGATTTGTCTATTAAGGCTATGAATTCCAGGAAGTTTTTCTAGCACACAGTGAAATTAACCTAAATATCCTTAAATAAGAAAATACTAAAAATGGTTGTATTAGCCCATTCTCATGCTGCTATAAAGAAATACCCGAGACTCAGTAATTTATAAAGGAAAGAGGTTTAACTGACTCACAGTTCCGCATGGCTGGGGAGGTCTCAGAAAACTTACAATCATGGCGGAAGGCAAAGGAGCAGCAAGCACCTTTTTCACCGGGCAGCAGGACGAAGTGAGAACGCGTGGCGAACAAAGGGGGAAGCCTCTTATAAAACTATCAGATCTCATGAGAACTCACTCACTATCATGAGAACAGCATGAGGGAAACTGCCACCATGATTCAATTATCTTCACCTGGTTCCACCCTTGACATGTGGGGGTTATTATAACTCAAGGTGAGATTTGGTCAGGGGCGCAGAGCCAAGCCATAAAGTTGATTATAGCCAGTGTCCTACGAAGAGTTGTGTGAAGCCCTTAAAAACAGAATGGGAAAATGTTCTCAATAATTCTCAGTAAAGAAATGAGACTACAGAGCATGTAAAACAAAATCCCAATTATATAAAATATATGATACAGGTGAAATGTGGTGGCTCACACTTGTTATCCCAACACTTTGGGAGGCTAATGTGGAAGAATCACTTGAGGCTAGGAATTCAAGACCAGCCTGGGCAATGTAGTGAGACCCTGTCTCTACAAAAAATATTTTGAAATTAGCTAGCCATGGTGATGTGTGCCTGTATTCCTAGCTATTTAGGAGGCTGAGGTGGGAGGATTGCTTGAGCCCAAGAGGTCAAGGTTGCAATGAGCCATGATCATGCCACTGAACTCTAGACTGGGCAGCAGAGTGAGACCCATATACATATATGATATGATTCATATTATATCGTATCATATACATGATACAAAAGAGAGGAAGAATAAATAATGGTTTCCTCTAAATCGTGAGATCATGGACATTTTATACATTTCCAAATGTCTTACAATCAACTCACGATATTTTGATAATCCTAACTTTCATAAAGAAGAAATGCCATTTTTCCCATCTCTGGGCCAACATCTCCAGAAGCATGCCTAGTAGAGGTCTCGGTGTGGTCCAAGGCCCCCCTTAGCAAGAGAGCATATCAGGCAAGGAGGAATCCCAAGTGCTGCTGAGGTTGAGAAGCAGGCGTCTTGCAGTTCAGACACTCCAAGATCTCCCACAGGCTGTTGTCCAGAGAGGGCCCGTGTCACATACACTGGCCTTTCATGTTCAGCTGACATCCCGCCTTCTCCATAAAACTGTCCCCAAACAGCCCTGTTTCCACTGAATTCTGGCAATAGTCATTCTTATAGGGTTATTTACAAACATAATAACTTATAAGTTATATTTAAAATTCTATAAAACTTTATTATAAAATCTATTTATAATAAATTTATGAAAACCTTATAAATTTATTAAAACTCTATAAACATTATATTTGCACCAGAAACTACTATTCTGGGTCAATCTGTAGGTTTTGTTTGTCTTCTATATCATTTAAAAATAAATCAGCAGGTCTCTACTTTGGAGACTTATCTCAAAAAAAATTAAAAAGAAAGAGTGAGAGACTATCAAGCAGCACTGAGTCTGCATATTGACATGGCCCTGCCTCACTGCTGTCCTGTTTACCCACAGCACAGACTCTGCCCCAGTCCTCACCAATCCCTATAGTCTCTCCTCCTAGAGCTGAGTGGCCACTGATACCTGTTACTCTTGCTTCCTTAGTAGCAAAGAAACATTTCACTGTATACTTGTCTCTGTCATACACAGGCATATGGCTGGGTGCAGTGGCTCACGCCTGTAATCCCAACACTTTGGGAGGCCAAGGTGGACAGATCACCTGAGGTCAGAAGTTCTAGACCAGCTTGGTCAATGTGGTGAAACCCCGTCTCTACCAGAAATACAAAAAATTAGCCAGGCATTGTGGCTCACGCCTGTAATCCCAGCTACTCAGGAGGCTGAGGCAAGAGAATCGCTTGAACCTGGGAGGCGGAGGCTGTAGTGAGCCAAGATTGTACAACCACACTCCAGCCTGGGTGACAGAATGAGACTGTCTCAAAAGAAAAAAAAAAAAAAAACAGCCATGGGGATATGGATGACTAACTAGATGGCACTGTGTTTTAGGGAGGAAAACAAAAGAAATCAGATTTCTTTTTGAAGTAAAGAAGGTTCCCTCATGTTTAATAGGCAAGTAGAAAGTCTGAGTTGTAAAAATACAAGTGAAGGTGACACTAGGACTATCTATTCGAAAAGGAATGATTATCTTAGCAAATCTCGTAATAACTATGACCCTGCCCCTTCACTCATTTATATTACCTGCCCAGCATGTGTGAGCTCAAATTGAAAGAGATCTTTGGGTAAATCTTTTCTTCTCCAATCATAAGCTCCTGGAGACAGAAACCCTTCTCTTCCAGAAGTCATCCAGCACAGCAGTTCAGCATGTGCTGGGGAATCAGACAGACCGCAGTTGGAATGGTGTCTCAGCTGTTACTTGGTGTGCAACTACTGGCAAGTTTTAAAACCTTCTTAACCGAGAAGTTTTTAAACCTCCTTATCAGTTTCCTCACCTGTTAAATGAGAATAGTGATACATACACTTTACAGGGATGTCATGATAATGAAATGAGTTAATTATTTTGGGCCTGGCACAAAATAATGGTTAAATAAATGGCAGCCATACATTACTTATTACTGTATTTTGTTAATAGTCCTCACAGTACAGTGCTGCCACAGTTTTAGATTTTTAATAAGTAGTATTTGAACTGAAATGAATCTGCAGCTAATTTTCAATTCAACCGTATTGTAGTTTTCAGGAAATTTCCTTCTATTCTAAGAAGATGTTGGGGAAAAATAATCTAACAACATCAAATTTCAACAGATCAACATAAAAGTCTCAGGACACTTGTATTAGCACATTTTCACACTGCTGATAAAGACATACCCAAGACTGGTAATTTATAAAGAAAAAGAAGTTTAATGGACTCACAGTTCCATGTGGCTGGGGAGGTCTCACAATCATGGCAGAAGGCAAAAGGCACGTCTTACATGGTAGCAGGCAAGAGGGAATGAGAGCCAAGAGAAAGGGGTTTCCCCTTATAAAACCATCAGATCTCGTGAGACTTATTCACTACCACGAGAACAGTATGGAGGAAACTGCCCCCATATTCAGTTATCTCCCACCAGGTCCCACCCACAACATGAGGGAATTATGGGAGCTCCAATTCAAGATGAGATTTGGGTGGGGACACAGTCAAACCATATCAACATTCTAAAAGCCCTCCTCAGCATAATGGAAATCATTCATGATTGCAATTTCACAGTGAAAACAAAATTTTGGAGTAAATGCATAACCTTATAAAGATTTATATAAATGCCCTCATTATGTGTGCTTACATTAATGCAAAGAATCATTCCAAAACTAGGTAAGAATCTCATGGAATGTAGATTGAAAGGTATGAGAACAGAGTGATTTTGTTGTTCTCTATTTTTAATGAGGTAAATTACACACACACACACACACACACACACACAGAGTTTACTGAGTCTATTTATATTGCTATTAAAGAAGTGATCTGGAATTTTTTTCTCCCCCAATTAAATTGTAGTTCATAATGCCATTGAAAGCTGCTATTCTAAGTTATTTTGGTAAGTTCAAGAGGGATTTTTTTCCTTGATTGTATGCCAATTTTTTTTAACTTCAGCACACCCCCACCCCCAATAGACACTTTCATAAATCTCTCTTGGACTTGTTCTGCAGCACATTAAATCACTGTCTTCTCTGATTCTGGATCTGAAGGTTTCTTTCTGAGAATGAAGTCTGCAATCCATCACATCAGAACAGGAAGAGAGGATGTGAGGGAGAGCCCCTTCTCAGATCTCCAGAGTGTGGAAGGGACGTTTTGGTGCTGGCTATGGCTTTGTAACACTGCAGTTGAAATGGGCAAAATGGGCTCCTCACTTGAAGATCCTTGATGCCTCTAAATGCTCTGATGAGAAAAAACTTGTCCTCAAAATCCATGGTACTTTCTTGAAGAAATGAAATGCTCCAGCACGTGAGGCGTTGTTAATGACCAGCTGTGTAACCTCGAATGCATCATGTAAGCACCTGCCATTCATGTAAAGTTCTGTAAAATGGCCTCATCCCTTGTCCCCGGCTCAGGCAGGATGCTGAGACGTACTGGGGGAATGCTTCTCAATACTTCTCAATACAGTATTGGGAGAATATTTTTCAATGGGAAGAGGAGGGTTTTTAAGGCACTAAATGATATTATGTGAAAAAGAGTCAGAATTATTATCACTGTGAATCAGAGGATGACTTTTTTAAAACATAGATTTTCATTGTTGGTGGAACACTACAAAATCTTGTTCAGTGTCATCATTTACAGAAAGGGACTTGCCCAAGATCTCACAACTGTGCACTAAATGAGATAATATACCTAACTGTTTAGCACAGTGCCAGTGCATAATGAGCAGTCAATAAATGTCAGTTGCTGTTGCAACTGCTGATGTTTTTGTTACTAGGATTCAGGTCTTCTCGCTCCCAGTTCAGTGCTGTTATTATCAGATACAAAAAGAAACTACAGGAAGGTAGCTCTATGAGCCTAAGCAACTTCTTACCATAAGGAAAATTATTTCTTTCATAATTGAGAAAATGCAAGCCTAGAGAAGGTAAGTGCTATGCCTTGGCACATAATTCCCAGGATGCTAACATCACACTGAAGACCAATTCAGGGGCTTGACTGGAGGAGGAGAGGCTACTCCTTTTTCCTAATCCTTCAGCTCTCAGTGAGCAATAGCACAGAGAACCTGCACGTTGTGGACCAGAGATGGAATCCAGTCTACAGCAACCCTGTCCTCAGCACCAGAGATTCAATCTAGGCTATAGCGACTCAGCCCACAGCCTGTAGGAAAGAGCAATGTCCTGAAAATGCAAAATGACACTGGCAGGGAGAAAGGAGAAACTGTCCAGCAGATGAAGTTGGGAAAGAGGTGCGGTCAAATGGGAAAAAAACAAAGACGAAAGACAAAAATCAGATTGCTACTCACACTACATATAAAACATAAACTCTGTAGATAAAGGATTTAGGTATCAAAACTAAAATTATAGAATTCTTAGTAAAAATAATGGACATATTTTAGACTTTGGGATTGAGAAAGATTTCTTAAGGCACGCACAAAAATGTGACTAACAAAATGATTGATTTGATTGTATTAAAATTAAGAACTTTTGCTTATGAAAATACATCTTAAATAAAAAGACAAGGTATAAACTGGGAGAAGATATTCACAATACATAAAATTAGCAAAAAATAAGTAGAAAGAATATATTAAATATCCTATAGATCAATAAGAAAAATACAACTAATCTGATAGAAAAACAGACAAAAGTCTGGGCACGGTGGCTCACGCCTATAATCCCAGCACTTTGGGAGGCTGAGGCAGAGGGATCACAAGGTCAGGAGTTCAAGACCAACCTGACCAATATGGTGAAACCTGTCTCTACTAAAAATACAAAAATTAGCCAGGTGTGGTGGCACACACCTGTAATCCCAGCTACTCAGGAGGCTGAGGCAGGAGAATCACTTGAACCCGGGAGGCAGAGGTTGCAGTGAGCCGAGATCACGCCACTGCACTCCAGCCTGGGCGACAGAGTGAGACTCCATCTCAAAAAAGGAAAAGAAAAAGAAAAAGAAAAACAGACAAAAGACACGAACAGACATAGCAAAGAAACAAAACACGAGTGGCAAAGAAACAGAAGAAAAGATTTTCCGCATTACTGGTGATCAAGGAAATGCAACTAAAGACAGTGATGACGTAGTCTAAGCCCATTTTAGTGACAAAGATTAAGAAGTAGGGCAATATCTAGTGTTAAAGAGACTGTGGCTACACAGGACCACTTCGGCATTGCTGGTGGGAGTGTAAATTGGTACAACCACCTTTGGAAAAGAGTGTTCACTATCTCTTCAAGATTCTGATCCCTTATGGCCAAGCAAATCTACCAGTAGTTCTATCCCCAAAGGAGACTCTTGAACATTTACAACAAGAGACATGTATAAGAATGTTCTTAGCAGCAGTGCTTACAATAGAAGAAACACTGAAACAACCCAATGCCTGAAATTGAAAGCATGAATGAACAAATTATGTCTTATTCACACAATGGAATTTCCTATAGTCATCAAAACATGAACTCCAGCAATCAGTAATATGGATGATTCTTAGTTTAATATTAAGTAAAAAAAAAAATAAATTCCTTCAAATTATTGACAGTTCAATACACTTTTCATAAAGTTAAAATAACTAAAACACTAGGAATATACATAAATGCAATACAACTGCATGAAAAGGAAAGCAGTAGAATGATTAACAAAAGATTCAAGAGGCTGGGTGCAATGGTTCATGCTTGTAATCTCAGTGCTTTGAGAGGCCAAGGCAGAAGGATCACTTAAGCCCAGGGGTTTGAGACCAGCCTGGGGAATATAGGGAGACCCTACCTCTACAAAGTTTTTGTTTAAAAAATTCACCAGACGTGGTGGCATGTCCCTGTAGTCCTAGCTACTCAGAAGTTGAAGCAGGAGGATTGCTTGAGTCCAGGAGCTCAGGGTTACATGAGTTATGACTGTACCACTGTGCTTCACCCTGGGTGACAAAGCAAGACCCTGTCTCAAAAAAAAAAAAAAAAAAAAAAAGACTCAAGAATGTGGTTACCTTAGGTGCAGAAAGGTAGTCATGTGGTTACATGTAAGTGATTGTTAACTTCCTAGCTTTTGTTTTGTGTGGCGAGTGCGTGGATGCTACATTTGTTATTAAAAATAACAAATATAACATTTAAATAAATAAAAGCCTGCCTTGTGTGGATCAATAATAAGATGTATTTTGAATTAATGGCCAGGACTGCTCCAGCTGTGTAAAATTGAGGTGTGCTCTTTTCTTTTCTTAAAGGGACATTGGCCATTGAATAATGGTGAATTTTACTACCAAGGCCCACAGATCAGCCTCTGAGAGACCAGGCACATAAACATGTGTACAGACCAGGAATGTAAATAAAACAAAACTTATAACTTCCCTTATCCTTAAGGAGTTCACTCCATCAGTATAGACAGTCCCATAAACAGAGAATGCTAGAATGACATGTCAAGTGTCATGATGGAGGTTTGCACTCTGCAATGGGGGAGCTGTGTCCATGCCCACACTGCTTTCCTTTCCCTCCTCAGGCTCCTGGAGCTATGCCTCCCATTTGAGAGAGGTCAAGGGCCACCTGCATCCAAAGCCCCTTGGCGGGCTGACACCATGCACAGCCCTGGCCCCCTCCCCAGATAGTCAGAGTCAATCTTTGGAGTAGGGTCCAGGATTCTGCAATCTTAACAAACTCCTCAGGGGTATCTAAGCGTTGAGGTTAGATGCGTTGTTTTGCCCCCTTTGGGAATCGGGTAATATCTGCAATGTATTCAACCCTCTACTTTCACATCTTTCCCCATTCATCAGGTACCCTGGCAGCCATTTTGTTTCTACCACCCCAGGGACAGAGATGAGGACAGCCTCCTCAGAAAGGAAGGTGATAGGATGGAGGGGAAGGGTCAGCTGCCCCTTCACCTGGCATTGAGACCCAAGGCCACAAAATGTGTGTGTACCACCAACATCCCCTCTGGGGCTAAAGTCCCCAAGGGAGTCATGTTAGATAAACTGAGGGAAACGCCAAAACCTGTGCTTTTCTTCCCCTTCCTATTTGAGTTCCTGGGAGGCTGGGGACTGTTTTGAGTCAGAAAGACTGGTTAAATCTAGAGCCATAAGATACCATGTATTGAAATTTTTAAGCTGCCACAGCACAAAGTAGAGACTCCAAAAGAAGATTAAATTAGATTAAAAACAAACAAAAAGAAGCAGCTTCATTTTCTTTGCACAGAGATCATGGTGCACAAGTTTACTCACTCGCCACAGTTGTGTCCACATTGCTTCCCCAGGGACTAAGTGTTGAATGGAATTGAGCCGAAATGCCTGAGCCATCAGGGAGGACTTATTGCAGGCTTGAGGGCTACTTTGGTTCTTAAAGGGATGAATAGGGGTTGCCTGTTGAGCATGTCTTGGGGTTGGGGTAGGGAATGGGAGGCAGTAGAAGATATTCCAGGCACTATATGCAATGAACTGAATTTTGCAAGGGCATGTAAGGTGCAAAGAGAGATGACAGTCCCACTATGAGAGCAGAGCACATCCTGAGAGATAGATGCTTTGTTCTCCCAACTGCCTTTTCTTTCTGAACAGTCTCAGAAGCAGACCCTCATGTCAACATCCCAAGTCTTGGACAGCCTGCTAATACCCTGGCTTGCTGCAGGAAAGCTGTGCCCTGAGAAGCCACAGGTGACACAGCAACTGCTGGCAGCAAGGGCCTCATCTCCCTTCCAGGCAAGGGTTCCTGTGCTCACCTGTTAGAGTTCATGTATAGCCTGGCATTTGGGGGAGGAGTTGGGAGCGGGGAATGGAAATAAACAAATCCTTCAGGATGAATGATGAAGCACTTGTTCTCACACGGAGAAGGAAGCATTACCAAGTCAATACACCACTATTTGCTCCTTTTTAGTCCTCATAAGAATAAAGCACAGTATAGTGAGAAAAAGGTGGGTTCTGTTATTCAAATGACTTGCACTCAGAACCAGTTCCAGCACTTACTACCTGTGAGTCACAGAGGCAGTGCTCATCAAATATTGCATGTGCATGTGCTTAGTTTGCATCCCAGATTATCTGGCATTAGCACATGTGATGTGTTCTGGCCAATGGACTGTGGGTGGAACTGGCGGATGTCACTTCCAGGCCAAGGTCATTAAGAGCCACTGTGCTCCTTCCCTCCCTTCTTATCTTTCCTGCTACAGGGAGGCCACACGCACCAGCTGGCACAACTTCAGGAGGGACAAAAGGAATATGACCTTCACCAGACTTTGCAAAGGAGAGAAATAAACCTTTCCATTATCAAACCACTGGAGATTTGGAGATTAATTTGTAACCCTAGGATCACACAGTCCAAAATATTAATACCTTAATACATTGTGTAATATTTGGTCTCACTGGAATGAAAATTACTTAACTTTCTAGGCCATTGCGTTTTTGTAAAAACTTAACATATATTTACGCTGTATATAATACCTGATACAGAGCTGGCATTTGATAAATATTAAGTCTCTCCCTTTAAGTTGCTGTTGATGTCATTACTATTGTTATGGTCAGTACTGTTACACAACAGACAAAATAGATGCATTTTATAAGCAGCAACTGTGTCTCTGGCACTCTGTTAGTTGTTTTTCATAAGCTGTCGCATTTCTGTAGCTAAAGAAGCTACAGCTCAGAGAGGTTACTTATTCCAAGGAACACAGCTAGTATGCAATCAAGCTAGGATCCAAAATAAGGATATCCTGAATCAAAGGTCTCTTATTCTATGACACTCCTAATTCACATTTTTCAAATTTTTCAGACATGGAACCCGAGGCTCAGAGATGTTACATAAGCTCACCAAAGTAATAACCACTGGAATAAAATCAAAAATTGATTGGGTGGGACCTAATTAAACTAAAGAGCTAAAGCAACTATCAACAGAGTAAACAGACAACCTATTTGCAAATGATGCCTCTCACAAAGGTCTAATATCCAGAATCTAACGAACTTAAACAAATTAACAAGCAAAAACAACAACCCTATTAAAAAGCGGGCAAAGGACGTGAACAGACACTTCTTAAAAGAAGACATACATGCAGCCAACAAGCATGTGAAAAAATGCTCAGCATCACCAGTCATTAGAGATATGCAAATCAAAACCACAATGAGACACCATCTCACACCAGTCAAAATGGCTATTATGAAAAAGTCAAAAATTGGCCAGGCACAGTGGCTCATGACTGTAATCCCAGCACTTTGGGAGGCTGAGGCAGGCAGATCACCAGAGGTCAGGGGTTTGAGACCAGCCTGGCCAGGATGGTGAGACCCCATCTCTATTAAAATACAAAAGCCAGGCACAGTGGTGTACCTCCCAGCTAGTTGGGAGGCTGAGGCAGGAAAATCACTTGAACCCAGGAGGTAGGGGTTGCAGTGAGCTGAGATCGCACCATTGCACTCCAGCCTGGGCGACAAGAGCAAAACTCACACTCAAAAAAATAAATAAATAAAAATAAAAAGTCAAAAATGAACAGATTCTGGTGAGGTTTTGGTGAAAAGGGGATGCATATACACTGCTGGAGGGAATGTAAATTAGTTCAGCCATCATGCAAAGCAGTTCGGAGATTTCTCAAAGTACCTAAAACAGAACTACCACTCAACTCAGGAATCCCATTACTGGATATATACACAAAGGAATATAAATCATTCTATCATAAGGACATAAACATGTATAAACACATATGCCTGTGTATGTTCATCACAGCTTTATTCACAATAGCAAAGACGTGGAATCAACCTAAACATGCATTGATGGTGGACCGGATAAAGAAAATGTGGTATATAGACATGATAAAATACTACGCAGCCATAAAAAAGATTAAAATCACATACTTTTGCAGAGCACTGATGAAGCCAAAGGCCATTATTCCAAGCGAATTAACACAGGAGCAGAAAATCAAATGCTGCATGTTCTCACTTATACGTGAGAGTTAAACATTGAGTCCACGTGGATGCAAAAAGGTAACAATAGACATCGGGGCCTACTTGATGGTGGAAGGTGCGAGGAGGGTAAGGATCAAAAAACTGCCTATTGGGTCTATGCTTATTACCTCGGTGACAAAATTATCTGCACATGAAACCCCTGACATGAAATCAATTCATGTAACAAACTTGCACATGTTCCCCATGAACCTGAAATAAAAGTTGAAAAGAAAAAATAAAAGTAGTAACTGCTAGAGTCAGAGGGTTGTTTATTCGCAGCCCAATGCTACAATGATACGATGATTAGAAAAGATATGGGCAAAATTATTTCCATCCCTCTTTCCCTCAACCATTGTCTAGCCCCTTGTACACTGTGAATCGAGGACGCAGCATCTCCAGATACTGTGGGCAACAGATGAGAGGGAAGAAGGAAGCTATGCTTTAATAAAAGGGAAACTGGATGCTTTGCTCAAAGAACAGCTTCTCAATAAAGTTCCCAGTGAAAAAAAAAATCCACCAGCTGAAAATAAACATTGAAAGAGTTTCCAAATCTCTGTCAGGTGTCTGTCTCTCTCTCTGTCTCTCTCTCTCTCTTTCTGTCAATCTCTCTCTGTGTTTGTTTTGGAAATTTGAAGAGAAAGCTCTAGCAATGTGGATCCTAAAGCAGTTTACACTGAACCAGATGGTGCCTCTGATTAGCATCAGACTAAAAAGACACATTTCTTGGAGATGAGGTTCTCGTAGGGACAAATCTGTTTCAAAGGCACAGAGGGTTTACTTTTCTCCTAGACTCCCCTTGGAGCTTTCTCCGGGCATATCTGTGCATCCTTTCTCCTGTCATCACCACCAGGTAGGTCTGAGCTTGTGTTGGAGAAGACAGCAAATTAGTGTTTGTAAGTTTCTCAGTTCTCCTCTCACTGAAACCTGAAGTCATCCACATGGACCAAGCCATTCCATGTGGGAACCTGGCTGGTGGTGACTCCTTACTCCTGCAATTCTCAGGCTAACTAGCCACATGTGCCACTGATGCACCAGCAACCCAAGGAGACGCATTCTGTGACTATTCCCATTTTACAGATGAGGAAATTAAGACTTGCAAGGATTAAGTAATTTACTCAATATCATAGGTCAAATCAAAGTTGAGGCTAATTGCCTTCATAAAGAAAACAAGGAAAAAACCGTGTGTGTGTGTGTGTGTGTGTGTGTGTGTGTGTGTGTGTGTCTCTGTGTGTGTTTTAAAAGAGCCCTGAGGGGTAAATCAGAGAGGAGGGCTGTCAAGTGTCCAAAACTATGTAACTATGCTGGAGCCTGTAGTAACACAAACAATGAAGTGAGAAATTGCAAACATTTCACCTTGACCTCTACTTCTTTTAGGCATACGTAACATGGCCCCTTTACAAAAACACTCTAGGGAAATAAAAATTGAAAACAAAAACAAAAACAAAAAAACCCACATTCAAAGCCAGAATGCAAAGCATGTACCAACCAAGGCCCTTTTATTCATTAGGTCCTGTGTTTCTCAGACCCTGGGGAAAACCACGCAGCTTAGGGTTATGTGCAACTATCAAACATTAAGGAACTCCCTTATTGCAAGGAATTTAAAGGTCAGCACAGAAATTGGGATCAGCAGGAAAAATAACCACAACACCAATAATAACAATTACTGCTTAGTATGAGACATTATGCAGAGCCCAGCGCTGTGCCAAGTACTTTAAATGCATCATCCATCTCATTAGCCCACACGATCACCCTCTAAGACAGACGTTATTGTTCTTATTCCCATTTTACAGATGAGCTTACTGAGGATCAGAGAAGTTTAGAAAATTACCCATAGTCACATAGTCACGTAAAAAGCTGAACCAGGAATTAAACTCAGGTCTAGTGTGGCCCAAGAACCACCGTCCTTAACCAATAAACCCTTCTCCACCATCTCCATAGGATCCTCCTGACGACAGGCCAATAGGGTAGTCTGCCAAAATCTCAGAAAGTGCTTAAAAGCCTTCTGGCCCCTCTGCTTAATGTCAATACAAATGTTCAAGGCTGTGAGTACAAGCAAATGTCACTGAAAATACTCCAGGCAATTTGCACATCTGGCAGTTAAATGAGTGCAGGCTCAAAGCAAATCACGTCCCGGAGGCACAGGACACTTCACAGGGAGAATAACAGGAGGAATTTCATTACTGCTCAAACTTGGCCAGAGGAATCACACTCACCTTTTTTAAGAGTATAAAGAGAGACGCTCACCCAAGGGCAGTGGACACCGAGAAGCATAATGAACTCAGGTTTTATTCATTGGGAATGTGAGGATTTAAGACAGGGGATGAGGTGAAGTTTCCCTTTGGGACTATTTTGGTAAGAGGGCTCACTTAGCAAATAGATGGTGGGAGAGGAGCTATCTCTCAGCTGTGAGTAGGGGCATGCAACTTTCACATGTGAGCCGAGCGTGGCCACACTAATTACACTTTGCCTCCTCTTTGAAATGGGTCCCCAAAGGACACTTTGTCTACCTCTAGTCTCTGTGTGTATTTAAAGGTAAGAAGTTTGCTTTCTTTTATAACTGTGTACAACGCCAGGGCGGGCCTTCTGTCAGTTAATATTAATCAGAGGGTTTTTACCGAATCTGAAACCCAGACACACAGCAGGACTGAGAAGTAGCAGCTGTCCAGCCTGCCCTGCCATGATGCTAACCCTCAGAGGCCTCCTCCCAACCCTGGAGATGTGGCTGCAGTAAAGGAATTACTCTGACTTCCGTGAGGCTGGAATTGACACCACATGCCCAGCCCAGGCCCGTGCTATCACTCCATCTGGCCTCGATGCCAAGCTGGGCCCCTGACAATGACAGCAGCTCTGAACAATGAAGGAGAGCCAGGCAGTCCACTCCCTGCTGCCTGTGCCACACCATACGCGTAGCTAGAGTTGTCCTTGTCATGTCCCTAGGATGGGACTCAATTTGTCTCTGCAGTGGCAGCACCTGAAATCCTGCGAAGGGCTTCCGGGGTAGGAAGGGGCAGACATATTTCAATGCTTTTGGGCTAAGGGCAATTTATTTAGAGGTGGAAATCAGAACTTTAAAACCATGGAATTCTCACTTTAAAAAGGCACAGTCACACAAGAAATGCAACAGGACTTACCAGAATTAGTCTCCATAGTCTCACAAAAACCACCTTGCTCAAACAAACTACATATTTATTGGATTAATCTATTGTCACACATCTGTCTAAAGGGTCAGGAAACCACACACATAAATGTTAAAATCACAAAAACATTTTCATCCCCACATCCTCCTCCTACCCTTAACTCCGGGGATAGGATGCAGACAGCAATTTTGGATGCACCATGTTAACCGGCATTGGAAAAAAACATCTTTACAGTGAAGTGGTTCCTGAATATTTCTGTGATTACCAGGCAATTTGCATAAATATTCAGGCTTCACTCCCTGAATAAATTCCAGTCGGGTGATGGCTGATCCTCTGAATTCTAAGACCTTTTGTTTCTTGCACAGTTTGCTTCTCATTTTATTATTGACACTAATGTGGATAGAGAAATTGAAAATTGGAAAGGTTGGGTCTTAGGATACAGAAAAAAGTACTGATTCTGAAAAGTCATTTCTTCACCCTTACAGATAGGAGTGAAGGAATGCAGAGTTTCTGAACAGGTCATTCTTTTACATGGAACAAAAGGCATGATCCATTTTGAAAATCTAGGCATGCAGAGCATTCCTAGAGATGAGGTAGAGGATGAATATGAGCTTCCAAATCCTGCCTGATCAAATCTGGAGGAGCTATCGACATCTAATTGACTGACCTTGAAGATAGGGAACTCTAAGTCTTCTGCCAGTGGGGCCCAGTGGTGACCAGTTTAGGGTAAGCAGAAGCTCTGATCATAACTTCTGTGCAAATCCACTGTCGTTCCATGATCTCCCAAAAATATATACCATTAAGTGAAGAAAGGCAAAGTGCAGAACAGTTACATACCATGCTACCATTTGCATGATAATAATAAAGAATATATAGCATATACGTAATTGATTCCACATCCACAGAGTGTGCCTAGAAGCAAACACAAGAAACTGGATATGCCTTTTGCCACTGGAGAAGGGACTAGGAGTAGCCACGCACAGGGTCTGGAGAGACCCTTTCCACATGGCACTCTTTCATACCTTTGCATTTTCATCCATGTAAATGCATTACCTATTCCAAAATAATTTACATTTTTCTAAAAACTTCAAAAAATGTTAATTCCTACTCAATCAGACTCTTCGAGCTAGGTCTCAGGAATTAGCATTTTAATAAGCTCTCCAGTTTATTCTTACACACTCAAAATTTTAAGAACTTCCCTGCGAAAGGCTCTTTCTACTAAAAGGAACTTTATCCATTTCCCCTTAAGTTAAAGACAGCAATAATAAACCATACAGGGGGGGAAAAAACCTCATTAAACTTTCTCAAGAGAAATAAACAATGCAACCTCAGCTTTCCTAAAATCAATTTAGATTCTGATCTAAGTTGTCAGCTACTTTCTACTTTTTGCATTTATGCAGACCAAGGGAGTTGTGAGAAAAGAGATGTTTCAGTCACTGGACAGGTTGCCCTCTCCTGCCAAACTTCCCCAAAATGATGTGGGGTTTTTTGGCCCCTTACCCCACCCCAGCAAGGGTGCTGTGTACTCACCTTGCTTTTTAAAGAGGTTACTCTGGACTATCTCATTCATAGACTGTACTTTCTGCTTCTGGAGTTTCACAGGAGGGATGCAGGTGTAGAACTCATACAGGAGTTGGCTGAGGGCAGGAAAAATAGGAGCTGGTAGGGCAAGGTAGACCAATGTCTCCCACCTCATAGCACTTACAGTCCATCCCTGGACCTGTAGCTCTGGGAAACCCCCAAGTCCGGGCAGAGCATGAGGTGCAAGGTAAGCCTTCAGTAAAAATGTACAAGTTGTTCTTGGTATAGAATATTAGTAGCATTAAAAGAGATGTAAAAATCTGAAAATAATACCAATAGCCCTGAGCAGTTACTGTATACCAAGCACACACTTTGCATTTTGCATTCATTATGTCATGTAAACTTCGTAACTCTACAAGCTATACACAATACTAATCCCAATTTTATAAGTTGGAAAGCTCAGGTTTAGAAAGGCTAACTTTCCTAAGGTTATGCAGCTAGGAAGCTAAAGAAACAAGAGTTCAAAACAAGGTTCTGACTTCATTACCATACCATTTTACTTACAAATGTTTTATGCTTGGTAATGTTTTATGATAAGTCTTAAAATCAAAAAGGTCTCTAATTTTTTTAAAACACTATGAAAAATTGTGGATTAGAACCAGTTTGGGACATCAAAAGGGAGACAGCTCTTCCCAAATACGGTGAGAATCAAAATACCCTAAAACAAAATTATAGTCCTTGTTGACTTCCCAAAATAAACTTATTGTATTCATTCATTCTTTCAAGGACTTATTAAACATCTACTTAATATGAGACAGGCAAAGCACAGAGAAATGGGAATACAATGGGAACAGACTGGGTCCCAGTTGGCATGGAACTTACATTCTAATAGAGGTCATCAAATGACACAGAAGCAAACAAATCAATACACAGCGATGTATGTAGTGGAGGAAATAAATAAGGAGCTGTGTCAGAGAATAATGGCACAGGGGCAGGGGGAGAAATTTAATTTATTTACAATATCCAGTGGTGGCTTTTCCAAAAAGATAACATTTAGCCTGAGGGTCTGAAGGATGAGAAGGAGCTAGCAAAAATCTTCCATATGAACAGAAAAAGGACATCCATGAAAAAACTGGTGACATCTGAATGAAGTCCAGAGTGCAGTTAAGAGAACTGTATCCATGTTAATTTCTCAGTTTTTATAAATGTGTCATAGTTATTTAAATGTTGACATTAGGGGAAGCTGGGTGAAGGGCATATGATAATTCTCTGTATGTAATCTTTGCAACTCTTTTCTATATCTGTAAGTATTTAAATATAAAAAGTCTTTGAAATCTGTTATCTGTAAACTACAATACATTTTTTAAAAAGAAGAAGGTATATCTGATTGAAATGCCCCTATTCCAACAGCATAATCACATTAAAATAATGTGTTCATCTATGAGCTGAGTGTAGTTAAGAAGGAGAAGGGAAAAGGGAGCCATCTCCATTATCTCTTTAGCTATGCTTAGGTTGTTCTCCATTTGCAACTGTGGGGTCTACAGGGCAAAGAGTGGAACCCAAAATAACATTCAGGCCCGGGTGAAATGAAAACATTTATTCCAAACATCAATTTTTTAACCTATATGATTAATTTTCATATCATCAGAGGGATGCTTAGTACACAGTTGGTTCTCACCAAAGTCTGGCACAAGAAAACCAAAAGGTAAAAATACCACACTGAAAGCCCTGAAAACATCCCCTGCCACAGGTCTTCCCCATCCCCAAGCTGAGTGCCCATCTGGAGCTCCCCATAAGAGCCCTCCTCCCACTCTGAATCCCTGCCTTGCCAACAGAGCCCAAGAAAGTACAACATAAGCTCTCACCTGAGTAACTTCGCATCGAAGACCGTTTCTACATCATGGAGGACAGATGGGATGTATTTCAAAGCCGCCACCTACGTGGAATGTAAAATACATATGAGTGATCCTCACATCAACAAGTCTGTGCTGGCAAAGAGGGTACTTTGCAGCATGACACAGATCCGAGGAGAATGACCCTGCATCCCGGACATTACAATATTGATGCAAGTCTCTGTATGTACACCAAAACGTAAGCACGGACTTCTTTGGATACAAAAGTGAAGTCACAACTTCTGTCTTCAAGGAAGCAATAACATAGACTAGAATGACCACAGACCTTGTAGTTTTATAGATCTGCAAATTCTGTTTCCACACCTTATTAGCCATGTGGCTTTGGACAAGACACTTAACCTCTCAGACATTAACATATCTGTGAAACAGACAGAGTTATATGTATTCTGCAGGATTGTGAAGATTAAATAGAATATATGTGAGGCATCCAACAGAGCACCAGGCCTATTTTAGTGCTCAATAAATGGTGACTTATATTATTAATGGAAGATGGTGTACTCGAATTGCTTTGCTGGTGGCAAGTTATTCATATTTCCTCTCCCTGGCCACTTTGTGAATAATAGTGGGCATGTCTTGGTCCACTAGCTGGGTTGGGAAAGCTGAGCATTGTGGTGGATTGGTTCCTGTCTTCAAATAACTGATGCATCCAGACGTAGGAGCCATACTCACCTGCTGCATACCTACACCACTTGCTAAGCAGCAGGGCAGACTACAGTTTCAGCAGAAAGAACTGTGAGTCACATGAACGGAAAATAATGTTTAAGAATCTAATGGAAGTATGCATTTTTTATTTATTTTCTATATATTCTAGGTGTTCTGTTATTAACATGTATCACCCTTTAACAATCAGACTGAAGTAAAAATCGTGAAAATTACTTTCCTAAAGAAAATCTTCCTCCTAGCCATATACAACTGAGATTCTTACTTAACATAAATAATGATTACGATTATTCTCTAAGAATTTACAACAGGGCAGACTCTGTGCCAAAGACTGCTAATAGATTATCTTATTGGTTACAACCCTGCAAGGGAAATATTATTTTCATAAATAAGGAATCTCTGGTGCACACAATTAAATAACTAGCCTGGGGTTGAAAAGTTAGCAAGTGGAGAGCCAGGATTTAAATTCAGGCAGGCTGCACTTAGAGCCATTTCTTGTAACCCTTAAGCTACATGGCCACCTTACTCAAATAGCAACTCTCTCTCTCTCTATGCCTTCATCCTTTTTTTTTCCTGCTGTTTATAATTTTTAAAATTTAAAAAGTCAATACTATATGTTCAATGTAAAAACATTCATACCAGATAAGGCATTAGGGTGAAAATGGTTTCCAAAGTCCTATATCACATCCTCCTCTCAGCCCCAATCTCTCCTCCCCAGAGAGGGGAGTTCCACTGTTAGTTAACATGGTGGTGAATTTCCTTCTAGACTGCTTTCTATGCGTGAACGTATATGCGCATGTGTGTGTGTGTGTGTGTGTATGTAAATATACAGCTCTGCAACTTGCTTTCTGTAGTTAACTACACACCAGTGGCATCCTGCCTTCTCATAGAGTGGATTCTTTTCATTTCTAACCACTGCCCAGCACTGCTCAAATGGGTACATTGTACCTTCTTCAACCCACCCCTGCTAATAGGCTCCATGCTATTGTCAGTTTTTCTTTATTATAAATATGTGGTAAAAAAAAATGCTGTTTGTATATCTGTAAAGATCCTTGCAGGATAGATTGTTCAAAGAAGAATTAGTGCATGAAAACATATAGACATATAAATTTTAGGAGAGATTGTCAATTACCTTAGAAGATACAGTAACCAATTTCCCTTAACTAACTGTTCCTTTCCCCATAACCTTGCTACCATTGGACATACAATCTTGTAGATTTTTGTTGATCTGATGTGTAATTTGCAACTCTTCGGTTGTTAGTATGGTTGGGCATCTTTTCCATATTTATTGAACATCTATATTTACTAAATTGCATGTTCATATCCTTTTTCTGTTCATATTTTGGGTTTTTTTTCTTATTGGTTTATAAAATTTTTCATGCATCAATAATATTAACCCTTTTACAGTAACACATTTTACAAGAATTTTCTCCCACTTATCCTGTTGTTCCATTGCATAGAAAGATTTTAATTTGTAGGCTGTCATATTTGTCAGACTGTTTCTTTATAGTTATTGGATTTTGTATCTAGAGATTTATTCTTTATTCTTTTAAATGTAGATTATAATATAAAACAACATTCCAAAGCCATTGTCTCTGAAACTATGTTCTATTGGAACCTCTTGTCCCATAGGATGGTGTTAGGTATTCTGTAGAGGAAAAGAGTTTGCAATCAAAGAATTTTGGAAAGCATTGGTTTAAGCAAAGATAAACCAGTGAGTTTTTTTTTAACTATAGAACTTTTCATAATTTTAATATACTAAGAAGCATTATGACATTCCTCCAGGCAGTCACAGTATCCAGTACATTCCAACCTAGTTGGTCAAGGACCATCTTTATCAGGGAACATCAAGCAGATGTAGCAAAATCAGATGACTGCAGGGCTAGGCAAGCAACAGAAAGAAGTGATATGGAATGAGGACAGGGCAGTGGGAAGTGATGAGGTGTGTGGATTCCATTCTCTGCCTAAAGACTCAGTTATTCCTATTCAATTGTTTTAACACTTTGATTTAATGCTTTGATTCGCTAGACAAATCAAACACAAATGCAGGCTGCATTTCTCCCGGAGGTGACTAATTTACAACCTCTAAAATCTAAAGGGATACCATATACTGAGGCATGTGCCCTGAAAAAAGGCTAGTCCAAGCACTTTTTTTTTTTTTTTTTTTTTTTTTTTTTGAGACAGAGTTTCGCTCTTGTTGCCCAGGCTAGAGTGCAATGGGGTGATCTCAGCTCACTGCAACCTCCACCTCCCGGGTTCAAGCAATTCTCCTGCCTCAACCTCCTGAGTAGCTGGGATTACAGGCACCTGCCACCACGCCTGGCTAATTTTTTGTATTTTTAGTAGAGACAGGATTTCACCATGTTGGCCAGTCTGGGTTTGAACTCCTGACCTCAGGTGATCCACCCGCCTCAGCTTCCCAAAGTGCTGGTATTACAGGCTGGAGCCACCGCGCCCAACCATTCTATCATTTTTACTCTCGTTATTAGTACCATTCTTCATAAAATAATATTATATCATTATTACTTTCATTCCATAGTCTATATTGTGGATATATTGTGTGTAATACTTAAAACACACATACATATACATACGTATACACATAAACATACACGTGATGCATATATACATGTACACATATAATACAATTACGAATTATAGGGTTTTTAAATGGGAATCATGGCTGGGCATGGTGGCTCATGCCTATAATCCCAGCACTTCAGGAGGCCGAGGGATTGATCACTTGAGCCCAGGGGTTCAAGACCAGCCTAAGCAACATGGTAAGACCTCATCTCTACAAAATATATATATATATAAAATAGCCAGGTATGGTGGCATAGGCCTGAGGTCCCAGCTACTCAGGAGGTTGAGGCAAGAGGATCACTTCAACCCAGGAACTAGAGGCTGCAGTGTGCTGTGTTTTGCCACTGCACTCCAGCCAGGGTGACAGACAGAGATGCTTTCTCAAAAATAAATAAATAAATAAATAATAAATAATAAAATAGGAAGCATTATTGGGAACTGTATACATGCCAAATACTTGACATGCATGACCTCATTTAATTCTTCCAACAACTCTGTGAGTGGAAACTGTTAATCCCATTTTACCAATGAGAAAACTATGGCATGGAGAGGTTAAATAACTTGCCAGAAGCCACGTAGCTAATGAGTAGCAAAGCAAGGATGTGTACCCAGCTCTGTCCAGCTGGCTCTGATCCAGTATATCCACTACTGTCCGTCACACTATAGGAGAGGCATTCTATCTCGGCAAGTGGGGAGGATTCAGCAGGGGCAAGAAGGCTAATTTGGAGGAGGAAGTGGAAAAAGAGCTTCCCCTACCCTTTGTAAGAATAGTTTTTGAAAATAAAATGCAGTTCTTCTGACATCCCTTAAGTTAAGGATCCTCATTACCACATCTATAGGGGTTGCAAGAAAGGCCAACAGGAAAATGTTTGCTATCTCACTAATTAGGTGATCACGTGGCACTGAGTAAATTTCCTAGATTAATCGTCCACTCTGAACCCCTCTGCCAAAGGCCAGGTACATCCCTCAAGAAGAGAATCAAACCAAAAGCAACCAATAGTGGTTTTACTGTCCCAGAGGTAAATCAAGGGAGGACGCTTGACATCATTGCTATCTAGATGGACTTCACCAGAATTAGAAAACAGCGAGTGTTTAAACATAACAACAAAAATCAAAACCAAACTAGCATGCCTCCAAACTCAAAGGGACTTGTCTGCTGAGTGCTCTCAGGCTTTCTCGCTCTCTCTCTCACACTCTTTCTCTCTCTCTCTCCCCTCCCTTTCTCTCTCTTTCAAACAGAGTGACCAGTGTTGGTGCCAGTAGACACAGACTTCTGGCCAAAATGAACATGTCTTGAAATGATACAGAGTTATGCAAGAATGCTACCAGACATCTTCCTCATTCAAGAGCCACAGGCATTCAAAACAAGTACTATTCCCATCAATTTTTAATCCTCTTATTTTAGCCAAGCAGTGGATGATCAAGGTCCATGGAAACTGGAAAAACGATGTTGCAGGAATTCCCCATAGCATGACCATAAGAAGGTAGTTTACTTTGAGATGCTGAGTTGTTCCTGGGGGTAAATAAATGCAGCTCTCTCAGGACATTCAGCATCATCACTAATCTCTCAGGCAAACTGAAGGGAAAGGGATCAACAGGTTCTAGAATATGTGTGCTTCCATCCTTTCTGTAACTCAACTTTATGGGGACCCCTGAGTCTTATCCACCTGGCGTTTTGCCAGAAGACTTGGGTCTTAATGAAATTATGCTATTGCTTGGTGGTGATTAAGAACTCAAACTCTGGACTTATACAGCCAAAATTTAAATCCAAGATCTACTAATTTTCAGCCAAGGTAAGTCACTTAACCTCTTTAAGCCTCATTTTCCTCATTTACAAAGCGGAGATAAAGACTATATGCAAAGACAAATAGTCTGTACCTCTGCTTTACACCAAATGTTCTCACTCATAAGTGGGAGAGCAACAATAAGAACACAGGGTGGGGAACGACACACACGGGGGCTGTCAGGGCGTGGGGGGCAAGGGAAGGGAAAGCATCGGGATAAATAGCTAATAAATAACATGGGGCTTAAAACCTAGATGACAGGTTGATAGGCGCAGCAAACCACCATGGCACATGTATATCTATGTAACAAACTTGCACATTCTGCGCATGTATATCATGGAATTAGAGTAAAATTTTTAAGAAACCACTATTTGTCCTATAAGGTTGTTGTTAAAAAGATCAACTGAGCTAACAATATATGTAAAGCTTTTAGCTCAACACTTGACACTTAATAAACACTGAAACATCAAACTAAACAAAATGAATTATTTATTTTATTTTATTTTATTATTTTATTTTCAGACAGAGTCTTGCTCTATCGCCAGGCTGGAGTGCAATGGCGCGATCTTGGCTCACTGCAACCTCCACCTCCGGGGTTCAAGTTATTCTCCTACCTCAGCCTCCCGAGTACCTAGGATTACAGGCGCCTGCCACCACACCCAGCTAATTTTTGTATTTTTAGTAGAGGCGGGGTTTCACCATCTTGGCCAAGCTGATCTCGAATCCCTGACCTTGTAATCCGCCCTCCTCAGTCTCCCAAAGTGCTGGGATTACAGGCGTGAGTCACGGTGCCCGGCACTATTTATTTATTTATTTTAAGAGACAGGGTCTTGCTTTGTCACCCAGGCTGGAATGCAGTGGCACAATCACAGTTCACTGCAGCCTTGATCCCCTAAGCTCAAGTGATCCTCCTGCCTCAGCTTCCTGAGTAGCTGGGACCACAAGCATACACCACTAGGCATGGGCAGGCCCCCATGCCTAGCTAATTTTTTTTAATTTTTTTGTCGAGACAGGGCCTCACTATGTTCCCCAGCCTGGTCTTGAACTCCTGGGCTTGAGAGATCCTTTCGCCTCAGCCTCCTAAAGTGCTGGGATTATAGGCATGCACCATTGCATTCACCTATATTCATTCATTCATTCATTCATTCATTCATTCAGACAGTAGATATTTGAGCACTTTCTGTGTGGCAGCCATTGTTCCAGACAATGGGGATGTAAATGGCAGAGTCCCCTGCCCTCCTGGAAACTCCAGTGGCTTCATTAGCATAAGTGGCATTCACAGTGGCCAAGAGAGCATGTCATTCAATACAAACTGTTCATTTAATTCCACTTGCGCCATCAAATTGGAGCATTATGAAATACCATGGATCGTAAGGAGAATGGGACAAATTGGCCTGCACAACATCACCATATGCCTTTTACTCACATTTGAGCTCTGTCTAATTTACAAGTGTCTGGTGTTGACCCTCTGAATCTGCCATCAGTTTTATCAACACACTTACAGGGCTGTCACACATAAGGACTTCCGAGCACGTGGCCCATTGTTGAAACATGGGAACCCCTGGCCTAAACCTTACCTGTGGCATAGAGAAGAATAGCGCTTTGGAGGCAGATGACCTGGGTGAATTCAAATCCTAGCTCCAGCTCTATGAATACGTGTAATTTGGGATGAACTATTTAACTTTATGAGCCTCCTATGGACACTGAGGATAGTGGTTCCTTGAAGATCTCTGGCGGGATTTAAAACACTGTATATGAAGAGCCCAGTTCCATGCCTGGAACATGGTGGGTACCCAATCAGTGGAAAGTATTTTTATTGCTCCTCTCCTCTTTGAACAACTGGCTTTCAATTCTCCATGGTCTTGGTGAGCTGCTTCCGTGCCAACTCAGAACAATAAGAAAAACCACAGAAAGCAACTCACAAAAGCTGGGTGAGCATTAGAGATGGGCAATAACTTGCTTAGGTTTCAGAATTCACAGTGGACACAGCTGAGATTTGAACCAGATCTGCTGTACTCACAATTAAGCTGGTCACAAATGAGGGTTTCCAACATAAGCCGCTACCCAGCTGGATGTGAAAAGTTTGAACCAGGAACATCAACCATGGGCATTCGTATCCTCTGCACCCACCCGGCACTTACGGCTGATGTTACTAATAGCTCACACCCTATGCAGGCTCAGAATCAAGACTCCAGTCACCTCGTACTATTTCACTAGCTGAAACTTTGCCATGCATGTTTTCATACAGTCACTTCTTGTGGATTTATTCTCTTAAGAATGTGTGTCTATATTTCTTTATCGAACTGAATAATTGAACATCCTAACACTATTTAGTCTTGTGTAACAAAATTAGGAACACAAATAACCCACCTTCTGAATCCTCACTAGTAAAATACCCAAAAAGCTTCTGTTTTTTGATGAAGTAAAGGAGGAAGAGGTATAAATGATTAAAAATGATTTAAACCAAACTATGGAAAAGGCTTTATACTTCATGTTTCACATATATTACTTTATTTCACCCTCTCAGTAATCCTCTAAATTATACATTAGGCCTTCCATGTTACAAAGGATAACCCGAGGCCCAGAAAGCTAAAATGATGTGCCCAAGGCTACATGCCCAATCTCTCTGGTCAAAAGCCAAAGCTCCATCTCCTGCAGCAAATCTCAAAGTCTACAGAAGATTCCACATGTGGGATTTGGAGACATCACAGGGACTTGACCCCTCTGCCCTCATCATTAAGTTCTCTTCACATGGTACTGCTCTCCATATTAGAATATAACTTTAAATTCTTCTTTGATAACTTTTCAACAGCTATGTAAATAGGTGGAAAGCATCATTGGTTTTATGAAAATCCCTGAGGCTAAATTTGACCCTTAGAGCAAATTGAAAAAGAGATGAAGCCCCTTTCTATGTCTCTGAGGTAGAAATCTGCAAGAACAAACCAACAAACCTGGCCCAAATTACAAGGAAAGCAAGGCATTTCTAACACAGCTACCCAGACATGAACCACCTGGGTAAAAAGACTTATGCCAAAACCATAATAATCGTATCAGTTCACTGCATTTGCATAGCATTTTATAACTTGTTCTTCTGCGGAGAATGTTTATTTGATCCTCACCCGCACAATGAAATCTTATAGATGAGGAAACTGAGGCACTGAGAAGTGACCAATGTAAGATCACGCAGCTGATAAAGAGCATTCCTGTTGACCAGATGTCTTCAGAGCGGCAAATGCTCACTTGCTCCTCTTTGCTTCCCTTCTTTCTTTCCCTGCCTTCTTACTCTCTCTCTCCCTTTGTTCCTTCCCGAAGACATTTGTAGCCCATCATAGGGAAACAGGTGCTGAAATTAGAAAGAGTAGCTCCACAATGACCTACTCCCTCTTCCACTCTTCTCTCTCTCCATGGCACCTCAACTTCTTTGGGGCATCAGCACCTTTCTCCTCTGGGATGAGAAACTGGCTTTATCTATTTGCTCATCATTTCTGCTCTTTCACACTTCAGCTTCCTTAGAGCTGATTTCACACCTGATTCAACCCTATAGCCCCTCTCATGGCAACTGGCCATTCTTGGCTCTCTGCGGATATCCCAACACTGTGTGGCTGCTCACTGGAGGCTCAGTTGCTTCCAGGTGATACGGATGCAGTGGCTGGTGGGGGCTCCTGCTGCATCTCCTCATGCTGTCCCCTGCTCCTGTGATCCCCTTTGTCAGAGAATGATGAGGGTGTTAGGAATACGAGGAAGATGTTTTTGGTTTGTTTTTTAACCAGCAGGGGATAAGGGAAAAATGAAAACTAAAACAATGAACTTCCAACTAACCCAAGGGAAGACACTGATCCCCAGTAGGGGCTAAAGAAACAGTCTTGTTACATAAGACCAAACAGTGTTAGGACATTCAGCTGTTCACTTAGATCAAGAAATATAGGTACATATTCTGAGGAGAATAAATGTTAGAATTATCCAGATTATTCTGAGTGTTGAAGACACATGATGAATAAGACAGTTGCCTTCCTCAACACACAGGTTTCCACTCTTTGTTAAATTAAAGGAAGCTGTCAGCAGAGTGGTTCTCAAACTTTGCTTCACAGTAAAATCACCTGGGGAATTTTTAAAATCCCCTGGCCTGGGTCACACTCATACCAATTAAATCAGAAAGTCTGGTGGTTATAACCAGGCATCAGAATTTATTAAAGATCCCCACACAATTCTAACGTGCACAGTCTGGAATCCATAGTGTGAGAAGCAAACATTCCCCAGGCTGACTTCTGCCTCTGCTTCCTCACCTTCATTCTAGCTAAACACTAGTACCTCATTAATTCTAACCAGTGCCTGGGCATCCCAGGCATAATGGATCTTTAAATTAGCAACTAAAAGAATAACATTGATTTAAACAAACAAACAAAAAAAAATAAAAGCAGCAGCAGCAAAAATCTGCATTAACTCATTGATTTAGATAAATGGGCTTCCTTTATTCACAACACATCAGGCACTCCCACCTTCCCCCACCTGCACCCCCAGTGCCTGCAAGTACATTCTGTGAAAGTTCTGAAGTCTCCCTGAAACAGCCTCTTCATTCAGACTCTTGGCTGCTCAACTCCTTCCCGAACACAGGGCTAGGCCTCACAGTTTCTCAAAGATTTGCAGACTTCACAGATTAGCATCATGGACCACACATGAGAGGACTCATTCTCTCCAAAGTACCTCTTGTTTATTGAGGAGCCCTCTTTAATCCCAAAAGGGTCCCTGCCTTTATGTTGTCGAGAATTAAACTACTGGAGACTCAGTTTAAGAGACTGCCACCGTAACTATTCTCTCCATCGGAAGTGGATCCGGTTTGACTAATTTCCTTCTAGGTAACAAAAATTTCAGAGCTATTTTAAAAGAAGGCACTGCTACCTTCATGGGAAGCAAATAATAAATACATTTTCTCTTGTCCTGAGGAGCCCTTGGTATTTAACCAAGTGGCCAGCCCAGGCCTTCACTGGACACAAGTTTGCATATTTCAGCAAAAGAAGATATTATCTTAGCATGCTGTTACTTACTGGATGGCCAAGGGAAAGACAGATTGTATTGTAGCATAAACCAACCTGCAAAAGGATGGTAGTTTTGTATTGACTTTTCATCAGATTGTTGATGGATTCAAAGAGCCGTCTCATGGATTCTTCAAACTCCATCTGTTCTTTGCCTTCATAAAGCCTGAAATAAGATACATCTGGGTCATTTCTCAAGCTAACAGACAATACGTTTAAAAATGTGTACTAGGCACAAACTTCATTTGAAACTTAAAACAAAAAGGAGTGGGAGGTGGGGACTTCAAGGAGGAGAGGATTCTGCAGATGCTGTGTGCATCATTCTCTCAAGGGTAAAGCCCCACATCCACCATACCCAACAGAAACCCACCGACTAACAGGGCATACGCCTTCTGCTGTATTTTTTTAAACCCCAAGGAAACCCCAAAGGAAGGAAATTTGTCCTAGCTGAGGAGACATTAATAATTTCACCCTTCTGCAAGAATCAGAGGAAAAACATTGTGGTCATCAGATTTTCAAAGTATCTTGGAAACATCCAGGAGAAATATTTCCAAATGCACTGCCATTTCCACCACCCATTGTCTGCTTGTCAGATGAGTCCCAACAATCCATTTTATGCCAAGGGCCATTGCCTTCCCTGCCCTCATTTCAGGAGTGTAGTTATTATCTTAAGCCTTTGTTTCTCTGATTATGAAGTACCTACACTGTTAAACATGTAAACCTAATTGAAATACATAACTTAGAAGGTGAGATTCCTCATTAATCCAACCAGGGAGGTTAGCTATTGTCAACATTTTAATGGGTATCCTTCTAGGAACTTTCAATGCCTATGATAATATACAAGTGTAAAATTGCATAGAACCAGTCCCTCATGTAAAACCAGTCTCCAGGTACCTGCCTTTTATCAACCCCTTCCCCAGCCTTAGGAGTGTTGTTCAGCTCAAGGCTTCTCCAAACAAGCATTTATCACCAACCATGAAATATCCACAGCCTAATCTGTGGCCTCCAGTGTGAAATGCACAGAAGAGCGCTCCTGTCTCCAATTCAGATAAAGAGACTCTCTCCTGTCACGGCCCTACATGCTCAAAAAGCTCCTCAGTGCACCCGGGCCTTGGCAAAGGTGGTTTCCTAGATAAAGCACTGACACACTTAACAGGTTTGTTTACCTCTCAACCACAGAGCAGGCCAGCCAGTCACGGCCCCCTCAGCACTGTCTCTGCAAAATCCCCATCCTTCCCCTCAGCCTTATTCCCTCTTTCTACTTCATTTCTCTGGCTCTAAGTGTGTGCCCCTTCTGTTTATTTTCTTGAGTGTTAATCACTTTCTTTCTCTCCTTGGGCCTCTATGTCTTTATATCTAGTTCTCTCCCCACCCCCGCCACCCCCTGACTTTGTCACTCTCTTTCTGTCTCAGTCACTCTCTGTCTCTCTTTCTTTCCTTCTTTTTCTAACTAACCCCCTCTCTAAAGCCCTCCTGAAGTAAGAAGCATAAGTGAAGTCAGTGCTGAATGTTCCCGTTGGTTACGGGGACTCAGCAATTGCTGCTGACCTTCTGGGTCCAGCTCAAGGTCACAGAGACAAGGAGTGTTGAAGTGGCCACATGCCTAGGGCTCGTCATTCTCTTCCTCTCCCTAGCTCCATAGCTCCCTCTGCTAATTTGCCCCCACCCTGGCTTTTACACTGCTCACTGCTGAGCCTTCTTGTCCCGCCATGAGAGATAACTGCCACAGCATATGTATTCTAGAGCCAATCTGCTTTGGGTTCAAATCCCCACTGCCCGGCAGGCACTTTATTACAAACAGCAGCAAACATTACAGAGCACCGCTCTGCTCCAGGCACCTTCCTGAATGCGTGTGAAATCACTCACTCCTCACAACCACAGCATGAAGCAGGCACTAGTATCACATCCACTTTACAGATTAATGAAGCTTACGCAACATGCCAGAGAACACCAGGCCAGTGAGTGTCAGAGCCAGAATTCAAAACGGGCCATCGGCTTCTGAGCCCAGCCTCTCAGTCTCTTTGCACACTGCTTTGCTCTACACTTTACTGCCTCCTTAATTTCTAGAAGCCTCGGACAAAGTGTAAACCGTAACAGTACTGTGTCAGAGGATTGCAAGGACTGACCCACATGGGAAGCGCTCAGCATGGGTACCTGGCCCTAGCGGATGTTAGCACCTGCCGTACTGTTATCAACTGGAAGAGTAGCATGATTATCATTGCTCTCATTCCCACTTCACAGATAAGGAAACAGAAAAACTCTCAAGAGGCTGAAACTTGCCCAGATGTCATCAAAGTGGAAAAGATGGGACCAGAGTACCCTGTCCTTGACCTGGCTGAAAAGAGAGGATCTTAATCCAGCATAGTGCTGGTGGTCGGCCTCCCCATGAGATCACACTGTTTGTCTTTCTTTGTGCCCACAGCCACCAGCAATCCCTAACGGACAGTCCACCCATCACGCCTTTTGCCTTGAAGTCTGTTACTCTTTCCATGAGGCACAGATGCCTGAAAACACTGAATGAACTGCATCACTATGGCTGCTACTGCTCTAGAGTATTGAGCCTGCCCACTCTGTCTCCCACCCACATGTAACACCCAGACCTGGCTGCCCAAGCATTTACAGACACATGGGCTCTTTCTGCAGGATGTACCTGTGTGTGTGGTGAGGGGTTCTGCCCAGGTCCTCCTGGGAACCACCTGCTCCTCCAACAAGGCTAGGCTCCAGCAACACTTTCCTGCTGATTGGTCTGTCCAACCCTACCCTGCATAACTGAATGGCCCCCTGGCAGTGTTCCTTCTGGAATTTGTCATTTTTAAAAAAGAAACATAAAAACAGACTTTTTTGGAGTCATCTGAATGGCAGCACTCCAGAGGGAAGGGTCATGAGCTCCTGCTGAAGAGATCCCTGAGGCTGTCCTGGTTCCCAACGTCTCTGTGTCTCATTATTTAACTTCTTTTGGATTTTATGAGCTGCACAAATATCTTTACGATAAACTCTCCTTTTTGCCTAGACTAGCCTCTGCTGGTTTCATTGCAAACCCTCGAGAGTCAGAACTTGGCAGAGTAGAGCCAGCTTCTTCCTGCAGCTCCCCTGAGTTTGATACCAAGAGCTGCTGGGAAGTCTGGTGAGCATTTAGTTCTTGCTCTTACTGTACAGATGAAGAGACTAAGGGCCACAGTGGGCAAGTGACTTGGCTTCACCAGCTTGTAAATATTACGTGACTGAGCTGGAAGGAAAAAAGATTTTTAGTCTGTAAGACTAAACCAAGGCTCTCTGCTCGACATTAAATTTTGCAGGAAACTAAATTTGATTTTCACGAGAAAGAGAGCAGGGATGTGCTCTAGGTCACAGACGGTGCCAGTGACATAGCTTGAACCAGAACCACGTATTCTTCTTCTGTGTTCTCATCATCTAACAGGGGAAGGCAGATAACACAAATCCCAGGAAGCCATGATTAGGGGCCTCCACCCCAGTGGGAATCCAATCTGCTCCCTGCTATCCACGTCACAAGTTAAGGAGCTTGACACCACACTGGAGTCCAGGGATGAAAATATATCCTGCACCTGCCTAAGTCTTATAAAGGATAAAAAACAATTCTAGGAGGAAAATGGGGGAAAATTATTTTATTTTTATATATATATATATGTATATATATATGTTACATAATATAAATCTTAAATTTAAAATTTAAATATAAATTTATATAAATTTAAATATAAATCATAAACATAATTATATATTATGTATATAAATCTCAAAAAATATATATCTAAAATAGATACACATATTTAAAAATATTTACTTTTTTTATCTGAGGAATGGCTGGGAATGGGAAGAAGAGTCACAGGACATGACCACAGCTGGGAAGAAGAAAGGAAAGAAAAATCTATTTCATATAAAGGACTTTGCTATCAAGCCAGACCCCTCCATATACTTGCTGTGTGGCCTCAGTTAATTACTTCTCTGAAATTTTACTTTTCTTCCTGATAAAATGTAGTTCTAATGCTCATTTGAATGGTTATTTTGAGGTGAAAAACATGAGATAATTCTTTGCAAGTGCTTAATATTGTAGTTGGCATTTAATCAGCGTTAAGTAAACTTTAGAAATTCTTGTTCTTGATTCCTAAGCACAGAAGTGATTATTTGGGCAAACTCTCTGATCTGAGCATAAGAGGAATATTTTGTAAGATACAGGGTCTCAATATGTTGCCCCAACTGGCCTCAAACTCCCAGACTCAAGTAATCCTCCAGCCTCAGCCTCCTGAGTAGCTGGGACCACAGGCACATGCCACCAATGCCCAACTATAAAAAGAAATATTTCAAGTAAGGAGTCAATAAGGAAAAAAATTCATAAGGGTTTTAGATTATAAGGAAGAAGTAACGTGATGATAGCAGGGTGATTAAGCATTGCGGGACCCCCCTTGAAAGACCTGAAAAGAAAATAAAAATGCCTGAGCTGTCTGCGATTCTTCAAATGCGGCCTTGAAGTCAAGGGCACAGCAGATGTAGCTTCCAGGTTCTTTTTTAGTGCTTGGTCTCTGTTATAGTTTCAGGATGTAAACATTTTTTCTGGCCTAGAATGCCTGGAAAGATACTTCAGAAACCAGCAGATTTTGGCAGGGAACAAGTTATTGAAGGGCCCTACGGCCCTGACCACAAGGAAAACTGGAACAACCTGCAAGGCACTGTTCTGGGGCATGCAAGTCGACCACAGCCAGCGCTCCTGCTCCCAGGGCTTGGATAAATATAGCGATGCTCGGCTTGCATGTGATTCATTAAGGAGACACTGCGCACAGCTGAGCACTCACTAAATGCAAATGGAGCCCCATATGTTGTGTACAATGCTCTGCACCACCTCTTCCACGCAGGTACATAAAGCCTCAGCCTAAAACTGAGATGCCAACCTCAGGCTAGCATCCCAGGGGAGCAGAATCTAACCAAAGCAACCTCAGGCTGCAGAAAGCAAGTGGGAAGACTCCCTTTAGAATCCAGGGGTGGATTCTAACACCCTGACCCTCTTTCATTTTCTGTACCTCGATCACTTCCACATTGAAGGCATCCATCCCTCCGATTCCTTCTCTGCCTCTTCTAGGCATTAGAGAAATTTAGGCAGCACTGCCTGGGTTCATAGCCCTGCTCTGTCACTTATTAGTTGGGTGACCTTGGCTAAGGTACCTAATCTCTCTGAGACTCAGATTTCTCATTAGTAAAATGGTATTAGCCCCATAAGGTTGCTCAAATTTCAAACAACGCATGTAAAGCCATTAGCAGTGTCTAGTACATAGTCAACAATAGATGTTAGCTATTATTACATCATATCATTTTTCTTTTGGATACACCCATTTTTGCTTCCTGAACTGTAAGAAGAAAGAAATCAGCATCTTCATAAAGACAATTACCATTTACTGAGCACTTACTACATGCCAGGCACCGCATTGGAGATAAAAATGAGTAAAAGGGCTGGGCGCGGTGACTCCCACCTGTAATTCCAGCACTTTGGGAAGCCGAGATGGGTGGATCATGAGGTCAGGAGATGGAGACCATCCTGGCTAACACGGTGAAACCCAGACTCTAACTATATAAAAAATACAAAAGAATTAGCCAGGCATGGTGGCAGGTGCCTGTAGTCCCACCTACTCAGGAGGTTGAGGCAGGAGAATGGTGTGAACCCAGGAGATGGAGCTTGCAGTGAGCTGAGATCACGCTACTGCACTCCAGCCTGGGAGACACAGTGACACTCCATCTCGGGGGAAAAAAAAATTAGTAACAGATTCTGGTAGATAAGTGGCAGCTAAATAATTTATGACCCCAGGAACAAGAGCAAGTCAGTGGGTTGGGAGGCATCCGTTACCCAGGGGATGATGCTATGGGACTGTCGGAGGGAAGTTAGAAGGCTGGCTCTAACCTTTTTCTATTCCAGCTCTAAAACCAAGGTGACTTGGCTGGTGTTCCTTCCCCTGAGCCAATAATTTGCTCTATTCAGATAAGTGTAAATTAGTGACTTTACAAAAAGAACCATTGAATCTTTCCTGGTTTCAAAAGAGTGATTACTCTGGGAAAATCACAATATACTTTAAGACAGGAGTCAAGGGGTCAAGTGTATTCTCTCTCTCTCCCCCTCCCACCCCACAACCTGGGACCAAGAATAATTCAAGCTAAACCAGCAGCTGAGTCTGTCTGAAGATCATCCTTGCACTTCCCAATCCTGCTCATAGAATGAGGCCCTTCAGTGCACTAGGCAGGCACATTTAAGTCATGAAATAGGCAGGCAAAGGACTTGTGAAAGAGACAGTTCCCTTCCTAATTCACCCCTTCCCTGTATGGTCGCCGCCACCATCCCCACCTCTTCCCCGCTATCAAGGTGTATGGACCTGAAACAAATAAGAAATTGCAGACTAAGATACAGAATCTGAGAGTTAGCTGTCTTATTCAGCAGTGGTCAGAAGGCTAGGTGCAGGGGCTCACACCTGTAATCCCAACACTTTGGGAGGCCGAAATGGGAGGATCACTTGAGCCCAGGAGTTCAAGACCAACCTGGGAAACATGGAGAATCCCTGTCTCTACAAAAAAATACAACAATTAGCCGGGCATGGTGGTACATGCCTGTGGTTCAAGCTATTTGGGAGGCTGAGGCTGGAGGATCACCTGAGCCCGGGAAGTCAAGGTTGCAGTGAGCCATAATCAAGCTACTGCACTCCAGCCTAGGTGACACAATGAGACCCTGTCTCCAAAAACAAAAACAAAACACATACACAATGGTCAGAGAAATTCTCCTCTAAAGGGTAACAAAGTTGAAATGGAAATATGTCTTCTGTCAGAAGAGAAAGGCAAAGCCTCATGAGAAAGAGAACATGTAAGGAACAGTTAGAATGACTACAGTGTTGCCAGTGTCAACTGTCAAGCAGCCCTAGAGGCCACAGAGCTGACTGTGCAGGCTTTACTTCATTGCATACCCCCAGCAGCCCACAGGCGGGGTGCAGATCAACTCCTGGTGCCAAGGACTTTTGTCAATGACAAAATCATTTCTATTGAGCTGTTACTTTTCCAGAGCCTGACATTTGGGGTGGGATCATTCCTTAGGGCAAATCGCAAAGGAGTTTCACTAACATCTTCTTCCTGTAAATAACACCAGGAAAGAATGATTTGTGGATGAGAGAAAAGAAGACAAAACTTAACATGTGGAGATTCTGTTTGAAAAATGTCTAGAATGAACACATAAAAATTAATGCAATCACTGAAGAAAAACTGCCTCTGGTGGAAGTATAAACAGTCTAAATTAAAAAAAAAATAGAAGTTAACAATATGGAAGAAATGAAAGAAAAACAATCCATCTGAAACATTCACTTTACTTTTGAAATATGGCAACCCTGTGTAATAAATTAATAGTAAGTAGGTAATAAGATGCAGGCAAAAGCCTTGAAAAGAACTTTAAGTTATGAACAGTGTGTGATGTGTGCCCGTGCCATCCTTCATTCTATTCAGAGGAGCTGCACACTTTATGTAATTTGGCAAGAAAACTAAGTTGCGTAATTCTGCACTTAAGTAAATTTCTCCATTAGCATGAAAAATGGTATTTAGGGTTTTCCCCCAATATAATTAGAAATTGAATGTTTCCAAAACAATATTCCTAAAGACAGAAAAAAGCACACACATGCACACTCTCTATCTCTCTTTCTTCCCTGTTTCCAAGACACACAGAGAAATATACAGATTGCATCATCTATTTGAAAAAGTAGCTAATATTTAGCACACTCCTTCCAGCTCTTTGTCTATGGCCCAGTCGGTATAAAAGTCTGGGTGCCAAGAAGAAGTTGGATTTTGACCACTTCTCTTATCATTTCTTCCCTCAGTGTTTTTGTTTGTTTGCTTGTTTGTTTATAATCTAGGAGGTTTCCATATAACCGAAAATATGTAACAGAAAAAAATGACTTGCCGAATGATTATGGAGACATACATGCAAACTTAATAAAATCTGGAAATCTGTACATTAAATCAATAATTTAGTTATCTCTTAGAAAAGGGGATTAGGTATAACATGCCCATTATATACACTTATTTTATATTCTGATTTTTAAACACAAGTGAAATTTCCATTTAATTTTAAAAAGAGAGATCTACTCTTTTTCTGGTGTATTTCTTGCCTTATAGCTCCTTCCTACGACAGTCCATTTCTCCAAAGCCTGTCCTGAAATTTCTCATTCTCATGTGGGAATAAGGCTGGGGCTAGAGAATCTAACTGAAGGTCACATACAACTAGAGGCCATTTTCCCTCCACAATTACAGAATCAAGATGCTGATTTTTCACCTGCCTCCCAGTTTCTGGCATAAACTGCAGCTAGAGAGACAGTGGCCCAAGAAATGCCGAGTTATTATTACTCTAAACTATGGTCATGCCAAGAGCATTGAACTTCGTCCTTTGATTCTGTGGCTTCCTGAAAAGGAAAATTAACCCCAGGCTCCCTGCTCTTCCATTGAGAGCCCTGACATTTAGTGTGTATAGTTCAGTGATTTTTTTTTAAACATTTTCCTTACTAATGGTGTCAGTTTTAAAAATGCACATGCAATAAAACTCTTTGTTTTGAAATTTGGGAACACCCAAGGAGTGTGGAGATCAAATGCATTGAGGTTTGAGTGCCTGGAGACCTCTTTGTGCAGTAGGATGACCGAGGGCCCACCAGGCTGCCAGCAGAGGACAGGGAAACAGAAGGAATAATGGTATTGGTCACAGGACTGAATCAATTCTAAACCAGACTAGCATTTACAGACATTCAGACCTTTGGAACACTCCTCTCTGGGCCCTTGCGTCCTTATATTTAGGTAACTATTTACCATTGAGGTAATTCTCCAGGATTCTTATCCGGCTTCTATTGTCAGAGAGTTCTTTCCTACATTCAGCAATAACACATTACATACACATTCCATACTATACTGGCCCATAAGACTTAGGTTCTTTTTTAAGCACCTGAGTTGAAAATGAACATTTCTATCTGTTTACAAAACACCCTCTAGTTTCCAAGCACAGCATGAAGGGCCCCACAGGTGCCCAAGTCAAAGCCCTGGGCTAAGAAGGAGCTATCTTGAATTGCTTGAAAGTTATTCAGTCATCAAGATCCATTAATTCCACCCCAAAAGCCATTTCCCTCTCTCTATCTTCTTCAGCACTACGGAGGACCAAGCCTCCATCTCCTCTCACCTCTGGGCATCTCTGAACCAGTTCCCCTTGCCTCTCTCTTATTCTCTTTCAATCCAGTTTCTACATAATAGCCAGAGGGACCTTTCTAAAAACACAGATGTGATCATAGCATTTTCCTGTTGAAAATCCTTTAATCACTCCTAAGTGGAAAAAACACACGCTATTTTCCCTCTGCTCCCATGCTACAACCATGAACACGGAAGACATCTGTGACCAAATGTGTGAGAGTTTCTCCCCACCACCAAGCAAGCAATGAATTCTGCAGTGGACACAGCTGGGTGTCCTCTAATTCAGTCCAAACCCAACACTATCTACCTGGAAAGAGTCAGATCCCACAGAGTGAGGGCTCAGTCCCCAAGACTGCCCCCCATTTCCAATGCCAATCATAAGCCCAGGTTGTTTTATCTGTGCCTCTGACCAACTGGCTATTAATTCAAGTTCCCACAACTCCCTCCTTGGGTTTGATTAACTTGCTAGAGCTGCTCACAGAACTCAGGGAAATACATTTACCGATTTGTTATAAAGAGTATTTATTACAAAAGATACAGGAATGGGGAGGAAGGTATGCGGAGCTTCCATGCCCTGTCCAGAATGCCACCTTCCAGGAAGCTCCACATGTTCAGCTATCTGGAATTGCTGGGTTCTCTCAGAACCCAGTCCTTTTGCGATTTTATAGAGGTTTTATTATGTAAACACTGGCCATCAGTGATCAAGTTAACTTCAACCCTCTCCCCTCCATGGAGGCTGTGGGTGGGGCTGAAAGTCCCAACCCTCTAATCCTGCCTTGCTCTTTCAGATGGCCACCCCTCATACTGAAACTACCTAAGGGTTTCCAGGCTTCAGTCAATTCATTAACATGCAAAAAGACAGCACTCTGTGGAGATTCTAAGGATTCTAGGAGATGTACGCCAAGAAAAAGGATCAAAGACCAAGTACATACTTCATAATATCACAGCTCCCCATTTCCCTAAGATCATTTCTAGAGGTCACGGCCTGACACTCAAGGCTCTTCAAGAGCCACCCTTTCCTACCCTTCTAGGCAATGTCCAGTCATTCTATCCCTAGGTCACTGAATTCCAGCCACCCTAGACTTTCCACAGTTCCTTTGGGTCAAATTCCCTCCTATCTTAGGGAGCGCCCCCTGACTTTATTTTCACCTACTATACCCTCCTCCTCTTCACCTGCCAACTCCTACTCATCATTCAGGTCACAGCTTAGATGGTACTTCCTCAGAGAAGCATTCTTGACCTTGTGATGAAAGCTGATCTCTTCATCGCATGCTCCCAGGGCACCTCACACACATTTCCCCTTGATTTTACATGCATCCACATGATTATCTGCTTCATGTCTCTCTTCTCAACTACACTAAAAACGTTCATACCTTTGTCCAATTCCACTAGGCTGTCCAATTCATTGTTACATTTCTAGTACCTAGTATAGTGGCCTACTCAATATGTGTTGGATAAACATGTGATTACTAATGCAAACCAAAGTTCTACCTCTAGACACGTATTTGAACTCATTTTGAAATAGAAACTTTCATTATCGACTCATGTGCTTAAAAAAAGAAACTAAGTTTTACAGCCCAGTATGCGTGGGACGGGTACATGATGCATTGTTGCTGAATGTAAGGATGAATAAATCCTGAGTTAAAGGTGTGTTGGAAGCTATAGGCTTTAAGAGCAATTTGTTAAAAGTTGAGAAATACCTATATACTGAAAAGTTGTTCACCATCTTTAGATTCCAGGCTGAGAAACCCACAGATGCCTTCCAAAGTGGGAACACCATGGCAAAAGTCCAGGTAGAAAATCTGGGCATGCAATGCACACAGCAGACAAAGACCGGGGTGCAAACCAGTGCAGGGGATTTAATACACCCTGTGTAGACTTCTAGGGTTTAGGAGAGGTCACATTCTAACACTTACTACAATGGAGAGGCACTTGACTATTACATTAAAACATGTCAGAGGAGGAAAAGTTGATAAAAGAGGAAGGTCCCTGACCCAAACAGGTGAGCTTTAAAATCCAGTGCTGCATTTCAGGTACCAGACTCTGCTGACCCAGCTGTGTACACCTGGCCTGAAACCAGTAAAAAGAGCCATCACATTAGCCTAGGAAGCAAGCCATGAGGGGTGATATAAATAAAAACTCAAAAATCATGGACTCGCAATTCTAGAAGAAGGGCAGTGATATGGTTTCGTTCCACATCCCCGCCCAAATCTCCTGTCAAATTGTAATTTCCAGTGTTGGGGGAGGGACCTGGCAAAAGACGATTGGATCATGGGGGAGATTGCCTTCTTGCTGTTCTCATGAGAGTGAGTGAGTTCTCATAAGATCTGGTTTTTTAGAAGTGTGTAGTACTTCCCACTTGGTTCTCTGTCATTCTCCCTCTCTCTCCATCTCTCTCTCTCTCTCTCTGCCTCTCCCCTCTGCTCTGCCATGGTAAGGCATGCTTGCTTCCCCTTCACCTCCTGCCATGTTTATAAGCTTCCTGAGGCCTCCCAGCCATGCTTCCTGTACAGCCTATGGAACTGTTGAGTCCGTTAAACTTACTCTTCTCTTCATAAATTACCCAGATTCAGGTAGTTCTTTGTAGCAATTGAGAACGGACTAATACCGGCAGCTTTTACTTGGCTCAAGTAAGTGTGCTTAGGGTCTCCATAAGATAAGTTATTCAACTAATGAAAATGTGTTTTTGTTATTGTGCAAACGACTGTGCTGAGCACCTACTATGCACCAGTCACTGTGCAATTAAGGAATTTATACAAAGAAATAAAAATTGACATCTATACATGTAAAACAGAAACTGTGATATGTACTTCAAACACAAAATACGTGGGCAATGAAAAGGTAAAATAGGGAGCTTTGACCTAGCCAGAAAATACAGGGATAGATTCCCTGAGAAAGTGATTCTTGAGAGGACACAGGAGAGATAAATAAGAGAAAATTAGGTGAGAAGGAAAGGGAAGAACAGTCCAGGTTGCAGGAACAGCAAGTGCACAGGCCCCACAGCAGAAGGGAGCTGAATCAGAGGAGCTGAATGAAAGCTACCAATTCCACAGTGAAGAAAGACCTCTCCTTTCACCTAGGGAAGTCAGGTCAAAGGGGACCAGAGGGGCTACAGGGCCAGACCAGGAGACCCTTGCAGGACACATTAGGTCTTCTACCTAAGAGGAATAAAAAGAAATAAGAGGATTTTAAGAAGGACAGTACTGTGATCCAATTTGAACTGTGGAAAGATCGCTCTGGCTGCAGGGTAAAGTTTAAAGACTTCCATTCCTGACAGTATGGTGAACAAAATATCCTGGAAAACCTGTCAGTGAAAACAATTACCAAAGCTGGATTTTAAATATGAGTCACTGAACTGTCAAGAAAGTAAGGAATCCGCAGAGGACAAACACAAAGCAAAGCGGGTCTCTGGTTACATCAGAGCAACGCAGCCAGCTTTGCTCTGAAGGCATCTGCCAAGCCCTCATGTCCTTAAACTTCTATTTTGATGCCTGCCTGGGGAATAGAAGAAATGAGATCAATCCTAGGACCCGCATATTGGAGACCCTCATATAAAGCTGGTTTCCCAGTTTGTTGCATCTTCTTCAAAATGGAGGAAAAGAAATAAACCTATTGCACAAAAGGAAACAGGAAGGAAATGCCCTGGTCTTTGATGCTGTGTGTAGAAGGAAAACATATCTCCATTGAGAATTCTTAACCACAAGCCAGTCCTAACCTGTGGTTTCTTTTTGTTTTGTTTTGTTTTGTTTTGTTTTTTCCCCCAAATTCATGTTCCTTGCTTGTATCCACAAAAAGAAATTTTAACTAATGAGGTCTCTGTTTGGTATTGCCCCAGGTGAATGAAAGAAGGAAACTCTGATTTTCTTTGGAGGAAAATTAAAAACTTTAATTAAAATATATATGCCAATTGATGAAGTTCCAAGGACAATTAGCTTCAGGAAATAATAAGAACAGCAAAATGCATAAGGAAGCGGGGTCACCCAAAACAGAGAGGCAGAATGAGATCCCACAAAGACTCCCACTACTGGAATTATGCAACAAAGTATACAAACCCAGCACATTCATTATGCTTCAAAACATTAAAAAGATGCTTGAAAATATGATCAAGAAACAAAATATTATAAAAACAAACAATTAGATTTGAAAAAGAACAAAATGGAGTTTTTGAAAATAATATTGTAATTGAAAGAAAAAACTCAGACAGTTAAAGAGCATATTAGACAAAGCTAAAGAGAGAACTTGGTAAGCTGGAAAATGGGTTTAAAGAAATTAGGCAGAATGAACCCAGAAAACAAAAAAGACAGAAAATATGAAAGAGAATTTATGAGAACTAGAGAATATAATGAGGTCTAACATATGCCGATTGATATTTCAGAGAGATGATAAAATATACGGAGAAATGCGAATATTTAAAAAGGCAAGAATAATAATCTTTTTGGAATTATTGGTATTAAATATTCAAAACTTCAAATCCAGGAAAACTAACTCCTAGTAACATAAACAAAATCATTCCTAAGTACATCATGGTGAACCTGCAGAACATCAAAGAGAAAGAGATGATCTTACAAACCACCAGAGAGATAAAACCAGAATGCCTATAAAGAAACAATAGTAAGACTAACAGTTAACATTAACAGTAGATGACAGTAAACAAAAAATGAGCTATAAGTCTATACCTAGAAAAACTTCCTTTCAAGTTTCAGAATAAAATCAGATAATTGAATTTGAGGGATTTTACCAACAGAATTTCTTAAAGTTAATTCTACAAGATTAACCCCAGAAAGAAAGTAAGCAAATATGAAAGGTCTAAGATAAGAGAAAGAGTGATGAGCTTTTTTTTTTTATTGTGGTTAAAAACATAACATAAAATTTACCAAGTTAATCATTTTTAAGTATACAGTAGAATAGTACTGATGAACTTTTATTGGTAAAAACATAAATACTAACTGTTTAAAACAGTATCTAGAATGTGGAGTTATTTTTAGAAAGTAAAACTAAAATGCAGCATAATTCTAGCATAATATTTAAGAAGGAGGTGACAGAGCCTTCTGAAATCTTATTACTCAGGGAAATGTTAAAAATGCAACTTTAGGCTTTACTCTGTTAAGTATGTATGATAAAATATGCAAGTAGCCACTAATAGTATTAAATACAGAAAGTAACTTTCAAACTAATGAAAGGGAAAAAAGGGAATGAGGAAATGGAAAATAATCCCAAAAAAAGAAAGGCAGAAAAAGGACAGAAACATTTGTTTATGTTGCTAGAAGTTAGTTTTCCTGGATTTGAAGTTTTGAATATTTAATACCAATAATTCTCTTATCGGTGGTGTGGAGGATGCACAGCTAAAATGGTAGAAATAAATTCAAAATATCAGTCATCACAATTAAACCTATTATCTCTCCATAATGGACATAACTATTGACTTCCTTAAACTGATGGAAAGCATCTACAATAAATATCCAAAGCACAATATGTATTACCATTTCTATTCAACACTGACCTAGACTCCTAGCCAGTACAGTAAAATAGGGAGAGAAAGAATTAAGATTAGAAAGGGAGTTACAAAATGTTCTATATTTATAGATACTATAATTGTCTATTTAGGAAATCCAAAAACCTTTATAGAAAATAGACTGTAGGAAGCCAACAATGGATATAGTAAGACCACTGGAGAAAGCGAATACAGTAGTCCACATGTGAGAGGGTAAGAACATGGAATAGGAGGTTAGCAGTAAAGATGGAAAGATATAGGTAAATTCAGATACATTTCAGGGAGAAAGGTTTGAGACTTGACTGTGGATCATATGTGGAGTAACAGAATGAGGTGTCAAGAACAAGTCCCGCGGATCACTAGGTCAGGAGATCGAGACCATCCTGGCTAACACGGTGAAACCCCGTCTCTATTAAAAAATACAAAAAACTAGCCAGACAAGGTGGCAGGCGCCTGTAGTCCCAGCTACTCGGGAAGCTGAGGCAGGAGAATGGCGTGAACCCGGGAGGTGGAGCTTGCAGTGAGCTGAGATCCGGCCACTGCACTCCAGCCTGGGTGACAGAGCGAGACTCCATCTCAAAAAAAAAAAAAAAAAAAAGAACAAGTCCCTCTTTTCTGTCTCATGCTACATGCTGGTTTGTGGGTCAGTGAGATAGAGCACATCATGAGTTTGATTCTGGATGTGTTAGCTTGGAGTTGCCTTTGATATACTATAAAAGAATATATCAAGTGATTGGATATATGGATCTGGAACTTCGTGAAGAGGTGAGGCTGGATTTCTGTGTTATCTGCATAGAAGTGATAACTGAAGCAATGGGCATGGATGCATTCAGCTAGGGAGCGGGAAGCGAGTGAAAGGAGGAACCAAAAGCATTTACGACCTTCAGAGAGAAAATAACAGTATGAGGAATACAAAAAGAGTTCTGTGTTAGCGAGCCAAGGGAAGAAAGTGATTCCAGGAAGAGACAGAGGTCAGGAGAATAAAATGCTGTGGCTCATGCTATTTAGGGTATTCTTAATTGTTAGCATGAAGTATTATCACCTGTGGCTCATTCACAAAATATGGTTATTGTTTTTGTTTTGTTTTGTTTTGAGATGGGGTATCTCTCTGTCACTCAGGCTGGAGTGCAGTGCTGCAATCTCGGCTCACTGCAACCTCTGCCTCCTGGGTTCAAGTGATTCTCCTGCCTCAGCCTCCCAAGTAGCTGGGACTACAGGCTGTGCCACCATGCCAGACTAATTTTTGTATTTTTAGTAGAGATGGGGTTTCACCATGTTGCCCAGGCTAGTCTCAAACTCCTGAGCTCAGCAGATCCTCCCACCTCAGCCTCCCAAAGTGCTGGGATTACAGGCATGAGTCACCACACCAAACCCAAAATATAGGCAAGCTCTTCATTTTATCACTCCTAGGGCACTCAAGACATGCAAGTTTGCCCTTTCCCAAAGAATGTCCATCTGATAGGAACTCAGGAAAAAAATAATTAATACCCTTTAGCCCAGCAAATTATACTTTGGAAGAACCTTCTTCTGAGGAAAAGTATACTTGTGCACAAGAATGTACCTGGGCACAATGACTGCTAATAATCACATCAAATGGCTTTGATAGCATCTGTTACTTTGAGGAATAAGGATCTGTATTAGTCCGTTTTCGTGTTGCTGATAAAGACATAGCTGAGACTGGGCAATTTACAAAAGAAAGAGGTTTAATGGACTTACGTTCCATGTGGCTGGGGAAGCCTCACAATTATGGAGAAAGGCAAGGAGGAGCAAGTCACGTTTTACATGGATGGCAGCAGGCAAAGACAGAGCTTGTACAGGAAAACTACAGTTTTTAAAATCATCAGATCTCATGAGACTCATTCACTATCATGAGGACAGCACAGAAAAGATCCACCCCTATAATTCAATCACCTCCCATTGGGCTCCTCTCAGGACACAGGGGAATTGTGGAAGTTACAATTTAAGATGAGATTTGGGTGTAGACACAGCCAAACCATATCAGGGTCTTTAGGCCCATACATTAATGCAGTATTGAGAAGTGGCAAGGCTGGGTGTGGTGGCTCACACCTGTACTCTCAGCACTTTGGGAGGCTGAGGTGGGAGGATCACCTGAGGCCAGAAGTTCAAGACCAGCCTCAGCAACATAGTGAGACTGCATCTCCACAAAAAAATTTAAAAATTAGCTGGGCATTAGTCCTAGCTACCTGGGAGGCCAAAACAGGAAGATCACTTGAGCCCAGGAGTTCAAGGTTACAGTGAGCTGTGATCATGCCACTGTACTTCAGCCTGTGCAGCAGAGCAAGACCTGATCTCTAAAAAAAGAGACAGAGAGAGAATGGTAGCTATAATCATATACTTAAAATTTTTAAAAAAAATTGTTCAAAACTAACAAAAAATTCACGGTGGCTGAAACATAAATGGCTCTTAAAAATAGTAAGTGTGGTGACTGTAGAACAAAAATGCTTAACGGATGAGCAATTGCTAGAACTCTAGGGATTGCTCACTGATTTGAGGAAACATAGGATGTCCATCTTCCATCTAGCCTGATTAAAGAATGGACAGTTTATGTCCTGTGTATCTTATGTGAGGTAACTAAAGAGACGTGTAGGGGTTGCAACACACATGTGGTCCATGACACAAACCCTTCTTATCACCCAAGTATTATACGTGCTACCTGACATGCAAGCATTTTTAGTTAAATGCCCTCTGAGGACTTTGCAGTGTGCCTAGAATAATCCCTGAATGATAGCCTCTGTCTCGCTCTCCAAATTCATCTTTCTCCTGTTCTCCACTCTCCAAATTCATCTTTCTCCTGTTCTGCCCTGTGCTCACCATACATCCCCCAGCACCAGTCTTCTCCAACTTTCTGAAAAGCTTCACCTTGTGAGAGCACTTGCTCATCATAGCTTTCCTCCCTTCACCTCCTTCTCCCATCCAGCACTCAAGTGGCTGATTCATTTGCATCTTTCACATCTCGGTTTACGGGGCCGGGAGCAGTGGCTCACACCTGTAATCCCAGCACTTTGGAAGACTGAGGCAGGCGGATCACCTGAAGTCAGGAGTTCGAGACCAGCCTGGCCAACATGGTAAAACCCCATCTGTACTAAAAATACAAAAATTAGCTGGACATGGTGGTGCACACCTGTACTCCCAGCTACTCGGGAGGCTGAGGCAGGAGAATCACTTGAACCCAGGAGGCAGAGGCTGCAGGGAGTCAAGATTGTGCCATTGCACTCCAGCCTGGGCAACAGAGTGAGACTCCACCTCCAAAATACAAATAAATAAATAAATATCACATTTTCAGAACCCTCACAATAACACTCTGAGGTAATCCCCACTTTAGACCAGGAAACTAAGGCCCAGAGGTGAAGTGACTTTGCCCAAGGTCACAGTCACTGGGATTCAAACCCAGGCAGTGTGGCTCCAGAGCCTCAACACTCTGCTATACCCTGTATTCCGCTACCCCCTACCCTCTCCACCCCTGTCTCAGCCACACACTTGCTTATTCCTTCACTGGCATTAATTACCGTTTGAAACGACTTGGTTTATTCATTTCTTTATGTTTTTCCGTCTCCCCCAGTATAATATAAAGGCAGCATGTGGCAGACACTCCGTCTCTCTTATTCACTAGAGTCTCCTAGCATAGAACTTGGCCAAATAGTAAGACTCAAAAGTGATTACTGAATACACGAATGAATGAAATCAATGTGTCTCTGTAGCAGGCTATATGTCTCTCCTGTATGTGGGAGAGTAGATCTGCCAGGTGGAGGGACCAGTTTAGAGACTTGAAGGACAGTGACTATATGTGCCTCATGATAAAGTCCTTTTCCATCTTCCTTCCACCCCAAAGACACAATAAACAGCAAGCCCAACAAATGAGCAATATATTATTTTCTACTAAGGAAACAAATTCTCCTTCGGGGTGATGCCTGCCTCAAGTACATTTGACGAAGATCACAAAGTACATCTAGTCATCCCAATTGCACTCAGCATCCCTGACAATTGTGTTAGCATGGCAAATTTCACCCCTCTGGCAAACTAGACCCTTCTTATCTGGTATGTTCATATTTCGTTACAGGGGATTGGCAAACGCAGTTTCTAAGTCTATACGTTTATTCAGTAAATTGCTCTCCCGCCCAAGTCATTCTCTGAGCAACTGTCAGCCTCAGCATTTGACAGAAACAGCCATCTTTGCTCTTAGGCAAGGGTTCAACCAGCAATCTAGCTCCCAGATTTCCAATAATGAGTTAACAATCAAAGGAAATAGTTTACCAGTTCAACCTAAAAGAATGAATATCTGTGTCCTCCACAGCTTTTCCCTTAATAGTCTACAGCACAGGATAGCCTCGTTCTGCACCATTTAAAGGGAGGTGGAAGCAGACAAGACCAGTGTCTTACACTTTGCTGTGAGCAAAGTATGAAATTTTCCCCAGACTCTGAAGGATGGATGAGGGAAGTCAGTCTAGGACTACACCCTGGAAAAAGACAATCCAAATGCAGGTAATTCACAAACAGATAAGAGGAAATCAAATGCACTTCAAACCCTGACCCCTCTGCTTTCTCTGATGGCCTCTGGACTAGATATTAGGAAAGATGCTAAGCTCTGGGAAAGGGTTGGCTAACTCAACAATGACCTTCTGTTGCAAAATATCATGCCTCTAATCAGTTTCCATTCCCATGGCCTCCCTGTAGCACCTGACACTGCCGACACTCCCTCCTTGAAACATTCTCCTTCCTGGTTCCTGGAACGACAATCCTTTCTGCTTGTTATCCTATGTCCCTAATCCAGCTTTTAGTGGGACCCTCTTTTCACCCATCCCTTCAATGGGCTGACTCCCTGGGTTTCATTCTGAGTTTTATAGTATTACTCACCTTGTGCTATAGCTTCAAATGTCTCTTTGGATCACTTTTGACCAAAACTGTGTCTCCATTCTCCTGAACTCCTAACCTGTATCTGTATCTAACTGCCTGCTATACATTTTCATCTGGCTCTGCCAATAAACACCTCAAATATTTTATGTCCCAAGCCCACTACACTATAAAAACCCACTACTCCCCTGTATTTCTCATGCTGGTTTGCAATGCCAGGACAAATGGACCAGAAAGTCGAGTCAGATCATCTGGCTTGGCCCTCTCCTTGAATTCCACTCCTATATTCAATTAGTTCTGGCCATCTCCTCATCTGTAAACCCTTATCTTCCTCCTCTCCTCTTCCACAGTACCACCATGATTACCTTAGTTCAAGAGCTCTTGCCTGAATTATTGCAACAGCTTCACCATTGATAGCCCATCTCCATCTCTCGCTTTGCATCCCGTCTTCCACGACCTAACCTTTCTTCCCCAGTACTCTATCTACAACGTGAATCTAATCATGTTAACCCCCTGCTTTAGCACTTCAGTGGCTCCCCACTGCCAAAAGCAGCAGTTTCCAAACTGCTCTTAGGAGAAATTTGGTTTTTTCCATTTTAAGCATGAAACTCAATAGATGCTTATTTATTTATAAATGATATCCATCTGCTAGTCTAAATTAAGTGTTTATAAGTTTAATTTCTTCATGTGAGATAAAATAATTTTAACATTGTTATCTGATCCCAATGGCTTAGTGTGTACACCTATTGGGGCACTCACTGTGTGCTCTCTGAGAGTAAAAGGTAGGATCTACATCAAAATCCCCCTGGATACAGGATGACGTCAAGCTGCTGGCTCTGACAGTCAAGGTGTTTCACAATTCAGCTTCAAGCCTCCTCTCCAAATGCCTCAGGGCCCCTCCACCACCACGGCTTCATCCACTAGCTACTCTTCCCCACAAACATGCTGTTCATGTGTGGGCACGGCACAGCGGCAAGAACCTCAGCTTGGGTGTCAGATCCCTCCCTGCCGACGTCTAGAGTATGACCTGGAGTTACTTTCTGTACCGTTCGGAGCCTTGTTTTCTCTTTTATATAATGAGCATCATAATACCTATGCTTTGCATGGTTGTTGTATTAAGTGAGGTGGAGTTTTTAGAAAAGCACTGCAGGGCCAAGCACAGAGTGGGGGCTTCATAAATGCTACTGTAGAGTAGCAGGAGTCATTGGAAGTTCTATTTCATAGATTGTATTTAGAACTTGAGAGTCTCTTTCGTCCCATGGGCTGGCTCCTTTTCTTTTCTTTCTTTTTATTTATTTTTTATTTTTATTTTTTTGTTGTTGTTTGTTTGTTTGAGATAGGGTCTTACTCTGTCGCTCAGGCTGGAGTGCAGTGGCACGATCCCAGCTCACTGCAACCTCCACCTCCCAGTTCAAGCAATTCTGTCACTTCAGCCTCCCCAGTAGCCACCGCGCCTGGCTAGGCTGGCTTCTTAAATACATTTCAATGTCCAGTTTGAAACATCACCTCCTCTGAGAAGAATTACTGATCCTCCCAAGGTAGGGTTTGTCATTCAAATCTGTCTGCTCCCACAAGAACCATTTCCAGGGCTCCACTGTGATATTGCATCACTGATCATTGCTTATCTCAGGCAACTGTGATTTGATTGCTGGGATGCATGTTTATCTTGTCCACTACATTGCCAATACTTGAGGAAGCCTGACTTCCTAACTTCAGGGTCCTCATGACTTAACAAAGTGCCTGGCACATAATAGGTGCCCAATAAATGTTTACTAATATTTCCATAGGCAAAGGGAACAGAGAACTATTTAAAAGTTCATGCACAAGACTTCATGACTAAAACACCAAAAGCAAGGGCAACAAAAGTCAAAATAGACAAATGGGATCTAGTTAAATTAAAGAGCTTCTGCACAGCAAAAGAAACTACCATCAGAGTGAACAGGCAACCTACAGAATGGGAGACAATTTTTGCAATCTACCCATCTGACAAAGGGCTAATATCCAGAATCTACAAAGAACTCAAACAAATTTACAAGAAAAAAACAACCCCGGCCGGGCGCGGTGGCTCAAGCCTGTAATCCCAGCACTTTGGGAGGCCGAGACGGGCGGATCACGAGGTCAGGAGATCGAGACCATCCTGGCTAACACGGTGAAACCCCGTCTCTACTAAAAAATACAAAAAACTAGCCGGGCGCAGTGGCGGGCGCCTGTAGTCCCAGCTACTCGGGAGGCTGAGGCAGGAGAATGGCGTGAACCCGGGAGGCGGAGCTTGCAGTGAGCTGAGATCCGGCCACTGCACTCCAGCCTGGGCGGCAGAGCGAGACTCCGTCTCAAAAAAAAAAAAAAAAAAACAACCCCATCAAAAAGTGGGCAAAGGATATAAACAGATACTTCTCAAAAGAAGACATTTATGCAGCCAATAGACATATGAAAAAATGCTCATCATCACTGGCCATCAGAGAAATGCAAATCAAAACCACAATGAGATACCATCTCACGCTAGTTAGAATGTCAATCATTAAAAAGTCAGGAAACAACAGATGCTGGAGAGGTTGTGGAGAAACAGGAACACTTTTGCACTGTTGGTGGGAGTGTAAATTAGTTCAATCATTGTGGAAGACAGTGTGGTGATTCCTCAAGGATCTAGAACCAGAAATACCATTTGACCCAGGGATCCCATTACTGGGTATATACTCAAAGGATTATAAATCATGCTGCTATAAAGACACATGCACACATATCGTTTATTGCGGCACTATTCACAATAGCAAAGACTTGAAACCAACTCAAATGTCCATCAATGATAGACTGAATTAAAAAATGTGGCACATATACACCATGGAATACTATGCAGCCATAAAAAAGGATGAGTTCATGTCCTTTGCAGGGACATTAATGAAGTTGGAACCATCATTCTAAGCAAACTATCACAAGGAGAGAAAACCAAACGCTGCATGTTCTCACTCATAGGTGGGAGCTGAACAATGAGAACACATGGACACAGGGTAGGGAATATCACACACGGGGGCCTGTCAGGGGTTGGGGGTTGGGGCAGGGATAGCATTAGGATAAATACCTAATGTAAATGATGAGTTAATGGGTGCAGCACACCAACATGGCACATGTATACCTATGTAACAAATGTGCATTTTGTGCACATGTACCCTACAACTTAAGATATAATTTTAAAAAGGAAAAATAAATAAATAAATAAATAAATAAATAGCTCATGCATATGCACAATTTCATGTTATAATCACACAACACACTTAACAGTTGACAAACCACTTTCACATATGTTCATGAGAAAGGCTGTTTAGCTTTCCCTGAGTACTGCGGCAATTCATAAAATAAATAATAAATTAAAGAGAAGTCACTGTTTGATGATATCCTTTTGGTGACAGTTTTCTCTTTCATCCTGATCTGATGCCAAGCTGATGCTATCATAAAATAGTTCCATTAACTGCAATTGTTCAGTTTACTAAGCCATTACTGTCTTCCAAAAGTGAAATTATATTCAAAACCAAAAAGAGGCTTACACAGAAATAAATGGCATTAACATGCAAACAAATTACATGCAGAAGAAACAGGAATCGCAATGTCACAGACATTTCAGCTCATGCTCGGCATAAACAGATTATTACATTTTAATATTTATTCATACATGAACAATAAAAACAAATCACACTGGCAAGTACCTCTGAGTTAAATTCGTATTTGTTTCAAAAGGCAGAGGCTTATGTGCTCCCTCTGACTGCAAGCTACATTGACTTGCCCTGAGCTTTATTCAGACAGTCTTGCTGCCTAACATATTCATGACCTGGAAGGTAAACTACTATATAATATTTACATAGGAAGAAACTAAGCTGGTGGGAGGGGATAAGGTAGAGGTTGATTGGTAGGGTGGCACGGAATAAAGAAATATGCAAATAAGAAAAAAAACAGAAGGCAAAAGAAAGTACCAGAAAGCTGGTGTCTGGGTTCTGGACATTGATGCTGAAGGCAATTAGAGAAAGGGCAATCATGTCTGGCCCTGGGTGAGGGGAGCTAGACTGGAGGTGTCACTGAGCTGCGAATCATGCTCCTAAGACGCCCTTGTTAATGCAGTGGCAGCTCCAGTGCAGGCCAGTGGAACTGTGCACACCAGGGCAGGCTTTCTCGGCTCTCGGGGGTAGGGAGCGGAATGAAGCTTCCAGCTGGTGAAGCTCCCATCAGGACACAGAGTGCAATTTTTCCCTCCCGAACCAGTGCCTTGTTTCCAAGGAGTGTGAGCTCACCTGGACTGTCCTATGTCAACTTTTCTTTATTTATTCCCTGGGGATGAAGATAAAGTCACAGTTGCCTGGATAGCTTCACTATAACAGCAAGGATGCCTTTCCTGACCACGCCTGCTCCCGCTCATGTTGTGGTTGCTGTTGTTGTTGTTGTTGTTTGCTGAATTCCTCCTGAACTCAGGGATGGTACCATGCTTCCTAGCACTGAAACCCAAGCAGCCGTGTGCCTCTCAGCAGCCGCGGATGTCGCTCAGTACATCCACCCCTCCAGGCAGAGTCGCCCTCCCTCAGGACAGCCCCTCAACATGGCCAGCCGGACTTCACATTTGCATGGCCCAGAAAAAATGACCATGTTCTCACATTTGCTTCATCAGATGAGGCAGAGTGCAAAGCCTCACTATGCTGTATTTCTTAGCTGTGTGATCGTTGAGCTTGAATCTAAGCCTCAGTCTCCTTCTTTGTGAAAGGGGGCTATAAATGGTGTCCAATTTCATACTTAATGAGCTCTTACTGTGTCCTAGTTGCCTTAGTGTACCGCGGTGTACAAAACAGTCAAAGGTTCCTGTCCTGACAGAGGTGACATTCTAGCAAGAAAGGGACAGTCAACAAAAGCATGATTATTATATAGTATGCCATGTTTAGTTCTATGGGGAGAAAAAAAGACCAAAAGGAAGAGATAAATCAGCAGTGCACGGGACAGGGGTTGCAATTTTAAATAGGGTAGTGAAGGAAATGTTTGAGCAAAGATATAAAAATGGTGAGGGAGTCAACAAACGGATCTGGGGAAGAGTGCAAAGGCCTTTAAGTAAGGAAGGAGCTTGAGCCACAGCAAGTCCAGTGTGGCTGGCACAAAGTGAGTGAGGAGTAGTAGGAGATAAAGTCAGAAAATGGGCTCCTCTGTAGAATTTTTGTGGAGACTGCTGAAGATGATACGTGAATAACCATGTATACTGGCTATGTGACCAGCACTGCTCTAAGTAAGTACCTTACATCCACTGGGCTCATTTAGTCTGTACAACAACCCTGCATGTTAGGTACTATCATGACTGTGTTACATAAGAGGAAACTGAGCTTTAGGTAGATTAAATAATTTGCCCAAAGTTGTAAATGCTAGTAAATGTAATGGCAAGATTCCAACTCAGAATTCACACCCAAGCAGCCTTGGCTCTAGAGACTGTGCCTTTCACCTCTGAGCTGGAAGTTTCTCATAAGCAAATGAGCTGGGGCTGGGGCTGGTGAAGGGGGAGTTTGTGGAAGGCAGAAGATCGGGGTTAAATGGAGATGGGGGAGGAAGCAAGACCCAAATAAGCAGGTCTGTAATAAGAGCAGAAGGCAGGATGCAAAGAAAAGCCAAGCATAGCAAGCAGAGGCCAGAGACCTGGGCACCACAGCTGCTCTGGCCAGAGAGGCCTGACTACACTCAGAGGAAATAAGAGCAACACACACAATCAGGACTACCCAGTGAGGGCTAGCAGTAGACCAAGGTGAATTCCTGGGGCCAGGAGAGTCCCACACTGTGGTCCTCAAAAAGCACAGACACCTGGTAAAAGTTATCCCTGCCTCCAGAGAAATAAACAGTAGAAATCCTATACTTAGGATAGTATAAGTAGTAAGTCAAATTTTAAGCTTGAATCAAGACCCTGGAATTTCTTCTTAATAATTTAAATCTGAGTTTTAGAGAAAAGCACCCTTGCTGTTTCTCCTAAGTGAAAACATGATACCAGCTAACATTTATTAAATGTATGAAATAAGTACCAGATATTGCATGGAGCACTTTGTACCCATAATCTCATTTCATCATTGAAACACAATGAACTGGTTTATCCCCATTTATAGATGAGGATGCTGAGGCTCAGAGAGGCTGATTCAATCACTAACCCCAGTACTTATAGGGGCAGAGATACCACTCTACTCAATGTCTGTCCTGCATGAACATCTGCTCATAACTATTACTCCATGCTGCCCCCTGTACTCTAGCCTGGGGCAGCATGAGGATCTGTGAGGAGCAGAGACAAGTGGGAGCAACTCCTGTTGCAGCACCATGTTCTGGTTCTTCTCTCTTTTAGAGAGTTATCCTAACTCTGCAGTCTGATTCTCTGTGCCTGTCAGTAGGACAGGGAGCTGCTTAGTGTCCATCACATGGAACAGAGAAGCACAGTCTGCTCCAAACTTTGTGTAATTCCACAAGCTCAGAAACCTTGGGGATCTGCACAGTTGGTTGTCTGAGCTTCAGGCACTGCAAGAGGCTTTGTAAAGAAGCTCAGTCCTTGAAAATGGAAGGAAAAAATGGAAGAAAGGAAGGAATGGAGGGAGGAAGGGAGGGAGGGAAAAGGGAAGAAATACAGGAGAGGCGAGAAGCAATAAAATAAATACACCAAAAGGAAGAACTGAAGAAAATCTCTGATAAGTAGAAAAGACATATTCTTCTTATAGATAAAACATTCCCACTTGGAAGATGGGATAAGATATCCTTGACTTTTACGCTGTAACTACAATGTCTGAATTCTTGAAAATCACTCTTAGACTCACTGGAGTCTCCTATTGGTTTTCCCAAATCACTGACAAGTATCTCTCAAACCTAGAAGAATACCCAACTCAGACTTGACTAAATGACAAGCCACAGGAATCTGAAACAGACACTTCACTTTCAGAATGACCTAAGTACATTTGTTCTGTGGCATGGTTCAAGACACTCACATCTTTCTATTCATCACCTGAAATCTCAAAGAATGTGTTAAGAGAATCCCAGATGATTGCCTGTTTCAGGTGCACTGTCAAGTATAAAGCTTTAACAGCCCATCCATTGTCATGATCATAATCACAATGATGGTCTTTTTTTTTTTTTTGAGTCAGGGTCTTGCTTTGTTGCACAGGCTAATTGAAGTTTGTTTTGAGAAGTCATCTCTCCAACATAACAAGTCCACACCATAAGTGACTGACCTGACCATGACTCCAGGAATGCACATGTGACCACAACTACACAAGACCCAAGACAGTTCTTGACACAGGATTTTGCTAGGACAACAAGGAACGTAGAGTTGCTTCCACTGGTAGAATGTAAACTTGAGGATTCTAGTGGCCTCTGCATTGGAAAACTTGCCTCATAAGACAATCAACAAAAAGAAGCAGAGTCCAGATCTAGACAGACAAAGACTATCCCAACAACACTGAGCATCTGGACTCAGCCATGCCTGAGGCCGACTACACCCTTGGTTTTTCAATGATGTGAAATAAAGTCTCCTTTATCCCTAAGTCAGTTTCAGTTGAGCGTTCTTTGTTTGCACTAAGAATCCAGACAACACTCTCCTTGAATGTTTTTCTTATTTTCCATCACACACAACAAACCTGATCACACACAAACAATCCTCTATCTAACTTTGCCCTATGGTCAGGATGAACATGAATTGTTCTTTTGTAGATTGCATTTGAATGCCTTCATCTCCAAAGCCCTTCAAAAAGGCAGCTGGCCTCTGTGATACTGACCATCAAAATCTTCTAAGGTACCCTAATGCATCAGTTCACTTTTTGGCTACTAGGATCTCAAGGATAGACAGGTCAACTGCAAATACCAGCTTACCGGCCACATACAACCTACAAGAGCCACATAAACGTCAAACTCCCTGAGTTCTGCCCTTCCTGCTCCCAGGCCCTCTAATCTTGAATATAGATTCCTGGAAAATGTTCACCGTATTTCAAATCAAATGAAGAATGTTAGATGAAACACAGAAGAGCCTCAAATCACATTTACTGGATAAAAAATAACTCTGCAACATGTTAAGATTTCTTTTTTTTTCCAAATGAACTTAGAGGTACGATTATTACATATTCATTACTCTCTAGGTTGGATTCTTGAGCTGTTTTTGATCGACAGCTGGTTATAATTTTTTAAACGAGTTTCTCCTACAGTAAAAATACTGTTGTATCCCAGAGGAATTGCAGAGCTAATCAATCACTCTTACATAACAAGTACTCACTGTGAAAATAATGTCCTCGACCGAACAATGAACTTGAACACATATTCCAAAGCCTTCAGCGTTCTTAAGATTGGCTCACATTGCTCCCCTCTGCTGGAAGTATCCAAGTAAGTCTTCAGCACTGTCATCAATTTCCTGAATAAGGGATAATATTTTCTAAATACATCTCTTTCATCATGGTAATTAGTTTGCTCAGTAAATTATAAGGCATTCAATCAAAGGTTAAAGGTGGTAGTAGAGCCAAGCTCACTTACTCGTCTGTAAGCATAAAAATAATTCTGCATAAAAATTATATTTATTACAGGGAATTAATAAGTATTTCCTGCTCATAAAAAGCCAGCAATGAAAAAGATAGGGAGGAAAAAAAAATCTTTTGACTAGGAAAACTAGTCACAATCAGGCTACAAGTGGGAATAATGGGGAATAATGGTGGCAATAATGTCTTTTTTTCAGCTTTTTCTTTCTATAGAACATGTTCTTGTAATATCACAGAACTCTAAGTTTGCTTAGGAACTTTCTATGTTTCTTCTTTACCATAGGGCAGACTTCAAATTACTTGGCCTGCCTTTCAAGGCCCGTTCACAATCTGGTCCCCACCAAACTCCCCAGCATCAACTCCTATCTCTCACCCTCTCCCTACACCCAAGCCAGACCGAGCTACTTGGCATGTGCACTTTCTTCTCTGTAGCCCTTTTTTTTCTTTCTTTCTTTCTTTCTTTTTTTTTTTGAAATGAGTCTTACTCTGTCACCCAGGCTGGAGTGCAGTGGTGTGATCTCTGCTCACTGCAATCTCCATCTCCCTGGTTCAAGTGATTCTCCTGCCTCAGCCTCCTGAGTAGCTGGGATTACAGGCTCCCACCACCATGCTCAGCTAATTTTTGTATTTTTAGTAGAGACAGGGTTTCACCATGTTGGCCAGCCTGGTCTCCAACTCCTGACCTCAGGTGATCTGCCTAGCTTAGCCTCCCAAAGTGCTGGGATTACAGGCGTGAGCCACCATGCCTGGTCTTCTCTGTAGCCTTTAAGTCCTGGTGTCCACTCAAGAAATGAGAACACACAAGCTGAATGGATGAATAAGCAGTTCCAGGTACCACTGCAACCATAAGGCATTCATCCAAACCTATGGGTATTCCACATTTTTAATGATATCCAAATAACCCAAGCATAGGTTAGATTTTGTTAGAGAATGGAGAGCTCACACAGATTAGTGACAAAAGAAAATTACTCAAGTTCTTGTGCCCTAGGCATCCTGGCAGGGCAAGAAGGTAGTAGACAAGAAGTCCCCAGGTACACAATTACTTACTTGTAAGCCAAGGTTGCACTGAAATGCTGTTGGATGTAAGCCTCCAGAACAGTGTTGAAATGCTGAAATTTCCGGTCTGCAATGAGTCCTATTATGTAAATCTGAGGAAGATGCAAGGCAGCAGTATTTTCAGGGCAAACCCAGGGCAGGAAGCCATCTTTACCTGGCATAATTTAACCCCCATTAAAATCCTTTGCCCAGGAATTAGCTCAGTAATACATAATGAGTCCTCTTTATTAAAGTAGCATCTTCCCCAAAAAAGCGTTTCATGAAGTGTGCTGCAGGGTGTTCTAAGATGAAAAGGATTTCATGGTCAAATAAGTTTTGAGAAATGTCAGGTTATCATTATCAGACTGTCTTCCTTATTGCAAAACTTTTTAGAATCTTTAATATACTTATGTACATTGTGAATCTCTAAAAGGGTCATGCAACATTCAACACTTCCCTAAATTAATTAATCAAAGCATATATTTGTCATGAAACATCTTTTCTGAGAGGTAGCATTCTAGGGTACTCTCTGAGGAAGCACTTGATTAAGCCACCGTTGTCTCTCAGTAACCTCTTTAAAAATGCAAATATCCATGACATGAGGGGTTAACACATAAAAACTTTGTTGGGCACTGATTCCCTAATGCAGATGTTTCTTATGTTTATTTTGAGAAAACACTGAGAAAATCTGAGTTGAGATATGGAGAGGACAAAAAGACAACAGGGGAGGACTAAGAAGATTTGGATGGTATAGCACCATGGAAAGTTCTGGGTGGGTAGGAGAAATGTAATGATTAGCGAGTTGGAGGAAATGGGGAGAAAAAGGTGAAAGGAAAGCTAGGAAACATTTTGGGTGCTTCACAACCTAGCCAGGGACCAGCTCCCGACATTGATGGAAAGCAGAGGCAATCATTTACAGTATCCAGCCTCATGTACCTTCAGCCAGCGTCAATCTGACATCAGCATTTAAAATTCCCCTTTCACCCACCATGCCTCATGCTTTCAAATGAACTGGTAAGAAGCAAAAGGAAACAGCAGCTCATTATTGGTCTTGTTGCCAAACATTACAACACCTCCAAAGAATTCATGAAAAAGGCCATGAGGGCCACGAGTTCTCAGTATTTTCACAGTAAGACACACATTAATGCCTGTTGTCACTAGACACTTTTCCCCTCTCTCTTACCAAGGCATCAAAGACGAGGATGTCATATTCATCACTTTGAGAATGCTCCATCATGATGTTGAAGAGGGCGTCCAGAGTATCCTGGAGAAACTGGAAGAAATAACAAAGGTTACACTATTTCAGAAACAAGACACAGTGCAGGTGACCCAGCAATCCCACTCCTGAGTGTCTACAAGAGAATGAGAGCACACATCCACCACATGTCATGCTCAAAAGGTCTAGAGTAGTTTTACTCATGACAGCCAGAGGAACCCAACTGCCCATCAACAGCAGAATGGATACACAGATGGTGGCATTTTCACACTAGAGAATACTACACAGCTGGACTAAAGTGCAAACTACTTCCACAAGCAGCAATGAGGATGATTCTCACAAGCATTATATTCAGTAAAATATATGAGGCAGAGAAAGTACACTCTTCACTACTCCATTCTTATGAAATTCAAGAGTAGGCAAAAACCCATCAACGATGATGGTAGACAGGACAGTGATTACCCCAGGGGACTACTGGCTGAGAAGGGGTAAGAGGGAATCTACTATAATGCTAAAAATGGCCTGTATCTTCTTCTGGGTGGTGAGTACACATGGTGTGTACGTGTGTAAAAATCCATTATGCTATACTCTTAAGATAACTGCTCTGTATCTATTTCATCATATGTATATCATATTTAAATAACAAACTTTAAAAAAAAAAAAAGAATGCAAGAGGAAGACAACAAAAGTCTCATTTCTTCCATGACTTCTCCAAGCTACCAAAAGGCTATAGACTTTATAAGTGGTGTCTTGGGGAGTTACTCTGCCATTGCTGAACGAGGTAGATGGGAAGTGGTATACATTTACGGCATCTGGAAATTCTACCACTGCTTCTCCAGGTAGAGGCAATTAAATAAAACTTGATTTTCCTCCCTCCTAAAGGATGGGTCAGTATTTCCTATAATCCCTCAAAACACATAGCTGCCATATAAAGATGTTTAATCTTGGAATTTCTAACTGTATCATGGAAACAAGATCTCCAGGACCATTGGGAAACACTTGTCCCAATTCATAAGGCTGGAGAGAAGGGTTGCTTTAATTAGATTTGCACTTCAGACACTTTCTATTCTCCACTACCATGTAGATGCAATAATACATCTGACATTTGCATTGTTTTCTGCTTATTTCACTTAAAATGTAAGCCCTGATGTCTTTCCCTTTCTCATCTTTAATACATAATGCTCTCCAAGCAGCAGAAACCAAGAATACTTTTTATTTCTAACAATGATGTGTGGGTAGTACTAAGAGATCATACTACTATATATATATATATATATATATACACACACACACACACATATGTATGCTCACACACATACATACATATATATGCATATACATATATATCAACATATGACAACAAAAATAATTAATAATTACCATTTATTGAACTTTGTTTTATATGCTTTGGTTTAATTGTTGTGTACTATGTGTAAGAGACTATTGAGTAAGTTTTAAATATTATCACCTTGAATGCTCATAACAGCCCTGAGAACTATGTCACACTTATATTATCACATAAAGTTAGCAAGTGGGAGAGCTGGGATTTACACCCAGGCTCATCTATTTCCAGAGATTGAACATAACCATTGTCTTCTGGCACCCAACATTCAGTGCCATTGAACCAAGTCACTCCCCTGGATTTCCCAATAAAGATTCCTCAAGGCAACTTGGGAGAATGTGTCCCATTGTTGGAAGAAAAGTTTCCCCATGTCCTTCAATACCTTGTTTCTCCCCTGAAGCCACCCACATGGAGAGTTCTGTCACTAGTGTAAGAATACAAACAAAATGAAGCCCCACTGACCTTCACCACTTCCTCTCCATCCACAATCTTCAACTTTTCTAAATTCTCCTGTAGCAGTTGAGGCTTCATACGCCACTTCAGCAAACCCAGCAAGCCCACTAAAATAGAGTCCAGACATTCAGAAGTATCATTACTGGCCTAACTGTCCATATCAGGACCTTCTTGGGCCTGCAAGCACATGCATACGCGCGCGCACACACGGACACACACACTCCCCACAGACACAATTCTTGATGACCCCCATTACCATTCTGAGTGAGCTTTGTGGAGCACACCAGGGTGGAAATGGAGAACACATCCCGGGAGCTGACAGAAAGCCCCCCAACGCTGCTGGAGCTCCTGCTCAGCGTGGCCCCCTTGTTTTCCACATGGTGTCGATAAGAAGGAAGGGTCAGGTATGCACTGGCATCCTCCATCTTCTTGCTGTCCCCCTGGAAACAACACTTGGTTACTGTCCCAAGCCAAGGCTTCACGTCCAATGCTACACAGAGTTTGCAGCAGATAAATTAGACACTGTGAAGTGAAGAGAGTCATAAAGAGTGAAGAAAATCATCAGAGATGCAATAGACATTGGCTTGTGTGGCACGGCTGTTTTTCCACAATACAGGTAAGAATTCAAAGACATATGAATGGAAAGGGGGTTGATCCACTAGGTGAAAGCTCTCTGAACTTCATTAATGGCAAAATAAAAATGGAATCGAAAATTCCCAGACAGTCCATTTTAATTCATCCTTTTTTGAGATCATAATATATGCTCACCAGCAAAATAAGGAATCTAGCTTAAAGAGGAATTTAATGGCAAAGGCACTAAGTAAGAATGTGCTGGGATCTGGACCCTGTTTTGCCATTCACAGGTCTATGCTTTCTTGAATACATTATTTTGCCTCTTGGTGTCTCATTTTATTTTTCATTAGTAAACTGAAGATAATCATCATCCCTACTTCCTAGAATACCTGAGCAAATAATATAGAATAATGCATACAGAATGCATAGCAGAGTGATAGGCACATAAGTGCCTTGGCATGCTAAAATGAATGACTAGAGGTAGGCATTACAGAAGACAATATTTATCTTACTCCACACCAGGAGTGGTACCAAGTGTTTTATATGCCTTGGTTCATTTCATTTAAGCCTCGTAACAATCATATGAAGCAGATACTATTATTATCCTCAGTCAAGGAAACTGGGACCTAATGGGGGTAAAAGAAAATTGACTGCAACTGGGCCTCTGACCCCAAGGAGTTCACATTCTGTCAGGAAAGAAGGGCTTTCAAGCCAAGAACTCTATGTGTGATAAATGAGAAAACAGAGGCTGTACAGAAGAAAGGAGGTTTTCTGGGAAAGTCAGAGAGACTCAGAGAAGTGTACAAGAGTACCATGAGATGAAACCTTGATGAGGCTGTGTTTGCCATGCATCCCACAGGCAAAAGGGCAATTTCAGCCTACAAGGCTAAGAAAGCCAAGGGCAATGGTGTGATCCATGTGCTGGCTACTCAACCTTGCCCTACCTCACAGCCATACACTTGCCTCCAGCCAGGTGCTAGTAGATGTATTCTGTTGTCATAAGAGGGCATGTGGGAAAGCAGCAGGTAAAACCAGACTAACACTTCTCCACTTCTCAAAAACCGTACAAGTCTCATAATGTAAAAATAAAAATAGTGGACATCTGCACTCCCTTTATAGTTTAGATGGCCCTTTTGCATGGGTCATCCTAGTGAGTTGTCATAAATATTGCCATAACTGCTTAAGAAAAAAGAAACTGAGACTCAGGAAGACATGTGAGATGAGTACAGGCTTAATCAGCAGCAACACGATCAGGACCACAGGTTTTAATATTTTTCCATTAGCTACAATGCAGCATCTCTCAAATGTTTATTGTACGTCCTCTACACATGCCATAGAGGTCCTTACAGAATCAAGAGTACATAACAGTCATAACGATAACCTCTCTGTACATAACAATAACCTTTTCCATGTATTGAGTTCTTCCATGTACTCATCATTGCCATGTTTACATGCGCTGTCTCATAATTCTCACAATTATTCACTGAGGGCACAAAGATGAGGAAGCAGAGGCCCAAAGAAGTCAAGATTTTGTAAGAGGCCACAAAGTTGGTAAACCCTGGTGTGTGTGATTCTGGGGTCCCTGCTGTTGACCACTAAGCAATTTTGCCATCACCCTCTTGCTTCCTGCACCCCCCTCAGTGCAGAGCTCCTTCCAACTCATGGTACCTTGAGGACAACCAAGTCATGGAATCCATCATGTAGAGTAGTCCCATCTTCTTTCATCAGCTTCACATAGGACATGGCAAAGTTCTTTTCTCCTTTATCTTTAGCTGGAAATAGCATTGTGGGGTCAAGAAAGAAAATGATACATGGGCCACCCAGCTATTCCATTCTTCTCCCCTTAGAGGGAGGTGCAGAGATGCCATTCAGTATGGTACTCACATTCCAGAGATGACCGATGTCGAAACATGAATCGCAGATGGATCCTCTGCATGTCTTCAATAGGGACAGCCACCTCAAAAGACAGAAACCAGAGCTCAGAACACAATGAGTTAAAGGGCCCTCCCCACTGCACCCCCACTCTTCCACGGCAGCCTGACCATTTAACTGAGAGAGCTGCCTGCTGATTTACAACCCATCCATCGAGCCTGATGAACTGTAAATAAATTACATAAGAACTAGCTATGAAGAGAAAATAAAGTACCAAATGTAATCCATTTGGCAAATTGCATTCCCAGCCAATGAAAAGAGGTCTGTAAATTATAGTGAGGAAAAATGAGTCTCCCCAAATTGATATAAAAGTCACATAACTTTAGCACAGGATTTGATGCACTGCAAACTGCACAATGCACATTTTCCTTACACACTCTAGGAGTTCTGGCAATTGCAGCAGGGCTTAGCAAATTAACAATGGTTGTTAGGGGGGTTGCTTGAGGATTCTCATTTATGCAAATTAATAAAAATGCTTTAATCCAATAATATTTGGAAAAATCCTAGGGCTCATCTCACCCTTGATTGGACACATGTCCAGATGCTTTTGATTCCAAGGACACTGAGCTAAGACAACAACCCACTGGTCACCTGGGCATCCCTGTCCAGTGAATGGCCCACTGGCATCACTGATTATGATGCTTTCAGCCTGGCTCTGTGCAGGCCACCTCCCAAAGTCTCACAGCTGCTCTGCAATCTGAGATTCAGGCCAATGCAGAGAAGCTTAGCTACCTGAGAAAAGGACACTTTTTTTAAAAAGGAACACAATTTGTACTGTACAGATGCCTATTAAACGCAAAAACAAATGTATACTTGGGGGAACTTTCTGTTGCAGAAAATGAGAATTGAGCCTGAGGAGGTCCACCATCCTGTCCATGTTTCAGGCAGAGCAAAGGAACTGAGGGCCTCACGGGTAACTGCAGTCCAATTCATCCTTTCCCTGCGTGTTGAATGTTCACTAGAAACTATAATCATGTGGGGTGCTGGTCATGCTGATACAAGGCAGAGTCCTCACACTCAAAGAGTTCATGGTCCCATGTTACACAAGGGGCAATGTGTAACAGCCCTGTGACAAGGGGTAGCAAGGAGATATAACCAAGGTGCAAGAGAGAACAGAGAAGAGAAACCCAACGTGGTACATCAACTTTCTGACCTCAAAGTTGACAAGGTCATCAATTTGAAGGCAATGGGTATGAGGAGACACACTGAGGAAAGTAATAACATGTGTAACAAGTGGAGAACTGCTGGGGTTTGAATAGCTATCGCTGAAAAGGAAGTAATGTGTACGTCTTGTGTTTGGAGACAGAGCCTAGGGGGAATAAAGAATGCTGCTAATGATAAGGCAGAGATATTTGAAGCTATGATCAAGCTTCAGTGTTCACTGAATTGATTCCACATCCTTATTCCAATGCAGGTTATTCCTTTCTGCTTAGTGTGACGATCTGGTAATGTGAATATTTGTGGTTAATGTCACTTCTGTCAAGGAATTATCCCAAAAGGGCATCTTTCAGGCATTATGCAGCCTGTGATGGGCTCACATTGGCTTGCAAGCTCTGCCACTCCTCACCGCTGAGTAGAACAGCGCAGCTTGATGAAATGGGCACCACCCACAAGAGGACTATTTGACAATTCCATTTTGGTTACATCCTGCACCAAGGAAGGGTGATCAAGGGAACCAAGGTGCTCACCCACCAGGCCTCCATTTCCACTGGCTGACAATACCACCAGACACACGCTAGGGGGTCATTTCCAATTCAGAGAGGTGCCTCCAAGGACCCTAAGACCTTACAGATGGTGACTTCTGCTATAACCTAGAGTCAAAGAAGTTCTTTCTGTCACCCTGTGCCCCTCCAATATGTTCATGTCTGGCTTCAGAATTTAGCTAGATATTTCATGAAGATAAACATAATATATTCTCATATGTTGTTTACAATCACATTGCTCCATCAAGCCTCCTACCTGCTTTGGTTAAAACCAGGAATTTCTAAAATATGTTCAACAGAATCCTAACTCCAGGATATGACGCTAGGAAAAAGGAAAATGCTCTGTAGTCAATGAGTTTTGGGATGTGCTCTGCATCCTTATTTCCTTTTGCAGATCTGCAGAGCACATTTACATCTCAAGGGCTCTAAGAACTTGACATAAGGAAGCCTTTAACTTCTATATTTGTTCAAGTTTCTCACATTTGATAAGGAAATGTTATTTTAATACATTTAATATATGATTCTTTTTTTTTTTTTCCCTGAGACGGAGTCTCACTCTGTTGCCTAGGTTGGAGTGCAGTGGTGCAATCTCAGCTCACTACAACCTCCTCCTCCCAGGTTCAAGTGATTCTTGTGCCTCAGCCTCCTGAGTAGCTGGAACTACAGGCACATGCAACCATGCACAACTTATTTATTTATGTATTTATTTATTCATTTATTTTTAGTAGAGACAGAGCTTCATCATGTTGGCCAGGCTCGTCTCGAGCTCGTGACCTCAGGTGATCCACCCACCTTGGCCTCCCAAAGTGCTGGGATTACAGGCATGAGCCACTGTACCTAGCCTGAAATGTTATTTTAATAAAAGACCACTTAGTATTCCACAGAACATTTTGCGGGGAGATGCCATATGAGAAGGACCTGGAGGGATACTTCATCAGATATCTGGAACAACTATATCTTTCCTCTGCCTTCCCCCCGCAACTACACAGAGAGGCGCAAAGCTGCCTGCCACTACCAATTAGACTGCCTTGTAGAGGGGTGGGTAAAAAATAGGCAAGGGTCAAGTGTTTGAAGGGCATCTTGAAGGAATGTAAAATCTAGTTCAGTTTTGCAGACTGAGATAACTGCCAAGTATAATCAGGAGTTGTATTAACTGAATAAGTACTCTCTTCCAAGGACTTGTCTGACAGTGTTATGTGTATTAAATCCTTTTACTTCCACAGTCCACCTATTGCTCCCATTTTACAGATGAGGAAACCAGGGCACAGAGCAGGTGAATGACTTGCCCAAGGTCACACCATTGGTGAGCATTAAGGCTGGAACACGAACCCAGACTCTCTGGGTCTAGGGTCCATGTGCAGAACTGCCTTGCTCGCCTGCTCTCATTAAAAGGAAGAAGGCTGGGCACGGTGGCTCATGCCCATAATCCCAGCACTTTGAGAGGCCAAGGTGGGCAGATCACTTGAGGTCAGGAGTTTGAGACCAGCCTGGCCAACAAGGTGAAACCCCGTCTCTACTAAAAACACAAAAATTAGCCTGGTGTGGTGGCGCACGCTTGTAATCCCAGCTACTCAAGGGGCTGAGACAGGAGAATCACTTGAACCCGGGAGACAGAGTTTGCAGTGAGCAGAGATGGTAACACTGTACTCTAGCCTGGGTAACAAAGTGAGAATCTGTCTCAAAAAAAAAAAAAATGCTAATTGCTCCAGTCAGTATTCTGCTCCCTCAGGTTGCAGTGATGGGCACAGACCCAGAGCCAGACTGCTCACGTTTGAATCCCAGCTCTGATGTTTCCTAGCAGTGTGGTCCTGGTCAGGCTACTTACCTGTTCTGTGCCAGTTTCCTCAACTATAAAATGAAGGAAATATTAGTACAAACCTCACATGGCTATTGTAAGCAATACATAAATTATTTAAATAAAGCACTTAAAACAGTGCCTGGTTCATGGTAAGAACTAGACATGTGTTCGCATCTATTATTATTTTTATTAATTATTACCTTGACTGTTTCCATCCAACGTGGCTGTTTGACTTGATAGTACACGACGGAGCGATATTCATTCATGGGCTTGTCCCCTGCTCCCACGCAAATTGCATTCTGACCCAAGAAAGACAAAGTGAGAGAAAACATTACAGAATTGCCATTTTCTATGCTTGCACAGGTTTGGTCCCTAGGCTACCACCAGCCTTAGGGACTGGGTCAACCCTGCCTTCCCTAGCCCTCATGCCAGGTGCCCATAATGACTCCTTCTCTACTACAGATTTACACAGAAGCGCCCCAGCCACCGGACTGACAGGCGCTTAACTACAGAAATTCCATTACTTCCATTCTGGAAACCACTGGAGTGCACCAGGGCATTGATGTGACTGCCTTATTGTAAGTGATAACCAGCCTTGGAGTTACTGCACACTGCCAGTCTTATTAATCCTATTTGTTTCCTAAATGCGAATGTGCACAAAGTTTACAAGCAGGCTCAGATAAGCCCAGTAGCAACTCTTCTGATGAATTTCCACAGCTAACACATCAGGGCGGTGGGCAGTGCTGGGCAAAAGGAGAGAGCATAGGCTTCAGAGAGACTCCTGAGCACCTGCCTTAGAGAACAAGTCTGGAGCGAGGGGGTTTCGGGGAGGAGGCTCAGTTCAGGCCACAATAACAGAACATCTTCTGGGTACTCCATGCTGAGCACTGGGGTATGGGAATGGCTCAGATACTGAACCTGATGTGAGCTCACAGTTTAGTGCAGGAAACTTTAGGGAACACATCATGACAGCAATGCAACATGATGACAGACACGTGTACACACTACTGTCGGGCACAGAAGAAGGACACAAGGACAGGTGAGGAATCAGGGAAGACTTCTTGGAGGCAATGACAGTTGAGTATCTTGAAGAAAGATTCCAAGTTGGCTCAGAGCAGAAATGTGGGAGGGGCTTTCTGAGCAGAGAGTGAGCACAGAGCACACATGCCCAAGTGGGACATTTATTCTTTGCCATAAAAATCACCCTCAGAGGTTCAGAAAGGAGCTGACTAACAAGGAATGATCTCCTAGTCGCATGTAACAATGCCTAATTCTATGTTCATTCCAGCCCTTCGGCCCCCAAACAAGATCCAAGCTAGGATTACCCAGAAGGGGCCCTAAGTATGGTTTTTATACCAGGCCAAACAGTTTTCAATCCTCAGATTGCCAGATTCATAAGATTGGTTCTGGAGCCCCAGCCCCTGCAATTGCAAACTGCGTGCCTCTCGGCATGTTGATGGCAAGTCATGCCTCTCACAAGATTCCATCAGATTCTCCCGTGGATCCTTGACCTTCCGCAGGCTGCATCACCAGAGCTGGCCACACACAGACACTCCGTGAGCCCTGGCGAACCCCGCGAACCTGGGGAAAGGAAGACTGCCCTTCGCACTGGAAATCTCCCTATGTGCTTCCGAGGTATGGAAAAGGAATGAGCTCAGTTTCAATATTGACTGACAGTACTTGCAGCCAAATCGATCCATTTGAAAACAGAATACGCAGTAGTCCTTTCAGAATGTATCTTTAAAAGAAAAACAAGTGTAACCAATGAACCAGAACTGAGTGAAGACACACAACTCTCTTGTTTTTCCATGGGATGAAGCCTTCCAGAACTTCCGAAGGCACTAAGCTAAAAACACATGCTTCCAAAGTCTTTCTAACCATTCAGAGTGGGTTTTGTGTCCAGCATCACACTAAGCCCTGTACACACACCACCTCGCTTAATTCAGTCCTCATAACCACCTCTGACGCTTACTATCGGCATCCCCATTTCACAGCTGGGTAAACTGAGGCCCTGAGAGATTAAGCCACTTGCCCAAAAAGTGACAAAGCCAAGACTATCTCACAGACCCTCTAACTACTCATCCAGTGTTCCTTCTATAAGAACCTAGATGCCTTCCAGCCTACAAAGATTTATATCTGGTGACATTTATGGGCTTAGAGCTTCTGTAGTTACAGTAAATCCCATGTAGCTTACAAAACCAGAAACTACACATATATCTCTGGTGAAAGTAAAACTGCTGTATGGCAGGCAACTGAATCTCACAAAACTGTACTGATGATGAAAATTTTTGATTTCCTAAGGCTGGAGAAAAAAGTCTCAGTACCAGTCAGAGAAAAGCCAGAGATAGTGCCCTGGCCCTCAACACTTCAGAGAGAAAACAGTGTTGGGAAGTGCCCCCAGACAGCATTGTGACCAGGGACTGAGCCCAGTTCGAGGGAAAATATAGAATGGTATATATCTCAAATCACACTGTTCCATCATTTTCTACATTGCCTATCCCCATGGCCCCCAATTAACAGTGAGAGCCCCTCATAGGTGTGGGAGACTTCAGGTCAGTAGAAGAAAATCTGAGTAAGGATCAGGAAGCCTGGAGGCTTTCATGTTGGCTTGGCCTTGGAAGAAACATCTCTGCAGGAGAAAATCCAAGCTCCTAACACATGCCCTGTTTACTTGGTAGGAATCAGGTGAGAACGAGATGATCCCAGGGAGGTGAACATACTTTACGAAAGACAGTGTTCTCCTCTCACAAGACCACATCATGGGAAGATGCTAATTAGCATTCCTAAGGTGGGAATCAGGCCAGGAGTTCAGTATACCCTTCTAATAGTAATAGCTACATTTAATGAACACTTATTATGTAGATTACCTCATCTGATATTCACAAAAGCAAAGTGCCATTGCTGGTCCTATTTTCAGACAGAGACTCTCAGGCTTAGAGAGGTTATGTAACTGCCTCAATGTCCTCTTACTAATTCAGGCTGAGCTGGGCTTTGCACCTGGCTGTCTGGCCCCAGGGGTCATGGTCTTAACCACTATCCCATATTTCCCCTATCCCCTGCCTCCACCGCCTCAAGCTGGTTGGTCTCAGAAGAACAGAGGTTTCTTGGCCCAGCATCTGAGCCTTTCTCTTTCACCAGAACTTGCTTCTGGTTGGATTGCCTGTTTGACTCCCTCAGGTCCCTCAGAGGGCTTCACCCTGCACTTGTCCCCTTCTCTGAATGTGACTCTCCTTCCTGTTGCTGGGTACTTACTGCATACCAGGTGCCTTATACCTACAGTGTGTTTTGTTTGTTTGTTGAGAAAGGGTCTCACTTTGTCGCCCGGGCTGGAGTGGCTGGGGTGCGATCTCAGCTCACTGCAACCTCTGCCTCCAGGGTTCAAGCAATTCTCGTGCCTCAACCTCCCGAGTAGCTGGGATTACAGGTGCCAGCCACCGCACTCAGCTAATTTTTGTATTTTCAGTAGAGAGGAGGTTTCACCTTCTTGGCCAGGCTGATCTCAAACTCCTGACCTCAAGGGATCTGCCCTCCTTGGCCTCCCAAAGTGCTGGGATTACAGGTGTGAGCTGCTGTGCCAGCAGCATGGTTTTTTTTCTTTAATTTTTTAATTTTAATTTTATAATTTTTAATTTTTGTGGGCACATAGTGTGTGTGTGTGTGTGTGTGTGTGTGTGTGTGTATTTATGGAGTAAATGAGATGTTCTGATACAAGTATACAATGCATAATAGTCCCATCATGGAAATGGGATCCATGTCCTCAAGCGTTTATCCTTTGTGTTACAAACAATCCAATCATACACTTTCAGTTGTTTTAACACCCACTCTTTTGTTTAACCTGCGACCCCATGAGAAGAGGTTGTTATTTCTTTTTACACATGAATACACTTGCCTAAAATCACACAGCTAATAAGAAAGGGAGGTTGCAATTTGAACCCTGTCTGCCTGACCCCAGAGCCCACCCCATTAACTTCTCTGTATGACCCCTCCTGAGCAAGGCCCTTGACACCCCCAGGGGAGCCATGCGCAGGCCTAACCTCCTCTGCCCTCTGGTCCTGCCCTGCCAAAGACAGTGTGCACGCACCTAGAGCAGGAGGAGAAATCAATATTTCTAAAGGGGACCATTCTCACAGGAGCCCGCCAATATCAAACAGAAGTGTTTGAATGTGCTGCCTGACACTTAATTAGGCGGTCATATTTATTTCTGCAAATAAAGAAAGCCTCCCACAGGCTTCCTAAGCAATTTTCAATAGTCAGTCAACTGAACTCCCTCAGAATTTCCCTAACAGAGGAAACCACAAATTATCACCATGCCCCATGGTTCGTTTCCATGCCAGGCCCCAGAATCCCTGCTTATCTACTCATCTTTGATAAGTGCATCTGCTCAGCCTGCTCGGAGTGACTTGAAAGGGTGACAAAAGTGGAAGAAAGAATGGTTCAGACAAGAGATAAGATGGCTGCTTGCCTGTTAACTGTGTCTTTTAATTTTTCCTTTGGCAGCATCGCAGGTAAGTGTATCAATGTTTCAAAAATGAAGCTGAGGTTAAAAAGTTCTCCAACAGGTTAAGCTGGATAAGGGGCCGGGCGCGGTGGCTCAAGCCTGTAATCCCAGCACTCTGGGAGGCCGAGACGGGCGGATCACGGGGTCAGGAGATTGAGACCATCCTGGCTAACACGGTGAAACCCCGTCTCTACTAAAAAATACAAAAAACTAGCCGGGCGTGGTGGCGGCACCTATAGTCCCAGCTACTCGGGAGGCTGAGGCAGGAGAATGGTGTGAACCCGGGAGGCGGAGCTTGCAGTGAGCTGAGATCCGGCCACTGCACTCCAGCCTGGGCGACAGAGCGAGACTCCGTCTCAAAAAAAAAAAAAAAAGTAACTTCAAAGCGATGATCTCTACACTTGGGAATTGCAATTTCCCTTTCAGATAAAAACCGTCGGCTCCTTTATGCTCCTTGGAGCCAAGGGTTTCTCACTTATTTTATTTTTTGGAAAAGTTTCAGATTCCAACAAAAGGACGATGCGTTCAGTGCTTAGATTTTGTTCAAACAGATACTAATTAACATGACCAGTCTTTAGGAACAAAAAGGCAACTGTGAGGATTTCTTTACATTTAAAAAATGATTATGAATCTTCCCAAATTTGTGAGCAGTGGTTATTAGCCTCATTTTTTAAAATGAGAAATAAATTGGAGAATTTTGTTACATGTACAGGCATTGTAGTGAAGTGTCCCAGAGGGTCTGGAACCAGTCAAACCCCATCTCTGCCATACGCTAACGTTATGGCTTTGGGCGAGTTATTGTAAGTGACAAAGGTTTTGTTTCCCTATCTGTAAAATGGGGCATAATAAAGGAAATGTGTCATACTATCACACGGCCTGACACTTGGTAATTCCCCTGTGAATGTTAGTTATTCTTGGGTACAAAGTATCAATCTGATCTCCAGGCCCCAAGGACAGAACTGATGCCTCTTCCATCTTCACACCCTCTCTCTGATGAACACACCCGCCCTACTTGGCTATTTGATCACTCACAGTGGCCTAGGAGGAATATTCGCCCATGCTAAAACTTCTCGTGAGAGCTGATTTTCTTTTCAGCTAACTACTCTGAAACGAGGAGTCGAGAAACAAAACCCTCCTACGCACTGGGCACGGCACTGACAACCTTAAAGGAAATACAAGCAAACAAATATAAACACACATGACAAATATTGGACAGGACATATGCTGTATAAATATAGCAATGCGCTTTGCATTCCTGAATACACCCGGCTAGCTCTCTGGAGGCCAATTTACGAATAAGGCTTTCCACCAGCATTTCTGGCTGAGCGCTGGGGAGTTAGATTAAGTGTTGAGAATGTCTGCTTTGAGCACATCCTGAGCCTCCACACCAGCCCAAGGCACTGTATTGATCCTCTTTCTTACCATGGACTTTGCCTGAATAAACCAGCTCAGGTTTCCATGAGAACATTTTAACTGCAGAAAGCTAACCTATAAGCTGAGACCAAGCAAAAATACATACATATATGTATGCATACATACAACATGTATACATACATGCATGCATATATATACATACATACATATGTAGAAGAAGGAGTTGTGAAAGGAAAGGAACAGACATTGAAAAACTGCTTTGGATAAGGAAATATCACAAGGTCTTATTACGGAACACTGCGCTAACCAAGCTCAAAAGGTGTAGATCACATTATTCAACACCATCCCAAAGGCACCTGGCATTTAGACAACAGAATCACGGAGAGGAAAAGTACATCTTTACAAGCAGAGGCCCCCAAGGGGGACCCTGTCACCCAGAGCAGCAGCGAGTCCCTTACGGGCAGCGTTTTGCCGTCCTCTGCGCACACACACATGATGACTTCCACATTCCTCTGTGTGGTCTTGTTGTACTTGTCAAAGTCACCTTGTAAGAGGGTAATGTAGATGTCGTTCCTGACATCCCCTGAGGCATAAGGAGAGAGACAAGAGTTAGCGTGGATTGCAGCAGGAGAGACGCTAACTAGAGGGGATGGAGGGTGAGAAGAAGCTCCCCCACCTGGATTGCTATTAATTAAAATCAGAACTGCTTAGAGAAAGCATTTTTCCCTCATCAGGGAGGCTGGAGAAGTAGGTAACAAGGGGATGAAGGGATGCTAGGAAATCAGTTGCAAAAAGGGAAGTAGGGACACTCAAAATTGGCCATGTTTTTCTCAACATTAAAAATCATTTAATTTTCATCCTCTAGTGACACCTTCTGGGAAGGCAAAGCAAAGCTCCAATTGAATTGATCCTGTCCCATGAAAACAACCAAACATACACATCTGCCGATGTTTTACTGTATAGGAGCAGAACAGAGCAACTTTCCATGTATCCTAGGTACACAGGGTTAGGAAGGAGCTGCAGAGGATCTTCGGGAAGGGAGGCAAGAAAAATAGAAAATCCGTCAGACACAGGTAGCCCATGCCTGTAATCCCAGCACTTTGGGAGGTCAAAGCGGGCAGATCGCCTGAGCTCAGGAGTTCAAAACCAGCCTGGGTGACATGGCGAAACCCTGTGTCTATCAAAAATACAGAAAAATTAGACGAGTGTGGTGGCACATGACTGTGGTCCCAGCTGCTCAGGAGGCTGAGGTAGGAGTATTTCTTGAGCCTGGGAGGCAGAGGCTGCAGTGAACCGAGGTCACACCAGCGTACTCTGCACTCCAGCCTGAGTAACAGAGCCAAACACCATCTCAAAAAAAAAAAAAAAAAAAAAAGGAATAGAAAATCCTACAAGGGGATACACAAGTAATTGAAGTCTCAGGTAAAGCATGGACAAATAAATGACAGCACAGGCCCTAGGAGACCACCACCAGAAAAATGTGGAAAGAAAAGGCAAGTCAGTGAGAGCCATCGTGAACAGAAGTCCAAGACACAGGTTTAAGACACAAAAGAAAAGTTTCAAAAGAGTATTACTATTGTCAAAAGACAAAATTACAACAAATTTAGTTTAAAGACCTCACTTGGCTCTATTGCAATTCTAGAATCGGGTAATGCTTCATTCCATAAAATAGAATCAATGTTCCAAAGAGCTGAGCAGAAGAGGTTGGCTTTATAGACAGAGAAGGCCTGAAGGAAGTAGAAGCAAGACAGAGCGAATTGGTTATTTCGAAGGTATTGCTCTCATAAGGATGAAACAGGGAAACAGAAAAATAGAAAAGTGACTGATTGGTTAACATCAGGTTACTTCAGATTACCCTTTGCTGTGAGGATTAAAGCAAAGGGAACTTCGTTATGCCCATTGAAAACTGAAAATGGCCTGTCTGGAAAATAGGCTGTTTCTCTTTCTCTCTTTTCTTTCTTTTTCTTTCCTCTCTCCCTCCCCCTCTCTCTCTCCTTCCCCCCACCCCGCTCTCTCTCTCTCTCTTCTCCCCCATCTCTCCCCACTCTCCCAATTTCTTACAAGATCAGATAACAATTTACTTTAGGTTTGGTGACATGAAACTTTAGCATGGCTGACTCCATTTTGATTTTCAGTCTGGTATGTTGGGGGCTGGTGCAGGAACTTAGTCTAAAACAATGCTCTCCTATAATTTTTGTTTAATATTATATAAACTCATTTTTTAAAATTACACACACATTTGAAAATGTACTGGCTACTTCTGGAGATAAAGATATGAAGGAGTTTTTAACATTTCACTTTATACCTTTTCATGCCATTTGAATATTTTACAATGAACATGAATTCCTTTGGTAATATTAAAAAAAAAAAAAAAAAAGCTTAAAAATATAAGAGAATGACAATATTCTCCCAGAAAGAGTGGAACTGTCCTGCATGTAGTAAAATAGAAATGATGTCCACAATAAATTATTAAGTGATAAAACAAGTTGTAGAATACTATATAAAATATATTAAGTAAAGGAATATAAAGTATGACCCTATCTGTGGGGAAAAGGGGTATGTGTGTATATTTACGTGCATGTGTCTATTTTGTTAATGCATAGAAGCTTTCGGATATACAGAAATCAGTTTTAGTGGTTACCTTCAGGGAGAGAAACGGAGAGAGGCAGTAAAAAAGGAAGGAATTGACTCTTTAAAAGGAAAATGAATCAGACAAGCTGAATTGGCCCCTATGTCCCCAGGGGAAGGTTAGAGCAGCTGTGTCTCACCTGGCATGATGATCTCCGGGAAGCCCAGCTTCCTGGCCACCACGGTGGTCCTGTCCACCAGGTGTGGATAGTCCTTGCGAATCTGAATGATGTCACCCACTAGCATCTTCATGGTCACCCAGAGGCCTGGAAAGGAATGGCTCACGGTGAAGAGCCCACTTTTGCAAGTGTTCTCTCAGTCGGCCCTCCTGCCACCTCTCCCCTCTGTCTTTCTGGAGATGGCTGGGAACAGAGCCATACAACCACAGATGCAGCCACTCAGCCCACGGGGCCCCTGGAGCGGGAGATCTCTGGGTCTGAATCCCACTAATTATTTCCAGCAGTGTCAGCCTCTGGCAAATTATCCCGCTTCTCTAAGCCCAAAGTGAGGATGACACCACCTATCTCATGGGCCTGGAGTAAGAATGAAATCAAACAAGGTAACTTATTAACGTGCCCCTGGAACACAGGAGACATTCAGGATGTATCAATTCCTCTCTTCTTTTGGGCACAAGGACAAGCCTCCAATTTGCTTCAGGAGATGTGACTTATCCCTATAGATCGTATGTTCCCATTCTTCCCAGTGGTCTGTCGGGAAAGAAAGCTAAGCATCCCAGGGTTGAGGATTTTGATTCATTTGCTGAAGAGTTAGGGGCTCCCAAGCTGGAGCAGGCTCAGCCCACTGGCACATTGGCATTATACCTTGCCCGCCACTGTCCCCCTTGGAGGCTATGACTTTGCCCAGCAGGCTGTGTAGGAAGTCATTCTCAGCTGTAACCCTGGAAAGGAAAAGAGAGCATGAAATGTCCGCATCGTGCCCTCCTTGTGTTTCAAGGTGCCCCAGGAAGCTCCCCAGACCCTCCACATGCCTCAGGTGAAAAGCGAGCTTGCGTGTGTCAGCTCAGGGTATATACATGCTATCAAGAGGTACATCACTTTTTATCACAAAGCAATGTGGCTCTGAAATTTTGGAATATCAATGCTACAGGTAGAGGCCATTTCTTATTCTCCAGGAAGATGCTTAAAAAGGCAGGATTCCAAAGCTTTCAACATGCATATCTGCTCAGCAAGGGTAAAGCCTTGAGTTGCTCCTGCTAAGTCGTAATCACACGCCTTCAGCAAAGTCACTAGCCTCATTAGCTGGACCATCCTTAGGGTTGTTAAGTACTGATGATGCTCTCAAACTGGAGCCCTGCTTTCTGGAGGACTCCTTTTGGAACAGGAGAGGAGAGGATATTCACCTTCCTTATTGCCCTCCTCGTAAGTTACGGATATGTCTACACATGAGAGCAAGGTTAGGATTCCCTGCCACACGCTTCTGAAATGCTGCTGCTTCACAGCTTTGTGGTTTCTGCTGCACTTGTAATTAATGCATTAATCTTTTGCTGATTATCTGTTTAATTCCCCATCTATATGACGAGCTCCATGAAGACAGGGCTCATCTAGTTCACTACTTCATCCTCCATGCTTAGCACAGTGCCAGCCTCTGCCAGGCTGCCAATAAATGTCTGTGGCATAAATAACATCTGATGAATGAATGGGTGAAAAGCTGTTTGGTTTTGAGTGCCTGGGCACTGAGCCAATGATTCTCACCCAGCACTTCCCTTGGGAGGCTCCACCTGCCTATCACTAACTCAGGGAACCAGTGCCCTCTGAGCTCCAGCAGCTCTTAATGACAAAGGATGTGGCTGAATAGAAAGAAATGGGAAATGTCTTACGGATGAAAAGGAATGAAGTGCTGCTTTTCTTCATCACTCTCTGCTTTCCCCTTGATGATGTCTGTTATATCCATAACTAGAAAGAGGACAGAATGAATTAATGGTTTAACTTCCTCCTGCTCCCACAAAGGGATGACAGTGGGATGAGCTTGTGGGACAGGAGGTAGGGCCTGGGATGCCTGGGGGTCAGGGAAGCCTAAAATGGCAAGCAAGCCAGTGCTGCACAATACATAGACGGCAGAGGTTCCTTGCATGCAAGCACCACGGCAAATACCTCTAAGCAAAGCAGACTAGGACGTCAGTGGGCCAGAGAGGCATCCAAGAGCACCATGGCTTAGCAGAGGACGAAAGGAAAGGGTCAGAGCCATGGCTGTGGAATTCAGCAATTAGGTTTGGATTTGACATGCATGTATTGAATGTCTACTGTGCCTACAAAACCAGAGAGCAGTGATTGGGTCTCTGTAGGATCTGAGAATCTCATGAAATATTCACCCTCTTTTCATAAGCGTACCCATATGTACAGATACGTAACTGAAGAATCTTCAAATCCTGTGATTCCAGACAGATCCCGTATCCTCTGAAACCTTTCCTTAAATCAGCCACTAAGGGTCCCAAAACCAAGGTAAAGAACTCCTACACTAGAATGGAGATTATAGAAATGGGAGTGTAGGAGAAGGCTGAAAAAAGCTGCTCAAATCAAGCCCATACCCTAGTTACAGAAAATACCTCAAACACTCCAGGCACTGGGCAGGGGGCCATTAAAATTGTTTGGGTAATAACCAAGCACTGACTGCATCTAGATCAAGAGGGGAGTCAGAGAGCAGACAGGAGAAATTGAGCATCTATTCTCTCTAACAGACTCTCCTCATCCATCCTCAGTGCTGTGATTAGGGCGGGGCAATTTCCCTTTGGCTCCAGAGTTATTCAGAGGACCTGGTAGATCAGAGAATCATCTCTCCCTGCCCAGAGTAAATACTATGGAGATGAGGACATGACCTATATTAAAGCTCCTGGGGCTTCTGCTGAAATTAATGGGAAAGAGGTACATTCTTTCCACTGGGTTGCTAAGTTGGTAGGATGCAAGCTTGGAACAGCTGGCTGATAATTTGCCAACTAATTGGACAGCCACCTTCTTAGTAAGCCAGCATGAGGACATAGGGACTAAGCAAGAAAGAGACAAATTCTTCATAGTAAGCCAGCATGAGGACATAGGAGCAAGAAAGAGACAAATTGATTTGAGTTCCTGGATCCGGCTATGCCTGAAGCAATCTATTCATAAGCCTTTCAGTTACACCAATAAAGTACCTTTTTTCCTTCTTCTACCAGTTTAGATCACATTTCTGTCACCTCACACTAAAAGAGAGGTCAGGCTACAGCTGAGGACAAAGACACACTTTGCAGTAAGGTTGGAAGACCCTCACTGCCTTAACGGAAACACCGTGGTGTCAGAAACGCCCCACAGGTAGAATCAGAGCATTTTAGAGCAGTAGAGGACTTCATGAATTAATCAGGTGCAAGTTCTTCATTTTGCACATAATAAAACTAAGGCCCTGGGAAAAATGCTTGCCCAAGATCACTGGCTGGCTAGCTAGCCGCAGTCCCAGGTTTTAAAAAAAAAAAAACAACAAACAGTGAGCTCAGTAAAATATCCTCCACTCCACCACCTTGCAAGCAGTGCCAAGGGACTAGTTGGAGAGTAAGCAGGTCTGCGATTACAGGTCAGAGCATCTTGAAGTGAGAAACCTGAAACACTGAGGTTAGCTATGGTATGCAGGAGTTATAAATGGTATACTCTTACAATTTTATATTTTAATAAAAAGAATAAAACTGGCATATCAAATCACCATTTTCACAGGTATTTAAATTGCCTTTGACAAAAAACATACATTATGTAAAGTAGGTTGATTAAAAGAAAATACATTAGGTAAATAACAGTATAAGTGGTAGCCAAACATAACTAAAACCATAAAAGTGGGGCCTTAGAAACCCCAAGAGAGCTAAAGCTTAAGAGGAATGCAGAGCGGATGTTCCTGTACAGCAGCCTCAGGCAGGGCTCTGCCTCGGGTCACACCAATTCTCCAAATGTCCATTTCCATCTGGAATGTAGATGCGTGGTAGGTGACTCATTCTGTGTAACTGCATTTCCTGTCCTAGATATATTTTTTTAATGATTTGCTCCTCATAATTAGATCCTGCCTGTATTGTTTTTCCTTTTTCACAGAGCTGGGGAGCAAAGGCGTCAACTGCTCAGACGGCACCGGTCTCCCAGTGCTCTGCTCCAGACAAGAGGAGCCCATGATTCACTGTGTTCATCATAAATCTGGACTTAGTCACCAATTATTTCGATTTAGTCACCAGAAATGTAGTTATTAAGGGCTGTCTGGCATAAATTTTGCAGGGGTGGGGGCAGCAGGAGGAGGTTGGGAAAGAAATCATCATTACAATTCAGCCACATAAAATGTGCGCTCCAATAAAAATTAATGGTGCAGAGTGTGTCCCTTACCTGCCACCCCAAACGGCCTCCTCAGCCCCTGCGTGCACTTCTTTGCACCAGTATCCTTAAGATCCATCTTGCCGACCCGGACTATTTGACAAATCAAGTAAATTTTATCCCTGTTGAGGTCTTTGTTTCCAAGATCCTATGGGGAAAGAAACAAAAAATTACCCATCATGTGCTGAATGGGGGGGAAAAAAAAAGTAGACAAGAAAACCCAGTAATAGTCATTTCTAAGGGATGTACATAATACTTGCTATACATGGACCAATCATACAATAAGACCTGGAAAACACAGAAAACAAGGCTCTCACACCCATTTTACAGATAAGCAAGGTAAAGTTTGCAAAGGAAAATGAGTGATAGAACTCTAGTGTTTAATCCCAATTCTTCCCTCTCAAAATGATAGGACGAGAGAAGGGTAGAGGTGGAATATCAGCTGTACAGACAGGATTCTCCGTATGCTGAGGTGATGGATCCAAAAGTAGCATTTGCTACAGACGACTCGGATGACGCCATCGGTCACGTCATTGCTCAGAACCTCTGAGAGAGAAGGCGAAAGGAAGAGAGAAAAATCATAACAGCTACCATTTCCTGAACATCTGAAGTGTGGCCATCAGTTGGGCTGAGGGGGTGCTAACAACCCCAATATCTCAGAGCTTATAGCACAGCAGAAGTTTACTTCTAGTGCAGTCTACGGGGCCAATGCAGAGGGGTGGGGGCTCTGATTACTTACTTACTCTGGGCCCCTGGCTGGCAGCTCTGTCTCAGCATAGCTGCTCTCATTGTCTCTGTGGCAGGGGAAAGGAATGTGGCAAATCACTTCTGGCTCTTAAATCCTCTACCCAAGAGAGGTGCACATCATTTTTGCTTGCATGTCATTTGCCAAAGAAAAGCATATGGCCGCACCTGACTTCAAGGGGTCAGGAAACTGCAGTTAACTATCTGTGTGTTTGTTTATTTATTTACTTTATTTGAAGACAGGGCTTCACTCTGTCACACAGGCTAGATGGCAGTGGCATGATCACAGCTCACTGCAGCCTCAATCTCCCAGATTCAAATAATCCTCCCACCTCAGCCTCTTGAGTAGCTCGGATTACAGGCACGAGCCACCATGCCCAGCTAATTTTTTTGTTTGTTTGTTTTAGAGATGGGCTCTCACTATGTTATCCAGGCTGATTTCAAACTCCTGGGCTCAAGCAATCCTCCCACATCAGCCTCCCAAAGTGCTGGGATTAAAGACATGAGCCACCAGACCCAGCTCAACTGAGTCTAGAAAAGCCAAAAGTGGTGAAATGCACTAATGTCTCATCCACTATGCTAAGCGATTCATGCATCATCAGATTCAGTCCCTCACATCTCTGAAGTACATACAATTATTGCATCCCCATTTTACAGATGGGGAAACTGAGACACAAAGAAGATAAGAGGCTTCCCCAAGGTCATGACCATAGCCCATGAGACTCTGGGCTTTCAGCCCAGTTCCTGACACCAAAGACCACAAACATAGCTACTACAGTACAGCTCTCTTGCCATCAGAAAGGCACGCAGGAGGAAACTCCTGACTGCCTGCTCAAATCTAAAAACTTCAGTGATCCCAGGGCCCCCTGCCAGTGAGGATCAGCTCAGGAAGAAACAACAAGGCATGCTGTTGGCATCAGAGTAGAATACCCTGGGCCAGGTCTCAAAAGGGAACAGTTTATTCTCCTTCGAGTTAATTCTCCTGTGGGCATATGCACTGGGAACAAGCTGTCGGCTCACATCAGATCCAGGACCAATGCACAGCTGCCATCCCCAACCTCTCACTATGCTGGTATAGGAGGAAAGGAGTGGGGCTGTGAGAAATCTCTGGGAACAAGGCAAGGCCCCAGTGTGGTCCACACCTTCCTGCTTGGGGACCGTGATGGTTAAATTTCATATGTCAACCTGGCTAGGCTGTGGTGCCTAGCTGTTTGATCAAACACCAGTCTGGATGTTGCTATGAAGGTATTTTGTAGACCTGATTAATATCTACAACCAGCTGACTAAGTAAAGGAGATGACGTTCTATAATGTCTGTGGGCCTCATCCAACCAGCTGAAGGTCTTAAGAGCAAAAACTGAGGTTTCCCAGACAAGGAGGAATTCTGCCTCAAGACTGTGGTATAGAAATCCTGCCTGAGTTTCCAGCCTGCCAGCCTACCTTTAGCATCTCAAACTTACATTCCATGGGTTCTGTCTCCCCGGAGAGCACTGACTGGTACAAGGGCTGTCCATCCACCAGCTGCAGGAATGGACATCTGCTTTTCAGGCTAAGAAAGACGCCCCACCCCATCATCTGCGTCCCTTGCCTTGTTCTGCAGGCATTTGAATTTGAGATCCCAATTATCTCACATCCAGATGGTTGGAACAGCCTTGTCTCTGGCCTGACTCCTTCTTCCAAACCACCCTGAAATCTCTTACGAATTCATCTTTAGACATTGCAGCTATTATAACATTTCTCTCCCCCCAAACAACACTAATAGCTCCCTATTTCCTACCCTATTAGTTCTACTCTTTCCCAGTTGACATGAAAGGACCTAGACATAATATATCCAGCTGTCCTAGCCCACTGATTCCCCATGACTCTCTGAATATAAGTAGGTTATTTTTGTCACAAAGATTTCTTTATTGCTCTGTAAACACACAATGCTCTCTTCCAACTCTGGATCTTTCTTCCTGACCAGCCTGTTCCCACACCTCCCCTCCAATGCCTGCCTCTTCCTCCTCTACATATCCACATCCTTTCCATCCTTAAAACTTGAATCCTGCTTCCTTCATAATGACCTCCATCCCTAATACCTTCTCTCCTCAAATTAGGATTCTTCATATTTTTGAAATACTTACATTGGTGCCTTTCAGAGGTATTTCAGGGCCACAGAGGCCCTGATACCTGAAAGCTTCCTAGACACGAAGGGGCTGATTTGCCCCCCCCACCCCCACCACACACACACATACCCCAAATTCATATATTGAATACCTAATCTTCAGTGTCTCACAATATGACTGCATTTGGAAACAGGGTCTTTAAATAAGTAATTAAGTTAAAAAGAGGTGGTTTGATCAGTATGACTGTTGTCCTTAGAAGAGGATATCAGCGCACAGACAGAGAGAAGACCACGGTGAATACTCAGGGAGAAGACAGGCATCTGCAAACCAAGACAAGAGGCCTAGGAAGAAAACCAACCCTCCCAACATCTTAATCTCAGACTTCTAAACTCCAGAATTGTGAGAAAATACATTTCTTTTGCTTATATGAACCAATCTGTGATAGCTATGGCAGGCCTAGCAAACTAATATACTACATAAACCTAGAAGATTCCTAGGTAAGCCCCCATTCCACCCCCTTCTCTTAAAAATTTTTTACTTGCTCAAAGGAAGATATCAGACCTCTTAGAGCTGTCTCATCGGACGGCGCCCTCACTGCCGCCCCCCACACATACCTCCACACTAAAGAATCTTAAAGTGTAAAAAATAGCCAAATGCTATATTCACATTATATTCTCTGGAGGATGTGTCAACTGGCAATCCTTATACAGAATTTTGCTCCAAACCATGGTGTCTCCCAGTCATTTCTGCTTTGGCCTTATAAAACTCGAAAGTGTTGGGGAAGCAGGACAATGGAACTTAACAAGTGACACCTGATTTAGGAACTCATTAGTTCTTCTTTTATTGTTCACTCTTGTTTGCGGTGTGTTAGCAGCCACCCCGAAACTGGGCTAAATCTTAGGGAACCTCATAGTATATGCTGCTTTCCTCTTACATAGCCTTGTGGGGTAAACCCTTACAAAACAGAGGGAAAGGGCCGGGAGCAGTGGCTCATGCCTGTAATCCCAGCACTTTGGGAGGCAGAGGTGGGTGGATCATGAGGTCAGGAGATTGAGACCATCCTGGCCAACATGGTGAAACCCTGTCTATACTAAAATACAAAAACTTAGCCGGGTGTGGTGGCATGCGCCTGTAGTCCCAGCTACTCGGGAGGCTGAGACAGGGGGATTGCTTGAACCCAGGAGGTGGAGGTTGCAGTGAGTCGAGATTACACCACTGCACTCCAGCCTGGCGACAGAGCAAGACTCCATCTCAAAAAATAAAAATAAAAATAAATAAATAAATACATAAATAAATAAATAAAACAAAACAGGAGGAAAGTCAACAGTCAACTGGACCTACATGCCAGGCTCAGAGAGGCTCAAAGAGCTGGAAGCCTTCCCCCAACATAGGAGACCAGGAAGAGCTAACATCCAGAGAGGGAGGAAATAAGGCCAGCAAGACACATGCTTGCCAAGTCTTATCTCATCTCTAATTTAAATGTCACCTCACCACCCAGTTGAAAGTAACTTCCAGTCACATACCATCACATCACCCTGTTTTAATTATCCTGCGTTGCTTCGATTGCTTTCTGACATTGCTCTTGTTTATTTGTGCATGCATTTTATTATCTGAATTTAACCCCACTGCACCATGAAAGCACTCACTGCTGTATCGCCAGTGCTTTGCACAGAGCACATGCATAGTAGGCACTCATCAGCTAGCTCTTGGATCGATACAAGAAGTGAGAGCACCATCACCTTCCTTGCCCCTGATATGGTCTGGATCACTGTCCCCACCCAAATCTCATGTTAAAATGTAATCCCCAGGCTGGAGGTGGGACCTGATGGGAGGTGACTGGATCATGGGGGTGCTTTCTTATGGTTTAACACCATGAGAAATGATGATAGCACCAAAGGTGCTATCATGATAGCAAGTTCTCCTAAGACCTGGTTGTTTAAAAGTGGGTAGCACCTCTCCCTGTCTCTCTTTTTCCTGCTCTGGCCACATAGGACAAGGCTGCTTTCCCTTTGCCTTCTGCCATGATGGCAAGTTTCCTGAGGCGCCCCGAGAAGTCGAGCAGATGCCAACATCATGCTTCTCGTACAGTCTGCAGAACCATGAGCCAATTAAACCTCTTTTCTTTACAAAGTACCCAGTTTCAGGGATTTCTTTATAGCCATGCAAGAGTGAACTAATACACCCCCAAATCAGGACTCTGATCATGTCAACAGAGGGAAGCATCCGCCTGTTGAGCCTGTCAACCAAGGCGCTCAACTCCACTTGTTCTGAGGAGCCGAGGCGTGGCCCAGGCAGAATTCCATGAAGGTAACATTACATTCTCATTAATGCTGTGTGACACAAATTTACTGATGCTCTTTCCCCCATGTTTACATCATGAATTGGTTCTCTGCAAAACGAACCACTGATTGATTCCCCGTCCTTCTCCCTCTCACGAAACATCTGTCTTGTGGTTTAATCAGGAAGGCCTGTGGGACTCTCCTATTTATCAAGAAAACAAATAGGCTCCTCCTTCTAACTAATAACAGATAAACAGGATGGAGGCACATCTATATATGCCAAGGCAACTTTGCCTAAGCAATTACAACCTATGATCCTATTCCATGCCTCTGGCCCATTTTTTAAGAAAATAACAAACAAAATTAATCAGCTATACCTCAGTCTAATCACAACATAACATAAGACGTTGCAATTAATGGGCTGTAACTGGAAAATTATTGTAGAGCAAGGTAGGTTAATCTAGCATGTCGGTCACTCCTGGATCCAACTCATCTGTTTGGTCAATGTCCAAATCCCTCCCTGACTCCTTCTCTGTAATTTCCCTTGCGGATACAGGCAATATAGTGGAAAAAATCTCATAAATAATGTTCTCCCCAAAGGAGCTTACAGACAATGCTAAGATATTTAGGTGTCTTAAGATCACACTTGCTGGGCGCAGTGGCTCACACCTGTAATTCCAGCACTTTGGGAGGCCGAGGCAGACAGATCACGAAGTCAGGAGTTCGAGACCAGCCTGACCAACATGGTGAAACCTCATCTCTACTAAAAATACAAATATGAGCCCAGTGTAGTGGTGTACGCCTATAATTCCAGCTACTCAGGAGGCTGAGGCAGGAGAATTGCTTGAACCCAGGAGAGCCGAGATGGTGCCACTGCACTCCAGCCTGAGCCACAGAGCGAGACTCCATCTCCAAAAAAAAAATAAATCCATAAAAAATCACACTCTTAGCACACACCCTTATGGAGACAGGATGAGAAATGGGTCTGTACCAGAAATTATAACCTTTACTTATCTCCTTCTTTCCCGTTTCCACTATTCAGAGCTAAAAAGCCAGCTTCACTCTCAGAAATAAATCATCCAAATAACAATTGATTTCAACATTTCTATGTACATGTCTTGCCCAGTGAGTATTGGTATTTAGAAGGATGATCCTAAGGACCCACCAGATCGTTAGTCATCTATGACTTAATTATGTTCAGAATGTCCAATTTACCAAGGCAGTCAATGTTCTAGGAAGGTCCTATTTTTTTCTGATATATTTTAGAAAGATTTTTCAGAAAGCCCTGAACAAAGAAAGGAACTCAGGTTAATCATGAATGAACTGGAAAATCAAAATAGCTGTTGTGCCCAGTTCACCTGGGCATTATTGCTCAAAGAAGTTGGTGCTTGTTTATGTAGCATTCTGCATCTGTTCTGTGTGTATGCAGGAGTCAGACAGATAGGGAGAGATAAGGAGAGACAGAGGTGAACATCCATCTTCCCAAAAGCTTCCTCAAGGCACACAATGTCCTTTGTCGGCTTCGGATTTCTGCATGAAGCCCAGAACACAGCTCTGCAGGAGAGCCACACTCCACCCTGAGCTTCTGACCAGCCTTATTTCCAAGGTTACGTTTTCGTGGGTGGGGAACACGGTAATGAGAAGAGGGTGCACACTCACCGTGAAGACCACCTTCAGGTTGTTGAGCATCTCAATCTCCTTAGGGAAGCCCCGGCTGCCCCATCGCACTAGGTAGTTCTCACTGTGGGAAGAAGAGTGGCAGCCTGTTACTGACAGGGGACCTGGCATCCATTTAATAAAAACATTCACCAAGCATCTACTATGTGCCCAACACATTACTGGCTGCTGGGTGTAGGCAGCTGTTTAAGATAGAAATGGTCCTTCCCTCCGAGAGATCACAGTTGTGTTGAGAGACAGACATTAGACGGGCAAGAGCAAAGAACTATTAACATATGTGTATTTCCCACTTCTGTCCCTCTCCCATCTGCTAAGCAAATTCTGGCACAGCTGTCTAATATTTTTGAAGAGCATCTGCATACTGATAGAGGTTACTGAGAATGGCAGAGATGACAGGGGAAAGGACTTTAGTATATTTTATTGGACATTAAGAATATATTTACCCTTTCCGGCCCATTCCCCATTCAACACTGAGTAAAGATCTGAATTACTTTAAGTTACCCTTTGAATGTAGAGCTGTTTCCTTGAGTGGAATGTCATACTGTGATGGGTCATATAGGGTCTCAGCCATTATCTAAGATACAATTAAATAACTGTTTAAATGCCATTGTGACACTATTTATATAAAATTGTGCTACAAGCTAAGAACCCTGAATCTAAAAATCCAAAATATGAAATGCTCCCAAACCTGAAAATTTTTAAGTGTCAACATGATGCTCAAAGGAAATGTTCATTAGAACATTTTAGATTTCAGACTTTTGGATTACAGATGTCAACATGATGCTCAAAGGAAATGTTCATTAGAACATTTTAGATTTCAGACTTTTGGATTAGAGATGCTCTACTGGTAGGTATATATAATGCAAATATTCCAAAATCCAAGAGAAAATCTGAAATCCAAAACACTTCTGGTCCCGAGCATTTTAAATAAGGAATAGTCAGCCTGTATAAAGGAAAAGTTCAGGATGTTGTCTTAATGTATATCAAATGGACCTGACCTAGTGGGTGGTCAAGGAAGGCTTTGCTGAGGAAATGACATGAAATAAAGTTGGTCAGGAAAAGAAGGTAGGAAAGGGAAATGTTTCAGGCAAAGTCAACATGAGTAAAGGCCATGAGTCAGGAAGGAGCAGGATGCATCTAAGAAACAGATTCAAGGGGGCTGGGCGCAGTGACTCATGCCTGTAATCCCAGCACTTTGCGAGGCCAAGGTGGGCAGATCATCTGAGGTCAGGAGTTCGAGACCAGCCTGGGCAACATGGTGAAACCCCATGTCTACTAAAAATATTTAAAAAGTAGCCAGGTGTGGCGGTACACACCTGTAGTCCCAGCTACTAGGGTGGCTGAGGCAGGAGAATCACTTGAACCTGGAAGGCGGAGGTTGCAGTGAGCAGAGGTTGTGCCACTGCACTCCAGCCTGGGTAAAAAGGGAGACCCCATCTCAAAAAAATAAATAAAAACAAACAGATTCAAGGGAAAGTTACAAGAGAAAAATTAGAGGGAGATGCTAGATCACATAGGCTTTGTAGGTCATTCAAGGATTTTGTCTTGATGCTGAGAGTAATGGAAACCCATTGGAGGGTTTTATGAGGAGCAGCTACGTGGTTCTGACATACGATTCTTTACCATCTCACATCTCCTAGCAGCCATCACGCTGGTCAGTCCCATCACTCCAGGAAGACAGAGAAGTCTAGCACTTATTTAAGTTAGAAGAAGCTTAATATAGTTTGCTGAGTTGAGTCATCAGACTTTCCATGCCATCTAGGAGCATATAGTCGGTGCTAAATAAGTGCCCATTACTTTGAATTAAAAACAAGATTTTTTTAAAAATTTAAAACTCAAGTTAGCCTAAGAAGGCATAAAAGAATTCAGCAAAATTAAAGGGACGTAACTTCCTTTTAGAGCTTTTTTTTTTTTTTTATCTCTAATGTCTGGTTCCTCTCTCTCCAGTCACCCCTAAAAGGTTAATGAGAGCAAACTGAGCAGAGTTCAAGCAGGCAGTGGGGCCAATAGCAAAAATGAACATAGTCCCAGATTAACCAATGCTTAAAACTCAATCAAGTTAAGTGGATCTTTTCATCTTTTGTATTTTTTTCAGTAAGATCTAAAAATTGTAGTGGAGTTTGCAGTAAACTAACCAGGAATGCTCTATCCAAATTTTTTTTTATTTTTAATTCTTTCTCGTTGGTAATTTCTGTACTGTTGTTAGTGAAATGCTTAGACACATTCCAGTAACTTCCATCATATGTAGGCAAGCCCCTCAGTGACCCAGCTTGCTACATCTAAACAGCAAGCATCAGCAATTTTCTTCCAGGAGAAGCACAATCATAAATAAGGACAGCAATTTGGAGGGCTGAGCTGGCCCCATCCGTCCTCACCGAGGAAGATCTAGGTGGTAGAATCTGAAGGCTACGGCACCAAGACAGGTAAGACCTCCTCCAAATGACACCCTCCTCGGAGGAACGAGGAGTACTATTCCAACTCCTCATCACACAATTTTTGGGCATAAGACTTACTACTAGACTGATACCTGAACTGCTTCTCTTTTGTCCTGTAAAAATTTACATTAAATTTCCCAAACAGGATCCCTTCAGGGACCTACTGGGGATCTGACCATGATTCAGTCCAACACTGAAACATCGATCCCAGCTATATTCTCCCCAGTCCACATCTGGGCCACACTGAAGATGTCTTAACATGCCTGTTTTTCACTGTATGTCGACCCTGGCCAAAGCAGGCAGGAGCCCAGATTTCTTGCTTAGGGGAAGAGCAGCTCTTCAGAGTGAGACTGACATTGGGAGTGTTCCCAGATTCCCCTCCCCACTTCCTGCATTGTGCCTCTTCTCTTTTTCCTTTGCTTTCTCCTCTTTATGCGATTGCTGGTTTCTGCCCGCTTTGTCCTCCTCCCTCTGCTCATCCCCACTTTCCCAGGGCTGGCTCTCATCTCCAGCACTCTCAGAGATGTCACTCAGGCACACCCCATTGAGCATGGCATGCCAGGTGGCACGGCAGGGAGCACAGCTGCCACCTTGCTGATTCATGGCCTCCCTCCACGGAGATGGTCCAGCCATCCATCACTGAGATGGGGCCAGCCAACCACACTCCCTCGTCAATGTGGCAGGCAGTAAGCACTTTTAGGATCTGCTTGTGAGCACTTTCAGATCTGTTGTGTGTCATAGGCCCCATACTATTCCCTCTCAGTTGCTTCCAAGGCTCCTGAAACTGCAACCAGTGAGCCTTTCAGGAACCTTGGGAGTAACTGAAAGGAAACAGCAAGGGGCCTCTGCCTCTGACACCCAAAGCAATTCAAGGTGGGCCTAAGGGACCAGGGACACTCATTCTCAGTGTCCACTAAGGCTAAGCCAGGTGAATTGGGCTGACTCTTTAAGGTTAGGGACTTTGGTGCATAATAAATACCTTTCCACCATAATGGTACTGAAACCCTGGTGAAAACGGTTTAGAATACTTGACACAACTCATTCCTTGGTGACAGACTTAAGTGGGAAATAGCTTGTCTTTGGAGTCAGATGGGCCTGTGTATAAATCCCAGCTCTGCTCTTTACAAATATTTGTGACTTTGGGCAAGTTGCTTGACTTCCCTGAGCCTCATTTTCTCATCCTAATGACACAGAACCGTGAGGATTAGATGGGACAATGTACAGACCCCAGCACATTCTTCTGAGATGGACAGCCCCTCCAGTTTTATGCATGTCTCCAAGAGGCTGCTGTTTACTGAAGCACCACTATTCACCAGGCATGGTGTACTCGTTCATTTCATCATCATAGCAACAAGCCAGGAAGACATCAACAAGCCAGGAAGACAAAAGCAGAGAGATCATGTTCTAGCTCCTTTCTAATGTGTGTCTCTACAAAAAAATTAAAAATTAGCCAGGCGTGGTGGCGCACGCCTGTATTCACAGTCAGTGGCCTCGAATATGAGACCATGTCTTGGTCTAAAACCCTAATGGAGGGGACAGGCAGTGGTTGCTTGAGAGGAAGGATGGTCTGAGCAGAGGCTAGGAGTCTGGCAGTGGGAGCTGGAGGGGCAGCAAAGTCTCTTCCCTGGAGATTCCCAAAAGTATTTTCCCTTCCTTGAGCCAAGGCACCCAGAAGTTCCCTCACTTCCTCCATTGCCAAGAACAACTTATTAAAGTAGTAATGATAACAGCCACTGCCCCTTGCAGTACAGGCACCATGTGCCAGGCCTTGTGCATCGCAACTCTTTCTCATTAAAGCCTGAAGGAAATGACCCTGTGAGGTCAGCACTCACATTGTGCAGATGGGAAACTCAGGCTTAAGAAATATTAACAACCTGCCCCACGTTAAGAAAGAGTAAAGGCTGGGGCCAAGATGTGAACCCAGACGAATCTCAGAGCCTATACCCTTAGCCTATTGCCGCTACAGAGAATTTGGAGCATTCATTTCTTAACTCCTATTCTGAAAGTAGATACTGGCAGGGAGCAGTGGCTGACACCTATAATCCCAGTACTTTGGGAAGCCAAGGTGGGAGGATCACTCGAAGCCAAGAGTTCGACACCAGACGGGACAATGCAGCAAGACCCTGCCTCTACAAAAAATTAAAAATTAACCGGGTGTGGTGGCACATGCCTATAGTCCCAGATACTCAGGAGGCTGAGGTGGGAGAATCGTTTGAGCCTAGGAGATCAAGGCTACAGTGAGCTGTGATCGCACCCATGCACTCCAGCCTGGGCAGCAGAGTAAGACCCTGTCTCAAAACAAAAAAGAAGTAGACATTTTTATTCTAGCCAATGCTACTTGTCTGAATCTTGTTATTTCTGACTGTTTTCTGGTAATCAAAATCTATTTTACAAAACCCTACAACCATAAACTCCACTGTGGGAAAAAACTGGTGGTAAATAACACTTCCACTCAACTCCTACACCCTCCAAAGAAGTTATTTCCACATTCTCACTAAGGCACAGTCTCTTTTCCAGGTGGAAATTGCTCCATAAGTGAGGATGGAAGGAAAAGATGCTCTGTGCACTGCTTCCCACAGTCAGAGGAGTAGGGCAACACTGGACATACCTACCTTATGACCGTTTGCTTGTTGGGGTCATAGAGAGACATGAAGAGCTCAGCATCTTCCCCAATTCTGCACACAAAGTTTCTCACAAACACATAGAGGCTATGGGTGGGGGATGAGGAGATCCGGGAATACATTCCATAATCTGGCTGGTCTTTTGACTGAAAGGCAGAAGGAAGAAGGAAAGAAGATAGAGAAAATTAGCCTAGCACCACTCAGGGCAACAAAGAGATAGTCAAGGACATTGGGTTCAAGCCTGAAGTGTTGCACATTCCACCCAGCTCTGCCATCAAAAGCTTCTGCAACCTGAATCAATTCACTTTGACTCTCTTCGCCTGTATTTTTCTATCTTGGGAAATGTCGCCACTGACCCAGACTTCCTCATAAAGTTAGTGTCATAAAAAGCAAAAACTATAAAAGAAAAATATTGCTTAAATGGATTTTATCAAAACTATAAACTTTTGCTCTTTGAAGGATGCAACAGCTAGGTGCAGATTTGGAGAAACTAGCAAAACATATCTGACAAAGAATTTGTATCTAGAATATACGAATGACTCTTACAACTAATTTTGAGGAAAATAACCCAATTTAAATGGGCAAAATGTTTGACCAGACACTTCCCAAGAGAAGGTACAAGTGGAAATGACAGGAATCACATGAAGAGATACTCAACATCACTGCACATCAGAAAAATGAAAATTAAAACTACAATGAGATACCACTACACAACCGCTAGTATGCCTAAGTTAAAAAGTCTGATAATATCAAGTGTTGACAAGGATGTAGAGCAACTAAAACTCTCATATATTGCTGGTAGAAATGCAAAATTGGGCTGGTGTCGTGGCTCACACCCGTAATCTCAGTACTTTGGAAGGCTGAGATGGGCTGATCATTTGAGTCCAGGAGTTCAAGATCAGCCTGGGCAACACAGTGAAAGCCCATCTCTATAGAAAATAAAAAAGGTTAGCCAGGCATGTTGGTATGCACCTGTGATCCCAGCTACTTGGGAGCCTGAGGTGGAACAATCACCTGAGCCCAGGGGGTCAAGGCTGCAGTGAGCCGTGATCACACCACTACACTCCAGCCTGGGTGATAGAGTGAGACCCTGTCTCAAAAAAACAAAAAAAAAAAACAAAAAATTGTACAGCCATTTCAAGAAATAGCATGGCAATACCTTAAAAAGTTATATATACACTTATCATATGATCCAGCAATCCCACTGCTAAGTATTGCCCAAAAGGAATCAAAACATGTCCAAATAAAGATTTGTTTCCCAATGTTCACGGTTGCATTAGTATAATAGCTCTGAACTGAAAACTTACCCAAATGCCCAATAATTGGTCAATGCTATATACCATTGGTAACTGGTCAGTGGTGTACTGACTCAGTAATAAAAGGACCAAAATGTTAATATGCACAACAACATAAACCTCAAAAACATCATGCTGAGTAAAAGTCAAACACAGAAAATTAATACTGCATGGATTCCATTTATATGAAACTCTAGAAAAGGCAAATCTATAGTGACAGGAAATTATAGGTTGCACGGGGTTTGGGGCTGGAGACGGAGCACAAAGAAACTTTTAGGATGATGGAACTGTTCTTTATCTTGATTGTCATGACGTTTATCCAACACAATATATTATTACGATTCATTAAAGCATAATTTAAAATGAGTGAAATGTACTGTATGAAAATTATATCTTAATAAATCTAAAAACACAATTGCTTTCAAATAATACAGAGCAGCTAAAATAAGTTTTTTAATAAAAATCAGACTGTTAACCTTTCCTTGAAATCTTTCACTGATTTCCCATCAGTGGGAATAACATCAAAACTCTTTTCCAAAACCCCTCAGGCCCTTCGAGATCTGGCTTCACCTACCTGCCTCTGCAAATCGTTGCCTGAACTCCCCCACTGTTCACCACACCTCATCCTTGTTTGGCTTTCCTACTCCTTCAATAGTCAGAATGCAGTCCTACCTCAGGGCCTTTGCACCTGCTGTGCCCTCTGCCTGGAACACCCTGTCCCAGATCGTCCCAGGCCTGGTGCCTTCACATGATTCAGGTGTCAGCTCAAATGTCACTCTTGAGAGAGGCCTTTTGTGGCTGTGCCTTTTAACATAGCTCCTGAGTCACTTTGATTCACATAACCCTGGTTCATTGCCTTTTATAAACTCATCTGGAATTAATATTTTCACTTATTTATTTAATTTTTTATCGCCTTTCTTCTATTCTCCCTTCTGGAAGCTACAAGTGCCAAGAGATCGAGAAACTTGCCTGGCATTTAACTACCTGTGAGATGGATGTTGAATGAATTACAGATGTGGGTACAAAACCACAGTTAAACACATGTGGCTGCTGATCATCTCAGGCCATAGACAGATCCCCTTGAATAATACACAGTCTGGTTCATTAGCCCATTGTTTTAAGTTTATGATGTGCTCAATGATTGGATGACTTGGCCAAAGCCTATTTAGTAAAGCTCACCATTTCTTCTTTGATACGCTCTGTGATTTTACCAGTTGCTTCCTCATGTGCATGGAACAAGCTGATGACGCTGGTATTATCGGGGTCCAAGATATTTCCATCTTCATCTCTGACAATCAAATCCAACTCAAGGATTCTGTAAAGCAAAAACTGGAGGTGAAGATAAATCAGGGGAGAACTTTAGGTCACTGATAGGTGAGAAGCTTTTTACCAGAAAGTTCGACTGATTTCAGGGGATCATACAGTCACAAAGAAGAGCTCTACCCTGATAGCCTGGGACACTGCTAGTGAGTGCATATTGGTATAGTAGACCCCCTTTGGAAGGTACTGTAGTAGTGTGCATTCAATTTTTTAAAAAGGTGTATTTTCCACGGTATTAAACTGAAACACCCAACACTTGAACTAGGATGTGTTGTAGCCTTGACCGCATCAGCAAGTATTGAAAAAAAAAAAAAAAAAATGTCGGCTGGGCATGGCGACTCATGCCTGTAATCCCAACATTTTGGGAGGCCGAGGTAGGTGGATCACCTGAGGTCACGAGTTCAAGACCAGCCTGGCCAAGATGGTGAAACCCCGTCTCTACTAAAAATACAAACATTAGCTGGGCATCATGGTGAGCTCCTGTAGTCCTAGCTACTCAGGAGGCTGAGACAGGAGAATTGCTTGAACCCGGGAGGCAGAAGTTGCAGTGAGCCGAGATTGCACCACTGCACTCCAGCCTGGGTGACAGAGTGAGACTCCATCTCACCAAAAAAAAAAAAAAAAAAAAGTCTAAAAGAGAAATGGCTAAATCAACAGTGACCTATCTATAATGGAATACCATATAGCAGAGCTTTTAAAATAGTATATAGTTTTACTATATTTAATAATATATTTCAGTGCAAAAATCAAGCATGGAAAGATGCATATAGTGTACATACAATATTTATTTTTATAAATAAATAAATAATAAAACAAACAAAAAATAGGCCAGATATGTTATCTGGGTGCATGTATAAAAGTAAGCTTATGTATGAAAGAAAGCTCTGAATGAAAAAAAGGACCAAACTACCAACACAAGTTATCCGTGGGACAGCTAGGGGCCTAGGGCTGGAGGAGTAAAGGGGTCAAAGGTTACATGTGCCTTGTCTCAATTTATTTAATTTTTTTTTAATGAGTCAGGGTCTTGCTCTGTCTTCCAGGCTAGGGTACAGTGGCGTGATCATAGCTTCCCATAGCCTCGAACTCTTGGGCTCAAGCAATCCTCCCACCTCAGCCTCCTGAGCAGCTGGGACTACAGGCACATGCCACCATGCCCAGCTACTACCGTACCTAGCCTTTTTAAAAATATATACACAGAGGAGGTATTTATATATTATTCAATAAAAATTTGAAAATAGCAGTTGGGGAAAAACAATCTCAGACATATTGACTGTTACCCACAGCTTGCTTTCAGCTATTTGACTTCCAGGCCACAAGCTTTTCCCTGTTTGGTACTGATTTGTTTCAATCACACCTGTCATCCTGACCAGCATCAGTGACACTAACAGCAGCAAACTCACACAGCACTTACAATAAGCTCACATAGGATAAGTGTTTTACATAAAATTAATCCATTTAATTCTCATAACAACCCTATGAAGGAGATACTATTAATAACCCCATTTTACAAATGAAGAAAAGACTGAGGATATGAGGACTAATTAATCTGCTCAAGGTCATATAGCTAGTGAAAACTAAGAATACATCTCTGTCCACACTCATAACCTCTCTGGTATGCTTGCTATAATAGATAGGAGGAGCCTAGGAGCAATGTATGGGTTGCAGGGTGGGGTAGGGTATGTTTGCAGAAACCTTAACTTGAAACTGCTTTTGCACTTGATATTGAGATGAAGAGCCTCAGTTGTCCATACAAAGAAGATAGGAGGAGGTGGGCTGATGGATTCTGAGAAGGCCAACCGTAGTCCTGCTTGGTTGCCACTACTAAGATTCTGGAAGGGCAGCAAGACAAATGAAGGAGACTACGTCTTCATCTCTATCAGAGAATCGAATTGAGAGGCACATCTCTCATCTTGTCCAAATGTAGGAAGGGAGCCAAGGTTCACCCATTTGTGCACATTCATTAGGAAATTAACTCCCAACTCAATATGACTCATAATGGTGCACAGCCATGCTGCCTAACGGCAATGCTAAGGGGGAAGAAACGCATTCAGCTAATGCTTAGCAGAGGCTCTCCTGACCTTGGAAAAGATGGAGCATTGCCGATACATAATTTAATGCCAAGATCTCTCTGGCTGTTCTCAATATGTATCGAAGTGGATTCGGTTCTAAAATACATGAATAAAACATTCTCCTAGGTCTGGCTATCTTGGGATGTGGAGAAGTCATTTGAGGATTCCTTAATCCTTGGACATCAAAATCACTTGGAACTTTGGGAGCTTCAGTAGGATTGACAGGACTCCTGTGACCTAGGGGCAGGAGAGGCTGTCCTCCACAGCCTCTGAATGCAGCCACCATGCATTTTGGGGAGCAGAACATTTAGGCATCCTCTCATCAGGATGTAATCCCACTGCTCTCATCTGTTCAAGGAAGTGATCAAATGAAGCCAAGATGAGGGTAGAGGGAAAAGCCCCCACTGTATGCGTATAAAATAAAATTTTAAAAAAAGGTAAACTCAGCTGGGCATGGTGACATGCACCTGTAGTCCCCGCTCCTCAGGAGGCTGAGGTGGGAGGAACACTTGAGCCCAGGAGATGGAGACTGTAGTAAGCTATGATTGCACCATTGCATATGCCACCTAAAAATCTGTGATGGCTCCCCACTGCTGTCTGGACAATCCAGACTCACTTGGCACTAAAATCCTCAAGGTTCCAGCCCCAGTCCACCCATGTCTTCCTCTCCGTGGTCACGTGAACCTTTCATCTCCCACATTCTTTCCCTCTGAGTTTCTCTTCTCCATTTCACCTAATAATTCCTGCTGGTCTAGTTAGATTCAGAGTGGTTGTCATCTCCACCCTGACTCCCACCCCCACATCCTCCAACCTTCTTGCCCATGCTTCCTGCACTCCTAATGTGTATGACTTCCGACTGAAAGTGGCTGTTTACTTCTCTGCCTCCCTTATTAACCCACATGGCTCTTGGAAGGCAGTAGAGTGCAGCAGTTAAGCACTTGAACTCTGCAGCCACATTATCAGTTCAAATTCCACTGCATCTTGAGCAAAATCACCTGCTGTTCAAAAGACCACTGGGATGGCTAAATAGTAGAAAGTGTAACCAAGGAGCTCAGCTTCAAAATGCATTTTAAAACTTTTTTCTTGGCTAGGCTCAGTGGCTCACACCTGTAATCCTAGCACTTTGGGAGGCCGAGGTGGGTGGATCACAAGGTCAGGAGTTCGAGACCAGCCTGGCCAATGTGGTGAAACCCCGTCTCTACTAAAAATACACAAATTAGCCAGGCGTGGCAGCATGCGCCTGTAGTCCCAGCTACTTGGGAGGCTGAGGCAGAAGAATCACTTGAACCCGGGAGGTGGAGGTTGCAGTGAGCTGAGATCATGCCACTGCACTCCAACCTGGGCAATAGATGGAGACTCTGTCTCAAAAAAAACAAAAAAACAAACAAACAACAAAAAAAAAAAAACAAAAGCAAAACTCAAGATGTAGCCTTGAGAAAAACTGTAGAAACCTTTTTTTCCTTAGTCTTAAAATATACCCTTGAAACCTACTTTGAAGCTCCATTCCCTTCCCTCTTCTACCATATACGCTCTTACTCCATGCACATTTACTTAACTCTGTGCTTGTTAAGAAATTCCAGGGGCTAATTGAAAACAAACCAGGCATGAGGGTGCAGCTACAGAATTCTCCCCCACTTAAAGACTGCCTCAAGATGGATCGACAGCCTGGCCACTGTCAAGATGGCACCAGCCTGTTCTCCAGACCGGCATCAGGCCTAGACACACAGCCCCTGCACCCTGCACAGCCCCTGCATGCCTCCCACATCCAGCTTCCCTTTCTGAAACCCTTGCCCTCAGCCCAGAGTCTTGAAGTGGTTTCTAGAGGGGTGAGCCTGTATGTTTCCCCATGACTAGCTTTGGAAATAAAGTCACTTTCCTTACAATGCACTTTGTCCCTGTTACTGGCTTTGCAAGCAGCGGGCAACAGAGCCTGCGCTTCATTACAAAAGGAGAACCTTACTGGTGACATTGGTTTGCAAACTTTGAAGAGAAAGGAGAACCTTACTAGTGACGTCGGTTTGCAAATTTTGAAGAGACAGTCTCTGGTATGTGTGGAAGGTGCCCTTTCTTTGAAGAGGGGAAGGACGTGTTGGGTTTTATGCCTCACAGAGCCAACATCATACATAGTCAGCAGGTTTGGGGAAAAAATTAACATATTTATGGAGACAAGAGCATACACTATGGGTAAACCTGTATGTAACATACAGCCCATGTTCACTTTGGGGTGGGGTTTATTATTAAAATGAGGTGAAACTTGCCACTTTACATCAAAAGGTGAACTACTGGACAGAGTTTGTGGACAGCCTTAAGCTAGCTGAAACTGGCTTAAGGTTTGCAGTTCTCTATCAAAAAAGAATGTTTAGCAGGCCAGTCCTCTGTCCGCTTAGAGTTATAGTGGTGTGGATGTAAATCAGAGTTAGGAGGGGTCTGATAATCTGCCTGATGGCTCCTACTGTTAGGGAGTTTGGCAAGAGGGTGTTTTTCTCGTAGCTGTAGGAATTTAGGGAGTTGCCAAGCCAGCTCCCTTGAACGCTCAACTCGACCCATAGGTAGCTGTTGTTTCCTGAACCTTAGGGTCCATCTTAGTTGATAAAGAGGCATCTAGGTTGGTTTCTCAGATCACACACCTAATCGCTCTTGAGCCTCACTTTCCCCACCTGAGAAACAAGATGAGATTAGTGCCTACCTCATAAAGTTGTTGTGAGACTTCACAGAGTTAATACCTGGAAAGGGCTTTAAGCCGTGCCTCCGGAAATGAGTGAGCACTCTGGAAGTTATCATTATTTCTCATTGCTTGCTTTTTGATTGTTGCTAAAAACAGAGGCTGTATTTTGTATGTGTCTGTACCCTGTACTCTTGGGGCCTACCAGGTGTGTAAAGAAAGTTTGGTATCTGAATGAAGTAATGGAATGAGAGAAGAAACAAGCTCATTCTGACCATTCCTCCAAGGTTCAGTTCCACTTTGTGCCACCCCCACCCACTCTCCCAGCTGCTGGAGGTTGGAGGTAGGCAGTCCCAGGCTGATCCGACACTCGGCCCAGACGGTGGGCCTCCTGGATTTGGGGAAGCTGCCCATCCCATACCAGAGCTCGGAGCACCCGAACTATCAGGCCAGTGATAAGATGCCCAACTCTCTCGCCTGCAGCTGAAGTGGTCAGGTAAATAAGGGGGCCCCTGAGCTTGAGGTCTCAGCCTGTGCCACAGGGCATCTCTCACTTCCCCAGAGGAAGCTGACAGAACTAAAAGCACGGGGCTAGGTCAGAGGATGCTGCAGAGGGGCTGGTTTAGGGAGGACCCTCTTTCTTCTTTTTCTCCCATCACCACCATTCACCCACTCACTCAGTTATCACTCACTGAGCACCTACTATGTGCACACCTTGTTCCAAGCACAGGCATAGAGGTGATTTAGACAGTCAACATCCTATAGGAGCTCCCACAACAGGAGGGAAGCCGGGCCAAAAAGGAGGCAATTACTACTCAGGGCCTTCAAGAGCACCTACCCCGGCCCAAGGAGGGTAGTGGAAAATCAGGGAAGGCTTCCTGTGAGTGGCGACCACTTTTTCCATTCCTGGTCCTTCTTCTCAGGAGCCCCCATTAAGAAAACAACATTTGAAGGTCGTAGATGTCATTGCAAAGCAGCTCTCAATTCCCATACACTCAGCTGCAATTGTTCTCAGCTAAAGACACCATGGAACCAACGGCAGTAGCAGCTGCATGGCAAACCCTTCCTGTCACTTTAGGATGATGTGCTTTATAAGCAGATTTGGACACGCTTGCCAGATGCCAACAGAGGCACTGGCAGAGGGACTGTGTTCCTGGATCAGCTGTGAGTTGGAGCCACTGACTTTCCTCTCAGAATCCTCCTCCTAGTGCTTATGGCAGGACAAGAAAGCCTGGCCTGACTGCTGGGGAAACTTCTTTTTATTCCCATTAAATGGGCTTTTTACTTCCCCCTCAGGCCCTGTGTTCCAGCCTTCAGACCTGCTTTGCAGTTCCTTGAGTATGCCATGCTCTCTCATGAGCCCCTGACTCTCCTTCTTGTTTTGAGCCTCCTTAATATCCCTTTATCCTTCAAACTTCAGTTCAGGGGTCACCTCCTTCAGGAAGTCTTCCTTGACTTCCTTCTCTAAGGTTCATTAAAAGTAACTCTTGCTTCCTGGGCTATCGAACTTATCACAGTACATATCAGCAGTTTACTTGTGGCTTACTCCTAATTGGAACTGTGACCCTTGAGTGGACAGGGACTTTTATTTCTACAGCCCCAATACCTAGCAGGAAATCCAGCCAACTATAAGTGCTCAATACATGTCTGTGGTTGGAATAAATGAGCAAATGAACAGAATGTTTGGAGGCCATTCAAAAGATCAGGAGGGAGAGGAGGTCCTCATAGTTCCCAAATGCTATCCAAGTAGCAGAGTGGTGAGGCCCATGGACCCTGGAGCCAGACTGCCTGGGTCTAAATTCAGGTTCTGTCATTTACTAGCTGTGCAACTCTGGACAAGTTACCTACCCTACTGAAAACCCTCAGTTTCTTCATCTGAAAAAAATGGGGATAATAAAACTGCATGCCCCATAGAGTTATTACGAGAATTAAATGAGACAATGCCTGTAAAACACTTAGCAGCAAGCCTGGTGTACAACGAGCTCTGATTAAGAGTTACTTATAATGTTATTATCAGTGGGTTGTCCCACCTCAAATAATTGGCTCATTTTCTCCTTAACTCGATAGCATTCAAATCCCAACCAATTTTTACTTCTCTTCCCTTTTGAGGAAACATTTTTGTAATTGTGCATTTGAGTTAGCTGATGGTGTGTGGGTTGGATACTTTCGGATGGGGGAAGAGACATTAAGTCTCACACTGGGATTTAAGGGAGAATTTTGCAAATGCAGGGATAAAACGACAACTAAGCTGAAAGTGAACCAGCATGACTGTGCTCCCTAGTCCATCGGAAGTAGGTTAAATGAGTGTCCTAAATCTCTCAGCCTGGTAATAACACCGCGTAAGCACGAGCCTTCTCTCCACCTGCGTGTCCCTCGGTCCCCCGGGGGTGGTAACAACAGCACACAAGCACAGCCATTGGTCACAACCTTCTCCCAAACAGAAAGTGACAAACTTGCATCTAAAAATGAAACCAAGCTTCTGGGGAGAGAGAAAGGGAAGAGAGAGGATGGCTGGGGGAAGAAAGCCTCTTTACAGAGGAAAGAGAGGTTACTTGTTGCCATAGTCAATTTTGGACGTGACTTTCTGCTTCAGTTCCTTCAGCTCGTCCTTGGGCAAGGTTCCTGAGAGAAGCTGGGACCTCCACTCCATCAGATCGTACATCATGGACTGCACCTGCAGAAAACGCTCCTTTTTGCTGGCCTAGGAGACAAGAAACAACCCATAATCGCCTGCGTTAAGGGGCCTGACCATCTATTTGGCAGGCTGTGCCAAAGTCAGGCGAGTGTGGTCAAGGGCCGTGGCCTGAGGCTCTCTCCCAGCCCTACCCACTACAAAGTGATTAGGTGGGGGTCCTAGTCGTTGAAATATTTATTCCCCGTGGGCCACAGGGATTTCCCAAAAGCAAAAATAAAAATCTCAATCACTTCTTGGTTAAGGAATGAGTGATTTCTGACTTTATCCAAAAAGATATTTATTGAACAGGAATGCTACGAACATCTGCCCTAATGGAGGTCCCAAAGCTCAGGCCCTTTGAGGCTGGGAGCCAGGGCCATTTCTCTGATGATAAAGGACTGCTTCTAGGGCAGCATTCCCCAAAGTGTGGCATGTGTACCACCTATGGAAAGCAAGATGGCTCTTCGTGGTACAAAGATACAAGGTCAAACAACATGGACCCCTAGGGTGATTCTCTTCCACTCCGTTTCCTTCCTTCTGTGTAAGGGAAAGAGAAAGCTGCAGTTTTATAGTAATATGTCTCTAACACCTCCCACACATTGTTAATGTCTTTTTTAACAAAGAGAGAGTAAAGGTCTTGGACTCAGAGCTTTTGACGGGTACAATAGCAAGTATGTTCCAGAGGCTGAGGCGGGAGGATCGCTTGAGCCCAGGAGTTTAGAACTCCAGTGAGCTATGATGGCCCCACTGCACTCCGGCCTGGGTGACAGAGCGAGACCCTGTCTCCGAAATTTTTTTTAATAAAAATAATGTTATCTTGTTTTCATTGTATTTAGTTGAATAACGTTCTTCTAATTGTGCCAAGTACTTTTGTCTTTCCATTTGGGGAAGTGAGGGTGGTATAATTAAAAATATATATATATACACACATATATATACACACACACACACATATATATACACACACATATACTTTGTCCTTGGTTCTTGAAGCAGTGCTCCTAAAACTCTTGCAATATCCAGAGTGATAAGAATATATTTTCTTATTCCTAACAATAGCCTTTCAATGATACCTGAGTTTATGCTAATGAGGTGACTCTAGGAGGGCCCCCTAGATAGCTTCAGGATGAGGGGCTGGTTGCAGAGGAACCAACCAGGAACCAAACCCCCAACCACATGACTACAGGGCTAGAACTTAACAGCCCCATTCCCCTCCACCTGCCCCACCCCAGCCTCTGGGAGGGAAGGGGGACTGAAGATTGAGCTCAAGCACCAATAGCCAATAATTTAATCAATTATGCCTGTGTAATGAAACTCTGATTAAAACTCTTGGTGAATAATGTTTGAGTGGCTTCCCAGAAGGTGAACACATCAATGTGCTGGGAGGGTGGTGCGTCGAGAGAGGACATGGAAGCTCTGTGCCCCTCTAAGCCTTGCCCTCTGTCTGTCTTCCACGAGGCTGTTCTTGAATTACACCATTTATAATAAAACCGTAATCATATGTATAGCACTTTCCTGAGTTCTCTGAGTTGTTCTAACAAATTATGAAACCTGAAGTGGGAAAAGGGAGTGCCCAGGCAGGGAGGGGTAGTGAGAATCCCTGAATTTATAGCCAAGTCCAACAGAACTTCAGGTAGCCTGGGCACCCAGGACTTGTGACTGGCATCTAAAGTGAGGGCTATCTTGTGGGATTGAGGCTTTAAACAATGGAGTCTGGCACTAACCCTGGGTAGTCAGAGTTGAACTGAATTGTGGGGCATCTAGTTGGAGATGGGGAATCGAGAACTGCTGGAATGATGCAGCATGCTATCTCATTCTTTATGTCTATAGATTCAAGCTTACTGAAAAGAGATCCAATGCAGGTGTTAAGTAAATGTTACACAGGTTGTATGCAGATATGGCAAGAATCAGGAATGTGATACCGAAGTACTAGATGTTTAAGGACCTCCTGACTAGAGCAAATGGACTTACTATTCAAAGATTTCCTAAGGGAAAATGCCAAGCTTCAATGGTACATGTCATTGTGATGTTTTAAAACGGCTAATGGGCTGGGCACAGTGGCTCATGCCTGTAATCTCAGCACTTTGGGAGGCCGAGGTGGGTGGAACACCTGAGGTCAGGAATTCAAGGCCAGCCTGACCAACATGGTGAAACCCTATCTCTACTAAAAATACTCCATCTTAAAAAAAAAAAAGAAAAGGAAAAAAGAAAAAAGGTTGAGAGTAGTGGAGATGAACAAAAAATTGCTTTAGCCAAAGGATGCTATTTGCCCCCTAAACTTTTCTAAAGCAAATAAAATTGAGTGTGCCAATTATGTCTTCATAACGGACATTATGAAATGTCCACATGGGAGTCAACATTTAAGACCATGAAAGGTAAGTCTACAAATCCTGTGCATTCACCAGCATGTGTGCACGTAATAAGCATGCAGTAAGCCTTGGTTGACATTTTCACTCTCAGCTTAATGGTTTGCTTAGCTAATTGCTTTCATTAGGAGCTTGAGAGCATCAAAGGAGGATTTAAAATTAGATTTGCTTCCAAACAGGGAAAAAAAATGCAAAAATATGTTCTTTGTTTTTCCAGAGTCAAAACTTCTTCATAGATCTGAGGACAATAGCCATTGGTTAATTAAAGTATTAAGAACAGTATTTCTCAAGGTGTTATCAGCAGACTAGCAAATCAAATCCGAGTTTACTAAAAATGCAGATTATTAAACCCCTTGGGAGGAAGCTTTATTTTTAACAGTTCTCAAGGTGATTCTTATGCATGCTCAACTTTGACAACTTCTGTACTAAACACCTAAGGTTCACAGCAGACACCACTGATTATGGTTCTGTCACTAGCTAGCTCTGTGACTTTGAGAAAGTCCCCGATCCTCTCTAGGCCTTGATGTCCTCATACGTTAACAGTGTGCGCTCTGCTATGTCACCAAAGCCACCTCCACCTGCCTGACTCAATGCTAAACTGAAAACTGGAACCAAACTGAAGACTGCAAGAAGCTTCCATCTCAGGGAGCAATTCTGAGTCTCACCACATAGAGTTGTTTCCAGATGCTTCCCCATTCCCAAAGTGTCGTTGTCACTTCTTGTGCCAGAGGAATTTCTGCAGGAATGATGTTCTCAGTATTTCTATTTAAGGTGGGAGAAAAAGTGGTGTGAAATTGAGACCCAGGTGCTGACCAGATAAAACACGAACAAATTTGCATTAAGCTGCAGCTGCGAACAGGGCCCTTCCTGACATTAGACTAAAACGCCTCCAACAGCCACACCAATTACGTTATGCAAATACAAGGGACTTGCTTTGTTATGTCCTCCTTTGCTAGGGTGGGCTCATTATTTAGGATTAATCTACTTTAATACAGTTCTAAGGTAGCCGCCAGCAAAAAGTTTGATTCCCCAAACTAATACCCCCTCAGAGTCAGATCTGAACATGAATCAACTTGCATTAGATCTCCCATTGAGGGAGAGAAAGGAGATCCACAAATACACACAGGCACGAGGAAGATTAGCTGAGCACCCCTCAGATCTGCCAAGTCAGATTCTCAAAATAAACAGGACAGAGACATCCATAAGCCACTGGAGGGTCAAGTGTGGTGAAGAATGGCAAATACCTTCTTTTCTCAACTGTCACTTCCTTGATGTGGATAAATGACTTAGGAAAAATGCCCTGTTGGAAACAAAACAAAATGAAATAAAAAGATATATCACCGCAGAAATGAATGACCCTAGGTCTTTATAATTTTTTTTCAAAAGCTACTGGCTTATAAAATCCTCAGACTTTAAAGGAATAAACCCAGAGCCAGATAGAGCAGGGGCTGGATTCCAAATCTACTTATTTAGATCTGGCTTTCCCTCCAGTTCTCCATCAGTTGCTCCAGATCCCACAATAACCCTAGGTCTCACCATAGCCCTAGATCCCAAGGGATGCTCCAACCCATTATGGCCACTCATCCTACAGGTGGGCTATAAGACAGTATCGTTTGAAAGACAACCAAAACCACTCACTGACTTTAAGCGAGACCAGGAGCTCTGCTTCTCCCGTCACCTGCCCAATTCCGGAAAGCAGTCACCCTTCACGGTCAGGAACAACCGGAAGGTCAGAAATAACTGGTCCTGAAGCAACAACGTTCCTAGGTGCATTTGGGCTAGTTTGATTTGAGACCTATTCTGCCTGCATTTATTCCATTGTTCTTTGAGAGAGCAGAGTAGGGGCATCCCTCCCAACACAGCATGTCAGGGAAGAAGGAAGAAGCTTCTATCATTTCCTTGCTCCATACATTTGGCTCAGTTAACAAGGTAAGTTTATCAATTACTTGGAAATCCCTTCCTTCATAAATGCAACCAATGTACATACTGGGGACACCTGGTCACTGTGCTAGATGCTGTGAGAGAAAATGAGGCAAGCAAAGCAAGCATCTGCTCGCATGGAGACGACAGTGAAACATGAGGTTAGAACAAGAGAACCCCTCGAAGGTAGAAACCAGGCCTGTCCTTTCTGTGTTGACCTGGATATACGGATGATGAGATGACTGAATGTCGCAAACAACTCTAAAGGAAGGCAGTAGAATAAATTTCAAATTTATCAAGGCACAACCCCCCAGAGACTCGAGGAAGGGATAAATCAAGTGAGTGGCATATAGGGAAATGTTGCAGGGAGAAGATGGCAGCAGAGATGAACCTTAAAGAGTGAGGGAAACGGGAGGGAGCTGAGGCACAGCAAGTGCCAAGGCACAGAGGTCAGAGAGCACAGGGCACAGGAGGGAGGGTTGGGTTCCCTTTGCTGAGGAACAATGGTGGGAGAGACCTGCTCAGATGGGATAGTAGGGCCATATGAAGACATCTAGTACTGACCCAAATAAAAATCAGGTGACCTTACCTGTAACATTTTGTGCTTTATGAGGTATCCCCTATACCAGTCTGCAAAGAGAAAACAAAGAAACAGGTCCCTCATTTATTACAAGTTTGTTGTTTTTCTGTTTTGTTTTGTTTTTAACTAGTAAAACTACTGCAAATTGCTTTAGACCTTGGGTAGAGATCAAACTCTGGAAGCTCATAATCTTTGAAATCTGTTGAATTGGTTGCCACATCTCAAAATAACATCTAAAAGTAAACTTCATATAAAGGTGCTCCTGATTTTGAAAAATCAGGAGCTCTAGTTGTGCTGGCCAGTGCTCCCAACCAGCTGGGAGGAGAAGAGCAGCAGGGCCCACCAGACAGAGCATCTGCCTCCAGTCCGCCAGCCCCAATGCAGTCCCTCCCTCGTGTCCACTGACTTCCTGGGCCCTGTGATCATCTGCATGTTTTCAATTCCTGCTTTCAGGACATAGAAATGCTCCTGGATTTGGGCAAACATCCTAAAATAACACTGACAGTTCTAACAGCAGCAAATGGTGTCTAAAATGTGATTTACAAAAGTTAGTCATTACAAAACAGGTAAGTTTAGGGACAGATAAAGGGACAGGGAATTAGGGACAGATAAAGGGACAGGGATTTTAAAAGATCTTGCCTTTGCGGGAATATTAAAAAATGTTTCAATGAACAGAAATCCAAATTACACACAGTCAGACAAAATATGCCCGGGTGCAGCAAGTCCTGATGACCGTAATGAGTCCACTGGCCTTTGAAATGATTTGAACACAGCCAAGGAGTGGCATTTGTCATCTCTGTAAATAAAACGCGTCTGTTGGGAGCCTCATTAGCAGACCCTCATTACTGGGCTGACAGATTGTTGATGAAATATGTTCCCAACAGACATACAAGCAAGCCCCAAAACAAACAACTTAAAATGCAAAGTCACCCTTCATAGTCATGAGTCAGCCTGACGGCCAGGTCCTAAAGGAAACTCTGAAGCAACAGGCGGCCATGAGTGACAGAAAGTGAGAGGAAGGAGAAAAAGAGAAAGGAAGGAGAGAGGAAAAACAGAAAGGAAGAAAGGGAGGTTAGAAAGAGAATCTCAGGTGGGAAATAAAAATACCATTCTAAGCACTCTTTGCATATTAAGCCCTTCAATATTCGTAACAACCGTATGAGGTATGAACTGTTATTATCCTTTTTTACAAATGAGTGGCCTACCTGAGGCACAGAGAAGTTAAGTGACTTTCCAAGGATCACACAGCTAGTAGAGGTTGCTGTGTCAGGTTTTGAACATAAGCAACGATCACGCTATGCTTCCTATATTATGAGGGAATGATTTGATGGTTACCTAATATTAATATTTCCAGCTTCTCAGTGTCTGAATCTCCAAAACTAAATCTCCACTAAGTTACTTTCCACCTGAATACTTTCAGTGATGGAAGATGTTCTACTTCATGAAGCATCACATTCTATTTTCAGTAGCCTATAATTATTTGTCAACAACTATTGAAAAATAATCCATAATTAACAATACTGCTTATACTTTCTAAGTGCTTCCGATGTGCTGGTAACTCTGTTGACATTTTTTGTTTTGTTTTGTCAAATTATAAATTAATCTTTACAACAATCCTGTTAAGTAGGTACTATTCCTGCTTCAGTTCTGCAAATGAAAATAGACAGGCACAGAGATTAAGCAGCTTGCTGATGGTCACACAGTTAGTGGGTGATGCAGCTGAGATTTACACTCAAGCAACACCCTGCTGCACTGTGATACAACAGCCTCCTTCATTTGCCCCTTTTCACCAACTAGATAGAAATGCAATTTTGTTATATTATTATTACCTGTCTTTCACTGGTCAACTGCAACATGCAAAGCTGTATGCTAAATGTTGTACAGGCATTCTCTCGTTTAATTCTCAGAGCAACACTGTGAGCTAAGTATTATCATTCCCATTTTATAGATGAGAAAACTGATATTCAAGTAAATTGATGGGCTGGGCCAAGATCAGACAACCGAGGTTCAAACTCAAGCTTATATGACTTTGAAGCCAATCCTTAAAGCTGGTTGGTCACATTGTCTCCCATGTGATGGGGTGAGAGTGCAAATACAGATAAAGTCATCTGGTAGCAGTGACTTGAACCCACATGATGGCCAAGTCCACTAAAATCCACCAAAAAATAGAAAAACAATCAAGGGACTAATAGATGGTCCCTATACAAAGCTCATGTCCACATCTGCATCTCTGTGACAGGGACTCCATTAGGGTGCCTAGTCTTCCTGGATCCAAGGAGTTTGCCTGCTCTGAACCTCAAAACTCGCTTATGTGTATACATCTTATAGGTTTCCTAATTCTCAGAGTTGTAGCTCACTCCTGACAACAGGATTCTGCTGACACTTACACCCAATATTCTTATTCTGGCTCCCAGGTTCAAGTTCAATCAACATTAATTGTGCACCAACTATATATATTGCACTGGGCTACATGCTTTCAGGAACAAATCCCCAGGGATTCATTGCAAGAAGGCTTTATCTCCACTTGCCGGATGGTGACACTGAGATCAAATAAGTGGGGAAGAAATTCCAACACATTATTCAGCAGAAAAGCAGCCAAACCAGAATCCAAACCCATGCCTAGTGCATCACCTGCATCAGGACTATCCTTATGACTTTTTTCTGGCATTTTCACTTCTGCTAGGTCATTTATCTCCGACCACTGATGTTGGTTCCCTAATATGGTCACCAATCAGCTACATCTGTCTATGCTCCAAGACATGACTGGGCAGATAACAACAGTTGGTACAAAAGAGAAAAATTGCTGGACAATGGACACCATGATCAAAAGCAGGCTCAGTGTAACATGGCATTTACCATGTCCCAGAATCCGCTCCTGAGTTCAACACTCTTTTGAATTCAATAATAACAAGGGTTTTTTGCTAACCCTTTCCATGAAATAACCACTTTCTTTAACATAAAATTCACCATGCGCATTGCTATGGCCTGAATGTGTCCTTCCAAAATTCATATGTTGCAATTCTGACACCTGATGTGATGGCATTAGGAGGTGGGGTCCTTAGGTCATGAGAATGGAGCTTTTATGAATGGGATTCGTGCCCTTACAAAAGAGTTTGCTCCCTCTCTCTTTGCTCTCTGCCATGTGAGGCTATGACAAGAACTCAGCCATCTACAAACCAAGAGGCAGCCCTCACCAGAAACCAGATCTGTTAGTGCCTAGATCTTCAACTTTCCAGTCTCCGTAAGTATTAGAAATTAATTTCTGTTGTTTAAGCAGTTTATGATATATAGCAGCCCGAACTGACTAGACATGCATTCTGGAGGAAGATGAGAAAAGGAAATATTTGTACAATTCTTTTGGAAAATTGTAAAGTGCCAGTTATTCAGATAATCCTCTCTTTTCACATCTCAAATACCAATATCAAATCTATCTAAATTCTCAAATCCTGTAAGAGTCAGGGGAGGCAGGAGATTTAAAATATCCCACACCATCAAAAAAGAATCTGAGGTCTGGAGATCCAGTCCTCCCTATGCCATTGCCAAGCCACAGAGCCTTTGGTCGTGTCACTTAAACCTCAGTGTTTTCATCTGTAGAGTGAGGGAAATAACACCTAGCCCCAGAGGAGTGCTACAAACACTATTTGTTAGACAAGGTTAGAAAGTATATGCATCTGGCAAAAGTACAAAAACTTGGATGGAAAGAAAACATACTGATTTCAGGATAAGTGTTACCTACATATGGACAAAAGAAAAAAGAATAGAGGAGGGGTAAAAAGGGATTTCAATTTCATTCGAAATTTTTGTTTCTTAAAAACAAATGTCTGAAGAAAGTATATACATATGTGTGTGTATATACATATAAACATGTGTATATACATATAAACACACATATATAAGTTCTCTCGCTACCATATTTATATGTAAACATATATAAATATGTTGATATTCATCTGAGTGATGAGTACTTAGGAGTGCTTTTTCTTTCTTGTGTGTTGAAATATATAATAATATTGAGATCAAATGGAAGCTAGTACCTATCACTGGTTGATATGATTTGGCTTTGTGTCCCCACCCAAATCTCATATCAAATTGTAATCCCCTTGTGTCAGAGGAGGGACCTGGTAGGAGGTGATTGGATCATAGGGATGATTTCCCTCATGCTGTTCTGATGACAGCGAGTTCTCAAGAGATCTGATGGTTTCAAAGTGTGGCACTTCCCCCTTGCTCTTTCTCTTTCCTGCTGCCGTGTAAGATGTACCTGCTTCCCCTTCACCTTCCACCATGATTGTAAGTTTCCTGTGGCCTCCTTAGCCATGCAGAACTGCAAGTTAATTAAACCTCTTTTCTTCATAAATTACCCACTCTCGGGTAGTTCTTTATAACTGTGTGAAAACAGAATAATACAGAAACTTGGTACTGACAGAACTGGGGGACTGCCATAAAATACCTGAAAATCTGGAATCAATTTTAGAACTGGGTAACAGGCAGAGGTTGGAACAGTTTGAAGGGCTCAGAAAAAGATAGGAAGATGTGGGAAAGTCTGGAACTTCCTAGAGACTTGTTGAATGGTTTTGACCAAAATACTGATAGTGATATGGACAATGAAATCCAGGCTGAGGTGGTCTCAGATGGAAATGAGGAACTTCTTAGGAACTGGAGCAAAGGTCACTCTTGCTATGCTTTGGCAAAAGACTGCGGCACTTTGCCCCTGTCCTAGAGATCTGTAGAAATCTGAATTTAAGAGAGATGATTTAGGGTATCTGGCAGAAGAAATTTTTAAGCATCATAGCATTCAGGATCTGACCTGGCTGTTTCTAAAAGTATATAATCATATGCACTCACAAAGAGATGGTCTGAAATTGGAAATTTTGTTTAAAAGGGAAGCAGAGAGTAAAATTTTGGAAAATTTGCAGCCTGACCATGTGATAGAAAAGAAAAACCCATTTTCTGTGGAGAAATTCAAGGAAGCTGCAGAAATTTACATAAGTAACAAGGAGCTGAATGTTAACAGCCTAGGTAATGGGGAAAATGTCTCCAGGGCATTTCAGAGATCTTCATATCAGCCCCTCCAATCACAGACCCAGAGGCCTAGGAGGGAAAAATGGTTTTGTGGGCTGGGCCTAGGGCCCCGTTGCTGCTCTGTGCAGCCTCAGTACGTGGCGCCCTGTGTCCCAGGCACTCCACCTCCAGCTATGGCTAAAAGGGGCCAAGGTACAGCTAAAACTGTTGTTTCAGAGGGTGCAGGACCCGAGATTTAGCAGCTTTCATGTGCTGTTAGGCCTGCAGGGACACGGGAGACAAGAGTTGAACTTTGGGAATCTCTGCTTAGATTTCAGAGGATGTATGGAAATGCCTGGATGTCCACGCAGAAGTCTTCTGCAGGGGCAGAATCTTCATGGAGAACTTCTACTAGGACAGTGCAGAGGGGAAATGTGGGGTTGGAGCCCCCACACAGAGTCCCCAGCGAGCCACTGCCTAGTGGAGCTGTGAGGAGAAGGTCACCATCCTACAGACCCCAGAATGGTAGATCCACCAACAGCTTGCACTGTGTGCCTAGAAAAGCTGCAGGCTCTCAATACCAGCTTGTGAAAGAAGCTGTGGGGGCTGTACCCTGTAAAGCCACAGAGGCAGAGCTGCCCAAGGCCTTGGGGGCCCATCCCTTGCACCAACATAACCTTGCATAGATGTGAGACATGGAATCAAAGGAGATTTTGGAGCTTTATGATTCAATGGCTGCCCTGCTGGGTTTTGGGCTTGCATGGGGCCTGTAGTCCCTTTGTTTTGGCTAATTTCTCCCTTTTGGAATGGGAGAATTTACCCAATGCTTGTATCCCCACTTATCTTGGAAGTAACTGACTTGTTTTTTTGATTTTACCGACTCATATTTGGAAGGAACTTGCCTTGTCTCAGATGAGACTTTGGACTTGGCCTTTTGAGTTAACGCTGGAGTGAGTTAAGACTTTGGGGGACTGTTGGAAAGGCATGATTGATTTTGCAATGTGAGAAGGACATGAGATTTTGGAAGGGCCAGGGGAGGAATGATGTGATTTGGCTCTGTGTCTCCACCCACATCTCATCTCAAATTGTAATCCCCATGTGTCAGGGGAGGGACCTGGTGGGAGGTGATTGGATCATAGGGGCAGTTTCCCCCATTCTGTTCTTGTGATAGTGAGTTCTCACAAGATCTGATGGTTTAAAAGTATGGCACTTCCTTTCTTATTCTGTCTTTCCTGCTGCCATGTAAAACATGCCTTGCTTCCCCTTCATCTTCCACCATGATTTTAAGTTTCCTGAGGCCTCTCCAGCCATGCAGAACTGTGAGTCAATTAAACCTCTTTTCTTCATAAATTACGCAGTCTCAGCTATTTCTTTACAGCAGTGTGAAAACAGACTGGTAAAGAGTGTGAATCCTGACTAAAAACCTTCTGCATACTAAAGAAAACAACAAAATGAAACAAAAACGTGTGAATTAGGGAAAAAATTGTAAACTATACATTTGATAAGGAGTTAATATCAAAAATTTTATAAAGAACTCATATAACTCAATAGTATAAAAATGAGTACAAAATAAGCAAAGAACCTGAATAGACATTTCTCCAAGGAAGACATACAAATGGCCAACAGATACATGGAAAGGTGCTTGACATCATTAGTTGTTAGAAAAATGAAAATCAGGCCAGGCGCGGTGGCTCAAGCCTGTAATCCCAGCACTTTGGGAGGCCGAGACGGGCGGATCATGAGGTCAGGAGATCGAGACTATCCTGGCTAACACAGTGAAACCCCGTCTCTACTAAAAAATATACAAAAAACTAGCCGGGCGAGGTGGCGGGCTCCTGTAGTCCCAGCTACTCGGGAGGCTGAGGCAGGAGAATGGCGTAAACCCGGGAGGCAGAGCTTGCAGTGAGCCGAGATCCGGCCACTGCACTCTAGCCTGGGTGACAGAGCGAGACTCCGCCTCAAAAAAAAAAAAAAAAATGAAAAATGAAAATCAAACCAGAATGAGATGTCACCTCACACCTGTGAAAACGGCTATTATCAAAAAGTCAAGAGATAATAAATGTTGGAGAGGGTGTGGAAAAAAGGGAACTCTTTTACACTATTGGTGAGAATGTAGATTGGTACACTCATTGTTGAAAAAGGTGTGGCAGTTCCCAAAGAAATTAAAAATAAAACTAGCATATGATCCAGCAATCCCTCTTCAAGGCATAGATCCAAAGAAAATGAAGTAACTGCCTTATAAAGATGTCTGTGCTCTCATATTCATTACAGCATTATTCACAATAACCAAGATATGGAAACAACCCGCATGCTCACCAATGGATGAGTAGATAAAGAAACTGTAATGTACATATACAATGGAATATTATTCAGCCTTTAAAAAGGAGGAGATCTTGCCATTTGTCATAGCATGGATGAACCTGGAAGACATTATGCTAAGTGAAATAAGACAACACAGAAAGTATTGCATTATTTCACTTATATATGGAACAAAAAAAAAGAGTCAAATAAACAGACATAGAGAATGAAACAGTGGTTACCGGGGCAGGGTAGGGGATGGGAGGAATGAAATGGGGAAATGTCGATTAGAGGTTACAGGGTAACAGATATGTAGGAAGAACATGTCTAGAGATCTAATGTACAACAAGGCATCTATAGTCAATAAAATTGTACTGTATTTGAGATTTCTGCTAAATGATTAGATTTTAGCTGCTGATGCCACAAAAACAAAAACAAAAAGAAAGGTAACTATGTGAGATAATGGATATGTTAATTTGTTTCACTATCATAACTATCTTACTACCTATGTGTATCTCATAATATCATGTTATATACCTTAAATATATATAATTTAAAAATTTTTAAAGAGTACGAACTCTGCAATCAAAGTCTGAATTTGATGGAGATCTGCTACTTAACTGTGTGATCATAGACAAATTAATACTTTCCTCTGAGCCTCAGTCCACTCATCTATAAAATGAGAATAATAGTGCCTCAAACTCGGAGAGTTTTCCCAGTGTCCAAAAGAGTTAGTAGATACCATTCTTTAAAAAAAATCAATTAATAATAATGCAGAGAAAGTTGGGCACATTTTCTGTTTTATTTTCAGGACATATGGATTTATAATATCATTTCTGTTTTTTCACTAAAGTCGTTTCAACATATTTCCATCACAACAAAGCAAATAGACATGCCTCAAATGAAACATAATGGAAGTTTACTGATGTCTTAGCCTCATCCTCATTCAGAAGGGAAGAAAACTTCATATACACACTGCTGATAATGAAGCAGCCTTACTGAATAAAATGGAGTCCTTTTCAAAGTGACCTGTCACTACAGCACACCTGAACAAAAGACTATCACCTGCAAGGTGGTGCTTTAAAAAGATTCCATGTTAAGTGCTCATAATGTCCTCACTTATACTAAAAGCAAATAATTTGGATGGGTCAAGATCACCCTGAAAAGAGTTATTAGCAAGGAAGCCACTGTGTATGGCTCTGGGTGTACCCTACTCGGTGAGGAGTACATTCAAAATCTCATTGTGCCAAGCTTTTTGCAGCCAAACCAACAATGTGGTAATAAATATGTGTTCACTTAGAAAGCACTCCAATATTTTCAAATGAGAACAGAAGGTCTCAGAATAGTACATAGAGTATGTAGTTGCATTTCTGGAAAACAGCAACAACAAAAGCAATGCGTTATTTTTTAAAAGCAGAGGATGCTCTATCCATCTCCTCCCTCACTCCTCTGATTTTATTTGTTTATTTACTTATTTATTTTTAGAGACAAAGTCTCACTCTGTTGCCCAGGCTGGAGTGCAGTGGCATGATCATGCCTCACTACAGCCTCGAACTCCTGGGCTCAAGCAATTCTCCCATGACAGCCTTTGGAGGTAGGAGGGCATGATACAGTTCCTCCACCCCAAAACTACATCCAAACACAGTATGAGTGCATTCCAGGAGCTTCACACAAAGATGTCAGGGGCATCTGGCATCTCAATCCCCAGCTAATTGGCTATTTCTACAGTGGACTGGCTGATCACAGAGGGCTTATTTCAGTAGAGAAGAAAGAATTGGAAAGAAGGCAACCCAAACTCCCTCCTTCCCCAGGTCTTGTTCAAACCAGGGAAACAGAAGAAGTAGGTGAGCTACACAATTGATATATAAGATTGAAGTCTTCCGATGTCATCAAATATCAGGAAAGATGTCAATCAAGTATGACTGGAGGAAGTGACTGGGGGGAAATAAACTAGCACTGCTTTTTTCATATTTGTCCCTTCTATGAGGAATTCCTATGCTCAGTACACTTACATGTGTTTTCCACATCTAAAACACAGAATGTTTATGCCGCCTCTGGGTAAAAGAGGCAGTATGAGAAATATAATATGGATAATGAAGTCAGCATTTCATGTCTAAGGCGTAGCATGAGTACCATCTTGAGCTATGGGAGTTTTTATCATAACAATACGTTATCTTTATAATAAAAAGTGAAATTCACCCATGTTTAAACTTCCAGGTTAGGGTCCTGTTTTCCCTCTTCATCCAGCTGAGGAAATTTAGTACATAGGCAAGGAAGGGCTAGCCTCACCCATTCCAGGCAAAGATTTAGCTTCTGGGCCATGTTGTAAAAACATACATCTGCGAGTTTCGGTAAAGCGCTACATAATGGGGGAGAGGATGGAATTAACAAACACAAAGAACCTTCTATGAGCCAGGCTGGTGCTAGACAGTTTCTTTACTTTTTCTCATTTTATCCTCGTAACAAGCCCAGGAGCAAGGTGAAAACAACCCACTTGACAGATGAGAAACCTAAAGCTTACATACCCAGGATGACTCCACTAGTGAGTAGCAGAAGCAGGGAATAAAAGCCAGTGCTCTTTTCATTTCTTTACTGGAGGTGGCGGGGAAGATTTTAAAACTACTGAAAGCCCGACAGGGTGACATGCATCTGTAATCCCAGGTACTTGGAAGGCTGAGGCAGGAGGACTGCTTGGGCCCTGGAGTTGGAGACCAGACTGGGCAACAAAGTGAAACCCCCATCTTAATAATAATAATAATAATAATAATAATAATAATAATAATGCAGTCTTGTAGATTGGAAGCAAATATCCTCAGGTGTTGGCAATGATTAATTATGGGTGGTTGGGATGTAAGTGACTGTTATTTTACTCTTCATACTTTTTTTGCCTCATTTTTCAGAGATAGAGTCTTGTTAGTTTTGAACTCCTAGGCTCAAGAGATCCTCCTGCTTCAGCCTCCCAAGTAGCTAGAACTATAGGTGTACACCACCATGCCCAGCTTAAAGACTGTATTTTGTTTTGTTTGTTTAAAACTAATATATGCTATTATAAAGAATTTAAACTAAACAGAAAAGTACAAACATAAAAACTTAAAGAATTATCCTGAATCCCATTACACAGAAAAATACTATTAATATCATTCCAGGCAACTCTTCATTTATTTTTATGTACATAGAATGACAGATAAAAAGACAAAATATGATTTTTAAAATACTCTCATAAAAATGAGCATATAGTGAGGATACTATATAAATAAAAATTTTATTTAATCTTATTTGTATTTAACAGAAGAAAAAGAAACCAAGTGAAATTGAGGGACATTTGAACTTCGATTCAATGTTACTTTATCACTAAAAAGATTTCTTAAAAACTTCTCTAAAATGAAAATTGTTATGAAAAGCATTCAAAGATAGAAGTGGTTTTTTTTTAATTCCATGTTTTATTTCCAATTAATATTCACTGACTTCGTTGTCAAAGTGATGTCATTGAGTTAGCTATTCTCTTCCATTCTCCTCCCAAGTCTCAATTTTATTAGATTTTTAAAAATACTTTCTAGGTTCCCAACAGTAACATTCTTTTGGTAGCCATAAATATGATGTCAGGGGCATCTGGCATTTCATTCCCCGGCTACATGACCATTTGTACGGTGGGCTGGCCAATCATAAGGCTTATTTCAGTAGGGAAGACAAAGAATAGGAAACAAAACATCCCAAACTCACTCCTTCCCCAGGTCTTATCTGAACTGGGGAAAGGGAAGAAGTGGGTGAGCAGCACATGGATATGAGATTAAAGTCTTCTGATGTCACCAAATCCCAGGAAAGATGTCAACCAAATATCACTGAAGGAAGTGATTGGGGGGAAAAATATCACACTTTTTTTTATGTTTGTGCCTTCTACAAGAAATTCCTACTGTTTTTAATATCAATTTTTATAAACCGATTCATTTTGACCCAATATTGGCCACTATTTCCTTTTATCATAGCTTTTTAATCCTATATTGCTTTATTGTGATTCACCTCTCAATTGGCTGGATTTTGTTTTTGAAGTAGTTTTCTATAAGAAGATTTCACGGGTACACCCATATTCTTTCTACTACACAGTTTTGACTAATTTTGGACTAACATTGTGGTTTTCACATCTTTTATATTTTTGGAGGAACTCTTTTTTTCGATCAGAATCACAGACCACACACCCCATCTGCAAAGTGGACAACACCAGACCTGCTCTCAGACGCCCTCCAGCTCCATTTCCTTCTGCCACTTAAGGCACCCCAAGAAGCCTTTGGATCCCCTAAATTCCAGTTTGAAAACTCTGCATAGTCATGAGCGTATGCATGAGAAGTCCTAATAATTTGCATACCAGGAGATACGATATTTCCTCAGATAGCTAGACTCATTCTAGCAGACTTCTGAACACCGTCTTTTCAAAGAATTAATAAATTATTAGCCACTTACCAAATGAATATATCCAGCTTTTTCCAGCAAGATATTGTGACTAATTTACAAAGATACATTAAAATAAGACTAATTGAATTAGAAATGGAAAATCAGAACCAAAGAAAGGATAAAGGTGTCCCTGAGATGAATGAATAAAGGTGGCTTGAATCCACCAGAGTACCCTTCGTAAAGGTCAGGGCGCCAGGCCAGGAAAAGGTACTGGCAAGGCTCTGACTATGGCAGCCTGTGGGGGAGGTTTGCTCCCTCAAGCTTTCTATCCAGGGAAACTGCATACAACGAAAAGAAAAATACTCATCTGGATTTCACAATGTAGGACACAGAAAATAATGACCAAGGCCTTGTTATTGTTTTGGCAGGCATGGGTGGAGGAAAGAATGTGGGCTTGGCCATCAGAAAAGAGCCACTGGAGCCAGGCGCGTTGGCTCATGCCTGTCATCCCAGCACTCTGGGGGGCCGAGGTGGGCAAATCACCTAGGGCCAGGTGTTCAAGACCAGCCTGGTCAACGTGGCGAAACCCCATCTCTATTGAAAATACAAAAATTAGCCAGGCATGGTGGTGCATGCTGGTAATCCCAGCTACTAAGGAGGCTGAGGCACAAGAATTGCTTGAATCTGGGAGGCGGAGGCTGCAGTGAGCCAAGATTGCATCATTGCACTCCAGCTTGGGAGACAAGAGCAAGACTCTGTCTCAAAGAAAAAAAAAAAAAAAAATCCACTGGCTCACTGTGCGACTTTAGATGAGTCATTTCCCATTTCCCTGCCTCCATTTCCTCATCTGCAAATATGAGGTCTCATATCTGTTTCTCAGCATTAGCATCCAGTAGCATGAAAGAGGCACTGAGGAGAGTTGCTGCTGTTTTTATTTTCATTCTTTGCCCTTGGTAGTCACCTACAGTTTGCTTGTCTGCCACTGGGCAGAACTAGATTTGTAAAAGATCGGGTTATGCTGTGGGCAGGGGGCAGGGTGCTTGGAATCACAGACCCAGTTCTCTAGGACAGTGTCCCCACCCCTCTCCTCCAGCCTTGTCCACTCCTTGTGTAAAAGGTTTCAACAGGGCCGGAGTGTGAACTTTGCAGGCCCTGGTATCCCCTCATCTACAACCCCAAGTAAAAATAATACTAAAGAATAAAATAAATATAAGGAAGATGAACAAAGTTCTCATCTCCCCCATGACCCCTTTTAAAGTTATCTTGAAATATCAAATTTCAAATTATTTCCCCTAAAAATGGTTTTCTGTATGTTTTTTTGGTTGTATCTATGTGCACAGGTATGCATATGTGTATATATGTACACACGTATGTTTGTGTGTGTCTGTGTGTGTGTGTATGTGCTTACACAAGCATCCTTGTACAAATCTTCAGACCCAGCTGGGGATTCCATTGCCTAGGAGATTGCATGTGGCTAATCCAGTACTGGAAAGGACACCGCTTGTCCTATGGGTTGTGGTGAGGAGTGACTAGGATCATGTGTTATAAAGAATGTAGCACAGTGTCTATTTTGTGGAAAGGACCAAAGACGTCTACTCCCGCAAGTGACCGCCTTTCCCCACGGAAGGCCTCCTTCACAGTGGCACATGTGCCTCCTCCCTGACCCTCACTCCCTCCCCAGGTCCTCATCTGATGGATTCACTGGGGGCACACCAGGCCTATGTGCTCAATCCACTCTCTCTTCTTCCTCTGCCTTTCTACCCAGACACAGGAAGCCCATGTTCTGTGCCCTCCATGTAGCAGGAGCTACCAGCAGGCCCAGGCAGGAGGGAACCGTGATGGGCCGACTGGGCCAGTGAGGGGTGGAGCATGCCTGACTGCGGGTAACAGATCAGTAGCTCATTTGGTTCTCATGCCCAAGCCATGCTCCCAATATCAAGTTTATCAGTGACATATTGATTTCCAACTGCCTGACTTAGGAGTCCAAGGCCATTATTAGTCTTGGTGCAAATTTTAAAAAGCACTCCCGACCACCACACTACCATGGGTGGACACAGCCCAGTAGACACCTGGCTTCACAAGGCAATGGCACCTTTGTAGGAGAAAGAAAGAGATACCACCGCACTGCCCAAGACAGGGCTCCCAGCTTGGGGAGGGCAGTGAGCTCCTGCTCCCAAGGCTGGGTGCCTTCATGCAGTAAACAAATTACACGACTGTGCACATCAGCTCTCCTGGAATTAGAGGTGTGATTTATGGGACCCTTCCAAACCCTAATGATGCTTATTTCCCTTTATCATGATATTAATACTAATAAAGAACTGTATCTAGCAAGAGTCACGGGCTGAATAGCCCCATGGCTGAGGCAAATGGAGAACATAACAAATATCGAACCACCCAGTTAGGCTTTCGCTATGAAACATACATTCTTAAAATGAGAAAACATTTCTGTTTAGTACATTCTAATTACTAGCGTTACCAAAACGTTTTTAAACAGACCACACAGTCGCAGGTGCAGAGAGAGGGCTGAGGGGCCTGGGTGTACCATAGGCTTCCACCAGCCAAAGGTCCAGCACCTGGGGCATGGGCCAGCAACTCACCTCCACATGTCTCCTGTATTCGCACCACATCACCAATCTGCAGGGAGAGCTGGGGGGCTCCGCTGCCTTGGAAGTTGTATATGGCTGTGAAATAGAAAGAAAGACAGCTAGGTGAGACCTCTGGATCTCTTTAGTCTCTGCTCCTTCCTGCTATCCCTGCCTCAAGTCCATTCCATGCCCATGCAGCCCACCTGGGCTAAACAAAACTGACACACAAACCTATTGCCTGCCACAAGAGTCATTTCAGAGTCAGCCTGGCTCCCAAGACCTTCTGTTAACCAAAGCTCGCCTCTCCTCAACACAGGCCCTGCATTCAGCCTGAGTGACAAGGAGGCTGCTGATATTTACTACGGACTGTCCTCTTACTGTACACCAGGCAGTTAAAATGGTACATCGTTTGTTATGCATGTTTTGCTACAATTAAAAAGAAACTCCATACTAAGCGCCTGAAGTGTTGTGAGGTGTTATACTAGGTGGGAGAGATGAACTGGTGAGCAGGATGGCAGGAGAGCCAGGCAGCTCTGTCCTCTGAGAACCTGAGCCCCTCCTTCAGCCAGGCCTGGGGTTCAGTTCCAGCTCAGGCACCCCAGGGATCTATGACAAGTTATTATGAGAAAGAAACAGAGTCCTAGCACGTGAAGAGCCTGCCATGTTGTAATGCTTCATAACCAGTAACCAGATGGTAGAATTAGACAGCCAAGGCCTTGTATTCTAATGGGAGAAGCTGACAGGTTTCCCTGCAATGACCAGATGGATGGTCTGGGCTCAGGAAGTACAGGTGCTTCGAGAGCACGGGAGATAGCATGCTGGAGCCATGCATGGGGGCCACAGGAGGCTTCCTGGAGACAGGGCCAGCTGAGTTGGGTCCATGCTCCTCCCCTACTGGCACAGACCACTGGGATGATGGAGAGGGCTATGCAAGGGAAGGAACCTGTGTAGGAGATTTACCAGGAGGAAGGCCCCGGTGTGAGCTCCAGTCCCTCATGATGCCCTCAGTCCTGCTGCTGCCCACATGACCGGGAGCAGCTACATCTCCAGACTCCTCCAAACCCACTCTAGCTGGTGACCGCTACAAAACAGACTCATTTTCCCTCTAAATGTGTTTCCCCACTTGTAAAGTGGGCATTATTGTGCTACTCTTACCCACCCCACAAGGTTGGGTGGGGAGCTAAGATAAGAAGATACCATTGTAAAAAGGTTATATCCTAAACAGGAACTAAACGTAGGCATGCCCCACTTTTCTGGAAGTGGCTTATCATTGTGGATCCTAATAAGAACTAGTACGTAGCAATCACTTATATCCCAGACATGATTCTAAGTTCTCCATGTGCCTTTACTCATTTAATTCTCACAATAATCGTTGGAAGTGAGAAGTCTTACTATTTCCAAATTTCAGATACAGAAACTCAGGCAGAGAGAGGTTACTTGCCTTGTCCAAGGTCACACAGTGCTGGACCTGGGAGTACAGGCCCATGCTCTTTCCCACTCCTCTACTCTACAGGTCCGCCTCTTCATAATTACCTCCTTTTAACATTGAGGACACGGACCATAGACTGAGCCACTAAGTGACCAGGGTCTAAATGACCAAAGCTGCTCTGTGTCTAACCCCTATGTACAAGCTGGGTGAAATGCCGCTGGGTTCGGTGCAGATTCTTTTGCATCACAGACACCACCTCCAGTCTCTAACTCTCATTCATCTCTGCCTCTTCCCACTTATCTCCTTCCCTCCCTCTTCCATCCTTCCTCCTTCCCCTGGTACTATCTCCCCAGCACGTCTGCCTAAACCACATTAAAAGACCAGAGCGGTTCAGAAGGAACCCCAATTCTGCCACTCACTACTATGTTATCTTGGGCAAGTGACTTCACCTCTCTGGGTCTCACTTTCTTACAATGGGGATGTTAACAGTACCTATCTAGCAGGGTTTTTAGGATGCTTAAAGGGAGAGGAGCACAGGCTGTCCCCTCTGCTCCCAGGTGTCCCCCATATCCCTAACTCCCTTTGTGTGCATTCAGAGAGATGAAGTGTCCACCCTGAAAGATGATAAAGCTTAGGAGTTAAGAGCTAGTTGTCTCTGGAGTCAGACAGATGTGGCTTTTGAGGCCAATTCTGTCCTTTCCTGGCTCTGGTCTCAAGCCTAGGGCTGCAGTGTACAACTGCCCAGGCTGTGGCCTGCACAAGGCCACCCAATCAAGAGAGCAGTGAAGGCTGGCACCCAACCTGTGATCTGCTTGCCAAGGCTTGCACACTGCCCTCACACTGTGCCCACCAGAGGAGGAGTATCTTTTTGTAATCCACAGAAAGGCACTGTAAGAGCCAGGGACAGGCTGCCTGAGCAAGAGGCTGCATCTCCCTAAGCCTCAGTTCCTCCAACTGTAGAATGCAAGAAATAATGGTCCCTACCTTATTGGGTTCCTGGGAGGCTCAGCTGATATTAATGCCCATACACGACTTGACTTAATGTCCAGCCATAGTAAGTGCTCAGTAAATGGTAGTCACTTTTCTTTTTATTAGCATTATATTATCTCCTGAACAAGGCTCACTCCTTCAGAACTTTGTGTCACTTTTAAATCTACTTTCCTGCAGTTTGCAACCAACGGCTCTGTCGACCAACACTTAACCAAATTAACCCTGTGTCTAAAAGCAAACCTTGAGAGGGCCCTCGGGGGACGCCGAAGCTTCTCTCTTCCTGCATAAACGCAACCTGTTTCTTCATTCCCTCCGCACTTGGCCTGACTTCAACCCCCTTCCCTTTATAGGCTGCTGTCGCCTGGACACACTCCAGTTTGCTGGTGTCCTCACTGGGCAGACTCTGCTCCCTGCTCTTCCAGCCCAAGTGGTCTGCCTAAGGACTTGGCAGTACAACTGGACAGGATGGTGGAAGCAACTGAGGCTTCCAACAGAAGAAAACCATGCACAACGTGCGTTAGTCTCTGGAGCATGAGCAAATCAGGTGTGTCCATCAGATATCTGGAGGTGGGGCAGGACTGTATGTTACTCCCTGACCAGCAACTCCCTGCTTTCCTCGGGAATCTTCCCTCATCCTCTGCCCAGCAATGTCAGGTGAGAAGGTGCCAGTAGATTGGCTTAAGATGTCCTGGACAGATCTTGAAACTGGGTATTCAAGGTGAAGATGCGTATTCATTCTAAGTACTCACTGATTACAAAAATGAAAGTAACTGACTTTGGCACTTAATTTATAAATCTATTTCTGCCTTGCATAAGGGCTTCTTAAGGCTCCATTTGAAGAAAAGCAGGCATGACTGACAAAGGAAGTGGCTTTGCCTATGAATACCCAATTCTGTTTAGTCTTCTAGATGACTAACAGGAAGCTCCAAGCCAGAATGCCCCTCTGCTAAGTTTGATGGCTTATCTCTGTCCTTCAGTTTGCTTCTGACCAGTCTAAGATGGGCCTAACCACTCTCAACTTTTGAACAAGGGATGAAAAAGGCAGAAAAACAAGAGGAAGAAATCACAGCTGGGTCCACTCTGCCCAGTGCCTGTCCACAAAAGACAGACAAATCGGGGAAGCCTACCCACAGCCCCTCAAGCCCTTGGCCATTCCCACAAATAACCATTCCAGCTTCCCCATTATGCAAGGTCGCCAAGCCCTGGGGAATACTGATACATTCCCTATGAAAGACTTGACCTCTCCTTGTGCCAAAGCACCATACGTAAGAACCAAAGCAGAAACCAGTATCCTGACAAGCCCACCCAGAACAAAGCATTTATGGCCAAGGATCAAAGGGATGTTCCCAAGTACCGAAGCCATCTTGGGTCACTGAATCCAGCAAGGACTCATATTGGAAATCCCAGGTTGGCAAGCCACTGGACTGCTATTTTGAGGCAGATGGAATGTCTAGCAACCCTGGAAATCAAATCCACTGATTAGTTACCAATTCTACCTAAACATATTGAAGTACTCTATTCATCAGGAGTCCAAAGAGAGGGAGCTAAGGTGAAAGTAAACACCATTGTTCTAGCACAGTGGCTCATAAAAACAACTAAAGAAGGGTCTCTGTGCTTTGTGCAATTTTAGGAGATAAGTTCAATGTTTCTCTTTGATTTACATATAAGGAAACTGAGGAAGGGGTTGGTAAACAACTGCTCCACCTAGTAAGACATATAGATAGACCTCAAAGTCTAAATTCTAACTACTGTACACCCTGCTTCCTAAGAAAATGGTAAATATTTAAAGCACATTTTATACGCCAAGTACATACTGCATGGTGTTTTCAACAGATATTCATGTGAACATCTAGTGTATGCTAGATACTGTCCTAAGTACTGCAGACACAGTATGTAGTACCTGCTGTGTTCTAGGTATTGCTGTGAGTACTACAGTCACAGTGATAGATAAGACAGGCAAAATCCCTAGCACTGCCAGTGTAATGGCTCACGCCTATAATCCCAACATCATGGGAGGCAGGTGGATCATTTGAGGTCAGGAGTTTGAGACCAGCCTGGCCAACATGGTGAAACCCCGTCTCTACTAAAAACACGAAAATTAGCTGAGTCTGGTGGGGTACACCTATAGTCCCAGCTACTCGGGGGGGCTGAGGCAGGAGAATCGCTTGAACCTGGGAGGCAGAGGTTTCAGTCAGCCGAGATTGCACCTCTGCACTCCAGCCTGGGCGACAGAGCAAGACGCCAGCAAAAAAAAAAAAAAAAAAAAAAAGTCCCCAGCACTTTACTTGTATCAGTCCATTTAATCTTCATAGTAACCTCAAGTTATTAGTCTTCCTGTAACATACAAGAAACTCAAAGAGATGTTAAGGAACTTACTCATAGCCACATAGTAAGTGGCAGAAAGCAAATTCAAACCCAGAGTGGAGTCCAGAGTCCCTGCTTCCTCACCAGGCCATTGCTGGCATCACACTCTATTATACATACTGGACTTGTTTATATCCTGTCTTTCCCTCCAGCCTCGGTAAGGATGGAGACTGAGTCTATCTTGTTGACCACTGAATTCCCAGCACCTGGCCCACAGTAGAAGTGCAATCGATATTTATTGAACTTTTAAGAAACGCTCACTGGACTGAAGGGATGTGAATGAACACAAAGGGCAGCTATGTCCCTTCTTCTGGCTATATTCTTTCTTGCATTTCTCAAGATTGCTTCAAGAGACGCTGACCCAGCTTAGCTGCCAATTTTGATTGCAGCCATCAAGTGCCGTGTGACCCTTTGAGATGGATTCGTACCTCATCTGGGGCCCTGCCATCTGCTGACATGTTTGAAAACACAAGCTTCAGCCAACACCAAGTGTTAATAGAGTTTGGACAAGTGACTGTATAAGAGGAACAAAAGCAATAATGGAGAAAGAATGTAATTGCCCGAAGCTCACTTCTCCAGTCCCTGAGCTGGGTTTTGGAGAGTCTCCACTCCAGGGGGAAACAGAACTAGCCGGCAGGTCCACTTTGGATTCAAGTGAAATGCGCTCACTGAAACGCGCAAGCAGAGGAAGTCTCTGGACAGGTGTTGACAGCCTGAGCACTGAGGCAGCATCCTGACACTGCATCCACAGGGCGACTGCAATGACCCAGCAGAAGCCTCTGGCAGCCACCCCAGAGCTCAAACCCGGGCGCTAGTCAGCAGCGAATGAGGCTGAAGAATTATAGCCAGAGGGAACCTAGAAGGAGGAGGTGTTCCTCCACCCACCAGGAGAGAGCAGAGGAATCACAAGAACAGCTAACCTCTGCCAAACACTTACCGCGTACCAGACACTATTCCAAGGGCTTTACGCACAGTCACCCATTTAATCGTGAATCTGCAGTTCTTGGGGTGTGTATGATTATTATTGTCTCTGTTTTACAGGTGAGGAAACTGAGGTAGTGCAAGATCAAGTAAACATCCTGGGGTGAACACAGCAAAGAAGGGGCCAAGTGAGGATTTCACCCCAGACAGGCTGGCTCCAGAGCACACGCTCTCAGCCATGCACCACACTCACATCGCCTCTCATGAGTGGAGATGCATTTGGCCCCGGCACTGTGCCAGGTGCTTCAGGCCTCTTGCTGGACCATGATATCAACTTTATGGGCTGCATATTGTAGTGGTCAGTTTTTAACGAGTCAATGACATGCCCAGTCAACAAGAGGAAACTTAGGATTCCAATGAATTCTGTAAAACAGTGATTCTCAACTGGGAGTGAATTTGCCCCACTGGAAGAGACATTTGTTGATGTCTGGAGATATTTTTGCTTGTCCCAACCTCGGGGAGGGGAGTCGGGGGTGTCAGTGCTACTAGCCTCTAGTGACTAGAGGCCAGAGATGCTGCTAAACATCCTACAGTGCACAGGACAGCCCCATAGCAAAGACTTTCCTGGCCCACAGTGTCAATAGTGCCAAGGTTGACAAATCCTGCTCTGAAACATCATGCTGGATTTCACTCTCTCCATTCTAGTACTCCTATAGGCACATTCACACTCACATTCTCACACACTCCCGGACTCACACATGCACACACACACTACAGAGCTGGAAGAAAATTTATGGTGAAATCAACCAAATCAGCCCTCCAGCCCCAAATGCAGAGAGTATCTGGCGCTCTGCAGGATCCTGCAGGTCAGAAAAGTGGGGTGAGAGGGGGTGACTCCTGCTCTCCTGAGCTTCCGTGAAATCTAGTTGAAGAGACAAAATAAACACACAAGAAACAAAGAGCTGTCTTCAGAAGTGAACGGCTAAACTGCAAGTCACAGCAGCTGTGGGCTCTCAGAGGGAAAAAGAGGCCCCACTAAGGAAGTGAGACTGGAGGGAGAGGGAGGGGCAGAGACTGGCAAGGGGAAGAACTGGACTGAGAGCCCCCAAGGAGGTGGGGAGAGGTTGTGACAGCAGGGAAAAGAGGGGGCAACCAGCTTGATGTGCGAGGGATGGATGGCAGGGCCATCTGAATGGAGTCCCAGGGAGACCTGGTGAGCTTAGAACAGCGACCATCTGCAGGGGTCCACCGTTTGGAGACGAGTTCAAGAGTACTCTATTGCTGTGCTAGGATGCTCTCACAGGACCTCGCCTCCTGACAGGGAAAGGGATGGGGTGGGAAGATAAAGGCAAGATGGGGCAACTCAGTCCATCTGAATCCTGTAAGGTCACCAGAAAATTTTAAAACCTCCAGCCCCTACCCTTTACCCATGCCCTTCCCCCTCCACTCATCCACCCAGCCATTCATCCAACCATCCATCCACTCACCCACTACCCACCCATCCGTCTAATCAACAACTATCCATCCACCTATGAATCCACCTCTTCATCCATCTAATCAACAACCACTGGGCACCAGCTCTGTGCTGAAGAAGAAGAACAGACGTGGCCCTGCCATCATGGAGCTTACATTCTAGAGGTGCCCAGATCATTCAACGCAAGGCTGCAAGGAAGTATGAAGGGAATGACAGCAGCTGTAGTAACTTGAAGCAAAGGGTGGACTGCCCCCAACCCATCCAATGGGGACATCAGTACTAATAATGGTGCTCTCCGCTGCCTCATACAGAAAGAGAGGTTATGACTGAACAGTAAGCTTCCTGAACTATTGTATTCACCTCTGGGCCCAAATACCCAGCTAAGGACCATCAGTCAGCGCAGGCTTATTGAACTTAATTCATCTGAACAGACTATAAGAATTGTTTTCTGACTCTTGACAAGCTTCAAGAATTCATACCATGGGCAGAACGCTTTGGCTATGTCTATTGTATTTGTTTATTAAATAGTTACAGAGTAAAATGAGTACGTTTTACCAGGGACCTTAACTGGCTTCCATGAATGACTTTTGGTGACACTGCAATGCAGAACTGCCCATGTGCATATTTTTGTGGGAAGAAGGGCTTCTAGCTGCCACAGGATTCTCAAGGGGATGTAGGCTACAATAATGATTAGTTTCTCTGACCTCCCACATTCCTGCTATTGCATTGATGCTGAATAGACTCAAAGTTAACCCTCCATACAGCTCTGCTCTCCAACAATGTACCAGCTAGTGGGGAAGATGACATACAGTTGACTAACTAAAAGACAAAGTGAAAAGGGGCAACTTCCATAAAATAGAGGGGGTGAGGTATGATAGAACTGCCTGGAACAGGCTGCATTTCAGCGAGACCTCAAAGATCTATGCCTCAGTTTCCTCACCTGCGAAATAAGGACAGAAGTTATTTTTCTTAGAGTGTCTGTGAGGGCTAAACATGATAACACAAGGGCTTTGTAAATGTACCATGTACTATGGTACTGGTACCAAAACAGACATATAGACCAATGGAACAGAACAGAGACCTCAGAAATAACACCACACATCTACAACCATCTGATCTTCGACAAACCTGACAAAAAGAAGCAATGGAATACAGTGGAATGGTGCTGGGAAAACTGGTCAACCATATGTGGAAAACTGAAACTGGACCCCTTCCTTATATCTTATACAAAAATTAACTCAAGATGGATTACAAACTTAAATGTAAAATCCCAAACCATAAAAACCCTAGAAGAGGCTGGGCGCGGTGGCTCATGCCTGTAATACCAGCACTTTGGGAGGCCAAGGCGGGCGGATCATGAGGTCAGGAGATCGAAACCATCCTGGCTAACACAGTGAAACCCCATCTCCACTAAAAATACAAAAAATTAGCCAGACATGGTGGTGGGCGCCTATAGTCCCAGCTACTCGGGAGGTTGACGCAGGAGAATGGCGTGAACCCAGGAGGCGGAGCTTGCAGTGAGCCGAGATTGCGCCACTGCACTCCAGCCTGGGCAGTAGAGTGAGACTCTACTCTAAAAAAATATAAATAAATATCTCAAAAAAATAAATAAATAAAAATAAAAAACCCTAGAAGAAAACTTAGGCAATACCAATTAGGACATAGGCATGGGCAAAGACTTCATGATGAAAACACCAAAAGCAATTGCAGCAAAAGCCAAAATTAACAAATGGGATCTAATTAAACTAAACACCTTCTGCACAGCAAAAGAAACTATCATCAGAGTCAACAGGCAACCTACAGAATGGGAGAAAATTTTTGCAATCTACTCATCTGACAAAGGTCTAATATCCAGAATCTATAAGAAACTGAAACAAATTTACAAGAAACAAACAACCCCATCAAAAAGTGGACAGAGGATATGAACAGACATTTCTCAAAAGAAGACATTTATGTGGCCAACAAACGTGAAAAAATGCTCAGCACCACTGATCATCAGAGAAATGCACAATGAGATATCCATCTCATGCCAGTCAGAATGGCGATTACTAAAAAGTCCAGAAACTATAGATGCTGGTGAGGCTGTGGAGAAATAAGAATGCTTTTACACTGTTGGTGGGAATGTGAATTAGTTCAACCATTGTGGAAAACAATTCCTCAAGGATCTAGAACCAGAAATACCATTTGACCCAGCAGTCTCATTACTAGGTATATACCCAAAGGAATAGAAATCATTCTACTATAAAGACACATGCACACGTATGTTTATTGCAGCACTATTTACAATAGCAAACACTTGGAACCAACCCAAATGCCCATCAATGATAGGCTGGATAAAGAAAATGTCGTACATATATACCATGGAATACTATGCAGCCATAAAAAGGAATGAGATCATGTCCTTTGCAGGGATAGGGATAAAGCTAGAAGCCATCATCCTCAGCAAACTAACACAGGAACAGAAAACCAAACACTGCATGTTCTCACTCATAACTGGGAGTTGAACAATGAGAACATATGGCCACAGGGAAAGAAACATCACACACCAGGGCCTGTCGGGGGGAGGGTAGGGGGGTGTGAGGGGGGGAGAGCATTAGGACAAACAGCTAATGCATACGTGGCTTAAAACCCAGATGATGGGTTGATAGGTGCAGCAAACCACCATGGCACATGTATACCTATGTAACAAACCTGCATGTTCTGCACTTGTATCCTGGAACTGTCAGTAAAATTTAAAAAAAAAAATGTACCATGCTACAAAATGTGAGGCAATGGTATGATTTATGCCAACGTCGATGACTACTTAGATCAAGGTTTTCACTAGGGAAGACCTCGATGCAGTTCTCATTCTTCTAGCTATTCAGACCAGAAACCTTGGAGTCACCACTGGCTCCTCTCTCCTTCTCATACCCACATCCATTCCAAGAAGAAAACCCCATTTGCTTGACCTACAACACATACATCCCGAATCTAAGCACATCTCACCGTCTCCACTGTTCCCTCCTGCTCCAAGCCACCGCCATCTCTTGCCTGAGTTATCACTGTTGCTGCCTAACTGGTCCCCCTGCTACCACATTTAATTCCTCCTGATTAATTCATCATAAAACTACTATGCTCAATCCTTTTGAAACATAAGACAGGTCGTTCTACAATTCTACTTCAAACCCTGCAATGTCCCCCTCCCTCATTCAGAGTAAAAGCCTCACAATACCTACAAAGTACTGCTCCCTATGACCTCTCTCAGAGAATCCATTTCCTACTGCTCTGTGCGTTGCTTACTCTAGTGCAGCCACACTGGCCTCCCACACATCAGAGAGGCTTCCTCCTTTTTACATTGGCTATCCGTTCTACTTGGAAGGGTCCTTCCCTGACTGCTACCACCAGGGAAGCCAGCAGCAAAAACCCACTTTCCAGGAAACCCCTCAAGGTTCAGCTGACACTGGGATGGCCCTGCTGCTGCAGCCCACCATGTCAGTCAGGGTGTCACTAGGCCTGGCATTGCACCATTTAATTCAACCAAACAAATGCCTATTGCCCCACTCAGACCCTGTGCTGTGACAATGTGCACATCAGACTGTCCACCTATGTCTCCATCCATCATCTTAGCTTAAGCTGTGATCCAAGGGGCCATGTGCTGTCAAGGGAACTCAGTGCCCTAGAGCAGGGGTCCCCAACTCCCCAGGCCACATACCGGTACCAGTTGGTGGCCTGTTAGGAACAGGGCTGCACAGCAGGAGGTGAGCAGCAGGCAATCCAGCATTGGCCTGAGCTCCGCCTCCTGTCAGGTCAGCAGGGGCATTAGATTCTCACAGGAGCAGGAACCCTATTGTGAACTGCGCATGCGAGGGTTCTAGGTTGTATGCTCCTTATGAGAATCTAATGCCTCACGATCTGAAGTGGAACAGTTTCATCCCAAAACCATCCCTCCCACCCCGCCCCACCTCCTTATCAGTCTGTGGAAAAATTGTCTTCCACCAAACCAGCCCCTGGTGCTGAAACGTCTGCAGACCACTGCCCTAGAGTGATGAACGGAGAAGGCTCTGGGAAGTGCCCACGTTAGCGGTCATACTTTCTCCAGCCTCAGTTTCTGCCACCATGACTTTAAACCAAAGCAGAAGCTGACCCGGTGGGGGGCAGGGAGACAAGGAATGACTTTCTCCAAGGAGAACTAACAACAGAGTAAGACTTAAGCAGCCCGCAAACTCAGCCTGTTTTTCAGTTCACACCTATTAAGGGAAGGGGGAAGAAAGGAGAAAGTGCCTATTAAAGGGAACATTTGTGGTGTCTCTATCCAGACTCCTCTGGAGTTGCGTGGTGATAAGCACTATCATTCCCCATTTGCAGAACGTATGCTGCAGAGCACAGACTGCGGCACCCATGTGTAATTGACTATTAGATTAAAGGCCTGTAAGCTTTAAAAAAAAAAAAAAAAAAAAAAAAAAAACAAATCCAAAGGTCCAGAAATTAGCAAAGCAGTATGGTGACTACATTTCCTCTCTCAACAGACAGCAGCAATAGGATGCTGATCTCAGGAGGAAGCAGAGCTTAGAAAACACAATCTGTCTTCAAGGCTCATTCAAATGCAAACATTATGGTTAGGGGCAAGATGTCCACAGACTAATGAGGTGCCCATATAACTACGGATTAGGACAGTCTCCTTATATGAACTCAAACAGCCAGCCCAGCAGGCACTCCTAAACAGCCTCAAGTTGCTGAAGCATCTGAAAGTAGGAAGCCCCGGCACCTAAGAATTGGTGGTAGGAAGGAATTAGATGTCTAATCCGTGTATTTTTGTTTCACCAGACTAATTTCTGGAGACCAGTCCAAAGGTGCAGTCAGCCACTGTAGCAAAGATGCATGTATTAATATCCCTCCAAGTACTGGCTTTGGAATTCTTTTCCCCATTGCGCCTGAGAGGCCTTCTCACATCATCTAATTCAAGACCATTCCTAATATTCTCACTCATATTACAATAGCACATATCACAATTTGTAATTATATGGTTACTGATTTATTCATGAAGTTCTCTTTCATCTTCCCTACTAGACTATAGGCCCCAGAAGGATAGGGGCCATATTGGCCTAATTCTAGTAATCTCAGTGACTAGCATAATGCCTGGCACACAGACCCAACAAGTATTTAAGAAGTTCACAAAGAATGAATGAGTGAACAAATGGACAAGTTAATGAGTGAATGATGCTCTCTTTTCAACTGTTGCTTTTGGCAATAAAAGCAGGATAATTGGTCCCTCTGTAGTGAAGTTCTGCCCTGGGTGTGTTTGGAATGCAGGTTCCACTCAAAGAATCAGTCCCCACCCATGGTTCCTGCTAGATGAGTAGCAAGCCACGTGACCCCACCTCATAGTCACAGAGAATTAGACCTGCCAGGGGCAGCATCTTCTCCAGAGTGAGGCCCATTCTTAGGCTGGCAATGACCTCTGATTTGGGTGGTCTTTCTTACAAAGGGAAACCAAGCTGCCACTCCCTTCTACTGGGACTTTGAACAAATAAACACACAGAAGATTAAGTGGATGCTTGACTTGCAAGGTTGTGCAGAGAGGGGTGGGTTGCATCCTGGGGTCACCACTGTGGTGTTAGAGTATCAGCTATGAAGAGCAATACAATCAAAGGGAGGTGGTGGGGAGAGAAAGGAGACCAGAGCCGGCATGCTCAGAGAAGCTGAGAAGCCATGAGAGGAGAGGCAGAGGATTCCAGGGTTGCCTCAGTTCAAGCCCTTTCCGAGGCCTGGCTCCTCCTGTTTCCTGGATTTCCATGTGATTCTTCTGACCCTAAAATACACCACTTCCCCCTGCTTTCCCACAGATACATACCACACACATTTTCCTTGAACTGGTTTGACTAGATTTTGTTCCCTGCAACAAAAATCCATGCTGCAAATGACGCCAGCACACATTGCCCACTCCAAGTCTGTCAGTGTGCATGGATCAGCTCTGTCCAGGGTACTGGGCTATGACAGCATCACCCACATCCCTGGACCACGGGCTGGTCATGGATTCCTCCATATTCCCCAACCAAGATGTGAAAAAGATCCCTTCTCTGCTTCTGCAGAGCCTGTTATGGTTTGAATTGTGCCCACCCCCTCCAAAAAAAAAAGAGACATTGGAGTCCCAACTCCCAGTACCTCAGAATATGATCTTATTTGGAGACAGAGTCTTTACAGAGGTAATCACATTTAACTGAAGTCACTAGGGTGGGCCCTAATCTGACTGGATGTCTTTTTTAAAAGGAGAAATGTGGAGACAGACACGCACACAATGAGAATACCACGTGAAGATGGAGGCAGAGATCAACGCGATGCTTCTGCAAGCCAAGGAATGCTGAGGATTGCCAGCAAACCACTGGCAGCTGGGGGAGAGACCTGGAACAGATTCTCCCTCACCGCCCTCAGAAGGAACCAACAAATATTCCTCAACACCACACATTGGTGTAAAACCATAGCTAGAGAGAAGCTGCATACAGAACAGGTTTCTGATCAAAACGTGATCAAAATATGCCACTTCCATAGGGCATATTATTTTGAGCTGGATGCACATAAGAATCAACAGGTACAGAAAGAAGCTTTCCTGGATATTTATTTATCTGAAGAAACTCCTAAGAAATAAGGACTGCCATAAATCCCCTCTCCCAGGAAAGTTTTATGACCATGAAGAAGACAAAGTTGGCTCCAAGATGGACCTGCACAAATAATCCTTTATCTTCCATTAGATTCCCCATATATTTCCCTTCCCACAGTTTGCTGCCCTTGGAAGCCTAAAACCCTCCTTTGTCTTGCTACTTCTCTAAACCTTTATTGTACTTTTGCTAAGATGCTGTATAAGCTCAAGTTCAAACCAACCCTTTGAGTACTCCATATGTAAGCAGGATGTACATGCTAATAAACTTGTTTGTTTTCTCTTGTTCATCAGTCTTTTGTTAGTCTAATTTACAGAAAACCCAAGATGCAGTAGCAGAAAGAAGTTTTTCCCTCGCCTACAAGAATAGCTAGAGTCCCACACAAATCTGTCTGGGAGGCTCAGCTTCAGGGTAAACAACTCTTTTCTACCCTCACCCTTTGTCTCAGGACTCCTGCCTTGAAGCCCTCTTTATAGTCCCAAAATACCATGCCAGAAGCCACAGATTATTTGTCACAAACTTATGTCCCCACCAAAATTCTTATGCTGAAGTCCCAGTATCAGCATCTCAGAATGTACTCCTATTTGGAGGTAAGTGCATATTCAGAGATAAAGGGGTGATTAAGTTAAAATGAGTCCTTTAGGGTGGGATGCTAATCCAATATGACTGGTGTCCTCATGACAGGAGGAAGAAGCAGCAAGGGTGTGCCTGCACAGAAAGCAATGAAGAGGCAGCAAGACAGCCATCTGCAAACCATGGAGACAGGCCACAAGACAAGCCAACACTGCTGGTACTTTGATCTTGGACTTCCAGCCTCGAGAACTGTGAGAAAATACATTTCTGTTGTTTAAACCACCCAGTCTGTGGTATTTTGCTATGGCAGTCCTAGCAAACTAACACATCATCCTCAATATTCTTCCTCCTCTCCTTAGTTATGAAGAGAACTCCTAATTTTTAGCTGGGTACATGGCTGCCTACATTACAGACTACATTTTCTAGCTTCCCTTGCAGCTATAGTCAGTCATGTGATTACATTTTAGCCAATAGGAGGTAAGAAGAAATGTCAAGTGTGCCTTCAGGTAAATGTCTTTAAACGGAAAAGTCATGACCTTCTTTTTCCTGCATCCTTTTTGCTGGCTGGAAGGTGGACCTGATAACCGAAGCTTAAGCAGCCTGTGTGGCTCAGAAGGCAGAAGTCACATGCCAAGGATACAGTGTGAGATACAGAATGAGCCACCTTACCACCTCTTCACAGACCATTTCTGAGCTTTCTATGCAAGACATAAATAAACTTGCAGTTTAGTTAGGCCACAATTTTGCAAGTTTACTGTCACCCTTAGTCACACTTAACCCTAACTGATACTGTTAGTTTCTCTTTCTACCTCCTCCTTTTCTACCCTTTCCTCTCTCCTGAAAGGAGAAAGCTCTCTTCACTGACAAGAGCCTCAGGCAGAGTGGATTAACCTAGTAAAAGTTAACAGGAAATGTTGATTATAAGTGACCTCCTGCTAGATTAACCAGGCAGAAAGTAGACAGGTAAAACTGTTACCCATTTTCCTTCTATTCTAAGTCCAATCCCCACTCCTGTCCTAATTAACTATTTAACTTCTTCCAGATGACACTGCTCAAAACCTCCAGTGCTCACTGAAGGAAATCCAAACTTCGAAGCTTGGCACTCAGAGCCCTTCACAATCTAGCCATAATCTACCTCTGCAATTTTTTTTAACACTAAAAGCAATACTAAAACCAAAGCAGAATACTTATTGTTTGACCCACACACTGCAGGGATGCCAGCTCCCTGCCTTTACCCATGATGTTTCCCTTCTAGATGCTTTTCTGGTGCCATGACCTAGGGTCTGAAGACAATTGAATTTAAGGCCCAGCTTCATTGCTTCCAAGTGATGTTAACTTGGTTACTGCATCTGTAAAGTGGGAATAATACACTGCCTCACATGCGGGTTCTGAAGTCAGACACAGACTGCATGACATTTGGTCTTGCAAACCATGAAACACTACAGTCTCATAAGGCATGACTGTCCTGAATCTGGCATTAGGGTGCATCTTGGTGCTGGTGTCTCTTGGTTCTGAAGCTGCTAGGTAAGCCCCTTGACCTCAATCTCTAATTCTCATTGAGCCAGCACACTACTAAATGCTTTCCATGCATAACCCCATTCAATCCTTACAAGAGTCTCATGAAACCTGCATTATTATTAACATTCCCACTTTATAGATGAGGAAACAGACCCTGATTTCAACTCAGTTCTGACTTCCCAGTCTAAGCCTCTAGCCTTCCACATAACTCCTCAAGGGCAGAAGCTGTATCCTTCCTTACTTTGTAACTGCCCGTTGAGGATATGAATTATTATTTGTTCTCTGGATGGGAACCATTCATATCAAAATGCCCCCCACCCCATGCCCGGTGCCCAGTAATTGAGTGGATAACTACTGATCTCTCCAGGGCAGTGTTTCCCGAACAGCGGCCCGGGGACCCCCTGCATCGAATCCCTCTGGGCGCTTGGGTCTTCCAATGCCTCACCTGCTAAATCTTTGTTTCTGAGATGGTGTCTGGTATCTGCCTGTGTAGGAAGCTCCAGAGTGACTTTTTAATTGATATTGAAGTTTGAAAACCACAGTGAGTCCATGAAGATTGCACCACGGATGCCACTCAGAGAGAGTAGCAGCACCTGAGGCCTCCCTTCCCCCAGCCACCACTTCCGCCCCTGAGCTCCAGGCAGAGGCCTCTGGGAGTTTAGATGGCTGAGGCTGACAAAGCTAGCTTCTGGGTTACCCTCAGACCACCTGACGGGAGCCTTTTTCCCCAGAGGCTCTTAGGGGCTGAGTAGAGAACCCCACCGTCCAGCCCCATCCCCCAAGCTTGAGCTGCCCTCTGGATGCCCTGCCAAATCGGGAGTCACCTGACCCAGAAGGAACAGACAGGGGAAGCAGGCAGATGGGTGTCGCTTTGGAGGGGGTGGAAGTATGCATGGTGGGCAGGCCAAGGCTGAGCCTGAGGAGAGTGGAGCTCCCTCTATAAGGCCAAGTCTCCCATGCGGCGAGTTGGGGCACTCCTGGGGACGATGAGTCTGGCGAGAAGAGCTGAGTCGTCAAGCTCAAGTCTTGACCCTATCTCAGAAATGCCTCAGGTTCCCTCGGCAGGCGAGAGGCGAGGGCTGTGCTTAGCGCGCGGGGTGGGGTCCCGCCGTCCTCTCCCCGAGCCTCGGCTTTTCAGCCCCGGGGCGCCGCCGCAGGCTGCGCCCTCTGACCTGCAGGCGGCGCGCCCTGCCCACCCCGCGCGGCCAGCCCCGCAGCATCCTCCTGCTCGCGGCTCTCCCGCCACCTGTCCCGCTCCCTGCCGCGCCCTGGCACCCGCACCTACCCACGCCGTGCCGCTCCTTGTCAGCTTTACGCCAGGGGGCCATGACTGAGCCGGGGCCTCGCCTCCTCCCGCAGGGAAGCTGGCAGGGGGTAGCTGGGCGCCGCTGGGCCCCACTTCCTTCCTCTTTTCAAACTCCTCTCAGGGCCCGCCCTCTCCTCCCTCCCCGGGGCTCCCCGCTCCCTCCTCCCTCCCGTTGGGCAGGGGCACACTAGAAAGCTGGTGCCCCGTAGGCTGGGACACGCCACCCCACCCCACTTCACGCAAAGCTTGGGGACCACTCCCACCTTGTCTCCTCCCCAGGCGAGGGGGCAGAGGCCAGTCCCCACCTGGGGCTCCCCAGACCGCCACCGCAAGTGCAGAGAGTTTTCTGATTGCCCTGCCTAGGGGACTGAACAAACCATTTCCTTAACTCCCCTCAGCGTGAGCTTTGGTGTCAGATCTGGGTTCGAATCCAGACGGGGACAAATGAATTCATTTTTCTAAGCTTCAGTTTTCTCATCTGTGAAATGGGATACTAGTACCTACTTCATATGATTATTCTAAGGGTTAGAGAGGCAATGTACACAGCAGGTGACATGGAGGTGGATCGTTTACAGCCGCCTTTTTTTTTTTTTTTTTTTTTTTGAGACGGAGTTTCTCTCTTGCTGCCCAGTCTGGAGTGCAAACACGATCCCGGCTCACCGCGACCTCCGCCTCCCGAGTTCAAGTGACTCTCCTGTCTCAGCCTCCCGAGTAGCTGGGATTACAGGCATGCACCACCACGCCCGGCTAACTTTGCATTTTCAGTAGAAATGGGGTTTCTCCATGTTGGTCAGGCTGGTCTCGAACTCCCGACCTCAGGTGATCTGCCAGCCTCAGACTCCCAAAGTGCTGGGATTACAGGCATGAGCCACCGCGCCTGACCCATTTACAGCTTTTTATCGTTTTGGTGCCACAAACCCGTTGGAAAATCTGGTATAAGCTCTAGAAGTTTTATTCTGAAAATACGTAAATACACTATTTACCAACATCACTGCAAGGTGAAGGGTGCTGTCACAGCCAGCAATAGTGGGCCCCAGGAAAAGAGCCCTAGAGTTAGGCTAATGGAGACATTTCCTCGAAAAATCTCATTTTTTGCTCTGGGAACAGATTCTGTCCAGAAAAAAAATCATGTCTGATCCACAGTGATAAGGCTGAATTTAAGTTTTGCTGAGTTTTCTTTCTTTATTCATGACTCTCATTACCCCTTTCTGCTTTACACTGAGAGTCATTAAGATACATAGGCAGTATCACAGCTGAACTGGAGTGACAAAAAATTATTTCGTTTTATCTGCAGTTATTTTCTTTTCTGTTTTCTAGCAGCGTAAGTTAGGTAATAATGTCTTGTACAGACAGCAGTGGCATTAGGGTTCCCCCAGATGACCAGAATAGGAGATTATATATACACATACATATATATACATACATACATAAATGCATACATACATATATATTATACATATACATATATACGTGTGTGTGTGTGTGTATATATATATGAGAGAGAGAGAGAGAGATTGGGGATTGGCTAATACAATTGTGAGGCTGTCAGGAAGAGCAGTTTGGAAATTCACAGGCAGGAGCTATCCTCAGGAGGAATTTCTTCTTTTTCAAGGAACCTCAGTTCTATTCATAAGGTTTGTCAACTAATTGGATCACACCAACCCAATTTATTGAGGATAATCTCCCTTAATTGAATTTGATGGATGATAGAAGATGTTAATCACATCTACAAAGTACTTCACAGCAACACCTGTGAAGATTGTGAAGCTTGGTGTTTGATTGCATAACTGGGCCACAGCCTTGCCAATCTGACTCACAAAACTAGCTAACACAACAGCATTACAAATTGGGGCTATACAATAGAGGTTGGCAAACATTTTCTGTAAAGGCACAGATAGTCAATATTTTAGTCTTTGTTGTCCGGAAAGCAAAATCAAATATATATGTAAGATGAAGGTACTTATGTAAAGAAAGAAAACAAGCTTCTAAAAATTTTTATTAATAAAATTCAAAATATGAGGTGAATGAATATTTTTTGTAATACTGGCTTAGTAGGGCCCCAAAAAAATACAATGGGAATGATATCACATTTCACCTTATTGGAGTTCAAAGTTAATGTGCCTTATTGAAATTGATTCAAATGTTCATATGTTAATGCTGATCTGACAGGATATTTACTTCCTATTTCTGAAAAAAATGTTTATTAAATGGGCAATGGTTAAAAGTCCAGAAGAGCTAATAAAATTAACTTTTGATACCACTGATTCAATAACATCACAGATTTAAATATTTTCCACAAAGTACCTGATGGTGAATATTACAATTAGTAATCATAGGCTTTAAATATCTTACATTTTCACCCACTTTCTAAATTTGTTCCAAAAGCCTTTTTCTGCTCCGTAGATATTTTTTACTATGAACAGTTGCAACACATCTTGGCAGATTCCACTTCAGGTCGTGTTGAATTAGTGTTTTCTCATTTTCTTTTAAAATAATCTTGCCCATAGTTCTTCTACACAGGCTCTTCATAGAAGCTATTTCTTCATTCACTTCAAACTCAGCACTGACTCCTCAAATAAACAACTGAGCTGCATTGGTAATATTTGTCAACAAGAGCTAAGGAAAACCACTAGAAGACATTTTAAAATTCACTATTGATGCTGCTGTCAATGTTCTTAACCAAGCAATCAGTGTCACCAAAAGGCTAATAGTCTTAAACTAATTTATTTTCACTGGATATATTCCATCTGCTGCTATAATCAAACATGATTTAATGAACTCAACATCAATAAAATATTTTGCCTTGCTTGCATAACAAGCCACTTGGAAACTTATTCTGGTTGTACTCTCATTTTCATTTTTTATTATTTTAAAGAAATTGTGCTGTGATGAGATATTATTTTAAATTTTCTAATTTTTCTGGTCATTGCTTTTGTGTGAGTTGGAAAAAATGTGATGAGTGCTTAATCTATTATATTGTTTGGAGTGTCAACATGTAATAAACACAATGCTTTCTCCTCTGCTTTGTTTGTTTTGTGCTGCTATAACAGAATGCTACAGACTGTGTAATTTACGATGAACAGAAATTTATTTGGCTCACACCTCTGGAGGCTGGGAAGTTAAATATCAAGGGGCCAACATCTAGCAAGGGCATTTGTTGCTGTGCCCTCCCATGGTGGAAGGTGACAGAGAAAGAGCCAGAGAGCAAGATAGGCCAAACACACCTTTACAACAAACCCACTCTCACAGTAACTAACCACTCCCTCAATAACTAACTCACTCCCACGATAACAACATTAATCTATTTATGCAGAGCCCTCATGATTAACTAATTACATCTTATTAGGCTCCACCTTCCAACACTGTTATATTGGGGATTAAATTCCTAACAAATGAACTTTGGGGAGGTCACATTTAAACCATAGCACTATTTAATTTGGTAAGAAAACAATACACACTCCACGGTGCCTTAGAAGCATGACGTTTGGAGCCCACTATGCTTTCTTTTCTTTTTGACATGGTGGCTATAGCACTAGTAATTTTTTAAAATGTTACTATAGAGAGTGATATGCACTTTAAATGCTGTGGAGTTGTAACCTCATCCTTGTGATTAGTGGGTTGCTGGACAGCACTATGAAGCAATGAAAACACCATATACAGTCCTTGTTGCAAATAGTCAATTCTGCCATTGTAGCATGAAAACAACTATAAATGATGCATACATGAATGAGCATGGCTGTGTTCCCATAAAATATAATTTTTACTTCCTACAGTTTTCATATAGCATGGAATATTACCTTTATTTCTATATTCTTCAGCAATTTAAAAATGTAAAAACCAGTCTTAGTTCATGGGCCGTACAAAAACATGCAGCAAGCCAGATCTGATCTGTGAACCATAGTTTGCCATCTCCCACTATGCTATACACAGTTGTATTGTCTTCATAAACTTGTAGCCAGGTGATATAAAATACAATTGTTTTTTTTTTTATTTAGGTTTAAGCTTCTGACATACAAACAGGCAACTTCACATCAACAGTCTGATAAAGTATCTGATGGGAGGCCAAGAGTGGGTGGTGGTGCCAGAAAGCAAATAAGATCAAACTTGAGGAGCACTGAAGATTTTTTTTCCCCATTCAACTTGTGACACAAGCTATAATAGGAATCTGTTCCTTAAATAATGTTAAACAAACAAATTATTCAGCATATTAAAAGAGTTATAAAACTACTTTCAGTTGAAGGAAATGAAGTCTAGAAATTTTGACTGAGGGTTAATTAACTTCTTAATGGGGTAGCTTTTAATGTAGAAATCTTTAAACTTCATATGGTTAGGAGATGGCTTTTATGTTTCTGAAATATGGGCTTTTCATTACAGTTAACAATTCTATGGCACCATAAAAATTTTTTGGCAAGAGAGATCAATAGTCAAACATAAAAATCTGACTAAAACCACTTAAAGAATTTACAATAATCTTGGTCACACAATTTTATTAAACATCATCTGTCAGTTACTTGACTATTAGGTAGTACACTCTCGATGGCTATAACTTCACATACATTGTGAGGGATGACTGTGGGTAAAAGGACATCTCTAGCCAAGATTTCTTTTAAGTTCAGTCCCATGTGTCCAACTACCTACTAGACATCCCCTCCCCACTCCATCAATGTCTCCATATTTCAAAACCAAGCTCATCACATAACTGTTCCCTAGACTTGTCCCCCTTCTGACTGCTTCTACCCGATGTTAACAAGTGAAGTGACCAGACTGTGCTTTAATGAGGTGCTAGAACCCCATCTCCATCACTTACCTAGCTTTGTGGTTTGCAGCAAATTCACTGAACACTTTCTAAGCCCCATTCAGTGAATGCTTACTGCCTGTCAATCCCAGACTTAAACACTTGATATGCATTATCTCGTGTCATCCTAAAAGCAGCCCCATAAGACAGGTACCATTATTACCCCAATTTTACCCCCATTTTGCTAATAAGCAAACTGAGGTCAGAGAGATGAAATCCCTTATTGTAGCCAGTATCCACTATGATTGCCTATGAGTGCATCATTATCCTTCACTTCACTCGGGTCAGAAGCTTAACTCATCCCAATCTTCCTTTCACTCCAAATGATAATCTCAAAAACAGCTGTTGAATCTGCCCTCTTCCCCATCCCACGAACTTGTTAACTTGGATTAGAGATCCCTTCCTCCAACCTTGCCTCCTTCCAATCTCTTCTCCATGTTACTTCTGAGACCCTTTGCCCAAGCAGTTTTGGTCTTCTCAAGCTTCTGGAATAATCTAGAAAAAAAATAAGCAAAGCAGGTTTGTAATAACTTGAGAGGTTTTACAACTTTTGTGAAATAAAGACATTCCACAGGAAAGAGCTATGCAAAGCCTCAAGCATAGCCCAAAGAAATCTAATTGAACTCATGGTTTAGGTAAATTGTAGAAGACTCTTTCCCTAAGGCACAGCAGAAGGGGAGGTTTCTCATGTTCATCTTTTTCAGAGTCATATATTCAGGTCCAAGATTTGGCTAGATTTCTCTAGCATGCCTGTAATGATTACTAAATATTGGAATATTTCCATACAGTTGCTAAACAGCTACATCTCAAGGCATTCGAGTGCCCTCCTCCCATTCTTGCCCTGGAAAGCCCTCACTGGGCACCACTGGTGTCACTATAGTGCCTGTCAGCTTGTTCTGAGTAGTTCATGGGATTTGGTCTCCTTCTACATATGTCCCCCAACTCCCAGCCAGAGTGCTCCTGGGCCCAGATAGGGGAGAGGGCTACCTGGAGGTAGCACTGGCATGTCAGTAGGTGGATGCCTACAGGCTTCTCGTGTCCCATCCACCTGTGTCCATCACATGACTGCCTTTGGAAACTCCAGCCTCCACAGTACTAGTCAACATTTTTCTCATTTTCTTTTCTTGTGTTACCTGTTACAGTCATGGCAAATAGCCAAGTATATTCTGAGCAGCTCAGATAGTCAAAAGCAAAAACTTGTACTTACCTAAATTTTACTCACCAGAGAGGAGTCCAGGTCCCTATCAGGACCATAAAAGGCTCTAGGTAAGGATATACACTCCCAAAATCAATTAGCTACAGTAAATGAAGGAGGCCCAACAACAAAGATGGCATGTAGATAAGTAGGCATTCAAATAATTCTGCCTTCAGGTAACAGACAAAACTCTAGAAGTGACTGTGGGTGTGAGGGTTGGCTATAGGGAGAACCAAGAGCTTTCCTGCTTACCTAGAGTTTGCTCTATCAGATGAAACGTTCATAGCCTCATCCAGGTCACTGCAAATGCCATTAATTCATTCCTTTTTATGGCTGAGTAGTATTCCGGTAGTATTTCATCATAAGTTTATTCTAAGTGAAGTAATTCAGGAATGGAAAACCAAACGTTGTATGTTCTCATTCATAAGTGGGAGCTTAGCTATAGGATGCAAAGGCATAAGAATGACAGAATGGACTCAAGGGGAAAGGGTGGGAAGGGGATGAGGAATGAAAGACTACAAATAGGGTGCAGTGTATACTGCTCAGGCGATGGGTGCACCAAAATTTCACAAATCACCACTAAAGAAGTTACTTATGTAACCAAACACCACCTGTTTCCCGAAAAACTACAGAAAGAAAAAAATTTATTTATATATATATAAATTATATTATTATTATATTCTATATTATTATATATTAAATTATATTGCTATTAAATATATATATTTGAAAATGTTAATAGCCTCAAACCTACTGCTAGTTAATGCTCTAGGTATCTGCCAGTGGGATTTACCTCAACTGTAAGACTAAGACATCAAAGCCCAAAATAATATCTCTCAGTGCATCCTTCAAATACTTTTGGACACTATTTAAAGTCTTAAGAATATCATGTAGGGCTGTCATTCCCCTCGACAGCTTCATTTCCTGCCTCCTCTGCCTCTTCTTATACCACCTCCCTGCACCACATGCACAATCACCCTACACTCTTACAAGATGGTGCAGTTTGAAGTTTCCTAGAAGTGCCACAAGTTCTCACATCTGTGTGTGCTGTAGCCCTTCCTCCAATAGGAATACCCCTTCTTGCCCTCTAGGTTAAGTAGTTCTGGGAAGACTTACTTGGTCTCCCCACCTCCCAATTCCCCCTCCAGTTAGATAACCCTCCTGCAGCAGCCCATGCTCATGAACTACTGGTCTGTCTGGTAGTCGCAATGGTTTCTTCTGCAAAGCTGCCAAGGATCACACTGGATGTAGTGACATCAGCCCTGCTCCTTTTCCACATCTTGTTGGCACTGACTCATCTAGAAACAATGATATTTGACAGGGGCCAACCACTAGCAGTCCAAAGGTCAAACCTGGAGGATGACATATTTGTTTAACAAGCATATTTTATTTTCACAGTGTTTAATGTTTAAACAAATTGCCAGCAATTAACAATCAAGAGATTTTACCTGAACTTCTAGATTTCTAGTCTCTCTCTAAATAAATGTAGACACTGCATTTCCACAAGGCAGGTTCAGCTGGAGGTAGCTTCGGCAGCTGTCCTTGAGCTTGAGCATGCACTCCAGTTGCCACAATCTCCGATGCTGAGGCCAAATCTCAATTGCTATTTACCATTGTGCTTACACAGTTGTTTTTCTTGAGGTAAAAACAAAAATGAAATACTGCTTGGCCTTGTGTTCCATCAAAAGTGGGAAAATAGGAGAGACTGACAAGATACATGTTTCAGGAAACATGGGAGAGAATGTATATATTTACAGATGTGAGGAATAGTCATAGATGTAGGTCTACATAGAACAAGTTCTTCTTCAGTTGCCATAACAACAACAAACCCAGTTTGCTTCACTCATTTAAGTTACCTGCCTAGTCCCCATAGACATTGAGTTGTGACCTTGGTGGATGTATTAGAAACGAGGAAGGCCAACAGTTTCTGGCCAATAAGGAGGCTTTGTATTGGGTGATAGCAAACCAACCCAGTTAGGTCTTCTCATTTCAGAAGTATAAGTGGTAGACACTACTGCAGAAAGCAAATTACTTGAGCCAAGAGTGCCTCTTGAACAATCTCAATCTCTTGATTTTTTGGAGAAATCAATTATCTGGTTTAGAAAGAGGCAATAGATTCCTCATAAGCCTTTGTGTTTTAGCAATAAGCCTCCAATAATCTGGGTGTATCTCTTCTCTAAGTCCAACACACATCTGCATGCCATGTTGTAATTGTGGCTTTCCTGGATTTCCACCCATTCCTAGAGGCCGAGTGCTCCTTGACTTCATAAACGTCTACAGAGAACCCATCATGTGAAAAGCTCTGAGGATATATCTTGGGGAACAGCGCAAACAAGATTGCTGCTCTCATCAATCTTGTAGCCTAGAAGGGAAGGCAGAAAGTCCACATGTACATAATACATTTTAATAAAGAAAATACATTATATAAAGAGTACTGTGGGAGAGTGGAAAAGGGGATGGTCTGGGAAGGGCTGTCTGAGAAAGTAATAGTTAAAAAGTGACTCTTGAGGAATCACCACACTGTCTTCCACAATGGTTGAACTAATTTACACTCCCACCAACAGTGTAAAAGCATTCCTATTTCTCCACAGCCTTGCAAGGATCTAGAACCAGAAATACTATTTGACCCAGCAATCCCACTACTAGATATATACCCAAAGGAATAGAAATCATTCTACTATAAAGACACATGCACACGTATGTTTACTGCAGCACTATTTACAATAGCAAAGACTTGGAACCAACCCAAATGCCCATCAGTGATACACTGGATAAAGAAAATGTCATATATATATACCATGGAATATTATGCAGCCATAATGTAAATGACGAGTTAGTGGGTGCAGCACGCCAACATGGCACATGTACACATATATAACAAACCTGCATGTTGTGTACATGTACCCTAGAACTTAAAGTATAATAATTAAAAAAAAAATGAGTTCATGTCCTTTGCCGGGACATAGATGAAGCTGGAAGCCATCGTTCTCAGCAAACTAACACAGGAATAGAAAACCAAACACCACATGTTCTCACTCATAAGTGGAGTTGAACAATAAGAACACATGGCCACAGGGAGGGGAACATCACACACTGGGGCCTGTCTTAGGGTGGAGGGCAAGGGGAGAGAGAGCATTAGGACAAATACCTAACGCCTGTGGGCTGAAAACCTAGATGACAGGTTGATAGGTGCAGCAAACCACCATGGCACATGTACACCTATGTAACAAACCTGCACATTCTGCATATGTATCCCGGAACTTAAAGTAAAAATTTTTTCTTAAGAAGTGACCCTTGGGAAAAACATGTTCCTGGGAGAGGAAACCATATTTGTACAGATACCAGTGGGAAAACAAGCTTACTGCATTTAAGAAACCAAAAAGGGCCTGTGTCATGGGTGTGCAGTGACTGTGCAGTGAAATTTAGGTTGGAAGTTAGGTAGGAACCAAATTATGTAAAACCTTGAAGATCACACTAAAGAGGTGGAATTTTACTCGAAGTGTACTGGGAAGTGAGAAAGACAGCCAGGTGCTGGCTGGGTCCCCACAGGTAGGCTGTGGTGTTCTCCTGTTGAACATGAACAATTTCTTGAACATCAACATCAGACAAGGCCAGCCTGTGACTGTGATGAATCTAGACAAAAATAAGACAACTCTGTAATCATCAGTGAACACAGACAAAACATGAACATTGTCCAAACCAAAAATGACCAAACATCATTCTTCTATCATGGCTAACATGAACGACTACCGATTTTTCCTTTTAATCAGTTTCAGGCTTAGCCTCATTCTAGTCTTCCATTCTTCTAAATGAGATGTATTAAGCTACCTAATCACAGAATTAACACTGCCTTCTTAAACACTACTGCAAATCACATAACACAAGTCCAAGTCCTATCCATAGCAAAGCCCCTTCTAACATACTCTTACTGGAACATCCCATGACTCTCCATGGTATGCAGCCACAAGCAATAAACCTAACTTTTTTTTTTCTACTGCAGGTACATTGCTGGTGGTCTTTAGGTGGAAGGCATTGACAATGTCACTAGAGGATATTAAGCACGAGGTAATATAATCTTTTTTAAAAAATATTTCAACTAGAAAATAAATTCCGTAGGTCAAGAATAAAAGTGACAAGACCAGTTAGTGGTAATTTCAGCATCCAGGGAAAGATGATGGTGGATTGGACCAAGTGGTAGGGGCACAGCAGTCAAATGCAAAATATATTTCAGAGATGGTATCCATAGGACTTGCCTACCAAGAGATGAATATGTAGATCAAGTAGGCAGCCAAAGCCAGAGACCCAAAAATAAAGTAGCCAAAATAAGACAGAAGTCCAATTCTTTTCTGCATAGTTGGTATTGCAGTTCTATGGCATTGTCAAGGGTGAAGGCTCTTTCTTTCTTGTTATTCCATTATCCCCCAGGTTCACAATCATTATGTGCATAATCCACAATGACTCACCACCGTATTTCCATTCCAGTCAGCAGAAAGGGAGTTAGAGGGAATTAAGAGCATGGCTCAGAGTAGCACTCAACACTTTTGCTCACATTCCTTTGGCCAAGAATTGGTCCCATGCCCACATCTAGCTGCAAAGAAGTTTGGAAAATAAAGACATACTTCAGATATATTGAGGGTTCAGTTCTCGACTGCTGCAAAATAAAGCAAGTCACATAAACTTTTTGGTTTCCCAATGCATTTAAAATTATATTTATCCTATACCACAGTCTATTAAGTGGAAGTAGTATTATGTCTATGAACACAGATAATGTGTATACCTTAATTTAAAATACTTTATTGTTAAAAAATATTGACAATCATCTGAGCCTTCAGTCAACCATAACTGTTTTTGCTGGTGGATGATCTTCCCTCAATGTTGATGGCTACTGACTGATCAGAGTGGTGATTGCCGAAGGTTGGGGTGGCTGTGGCAACTTTATTTTTCTTTCTTTCTTCCTTTGTTTTCTGATATAGAGTCTTATTCTGTTATCCAGGCTGGAGGGCAGTGGTGCGTGATCGTAGCTTCCTGCAACCTTGACCTCCCAGGCTCAAGCAATCCTCTTGCCTCAGCCTCCCAAGTAGCTTAGACTACAGGTATGTGCCACCATGCCCAGCTAATTATTTTTTTAATTAATTAATTTTTTTTGAGATAGAGTTGCACTCTTGTTGCCCAGGCTGGAGTGCAATGGCATGATCTTTACTCACTGCAACCTCCACCTCCCAGGTTCAAGTGATTCTCCTGCCTCAGCCTCCTGAGTAGCTGGGATTACAGGCATGCACCACCATGCCCAGTTAATTTTGTATGTTTAGGAGATATGAGGTTTCTCCATATTGGTCAGGCTGGTCTCGAACTCCTGACCTCAGGTGATCTGCCCACCTCAGCCTCCCAAAGTGCTGGGATTACAGGCATGAGCCACCATGTCCAGCCTTATTTTTTAATATTTTTGTAGAGACAGGGTACCAGCTGGTTGCCCCAGCTGATCTCAAGCTCCTGGGCTCAAACAATACTCCCACCTTGGCCTCCCAAAGTTTTGGGATTATAGGTGTGAACCACCACACCTGGCCGTGATTTCTTAAAACAAGACAGCAAATAAATTACTCCACTGATGAACTCTTCCTTTCATTAAAGATTTCTCAGTAGCATATGATACTGTTTGATAGCATTTTTCCCACAGTAGAACTTCTTTCAAAATTAGTCCTCTCAATCCCTGCCTCTGCCTTATCAACTACATTTGTGTAATATTTCTAAATCGTTTATAATTACTTGAACAATGTTCACAACATCTTCACCAAGAATAGACTGCATCTCAAGAAATCACTTTCTTTGCTCATTCATAAAAAGCAATTCTTCATCCTTTCAAGAGTTACCATGAGATTGCAACAATTCAGTCACATCTTCACTTCAGGTTCCACTTCTAATTCTAGGTCTTGCTATTTTCACCAAATCTGCAGTTACTTCCTTCAGTGAAGTCTTGAATCCCTCAAAGTCACCCATGAGGGTTGAAATCAACTTCTTCCAAACTCCTGTTAATGTTGATATTTTGACCTCCTCTCATGAACTGCAAATGTCCTTAATGCCATTAAGAATGGTGGTGAATCCAGTCAAAGCAGTGTTAAGAGGGAAATTTACAGCACTAAATGCCCACGTCAGAAAGCTAGAAAGATCTCAAATCGACTCCCTAACATCACAATTAAAAGAACTAGAGAAGCAAGAGCAAATAAATCCAAAAGCTAGCAAAAGACAAGAAATAACTAAGATCAGAGCAGAACTGAAGGAGAGAGAGACACAAAAACCCTTCAAAAACTCAATGAATCCAAGACCTGGTTTTTTGAAAAAAATTAACAAAATAGACCACTAGCTAGACTAATAAAGAAGAAAAAAGAATTAAATAGAGGCAATAAAATATTATAAAGGGGATATCACCACTGACCCCACAGAAATACAAACCACCATCAGAGAATAATATAAACACCTCGACACAAATAAACTAGAAAATTTAGAAGAAATGGATAAGTTCCTGGACATACACCCTCCCAAGACTAAACCAGGAAGACGTCAAATCCCTGAACAGACCAATAACAAGTTCTGAAACTGAGGCAGTAATTAATAGCCTGCCAATGAAAAAAAAAAGCCCAGGACCAGATGGATTCACAGCTGAATTCTACTGGAGGTACAAAGAGGAGCTGGTACTATTCCTTCTGAAACTATTCCAAACAACTGAAAAGGAGGGATTCCTTCCTAGCTCATTTTATGAGGTAAGCATAATCCTCACACCAAAACCTGGAACAGACACAACAAAATAAGAAAACTTCAGGCGAATATAAACATCAATGCTAAAATCCTCAGTAAAACACTGGCAAACCAAATCCAGCAGCACATCAAAAAGCTTATCCACCATGATCATGTCGGTTTCATCTCTGGGATGCAAGGCTGGTTCAATATGTGCAAATCAATAAATGTGATCCATCACATAAGCAGAACCAATGACAAAAATCACATGATTTTCTCAATAGATGCTGAAAAGGCCTTTGATAAAATTCAACATCCCTTCCTGTTAAAAACTCTCAATAAACTAAATATTGATGGAACATATCTCAAAATAATAAGAGCTATTTATGAAAAACCCATGGCCAATATCATATTGAATGGGCAAAAGCTGGAAGCATTCCCTTTGAAAACTGGCACAAAACAAGGACGCCCTCTCTCACCACTCCTATTCAACATAGTATTGGAAGTTCTGGCCAGGGCAATCAGGCAAGAGAAAGAAATAAAGGTTTTCAAACAGGAAGAGAGGAAGTCAAATGGTCTCTGTTTGCAGACGACATGATTCTACATTTAGAAAACCCCATTATCTGAGCCCCAAAACTCCTTAACCTGATAAGCAACTACAGCAAAGTCTCTGGATACAAAATCAATGTGCAAAAATCACAAGCACTTCTAGACACCAACAACAGACAAGCAGAGAGCCAAATCATGAATGAACTGCCATTCACAATTGCTACAAAGATAATAAAATACCTAGGATTACAGTTAACAAGGGATGTGAAGGACCTCTTCAAGGAGAAATACAAACCACTGCTCAAGGAAATAAGAGAGGACACAAACAAATGAAAAAACATTCCATCCTCATAGACAGGAAGAATCAATATCATGAAAATGGCCATACTGCCCAAAGTAATTTATAGATTCAATGCTATTCCCATCAAACTACCATTGACATTCTTCACAGAATTAGAAAAAAAAAAAAACTACTTTTAAATTTCATATGGAACCAAAACAGAGCCCTTATAGCAAAGACAATCCTAAGCAAAAAGAACAAAGCTGGGGAGACATCATGCTACTTGACTCCAAACTATACTACAAGGCTACAGTAACCAAAACAGCATGGTACTGGTACCAAAACAGACATATAGATCAATGGAACAGAACACAGACCTCAGAAATAACACCACACATCTCCTACCAACTGATCTCCGACAAACCTGACAAAAACAAACAACAGGGAAAGGATTCCCTACTTAATAAATGTTGTTGGGAAAACTGGCTAGCCATATGTAGAAAACTGAAACTGGACTGCTTCCTTACACCTTATACAAAAATTAACTCAAGATGGATTAAAGATTAAAGACCTCAGACCATAAAAACCCTAGAAGAAAACCTAGGCAATACCTTTCAGGACATAGGTATGGGCAAAGACTTCATGACAAAAATGCCAAAAGCAATTGCAACAAAAGCTAACTAAGGAGCTTCTGCACTGCAAAAGAACCTGTCATCAGAGTGAAAAGGCAAGCTACATAATGGGAGAAAATTTTTGCAATCTACCCATCAGAAAAAGGTCTAATATCCAGAATCTACAAGAAAACAAATTTATAGGAAAAAAAAAACCAACCCCACCATAAAGTGGACAAAGGATATGAACAGACACTTATCAAAAGAAGACATTTATGTGACCAAGAAACATACATGAAAAAAAGCTCAACATCACTGATTATTAGAGAAATGCAAATCAAAATCATAATGAGATACCATCTCATGCAGTCAGAATAGCAATTATCAAAAAGCCAAGAAACAATAGAGGCTGGAGAGGCAGTGGAGAAACAGGAATGATTTTACACTGTTGGTGGGAATGTAAACTAGTTCAACTATTGTGGAAGACAGTGTGACAATTCCTCAAGAATCTTGAACCAGAAATACCATTTGACCCAGCAATCCCATTACTGGGTATATATCCAAAGGAATAGAAATCATTCTATTATAAAGACATATGCACACATTCAATGATAGACTGGATAAAGAAAATGTGGCACGTATACACCATGGAATACTATGCAGGCATAAAAAGGAATGAAATCATGTCCTTTACAGGAACAGGGATGAAACTGGAAGCCATCATTCTCAGCAAACTAACACAGGAACAGAAAACCAAACACTGTATGTTCTCACTCATAAGTAGGAGTTGAACAACGAGAACACATGGACACAGGAAGGGGAACAACACACACTGGGGCCTGTCAGGTGGAAGAGGCAAGGGGAGGGAGAGCTTTAGGACAAATGGCTAATGCATACGGGGCTTAAAACCTAGATGATAGGTTGATAGGTGCAGGAAGCCACCAAAGGTCATGTATACCTATGTAACAAACCTGCACGTTATGCATGTGTATCCTGGAACTTAAAGTAAAATTAAAAAAAAAAATGGTGGTGAATCTTTTCCAGAAGGTTTTCAATTGGCTTTGCCCAGATCCATCAGAGGAATCTACAATCTACAGCAGCTATAGCCTTAAGAAATATATTTCTTAAACAATAAGACTTGAAAGTCCTAATCACTCCTTGATCCATGGGCTGCAGAATGGATTTCCTGTTAGCAGACATGAAAACAACATCAATCTTCTTGTACATCTCCACCAGAGCTCTTGGGTGACAAGGTGCACTGTCAATGAGCAATAACATTTTGAAAAGAATCTTTTTTTTCTGAGCAGTAGACCTCAACAATGGGCTTAAAATAATGCAGAGGTGATTCTCCCTCCTCAGCCCCCTGAGTAGCTGGGATTACAAGTGCATGCCATCACACTCAGCTAATTTTTCTATTTTTTGTAGACACAAGGTCTTGCCATGTTTCTCAGGCTCATCTTGAACTCCTGGGCTCAAGCGATCCACATGCCTCAGCCTCCCAAAGTGCTGAGGTTACAGGTGTGAGTCTCCTTGCCTGGCCTGTGCTTTTGTTCTAAAAGGATGACTATGCTGGTAGTTCACTTACAGAGAACAGAATCTACTCTCACTAATTTAAGTAGGAAGCAGAGTACTAAGTGGATCACAGAATTGATGAGTGGGCTGAAACAACAGAAACGGGATTTCCAGGAATAACTGCCAAAGCTATGCTATAGAACTGAAATGGGAGAGTTCCCTGATTCCCCTTGCAGGACATGCAACAGGAGTGTGGCTCGCCTGTCCAGTTGCCCCACAGCTCAGACCCCTGGGGGAGCATGCAGACGGGCAGGTGCAGAGGCCGGGGCTTGTGCTTTGGGCTTTCAACCCCACAGTAGTGTGTAGTGGTGAGTGCCGGCAACCCCAGTGTTACATAGCTCTTTCAGCTTTGCCACCTGCAGATGGCTTGAGTGTTAATCAGCTCAATGGACCCTCTGCCTTACTGCAAGGGCAGAGGGCCAGTATGACAGCTTTCTGTATCCCAAGCTCTTGCTCAGTGTCCAGGAAGAATCGAATCACATGTGGGCTCAAAGGTTGAGCGCAAGGTTTTATTGAGTGGTGGAGATGACTCTCAGTGAGATGGATGGGCAGCGGGAAGGTGGAGGGTTGGGAGAGATAATCTACCTCTGGAGTTCAGCCATCCGCTGCTGAACTCCTCTTGATGTTCAGACATCTCTTCCCTCCTTCTCTGCTGTGCCGCCCCGCTGCTCTCTGCCACTCTTCACTGCTCTGTGCTGCTCTGTTCCTCTGCTCCTCTCAATATTCAGATGCTTGTGTACATGCCTGCCAAGGTCTCAGGTTTATACGGGCACAGGATGGAGGGGGACATGGTGGGCCAGAGTGGTCTTAGAAAATACAACATCCAGCCATGAAAACAGGAACGTCTGTTCTCAGTCAGGTCCATAGGCACAGGTCCAAGGGTGGGACCCACCCTTCTTTACACAGCGCTTCCCTGCCCCACTGGCATATCAGAACTGGGCTTAACAATTTCTGTGACCTCCATTGTTTTGTCCTCCTTGGTAAATCAGCAAGACAGAGCAAAGAGAACCATCACATAAGAGAGGTGCTAAACATGCACCAATGTAACCGTGTCATCTTATGTTTCTGATTAGGTGAGATAGAAAAGTGCTAATAAGTGTTAGAAACTATGTTTTATTGTGCAAGGTGTCCATAAAGTTGAGAAACATGGAACAAATTTAATTTTAAAGAGTTATTGGTTTCTGTGTCAAATAATATTGCTCAATATACTATTCTTCATCATCCTGATGAAGAATTTTCAGGTCGAATACCTCTAAATTAAAGAAAATCGTTCAATTGTTAATCTAAAAACAGTTCAATAAATACTATTTTCCCAATTATACTCGCCCCCCCATTCCAGGTTAGCAATTAGACCTAATGCTGAAACTTTGTGGAACATATTTTTTTAATGTAAAATGTGACTAATATATTGTCTGAACAATTTATCCTATGTTTTCCAACTTTGTGGATAGTTCATATAGTAAAAACAGTTCAAAAATAGCTCAGGTAAACTCTCTTCTCTTTTGATGCACAAGCACCAGTTGAAACTATTAGAGGGTGGTGGGGGGTGGAGATATTCAGTAAGGAAATCTAGAGGAAATGTGAATAATAGATTATTCATGGTAAAGAATTCATTGTAACCAGATAAGAAAAATATTGTTTCAAATGGCCATCTGCTCAGCTGAGGGAAATCACTCTTTTAGGTTTTAAATTACACTATCCTATTCTCTTTTTAATTATTCTTTATGTGTGCTTCTTTTATATTTCCTTTGCTGACTTTTCTTTGTCCTCTTTTTCCATATAAGGTATTCCTCAAGGCTTATAAGAAACACTATTATATATTAAAAAGAACACTCCATGAGGTCAGAGATTTTGGATTTAAAACTGAGCTCTGAAGGAAAGTTACCCTGCCTTACATTTATATCTGCAGTATATTTAGACTTGATAGTTGCATTCGGTTGAGATAGGGATCAAGAGTAACTTTTTTCTGCATACATTATACAAATTGACCCAGCATTATTTTCAAAAGACTATCCTTTCCCTCTTGCGTTTGCAGTGTCATTTTTTGGTCAAAAATCAGATGAGCATACATGTTTGACTCTGTTTATGGATTGTCTGTTTTCTTCCTTTGGTCTATTTCTCTATGTTTGCTTTTATACCACACTGAATTAATTATCATTTCATAACAGAGCTTTAGTTCTGTTAGTGTAAGTGCCCCACCTGTGGTCTTCAAGATTTCATTGGATATTCCTGGCCTTTTGCATTTCCATATACACTTTTTTTTTTTTTTTTTTTTTTTTTTGAGACAGAGTCTCACTCTGTCACCCAGGCTGGAGTACAGTGGCACGATCTCAGCTCACTGCAATCTCTGCCTCTCAGGTTCAAGCGATTCTCCTGCATCAGCCTCCCAAGTAGCTGGGATTACAGGTGCCTGCCACCACGCCTGACTAATTTTTGTATTTCTACTGAAGATGGGGTTTTGCCATGCTGGCCAGACTGGTCTCAAACTCCTGACCTCAGGTGATCTGCCCGCCTCAGCCTCCCAAAGTCCATATACACTTTAGAATCAACTTACATGATCCAGAAAAAAAAAAGTATCATAAATTTTATTGCAATCGTTTCACATCTTTAGCTCAATCTAGAGACTAATGATATCTTTAATATGGTATTTTCTACTACTTATATACATGTTCTTCATCTCTGTGATGTTTTGTAGTTTTCAGTGTAGAGATTTTATAGATCTATTTGTTGACTTTATCTCTAGGCATATGATGTATGTACAATAACTTAATTTTTAAAAAATCTTCTCTGTTTGTAGCTGATATAATTGATTTCTAAAAATCGACCCTATCTGTGATAGGTGCCTTTAGTAAATTCAGTTATCAATTTTAATAGTTTACCAACAAAATATTTTAGATTTTCTACACAGACATAGAACCTGCAAATAATGACATTAAAAACGTCTAATTTTAACATAATTCTGTTAGTGGTAGCAGAGAGCTGACTTACTGGAGGCAAATTCGTAGGCGTCCACAAGCAACTTTTCAGTCCTTACCTCCTCCTCAGAAGAAATTTGTCTGAGGGGCAAAAAGCAGAAAAAGACACCCAGGCAACTTTCAGAGCAGGAGTGGAAGTTTATTAAAAAGGCTTTAGAACAGGAAGGAACCCTTGGGAGAGACAAGTGGGTACCTCCATGTCGAAGATAGAGAAGAAGCAAAAAAGAGCCCTTTAACCTTGATCCTGGGACTTTATAGGCTCGCCTCTTTCCCCGTGATTCTTTCCGCACGCGCAGTGCTTTCCTTACGCTTTGGAATTGAGCACGCGCAGTGTGTTTAGGGCGTTACACACATGCCCGTCTGAGGCTCTTTTCCTTTTTCTGGTGGTGTGTGTCCCCAGAATGTCATACTTCGCCGTTTTCTTTCTTATCACACATGCCCAAGAAGCTGCTTCTCCCTGGGGTCTGCATTCAAGTAGCACTTTTAATGTTAACAGGTGTGGACCATCAGGAGATTTTTCTCTCCCTGGCTGCCAAATTATCATTTTTAGAGAGGCAATGCGAGAATTGCTGAAACACCATCATTTTTAGTGGGTTGGGGGAGAGCCCTCTCCTGTGCTGCTCATGCATAACTACCTGTAACAATTTCAGGCTTAAAAAAGAGTCACACGAATAAAAAAAATTTTATGTAGATTCTTCACCCAGATTCCTCAAATGTTAACGTTTCACTATATTTGCTTAATTACGCCCCTTTCAATATATAAACTACCTTTTTCTGAACCATTTGAGAATAAGGTGCAGAAATGATACACTTTTACTTCACAGTAAACTATTTACTTCATTGTGCATTTCTTTGAAAACAAGGACAGTCCAACAACCAAATTCAGAAAATTAACATTGGGACAATACTATCAGTTAAGGTCCTCCTTCAGATTAACAAAAGAAAATTCCATATCACAAGTTGCATTCACTTGTGATATGTCTCTTTCATCTCCTTTAATCAGAATCGGTTCCTCCACCTTTATTTACCTTTCATGATCTTTGTTTCTTTGTTTTAGAGACAGGGTCTTGCTCTGTCACCCAGGCCAGAGCTCAGTGGCATGATCATAGCTCGCTGTAACCTCGAACTCCTGGGCTTCAGTGATCCTCTGACCTCAGCCTCCCAAGTAGCTAGAACTACAGGCATGTGGCACCACCATCCCTGGCTAATTTTTAAAATATTATGTAGATATGAGGTCTTGCTATATTGCCCAGGCTGATCTCAAACTCGCAGTCTAAAGCAATTCTCCTACCCCAGCCTGCCAAAGCACTGGGATTAAGTGTGAACCACTGCTCCTAGCAATCTTAGCATTTTGGAGAGTACAACCCAGGTATTGAATAGAATGCAACTCAGGATTTTACAATGTTTCCTTATTGTTAGATTCAATCTATGCAATTTAAGACAGGAATACCCTAGAAGTAATGCTCTGTTTTTCCTCACAGTTTTATATTTGGAGATACATTATAACAATTATGTTAACTTTTATTATAAATTGAGGTGACATCTGTCAGATTTCTCCATGAGAGGATTACTAGTTTTCCCTTTGTGATTGATATATATTTGTGAAAAGACGCTATACGACTATGTAAATATTCCATAACTTATCAAACATTACTCCACTCATTTTGTATCTACTGATGATTTTTGCCTGAATCATGTGTTAATATAATTACCAAATAGATTTTTAAATTCTATTTTTTTTAATATTCATTACCTGAGATTCTACTGTGAGAAAAAGTTTTTCCTTCCTTCCTTTGTAATAGTATGAACTTCTGGTTTTTTATTTTACTCAATAGGTTATAGCCCATTACTATCAGTGATTTAATTGCTCAAATTATCCCTGATTTGGCCAGTGGAAGAAACTTTAAGTTGGTTCTCAAGTCATTTTGACATGCTCCCATCATTCTTTGGGCACTTTCTTACATTCTGGCACAAGGTGTTCAAGGCTCATCTCATACATTCCCAGGCATAGTCCTCGAATGAGCCATTTCCCAGAGTCCTGGCTCATTATGGTGGAGAATGGTGTTACGAAACCAAGACCTGGGTGCTATGTGTTCTCATGGCTGCTGGGATGCTATTGCTCCTGGGACCACTCAGTAGATAGAGCTAGGAGTTCATACTCCGATTCCAATCCAACACCACAAGGTTCATTTTAGCCTTCCTCCTTTCCATATTTTAAGTCCCCTCTCCAACAGTGAGAAGCCTTGTTCCAGTTATGCACAATGTATTTAGCTCATTTGTTCATTCTTTAAATCCCTTTGCAAGAGTTTCCCGAGTCATCTTGTGTTGAAATGTTTCCTCTCCAAGAGATTCTTCAAGGAGGATCTGTGGGTACAAAATTCCCTAAGTTCTCAAGTGTTTAGAACTGTTTTATTGTAGCCTTGATGAGTAAAGAATAGCTTTGATGCATATAAAATCCTTGGTTACATGGAGGAAGCTTAATTGCAGTTTCCTTATTTTTAAAAAGCTGTCTCATTAATATCTTCCTCTGCATGTTGTTTTGGGAAAGTTTGATATCAGATTATTTCTCTTGTCTTTGCAAGTGACTTGATCTTTTCGCTTAAGTTATTGAGGAATTTTTGTGGTTGTTGTTTTTTCAGACAAGGTCTGGCTCTATTGCCCAGGCTGCAGTGCAGTGACCCCATCACAGCTCATTGCAACCTCCGCTTCCCAGGCTCAAGTGATCCTCTTGCCTCAGCCTCCTGAGTCGCTGGGACTACAGATGCCCACCACCACACCCAGCCAATTTTTGTATTTTTAGTAGAGACAGGGTTTTCCCTCATTGCCCAGGCCTGGTCTCAAACTCCTGGACTCAAGTGATCTGCCTGTGTCAGCCTCTGAAAGTTCTGGGATTACAGGTGTAAGCTACTGTGCCCACCCAAATTATTCATTGTTTTAAACATCTAATAAGGTGTTCCCATTCAATTTTCTCTATTTAGAGTGTTGTGCCATGGTTTACTTCTTCTTCATTTTGGCTTTTGTGGGGGTGATGGGAGGAGGAGCTCATCAGCTGAGTTAGTCTTGTTTTCTGTTTCTTTCATATAATAGTTTTGTATAGCTTTGGTTTGGTTTTGCCTATTTATGTCATAGAAATTTGGCCTACAGCAATCCCCCCAGTAGTCTGTAGGGGACACATTCCAAAACCCCCAAAGCCATAGATAGTATCAAACAGGGTTGCTGTCAATCAAAACACGATTCTGTTCATGTCTTCCACCCACAGATTTAATGCCTTTTCCATGTTAACTAAGCACTTATCCCGTGCTATGGCTATAACATTTGCAGTTTGACGTGTGACAGCAAAACTAGTATGAATTTCTTTTTCCTTCATGACAAATAATTTCACAAATACAAGATTTGTTCCTAATGTAGATCTAGAAACTTCAGCATGTGACTTTTTTTTCCCCTTGAGAACTTTCACCTTTTCACTTAAAGGAAGCACTTTATGGCTTCTCTTTGACATATCTGAATTGCCATCATCACTACTCTTGTACTTTGGGACCATTATTAAGTAAAATAAAGGTTACTTGAATAAAAACGCCAAGATACTGCAACAATTAATCTGGTAACCTAGATGGCTACTAAGTCACCAATGGCCAGATAGCGTCTACAGCGTGGATATCCGGGACAAAGGGGCCCAGGGCAGGACAAAACAGGATGACAAGAGATTTTATTATGCTACTTTGAGCAATGTGCAACTTAAAATTTACGAATTGTTTATTTCTGGAATGTTCCAGTTAATATTTTCAGACCATTGTTAAACCTGGGTGAATGAAACCACGGAAAGCAAAACCCAGATAAGGGAGACGGGGCTACTGTATTTTACAAGGTTCCAGGTTAAAGTGCTCCCCCTTCTGTCAGTACAGCAAAGCACAGTCTTTAATAAAAATTTTTGTTGTCTGTGGGTGGGGACATGGGAGAGGAGTTGTGAGTCCTCTGATATTTTGGTTCTGTTTCGTCTTACAAGATCCTAACATAATACACTATAGGAGACATTTTATGTCTATAAGATTAACGATGGCCATCAGTCCACTATAGTATCTTCTAGAAATTTTATAGCTGTGCGTTTGATATTTAGGTCTAAGATCCAGTTTATTTTTCCATGAAACATATGAGGTCTATGTCTAGATTCATTTTGTTTTGTCTTGTTTTATTTCACATGTGGATATGCAGTTGATCCAGCACCACTTGTTGAAAAGACTATCTTACCACCGCTGAATTGCCTTTGCTCCTTCATCAAAGATCAGTTGACTTTGTGTGGGTCTACTTCTGGGCTTTCTAATCTGTTCATTCATCGACTTGTCTATTCTTTCACCAACACCACACTATACTGATTACTGCAGCTTTATATTAAACCTTGAAGTTGGTGACTTTGTCCTTCTTCTCCCATATCGTGTTGGCTATTCTTTGTCGTCTACATTGCCATATAAACCTTAAAACCAGTTTATTGACATCCATCAAACAGCCTGCTAGAATTTTGATTTGGATTGCATTGAATCTAAAGCTCAAGTTGGGAAGAACTGATATCTTAACAATATTGAGTCTTCCTAACCATAATTATGGAATGTTTCTTCATTTATTTAGATCTTCTTTGATTTCCTTCTTCAGAGTTTTGTAGTTTGTCTCACATAGATATTGTACATATTTTGTTATAACAATTTCATTTTGGGGAGTTGATAGTGTAAATGGTATCATGTTTTAAATTTTAATGTACACTTTTTTATTGTTATAATCGTAGATAGGAAAGCAGTGGACTTTTGCACATTAACCTTGTATCCTACAAACTTGTTATAATTGCTTATTAGTTCTAGCAGGGTGCTTTTTGTTGTTGATTATTGAAAAAAAGAGTTTTATTTACTTCTTTCAAGACTGCAAGGCTCTTTATCTTTATTTCCCCTTTTTTGTCTTATTGCATGAGCTAGAACTTCCAGTGCAATGTTCAATAGGAGTAGTGAGAGGGGGTATCTTGCCAAGTTTCTAATCATGAGGAATTCACTAAGTTTCTTACCATTAAGCATGGTGTTAGCAATAGGTATTTTGTTGATGTCCTTTTGCAAGTTCAGAAAATCCCTCTCTATTCCTGGTTTGCATGAGAGTTTTTGTCATAAATTGGTGTTAGATTTTGTCAAATGCTTTTTCTGCATCTATTGATATTATCATGTAATTTTTTTGTCTTTAGTCTGTTGATGCGATGGATTAACTGATCTTTTGAATGTTGGACCAGCCTTGCATACCTAGAGTAAATCACATTTGGTTATGACATGTTGTTCTTTTTGTACCTTATTGGGTTCATTTTGCTCATACTTTGTTGAGAAGTTTTGCATCTTTGTTCATGAGAGAGATTGGTCTGTAGTTTTGTTTTGTTTTTTTTTTTTTTGGTAAGATTTTTGTCTGGTTTTGGTATTGAGGTAATGCTGACCATGTAGAATGAGTTAGGAAGTATTCTGTCTGCTTCTATTCTCTGTTCAACTGTTTGTTCAACTGAATTCAACCGTTTGAATTCTACCAAAAGTTTGGTGCTTTCTGTTTTGGAAGGTGATTAATTACTGATCATTTTATTTAACAGGTATAGGCCTTCTCAGATTATACATTTTTCCTCATGTGAATTTTGGTAGGTTGTGTCTTTCAAGGAATTGGTCATTTTATCTAAGTTTTCAGATTTGTAGGCATAGAGTTGTTTGCAATATTCCTTTATTATCCTTTCAATGGCCATGGGATCAGTGGTGATAACCCTTCTTTTATTTCTAGTACTAATAATTTTTATCTTCTCTCTTTTCTTTTCTCAGTTAGCCTGGCTAGAAGTTTCTTAATTTATTGATCCTGTCAAATAACCTGCTTTCTGTTTCATTGGTTTTCTCTACTTATTTCCTGTTCTTAACTTCACTGATTTCTGCTCTATTTATTATTGATTTTCCTCTGCTTAGTTTGGATATAATTTGCTATTTTTTTTTCTAGTTTCCTAAGGTGGAAACTTAGAGCATTGACTTTTAGATCTCCTGAATGTTCTAATATATGCTTTTAATGTGAGAAATTTCCCTTGAAGCACTTCTTGCATTGCATCCCTCGATTTAAATCAACTGTGTTTTCATTTCCTTTTAGCTTAAACAATTTTTAAATGTATCTTAAGACTTCTTAAACTCATGTTATTTAAAAGTATGTTGTTTAATTTTGAGAAATTTCCAGCTGTCTTTCTGTTATTGATTTCTAGCTTAATTTCATCATGATCTGAGGGCATACTTTATATGATTTTTATTCATTTAGATTTGTTACTGTGTGTTTATGACTTCAAAAATGGTCTATTAAGGTGACAGTTCCATGTGAACTTGAAAAGATTGTTGTATTAGTCCATTTTCACACTCCTATGCAGCTATTACCCAAGGCTTGGTAATTTATAAAGGAAAGAGATTTAATTGACGCACAGTTCCGCATGGCTGGGGAGACCTCAGGAAACTTGTAATCACGGTAGAAAGGGAAGCAGGCACCTTCTTTACAAGGCAGCAGGAGAGGGAGAAGAGTGAAGGAGGAACTTCCAAACACTTGTAAAACCATAGCATCTCATGAGGACTCATTCATTATCATGAGAACAGCATATGAGAAATCACCCCCATGATCCAGTCACCACCCACCTTGTCCCTCCCTTGATACATGGGGATTACAGATCAAGATGAGATTTGGGTGTGGACACAGGGACAAGCCATATCAAATGTGTATTCTGCTGTTGTTCAATAGATGTCAGTTAGATCCAGTTGATTGATGATGCTGTTCAGTTCAACCATATCCTTACTGATTTTTTTCACTACTGGAGCATCTATCAATTAATGGTGGAGGGGTGTTGAAGTCTCCATCTATAAAAATGGATTTGTGTATTTCTCCTTGACATTCACTTAGTTTTTACCTCACATATTTCGACAATTTTAATTTATCTGGGTCTTTAAACTGGGATTCTTGCAGACAACAAATAATTGCGTTTCAGCTTTTTATCTACTCCAATAGGCTGTCTTTGAATTGTATTTTAACCATTCAGATTTAAAGTTATTTTGATATTGTTGGATGAATAGTTACCATATTTGTAGTTGTTTTTTATTCATCACCCTTGTTCTTTGTTTCCTTTTTGTCTTCCATTCTTTTTCTGCCTTCTTTTGTTTTAACTGAACATTTTGTATGATTTTAATTTCTCTCCTGTCATCTTAGATTATCAAATTAAACTTTAAAAAATACTAGTGGTTACCCTAGAGTTTGCAATATATATTACAACTAATCTAAGTCCACTTTCAAATAACACTATAGCACTTAACAGGTAAGGCAGGTACTTTATAACAGAATATTGTCAGTTCCTCTCTCTCATCCTTTATTACATTGCTTTCATTAATTTTACTTATCCATAGGCTATAATTACCCAATACATTTTGTTGCTCTTATTATTATGAGCAAACTGTTATCTGTTAGATCAATTAAAATAAGAAAAAAGGTTTTATTTTATCTTCATTCCTTCCTTGTCTAAAGTTCTTTCTTTCTTTATGTAAATCCAAGTTTCTGACCTATATCATTTTTCTTCTCTCTGAGGAACTTCTATGAATATTTCTTGTAAAGCATTTGTACTGTGATACATTCCTTCATTTTTTGTTTTTCTGAGAAAGTATTTCTCCTTCACTTTTAAAGGATAATTTCACAGGGTGCAGAATTCTAGATTTTTTTTCAAGACTTTATTTTATGCCACTCTTCTTTTTCTTTGCATAGTTTTTTTTTTTTTAATTTTATTTCCATAGGTTATTGGGGAACAGGTGGTTTTTGGTTACATGAGTAGGTTCTTTAGTGGTGATTTGTGAGATTTTGGTGCACCCATCACCTGAGCACTATACACTGCACCCTATTTATAGTCTTTTATCCCTCACTCCCTTCCCACCCCTTTCCCCTGGTCCCCAAAGTCCATTGTGTCATTCTTATGTCTTTGCATGCTCATAGTTTAGCTCCCACTTATAAGTGGGAACATGTGATGTTTGGTTTTCCATTCCTGAGTTACTTCACTTGGAATAATAGTCACCAATCTTGTCAAGGTCGCTGCAAATGCCATGAATTCATTCCTTTTTATAGATTACTAGTATTCTATCATATGTGTGTGTGTGTGTGTGTATAGTGTATATATATATGATGTGTATATATATATGTATTATGGGAGAGATACGGATCCAGTTTCATTCTCCTCCATGTGGCTAGCCAATTATCCCAGCACCATTTGTTGAAAAGGGTGTCTTTCCTCTCTTTATGTTTTTATTTGCTTTGTCAAAGATCAGTTGGTTGTAAGTATTTGGGTTTATTTCTGGGTTCTCTATTCTGTTCCATTGGTCTACATGCCTATTTGTATACCAGTATCATGCTGTTTTGGTGATTATGGCATTATAGTGTAGTTTGAAATCAGGTAATGTGATGCCTCCAGGGGAAACTGAAATTATATTAAGCACTCCCTCAGACCACAGTGGAATAAAACTGGAAATCAACTCCAAAAGGAACCTTCAAAACCATGCAAATACATAGAAATTAAATAACCTGATCCTGAATGATCATTGGGTCAAAAATAAAATCAAGATGGAAATTTAAAAATTCTTCAAACTGAACAACAATAACAACACAACCTATCAAAACCTCTGGGATACAGCAAATGCAGTGCCAAGAGGAATGTTCATAGCCCTAAACACCTACATCTCTTTCTCTTGTCTGATTGCTTTAGCTAGGATTTCCAGTACTATGTTGAATAACAGTGGTAACAGTGGACATCCTTGTCATGTTCCAGATCTTAGAGGAAAGACTTTCAGTGTTTACCCATTCAGTACGATACCAGCTGTGGAGTCTGCCATATATGGCTATCATTATGTTGAGGTGTATTCCCTCTATGCCCAGTTTTTTGAGGGTTTTTATCATGAAGATATGTTGACTTTTATCAAATGTTTTTACAGCATTAATTGAAATTGAATTTCTGTTATTTATTCTGCTGCTAAGATGTATCACATTGATTGATTTGTGTATGTTGAACCATCCTTGCATCCCAGGGATAAATGCACTTGGTCATGATGAATGATCTTTTTAATGTGTTGTCGAATTTGTTTTGCTAGTGTTTCCTTGAGAATTTTTGCATCAATATGCACCAGTGATTTTGGCCTGTAGTTTTCTTTTTGTGATGTGTCTTTGTCTGGTTTTGGTATCAGGGTAATACTGGCCTCACAGAATGAGTTTGGAAGTCTTTCCTCCTCCTCTATTTTTCCAAATAGTTTGAGTAGAATTGGTATTGGTTCTTTAAATGTTTGGTGGAATTCAGCAGTGAAGTTATCAGGCTTTTCTTTGGTGGAAGACTATTTTTTTTACAGCTTCAATCTTGTTTCTTGTTATTGGTCTGTTCAGGCTTTGGATTTCCTCATTGTTCATTCTTGGCAGGTTTTACATATCTAGAAATTTACCAATTTCTTCTAGATTTCCCAATTTATTGGCATATAGTTACTCATAGTTGCCATCAGTGATCTTTTAAATTTCTGTAATATAGATTGTGATATCTGTCTTTTCATCTCTAATTTTATTTATTTGGGTGTTCTCTCTTTTGTTCTTAGTCTAGTTAAAGATTTCTTAATTTTATTCAGCTTTTCAAAAACTTTTTGTTTCATTGATCATTTCTATTGTTTTCTTCATTTCAAGGTCATTCATTTCTGCTCTGATCCTTATTATTTCCTTTCTTCTACTGATTTTGGGATTGGTTTACTCTTGCTTTTCTGGTTATTTAAGATGAATCATTAGGTTATTTGAAATTTTTTCTTCTTTTTTGATGTAGGTTCTCATAGCTATAAACTTTTCTATTAGTACTGCTTTTGTTGTATCCCATAGGTTTTGGTATGTTGTGTTTCTGCTATCATTTGTTTCCAGAATTTTTTTTTTTTTTTTTCTTTTTTGTGACACGGAGTCTCACTCTGTCACCCAGGCTGGAGAGTGGTGGCATGATCTTGGCTCCTGCAACCTCCACCTACTGGGTTCAAGCAATTCTCCTGCCTCAGCCTCCTGAATAGCTGGGACTACAGGCATGTGCTGCCATGCCTGGCTAATTTTTGCATTTTTAATAGAGACAGGGTTTCCCCATATTGGCCAGGCTTCTATCGAACTCCTGACCTCATGATCCACCTGCCTCGGCCTCCCAAAGTGCTGGGATTACAGGTGTGAGCCACTGGCGCCCAGCCCAGAAATTTCTTAATTTCCTTCTTAATGTATTCAGTGACCCGCCGGTCATTTAGGAGCATATTATTTGATTTCCATGTGTTTGTATAGTTTCCAAAATATCTCTTGTTATTGCTTTCTAGTTTTGTTTTGTTTTGTTTTTTGTTTTTGGTTTTTTGCATTGTGGTCAGAGAAGATGCTTGATATTTCAATTTTTGCAACGTTTTAAGACTTCTTTTATGACCTAACATATGGTCTATCTTTTAGAATAATCCACGTGCTGAGGGAAAAAATGTTTATTCTGCAAATCCCAAAGTGCTGGGATTACAGGAGTGAGCCAAATAAGCTGTCTTCATGCTCATTCATTGTTTTCTTTGGCTTGATCAATTCTGCTATTAAAAGACTCAGATGCATTCTTCAGTATGTCAATTGCATTGTTCAAGCCCAAGATTTCTGCTTGATTTTTTAAAGTTATTTTGATCTCTTTGTTAAAATTATCTGATAGAATTCTGAATTCCTTCTCTGTGTTACCTTGAATTTCTTTGTGTTTTCTCAAAACAGCTATTTTGAATTCTATGTCTGAAAGATCACATATCTCTGTTTCTCCAGGATTGGTCCCTGGTGCCTTATTTAGATTATTTCGTGAGGTTTTCCTGAATGATGTTGATGCTTGTAGATGTTTGTCAGTGTCTGGGCATTAAGGAATTAGGTATTTATTGTAGTCTTCACGGTCTTGACTTATTTGTACCTGTCCTTCTTGGGAAGGCTTCCCAGGCATTCAAAAGGACTTGGGTGTTGTGATCTAAGCCATGTCTTCATTAGGAGGCACCCCATGTCCAGTAAGGCTGTGGTTCTTGCAAATTCATAGAGGTGTCATCTTGGTGCTCTTGGGTAAGATCTGGAAGAATTATCTGGATTACCAGGCAGAAACTCTTGTCCTCTTCCTGTACTTTCTCCCAAACATAAAGAGTTTCTTTGTGCTGAGCTGCTTGGAGCTGGGGACGGGGGTGACACAAGCACCCCTGTGGCTACCACTACTGGGACTGCACTGGGTCAAACCTAAAGTCAGCACAGCACTGCTTCTTACCCAAGGCCTGCTATAACCACTACCTGGCTACCACCTACATTCACTCAAGGTCCTAGGGCTTGATAATCAGCAGAGCTTTACAATCAGCAAGTGGCAAAGCCAGACAGGCTTATGTCCTTCTCTTCAGGGTGGTAAGTTTTCTTAGGCCCTGGGTAAGTCCAGAGATGCCATCCAGTAGCCAGGAACTGAAATCAAAAACCTTAGACATCTATCCGGTGTTCTATTATACTGCTGCTGAGCTGACACTCAAAGCATAAGGTGCAGTTCTTCCCACTCCTCCCTCCCCTTTTCATAGGCAGTGGAGCTGGGTGGTCACCCCATGGGCATCATCTCCACAGGCCCACAGGCAGTACTGCCAGGCTACTTCCAGTGTTCACTTAAGGCTGAAGGGCTCTTCAGTCAGTTTGTGGTGAATGCTGGCAGGCCTGGGGCTTACCCTTCAGGGCAGTGGGCTTCCCTCTGGACCCAGGACAGGTCCAGAAATGTCATTTAAGAGTTAAGGCCTAGAATTGGGGATTGCAAAAGCCTGCTTGGTGCTCTATCCCCCTGTGGCTGAGCTGGTACCTAAGGTGCAAGACAAAGTCCCTTTTAATTTTCTCTCTTCTTTTCTCAAGCAGAAGGAGTCTGTCACTGTAGCTACTACAGCTGAGAATGTGCTGAGTCTTGTCTGAAGGCAGAGTCGCACCCAAGGCCCACAGTATACTATCTGGGTATCACTAGCAGTTAGTCAGGGCCCAAGGGCTCTTTAGTGAGCAGATGATGGGTCCTGCCATAACTGGGTCCTTCCCTTCAAGGCAGTGGGTTCCCTCTGGCTCAGGATGTGTCTAGAAATGTTGTCCAAGAGCTAGGGCCTGGAATGGTGGCCTCATGACTCTGCCTGATGCCCTGTCTTACTTTGTAGTTGACCCAGTATCCAAGATGCACAATGAAGACCTCTTTGCTCTTCCCTCTTCTCTCCTCAGGTACAAGGAATCTGTTTTGGAGCCATGAGTTCTATAGCCTGTGGCTGGGGGAGGGGTCATGCAAGCACTCCCTTAACTGCTTTGGCTGGTATCCCAGTAGGTCATGTGCCCCTCAGTCCACTGGCTCTGAGTCCTGGTTAGCAGTAGGACTCACCTAGGAGTTGCAGTCCTTGTGACTTAGTCTGAGTTTCAAGTTGACTTAGGATGCCAGAATACTTTAGCCTGGTGGTAAGGCTTGTCGGAACTCAAGTTCTGGCTGCTTGGATATGTAATTCCCCTCTGGCTAGAGCTGGTCTATATGCTCCCTCTGTGGGTGGGCATCAGCTGAGTTAAGCCAGTTTTGCTTTCTACTGTGACAGAGCAGCACTGAGTTTAATGCAAAGCCTAATAATTGCTGTGCTTTTCTTCCCCAAGCACCCAGATTCTTTCTCTGTGCCATGCTGCCACTGTGGAGGATGGCAGAGAGGAGGCATCAGCAATTCAAGATTGTCTTTCCTACCCTCTTCAGTGCCTCTTTCAGTAATATGAAGTTAAAATCAGGTCCTCTGAGTGCTCACCTGATTTTTAGTTGTTATGAAGGTTCTTTTTTTGTGTGTAGATAGTTGTTAAATTTGGTGTTCCAGTGGAAACTTCTATTTGCCATCTTGCTCCCCACCCTTCTGTGGGATATGTTTTTACCCACTTGTGTCATTTGATGCACAAAAGTTTTTAATTTTGATGAAGACCATTTTACCTATTTTTTCCTTTGTTGCTTATGCTTTTCATGTTATATCTAAGAAATCACTGTGAAATCCAAGGTAATAAAGATTTAGCCCTATATTTTCTATTAAGGGTGTTATAGTTTACTTCTTACATTTGGGTCTTTGATTCATTTTTGAACTTATACTTCCATATGAGGTGATGTAAGGGTCTAACTTCATTCTTTTGCATGTGGTTATCAAGTAGTTCCAGCATCATTTGTTGGAGAAACCATTTCCTCCCTATTAAATGGTCTTGCTACCATTGTTAAAAATCAATTGATCATACATGTACAGGTTTATTTCTGATTTACTTATAGTCTCATTTATTTCTCAATTATATTCCATTATCTATGTCTATCTTTATGCCAGTTCTACAATACTTTGTTTCCTGTCTCTTTAGTAAGTTTTAAAATAGGACTGTGTAAGTCCCCTAACTCTGTTTTTGTGTGTGTGTTTGTTTGTTTGTTTCAAGATTGTTTTGGCTATTGGGGTCTCTGGCAATTTTGTATAAATTGTAGAATCACGTTTTCATTGGGGTTTTGATAGGAATTGTATTGAAGCTGTAGGTCACTTTGGTTAGTGATGTGGACTGAATGTATCCCCCTGCCAAAATTCATATTTCAAAATACCAACTCCCAATGTGATGGCATTAGGAAGTGGAGCCTTTAGGAGGTAATTAGGTCATGAGGACTCCACCCTCATGAATGGGGTTAGTGTCCTTATAAAAAGAGACACAAACTTATTCTCTGTCTCTGCTCTTCACCATGTGGAAGATACAAGAAGATTGCCATTTGCAGACCATAAAGTGAGCCCTCAGCAGGTACTGGATCTGCTGGCATCTTGATCTTGAACTGTCTAGCATTAAGAACTGTGAGAAGAAATGTTAGTTGTTTAAGCTACCCGGTCTAGAATAATTTGTTATGGCAGCCCAAACTGACTAAGACAGAAAGTATGGCCATCTTAACAATATTAAGTCTTTCAATTCATGTACATGAGATATCTTTCCATTTATTTAAATCTTTAACTTCTTTCAATAATACTTGGTAGTTTTCAGTGTGTAATAGTTTCACTTCTTTGGTTAATTTATTCCTAAGAGCTTTTTCTTTCTGGTGCTGCTTAAATAAAGTTATTTTCTTAATTTCATTTTCCAATTGTTCATTGCTAGTGTATAAGAATACTACTGATTTTTATATGTTGATTTTGTATACTGCAACTACTGAAATCATTTATTAGCTCTAATAGATTTTTGGGGAATTCTTTAATATTTTCTGTGTGAAAGATTATCTCATCTGTGAATATAGGTATTTTTACTCCTTCTTTCTTGATTTGGATGCCTTTTGTTTCTTTTTCTTGTCTAACTGACCTGGCTATTAATTTCAGTACAATGTTGAATATAAGTGTCAAGATCAGACATCTTTTTCTTGTTCCTAATATTAGGGGAAGAACTTTCAGTCTTTTACCAGTAAGTATGACTTTTTCATACTTTCATTAATTTTCTTCATTAATGCCCTTTAATTAGTTTAGAAGTTCTCTTCTATTTCTAGTTTGTCGAGTGTTTTAAAAATCATAAACAAATACTGGATTTTTTCAAATGCTTCTTCTGCATCAACTGAGATAATCATGTCAGGGGTTTCCCCGTCTTTGTTCTGTTACTACGGTGTATTAGTTCAAATAGTATACCCCCAAAATTTATCCATTTAGAACCTTAGAATGTGGCCTTATTTTGAGTATGGTCTTTGCAGATATAATTAGTTAAGGATCAAGATGAGATCATACTTAGTTAAGGTGTCCTTATAAGAAGAGGAGAGGACACACAGGGATGGAGATGTGGGCTGTGTGAAGACAGCCAGACATTGGAGTGATGGCTAAGAAGAATGCCAAAGATTGCTGGGAGCCAACAAAAGCTAGGAAAAGATTTCTTCCCTAGAGCCTTCAGTGGGAGCAAGACCCTGCCGACAACTTGATTTCAGACTTCTAGCCTCCAGAACTATAAAACAGTACATTTCTATTGTTTTAAGCCATTCAATGTGTGATAATTCATTTCACCAGAAACTAATACAGTATATTACATTGGTTTTCCTATTTTTAATTCACCCTTGCATTCGCGGGACAAATCCCACTTGGTTATGGTATATAATTCAGTATGCTGCTGGATTGAATTTGCTAGTATTTTGTTATGGATTTTTGCATTTATGTCCATAAGGGATATTGGTTTGTAGTTTTCTTCTGATGTCTTTGTCTGGCTTTGGAATCAGGGCAATACTTTCCTCATAGAATTAGTTAGGAAATAATCTCTTCAATTTTTTTGGAAGAGATTGAGTCATACTAGTTTTAGAAACATCAGCTCTTTTTTAAGTATTTGGTAAAGTTCACTAGTGCAACCATCTGGTCATGAGCGTTTCTTTTTGAAAGTTTTTTTGACTACTGATTTGATTCCCTCTTTTATAGCTCTATTGAGATTTTTTATTTCTTCTTGAGTAAGTTTTGATAGTTTGATTCTAGGAACTTGACAATGTCATCTAGTATATGTAATTTGTAATTGTTTATAGCATTCTCTCATAACCCTTTTTACTTCTAATAACCCTTTTTACTTCTATAAGATTGACAGTACTGTCCCCACTTCCTTATTTTAGTAATTTGAGTCTTTTCTCCTTTTCCCTTGATCAGTCTAGCTAAAAGTTCATTAATTTTGATTTTTTCAAAGAACAAACTTTTGGTTCTGTAGATGCTATTGTTTTCATGCTCTCAATTTCATTTCTTTTTGTTCTCATCTGTTATTTTCTTCCTTCTGCTGGCGGTGGATTTAGTTTTTTAGTTTTCTCTTTTGGTTTTAGTTCCTCAAAGTATAAAGTTAGGTTATTAGTTTGAGAGCTTTCTTTCTTTAAATGCAGGCATCTGCAGATATAAATTCCCCACTGAGGGCTTTTGCTTTCATTACACTTAACAAGTTTTGTTATTGTTGTGTTTTGATTTTCATTCATTTAAAAATATTTAAAAATTCATCTTCAAAATATTTCCCTAGTGACTTCTTCTTTGATTCATCTGTTGTTTAAAGAGTGCATTGCTTTATTTCTACATAGTATTTGTGAATTCTCCAGATTTTCTTCTTGTTGATTTTTCATTCATTCCACTGTAGTCAGAGAAGATACTTTTTCAACTTTTAAAATTTATTGAGGCTAGATTTGTGGCATAACATTGGTCTGTTTTGCACAATGTTCTATGTACACTTAAGAAGGTGTATTCTCCTCTTGGGTGGAGTATGCTACATATTTCTATTAGGTCTAATTGCTTTGTAGTGTTATTCAAGTCTTCTATTTCTTTGTTTATATTTAGTTTATATTTATTATTGAAGAAAGTCTCCAACTTTTCTGATGAGTGCTGGTCTCTATTAAACTATTATTAAACTGTCTATTTTCACTTCCATTCTTGCAGTTTTTGCTCCAGATATTTAGGGCTCTTGTTAGGCACATATGTTTATAATTGTTTCTTCTTGATAGATTGACACTTTACTGTTCTATGTCCTTGTTAGATGTATAGGCTCATGTTTGTGAGAGTTCCAGGATTTGGGGGCTGATCAAGGACAAAGATATGGCCATGAGAAGCAGTTCCACAAAAGCCGTATTGAATGGTGCATAGACAGAGTTGCACGAGAAGTAAGTCTCTCATAGCATGAGATTGCCCAGAGCCCACAGCAGGGCTGGGGCCATCTTCCAGAGAGGAAGAAGGCAAGGAAACTCCTGGGAGAGAAAGGGGCCAGAGAGTGGGTTCACATGTCCAGGTGAAGCAGCACAATGGGAAGTTTCTGGGTTAGGGAAGTCTAAACAGTAACGGTAGTTTAGGACCTCATAACTGCAAGATTCTCTCTTATCAATAAGCAAGAGCTGATGTGGGTGAGGTTTTGCTGGTTATGCAAAGCAGGTAGGCACTAAATGTCTAAGAATACCCTTGTTTGGGCTATTTTAAAAATAATAGATTGTGTAAAAACTTGGGTTTGCTGCTGACAGCCTTTTGAACTTCTGGGTCTCAACCTGCAGTGAAGAAATAAGCTGGGGCCCAATACACAGAGGCCATCTTTTATATACTAATACAAACAAGTGCATTTTATATACTAATGTTTTTGTCTTTTGTTTGTTTGTTTTTGTTTTTGAGATGGAGTCTCACTCTGTCGCCAGGCTGAAGTGTAGTGATGCAATCTTGGCTCACTGCAACATCTGCCTCCCTGGTTCAAGCAATTCTCCTGCCTCAGCCTCCCAAGTAGCTGTGATTACAGGCATGCACCACCACGCCCAGCTAGTTTTCATAGTTTTAGTAGAGATGGGGTTTCACCATGTTGGCCAGGATGGCCTCGATCTCCTGAGCTCGTGCACCTGCCTCAGCCTCCCAAAGTGCTTCATACACTGCGCCTGGCCTATATATTAATGTGTTTTATCAAATACATACTAATGTCTTTATATACTAATGCAGTATATACTATATTATACCACTATACTACTCAGTATATACTACTGAGTGTCAACTGGATTGGATTGAATGATGCAAAGTATTAATCCTGGGTGTGTCTGTGATGGTGTTGCCAAAGGAGATTAACATTTGAGTCAGTGGGCTCGGAAAGGCAGACCCACCCTTAATCTAGGGGTACCATCTAATCAACTGCCAGGGCAGGTAGAATATAAAGCAGGCAGAAAAACGTGAAAAGACTAGACTGGCCAAGCATCCCAGCCTACATCTTTCTCCCATCTGGACCTTTTCTGCCCTCGAACATCGGACTCCAAGTTCTTCAGTTTTGGGACTTGGACTGGCTCTCCATGCTCCTCAGCTTGCAGACAGCCTATTGTGGGACCTTGTGATCACGTGAGCTGGTACTTAATAAACTCCCCTTTTTATCTATCCTATTAGCTCTGTCCCTCTAGAGAACCCTGACTGATACAGATGGGGTTTCACCATGTTGGCCAGGCTGAGCTTCTGGCTCTGGGTGGAGATGCATTTAATGGGCTTCCACTGGTTCTGCTTAGAGGAGAAGAGGCTCAAGGCCTTAGATATGAGATAGGCCAAGTTAGGTGGCTATATTTCTTTAAATACACTTTGTTTTGTAGATTTAACTTTGGATCCACATATGTATGTAATTATAAAAAAATTAAAATATTAGAAAAGCAGTATCTATACAAACTATTTCCGTCATAAACTTGCCTAGGTCTAACATTTATATGGAAGAGGTGAGATTTGGGTTCAGATAATCTAACTACAATCTTGACCATTATGCTAAACTATGTAACATTAAGAGGCATAACAGGTAAAGCACCTAACAAATCAGTAAACATTAGCTCCCTTCCACCAATGCCTTACTTGGGGAGACAACACACATTAACAAATGGTTTGCTACCTTCCTTCTAGGCCCATACTAAGGGTTCACTATGTTTAATAGTGGAAACTGAACAAATCAAGGCTATGATTTTAAACTTTCGACCAACAAGGTCACTTTTTGAGTAATAATGGGGAAAAAATGTGCCTACTGGAATAGGGTAATAAGTTAGTCTTACATTTTCCATACAAAAACAAAGATTTGCTAAACAGACCTATTTTTGTATACCTCTTGGGTACTTGAATAAAAGTGCTCATCAAAATGGAAATACCTCTACTTCTTCTGTTTTCTGTTCAGATCACTATGTATCCACTAACATCAGAGTCCCACATCTTATTTGTCAACAACTCCTGACAACTTTGCTTTGCTTAAACCGTATCTTGAATCCAACTACCATTCTATATTCCCACTACGACTGTTTCAGTTTGTGCTTACATTTCCTATTTGGACTATCAAATGGTCAAACTAGTCTTTTTTTTTTCTGCCTCCATGTAAATCTTTTTCTATATTTATTTTCTATTATGTCCTTGGACTTTTACTAAAAATAAATTGAATGATGGCACTATTTTGCTAATATCAATTAACAGTTGCTTCCCATCACTTACAGGGATGATTTTTCAAAATACATTCCTAGAAGACTCAAGACTCAATAGAATACCTGTCTCTAAGGGAGGGAAGGCAGAAGCTAGATGGATAAGGTTCCCTTGTCATCCCTGTTCAACCTTCAATCACAATTGCTTAGTTTGTTTATGTCTGTGTTTTTGTTTGTAAAAGGATTTCCCAAATTTGAGCTCTTCACAATGTTGCTTGTAATTTATTCAGATTTAATTTACTATTGATTGCTATTCACAAGTCCTAAACTTCCAGTCATTTCTAAGTCTTCAGTTTGCTGAATTAGAAATGTCGTTTCATGCCTTTATGTTTTGAGGAGCCATTTCTTCTACTTGTAGTGCTATTCTCTAATTGGCTCAGGAAACTTCTTAAACAACCTCTTCTTGGAGACGACAAAAATCTCTAATGTTCCTAGGCAGTTTCATTTCCCTCTCTCTGTTCCTATAGCACTTTGTACACAATGTCATTATAACCTCTATTTTTTTCATCTAATTTTTTCATCATTTATGAGCACCTGTGACTTTGGATGAGTAACTTAACCTCTTTGGTTTCATCGTCTTTAAAATGGCAGTAACTGTAATATCTAGCTCAGAGATGTTGGGAGGGTTTAACATGGTAATACATGAAAGGGCTTGGAAGAGTGCCTAGCACATTAGGTTGATTCAAATTTCAGATAAAACAATTACGAGTAACACCACCACTACCACTTCTTATCTACGTGGGTGTTTTAAACTGTGAGTTTTAAGGGCTTGGTTTTGTATCCCTAGAACACAGCTCATGTTGGAAGGAATTGATCTACATTCTCTAATATGCTGTGTGAATATGATCACTCATTTGATATCCTCAGCTTGAAAATACTTGTTCCTGATATGGTTTGGATTTGTGTTCCTACCCAAATCTCATCTCAAATTGTAATCTCCAGTGTTGGAGGGTGGGCCTGGTGGGAGGTGATTGAATCATGGGGGCAGATGTCCCCCTTTCCTTTCTTGTAATAGTGAGTTCTCCTGAAACCTGGTTTTAAAGTGTGTAGCACCAGGCCCTTCTGTTCTGTTCCAGCCACGTGAAGATGTGTCTGCGTCCCCTTCGCCTTCCACCTGATTGGAAGTTTCCTGAGGCCTCCCTAGCCATGCTACCAGCCTGCAGAACCAAGAACCAATTAACCCTCTTTTCTTTATAAATGATCCAGTCTCAGGTATTTCTTTATAGCAGTACGAGAAGGGACTAATGCAGTTCCCTAGTGCCTTCAGCTTCTTTTTGCAAGACATATTATTTAATATTTAATATGAATATTCTACTTAGAGTATGTTTTTTGCAGGAAATTCAAACAAGTTTATTAATTTATGTAGATTTATGTAGTAATTTATGTTAACTTATAAACAAGCTTATGTAATTTAATTTCTTTTTATCTATGTTTCAATAGACTCTTTTTTTTTTTTTTTGAAGACAGAGTCTCACGCTGTCACCCAGGCTGGAGTGCGGTGGTGCCATCTCAGCTCGCTGCAACCTACGCCTCCGAGGTTCAAGTGATTCTCCTGCCTCACCTTCCAAGTATCTGGGATTACGGGCATGAGCCACCATACCTAGCTAATTTTTTTTTTTTTGTATTTTTAGTACAGACAGGGTTTCACCATGTTGGCCGGGCTGGTCTCACTCCCAACTTCAGGTGATCCACCCGCCTCAGCCTCCCGAAGTGCTGGGACTACAGGCATGAGCAGCAGCTTCAATAGACTAATTGGAAGAGATGCCCATTGTGAATGTCAACTTAGCTGGCCCACAGTGCCCAGATACGTGGTTGAACATTATTCTGAACGTTACTGTGCAGATGTTTTTGGATGAGATCAGCATTTAAATCAGTGACTTAAAGCAGTTGCCTTCCCTAATGTGAATGGGTTTCATCCAAAGAATTGAAGTCCTAGATGGAAAGACTCAACTCCCCCAACAAAGGGAAATTCTGATGCAGACAGCCTTTGAACTTGAACTGCAGTGATCTCCCTGGGTCTCTAGTGTGATGGCTTTCGGACTGGAACTCAACATCAGCTCTTCCCTTCCCTGGTCTCCAGTCTGCTGGCCCACCCTACAAGTTTGGACTTGCCCCCACAACCATGTGAACCAATTCTTGAAAATAAATCTTTCTCTATACACACATACACACCCTACTGATTCTATTTCTCTGGAAAGCCCGAATTCTCCTACCTATAGAATATATGAAATTAAGTTGTAAAACTATAATCATTTAAATGAAAGAGTATTTGGGAAGTTTACAATTAAATATATCTTCATATATATATATATATGTAGATGCTCCTTGACCTACAACGGGGTTATATAATTCGATATACCCATCATAAGTTGAAAATATTAAGCCAAAAATGCATTTAATACACCTAACCTAATGAACATTATAGCTTAGCCTAGCCTGCCTTAAACATGCTCAGAACACTTACATTGGTTTACTACTGGGCAAAATCATCTAACACAAAGTCTATTTTATCATAAAGTGTTGAATATCTTATGTGATTTATTGAGTACGGTACTGAAAGTGAGAAACAGAATGGTCATATGGGTACCTGAAGTAGTTTCTACTGAATGCATACTGTTTTTGTATCACTGAAAAGTTGAAAAATCATTAAGTCAAACCATTATTATGTCAGGGACCATCTGTATATGTACACATAATTAACCATAAAATTATACATAAAACTATACATAAGGGAATTAAGAATTCCTGACATTTATTTTTTCTCCTTATTTATTTTCCCCGCTTTTTTTTTGAGACAGGGTCTTGCTGTGTTGCCCAGGCTGGAGTGCAGTAGTGTGATCACAGCTCAACTACAGCCTCGGCCTCCTTACTGGGCTCAGAGGATCCTACCACCTCAGCCTCCGGAGTAGCTGGGACGACAGGTGTGCACCATCATGCCCAGCTAATTCTTTGTATTTTTTTTATAGATACGGGATTTTGCCACGTAGCCCAGGCTAGTCTCGAATTCCTGCACTCAAGCGATCCACCCGCCTCAGCCTCCCAAAGTGCTTTTTATTCCCTTTTGATAACATCCTGTTACCTATACAGAGTAAGAAATTTAAGGATAAATCATTGCAGTTTTATTTAAAATTTTAGACACAATTTAAATCCTGTATATAAATACAAAGATGAACATTGGTTCTTTAAACACTGACAAAATCCTGAAACAATATAATGTATATTTTTTAGCCACGTTTCCTATTTTTACAACATAGTTTACAACTTTCCTATTTTTACAACAGTTTAAGGCTAAGTTTATAAAAAAAAAGTACATAGGAAAATATAATGATTTGAGTGTTCTCAAATATATGGCTCTGAAGGTAGATTACTTAAGTGTTTTTATTATTTAATCCATATACAATGCAGCAAATAGATACATTAATTATAACATTTTCCTTCAGTTAACAGTTTATTCACTGCCACAGAAGCTCCATGAAGGGTCATCACTTAAGAAGCTCTTCAGGTTAGAGTCAAGCAAATTCTGAACACTTGGTCAAAGGAACATGAAAATGCCAGGTCCTGGCACAATGAATAAATAACCCAGAAGGTGATATATGTCAGATAAAGACAATCTTAAGCACCACAGTAACTTTTGAGGCAAGTGGTACCATACTCTTATTAAAGAAAAGTCTTTACTGTTGAGGGCACTGGGTCTCTGGAGTAGATTTAGAGGACACATATAGAATAGGGTGTGATTTCTTACAAGTTTCTTTTTCCAATTTGCTTGCAGTTTCTTTTCCTTCTTTAACTTCTGTTTGAAGCTTTGATTCAGCAGCTAACCTACAGGCATTAAAGTATCCACTCTGAATTCAAATGTGGTTATGAAGGATGGAAGAAACAAACCCCCAGTATAATGGGCCTCCAATGAGGCATGGTATTCAAGGAAAAAAAATAGAGTTGATTCTAATACTGTTAAGAATATTAAGTCACTGGCTCTCTAAAAGAGTCTTTTTAGATCAATAGGTTCAATTATTATTATTATTATTTTTTGTGATAGAGTCTCACTCTGTCGCCAGGCTGGAGTGCAGTGGCATAATCTCAGCTCACTGCAACCTCCACCTCCCGGGTTCAAGCGATTCTCCTGCCTCAGCCTCCCGAGTAGCTGGGACTACAGGTGTGCACTCCCACATCCAGCTAATTTTTGTATTTTTAGTAGAGACAGGGTTCTACCACGTCGGTCAGGATGGTCTCGATCTCTTGACCTCGTGATTCACCTGCCTCAGCCTCCCAAAGTGCTGGGATTACAGGCGAGCCACTGCGCTGGGCCGATTATTTTTTAAGTCTAAAGAGTATCTTTAAAAAGTCATGGCAAGGCCTAAATTAAAGAATTAACATATGACAGGGCCCCTATCAAGATAAGCACACCTAACACAAAAACTGAAATGTTACAGCAATATTTTAACGTTAACATGACATACAAAAGGCAAGACAAAAATAACATGGAATCTTGAGCTGCATGAATAGATGTCTATTTGTTTCTTATTAAAAAATTGAGTTTCAACTAGTAGAATAATAAAGAAAAGATAAATAGTAGAGAGATATTCTTAAAGGCATGTAAAGATTCTTAGCAACAAGAACACTCATTAGTTTTGTAAAGCATACAATAGTAAAGTTCCCAATAAAAGCCGTATTTATTGTACCAAAATTATCTTAGGATTGTGTATCTAAGTTAAACATGCAGAAAACAAAGAGTTGGAAACATCTTGAAGTTAGCAGATGGACTCACACACACACACACAAACGTTTTGTGGTATTTTATTTTTTGTTTAACTAACAAGACAAAAAGTTTCCAACGTGCTACTTGAGTCAATTAGCCACATACATTTGCTTAAGTGATTTTTATCAAGCAAAAAAAGGCAGAAAAAGGAATGAAGACAATACAGATAGCAAGGCTGGCACTTATCAATTCTGGAAATTCACCTTCAGAAATACACAGTGGTCAAGGATGTTTATACAATGCATCACATACATATACACAGGCATCATCTGCTGGATTCATTTCAGAACTCTTTGAAACCATGTGTATGTGGCAGATACTCATTTGAAGTTACTTTTTCCTTAAGAATAGTAAGCTTTTATTTTATGTGACTCAGAGGTTATAACATTATATAAAACTCCAAGGAGGGAGTAATAAATTACTATCCCTTATAATAATAGCAGCTAACATTGTTAAAGTGCTTTTACTGTTGAGTATTACATTTAGTAGCACTGAAGACTTGGAAAGAAATCAGATAAAACATATAAGGAAGCCCTTTTACACTGGGCTGTGTCTTACTCTCTCTACTCAAATGCACATTAGTAAAATGTCTTATTAATCTGTCTCTACTCTCTAAGACTAATGTAGCCCTAGTAGCACCTTCAAGATCGCATTTCATACGAGATAATCCAGGCTAGCTATTGGCACATCTTTTTGAATGTCTAGATATTTGTTTTAAATGCTTCTAACAATTCCATTGCATGCATCCTCCATCTTTCACTTTCTCCAATTTCCTCATTCGCTTCTTCTGCTGTGCACATTCAGAACTCGAGCCTCAGCCACTCCTACTTACCTTTCCCTTCCATTCACTTTCTCTTACCTTCTGACCTCGATTATTTTTAAAGGACAAAGCCCTTGGGACATTAATTCCTTCAGACACACATATCTGACACTATTTCTTTCAGTCAAAAACTCAATTATGCAGAAACTAGAGGCTTTCAAGTTTTGGAAACAATGAAAAGCTTTGATATGTAAAAATGTCAAAATAAGTATTAAAGCCCATTTTTGAAAGCCTAGGATAAACAACTTCAAAAGACATAAAAAATTCACCTAAGTTTTCCAGAAGGCTGAAATGTCTCAGACTACTAGAAAGCCCTTTGAGAAAGTAAGTTGATTTTTCTTTCATGGCCATGCTTGAACCAGGAGAAAAATAACAGAACATTTATTCAAACTGATAAAACATTCAGAGATGTGTTAGACTGATATTTCCTTTCATGAAACAGAAACATGTAACTTTTTAATGTGATTCCCTTATTCAGGAGTCCTTTCCCTTTGCAATCAGTTTAGTCTTTCTTAAAGTTCTGGAAAAGTTGAAGGTAGGTAGATGAAATTGAGGAATTATACTGCATGCAATAGTAAGAAAGTAGATAAAGAAACAGACAGCACAGTTCATGCAGCGAGAGAGGAGAGATGGAGAGGTCTGCTGGCTGCCTGGAGGAAAAGAGGACACTGACCTGGGAGAGTTAAGGGTGTTTCCACTTCTTTCACTTAAGGCCTCAGCGTCAGCTGGAACTCCTACGAGTTTCACACATTTCTTTTCCTTCTTCAGCTGCATATCCACGGGCAGATTTTTGTGAGGAGAGAGACTGACTATTGGTGTGTGTATAGAAACTGATTTTTCTAATTGCAAGTTGTTATCTTCTAAACTGTTAGGACAGGACTGTGTCTCCTCTTTCTGAGGTGGTAATCGATAAACTTCTCCCCCGACAGCACTGTTGTTGACACATGTATCTTTAGAGGTGGTAATATCCACAGGCAGCACCTCACGCCTCTTTTTCAGTACAGGCACTTCAACTGTCTCTGAGAATAAAAATGAGTGGGGACAAGAAAAAAATCTAAGAAAACAAAGACACAATCAACACAAGAAGCCAGAACTAGTTATACGTATACCTTTTTCACTTCTCTTAAAATCAAACCATCTCCTCACTGAAATGCATCGTTTGTTTCTACCTTTTATTCTTTATCATGGAATCTATATAAACTCTTTATTTCAAAGTTTATTTGGCTATATATTTTTCCTTGGGAATTCAACATTTTGACTCTAGGCATGAAGGCTTCAGTATTCTCTCCTGGTGTTTTGATAAAGGTGGTTCATAAGATCTCAGGGTGGAGATGAAGAGGCAGTGGCAGAGTCCAGGTTCAAATTCTAATACTCGTATTTGACAGCCATGTCTTTTTAACCTCTCTGAGCTTCATTTTATCTGCAAAATGGGGATTAAAAGCACCCACTTCACTTGGTATTGTGTGTTAGAAGGATGAAATGGTAAGAATAGGCCAAACTTTCTGAATATTGGTAATATATGCCTGCTAGCTCTACCTACAAAATATAAGCAGAATCGGACTACTTTTATGATGGATACTTCCCTAATCCAATGCTATCATGTCTCATCAAAGACTACTGCAATGCCTTCTATCCTCATGGCCTAATATCATTCTATCTAAGCAGGTCATACACACAGCCACTGAATTAACTGCTCTGATAGTTTTTCCCTATGCCCATTACCAATGTGTTTCATTTTCAAAATCGAAATGTTCGTGGAGTCTGAGGAACCCTGGTGGCACAAGGGGTTGCTGGTTTTGCTCTACATTGTTGCTTTTCGACCACGATTTCCCCTTTTCTGGCACTGCTCCTTTGAAACCCACATTATCAGGATTCACTACCCTGCCTCTTGTCTATTTGCTGTGTTCAGTTCAACAGATGTTTGAAATTCATAATGGATAATTCTTAATCAGGGGAGCCTATCAGAATCATGGAAGAAAAACAAAGAGTAAGAGCAAGAGAAGCCTTTTAAAATTGTGTAAAAACCTTCCAATTTTTGGCAACCTCCCCACTATCGCTGAGAATCATAGCAGTTCACTGAGACAATATGAGAGACTGAGGCATGTGCAGAGTGCAGGGACAAAAACTTGTTGAGAATCCTTAACCTAAAACACGTAACACTCTTTCAGGGAAGGGGTGTTGTAGAACCATCACATTCTTACACTCCTTCACACCTGGCCTTTTGTTTTTGAATTTATGTACAGTAAACTTCACTCTCTGTAGTATATAAGATGCAGAGACTGTATGGTTAGGCTACTTTCTAGCTCAGTCATTAGACTTGCTAGATGTTTCCTAATATGTTTCACTGTTCTTTCCTTTTTCCCCCTACTTTTGGGGGAGAATGTGGTCTTGTTATATTGCTCAAGCAAATCTCAAATTCCTGGGCACAGTTATCCTCCAGCCTCTGCCTCCCCAAGAGCTGGGATTACAGGCACGAGCCACCAGACCTGGCTCACTGTTCTTCTTTAATAAAATAATTACCAATATTTAGTGAGGAACATGGCCCCTGAGAATCAAGACTGCATTTCTCAGCCTTTCCTGTCGGCAGGTGAGGCTGCATGACTAAATTCTGCTCAACGGGATGGCAGCAGACCAACAAACACAAGAAATCTGAAATCTGGATACCATGGAGTGCTTTCCCAGTCCTGGAAGGCCTCCTCCAGACTTCCATCAGAGGCAGAGATAAAGACCCACCTTCTTAAAGTCTCCATTACTTTAGATTTTCTAAAAACAGTCCTACCTCGTATAGCTTCCAAACATCAGCTGCTTCAACATAATTAAACTATGAGGTATGACATAAAATACTGTAATCTTAAAATGGGAAAGTCTCAAATCTCAAGTTTCTACTATACAGTATGATGAATTTTGATATCCAAAAAGGATACATGTTATATTCATGCACACCCAGTATCCAGTTCTCTCTGAATTTTCCTACACATTTTACATAATAAATTTGCTTTATTAACTATAGGTATATAACTACAAATGAGTTTGTAAATAGGATTTGCATAAAACTACAGTAAAAAAAAATTTGGTATAATTTCTCAGGATTACTCATGATTTAAAAGACAAAAATATATGAGACATATATACCTTCAGGTTCATATTTTAGTTTTAATTCATCTAGTTTAGCTCTCAGTTTCATATTTTCACTTTCTGAAAGCTGGAGGCATCTTTCATTCGCAAAAAGTTTTCGCTCAATATCCAGAGCCCGTTGGCTCTCAAATAATGCTTTCATTCGCTGTATGGACAATTCACTTTTAGTGCTTTCAATTTCTTTGCTATGATAATAAAAAAAGGAGAACCAACGAGTATTAAAACAGCATATAATAAGTGTAGGGGTATAAATATTTCACCGCATATTTGAACTCTTAGTTAAAAATACATTTTTCTGGGGTTTTTAGTAACAAAGAAAAAATAAACAATTTAATCCTTAACAATAGTAGTGTTAAATTTAACAAATACTCATGCAATCTTGAAAGGAAACAGACAAGGAGGAAATACTCTTTCAAATGTATTCATGCATAAATATCTGCACAAAGATATTTTTGTTACCTTTCTTTTTGGAAAATTTCCTTTGGCAATTTCAAAAAAAACTTGTAGTCACTGACACCACTATTATAAGCAAGTGACACGTCCATCTTCCCATCTACCAACCCAGACACTTACTTTAAGTTATCTAGCTTCATCTGAAGTAAATCTGTATAATAGGTGTTATCTTCCAGAGCACCAGAGTCGACTGAAGGCTTAGATTCCATACTTTCATATAAATTCTTAAAAAAGCAAAAAAAATTGTATTACTTAAAATAAACAACAAATAAAGTTCGTTATGTTTATTAGTAACGGCACCGTCACTTCCTTGGCGTGTACTACGCTAAGAACTACCCATTTAACTTATTTGCCTTCTGAAGTAGGTAAAATAATTACCATTCCTCTCTTACAGATAAGGAAACAGGCTCCAAATGCAGAGGAAAGTAAACCAAGAAGAGATGATCTGAACCCAAATCTGACTCCAAGGCCTCGGCTTCTAGCCTTACCTATATGCTCTGGCTTCCTTCCCTCTCCTGGCTTTTAAAATAGAAAAATAAATGCCTGCTGGATTGAATTCTAGCCTTTGTAACAAAATCATAAACTGGAAAAATATGAAAGAAAGATGAGAGCCTTACATTTATATTTGGTGTCCCCCTCTTCTGAGGTTCTTCCCCCCACCCCAGGCAAGAATGTAGTGCAAACTCTTCTGAGACTGATGGAAACTATACATTTCTCTAGTGGGATAAAAAAGGTAAATGTGCTTAAAAACTTGAAACAATTTCAGAGGTTATAAATAAAATTCCCCTGATTTAAGGCCATAATTTTCAAAGTACAGTTCTGAGCCCACTGATGGAACACATAAGGCTGCCAATTTAACCAAATTTGTAGTTCTTTCAACAGTTTTTATAAGACACAGAAATAAAATTTTGTAAACTTAATTAAGATTTTATGACATACTAATGGCTATAATTTAGAATGCCTAAGAGGTTATTAACATTTACAAAAATTTGTCATTTATAAACTTTAGTTCATTAGGAGGTTAATGAAGATATCGATGTTCCCTAAGTTAATTTATAAAATCTTAAATTGCATGCAATTTTAATAGAAAGCCAACAAGCTTTTTTTGGTGCCAGACAAGATGTTTGTAAATGAAAACTAACATTCAAAAATAGGCAGGAAAACACTGAAAATTAAAAAGTATAGTGAGGAAATAGTCCTACCAGATAAACATACTTTAAAGCCTTTATAATTAATAAAACAGTGTGGTACTGACACACACAGAAGCAGACCAATGGCATACACAGAAAATTTAGAAACAGACTCAAGTATACATGGAAACCTGATGTATGATAAAGGTGTCAACTCAAATCACTGGGCTCAAGATCGATTTTTTAACAAATGACTCTGGGACAAGTGCCTACTTATTTATAGGAAGATAAAATTAGATTTATACCTCAAATTATACACAAAAATAAACTTCAGTGGTGATCAGATATTTAAATGTAAAAAATGAAACCACACACGTATTAGTAGAAAACATGGGTGAATTCTTATACACACACACACACACACACACACACACACAAACGCTTACACAAATACCATTATCCACTAAAATAAACCAATGTTCCTTGAAGAAATGCTAATCCCAGGGCTGGGGCAGGTGAGCTAGGAAAACCTTGTTGTGCCATAGAGTAAGGAAGTATTCAAGTAAGAGCACTTCGACTACCAAATCTGGGACAATTTGAGTATCAGAGTAAACAAAGCAAGCAATGGATTATAACTCATAGAATAAAGAATCCATAGCGCTATACTGATATAAATTAATGAATGAATAAGTAAGGGAAAAGATTTTTCTTTTCTGTCCCTTTATTAGAATTCCAACTAATAAATATAGAAGTGATGGAATTACCCATTTAGCAATCATCACAGAATTATATTTCAGGCAAGAATCACCAATGGATGTTTAAGTATAAGGAGAAACAGGCATTTACTTAGTCTCAAAGTATCTCCCACAAGATACTTATTAATATTTTAAACTTAAAATACAAACCAAATTTTAAGGTATTCAAATCAAAATTTGGATGTGTGTTTTTTTAAGTGTTACACATACCTTAAATTTCTCCAGATTTCTAATTTCACCTAAAAGATGTTTTATTTCACCATTCTTCTGTTCCAACATGGCAAGCAACCGTTCCTGCTGCTCAAATTCAGTTTGAGACCCTTTCATCTGTAGCAACGTGGCGATTTGTAACTAGAAAAATAAAAGTAACCCTTCTAATAAAATTGAGAGAAAGATTCTGATAACTATTTTTTTGATATAATTCATAGTTTATACTACATTACTTTGAACTCATTTTGGAAACAAAACTAATTAGCTATTTCTAATCTAATAATAAACTTTGTTGTAGACATAACATTTGAATACTTATTCTGACTACTTATGAATGATAACTGAAGTCTGTAACATAATTATTTGTACTTTTGTGAAACATAAAACTGACCTGCATGATTGTGGTCTGAAAGGACACCACTGAACTGGTAAGTAAGCCCGGCCAAATGCTGCAGACTGCTTATCATAAGCACTCGCTCTCATTAAGGTTCTGATGGGTTTCTCAAAAATTTTAATTAACTTTAATTAAGTGAGGAAAACTAAGCTACTGACAGCCACAAATGTTAGATTCACAAATGACATGAAAAGCAAAGATAAAAGGCTATCTTGGGATAGTGGGGCAATCTTCAATACACCATGTTTTAATTTTTTAAGAGGAGCACTCAACTTACCTAATTATACCTATCCGCCCCCCCCAAATCTGGAGTTGCAAAGCTATCAAAGGGAAATTAAGTAGACTCTAAACCTAGCATTTCTTTCTGTTTTTGGAAATTTCTGGAGTTGAAAAGAGTGCCTATTAGTTTAAATACAGTTTTGAGTAAAGCAAGCAAAGATATGAGGTTGCAGATGACTTTTAACATTTTAAAGGATATCCTTTTTGTTCCTGTTTCAGATTGGAGGCTAGGCCCACTTAGCCTAAGATTCAGAATGCTTCTAGTCTCTAAAGATAGTTTGGGACATCATGCAACATTGGCAGATTAAAAGTATCCCTGACAAATACTGTAAGAAAACTAAAGTAAATATGAGAAAATTTATAAAGAAATACTTCCCAGACAGGAGAGAGTCTCAGGAAATGAGGCAGCACGGTTTGCCTTAGAAATAAAATTCACAGCTGTTGTTCATTAAACACTCATTTGCCAAGTAGCAGGTAAGTATTTTACTACACTTTCATTTAACTGTAGGACAATTCTAAGAGGGGGTTCTATCATCTCCACTTTATAGATGAGGTACTGATGCTTTGAAAGTTAAAATATTTGTCCAAGGTCACAGAGCTAGAAAGTCACAAAACTATGATTCAAACCCAAATCTATCTAACTCCCAAGTTTAATCATTAACCCATTTCTTTGGCAAAGCCCATCATCTGAATAAAAGGAAGGAAGACTTTCCACATTCCAATTACTACTTCAGTAGCGCAAGGCACAATGGATAAGGGATCAGTATTCTAAGGATGGTTAAAATACTGAAATCTTTCTAATTTCCACATTTTTCTGCTACCTCTTATTTGGCTAGAATGACAACCAACAAAATCCGTAAAATTAAAAAGGTCTGTGTGCTTGACTTGAGGGGCTACAAGGAAAGGGAACCCTGAATAATCCAAATTTCACTCCACAATAAGCCTTGGTGAAAGAGCGAGGAATGGTGAGGCAGCGAGTTTCAGCTGAAGTAGGAACCCCAGGGCTATGCTTGGAAAGACATCAGGCCAAGAATAAGAAATAAATACTTTTCTTTCTTCTACTCCATACAGAAAGATTTAAGTCAAAGCTAGTGAGTAACCAACAAAACAAACAAAAAAAATTGCTAAATATACTATTACTAAATATTTACTCCAAGATTTTTAAAGTATAAATGAATCTTTTGATTAATTTCAAAACTGATTTTTTGAAATCATGCAGTTCTAGAAATAACTATATGTACACTCCTTGTAGGAAAAGATAGCTTCTTTGATGTATTCAGACATGTAATGCTGACATAAAATTTGTTTAATAAACCTTTGACAGTGATAGTTCTATACCTTCATTCTCTGCATCTGTTCCCTGTTAAATACATTTTGCTTCTTTAGTGACTGATACTTGACTTTCATACTGATAAGCTGACGTTCCATTGCTGCCCTTCGATCTTCTACCTACAAAATATTAACATGCTTAATTGTTCTGGTAGTAAAGGAAAATGCCAATTTAGCAGTTAGAATACTTGTAAGTAAGTACCTCTGCAAACAAAGAGTTGCCTTTACTATTGGGGTCCAAAGCTTGCTGGAGTGCCTGGTCCAACTGTACCTGAAGATCTTGATTTGCTACACGAGCTTTCTAAATTCAAAAGAAAACAATTTAGGCAATAGACATTAGATTAGCAAAAAAAATAAGTTATGATAAATTGGAAAAGATGATGTTACTATAATCATAGTACCTCTAGGGCATTATAGTAAGAAACTGCTTCTTTCTCTCGCTCCTCTTTTTCCTCTTTAAGCCGGTCTACCTGGCGCATTAGGTTAGTAATAAGAAGTTCTAGCTGTTCTTGTCTGTATTGTAGTTCATTCACTTCTTCTTTGAGGGTGGTCTATTTAATAGGAATTGAAAAGGAGGAAATTCTCTTGAATAATCTTTCATTTGGCAGCTGCTCAGTTTATCTCAGTTGTGGTTCACATCCAAAATTAAAACTAAAGAACCAGTCAAAAGTTGTCAGGTACATACTAAAATAACAGAAATTACTATTACTGTTAAATTTTTCACCAAGGAAACAAATGATTTTAGAGACTGCCCTTTTTCCTCTATGAATTGCAGGCTTTAATTTTTAATTAAACTTAGCTTTCAACAAGAAAACTAAGTTCACATGCATTTCAGCTTCCACTGAGCCAACATTTTACACTGGGCTCTTAACGATAAAAACCGGGATCAGAGTATATGCCTCTAAATTCTTCCAGAGGTTTCATTAATTTAAAATAAAGGCTGCCCTACATAATCATACAATCTAAAGCTATATTATGATTGAAGTCATCCACCTAAAAAAAATCCACTTTTTAATTAGTTAGATGCAAATTAGGTCAAAAAATGTTTCAGCCTTCAAACTAGCTCTTAAGAATTACTACCAAAACATGTAAAAATATGCCAGAAAAAGAAAGAGAAAACCCTGAGAACCACATGCCATAAAAATTACCTTCATGCTCTCCATTTCTGTCAGCTCAATTTGAAGAGCCAGCATCTCTGAAGACATGCTTTCCTGCACACGTTCAGACATTACACGTAGTTCCTCTGATTTACAAGAGAGGAGTTCCTTCTGATGATCTACCTGGTGCTTCAGCTGCTTTTCACTAAGCCTAGCTTCATCTAATTCCACTTTCAGTTTTTCTATCTAAAGCCAAATAAAAAAAAAAGTCATAAATTGAAAGTTATTTTCTCTCTAAAAAAACATCACTGATTGAACTGATTGAACCAAACTTACTGAATGATGACATTATTGCAGTTTCCTATTTGCCCAAGGTTAGGCATCTTTTAACAGATAGTGACACACCTTGTTTAATAAACATAGAAACAATCCATGAGTAATCAGGGTGGGTCTGGATGCCTCAGAAGCAATCTGGAGGCACTGTGATGCTGACCAATTGGCTACTGTGTGAATAATGAGTGGCATGAAGAGAAACAATGGAAGCAAGCAACCTGGTCAGAAGGCTACAGCAGTAGTCTAGGGAAGAAATGATGAAGGTCTGGATTGGAGTGGCAGTAGCGTCATAGGTGTTTTGTAGGTCAAGTTCTTAGAACTTGAATTAATGTGAGAAATAAGAGAAGAAAAGGTATTGGAAAAAACTCCAAATTTTGGCACAAGTGATTTGAGAAAATCAGTAAAACAAAATATTTCACAAATTTACTCTTTGCTTCACCAAAAAAAAAATAAAAGCCATCTCTATAATAATTAGCCTTACCTCAGTTGCTGAATACTCCCTATATTACTCTCTTGTTTAGGTAATGAAAGCTATTGCAAAAATAAAAATAACAATCAGAGGGGGGAAAAAGCACATCATTATCAGTCATTAGGGCCTCAAATCCGACTAGTTTCAGACAAGCTGGATGATATTACCTGTCAGAGTGGTATGCAAGATGATTATATATTACACAAAGGCATATTTAGATAGCCATGTTTGTTTTAGTGTATAGTAGGAAAAAATAACCAAGCTTAAATATGTAATTTCGGCCAAGCATGGTGGCTCAGGCCTGTAATGCCAGCACTTTGGGAGGCCGAAGGGGGCGGATCATGAGGTCAGGAGTTTGAGACCAGCCTGACCAACATGGTGAAACCTCGTCTCTACTAAAAATACAAAAATTAGTCGGGCGTGGTGGCGCACACCTGTAACCTCAGCTACTTAGGAGCCTGAGGCAGGAGAATCGCTTGAACCCTGGAGACGGAGGTTGCAGCGAGCCGAGATCAGGCCACTGCACTCCAGCCTGGGCGACAGGGTGAGACTCCGTCTCAAAAAAGAAGAAAAAAAAAGTAATTTCATTGATGTTTCTTAAAATCAGTAAACATTTAAAGAGAGTCAATGAGAAATTAAGTAATAGTATAGGTGGTATACAGAAAAGGAAAAATCTTAGAAGCTGCTATACAAAAAGCTGAAAATTGGATAACAGACTTCTGAGAAAGGAGGACAAAAGTCAGGCAAGTTTTGGTAGAGAGGTGTCTGGAAAAGTCAGAGTATAGACTATACACAAAGCAGATCCATGATAAAAAGTTCTGGATTCCTTAGAAGCAACCTGAAAGCACTGGGTAGCTGGAAAAAGGGAAAACCACTGACCAATCATTTATCTTGCTTTTATGTTTGAAATGGAGCCAGTGTTACATGTTGGTAGACTACATAGAGTGATTCAGTAACACAGCCTTTGGAGTCAGACAGCCTTAGTTCAAATGTAGATGGAGATTTCTAGCTCTTGAATTGTGTCCAATTTACTCAGTCTGTCTAAACACTGGCTCTCTCATCTGGTATATGGAGATAATAATGGTACCTTCCCACAGAATTATTTTAAGAACTGGATCGCATATATTAGTTTATCTTCAGTAAACAAACTACAAAGTGTCTTCTGTAATGCATATTAACTAGTAAGAAACTACTGGTCTGTGTTACAGAATTATAAAGCATACCACTGACTGCAGGGAAGGCTAGGAGACCAGGCTTTCTGCAAGGGGACTGCTGTACTCACTATCAGCAAGGAGGCCATGCTAGTCACTAAACTAAACCTTCACAAATATCCAGCAACCAAAATTACATAATTGTATTTAATTAGTAGGATATAATTTATACAAGTCCCTTAGACAAACTCTTGCATCTCAGTGTTCCCACCCCTAATATTAAGATAATGAAGACTTAGATCTTGGCTATTTTGTAAAGCTGACACTTAAGAAAATCTTTATCATCTAAAGTTTACAGATGGTTGCATAAATATGGAATATTTTGCACTGAAATACACAGATATCCCAACCTTCGATTTTAGTTCATTCACTTCCTGTCCATGGCTTCTGCTTAGTTGTTCTTCCAATTTCTCCAGGTGCATTTTTTGTTGTTGTTTAATAGCTTCACATTCACAGCTCAAACTTTCTAACATTCGACTCTTGAGTTCAACTTCTCTTTGAAGGGTATATTTTTCTTGTTCATAACTCTGAAAACAGATTCAATTACAATTCAATTACATAAAAATAGCCCAAAGCCATTACATATAATCAGTTTTCAACTTAAATTGTTTCATTCTTATTTCAAGCATTTGCTGCTTTCCAAATAACGAAGACATGTTAAACCTGGAATAACCTTGGAGTTAATCAGTCTTACTAAACCCCTGAGGTGTATTTCCAGACTATGTTAAACCCATGCAAGGGACAGCTTACTGCTTCCGTGCCCTGTCGAGGAAGTAAAATGTGCTCCATGGTATGTCAACATGTCAAGTAATCTCTGCTAACAACAAAAAAACATTTAACAGCACTTCAGCTTTCCTCATGAGAATTATTAGTTTGATAATGAGATGCTCTGCTTGTAGCTCTGAACACAATGTAGTAGTAGTAACATAGTTGAAAAAAATACTCGATTAGCCTTTACTTTCAGAATGTAGTCATCTGAGAAATGTTCACAAAATGTCTATCAGAATGAATGCAGTGCTGAGACAAAAGGAGTAATTAAAAGGGCTTTTGCTTACTCACAGGGAAGTTTAGACATTAAAAACATTACAAGTATGAACTCTTTCAACAAGCTTTAAAAAATGATAAAATATTCCCCTCCAAACCCTTTTTATTTTAAAGGAAGGCAAAGAGTATTAACTGCTAAACACTGAAATTTGACAAATTATGACTCAAAATAATTAAGTATAACAGTTTTATTTTCTACTACTAGTGATATTTGTAATCTTTACCTTGCCTTTAAGACTTGGCACTGAGTTCTTGGTTTACAACAGTACTATGTAGAAACACAAAGGTTGCCATCACTAGTTATTTTTACCTGTTACAGATATTTTTTACCTGCCATATTTACAATGTTGAGATTCAAGTTTAAATATGTTACTGAGCATTTGCTAAATTACCCAGATTTATTTATTCATTCTTTTAAGAAATAATTGTGTGGCAGGCATTGAGGATATAGTAGTGAACAAGGCATACAAAATTCTCTCTCTCATGGAGTTCATAATCTAGAGATAATTAGCAATGCAGATAATTAAGAGTGAATGAGGGCTAGGCACAGTGACTCATGCCTGTAATCCCAGCACTTCGGCAGGCTGAGGCGGGCAGATTAATTGAAGCCAGGAGTTCAAGATCAGCCTGGCCAACATGGTGAAACTCTGTCTCTACTAAAAATACAAAAATCAGCCGGGTGTGGTGGCACACACCTGTAATCCCAGCTACTTGGGAGACTGAGGCAGGAGAATCTCTTGAACCCAGGAGGGGAAGGATGCGGTGAGCCAAGACTGCACCACTGCATTCCAGCCTGGGCGACAGAGCAAGACCCTGTCTCAAAAAAGAAAAAAAAAAGAGTGAATCAGGGTAACTTTACATTACATAGTAAGGGTTGGCCTCTCTGCTGAGGTGACATTTAACTGAAAGCTGAAGTTTGAGGACTCAACCCAAGAGCACTGAGGGGTAAACAACTCAAAAAAAGGCAATAGCTGGCGTAAAGCCCATAAGGGAGGATTAGTATAGTCAAAAATAAGGCAAAGCAGTTTGAGATGATGTCAGAAGGTTGGCAGGGGTCAAATCACATAGGGATCTACAAACCCAAGGAAAGAGCTCAGATTTTGTTGTAAATGCAATCAGAAGCTGTTGTATGGTTTTTAGCAGGGCTGTGGCATGACCTTTGGTGTATTTTCCACGACCACTTGGACACTAAGTGAAGAATGAATGGCATGAATGGCAACAATGGAAGCAGGCAACCTTGCCAGAATGCTATAGTACTTGTCTAGGAGCAATGATGGTGATCTGGACTACAGTGCCAGTAGCAAAGATACCTGCTTTGTAGTCCAGTTCTTAGAACTTATTAATGAATGAAATGTGAGAAATAAAGGGAAGATATTGACTAAAAGTTCTAGATTTTTGGTATATAAAGAAACCAAAACTATATATAAATCTTTATATACCAAAGATTTTTGGTGTTCAAGAAACTGAATGCTATTACATTTACTAAATAAGCTAAAGAAAATCATAAAAGAATATTTGGGTAATGGACAGGGAATCTACTCTTCTGTGTTAAATGTGAGAAGTCTGTTAGTGGGCAGTTGAACACACAAACCTAGACTTCAGAGGAGAACTAAGGGCTTGGTGTAGTGTCATGGGGCACTTAGATGTTTAGAGGTCTGAAACAAGCAAGGTCATCTAGGAAGTGTGCAGACAAAGCAAAATCGGGTAGCAAATGTGGCAAAGAGAGTAATGATAACTTTAATGAAAACTTCATCTTTCAAACTCTGAATACACTAGGTTGGAAAGAATAATAGGAATTCATTTAGTTCATTCTTTTTTAACAGAGATGGGGCAGGGTGGGAACTAGATCTAAAATCTTCAGAAAAGAATAAACTACTACTACTATTAATTGCTAAACAGGACAAATCTTCAATAGCTAAGCACACTCTTGCAGACAGAGGAGTCCAGAGTCCTACCTCAGTCATGGTCATCATTTCATTACGACATTTATCCAATTGATTCTGTAATTCATTTTGACTCTCCACAAGTTGTAAACCATACTGTGCAGCTTTTAGTCGCTCTTCTTCAGCCTCTTTGAGCTTGCATCGAAGATTTATGACTATATCTGCCTCCATGTTCTTTTCCTTTTTTTAGCCACCTGTAAATAGAGGAAATAAAACTACTTAAGCTTATACAAAAAACTCCATGCAATAATATCAATCATAGAAGAAATATATCTACTCAATTCTACTGCCATATAAAAACATTACAATTTTCTTTCTGACTAGTAAGTAGTCAAATTTGCATTCTTGTTCCAACAGCAAGAACTGTTCTAACTATTCTGTTACTGATTTGGGATCAAAAATTAAAGAGTGGAATAGAATACATTTGATTTTGCTTCTAAGCAGTTCACCATCAGAAAACTGTTCAGTTGTTGTACGCTAAACTTCCTTAAATGTTAAGGTAAAGTTGGTCTCATAATTGGACCGCTATCCATATAATCAAAATTAAGGGAATGACAAAAAAAGTAATCAAGAAACCTCATAGTAGCAGGTATGGTGGCTCATGCTTGTAATCCCAGCAGCTGGGGAGGACTGCTTGAGGCCAGGAATTTGAGACCAGCCTAAGCAACACAGCAAGACTCCATCTCAATCAATTAATCAATAGAAATAAGGTGGGGATAGTGCATGCCCCTGTGGTCTCAGCTACTTGGGAGGCTAAGGAGGGAAAACTGATGGAGTTACAGGCTTCAGTGAGTTATGATCATGCCAATGACAGAGCAAGACACTGTCTTGAAAGATAATAACAACAATAATACCGCCAGAAAAGGAAGATCTGGGTACTATAAATAAATAAAATATAAAAAGGCAGCTGTGAATAAGGCTCATAAGGTAAAGTAAGGAATATCATGTCTGTAATTTTTCACAACAGTGTTAACTTCCTGTATATATTAAATCTGCTTTCTTGGAAAGAGATTCACTAGTATTTTTCTAGTTATTCATAAAAGTATGCAAAAATAGAAACCATATCGACAAGAATTGGAGGATGTTGCTTTCATTCCAGATTTATGAACAAACACTTAAACATTATATATAGAAACATTCTACTTTAATCAACCTTACTAATTATCTTTTACTATTTGGTCCCAGCCTCTTAAGCAAGACTCAAACTCACCTTTGCCTTCAAAGGGCACCAGGCCATTACAAATGTTCCCCCATGTTTCAAGTCAATTTAGTCATTTGCTGAACAAGTATTTCTTGAATGCCTCATACACTAGGCTCCACTCTGGGCAGTTCAAATTCATTAGGGAACAAAATGGACCAAAAATAAGCTCCTCCTTCATGCAACTTACATTTCAGGAGGGGAAGATAAACAATAAGTCATAGAATATTAATAAATTAGAAAGGAGAGATGAGAAAAAAATAGAACAGAATAAGAATCTGGGAAGAAGAGACAGGTGAGGTAACTAGAAGGCGGAAGATGAGAGAATCGGCCATGCAGCTATTTAGGAGAAGAATGTTCCAGCAAGAGGGGAATCTCTAAGGCAGGAAGAAGCCCAGGGAGTGAAATCTAAATTTGGGTAAGAGATAGTAGGGAGTGGGTAAATCAGGTCATCATAAGGACTTTGGCTCCTACTCTGGGTGACACGGGAAGTCATTCCAAAGTCTGGAGTAGAGGATCTGATATAATTTAAAAGGATCATTCTGGCTGCTATGTTGACTAGTTAGAAGGGGAACAAGGCTGGAAGCAGAGACCATGTGAAATGGCTCAGACTAGGGTGGTAGCATAGGAGGCTGTTAAGAAATGGCCAGATTGTGAAGGTTTTGAAGGTAGGGCCAGTATGATTTTCTGAAAGATACAACGTGGAATGTGTGAAAAAGGGAAAAGTAAAAAATGCCTCCAAGCCTTCTGGCCTGAGCACCTTGTAAAACGGAACTGCCATCAGCTGAAGCACTGATGTAAATCATGTTTTGGAAAGAAAATCAGGAATTCAAGTTTTGAACATGAACTACATCAAGTAGGCAACTGGATATATGATAAGAGGAATCTTGGCTGGAGATGTAAATTTGAGAGTTATCAGTCTGTAGAGGATAAAAATATTTAAAGAAAAATGGACCAAGGATTGAACCCCATTATGAGGTAGGGAAGAAGACAGCAGAGAATCAGGAGTGACCAGTGAGGTAGAAGGAAAACCAGGAGTATGTGTTGTCCTAGAAGGCAATAAACAGTGTATTAAGGAGGTGGGAGTAATCAATCATGTCAGATGCTGCTGCTAAGGCAATTAAGGTGAGAACAGAGAACTGGCCATTGAATTTGAATTCCTGGAGGTCTCTGGTGACAAGAACAGTTTTGATATACAGGTGGGGGTGAAAGCCTAACTAGAATGTCTTTGAGAGAAAATGGTAGGAGATAAATAAAGATAGCAAGCACAGGTTTGCTGCAAAGGACAACGGATAAATGGAGCAGCAGTTGGAGAGGAAGTAGGGACAAGTTTTTTATTTATTTTTAAGATGGAAAAAAATAACAGTGTTTGTAGGCCATGGGATAAACCCAGGAGAGAAGAAAAACTGATGATCTAGAAGACACTGGAGAATTGCTAGTGATGTCCCTGAATAAACAGGATGAGGTTTAATGTAGAGAGACTGGTTTTAATAGAAGCATGGATATTTCATTTAAAGAAAGCAAAGTATATGAGTTCAGATGCTGATACGCAGGTATAGTGGTGGAAATGTGTCTAAGTAACCTTTTACCTGTTTCAATTTATCAATGAATTAGGAAGCAAGGTCTTTAACTGAGAATGAAGACAAGGGAAGAGATACAGGGTTTTAAGAGAGAAAAAAAGGTGTTCTAGGTAATCCCAGTGTGGCAGTCACTGCTCTAAAATGCAAGACCTTTTCAAAATCTGTACATAATAGGGCCAGCCAACTAAATGTTGTACTGTTTACAATAACTCACATTCGTTGAGGATTTACCATTTGCCATGCTAAGTGCTTCAAATATATTATCTCATCTAATTCTCTTGATGAGCCTGAGTTAAGTAAATACTGTCATCTCAACCACCAAAATAAAAATAGGGTTAACCTCAAGACATTCCAGCCAGGCATTATCTAGAGAAGCCAAAAAAATTTGCTTTCATTTATTCAAAAGATTTGCTGGAATTCTTACTGCGTCAGACATTGTGCTAGTGCTGACAACACAACGGTAACACAAAACAATATTCCTGTCTTCTTGAATCCTGCAGTCTATTAGTAAAAGACATTAAATCAAGTAATTGAACTATCAAGTTACAAGTATGATAAGCGGAAGAGAGAGATGTATGCTACCTGGGCGTGTAACAAGGGGGAGCTGTCCTAATCTGGGGGGCAGCGTGTAGAAAGGAACATGGACAAAAAAAAAAAAAAATTTCCTGAGGAGGTAACTTTTCAGCAGAGATCTAAATGGACGAGAAAGAGTTAACCTATCAATCTACAAAGAGAGAGAGCCGTGGTTGATTAAAAGCTACAGCTAATGTGTGGCAGACATTGTGCTTGGTGCTTTATACACATTCTTATTCAATCTTCTCAACAAATTCAAGAGGTTGAAGGTATTTCCCTCATTTTATAAATGCAAGCTGAGGCACAGAAAGTTTAGGTAACTTGCTTAGCGTTACCCGCAAGTTAAGAGGCGAAGTGAGATGGGAACTAGAATCTACCTACAAACTCCGGTGCTGCAACCATTTTTCTGTCCTGCTTCTCAAAAATACAGCACACACTAAGTATTTAGGAGATAGGAAACTCTGGGAATCAAACTGCCTGAGTTCCAACCCCGCCTCCACTACTCACTGGTTGCATGAACTTTGACAAGTTATTTAATGTTTTGTTTAATCATCTATAAAAACAAGCAAAATAACACCCACCTAATCGGTTATTGAAAGGATTAAATGAGATAACGAAGGAAAAGCAATTAGGGTAGAATCTGACACACGGCTGGGGCAGTGCTGTCCAGCAGAAATATAACGCGAGCCATGTACGTGATTTTAAATGTTCTAGGAGCCATCAGGTTTTAAAAAGTAAACACAGATGAAAAATTAATTTACATATTTAACCAAATACACTCAAAACACTATCATTTCAACATGTAATCATTATAAAAATTATTAGTGAGATATTACTCTTTGTGCGCTCTCTCTGAAATCCAGTGTGTATCTCCCATCTGCACATTTCTCAGTTCGGACTAGAGGCTACCGTACCGCACAGCGCAGATCCAGTGGCGGTTATCGTTTTGAGTAACCGGCAACCGACCCGGCCTTCCATATTTGAGCAGAATCCTTGAGGGCGGCGAGGCGGTCCAACGGAAGATCAGACCGGCTCGGAACCCAGTGTGTAGGACCCCAGGGTTCCGGGGAAGGAGGTGTTTCAGCTAAAGGCCTCGGCCAAGACCCCGGGCCCCTAGCTTTCTTCAGGGCCTATTCCACTCTCCCCACTACCGCTCTCCACACCCACCATCCACCAGGCCCCTTGCCCCTACCTCTCACGCCTGTCCCCTGCTGCCGCAGCCAGCGGCTCCTAATGGGAGCTCAGGGCGTCCACATTCATTCAGGACGCTAACTCCACAGTCGCCATCCCATTCACTCAGCTAGTTCTCGGGTAAGCGCCAGGGCTTTTTGAATCCAGTTCCCGCGAGAAGTCCCACGTCTCACGAGATGTCCGCCCAAGCCGCGCGTAAAGGAAAAACTAAGAGAAACGCCCAATGCAGCGTCCCGCCCCCTCCTAGAGCTACCGGCGCGCCGTGGGCTTGGCGCAGGCGCAGACGTGGCTCCTTAACTTACAAATTGTACCTTGGGCTGGTTTCATGTATGTCTTCTAAGTATCCGCTTTTAGTTTCCGTGTTTTGGTATTTTGTTTGTTGGTTTTTTTTTTTTTTTTTAACGACAGTGCCTTCTAGGGGAACAGTGTCGCTGGGCTGGACGGTAGAGAATCACTTTTGGCACCATCGTGCGATCTCATGCACCCTACCAGTGGTATACTGGCGTTAACATTTGAGTTCCCACCATGTGCTAAAGTTTACAGATTATCTCAGTTAAGCCCGCAGCCTTATGAGGTAGATATTACTCCTCATTTTCTGCAGAGTAAAACAAAGGCCGAAGAGAAAAAGTGCCTTGTCCGAGTGGTAGAACTAGAATTGAATGCAGTCCAAGCTGTTTGCATGTGTTTTTAATAATAATGTTTTGTAAACTTGATGCCTATTCAAAAATTGAAACAATCAGAAATAATAATAGCTAACGTTTAGTGAGCACTGATGAGTCCTAGTAACTGTTATAGGAATCATGTCGTTCTTTCGAGCCCATCTTTTCTTGCCTATTTGAGGACTTGGCTCTAACTGCTCTTTTTGGCATCTTCAGTTTTTTCTTCTCTATTGGATCTTCCCTATCAGCTCATAAACTTCCTGCAATGATTGCCATAAAATCATTTCATGATTTCATTTTTTAAAATAATCCTCCTTGACCCCAATCAGCAACCACCCGATTTGTTTTCTTCCCTTTATAACAAAATTTCTGGGGGAAAAAAAAATCTTTACATCCATCATCTCCATTTTCTTACCTTTTGTTCTTTTGTTTGTTTTTCTCACTTTAACCAGGATTTGGTCCCAACCAATACTGTGAAGTAGCTCTTGTTAGGTTTACCAGTGATTCCTACCTTGCAAAATTCGGTAGTCAATATTTAGTCCTCACTTCTGGTGAAATTTGACAGAGTTGCTTGCCCTCATTGATATGAGTCTTTATGTATTGGGATGTCACACTCTCCTTGCCCTCCTCTTCTCAGTTTCCTTTGCAGACTACAATTTCTGCCTGAGCTAAGCCAGACTGAAAGGGTTGATATGAGCTTTAAGATTGGCAACAAATTGCTCAGAGTGTAGTCTCACAGATGGATCTGGGGCTCCAAAGAACCAGACGCTCATTCATTTGTAATCACGCCTATGTTCTTGGATAAATGAAACAAATTCCATTTTCCCTGTCGTTTAACAAAGATTCCTTAACTCGGGAGCCAGGAAAAGATTGTTCTAGCTTAGGCCAGTCATGACTGGCTGCAATTAGGTAATCTAAAATCGATCTGAACTTATTTTTCCTCCTTTGTAACAAGAGAAGGTATACCCCATATTATTAATGTTTCTTCCTATCCTATTTTAAAAATATATATTTTAAACTATTAATAAATGACCGCAATGTGTTAGGCATAGTGGAGGAATTCAGAGATGTGGTAAACTCGACTATTGCCTAAAAGATGCTCGCAATATAGTAGGAGATTTTAAAAAACAAATAGAACTTACAGGGCTGTAAATGCTATACAAGTGGTATGTGCCCCACACTAAAAGAGTTGTGTGAAGGTAGAGGTATATTTTGTCTGAATGTTCCTTTAAAACTTCCCAGTGCATGTGACACTTCAAGCAGGGCCTTGAAGGATGGCAGAGCTAAGGAGGGGTGCATTCTAGGAGAGGGGACAGCATTAGCAAAGGCACAGAGGCTACCCATGTCATAATTAAGGTCATTCTTTAGGGATGGCCTGAATACAAGGCTGCCAATACCACCACTGGACGCTAGATGTCACAAGTGAAATGAATTCTAGATGGGTTACATGGAACTTCTGATTCACAGTACCAGATGCAGATCTCTGTACTCAGGCAAGGTCCGCATACTATGGCCTAAATACCAAAGGTCAGGAAAAAGCAAAAAACAGCAACCTTGTATCCGTTATTTTCCATTGACAAAAGGAGAGATGGGACTTGGCCTCTTCACACGGTAGAGGATTCACCAAGCATAGGATGGGAGTTTCGATTCTGGGAAACAACACCCCCCTTCCAATTTTGTGCCCCTCAATTACAATTCCTAATACTATAGCTGTCCAGAACTGGGATAGACTCCTGTAGTGAACTTGTCATCATTTCCTTGTGACTGTTCCAGAAGAAACAAGAGGATTAGACTGTTACATGGTATTGAAATCTACATATATTTTGACAGGAACTTATTGAATGATCATTTGTTTTGGGCACTACAGATGAATAGTCTCTGTATTAAACGAACTTAGAGTTTAGTGGAAGAGACATTTACCAAACAGTAAACAGTAAATCCTTACTTAGAGGATGACTTAGGCTTTCTTGTTCCTTCACATTATTAAGTAGAGCTGCAAGCTAGTCTTCGCTGGGATCAAGCAAAAACAAGCTCAGGACTCTGAGACACAGAGTCTGCAAATAAGAATGAGATTAAGCTGTAGAGCTCTGTGATTTATAGTATGGTCTGGAATATGAAGTTATGAGAGTTACACTAAAGGTTGTGGTCACTGAAACTTGGGGGATGGCTGAGATGAAGAAAAAAAGCTTCGAGAGAGAACAGAGGGCTGTGTGCAGGACTTTTGAGATTGTCCTAATCCATGGCACAGGAGGAGAATAAGGATCCACAAGAAAAACATGAGCCATATGAGAAGAGTTCAGGAAATTGAATTGTCACAACTTCTACTGTGATAATTAGATATCGAATGAATCATTGTACCAGGCAGGTGGATTTGACTGTAATAGTAATAATGATAATGAAACCCGGTCTGTGATCTCTCCTGTACTAACAATGTCTAGCACCAGCTTGAACTCTGAGTGAGCCTTATTGCTGTACTATTTTTTCTTTAAATAGGGGAAATCTTCTCTCAGAGAAAGGGTGCGCCATCCCAATATAGTAGACATTTATCAGCTAACATCCTAGCATGAATGCCTTCCTCCTATTCCCACCAAGAGAATTCTGATGATTCTTTCGTGTAATTCCTATTTTCTCAATTTTCAGCCATATGAATTCTTTAAAATTGATGCTACCTTTCATCTCTAGGATAGCCCATCACCCTGGTTACAGTAATTGGTTCGAAGATGTGCATGTGATGGAATCTAAGCCAAAGAGATTTTCCACTGGGACGGCTAGATAAATGGATTTTGTTAACTGCCTCTGTTACAGTCTGAGTTGTGTCCTTACCCCCATCGCCACCTTCCCCCCATATTCGTATGTTGAAACCCTAATTCCCAATGTGAACTGTATTTGGAGACAGGGCCCTTTAGGTTAAATGAGGTCACGAGGGTGAGGCCTTAATTGATAGGGCTACAGTCCTATCAACAAGAGGAAGAGACATCAGAGATAGATCCCCTTCCTCTTTATCTCTCCCTCTCTTTCCCCCACTACTCCCAAGTGCACACAGCAAGAAGGAGGCTGTCTGCAACCCAGGGAGAGAGACCTCACCAGAAACCAACCTTAGTCTTGGACTCCCAGCCTCCAGAACTGTGAGAAAATGTCTGTTATTTAAGCCACCCAGTCTGTGGTATTTTGTTACAGTTGCCTGAGCAGATTAATACACCCTCTGTACTTAAACTTTATAACCCAGAGCTTCCAGCTGCCAACTTAGGGCTCATAAAAGACAAATCTGCTTGAAAGAGAGGGAACAGAGAGTTCTGGTCATGCCATTTGAGCCCTGTATCAAGCTGTCATGAAGCTAGAGCTATCCCTGGACTGTTCAGTTTTTGCTCCAACCCCAGAGCTTCACTTTGAGTTTTCTGTTTTCTGTTGTTTGCAACATAAAGATTTTTTGTTGTTGTTGTTTGATTGTTTGTTTGTTTTTGAGATGGTGTCTTACTCTGTCACCCAAGCTAGAATGCAGTAGTGCAATTTCGGCTCACTACAACCTCTGCCTCCTGGGTTCAAGTGATTCTCCTGCCTCAGCCTCCCAAGTAGCTGGGATTACAAGCGTCCACCACCATGCCTGGCTAATTTTTGTATTTTTAGTAGAGATGGGGTTTCGCCATTTTGGCTAGTCTGGTCTCGAACTCCTGACCTCAACTGATCTGCCTGCCTTGGCCTCCCAAAGTGCTGGAATTACAGGCGTGAGCCACTATGGCCAGCCAACAACGTAAAGGGTTTTAACCAATACACATAGTAATACTTATGTCTCATCTTGAGTATACTAACCTGTGACGTTGAACCTGTCAAGTTCCCATTCTACATTTAGGCTAAAATGGAAAGTTGCTAATTTCCAGAGACTGGATCTGGCTTCTTTGAGAAAAAATGCCTTAGTTGAATGAAAATAAAGTCTTATCCTAAATAAAGGGGCTTAATGGAGGAAAATAAAGATTCAAACAGCTTACATGGAATCCCTTTCTTCGTTCCACTTCAGACTACCACCACACCACCTCTAAACTAACTTCTTCAGGTGATTTTAGCACCTAAGCCAGTTAGAATTAAGACTGCATGTTTGTATTAGTTACGGTTTTTACTTGCTAAGAAGTGTACTCACTCTGGTTGGTTTAAGATATACATGTATATTAAAAACGAGAGTCCTAACTTTTGCAACCATTTAAAAGACTGTAGCTGTTATGTATTCCTCCTCTCTAGCACCCATTACATATCCCGTATATATTTTGACAGTCCCTCAACTACTTGGAGGCTCTTTATCCAGTAAAGCAACCCCAAGCTTCACTCTCCAATAAAACATATTCGTAGCCATGATTTAGATTACTCACTATTCTGTTGGCCCAAATTTATTTGGCCCAAATCAGAGGGATAGGATAAAACTTGGGGTCTTTTTCTGTCTCTGAGGGCTTGAAACTGTGACACCGTACTCTTCTGTTTGTATCTCAATTCAGTTGAAGGAAATGGTTGCTGATCTCATAATGTTTAGGTTAATGTATTTTATTTCTAGGAAAATCCACTTGGGATTGCCCAGTGCACACGGTAGACATGGAAATTGATCATCAGCATCCCCAGGTAAGCAACTGGATACCCCTATTCAGAACTACCAGCCCAAAACCCACCTCCTGCCTGTTGCCACTAGGTGACAGTCTTTGCAAATATTTTGTTTGAAGGAACCCTCTTTCTGTAACAGAAATTAGATTCTGTTGGGAAATGTTTCTTTGCTAGTTTCAGTTAGATTTGCCAAATGCCCATATTTGTTATAATCTACACTCTTAGTCATTTGAGATCATAGTTATTTCACATTTGGAACACTCTTTTCCTCCCTTTATTTAGTTCACTCTTCTCATCCTGTTCGCTGGAAAGGTCCTATAACTAATGGTTAAGCACACAATACATGTTCTGGAGTCAGCATCTGGGTTTAACTGCAGGCTCTGTTACTTCCTAGATGTGTCTACCTTTGACAAGCCACTTGCTCTTTTTAAGTCTCAGTTTCCCCATGCACAAAGTGGCAAAATCAAAGTGTCTAATTCAATAGATAATCACTAACACTTCTAAAGCTCCTTTAGCATAATGTCGGTAAATGGGAGCTGTTATTATTAAGAGCGCTGTCTTAGCTTAAATGTCACTCCCTCCAGGACTCTTTTGCTGAGTCCCTAGTCTAGGGCACGTCCCCTGTGCTTCTCCTTCAGGCCACTTATAATAGCTTGTAGTAATTTGTGTAATTTATGTCTGCCTCCCTCGCTAAGCTGTATCTCCCAGCAAGTACCATAGTGCCTGAAACATGCCGAGGGCTAAAGTTAAGTTTGATGAATGAATGAAAAAATGCATACTCAAATCACTAGTATCAAATGAAATTCATTGATTTAAGTGGGAAATCTGTGAACTTTTTGTATCTGTTAGAGATCAAAGTAACTTGTAGAGGAATTGTTACTCTTAATTCTGAGTGAAAAGTGCTGAGCATTTATTAATCAGTTTACATGAAATCCATGAAATGTTCCTGAGTATACCAGTATACCAAATAACTAGTTTGGGGTATTGCTTCATTCACTTATGACAATGTAAGTGTCCCTCACTTGAACCAATTTTTTTTCAGCAAGAATTTATTTATTGATGTACTGTCTGTAATTCAAGCATTTTTAAATGTACTTGGGAACGTAGTATGTAAAATAATTGAAGAGGCCTCGAAAGTAAAGAATCTTTGGCTGAAGTAAATGTTCACTTTTGTGTAAATACTCAATTTCATGTATTAAGTTATCTTAAAGCAAGAGCTACCCTTCATGAACTTAAAGCTTTAAAACATATATTTCCTAATATTTTATCATGTCATAGACAGATTTTATGCATATCCTTCAAAACAAATCTGGCCCATGTTGTCCTATGAATATTTCAAACTAGAAAATATTGAAAACATTGCATAATTTCAGAAATCTTTTTTTTTTTTTTTTTTTTGAGACGGAGTCTTGCTCTGTGCCCCAGGCTGGAGTGCAGTGGCGCGATCTCGGCTCACTGCAAGCTCCGCCCCCCCGGGTTCACGCCATTCTCCTGCCTCAGCCTCCGGAGTAGCTGGGACTACAGGCGCCCGCCACCTCGCCCGGCTAATTTTCTTGTATTTTTAGTAGAGACGGGGTTTCGCCGTGTTAGCCAGGATGGTCTCGATCTCCTGACCTCGTGATCCGCCCGTCTCGGCCTCCCAAAGTGCTGGGATTACAGGCTTGAGCCACCGCGCCCGGCCAATTTCAGAAATCTTTAAAGTCATTTAGTTATGAAATGATCAACTGAGCAAGTAAAAAGGCCAAAAGTAGTCACAAGAAATGTTAGATGTTTGTTTTTAAAAAATAGTTTTATGTTTCCGAAGTTTTCTCAAAATATGAAGAATGAGAAGGTTTTGTGGCCTTGAAATACCCCAAAGAGACAGCAAAATCTCCTTTTCTTCCTACCATGGTGATAAATAAAACTTGAGTGGCCCTGACAGTAGATGTGTTCCTTTCTTTGTATTAATCATTGCTTTTCTGGCCTGTTTACTTCTCCACTGCCTGGCAAGATGCTGGGACTCTGGCTTCTTCACAAATGAATCCCATCAACTCACCCATGACATGCTACACACTACTAGCAGTATTTGGCCACTTTTGATAAATTGTTTAGTTGTGTGAAATACTTCCCTAAACTGAAGTTCTGGAACTCATCAGGTGTCTTCTCTGACACTCATATCTTTCTTTGGCTCTCAGATTACCCAAGCAGCTGGGGTAAAGCCCATATCCTCCCACAAAGCATGCTGCTTTGGAAATTTGTATCTATTGGCTTTGGCACTCAAGTAATGTTCTTGCATTCTCCGTCAAGTCAGGGATGAATAATCTCTTGAGGGTGAGTAACCTTTTAAATGTTGGAGGACTCACAGTTCCAGGGATCAGTGTGCATTTAGCAATTTGTAAGAAAGGTCAGCATCCCTTATGACCACATTTGTGTTAGCAAGGCACAGATTCTTCTTCTCCTTCTTTGACTTAGTCTGGAGGTTGACATCACACTCTTCTCATGTCAATCCATCAGTTTGTGCAATCTTGATATACAAATGAAGTATGACTTCTGAGTTTCATGGGTGTGTAATCGTTATCATTATATATGATTGAAAACAGGCAGTTATAGAAGGGTCTTGGGTGACTGTCATTCTCCCGTCTATAAAACTCCTGGCAAAGGGATTAATACACATCCTATAAACAGAGCCAGAGTTAAGTTCCTGAAAACAACATCCCATTAATAAGGTTTAAATCTTGACGTCAACATGGGAAAAATACGTTTAAAAAGTAACATCTAATTTGTTTTTCAATACGGTTGGAAGGTCAGATTTCATTCCTACTCCCATGAAAGTAATTAGAGCTGCTCTCATCTTAAGAAACAGAGGTATATTAGGGTCACACAGTGTTTTCCACACTTCGTTCTGTATTAGAAACACCTGAGGAACTTTTACAACTCCTGATGCCCGGGCTGTGCCTAGCACTAATGAAACCGGAATGGCTGGGGTGGGTGCCAGGTGTCAGTGATTTTCAAAACTCCTTGGGTGAACCCAATGTACAGCAAAGTTTAGGAATCTTGAGTTGAAGCAATCATACATTCTCTACCACACTTCAGCTTTTCTTCATTGCCTCTTTAGCTCAGTGCATCTTAACCTGACTGCTCTTTAGAATCAAGGAGCATCTTTAAAAAATTCCATTCTGATTCATTAGGTCTAGGGCAGGGTGTACGCATCAGAAACATTCAGCTTTCCCATGTGACTCTAGCATGCAGCCAGGGTGTAGAGTCTCTGGATCAGCAGATCACAGAAAGAGGCACATAAGGTGGATCTTTTGGCATTTTTCTGGCAGTTAAGAGCTTCATACATTTTAAAAATTCCTCTTCACTAGCTTTGTTGAATGAATTTTCTTCTTCAAAGCACTAGGCTGTAAAGTCCAACCATCTTTCTGAATCTGTTCATAGCAGGGTTACCTGATAAAATACAAGATACCCAGTTAAATTTGATTTCAGCTAAATGAATATTTTTAGTATAAGTATGCCTATGTGATATTTGGTATTATAATAAAAATTATTTACTATTATTTGAAATTCAAATTTAACTTGTACCCTGCAATTTTATTTGCTACATCTGGCAACACTAATGGTGGGAGAGCATGGCTTATTCTTGGGAAAGTCAGCAGCTGAATTTGGGTGGAGCAGAGCACCATCCCTTGAAACTTCAGGGTTTGTGGCCTTTTAGCACTTACTTTTTGCTGCGAAGGTGGTAAATAAAGAGCCACCAGCAGTTTTGGAATTAAAAACTCCTAAAATCCCCCAGTGAGCCAAGAAGATGAGGAGGTTTACTGTGCAAGAACTAGGATGTGGACAAAGGTGAAGACCTGAATCTTGAGTATAGGTTTTGGTTCCAGGAATCCCAGCTCTGTACTCTCTAAGGAATCACTATTTTGCCACTTTGAACTTTTTTGATGATTTCAAGTGCCTCAGACTTGCTTCCATATTCCCCAACCCCTTTCACATTTTTTTACACGTTATTATTTCTTCTTAATCTCTCTGAATATCAGATGCTTGTGGCCTTGGCTGAAATTGAGATAGTTTCCAGGTGGAACTGCTCTCATAACTCAGTGAGTCTGAACTAATGGAAACTTTGGAAGTCCTTTGCAGTGTTATAAGCACCCCCTAATCTCAGGAGGCTTCCCAAGCAGTCTGGATACTTTTCTGCCTCAGTCTCTAAGGACTGTTCACTACTAGCTGATTCCTGAAATTTCCTTCCTTCCCTGCATCCCAAATAGACCTTGAACTGTAAATAAAAGTCGTGGGTGGGTGGGTGGATTTCTTAGCCAACAGCAGGTTCTCTACAAAGGGAAAAGGAGTGAGATTTCACGATGATTCCCAGAAAGCAGGTGTTATAATGATTTTACCAAATTGGAGCCTGACATTTTGATGAATAACTCTTGAGAACCCCTTATAATTTCCTCCATGGAGGAGATAGGCAAAGAGGTAATATGTCAAATCCCCCTTTGCTGGTCCAAGTTTACTAATGGACGGAGGTGAAACAGGTGAAGCACATTAACTTTTAACCTGTTAACATTGATTGTTTTCACTAAGCATTAGGTACTCAAGAGAGAAATGCACACTGGCAGAAAGGAGACAAGACAAAGGGTGATAGGAAGGGGCTGGAAACTGGCCTGCATCTCGGAACATATTTGCAAGCCAGCTGGGCCCACTTTGCACAGATGTTTTTATAGGAGCAAGAAGGAGGGAAAAGTGTGCTAGTGTTGGATGCATTAGCACAGCAGTGGAATATCTTTGTTAGCATTTTTCCTTCTTTCTCACTGTGGCTGGACAAGGGTGGGGGCTTGGTCAGAGGCTTTGGGATAATTTTATTGCTCAACCTAAATTCAAGGAAATTATATACACTGACAATAAGACTTTTTACCAAGTTCATTTAAAAATGGTTAGTTTGTATTATTTGGATGTCAACTCTGAAATGCAAAGAGTTGCATGTTTATTTGCCTGTGGATAAAACAATCCAATCATCATTAGCTATTTGGAGAAAATATACTCAGAATTTATCTCCCTAGGCATAAATGTTGTGGTGGTTTTATTACAATATAGGTTTACTCTTCCCCTCCACAGATGATTGGTTTGGTCTTCCACTGTTTGGTGCTTCAGTTGCATGTCTATGTGATTAAGTGATTAAGGAGCTTGTCTGTAAGAAGGTTGCTTCTCTGTCTCTCTTCTTCCAGAAAATGGAAGAAGTCAGTTTTTCCTGTATAATTTGTAGGTTTGCAAATTAGTGGCCCACCATTGTACTGTTTGGCCCACACACAGTGCAGAAGAAAAGAAATATTTGATTCAAAGTTAGAAACTTGGGAATTTACACACACGCGCACACACACGCGCGCACACACACACACAATGTGGATTTCCAGCATATTTTGAAAAATCAGATTTGGCTATTTTGTGCCCATACTTCTCATGTCAACAATCCACCAGTTCCTTGGATCTCATACTGGGTATGCTTTTTACAGTTCACCAAGGCCTGTCACTTTATCATTGGGTTTTCTCAAAAGGGCCAGATACAAGGAGACATTTATATAGCCTGTGTGTATGATTCCTGTATGCCTTTGAATTTGCCATCCATGCCATGAGGCAAGATTCAATTATGTTATCACTCCAATGTCCTCCAACCTGATTCTGGGATTCTTCTCCTTTATACAAATGAAGTTCTTAATATTGCAATAGACTATCTGATACTCTACTTGAGGAAAAATTTGACTGTGTGGTAGCTCTAAAAGTCATTTTTGTTGTATTTCAATTTAGTCTGCTTAGCGTATGATAAATTTATGACTAACGTAGTAACTCTTAAGTTGGTTTACTTCTTTGTGTTCTCAGTGATGAAGAATTAAAGTATCATCTGGATAAGCTCATCTATAAATGAAAAATAGAATTAGTAATTTGAATATTTAGAAGTGATTGCCTATACAGGTAAAATATAGCAAAGAGGTGCTTAACTTTGACTCTGCTTCAGCTGATGTCAGACAACTTTAACGCTAGAAGGGACCTTAGGAATAAAATCTGGCCCCTTCATTCTGCAGATAAAACTGAACTTAAGAGAGGTAAAGTGATTTATTCTTTTTTTGTTTTTGAGACAGAGTCTTGCTCTGTCACCCAGGCTGGAGTACAGTGGTGTGATCTTGGGTCACTGCAACTTCCGCCTCTCGGGTTCAAGAGATTCTCCTGCTTCAGCCTCCTGAGTAGTTGGGATTGCAGGTTCCTGCCACCACGCCTGGCTAATTTTTGTATTTTAAGTAGAGAAGGGGTTTCACAATGTTGGCCAGGCTGGTCTTGAACTTCTGATCTCAAGTGATCCACCCGCCTCGGCCTCCCAAAGTGCTGGGATTACCGTGCCCAGCCAAGTAATTTATTCTTGGTCACACTATGGGTTAGTGTCAGAGCTGGGGCCCAAATGATATCTCTTTTGACTTTAACCAAGGCTTATTGTATTTTAATTACCCTTAATTGCCTATAATTACATAGATACTGGTTTAGGTTTATTTCTTAGTTTTCAGTGTTGTTTATTGTTTATTACAATAAGCATTATTTACAATGAAAATTATATTGTCATAATTCTATATTTATAAGTATCGGAATTGTGATGAAATTCTAAATTATTTCAAAGGCACTTTTCTTGAAAATATGAAGATGGCCCTTAATAATGAAAAATTTTTAATTTATATTTTGAGAAAGGCTTCCAGACAACAGGCAATGCTAACAGTAGTCGTCTTTGCATGTCTTTAGATGGCTTCCTCTGCTTCTTTGCTTTTATTATCTGTATGTACACGTTTCCCATAATGAATCTGCATCACTTGTAGAATTACTGGAATTTTTAAGCAGCTATGCAAAGGAAACAAAAGCAAATCCAGCCTGATAAAGACATGAAGCATTTGTATGAAATTAAAATGTTCTCACACCTCATTCATTCCTATGAGTGGGATATAAAGACCATTTCCTGTGACTCAAATATGCACACGCAAAGAGAAAAGATTTGACACTTTCCCACAGTGAGAGAAAAATGTCTGGTGGCCGTGATTGCAAGGAGGCATGTGCTGAGAGCTGTGACCTAGAGTGCATTCCAGGCTGAGTAGCACCAACTTTTAAGATTAAAAACCCAGCAGTTCCAACTCTCTTAACTATGATCCCTTCATAGTATCTGGCTGACCGACCTTGCCTGAAATTCTGGTATAGACTTTTGGTTTCCTTGAAATTCTGAAAGCTAAGGAGAATTCAAATTCTGATTTACTTTAGCCTAGTTTCAGGGAACTTAAAGATAGGAAAGTTAGCACCCGCAGTCCAGCCTCCCTCCAAAGGTGACAGCTGTGTGGTTTCCAGGGGAAGAGTTTACTTGGATGGGGAGAGAAAATGCTTCTTGATAAATCATGTGTTTTTATGACTCCTGTTTCTGGGAAACCTGATATGTACAATGCACCTACACAGTTGAAACTTGACCTCTATTACTGCTTTATGTGTGATTGTGATTGTGATTGAGTTTGAAACCTGAGTGATTAAGGAGCTTGTCTGTAAGAAGGTTGCTTCTCTGTCTGTCTTACTCTTTTTTTCTCTTCTTCCCCTCTATCTCTCCTTCTATATTTTTATATAATGTTAAATTTTGTAATCAGCTGATTCTACTTTCTCATGCTCCTTAATTTTGATTTCTTAGAAAGATGAAGCATTGGAAAGCACTGCATAACTCCATGTTATCAATCAGTTAATGTCTTCAGTCCTTTAATGTCCTCTCTGCACAGCTGGGATGCTTGAGAGAAGACTGTTGACAAGTCTTGTATGTGTGGAAGACACCATTTTACTTACTTTCCCTTTATCGTGGAAGGAACACAAGCCCATCTTACAAAAAGATACCTAGGACCCTGAAAGAACAATTTTTATTCTGAATCTCAATAAAATATTCTGTCACATTTCTTTGTATCAGTAACTCCTGGAGTGAACGTTCTCTTTTTAAGTTTTGGTATGTTTCTAAATAAGTCATAAATCCATTCACACATACACAAACACATACACCTCTACTCTGCATCTATAGACCTCTCCGTTGCAGTTGAGATGTGGTGTTGCTGCTGATGGGGTTGGACAAAGGATCCTTTCAGGCAATGCCTAGTGCTATTTCGTATGACATGGGAGTGAAATCCCTCCACTCCAATTTTCCTGCCAAGTATTTTGGTACATTGTCTCTCTTACTTCCTCAGAGTCTGGAGTGACAAGCTACAGCCTCAGGCTGGAGTGGCTGAGGCTCTAACACATAGACAGGAGAGCATTTAGGAGTAGCACAGAGTATCTTCACTCTGAAGGAAGAGTAATTGAAAAATCCCAAGCTGCTCCAGTTGGTTCTTAGGTCATTCCTGGAAACAAACTTTGATAGCCCCAACTCCCACTTCATGAGTCTTCTTGCTTTTCCTCCTACAATGATGATTCTCGCCCCACAATTCTCACCCTAACTAAAACGTGCTTACACTTGCAGATGTTGGTATGGACAGTTCCAAAGGAGAGCCTTACCACAAGATTTAGCTTCTTTGGAGAGTCTTAAAAATAATTTTTCAAATAGTTGTTCATCTAAAATGCTACTTATGTTGTAGAACAAGTGAACCTTTCAAATTACCTTACAGTTTATAAAGCACTTACAGATATATATTTAGTAGAAGAAAATAGAGGTGTTCCCCCTATGGGAAATGGGCTGTGCCATTAGTCAGATCCTTATTGAGTGTGGGGTATTATTGCGCAATGTGCAGATTTGGGAAGGGAAATTCAGACAGACAGTATACCGAAGGAAAATGACCTGGGAAGCACCGGCTCTGAAAGTCCTGGCCTAGCACTGTGGAGTGGGAGGTCCTGCTGCTGGAACCACACAGAACTTGATTCTAATCTCAGCTTTGCTTCTTCATAGAGTGGAGGCTTTGAAGCCACATTTCTTGGATCCAAATCAGGCTTTCACTACTTATTTTGTAAACTTGGGCAGCTTTCTGGTGTTTCTTATCTTAGGAATGGAGACAATAATGCCACCTGATGCATAGTATTGTGAGGACTAAATGAGATATGATATACAGTGTTGCAAAGGTGCTGGTGCATTATATGTCTTCAGTAAATATTAGCTATTATTCTATGAGTGATATTAGCAATAGCCAGTCACATGACTGCCTCCTATTCAATGTCCACATATGTAAAAGGGAAAAAGATAATTGTTATAAGGATTCATAGAGGGCATGTGTTTTGTTAATTTAATTTTAACCTTTTAATTTAAAAAATTACAAATACATGCAAAAATAAAAAGACTAATGTAAATAACCCTCATGTGCCCATCATCAAGCTTCAACACTGATCACTTTTTGCCATTTTTCTTTCAATTATTTTTCCACCAGTTTTTGTTTCTGGGATGTTTTCAAGCAAATCACAGATAGTGTATTATTTCAACTGTAAATTCTTCAGCATGTAGGTGTGGAAGATTGTTTTCGAGATGGCCACAGTGATTCTTCCATGAGCAGCCCCTTTGCAGTGTGACTTTGCAGCTCATCCCATGAGGAAGTAGTCTGTTTCTCAGCACCCTGGAATCTGGGCTGGCCTTGTCATGCACCTTGACTAATGAATGTGGCAAAAATAATGTTATCGGATTCTAAACCCATGCCTTGTAATTCCTAGGCAAAAGAATCTGAACCTATTCCATGTTGCTGACATTACCAATTCATAAGTAAATAACACCACAAAGTTTTGAGTGGTTTATGCACTGACAGCTACCTAATATAGTAATGTGTTTTTAAAAATCCCTAACACAGATCTTCATATATAACGAACATGAAACTTTTAGCTTCCTGTCCAAAGGACAGAACTCACAAGGCATGAGACATTTTATAACCCTGAGAGTGAGTGTCAGTAGCTGGGGTTTGTGTGGAAGTAGTATTCCATGACATTCATTCTAACCAAGAACCTTCTGTGGCTGAATTGTATATTCCAGCTCAAGATCTAAAGGATACTGATCCTTGCTCTAAGATGATAGTTCGTAAGCTTTACTGGGTTACAGTCTCCTTTGAGAATCTGATGAAATCGGTAAGAATTCTTCACAGGAAAAAATCGTGTACTTGTACACAGCCTCCTTGCTACACACACACAGATCTCTATCTACCTATAGATAATGTGTGTGTGTGTGTGTGTGTGAGAGAGAGAGAGAGAGAGAGAAGCTTGCTTACATCATAGGGTTTGTGGACCAGCCAGTACATGGATACCAGTTAAGAAACTATGCTGGGTGCTGTGGCTCAAGCCTATAATCCCAGCTACTTGAGAGGCTGAGGTGGGAGGATCACTTGAACCCAGGAGTTCAAGACCAGCCTGAGCAACATAGCAAGACCCGTTTTCTTAAAAGAAATTTTTTTAATTGGCTGGGTGTGGTGGTGCATGCCTGTAGTCCCAGCTACTTAGGAGGCTGAGGCAGGAGGATTGCTTGGGTCCAGGAGTTCAAGGCTGCAGTTAGCTATGATTGTGGCACTGCACTCCATGTACTCAAGCCTGAGCCACAGAGCAAGACCCTGTCTCTTAAAAAAAGAAGAAGGAGAAGAAGAGGAGGAGGAGGAGGAAGAAAGAAGCAGAAGAAGAAGAATAGGAAGAAGGAGAAAGAAGAGGAAGTACAAGGAGGAGGAGAAGAAAGAGGAAAGAAGAAGAAAGAAGGAAGAAGTAGGAGGAGGAGGAGAAGAAGAAAGACGGAAGAAGAAGAAAGAAGGAAGAAGAAGAGGAAGAGGGCAGGAGGAGGGGAGGAAAGGGAAGGAGAATAAACTCTAGTCTTACTTGAACAGACCTCTACGTGTATACCCAAAACTGCATAGTCAACTCTAACTGCCAGATAATCTGTTTGTCAGATTTCCACTGCTGTTGCTGTTGCAGCTACTTCTGAAAGAGGAGTAACTGTGGTATGGCTTTCTGGCTGCATTTTAGGTTTAGGGTCTAAAAGCTCCTTGACCAGTGCTTGGTTTAACCAGATTTGTTTCAGAGTCTTTCGAAGCTCTGGGTTCATTCTTCCACCTCCCACCCCTTGACCCTTGTTTAACACAAGCATTGAGCAATATAATGCTCAGGAAGTTAGTTGGCAGCTCCCAGCAGGACCTCCGCAGCTATACCTTACCATGCTGCTGGCGCTGTCCGATGTGCTGGATGCTTCCACCATGTCTTGGCCTGTGTGTTTCTTGAAGATTTCAGTTGATAATTTATTGGGCGTAGGTAGACTGTAAATATTGCCTTGGTTCATATTTTATCACTGCTTGATTGCTGTCTAGGCTATTTATTTACCACGCATTAGTTTGTTCATGGTCCTATTGATGGAGAAGGCTAGCCCTTTGGCCACTGAGTCCATCCTTTGCTAATACCCCATAGGGCCAGAGGTCCCCAGGAATAGGTGAGGGTGGAAGGAAGCAAGGATATGTTGAGGACAAGAGAGCCAGCCCCAAACTCAGGTGAACTGAGAAGTTGGAATGCCTCTAAGATTGATATTAAGGTAACTTTATTGTTCAAAAAAGAGACAAATGAAAGTTACAGATTATTAATAAACCTACAGAAGTACTCACCCCACATCACTGTCTTTCCCCTTACTTTGCTTTAGTCTTTGTAATAGCACTTACCACCTTGCATAATAATGCATGTTTTTTGTTGTTGTTTGATTTCCTCCATTATAATGTAAGCCCCATTAGACCATGGGGTTAATTCCCTGTTCCATCTCCAGAACAGTGGCTGGCACATTGTAGGTGCTCAGTAATTATTTTAATTACTCTTTGAACAAATGGATGAACAATTGAATGAACTGTCGTTACTAAATGGGTATTCTCCAAAGTTTTTTTTTTTTTTTTTTTCCTCCAAAATTGGTGCATGTAAGAATCTCCTAGAAAGGGCCTTTACAAGATGCAGCTATCTGGTACATATCTTTAGAGACTCTCATCTTTAGTGTCTGGAGGATTGAATTCCAAAATCAGATATTTAAGCTCTTCGAGTGATGCCAAGGCAAGTGGTCCTAGGAAAGTATTTTGAAAAAGTTGACTTATGTGATTTATACCCCCACAAAGATGTGTACCAGGAATACTTAGCAAAACAGTAGAGTCTCATTTTTTCTCCTTGCCAATTCAGGACATGTCAAAATAATAAGTCAAATATAATCAAAATAAAAAATAATCAAATAGGTAACTCAGTAACTCATTCTCATTTGAAATAGCTTTCTTCTGTTTTTTTTCCCCACATCTTTTTACTATTTCCTTTTCTTTTTTTTTTTCTTTTTTTTTGAGACGGAGTCTCACTCCGTCGCCCAGGCTGGAGTGCAGTGGCCGGATCTCAGCTCACTGCAAGATCCGCCTCCTGGGTTCACGCCATTCTCCTGCCTCAGCCTCCCGAGTAGCTGGGACTACAGGCGCCCACCGCCACGCCCGGCTAATTTTTTGTATTTTTTAGTAGAGACGGGGTTTCACCGGGTTAGCCAGGATGGTCTCGATCTGCTGACCTCGTGATCCGCCCGTCTCGGCCTCCCAAAGTGCTGGGATTACAGGCTTGAGCCACCGCGCCCGGCCTACTATTTCCTTTTCATAGATTTTTCTAAACAGATGCACATCTCACAAAAGCTGAAAATTCCTCTTGACCAGCTATTTCTTTCAAATTGAGAAAAAATTGGTAGCAGTCATTGAGAATGCAAAAAGAAATGTTTGAAATATTGTCAGACTCCCTTTTGCTGTTGGACTCTTTAATTTAAAGGGCATATAGGTCACCTAACCCCTACAACAAAAAATCCATTAAGCCTCTAAGGACATAATCACATGATTCATTAGAAATATGAATGATTGGCTGGGTATGGTGGCTCATGCCTGTAATCCCAGCACTTTGGGAAGTTGAGGCGGGTGGATCACCTGAGGTCAGGAGTTCAAGACCAGCCTGACCAACATGGTGAAACCCCGTCTCTACTAAAAATACAAAAAAAAAAAAAAATAGCCAGGCTTGGTGGCACATGCCTGTTATCCCAGCTACTTGAGAGGCTGAGGCAGGAGAATCTCTTGAACCCAGGAGGCAGAGGTCGTAGTGAGCCAAGACCGCACCATTGCATTCCAGCCTGGGCAACAAGAACCAAACTCCGTCTCAATATATATATGAATGATTAAAAAACACTTAGAAAATTTTAAGTCTTTTTACGTATTAAAGACATATGAATTAAAAGAGTAATAAGAATTCTCACTGCTGGTTTGGAAAAAATTAATGTCTAGAATGGGAAAACAGACCTTCCCTTACCCTAAAACAATCACTTCCTACATGGCTTGGAACAAGCTTTCTAAAGAGCAGCTTGGAAATAAGTGTCAAAATTTAAAGTGTGGATATCCTTTGGCCCAGCAATTATATTTGAGGGAATGTATCCTTAGGACATTATTTGACCAAGATGTATTTTCAAGGATATTAATGGATGGGCCATTTATTAAATCAAATATTTTGAGATAATTTGAATGTCTACCAATTCAGGGTTAATAAAATTAGTTGACATATTTCCATACAATAAAACTGGCTGACATTTATCGAGCGCTATTATTTGCCTGTCACTCTACTAAGTGTATTACAGGGATTAACTAGCTTAATTTTCACAACAATCCTCTACATAGATAGTATTATTATCTCATCTTAAATATGACAAAATTGAACCACAAAGAAGTTATGCAGCTGGTAAGTGGTCACATTGGGGTGACACCCAGACAGTCTGGGGTGATCTGTGTTCTTAACACTGATATTTCATAATGGGATATAACACAGCAACCATATGCAGAGGGAATGAGGATATATTCAGTAGATGAAAGCAGATTTCAGGAGAACTTAGCATAGTTACAGAAAGAACAGAGCGGAGAAAGGAAGAAAATATGTGGAACGCTTACAAAACGTGTTTTAATGGGAATATACCAAATATGTTATGTAGGGAGTTACTTTTAGATGACTTTCACTTTCTTTTTATAATTCCCGACAATAAAAATTCTTGTTAAATAAGCTTATATTTCTTTTACAATTAGAAAATATGTTTTTTAAAAATCAGCCAACTGCTAGCCTTAATGTATTTTGGCAAACCTTGAGGCGGTCTTTCCTGTTTGAATCAATTGGTATTGTTTTTTCCTGCTAACATTTCCTATAAGCCAGTGCCTTCAAAAATCTCAATTACTCAATAGTTTAAAGTTGGCTCTATGTCCATATTTTAGTGAAACCCTAGATAACTATCCTGGGAGTTGTAATTAAGGAGATGTGTAGGAATATGAAGATATAATACAGAAATTATTGTGGTAGACATGGTTGCTTGGCTGACCCAAAAACCATTGAAAAGACTGAGATTTCCACAATTCAGGCTGGAGAAGCAAAGTCATAGGCACTTTGGACCTAGAGTTGGTCATGTAACACATAAAACCAAAGGAGTTGGCTGCTGCAGGGGCTTCTATAAAATACTTTTTTTTCCCCCCCAAATAGAAAGATAAACCTGGATGGCACGCCTCTTGCCTCTACTAATCTTCCAGCTCTTCAGTCAGTCATGAGGATATGATTTTTGCAGTTGTGGCAGCCAGTTTGTGAACTTGAGGTGACAAGATAAGGGAAAGACCAAGGGATATGCAAGGGATACGCTGACCGTAACGTTGTGATGCTGCTGAGTGAAAGCCAGCTAAAGTCTACCTCCAGGCTTCTTGTTATGAGAGAAAAAGAAAGCCTTATTTGTTGAAGCCACTGTTTACTTTTTCATTAGTTGCAGCCATGCATATTCCCAATGGATACAGTGCTCAAAATGCTCAGATATTATTCTTTCTTGAATTTCAGCAAATGTTTTATATCTTCCCTTGCAAAGAAATATTGTTTGAATCATTTTTAGGAAATCTAAAAGACTAAAATTCAAATTTAGAGTTCATCCAGTTAACTTTCTTTTTTGACATGCAAAAATTAGTATTTAGGGAGAATAAAGGATTACCACAGGGTTATAAGACTAGTGGTTATTTTCTTTTCTGAACAGCAGAATTTTGCATGAGGACACCTTCAGGTGGCTATTTGTGTTGTCTACAAGTCATAAGCCATAAGAGTTATGGTATATGACGTACAAGATGATAGATAAAAACATTTTACAGCATCTCAATAGATAAATTTACTGACAAGAAATATGTCTGCTCCTTACCCTGAGCATGGGAACTGCTGGCTGATGGATTCACAGAAGATATGAGTGTAAGAATGCTTGCCTGGGTGTCCTGGTAGCTGTTCTTCATCATAAGCACTTAAGGAGTCATTTTGTTGGATGATTTTGGTCACTGATAGAGGCTGAGATATGCAAGCTGATGGCTGTCAACAAAGCAATGACCTCATTATTTTTGTCTAAAAGACCAGCTCAATCCCTGCTGGATCATCTTTTTGGGATTTCTGTATCACTTATAGCTAACGTGTCTAGCTTTGCCACTTACATTTCTAAAATGTCATTTTAGAATGAAACTTAAAAAGAAAGTGGGAGGAAGCTGAGGGTATAATATAGAACCCTGTCCACCAGTTGTGTATTCTAATCAGTTCATTTAAATGTGTGTGAAGGAGCCACATCACAAAATGACCTGAAAAATCAGACCATAGCGCTATATCCTGAACACTTGTGATTCAGGTCTCAGGTCATACGTAACCTTCAATGGCGCATTCCCTGATCCCTCGATCTGATGCAGTCCCACATTTGCTCTATGACATCACTCCATTTTTGTTTCTTCTTGGCTTTTACCACTATCTGACGATTATTTTATCGATTCTGTTCTTTGTTCATTGTTTTTCTCCCCTCTAGCACTTGAGAGGTAGCAGGACTCCCTTTGTCTTGCTTGCTGTAGCATTCTGAGTGAAGATGTCAGGCCTCAGACTAGAAGTTCCATAAATGTTTGTGGAATATACAAAAGATGGTCATGATACTCTCTGTGACAATTTTGGCTACTTAGTCAGGTGACTACATTGTCTTTTAAGGGTGGGAGGGATGATAGATTACCTCTCCTCATTTTCATTGGTATGTCAGTCAAGCGCTTATGCACCTTAGTCCAGAGAGTTACAATATAAATATGTAAAAACAATGTGGGAATGATTAGAACTGGCACATGCCTCAGTCACAATCAAATTCATATTTGTGCATGTGCATGTATGTGTGTGTGTGTAGGTACATATACAGGTCAGGTTTATTTGTTTTTGCCTGAGTGGCCAGTGGTCTTGGTTACTGAGAAAAAGATAGATGTTTAAATTGTACCAGAATTATACAGATATTTTCACATTTCACTGAGTAATATGTTATACAGATATTTTCACAACCTACAATTGATCCTGTGCTCTGTGCATGCATATGAATTGATCGGTGAACCCAATATAAAATGCTCTGGAAATAAGGCAAGCATTAGCCTAGCTTAGGAAACCTGCAGCAAGATTGATTGGAAGGAAACCTAGGCATATATGCAACCACTACATAACTAGATCAAGAGCTTGACATTGAGCCCAAGAGAAAAGAGCCCATAGAGAGTCCCAGAGCTCCCCAACCCACTCTCAGGATAGAAAGTCATGTGGGATGTGGTGTAGCAAGAGCCTTATTCTGCTCCAAAGAGCAGCTAAGCTGCCAGCAAAGTAAACTCTCGGAGTAAGATAAAAACATTAATTACGGATGTCAAGATTAGAGTTTGCTTTTTCTGCAAATTCCATGGGGTCTCTAAGCAACTTGATCTTTGAATCCCTGGGGTACTAAAAATCTACAGAGAAGAGATTGTTATCTTAATGTTGCAAAAATCCCCACCTTGAATGCTGCCAAGTAAAAATCCAGCTTAATGACACAAAGTAGAAGGAATATTTCTTGTCTTTTCTTTCTTTAAAAGAGGACTGATATTCGAACACAATTTAAGCTGACAATTATAACTGTAAATTCTTCCAAAATTCTATGAGTATACAAAGTGCCTTGCCTGAGCTTAAGGAAACAACTATGCAATCACAAAAATTGGATTTTGATTTTGAAAAGCCTTTCTACATACTACTTTTAAAATGTATTGGCCAACTTAAAAATGTTTGTCACCTCAGCAGAGAGGCACTTCCCAGAAGAAGAACTTGACTGCTGGAAGGCAAAAAGCTGAGCCCTCATTATTTGATATTCATAAATGTAAAGTCACCTTCTTCTCTCTTTTCACCCCAGTCCATTAATACTGATCACAGGGGATCCCTGGGAAGAGAATACAGATTAAATTACCAGTGTTCATAGTAGATAATAAATTACTACTCTCCAAACAATATGTGTTAGAAAATATTGTTGTGCGTATAGACTCTCATATCACAGAAACACTGGTATGTAAAAAATGTAACACTCCATTATTTTTTCTCAAGCACAGAACTTCTTATCAATCCAGAGCCCCCATTCTGTGGAATAAATTTAGTGGAGTGGAATCAAATTAGTCAGTTGTGGGTAAAATCAGTCTTTCCAGATTAAACTCAGTAGTTTGAGCATTTCTTTCTCTCTACCCTTCTTCCTGGAGTGGCAGGTAGCATCATGGCATCAGGGAGAGAAGACCACTGTCAGCCATTCACTAATTCCTCTACGGTGAGGGAAATGATGCAAAACCTTGGGTGATGTGGTTGGCTGCCCTCAGCCCTCTTGGCCCTCAACATCCCATGCAGCCTTCTTTACCTTATTCCTCTGTGCAAAGTTGCTGCCTCCCATGAATCCAGGTGAGAAGTGGAGTACAAATTCCCTCTACCATCATATTCCCAAACATACTCTAGTACTTTTCCTTTTGCAACAAACACTATCTCAAACACTAGCTCGTTTGCTGAGAGTCCCCGACCAGCATCTCACTGTTTAGTTTTTCTTTCTGATTCTCTTGTCTCCCATATAAAAAGTGTGTTTAGCTTTGAAAAACCTCAAAAAGTCTTACAACCTTCACAAAAGTTGTAAGACTAATATAATGAACATTTGTGTATCTTTTATATAGATACAGTAATGGTTATGTTTTTTGTCTTATTTGCTTTGTTTCTCTCTATCCTCTCTCTCTCTTTCTCTTTCTCTTTTTCCCCTGAATTAATGGAGTTAGTTACCTACATCATGCCATTTCACCCTGAAATACTTCACTATCTGTCTCCCTAGGATAAAGCATTTTCTTACCTTATCAAATTTGGGGATTTAGTATCGATGCAATGCTATTACTAATATACATACATATCCAACAATTTTCACTTGCCCTAGCAATGCCCTTCTTAGAATGTTTTCTTTCTCATCTAGGATCCTATCTGAAATCGTTGACTGCATTCAGTCATCACGGATCTTCACTCTTCTTTAATTGAGAATATCAGCTCCAAGAATGACCTTGTCAGAGTGCAGCAAGGGGTGGGAGGTGAAGGTTGGGAGGGAGAAACTAATTTTATTCTTTAGGTCTAGTCCTTGGTTTTTAAAGTTTAGAAGATTAATTCTTTTGTTGTTATTTGCATTTTTGCATTTAGATGTCTAAACTGTGAGCAGTGAGTACCAGCCAAAGAAGACTGAAGGGGGAACAAACCATGCTAGTTAATATTAATATTACACTTCCAATTATTGCCCTGCCCAATGGATTTGTATCTTTCTTTGAAGTGGATTCTTCTCCTGTGAGAGTTTTTGACAGTCCCCCCGTGTCATCTTGTTCTGCCTTTCAGAACTCAGTTTCTGGAGGACAATGTCCTTCCCTCTCATCTTGGTCTCTCTGTCCTCTGATTCCCTCCTTACAGGTGTATTATTGCAATTGATGCCAGAGAGCGAATTCTTTTAGCTGGCTTTTGGAAGGACTTTTTGGACACGGCCTAAAATTTAAAGGACAATTATGTGAATCAAGTATGAAATCAGTGATATTGCAGAGGAAAATTTGAAGGACCCTGGTAATGAAGTGAATTGCTTTCGCACAGGCCTAATTTAGCTAAAAGCCTCAGTAGCAGCTTCAAATTAAATATTGCAAGTTAAGAGTGTCTTTATGTTTTGATAGTCTCTGAAAATGTTTTTTTGGAGAATGAGCTCAATTTATTAATTACAGCTGATAACTTCTGAACTTTAAATCAGTCACAGGCTTCTAGCTTAACAATGTCACTACTTTTGAGATGCTTGTATTAGAAAACTGACAACTTTATGACAATGAAATAAAAGCCCTTTGTGCTATTCTAAACAATATTTTATTTGACATCAGGGAGATATTGTGTGAATATTTCATTGGTGGAAACACAGAAGAATAATTATTCTTTTTCAAATAATAGCATAAACAGTTGAGCTTGGATTCTGGGGTTTACTCAGTAACTCTCAGAGCATGATTTGCTGCTGCTGAGATGTACAGAAAAAAAGAAAAGAAAAGGAAAAAGAAAAGAGACCCTTTTCTTTGAAAGACAAGTCACAGACTGGGAAAAAAAATTATCTATGTATCTATATGGCAAAGGGCTATGTCAAGAATATACAAAGAACTCTTACAGTTCAGTAAGAAGGCTAACAATTTAAAAAATGGGCAAAAGGTGTAAACACTTCGGCTAGTAAGTACACAAAAAAGTGCTCAGTAACGTGAGTCATTAGGGAAATGTAAACTACAGTGAGATATCACTTCACACCCACTAAAGTTAAAAAGAGAGTGTTAGCAACCCAAATGTCCATCAACATGTGAATGAAGAAACAATTTTTATCATGTTCATGCAATGGGTTCCTACTCAATAGTACAATAAGCAAGGATGAAGCAAGAGCAAGCATGGATAAGCCTCAAAATAGTTATGCTGAGTGAAAAAGTTAGGTAAAAATGAGTCCATATTGTATTATTCCTTTCATATAAGACTCTAGAAAATGCAATATGATCTATGGCAACAGAAAACATACCAGTGGGTGCCTGTGAATGGGCATGGAGAAGAGGCAGGGTGAGGGGGGATGGATTACACAGGAACATGAAGAAACTCTTGAGGGGATAATGCATGTGTTCACTATTTTGATTGTGGTGATGGTTTCATGAGTGTATAGCTATGTCAAAACTCATCAAATTGTACATATTAAGTATGTATGCACATGTGTATACATAAATATATGTAATTTATTATATGTCAATTATACCTCAAAGCCATTAAAACAAGAAAAGCATAGGTTGGGAGAAGACATTTGCAGTACATAAAACTGGTAAAGGACTAATATTCAGAATATTAAAGGTGAAAAAATGTTGCTACAAATCAATAAGGAAAAGAGGCAACTCAATAGGAAAATGGAAAAATTTCTCTAATGGAATATATATCTGAACACAGTAATGTGAAAGTAAAAAGCGGGAGGAAGGTAAATAGAGTTAAAGTACTTGCACATCTTTGAGTTTCTTGGGAAGTGGCCAAGATACTCATTTGTGTTAGACTTGGATACGTAAAGAATGAATATTGTGATTTCCAGGAAAACCACTATCAGGTGAGAATGTATGACTAATGAGACAATAGAGACAGAAAAATTAATAATAAAAATATTTAATCTAAGGGAGATATAAAAAGAGAAAAGAGAAAATAGAATGGGTGAGAGATTTTAAGACTGTTGACTTAAATTTGCAATAAATTATTAGTTTATAAAATTTACAATAAATTATTAGTTTATAAAACTAGGACATATATATATATATATGACTTAGTTTGTCGTGTTTGTGTGCAGATTTTTTATACTTTTAAACTATTTCAAAATAAAAAAATATAAGTAGACAAATAAAAAAGACAAATTACTCACAAAGAAGCCAAAAACAACACTGACTTCTAAACATAAACGATGGAAGTCAGGAGACAATGGAACTATGTCTGGAAAACATGGAAAGGGAATAACAGTCAATTTGGAATAGAATGTCAAACAAAATTTTATATGAAGACAAAATTAAGACTTTTTATACAAATAAATACTAAAAGAATTTTTGAGCAACAGACTCACTGTAAAAGACATAATAAATTACTCAAGGGGAAGAAAAATGATCCCAAATTGCAGCACAGAGATGAAGGAAGTAGTGAAGAGCAATAGGATGAGAAATATGTGTGTGTGTGTGTGTACAGATCTTTTAGAATAAATTGCACATGAATTCATTGTAGAAGTTTGGGTTTGCAGTTTGGGTTCCCTGGGATGCCAGCTCTGAGGACTCTGAGACAGTGTGTTGTACAGGATGTTTATTAAAGGGTTCCTTTGGGATAAAAACCTGTGAAAGTGAGAGGGAAAGAAGAAAGAGTAGGCAGAGAGATTACCTTAAACACACTATTTTGTCATTGTTGAAAGTGTAAATCAAAACATTTTAAGGGTAGGGATTCTATCTTAAAGGTAGAGAAAGAGTCTTTGTTTTCATGTCCCTTGACTTATAGTTACAGGGTTACTTAGGGAAGCAAAAATCATAGAGAATTAAAATATACAATAAAATATTTGTTAACAAGCTGACCATTTATAAAATTTGTTCTAACTCAGAAACACATTTTATGCTAATTAGTTTGCCAACAACTCTGCCAATCTTTTACAATAGAGAACTTCTCTGAACATTTAACCAAATAATATAAATACTTAAAAAATGCAAGCGTATTAGCTTTCTATTGCTGCATAAGACATCACCACAAACTTAGTGGCTTAAAACAACACACATTTACTATCTCACAATTTCCATGGGGCAGGAGCTCTGGCATGGATTAGCTGGGTACTCTGCTCAGGGTTTCATGAATCTCTTAAGTCTGAAATTACAGTGTTAGCTGGGACTCTGATCTCATCTGAGATTTATGGTTGTCTTTCAAACATACTAGTTGTTGGCAGGATTCAGTTCCTTGTGATTATAGGACTCAAGTCCCCATTTCCTTGCTGGTTGTCAACAGGGATCGTTTTCAGCTCCTAGAGGCTACCCTCTTGTCTTTGCACATGACCATCTCCATGGGCAGTTGTCTTAGTCAATTTTTGCATTGCTATAAAATAATATCTGAGACTGGGTAATTTATAAAGAAAAGAGGTTTATTTGGCTCACAGTTTTGCAAGCTGTACTAGTATGGCACCAGCATCTGCTTGGGTTCTGGTGAGGCCTCAGGAAGCCTTACTTATGCTGCAAGGTGAAGGGGAGCAGGCGTGTCACAAGGTGAGAGAGGGAGCAAGACAGAAGGAGGAAGAGGTGGCAGGCTCTTTTTAACAATCAGATCTTGGGGTAACTAATAGAGTAAAAACTCATTACTGGGAGAATGCACCAAGCAATTCATGGGGCATCTGTCCCCATGACCAAAACACCTCCCATTAGGTCCAAACTTCAACACTGGAGATCAAATTTCAACATGAGATTTGGAGAGGACAAATATTCAAACTGTATTAGCAGTTCACACATGGCAGATTGCTTCTCCAAGGCCGACAAGAGGAGCTCATGCCAGTTGGCTACAACAGAAACTTACAAAAAGAATGACATATTACAGGTGTGACTATCCTGTCATATGTACAGTCCCCACTCTCACTCATGAGGAGGAAATTATACAGTTCATGTACACCAGGGGCCAGGAATCTTGGGAGCTGTCTTAGAATTCTACTTACTGCCACAAAATTTAATGACATCAATGAAAATGATGTTCAGAGAACTGCTTGATTCCTACTCAGATCTATTGATCAGAGAGTAGGCCAGCTAACAAACCAAACCAAAACAAAACAAAACACACAGTAATTATAATGTTTCAAAAGGGAATGATTTGGCTATCAAAGGATTAAGAGATGCCCTTGGGAAAAAATTGTTAAATGCCCTATTTTTACAAAACACTCAGATAAACTGTCTTGAAATGAAGGCTGCGGTATTATTCACTTCCATTCAATTTATTAGACAAATTTTGTTTATCTAAATACAATTAAAAGCTGATTCTTTTTTGTCCTAATAATTTAGAAGGTAATTATAACTTAAATTTTATAAATTATAAAATAAAAATGGAAGTAATTTCATTTTTTAAAAATTTCATTTTGTAAAATAAAACCCCAATCACTTTTCCACTCCCGCTCATTTATTACGAAATTTTGGTCCCTTTTTATACCACTTCATGTGGGCTTTATCTGGGAACAATTTTCCTTGGGTAATGAATGCCTACACTTGAGAAATGCATGATTTTGGGGGAGATGATTCAGTGTATCATATTTGGGGACTTTTGCCAGCTAGTGGTTAGCTATCATTCAAAGCTGCCACCCAGTTAAGAGGACTAAAATACCATTTTTAATATCTATGGGTATCAGCTCAGCTAGTAGACTGAGCATGAAACGATTCATTGAACCATAGTTTTAGTTTGTCCCAGGGATAATATTCAAAGTTATTTACAAACAGTAAGGCATGGTTACTGATTAATCAAAGTGGATATCTGCCGTAAACAACCAGTAGGGGCATACTGGGGCATTTCAGGCAAATATCATCTAGTTTTGGTTATTGCATTTCACACTGGGCCAATGTCCTACTGCATTCCTAACCCCAGCTAATTTTACAAATTATTATGCTGATACCACACTAGCTAAAGAAAGAGGGTAAATTTCCTGTCAAACCATTTGAGAGTTCAAATCTCGGTACGCAAGTACTTTAAAAGACTCATAAAAACTCTTCTTCTACCCCTAAACAATCTCCTTTCTTTTCTCAGAATGACATCCCTAAAGGGAAGACAGAATTAGGAGGGAGAGAGACTTGTTCAGTCTGCATTCTGGGAGACTGTACATGAGATACCTTAGATTGAAACTCCAGATGTTAAAAATAAATTGTTATTATTACTATTTTTGTCTTGTAAAAAGAGGTGAGGAGAGAAAGAAGTCTATACTATATGGTCAGAGCAAAAGCTTTGTGCAATACTGGCTGCTAAGAAGCAGGTGCTTTGACTTTGGTGACATTTTCAACATAAAGTTAGATCAGTGCTAAGCCTAAGGGTTGTGCATGTCATGGCCCTAAAGGTGGGTGCCTGTTAAAGTTTTTTGTACTCAGCACCTCATCTGACTCATCGTAGTCCTGTGCTTGTATTAGACCCTTGACCTTAATAAACAGAGAATTCATACATCTCCTTTCCTTGGAAACAGATTATTGAAACACTGCAAACATTCATGTGTTCAGACTTCTTTTCACTGTTCTTGTTGATCCTTTACTTATCTACTTATTTTCAAAAGTACATATATTTAAAAGTATATATGTGTGTGTGTATATATATATATATGAATGAGTTGTGTTACAAACTTATATGGGTATATGTTTGTAGATATATATATATATATAGACATATGTTTTACAAACATAGATGTATGTTTGTAAACAACTCCCCAAATGTAGAGATATAGAGAGGAAGAAAGTGAAGATCTCCTTTCAGGTCTTCCTGTTATCAGATTCCTCATTCCCTTCTCTAGAGATGATTGTTGCTATTGCCTGGTCCTTCCACACTCTCTTCTATGCATTTGTATACATACAGATGCACATCTGCCTACACGAACTCAAAAAATTAAGAGGATCATCCTTTACATATTGTTTTGCAACATTTTATTGCCTCACAGTATACTTTAGAAAGTTTTCCATGGGAGGAGCTACAGTCTTTTTTTTTCCCTTCAACTTTTATTTTAAGTTCTGGGATACATGAGTAGGACGTGTAGGTTTGTTATACAGATAAACATGTGCCATGGTGGTTTGCTGCACAGATCAACCCATCACCTGGGTATTAACCCCAGCATCCCTTAGCTGTTCTTCCTAATGCTCTCCTTCCCCTTACCCCACCCTCAATAGGCCCCAATGTCTGTAGTTCCCTCCCATGTTCCTGTCCGTATGTTCTCATCATTTAGCCCCCACTTATAAGTGAGAACATGTGGTGTTTGGTTTGTTTGCTGAGGGTAACGGCTTCCAGCTCCATCCATGTCCCTGCAAAGGACGTGATCTCATTCCTTTTTTTTGGCTGCATAGTATTCCATGGTGTATATGTGCCATATTTTTTTAGTCCAATCTATCATTGATGAGCATTTGGGTTGATCCCATGTCTTTGCTATTGTGAATAGTGCTGTAATGAACATAAACTTATGTTATAACAGCATGGCTTATATTCCTTTGGCTATATATATCTCTTAACGGGATTGCTGGGTCAAATAATATTTCTGCCTCTAGATCTTTGAGGAATAGCCACACTGTCTTCTACAATGGTTGAACCAACAGAGTAAGAGCATTCTTTTTTTTCCACAACCTGACCGGCATCTGTTTTTTGACTTTTTAATAATAGCCATTCTGACTGGCATGAAATGGTATCTCATTGTGGTTTTCATTTACATTTCTCTAATGATCAGTGATGTTGAGCTTTTTTTCATATATTTGTTGGCTGAATAAATGTCGTCTTTTGAGAAGTGTCTTTTCATGTCCTTTGCCCACTTTTTAATGTTTTTATTTTTTTCTTGTAAATTTGTTTAAGTTCCCTGTAGATTCTGGATATTAAACCTTTGTCAGATGAATAGATTGCAAAATTTTTCTCCCATTCTGCAGGTTGTCTGTTCACTCTGATGATAGTTTCTTTTGCTGTGCAGAAGCTCTTTAGTTTAATTAGATCCCATTTGTCAGTTTTTCCTTTTGTTGTAATTGCTTTTGGCGTTTTCATCATGAAATCCTTGCCCATGCCTATGTCCTGAATGGTATTGACTAGATTTTCTTCTACGGTTTTTATAGTTTGGGGTTTCACATTCAAGTCTTTAATTCATCTTGAGTTAATTTTTTCATAAAGTGTAAGGAAGGGATCCAGTTTCAGTTTTCTGCATATGGCTAGCCAGTTCTCCTGGCACCATTTATTAAATAGGGAATCCTTTCCCCATTTCTTGTTTTTGTCAAGTGTGTCAAAGATCAGATGGTTGTACATGTGCAGTCTTATTTCTGAGTTATCTACTCTGTTCCATTGGACTATGTGTCTGTTTATATACGAGTACCATGATGTTTTGGTTACTGTAACCTCTTAGTATGGTTTGAAGTCAGGTAGCGTAATGCCTTCAGCTTTGTTCTTTTTGCTTAGGATTGTCTTGGATATGCGGGCTCTTTTTTGGTTCTATATGAAGTTTAAAATAATTTTTTCCAATTCTATGAAGAAAGTCATTGGTAGCTTGATGGGGATAGCGTTGAATCTATAAATTACTTTGGGCAGTATGGCCATTTTCATGATATTGATTCTTCCTATCCATGAGTGTGGAATATTTTTCCATTTGTTTGTGTCGTCTCTTATTTCCTTGAGCAGTGGTTTGTAGTTTTCCTTGAAGAGGTCCTTCACTTCCCTTGTAAAAATATGGAACTCTTCATGAATTTGCACATCATCCTTGTGTAGGGACCATACTAGTCTTCTCTGTATTGTTTCAGTTTTAATATATGTGTTGCCAAAGCGAGCACCTCTAGTCTTTTTAAATGCTACATGATAGTATTTTCAAAATAGCAACCATGCTAACATGAATTGTGTACCTGTTATGTCAGGCAGTGTTCTGGCTCTTTAAGAGTGGTATGTCATTTAATTTTCACAGCAACTCTACAAACAGGAAAATCTTATCATCTTCTTTTTACATTTGAGGGAAATGGAATCACAGAGAAGCTAAGCAATTTGACCAAGGTCACACAGCTAGTAAGCAGTGGAAGTAAGTTATGAACCCAAGCAGGTGAAATCTGGAGGCTTTGTTCCGCTTTGCTCCTAATATAAACATACCATACTTTATTTAATATTCCCTTGTTCTTGGATACTTAAGTTACTCCAATTTGATTATTATACATAATGTTGCACTGGAAATCCTTGTTTATGGCTTTGTGTCCATGTACAAATATTTCTGTAGGATAGAGCCCTAAAAATGCATTCTCTGGGTCAAAAGACGTGCACATTGCAAAGTGTTATCATTCAGGTAAGAGGAGGCCTATGGCATTAGGTTAATTATTTACCTTGACTGTGACCAAATTCAGGGCATGATATAACGGGCATGTCTTCAGGACTTGAGAAATGCCTGAGCCCTCAAACCCCATTTATCTTTTATACCATGATCTCATTCTTTGTTTCCCGAACTCTCCAATACTCCTCCCCGATTTGTCTCTAAGAAGGAGTTGGCTAGTCCAGCTGTTGCTATGACCCAAATTACTGTTTATTTTGTTTGTATTTGACTTGTCTTATAATGGTGCAGTTAGCATGCCTAGGAAGTCCTTTTGCCCAGGGGATTGGGAGTAGGGACCAGAGTTCTCTCTCACTGGGACCTCCTCAGGTCTTGTTGGTTGAATCCTAACAGTGCTGTTGGTTATGCTTTCTCTTGTGGTCACAAGAACATAAACACATCTTCTCTCTTATTTTGTTTATTCAAAGGTGCTGTCAACTTATACTATTTTTTCCTAAAATTTTTAACTTTGCTCATTTTGCTTTTACTAATCTTACTACGTTTTTCCCTTCCACTATAACATATTCACTTTTTAAGCAATATTGAAACTCAACGTAGATGTCATTTGTTCAAGGTCACACGTATCTATATTAAGTGCCTCATTTAGATGGGTGCCTTAACTGGGTACAGACAGCTAAAATGTCTGAATCGTGAAGTATTTTTATCTTGATTTGCTGTAAATGCAAACAGAAATTCATATCTGAGTGCCTTAGGCATGGACTGAAAAGGGGATATGTTACCAAGAGTAAGAAATCATGTTTAATATGAACACTTCTCTTTCTTGGGAACCACATGAGAGTCCTCACCTGGATATACAAAGGGACTGTTTTTATGAGGCCCTGACTCTGTGATAATTTTCAGAGAAGACAGAATTTGAGCTTGTAGGTAGAGTTGTATACTGCTTTCCTAGAAAATATTCTTTCTATTTATATACCTCAAAAACAGTCCATACTTTACTGGATCTTTAATAAATATATGATACTGTATTTTGTTATTTGTCCCGTAGGTAAGCTGATATAGAATGTCTAAATCAGGTGTTTAAGAGAAATTCAGTTACAAGCCTCCTTTCATTTTTACATCCACCCTACAACTTAGTCAAATACATTTTGTTCTGTATTTTAACTCTCCATTGCCTGTTTAAGTAAAGACCTTTCTCACCCTCCACAATGACGGAAATTAATCCAAAAGTCTTATCACTGAGTTAAAGTCAATTCCTGCAATATAACTTTGACCTCTTTATAGATTCTTGTGAGTCTCCCCCATGAGAATCTTCCCTGTTCTTGAGACAAGGGGGTCGTGAGGACAAGGCTTCCCACCCGAAGGGGGCTCTGCCAATGAGCAGTGCAGTAAAGTGAGTTGCAGTCAGATGTGAACCATCAGTGGAGATGTTGAGGGGTCTCCCGAAAATAGTATCTTCTGTTATCACCAAGTCTGCCATCACACAGAATAAGTCACTCAGGCATTTCGAGTTCTGGAGCATTTCCCAGATTTATTCCATCTCTTCTGCTCTCCTTTTTAGTAGGAAATGCACAAGGTTAAGTAAACAAAGCACAAAGGCAGGCTGCTGTGGACAATAAACTAGAGGGAGTAAGTGAAAGTTCTTGCATTTGTTGATTAGATTGGAGACACATAATCTGTTTTCTATTAAAATATGATGTCCTAGCAAAAGCATTTCTGGGGAAAAACACCAGACAAAATACTAACAAAGATGTATCTCTTTTAGTTGAAATGTCTACCTTATACTCTCTTGGCCAACCAGCTGTCATTAGATTGATTAATTGGAAAAGGTGAAATATGTATATCATCTAGTTTCTGTTTAAGTTTCAAACATTTCCCTCTTTACTGGTAATTAAAACATCATTTGAGTCTGTACTTTGAACTTATTTACACCTGATTGCTGAGAGCTCCTATTTTCCACAGAAATAAGTGCCTTGATAAAAGCTGAGTTCACCATCCTCCTCCTCCTCATTGTCATATGACAGCACATTCTTACTGAGCAAAAGAACATTTTGATGTTGTAAGCATCTCTGAATTTTCATAGCTCTGCCTTGCAGTTTCCATATGTTCTAAAAATGCATGGAAATTTCCATAGGAGACACTAACCCTGCCCATCACTTTGGTATTTGGGCAAGTATACTTTGTGGAAACTGTTTCCTTACAGAATTCATAGTCAGAAGAATATATCTCACTTCCCTGTGGGATTTGATTAAATGGAATGAAGGCACAATATATCTCTTACCATCTATTGACATCGTAGGGTAAATTAATTATATTCATGACTCACTTTTAGTACAATCTAGCCATATCACAGAGATGTCTGAATAGTTGTAACTACAGCCACTATGAGGTTTCATTTGAAGTCACTGCTACATATTTACAAATAAATACATTTTTGCTGCCTTACCTCTGGAAAATATTATTAAATGGGGAAGGAACTTGTCTGAGATGAATTCCTTTGAGCAGGAGAACATATTGAAACTACTATGAGTTCTGAATTTGTAGTATTTTTCAGGCTAAAGTCCATCTAAACAGAGATTCCTAGTTCATTTAAGTGTGAGATGTTATGATGAAGTTGTTGGTTTCTTAGACTATTCTATTGAAAGAAAGGGGAAGATTTAAAACATACCTGGAATTGCTTTAATTTTTGAGACTGTGTCTATACTAGAATGAGGTTGACTTCATGAGCTCCATATAAAAATCACCTTCAGCTTCCTGCCATTGAATGCAGCACCATCCTGAACTTGAGACAGCTACGTTGCTGCGCTGACATTTTGCTGATCCCAGGCTCCCTTGCCCCAGCTACTGACTAGGAACCCTCCTGGAGTAGCCTGATCCTGTGGGACCTTGAGTGAAGAGCCCACCTAACGCTAAGGATTGTCTTTGCCTGGAATGCTGGACAGACAGACTCTACTACCAGACTGGGAACCTGTAGATATTAGTTCAAGCCTGGATCTAGGCCTACTTTCCCACATTCTTTTAGGCTTCCAATATTGGGAGCCTAAAATAATGAGCCTCTAGTCTTGGGAGCCAGGTCTAGAGTTGATTAATTCTCTCAGTCCTGGTCCTATCTATCGCCACTTTCCTTCTCTATCTACCAGCCTATGCCATTGGTAGACATCACTGGAATTATAACAGACATCATGTGCTCAGAAAAGGAAAAAAGACAAATGAACTTGAATATGAGATCTCAAACAACGAGATAGGCAAATCTACTTTAATAATCTCCCAAAGTAAATCTAATGAACGATTGTCTAAGTTTTATCTTCTGTTAAGAGTTTTATGTGTTGCGCTCCTTTCTATTTGAAATAATAGAGAGCTGGTTAGATTTCCAGATGTATTACAATGAGTGATTAAATTATAAGCCACTGGATGTCACTCTTAGGCTATGCAAGTGTAGCTAGCTGCAGTGGAGATTTTCCAGAGTAAACTGAAGGTAGAGAGTTATAGGATATATCCAGGGATAGAAACCAATTGAACTGTTTGGAGAGGTACATTTGCAATGTCAGTGAATTACAGCAAAGTTTACCCTTAGCTTGCTATATATTTTCTCTAGACTCATTTCTCAATGGCAGTTAAATAGGACTAATAATCAGAGAAAAATCCCCTTAGTGCCAAAAAGCCAAAAAGACATTCATTTATCCATTCAATACCTCCATTAATCACATGTTATAAGCAAGGTATTGGGCTAATGAACTATGGGATTACAAGAAAAAGTGAATTCATAGCATGCCTACATTTAACTTACTGGAATTCAACTATGGCAAAAAAAAATGAAAGAAAAATAATATAAATATTGTAGGAAATTCTGCCTGTTATTTCACTCGATGAATTTGTGCCTCGGAGTAATTGTACCTACTGTCTGCCTCTCAGCCTTAAGCCCAAGCTTTTATACTCTGCTCTTTGACACTGGAGGCAGGAGTCTGCAGACTGCATTTCCCAGACTTTTTTGCTATCTAGCTTCTGGTTAGGTTCTGCCGACTGGAGGCACTAGCAGGAAATTAGAGGGTGGTAGGAGGGTAGAAGGGATGCTCTTTCTGTTTTCAGTTCTGGTCAGAGTCCTTCCCTCAGTAGTATCACATAGGGCTCCAACTTATTTTAGCATTTTCAGCATTAATTCCACAGTGGCTCCTTCAGAGGTACCACTAGGAACTGCCACGTTCCCTCTTAGCACTCACCACTGGAGTCCAACTAGCAATCACGTGACATCCCCTCAGAGATTGCTGAGCCAGCTGTGCAGTGACACCTTGGTGGTTGGAGAATCTGCTCTATGGAGACCCTTCCCCCAAGAAATGGTGTCCTGGTAACACCATTTATTCTCTTTTACTCTTCCAGCCCTAAGAGTTGAAGCTGCTTTCTAAACTACAAATACCAGAGGTGCCTGAACACTGTTTTTTGTTTGTTTTTTTCTTTTTGCTCTTTCAGCCCTCCAGTCTCTGTATAAACTGATCTCCTATATTAAATCACCTCTGTTTGAAACACTTGGCATGATTTCTGTTTCTGTTTTCCTGATGGGATCCTGACTGCAGTAAGAATGAGATGAGAGGTCAGGAACAGTGGCTCACGCCTGTAACCTCAGCCCTTTGGGAGGCTAAAACAGGTGGATCAGTTGAGGTCAGGAGTTTGAGATGAGGCTGGCCAACATGGTGAAACCCGATCTCTACTAAAAATACAAAAATTAGCCAGGTGTGGTGGCATGTGCCTGTAGTCCCAGCTACTAGGGAGGCCGGCAGGAGAATCGCTGGAACCCAGGAGGCGGAAGTTGCAGTGAGCCAAGATCATGTCACTGCAGTGGATCCAGCCTGGGCAACAGAGTGAGACTCCGTCTGAAAAAAAAGAATGAGATGAGAGACAACAGTGTTCTCTTTTCTTGTCCAGTGTCACACTTTGTGTACCTTTCATAGTTGAGACATCTTGTAACACTCATGTTTATATTTATATTTTCAGACAATATAAGCCTACTCACCAGCCAACTGGTGGTCAACCAAAACCAGTAGAATGTAAAGCTTCATAAAAATAAAGGATTTAATGATACACTGGCCTGTTCCAGCACTGAGAGAAACCTGGCCATGTTGGACTTAGTGACCCATGGTTGCCAAATTGCCCCTTTCTAAGAGATTTCCAAGGATGATTTGGCCAGATAAGACTTTTGCCTTATATCACTTTAGAAACTGAAACTTTAACAGTGATGTCTCCATAGCATACCCTTGCAAAGATGAGCAAGACTAGAGTTCTTGCCTTCAAAAGCTCTCCAACTAGTAGAAGACATAAGGCATGTATAAACAGACAATGCATGGCAACATTTGATGGGAGCCAAACACACAAGGATCAACCCATTTGTCACTAGTTAGCAGTGAGAGTTTATTAAATAGGTTAGAAGAGGAGGAAAATGTGATGCACTGGTTCTGCTAGAGACTTTATTCACTGGCTTATTCAGAGCAAGAAATCATCATTATTTCAATTTTAAAGACCTATTTGGAAGAAGATGCTTGCCTGATCATGAAGCATTGCTTAATATATAACTTATCTTCTCCCGATCTATCGATGGCATTTTATTTTATTTTTCTCAATGACCATGGAGAATACAGGTTTACTTCTTTAAGGACTCTCAATAATACACTCTTTAAAGGTTTAATACATTTCTGTTATTTTTTCATTTTGTGCTGGGTTTCTTTTTCAGTGTGTTTGTTTCCTTTTCTCTTCCTAGAAAATATGTGATTATATTCCTTAGTTCCAAGTTCTATCAGCCCTAATTCTTCATGTCTCGCTTCTGGAGTTGATGAAATAATCACTCTCTTTTTAGCATAGAACACCAGCATAAGAAAGGCAAGAAAAGGGACCTTCCAGCTATAGTGCTGGGACCATCAGACCATAGGAGCTTTTGAATCTCAGTATGTTTCATCTTCTTACCAGGTCATCCACCTCTGAAGGTGGTGACACACTAGGGTGAGAGATGACTTACTGATGAGGATGTCTTCACAAGTTCTCATTTGAAGTGGCTTTTGAAGAATAAGGAGTAGTTGTGGGAGGCGGTTAGCAGTCAACTCTTTTCTTCCATTATTAAATCTTTTGAATTTCAGCACTTTTAAAAATATATATTTGCCTAATATTCTTAAGGATTCATTTAAAAGAGAGAAACAAGAGGCAAAGAAAGAAGTTTGAAGCTGAAGAGAGAATACTTGTTGCCCTTTTTCCTCATGGTTTGAGCTTATTCGAACAGTTTTTGTCCTGCCATGTGACATAGCTTGAGGAATTTTTTGCTGGTTTTGGACAGTGATGGGGATGTAGAACAAATTTTCCTGGAAAATGCCCCTCCTATTTCTTTGAACTATATCAAAGCACACTCCATACATAATTCCGTGCATTTATTTCCTCTTTTCACGGCAACTCATTCCAGATGAATGTGACAACCTGATAGGTACCAATACAATGGAAGTAATAAGCTTATTTAAAACGGATTTTACTTTACCCTAAAACAAAATATCTATGTAACTATAGCTTGCTGAGTAGAATGTAAAGCTTTTTTACAAATGAAGGATCTAATGAGATACTGATATGTTTTGAATATTGGTCTGTGAGATTGCTGGAAGAACTTGGCTGCCTTACAACATTACGTTATAGACAAACTTCAGCATGGAGTCATATAATTCATATACACCTTAATGGGAACCTCCTGGCTCTGACTCACAGCAAGAAATAAAGCCAAACACTCCAGTCTGTGGTGCTTGTTCAAGTTCCTGCATTTAAATCTGGAGTCATATTTACTTTCTATTTATTTTCTAAAGCGAATGATATTGTGGTGACCAGGATTCCAGGTATGATTAGGGGATGCCTCACCTTACAAAAAAAGGCAATATTAGATTTTCAGAAGGTAAGCGAAAAGAGAGACTTTATTTTCAAACAGAAAAGACCTGGGCAAGAGCCCATAGACAGCAATCCAATGGGGGAATTTAACTTTATTTAAAAGTCATCTAAGCAGGATGTGTGAAGGAGGCAAATGCGATATTATTATAAAAAAAAAAAAAAAAAAGGAAAAAATAATTAAGGAGGCTAAATCTTAACTTGTAGCACCTAGAATATAAGTATCTAAAAGAATTGCAAACTTGCCATGAATTAAATAAAAATGTCAAATCAGCTGTTGTTATCATCTGAGTTAGGCAATTGGTTGATTGACTAGTCATTTTGCTATCATAAAATAAAACTGGGAGAAAAAGTTTAATGTTAGTCATGTCTATGTAATGTGGTTAAATTGCTTTAGGACAATGAAATTAATTTGCTTTACTATCCCCACAACTGATTGTGTTAAGGGTCATTTGATCCACAGTGATGCAGCAAAATTCTGTTTTTGAGACAGGCCTCCGTGGCTGGTTCAACTATAGTTATTTTAGTTGTGAAAACCCAGTTTCAGTCTCCATGACCTAACTAATACAGGTGGTTGGGGCAATTCTCCAAGTACTCTAATTCAGAGAAAACATTGGCTTTTCTGGAAATTACCTGGGTCATCTGACATGTGTTTTGCTTAAACTAGTTCAATAATTTTTCCAATTCTCTACTTTGCTTTGGCCAGAAAGATACAATCTACAATGCCTGGACACAAAATATAAACTATAGATGGGGAATTTTCTTAACTATAGGGCTTTAAATAGTTTTTTTTTTCTGAACTGATAGGTGCAGTCTCACCTAAAAGTAGAAAAAAATAGTTGATGTAGTTCTGTGTTACCTTGGGGGTGCAGTGGGCTGAAACAACAGAGATCTGTAGCTCCTCTGAATCAGGAACCAGAATGCCAGAACATTAGCTTCGCAATGAGAGTTACAGATACAAGATCTTCCACACAATGATTTTCAAACGTTTCACTAACCATTCTATCCAATAATCAGGATTGCACTAACATAGAAAATATCTATTTTCTAAACAGGGACATTTATATGATTAGAGTAGGAATTGCAAACTTAAATGCCAAGACAAGATGGCTAAATTAAATGACTGGGCGTAAGGTAATATGGAGTGGTGGAGACTATGGCAAACAGGAGAATTCATGTCCCATATAAAGGTGACATTCATTACTCAGCTTCACCCCAGTTGATACCATGTTGAAATATGTCCCAGCCCTGCCAAATCATCCATTTTTTAACATGTCAGAAATCTAGATCTTTATATGAAATTTCCCAGTGTTTAAATGCTGGCAATCTCTTGGAGCTTGAGGCAGCCAATTAATAACAACAACCTCCTTCTCCTCTTGAGTTCATTATGAATTAAGAAATGACACAGGAGTAAGACAGATGGAGATCAAGATGTCAGCATTATTACTGATAAAACTGGAGAACAACGCTGCAATCTCTAGCCAAAATATATTTTCTAATTACCGCTCTCAGAAGAAATTTTGGGTATGCAAAACAGCCTTGTCAGGGGAGAAAGGGTAAAAAAGAGAAATCATCGTGCTCTCAGATTGTTAATAAGTTTACCCAATAAAGAAAGGACTAATGAATGTCAGAAATAACCTCCTACCCATCAGGGAGAGAGTTCAGAGGGCTCCTAGAGTGGAAATTCCTCCTACTTCAAATCACCACACTACATACACGAGAATACCTCAAAGATTTTGCAGGTTTGGTTACAGACCACTCCAATAAAACAAATATCATAATACAGCATATCACATGAATTTTTTGATTTCCCAATGCTAATGAAAGTTACGCTTACACATAATGTAGTCTATTAAGTATGCAATAGCATTATGTCCAAAAAACCAATGTACTTCATTAAAAAATACTTTATTGCTAAGAAATGCTAATGATTATCCAAGCCTTTATTGAGCCATAATCTTTTTCTGCTGGTGGAGGCTCTGGCCTGGATGTTGACAGCTGCTGACTAATCAGGGTGGTGGTTGCTGAAGGTTGGAGTGACTGAGGCAATTACTTAGGATAACAATGAAGTTTGCTGCATTGATTGACTCTTCTTTTCATGAAAGATTTCTCTGTAGTATGTAATGCTATTTGATGGCATTTTACCCACAGCAAACTTCTTTCAAAATTGGAGTCAGTTCTCTCAAATGCTGTCACTGTGTTATCAACTAAGTTCATGTAATATTCTAAATCATTTGTTGTCATTTCAACAATGCTCACAGCATCTTCACCAGGAGTAGATTCCATCTCAAAAAACCACTTTGCTCATCCATGAGAAGCAACTCTCATTTGTTCAAGTTTCATCATGAGATTTCAGCAATTCAATCACATCTTCAGGCTGCACTTCTAGTTCTCTTGCTGTTTCCACCACGTTTGCAGTTACTTCCTCCACTGAAGTTTTGAACCCCCTCAAAATCATCACGAGGGTTGGAATAAATTTCTTCTAAACTCCTGTTAATATTAATATTTTGACCTCCTTCCATGAATTATGAATGTTCATGGTGAATACTTTTCAGAAGGTTTTCAATTGATTTTGTCCAGATTCATCAGAAGAATCACTATCTATGGAATTTTTAGCCTTACAAAATGTATTTCTTTCTTTCTTTGTTTTTTTTTTTTTTTTTTTTTTTCCTGAGATGGAGTCTCACTCTGTTGCTCAGGCTGGAGTGCAATGGCGCAATCTCGGCTCACTGCAACCTCTGCCTCCCAGGTTCAAGCGATCCTCCTGCCTCAGCCTCCTGAGTAGCTGGGATTACAGGTGCATGTCACCACACTCTGCTAATTTTTGTGTTTTTAGTAGAGACGGGGTTTCACTATGTTGGTCAGGCTGGTCTTGAGCTCCTGACCTCATGATCCACTGGCCTCAGCCTCCCAAAGTGATGGGATTACAGGCATGAGCCACCATGCCTGGCCTACAAAATATATTTCTTAGATAATAAGACTTGAAAGTCAAAATTATTCCTTGACCCCTGGATCCATGGGCTGCAGAATGATGTTGTGTTATCAGGCATGAAAACAACGTTAATCATGTTGTATATCTCCATCAGAATTCTTGGATGACTAGGTGCATTGTCAATGAGCAGTAATACCTTGAAAGGAATCTTTTTTTTTTTTTTTTTGCAGCAGGTCTCAAAAATGGGCTTAAAATATTCAGTAAACCGCTGGACGTGGTGGTGCATGTGTATAATGCCAGGTACTCTGGAGGCCGAGGCAGACAAACCACTTGAGCCCAGGCGTTCAAGACCAGTCTGGGCAACATAATGAGACCCTGTCTCAAAAGAAGGCCAAAAATTCAGTAAATCATACTGGTAAACAGATGTACTTTCATCCAGGCTTTATTGTTCCATTTCTAGAGCTCAGACAGAGCAAATTTAGCTTCATTCTTAAGGGCCTTAGGATTTTCAGAAAGGCAAATGAGCATTGGCTTCAACTTTGCAGGTTACCAGCTGCATTAGGCTCTGACAAAAGAGTATTCTGTCCATTGAAGTTTTGAAGCCAGGCATTGACTTATACTTTCTAGCTGTGAAAGTCCTGGATGGCGTCTTCTTCCAATGAAAGGCTGTTTCAGCTATTAATACATTGACAATCTGTTGTGTAGTATAGCCACCTTCATCAATTATCTTCTCTTCCTTTCCTTCAATTATCAGTTGTCCCTTTCACTTTAACACTTAGAGGCAATTGTAGGGTTATTAATTGGCCTTAATTTCAATTTTGTTGTTTCTAAGGGAGTAGGAAGGCCCGAGGAGAGGAAGAGAGATGGGAGAGCAGCCAGTTGGCTGGGCAGACAGGACACACATTTATCAGTTAAATTTGCTGTCTTATATAGGTGTAGTTTGCAGCATCTCAAAACAATTACGATAGTAACATTAAAGATCACCGATCACCATAACAGATAACAATAAAAAATTTGAAATAATAAAAAGTTTGAAATACTGTGAGAATTACCAAAATGTAACATAGAGACCTGAATATGTTGTTGGAAAAATGGCTCTGATAGACTTGCTTGATGGAGATATGCCGCAAACCTTCAATTTGTATTAAAAAGAAAAAAAGCAATGTCTGTGAAGCTCAATAAAGCAAAGTGCAATAAAATGAGGTATGTCTGTATAAAATGTAGAGCCAGAGGAATGGAAGTTCCATTCTAACTGCAAGTAGTTCATTTTAAAAAACACTGTGCAAGGCAAGCACAGATAAACTCAGTCCATAGATACCCAATCTGCAGCCTCTGGCTTAGTCATTCTGTTTTTAAATTTCTCAGTTAGTTTCAATTTTTAGGACTAAAACTTGCAGTAATGTTGTAGGCATAAACACTAACATTGAAAATTTTCTTTACTCTTATGGAAATTCAGCACACCACTTAGAATACTTTTGGATGGCTTTGTATAATAATTGAGTCTTTCTCAGTAAGACAGGCTTTCCCAACAATGCATGTCAGGAAATAGATTTTAGTTGATGTCCAGCCCTATATTCTTTGTTTTCCCAACCTCATAAAGAAAGGTGGTATGCCCTGTTCACAGCCCCAGTTCTGACTTCCCACTTCTGTCCCACTTATGCTTTAGGTTCATGTCTGCTAAGGCTGCTACTCACCTCTCAATTTCTTTCCTTGTCTTACCCTTCTATTTTGACATCTGCAGTTGTTTTGCCGGTGACTATTTTGACTCCCCCATGATTCTGATTCCTCCTCCCCTACCCACTTCCAGCCATCCTCCCTTGAGATATGCTAAGTAGACATTCCACCAAGTTCAGCAGCAGAGACCCTCCTCCACTGTGTGGGTCTCCCATTTGGTTTCCTGTAGACCTTTGAATGGGAAATGGTATTCATAGTTTTTCCATTCTTAGTGGTTCTGCAAATGTTTATTATTAAATATAGTTTGCAGTGAATAGTCTGTAGGCCAGGGCAACGATATTTGCCATAACAGGATCAGTTTTGGTATCCTGGTTTGGCATTGTAAATGGGTTTCTTACTCAGCAGTGAAAGTAAACAAATGCCAGGCGCGGTGGCTCACACCTGTAGTCCCATCGTTTTGGGAGACTGAGGCAGGAGAATCACTTGAACTCAAGAGTTCAAGACCAGCCTGGGGATTGTGGATTGTGGTGAGACCTCTTCTCTAATAACATTTTTAAAAAAAATTAGCTGAGCGTGGTGGTGCATGCCTGTAGTCCCAGCTACTCAGGAGGCTGAGGGAGAAGGATCACTTGAGCCTGGGAAGTGGAGGTTGTAGTAAGCTGTGATTGCACCACTGCACTCCAGCCTAGGCAACAGAGTGAGCAAAGTCATCCTTGATGGAAATGTCTTTAAAAAAGATTCCCACCCACCCCTGCAACATGACTGAATTTCAATAAGTGGTTTAAAATCTAGCTTTCATTTAAGAAATCTCCTCTCCTAGAATCATAATTAATTAAAAAGATATTTTAAATTTTGTTGTAGCAGTGGTCTGGGGCATTTTTGATGTGCAGCTCTAGTTTGCTGTTTTTTAGTTTGTTTCTGACTATTCAAAAGCTGTTTCTTAGGCAAATGACATCCACTTATCAAAATGATAATCCTTTCCTTGCGTACTATTTCTTGCATTTCCTCATCTGGAGTTTCTTCCACCAATATTCAAGGGAGATCTAGAGGGACAGGGTACTTTGAAGGTGGCACTAAACAGGATGTTGGAATTTATGCCTGGTTTTGTCCTTTTTTGTTCAAGGGTGACCCTATTGGATAGATTTATCTATGTATAAGGGCATGGAGAAAAAAAATCTCAGCCCTGGCTTTCTCAGCCTGCTCAGATATGGACCTTGAACTGCAGCACAACCCAATAGGGAAGTTAATCTCCACCCAGGCAGACAGACAGCCTAGAGGCTCAGGTCCACCAGCCAGGACTGGGCAGTGATCCAGGTATAAAGTTGTAGGTTCTAACTAGAGTGAACCCTAGGCATGTGTCATCTACCAAAACTCAGCTACCACATAGCTTCTATTTATTGAGTACCAACCATGGTTTGGAACTGCACTAAATGTATCTTACACATTCTCTCTTTTAATTTAATCCTTGCTACCTCCGTGAGTTAAGGAGCCTCATAGATGAGGAAACTCAGGCTCAGAGTTGTTAAAGTCACACAAAATCACACAGCTACTGAGAAGCAGAGCTAGGATTTTACTCTGGATGTCAGATTTAATGCCTCTCGAGCCTTGTCCATTGGCCTGTTCCTGCAATTTCACTTTTACGTAGGCATTTTGATTAGCATTCTAGTTCTCTATTTGGCTGAGAGCCATGGCATCCTGCCTAGATTTTAATAAGCCCTATCTAGGTGGATGCAGAGCTCCCAGCCTTGAGGTTGACTGTGCATCTCTTACTCTGAACCATCAGGTAGGGACAGTCTTAGTTTGCTGTGTCATCACAAAGTAGCACAGACTGGGTGGTATAAACAACAAACATTTATTTACTCACAAATCTGGAGGTCAAAAGTTTAGGATCGAGTGTCAGCAGCTTTGATTTCTTCTGAGGCTTCTCCTCCTGGCTTGCAGATGGCTACCTTCTCACTGTACCCCCACATTACCTTTTCTCTCTAGTTGCACATCCCTGGTGTCTCTCCTTCTGTTCTCAGCTCCTCTTCTTATAAGGACACCAGTCCAGATTGGATTAGGGCCCACCTTAATAGTTTCATTTTCACTTAATTGCCTCTTGAAGGCTCTATCTCCAAATACAGTCATATACTGAGGTACTGTGGGTTAGGGCTTCAACATGTGCATTTTTGGGGGGAGTGGAGAGACAATTCAGCCCGTAACAGAGACTGAAGGGCCTGCTGCCAATAAACTGATTACTTGGGTCTCTGGTAATATATCTGACTGCTTTTGACCATCACTCTTGGCCCTGCTAGACGGCACTACTGCCCTGAACTACCCTATAGGAGGGGACCCCTTTGAATGTGAAGACAGCTGGAGATTTAAGTCTTCTTTTTTATGCTCCATTGCCCCATATTCTGACTTCTACCATGTATAGTCTGAATGTCTGAATCTCCTCAACTTTCATATTTGAGAAGCTAATACCCAATGTGATGGTATAAAGAGGTGGGGCCTTGGAGTGATTAAGTCATGAGGGATCCACCCTCATAAATAGGATCAGTGCCCTTGTAAAAGAAGTTAGAGCGTACTCCCTGGTACCTTCCACCATGTGCTCACACATAGAAGGTGCCATCTATGAGATATGGGCACCCACCAGACACCAAGTCTACTGGCATCTTCATCTTGGATTTCCCAGCCTCCAGAACTCTGCGCAATACATTTCTGTTGTTTATAAGTTACCCAATCTAAGGCATTTTGCTAGAGAAACCTGAACAGACTAAGACATATTCCTTCCCTACTACCCATCTTGCAGAAAAAGATTTGAAAACACCAGTTTTTGTGGCTGGACTGAACAGACTGATGCTCAAGGCCATGCTAACATTCTCTTAACATAGAAGACTCCAGTTGTAATACAGATTAAAGAGGCTCTTTATTTTCACATTAAGGCCACCTTTTAATCTTTACACCAATAAGGTGACTCAGTTACCTTTATAGCTGGTGTTTAAAAGTATCTTTGGTAGGGGGTGGGTGGCGAGAGATTCTTAACAATAAAATGTAGCAGTTAAGCACTCAAGCTCTGGGAGATCAGATTGCCTGGGTTAGTATTTGAGTGCCATCTTATTACTGAGTGATCTGGGCAGTTTTCTTGACCTCTTAATGCCACACTTTCCTCATCTGAAAAAGGAAAAAATAGTAACAACTACCTGATGGCTTTGTGGTTAGGATTAAATGAGTTAAAACATACAGTGAAGTTAAAACAGGGCCTGACACACAGTAAGTACTCAATTTCAGCTCTAACTTTTATATTACTGTGAGAATTTACAGAATTGCCTTTATTTCATCCTTTACTATTAGTTTATCCTGAGTAATTTTTATAAAATGTACATTCATGTCATTTATTTGTCTATAAAAGACAAAAATTCAACCAAAACTGGCTTAAGTATGGGAAGGAATTTATTGTCTCTTGTAAGCCAAGCAATTTAGGAACATAACAGCATCAGATATGGCTTGATACAGAGCCCAAGAGCCCAAATGATGTCACCAGAACTCATTTTTTTTCTGTACATTTCTCAGCTATGTTGCTTTTATGTTTCTCTATTCTTTGTGATTTCTTTCTTATGGTTGAAAGACTACTGTTATCAGCTCTTGGAACTGCATGATTCTAGGTTAAAATCCAATTAAAAAAGTGAGCATCTTTATTCTAGTATTTCCAGAGAAAATGCCACTCTTAATTGGAGTAGGTTAGCCCATGTGCTTAGCTTTGGTTTGATTACTGATGCCACAAAACATCAGGACTTTGATTGGCCAGATCTGGTTCATCCACCCCACTCTTGAGTTAGGAACATGAGTTGAAAGTGAGGAAATTGGGGTATCACTACCAGAAAAAAGACTACAAGATTCCAGACAGCAAAATAATAGATGTTCACAGCATGATTGTGTTTTAAACAGATTTGGAGGACTTTGGGCATATGTGGGGGCTCTAGCACATATCACAGTTTTTTCTGTTCTACTATGTGTCCAAATCCACAAATTGGATATGAATTATGTCTGGCATTATATAAAGACAACACTAATGCAATTGAGATAGTGGGTCTCCTAAAGAAAGCAAGAAGACATATGTTAACATATACAATTGTGAGAATATGAAAGATTTTTACATTTTAGTTCTAGGATTGGAGAAGAGCTCATCAACTCTTCTCTCATTCATGCCAGCCCCTTTCCTCCACCTGCCAAAAGGGGAATTATGGATAGGGTCAGCCACTTTGGGCGGAGTGAGTCACTGTACAGCATGAAAAGCTCCATCTCCTCTCCTTCTGGGTGGTACACTGACCTGGTCCTGTTGCACTGGGAGAAGATGCAAGCATCTCTTTTTGGATGCTTTTCTCAACTAGATCCTAAGAATGCCCAGTTCAGCTTTAGGCACTGAAGGCTTCCCAGGAATAAACATACAACTAGTTAGGCTTTGTTCAGACAGACTCGTCTTTCCACTTGCTCCTAGTCCATTCAAACCTGTCTTGCTTGACTACAGAAGCTCTCTATGGATTCTAGCCCAGATGGCTTGAGTTCCACCTTGGCATTTGGGGTCAAAGCCCTTATACTTTGTCTGCTTTGTTTAATATCTCCCTTGGAGATATTCTGAAAGAAGTAATGGTGTACCCAAGGCAAGAATTTAGGTAGTGCTAAGGTCCTTGGCTAAAATACCACCATATTATCTTTCTATTACCACTTAATTGCACCTAATTATACATTCCAAACACAACTTTTGAGAACATTTAGTTTAATCTCATTGTCTTTAAGGTCCACAATTAAAGGTCCAAAGAACTAATAAAGGGGGGAATCAAAGGCACATTGTATTGCTCATGTGCTTGAAGAATATGGATCAGTAGTCTGAACTTGGCTGTCAAAACTCTTCTTAAGAATAAAAGAATCTGGCTCCGAGAACTAAACTTGAGTAAAACATCTTAATGGAACCAACTGTTTACTAGTATGATTTTCATGGGAGGATCTGGCCCTAGCTCAAAAAGATTTTTAATACAAACTAATCTACTAAGGGGATTTGTTTTCTTAACCCAAAGCCTGAACACCATGTCTGTGAAGTATACCACTGTATATAGTGTAATTGTTGTGTATTCCCCTCATTAGGAGAAAGAGTGGAAAATATCAAATCCTGTCAAATGAAGCAAAGGAAAAAAATTGGTCTTTCATTTGTAGAAGAGAAAATAACACCCCAGGGACTCCAAAGCCTGCTCTGTATTACCCAACATTCTCTAATTGAACCCTCCTTAAAAAATCCAACTTCACAAGTGATGTCTTAGAAATTCCCTCTAATTTAAAGTACTCCACAGTTCAGCATCTGTGAATGTCCCCTTGTGAGCTAGAAGGACTAATGATCAAAAAGAAACCGGTGAGATATAAAGATATTTAACTTCTCTCATGTGAGTTTAGTGATTCAGAAAAGACTGATATGCCAGTTTTTTTCTTATTTTAATGACCTTTCCCACATGCAGCCTCCCTGATTCCCATAACACTTTGTTTATACAGATAATTTTCTTTCCAGCAGGAGCTCTTACATGCTTTCATAACCTTTTTTCATAAATCAAGTCAATGCACTGTGAAGTTTGATGGGACACAGGGGTCAGGAGTCTTCCCCTTGAGTTGGCCAATTGGGACACTGATTGCTTCGTTGCCCTTCCTGGATTTCTAAGTGGGCTGATGCTGGTGCAGGGACCTGGGGGCATGACTTGATTGGGCAGGAAGGCCACCCCACAGTGGCCCAGGGGTAAGTGCAAACTCTCTGAGAAATAGAATGTCTGAGAAGGTCCCCCATGAAGAAGCCAAATTCCGAATGTGTGTCCAGATTGTGGAAAGCTTAAGTCAGAGATTCTTGGGTTGAGCTTTGGTTATCTCTTAGGGATGCCATAATTTTTATTTACCCAAGCGTCCATTTAAAATTAAAAATAACTTCACTGAATGACTCAAGCAAATCAGATGGTATTCTTTTGGTAGCACAAGAAAAAAAAAAAGCCAGCCCAAATTGATGTATACATATAAGAAAAATTAATGAATGTTGTTACTGGGATATGCAAGGAGGGGCATCAGATACAGTCTGATCCAGGGGATCAAATGCTATGAAGGAGTTTTTTCTTTCTCTCATCTCTTGCCTTAGATTCCCACTAGATGTTTTCAGGTAGGCTTTTACATAGACTGAGAAAGATGGGAAAGACGGCAGCTAGCAACCTCCTGTTCTCATCTCATCCAAAGGAGGAGAGGAGCCTCTTTTCTCTTGTCATGTCTTTATCAGACTTCAAGGAGTTCTATGACCCTGTGATTCATGTGTATGGGTGGGTTTCCCAAAGACGTAGTAGGAAGGAAAATGCACAATTTCACTGGACTGACCCGTCTTTGTCAGCTCTCTACTCCTTTTTTCTGAAACCTGACCTGCCCCACCGCAACATGTGTGTGCATGCACATGCACTCACACCCACTCCTTGCTAAAATATTCTGAAAGGAAACCTCATTATGATAGACATAAATAAATATGGCACGACCAACAAATTACAGTCATTTAGGATCTCATCATAACCCCACAGACAGTTGCCTGATGCCCTGATGCCACTTACAATATGTATTTCACAAACACTGTTTTATCTAACATATGTGCCAGGCATGGTTCTAAGTATTTTACAAGTATTAACTAACTCAGTTCTTTCTTTTTTTTTTCCTAAGATGGAGTCTCACTCTGTGGCCCAGGTTGGAGTGCAGTGGCGTGATCTCGATTCACTGCAGCCTCTGCCTCCTGGGCTCAAGAGATTCTCCTGCTTCAGCCTCCCAAGTAGCTGGGACTGTAGGTGTGCACCATCACACCCAGGTAATTTTTCTATTTTTAGTAGAGATGGGGTTTCACCATGTTGATCAGGATGGTCTCAAACTCCTGACCTCAGGTGATCCGCTGGCCTTGGCCTCCCAAAGTGCTGGGATTATAGGCGTGAGCCATTGTGCCTGGCCAACTAACTCAATTCTTTTAACAAACCTATGAGGTAAATACTGTTGTTGGGCCAGGCGCGGTGGCCCACACCTGTAATCTCAGCACCTTGGGAGGCCAAGGTGGGCGAATCACGAGGTCAGGAGTTTGAGACCAGTCTGGCCAACATAGTGAAACCCTGTCTTTACTACAAATACAAAAAATTAGCTGGGTGTGGTGGTAGGCACCTGTAATTCCACCTACTTGGGAGGCTGAAGCAGGAGAATCGGTTGAACCTGGGAGGCAGAGGTCACAGTGAGCCGAGATTGCACCACTGCACTCCAGTCCAGGCGACAGTGCGAGACACTGTCTCAAAAAAAAAAAAAAAAAATACTGTTGTTATTCCCATTCTACAGATTAGAAAACTAAGGCTCAGAGTGGCTAAGGCACTTGTACACAGGTGATAGGTGTCAGAGCCTGGATTTGAATCCAGATGGCCTGGAAACATTTTCTTTGAAAAGAACTTAAATGTATTAAATACACTCTCTCCTATTTATTAGCCCTTGTGTTATGGAAGTTACTGCATTAATGCTTTCTGTGTCCCTTTGCTTGAACCACACTTCAGAGTTACCAGCACACGTCCTGTGTTCTCCACTGCTTTCCGATCCATCTCCTCATCAAGTGCAGATAGCAAGGCTGGCATTGCTTTTAAGCTAGCCAGACCTTAGAGATTCCATGCAAGGAATTTGACACATGGTGGACTCTCAATATGGGTTCATTCCTTCCACCTGTACCGTATATTTTCCAGCAAATATTAACTTTGCTCATTTATTTATTTATTTATTCATTCGTTCATTCTTTTCTCTAGCTTTGATCTTGGAAAATGAGTAGGTTATTGCATCCCATTTGAAAAAGCCAACACCTTGAACTTCAAGCAGTCAGGAAGAGCTTTGTATTCTATTTTTTCAACTTTTAAGTTCAATGGTACGTGTGCAGGATGTGCAGATTTGTTACATAAGCAAACGTGTGCCATGGTGGCTTGCTGCACAGATCTGCACAGATCATCCCATCACCTAGGTATTAAGCCCAGCATCCCTTAGCTATTTTTCCTGATGCTCTCCCTCCCACCACCCAAGTGCTTTGTATTCTTAGGGAAATACAAGTGCCTTTTTTGTTGGGATCTGCTATACTATTGACCACTTACTCAGACAGATAATCCAGTAAATGAAGTCTCACTCCAGCCCTGGGCTCCTCCTGGCTTCCAACCCTGCCACAAAAGACTAAAGCCTTTGTATTAGGTTCAGTAGTGTCCTCTCCACAATTTCTGTCTGCCTTGGATCGCAGGATTTGACTTTATTTGGAAATAGGTCTTTATTTGATAGATGCTCATTAGTTAAAATGAGATTATATTAAATTAGAGTGTCTGATAACTGATATCTTTATTAGAAGGCCAGGGGAAGACGTGGGCATACAAAAGGAAGATGGCCATGTGGGCAGAGGCAGAAATGGGATCAATGTAGCTACAGGCCAACGAATGTCAAGCACTGCCCGCTACCACTAGAAGCCAGAAGAGGCAAGGAAAGATTCTTCTCTACAGCCTCCCGAGGGAGCATGACACTATCAACATCTTGATTTCAGACATCTAGCCTCAAAAACTGTGAGAGAATAAATTCCAGTTATTTTAAGTCACCCAATTTGTGGTAATTTGTTATGGCAGCCCTGAAAAGTTAACATGCCCTTTGCACTTCTTACTGTCTAAAGCTTCAAGTACTGCTTTCCGTGTTCTGCTCCATGATGCTGTGGCTGGGACTTTGAAGTCACATTTCTATTTTGCAGCAGCTCCCTTTGCTCTTTGCCAATATGGACACTGGAGGGCTGCTTCAGAGTGGGTCAGAGTCATAGGACATTCCTCTACCTGTTTGTCCCTCTTCCTTTGTGTATCAACACAACGACGCTTCTGTAGCCCACATAGACAGTTGGTCCCAATAGTGGCAGTTGGTGATGTTTGCCATCGTGGCTGTGGAATGATGCAACAGCTCCAAACATCATGGGAAGGGTGAGCATGTGCAATGAAGGAAAGTGCATACTTTTTGTTAGGGAGTAAATCTTCATACAATCCCCCAAGAGATCCCCCTCAGGTCATATCCGCGGGAACTGGGGCACACACCAACACTCTAGGTGGGAGAGGTGTTGAAAGTGAGCACCTGGCATTTGTAGTCTCCTATATGAAGGGCAGTCACTACCAGCTTCCTTCACTTGCCAAGTCCTGCTCCAATCTGAGCCTCAGTTTCTCATCTAGTTTTTTTAATTGTTTGTTTTTGACACAGGGTCTCACTGTATTGCCTAGGCTGGAGTGCAGTGGTGCCATCAGAGCTCACTGCAGTCTCAAACTCCTGGGCTCAAGTGATCCTCCTGCCTCAGCCTCCATCACACCTGGAATTTTTTTTTTTTTTTTTTTAAGAGATGTGGTCTTGCTCTGTTGGTCAGGCTGGTCTCAAACTCCTGGCCTCAGGGAATCCTTCCATCTCAGCTTCTCGAAGTGCTGGGAATACAGGTGTGAGCCACCACACTCAAGCTTCTCTTTTATTAAGTAGGGCTGGTAATAAGTACTCTTGCAGTGGTTTTGCAAGAACTAAATGAGGTAGGTGGGTAAAAGATTTCTAGCATAATGTGTGGCACTCAGTACACATTCAGTAAAAGCAGATCTGTTCTCCTGTTACCTGGCTACTTGTCCAAGGGTACTGTCCATGCTTCATAACCAGCTGCTCTTGGTTGACTGAGGTGTATCTGGGAATTAAGGGCTCAGGTCTCCTGCTCTAGCTTATAGATGTTCCATTTATGTGGCACCTTGTCTTTTTTGAAACATTGTCACCTCAGGTATATTCTTTACTAACAAAATCCCTGTGAGGAAGCCAGTATCCCTCTTCCAAGTATGTGAAGCACCAAGAAGGAAAGGGTTGGGATTCCTGTCTCCAACCTATTCACCAGTATGGGTTTTCTTAAGCCTAGAGCTGTGGAAATCATTCCTTCTTTAAGAATGGGTCTATATATTCGTAGTTATTTTGCCAGGAATAATGTAGATACCCCTTCTGTGGTAACAGGGCTCCTGGTCAAGGTCTCAACCAGTGTTTTTTTCTGAAGATTCCTGGGAGAAATATTTCTGTACACAGTTGCAAATGCATTCACCTACAGCCTGAGAAATATTTTTATCTTTGCACTTTGATTTTGACATCCAATTCCTCTGCCTTGTTCATCCACACAAAAGACCTTCTTTTAATTCTGTCTGCTTTTGCTTAATTCACTAGCACATTGGAAGCATCAGGGAGAACATGAGGCAGTTGGATCTGGAGTAATGGGTTCTGGGAAAGGCAGGATGTACAATATGAAATGGCCCAGGGCAGCCTGTGGGACTAAGGGCTTCTCAGCTAGTCTCTAGGTCTTCTTGGGCATCTTCATGTTACAGCCTTGCAGGATGTTGGGAGAATTACTCCTCTGAAAAATTAGGGATTCTCTGCCTTCTCCTTTCCTGTGTTTTGGCCTGTGTGTCATGCACATATCCCGCCTGGCATGGGCTAAGTGAACAGATTTATTTACCGCAGTGGATCAGGATGCAAAGAATATTCAAATAGATTAAGTGAGAGGTAAATTACCAATTTGCCTTGAATTCTAAGTATCCCTCTGAATTTTTCAGGAGTTTTCTATGGCACTAGTTTCCTTACCCTACCTTTCCCATGTTACTGTCGCCCTACCTCTACAGAAACATTTTTTCTTTTTAAACGATGAAGACTCTTTTGCAATGCAGTCACTCTCAAACCACAATGAAGGTATTGGGTTCTACCATTTCACGTCTTAAAGGACAGTTTAGATGCGATCTGGTATGTGTGTGCACACACATACAGTATATGATGCATTGGAAGGTAGGCAGTAAAATGTCACATTCTTCTCTAGGACAATGAGAATTTCTCATTCTCTTGTGTTCTCTGCAGAAAAAAAGCTGAAGTCCTCAGAGTGGCTAGAAGCATCCTCTTGCCATTTTTAATGGGGCCCCCCGCCTGCCTTTCTGCAGTTAGTACTTGAGAAACTGCTTCTAAGTCTGTGACTATTCTTTAAAGGAGACAGAGAGGGCAGGAGGTAGAAGTGGTGCAAGTTTGTGAAAAGCTTCCCCTTCAGTCTGCAGGAAGCTTCTTGTCTGCTCTGTGGACCTCAGAGCCCAGCTAGCCATCTATAGAATCTGTGGGAAGTGTTATCAGGAAGGAAACTATTGACAAGTGAGGATTAAACTAGTCTTCTGAGTGGTAATTGGCATTCATGTATGTGCAGTGATGAGGTTATCAGGTGAACTTGTCAGGGCTCCCTTTCATTTGAAGAAAATGCAAACAATGTTGCTGAAGCCAAATAAAGACGGGCTCTTGAAGCATTCTGAGAAGTAGTGGAGACAAAACAACAAATAAAAGCAAAGCATTTCCTTTTTAGAGAATTGCATACAAAAGCTGCGGAGAAACAGGAAACAGCCTGATTAGGAACAAAGATTTTTCTTAGGTCTGGGTCCTGGTCTCAACCCTGCTGCTCACCCAGAGATCATGAGCAGGCCACTTAACCTCTTGGGGGATAAGTCTTTTCTTTCGGGAAATTTCAGAAGTGCAGGGGCATCCTGCTGTGAGTTCTGGGGCAAGCTGGCATGGAGTTTCTGCTGGCAATTAAGAGGAGAAGGGCAGAAATGGGACATCCACTTACAACTACTGAATTTTGTTTTGCAATTTGGAGTATCTAACACTTGGTGTATTGGTACACGTACAACATATCTCTGTATTGCATGTTAAGCACAGACAGTCACTCTGAGGGAGTGTTAGATTTTGGAATTGTGTGCTTATATGGCTCATTTGTAAAGAGTCTGAAATGAATTATTCTGCTTACCAAAAATGTTTTGGGGGAAAAGGTCAAACCTCAAATTTCTCTCAGTTCTTCTTCCAAGGAAGAGACTCTTTGGAGTTGAATATGAAGTCATAATTTCTATACTTCTAAATTAATCTAATAATTTCTCAGACTCAACAAACATAGTTCTCTGCACTGGAGACAAACTTTGATGATCAAAAGATGGAGGAAGGGGAGGGAGATAATCACGGGTCTTAATCTATAAGCTTTTCATTTTCTATCAATCTGCCTCTTCTGTCACCTCTGCCACCCCTTCCAACCTCTGACAAATGAATTCAGATACCTTCTAGCTAAATTGTGAAGACATCAACCATGTTGATTTCAAGAGTTAGAGTTTAGCATTAAAAAACATTTTGTCTAAAGACATGATGCAATCACAAAAGCCACACTCTTGCCTCATACCAGTCCAAATTGCTTTACTATTAATAAGATAGAGAAAACCACTTTTTCATAAGTCTTTTCCTAGGTAAATAACATGTTAACTAGTTCAATAATAGTTCAGTCAGAGATAGGGCATATGACTAATCCCCAAGGTCAAAAGTACTTCATTACATGCTATTATGACCAAGGCTTCTATGAACATTCTTGCATTGTCTTCTGGTGCATGTACACAAAATTTTGGTGCATGGGCTTAGGAGAGAAATTGTTATTGTTGGAAGGTAGCAAAAGTATTTGTTCAATCTTACAAAACAATGTTTCACTGTTTTCCAAAGTACTTGTCTTAGTTCGTTTTGTGTTGCTATGAAGAAATTTCTGAGGTTATAAAGAAAAGAGGTTTATGTGGCTCACAGTTCTGCAGGTTGTACAAGGGTATCTGCATCTTCTCAGCTTCTGGTGAAGCCTCTTGTGCTGTGTCAAAACATGGTGGATAAAGTCAAGAGAGAAGCAGGCACACGCAAAGAAGGACCAAATTCAAGAGGCATCTTGACTTTGTAACAACCTACTCTTGCAAGAAGTAATCTATTCCCCTAAAAACCAATCCAGCTTCACAAGCGTGAGAACTCACTCATTACTGTAAAAACAGCACCAAGTTATTCATCCAACCCCATGACCCAAACACCTCCCACTAAACCCCACCTTCCAGTACCACCATGATATGGTTTGGCTGTGTCCCCACCCAAATCTCAACTTGAATCGTGTCTCCCACAATTCCCACATGTTGTGGGAGGGACCTGGGGGAGGTAATTGAACCACGAGGAGGGCTGGTCTAGTCTCATGAGATCTGATGGGTTTATCAGGAGTTTCCACTTTTGCTTCTTCCTCGTTTTCTCTTGTCGCCACCATGTAAGAAGTGCCTTTTACCTCCCCCCATGATTCTAAGACCTCCCAGCCATGTGGAACTGTCAGTCCAATTTAACCTCTTTTTCTTCCCAGGCTTGGGTATGTCTTTATCAACAGTGTGAAAATGCACTAATACAGTAAATTGGTACCAGTAGAGTAGGGCATTGCTGAAAAGATACCTGAAAACATGGAAACGACTTTGAAACTGGGTAACAGGCAGATGTTGGAACAGTTTGGAGGGCTCAGAAGAAGACAGGAAGATGTAGGAAAGTTTGGAACTTTCTAAAAAGTTGTTGAATCACTTTGCCCAAAATACTGATAGTGATATGGACAATAAGGTCCAGGCTGAGGTGGTCCCAGATGGAGATGAGGAACTTGTTGGGAACTGGAATAAAGATGACTCTTGTTATGTTTTAGCAAAGAGACTGGTGGCATTTTGCACCTGCCCTAGGGATTTGTGGAACTTTGAACTTGAGAAAGATGACTTAGGGTATCTGGTGGAAGAAATTTTTAAGCAGCATGGCATTCAAGATGTGACTTGGGTGCTGTTAAATGCATTCAGTTTTATAGAGGAAGTGGAGTATAAAAGTTTGGAAAATTTGCAGCCTGACTATGTGATACAAAAGGAAAACCTATTTTCTGGGGAGAAATTCAAGCCAGCTGCAGAAATTTGGGATAAGTAGCAAGGAACCTAATGTTAATCCCCAAGACCATGGGAAAATGTCTCCAGGGCATGTCAGAGGTCTTCATGGCAGCCCCTACTGTCACAGACCTGGAGGCCCAGGAGGAAAATGTGGTTTCGTGGACCAGGCCCAGAGTCCCTGTGCTGTGTGCAGCCTAGGGACTTGATGCCCTGTGTCCCAGCTGCTCCAGCCATGGCTGAAAGGGGTCAACATACAGCTTGAGCTGTGGCTTCAGAGGGCAGAAGCCCCAGTCCTTGGCAGCTTCCACATGTTTTGAGCCTGCAAGTGCACAGAGTCAAGAATGGAAGTTTGGGAACCTCCGCCTAGATTTCAGAAGATGTATGGAAATGCCTGGATGCCCAGTCAAAAGTTTGCTACAGGGGCAGTGCCCTCATGGAGAACCTCTCCTAGGACAGTGTGGAAGGGAAATGTGGAGTCGGATCCCCCACATAAAGCCCCTGCTGGGCCACTGTCTAGTGGAGCTGTGAGAAGAGGGTCACTGTCCTTCAGATCCCAGAATGGTAGATCCATCAACAGCTTACACTATGTGCCTGGAAAAGCCACAGACACTCAACACTAGCCCGTGAAAGCAGCCAGGAGGGGGGCTGTACCCTGCAAACCCACAGGGTTGGAGCTGCCCAAGACCATGGGAACTCACCCCTTGCATCAGCGTGACCTGGATGTGAGACGTAGAGTCAAAGGAGATCATTTTGGAGCTTTAAAATTTGCCTGCCCGGACTTGCATGGGCCCTGTAAACCCTTTGTTTTGGCCAATTTCTCCCATTTGGAGTGGCTGTATTTACCCAATACCTGTATCCCCATTGTATCTAGGAAGTAATTAGCTTGCTTTTGATTTTATGAGCTCATAGGCGGAAGGGACTTGCCTTGTCTCAGATGAGACTTTGGACTGTGGACTTTTGGGTTAATACTGAAATGACTTAAGACTTTGCGGGACTGTTGAGAAGGTGTAATTGGTTTTGAAATGTGAGGACATGAAATTTTGAGGGACCAGGGGCAGAATGATATGGTTTGGCTCTGTCCTCACTCAAATCTCAACTTGAATTATATCTCCCAGAATTCCCATGTGTTGTGGGAGGGACCTAGGGGGAGGCAATTGAATCATGGGGGCCAGTCTTTCCCATGCTATTCCCGTGGTAGTGAATAAGTCTCATGCGATCTGATGGGTTTATCAGGGGTTTCCACTTTTGCTTCTTACTCATTTTCTCTTGCTGCTACCATGTAAGAAGTGCCTTTTGCCTCCCGCCATGATTCTGAGGCCTCGCCAGCCATATGCAACTTAAGTCCAATTAAACCTCTTTTTCTTCCCAGTCTCAGGTATGTCTTTATCAGCAGCATGAAAATGGATTAATACACACCACACTGGGGATCAAATTTTAACATGAACTTTAGTAAGGACAAACAAACCATATCTAATCCATAGCAGTGCTTATACTAATTTACATTATTATCAGCAGTGCAGGTTGCTGTAAATTCTCACTGATACTTGGTATTGTCAGACTTGTTAATCTTTGCCTAATACCCATCTACATGTTAAATCAATAATATGCTAAAAAGAGTCATGAAAGATGACATATGGTATATTATTTATATAAAGCTCATTTAAAAATAAAATAATACATTATTTAGGGATACATGCATAAAACATTTTTAAAAATTAATGATAAGCCTAAAGCCCAACAATGGTTACTTTTGGGATAGGATTGAGCAGGAGCACATGAGTGTTGGTAATGTTCTAGCTTTACTATTGTGATGGTTAATTGCAACCTGACTGGGTTAAGGGGTACCCAGGTAGCTAGTATGACCTTTTATTCTGGGTGTGTCTGTGAAGGTGTTTCTGGAAGAGTTTAGCATTTGAATCAGTAGAAAATCTCCCTTGTGAACGCCACTGGGCATTCAAAATTGAACCGTAGTTCAAACCATTGTGGATCTGAATAAAACAAAAATAAATAAGAGGAAGACAATTTGCTGTCTCTGGTTGAGCCAGGACTTCCATCTTCTGCTGCCTTCATATATTAGTGGTCCTGGTTCTTGGGCATTTGAATTGAGACCAGGACTTAGGACCAGGGCCATCACACCTCCCTCTTCCCGATTCTCAGGTCTTGGGATTCAGATTGAATCACACAAGCAGATATCCTGGTTTTCTAGTTTGCAGAGTGCAGGTCATGGGTCTTCTCAACTTCTATACCACATGAGTCTGTTCCTATAGCACATCTCTTCATTTTATACACACGCGCACACACACACACACGCACATCTCTTCATTTTATACACACACACACACAGACATATATGTAGATGTGTATAAAATGTGTGTGTGTGTATAAAATGAAAATCTATAGATATATATGTGTGTGTATAAATATATAATCTAATGCTTCTGCTTCTCTGGTGGACCCTAATACAACTGCTATTCATTGTAACTTATATGTATGTTGCATATATTCTTTTGTGTGCATATTTCATAACAATTTAAAAGTTAAAAATACATTTTTTTCCATTGAAGTTGAGATCCTGGAGAGGACTCAGAGGTTTAACTTAATTAGCTTTTTTAAACTTTTAGGGTCAGGGGTGTGTGTGCAGGTTTGTTATAAAGGTAAATTACAGGTCATGGGGGTTTGGTGTACAGATTATTTTGTCACCCATGTAATAGGTAACTTTTAATGCAACTAAGAAAAAGTGCAGTGGCAGGGAATGAGGAGCAGAGAAATGGCACTGAAAGGATTTGTGAGGCAGCTCAATTTGGACAGAAAGAAGGCAATTGCCACTTCTGAATTTGCGTCTTGATTCTGTCACTTAATAAGAATGTGGCTTTGGAAAGGTAACTTTACCTCTTGGTATTCCATTCTTCCTCTCTGTAAAATGGGGCTAATGAAGAGCATGTGTTTCTTTTTTTTTTTTTTTTTTTTTGAGACGGAGTCTCGCTCTGTCACCCAGGCTGGAGTGCAGTGGCCGGATCTCAGCTCACTGCAAGCTCCGCCTCCCGGGTTCACGCCATTCTCCTGCCTCAGCCTCCCGAGTAGCTGGGACTACAGGCACCTGCCACCTCGCCCGGCTAAGTTTTTGTATTTTTAGTAGAGACGGGGTTTCACTGTGTTAGCCAGGATGGTCTCGATCTCCTGACCTCGTGATCCACCCGTCTCGGCCTCCCAAAGTGCTGGGATTACAGGCTTGAGCCACCGCGCCCGGCCGAGCATGTGTTTCTTAAAGTTGTTTTGAGGACTAAATGAAAAGATGGAAGTAAAGCCTTTTCTTTATAGCTGGCGCCTTGAAATATTTTAGTGTTTGCTTTGCCGGAAGAACACTTGTTGGAGCTGGAAGGCTTAAATAATAGGATGGGTATATTTGCATTTGGAGCCTAAGCACCTTTTGGAAGGAAGGCATTTGAAACTTTTCTTACTAGACACCCACAGGAATTGAACTCAATCAGGATAAGTTGCAGTTGGTCTTTGCTAAGTCCTTGGGGCAGGAATGCATTATTACACCCTGAAGTAAAATCGTCTTGGTGTTAGAATGATTTGGGGCCAGTGGACTGGTGGCTAAAAGAAGCTGTGACTTGACAGGTGCACCAGAACTTGTCCTGATGCATGCATTGGACGTCAATCGTAGAACACAGATGGCAGGAATGAATTGAAACAGTCAGAATCAAATCACCACCATGACACTGTGATAGTGATTGGCAACACTTGCGGTGTCAGCAACACAAACAGGAAGCTCTGCCCCAGTCACATTTCTTCACACTGCTCGGGTTCCCTGAATTTTGACCTGGGCAGCAACAAATGGTGACATCCCAGGCTCTTGTGACCCTGTTCGGATGCCTATTTCTGGAGTGAGCAGGACTCCAATGGGTAACACTCTAGCTCCAACTAAGGCATCTGTGGCAAACAGGCATTTCTTTGGCAGTGGCTGGGAAACCCCAGCCTCAATTGGAGTTCTGAGGAGAGAGCAAGCAGGTCTGGATCCTGGAGCATGACGAGTGAGCACCATACAGTTTGCATTTCTGGACATGACAGAGGAAGGGAACCCCATGTAGGGGAAAGACAGCCATGGGAGGGCTGAGTGGTTGCTGTACTTTGGACTATAACTGGGTAGGGAGTGAGGACCATTCACGACCCAACTTGTAAAACCAGATACCTCAACATGGATTAAAATAAGATGGCACATCTTCAAGGGACCTGCATTACACAGGCTGCAGCTGCTTGAGATAGGTTCTGCAATTATGCTTTGCCATCAGGAAACTGGTATGTGTCCTCCTCTTGCTTAGATATTGTGGGATGGGAGGAAAACTCTTTTCAGATGATGTATGCTGGACAACTCAGGACCTAAAGTGATAGGTTTAAGTCTTCTAAGTTACATTAATAGGTTTTTAAAAAATTACATTTATATAATTAAAAAAAGATAATAATATAACAAGCACCCTTATTCCCACCATATAATATTGTTGAGATCTCTTCTACTTGCTTAATTTTTAAAAAAGGGACAAAACATTACAAATAGATCAAGTTTAAGTTCTGTTTGCTCACTCTTTCCATCTCACTTCTCTCCTACTCTCCCTAAACCCACAGAGGCAACTAACTGATAGTGAAACGGGAAAGGTTCCGTTACCCCGCTCGCAGAGTGTGCGATGGAGTTGTGACTCGCTTCTTTAGTGCCCCGCTGCTCAAACCTCTAGGGGAGCATACAGATGGGCAGGTCACGGGGCTCTGACCCCACAGCAGTGTCTAGGGGTTTACAGCCAAAGCCTCAGTGGGTGTGTGTTACAGGGTGCTCTTTTAGTTTGCCATCTATAGTTGGCTTGTGTTAGTCAGCTCACTTAGACCCCTGCCTTATTGCAAGGACAGAGGGATTTCTGTGTCCTGGGGTTCCTGCCGTGGTGTACCAGAAGAATTGGATCACAGGTGGGCTTGGGGAATGCATGCAAGGTTTTATTGAGTGGAAGTAGCTCTCAGCAAATAGGAGAGCCAGAAGGGAGATGGTTTTCCTCTAGAGTTGGGCCATTCGGCGGCCGGGATCTCCTTTGACTGCCTTGGCCAAACTCCATGTCATTCTGCCAGTTGGTGGTCTGCCAGCATGCTGCTGTGCTCCTATGCCAGTGCATTCCTCTCCACATCCAGCTGTCTGTGTGTCTGCCTGCTAGGCTCTCAGGGGTTTTTATAAGCATGGGATAGGGGCATGGCAAGCCAGGGTGGTCTTGGGAAATGCAACATTTGGGCAGGAAAACAAAAATGCCTGTCCTCACCTAGGTCCCTGGGTACAGGCCTGGAGGTGGAGCCCTAGACAGGGACCATGCCCTCCTCTACTCAGCCCTTCCCTTCCTCTCTTCTGTAGCATTTAAAGGGACCACGCCCTTCTCTACCCAGCACTTCCATATCAGTAGCACAATTTGGGAGGTACTCTCCCCCTCCATGTTTGTATACCTTTACTACACATTGATGGATTCATAAATAATAGGTTTGTGTTCTTTTTGTGTTCTTTGTTTTATAAATCATCATCTGTGCATTTTCTTAAATTTTCCTTTTTCACACTTTTTTTCTTATTCTTTTTTGTTTTTGTTTTATGAAATGAGGTCCTGCTCTGGAGTGCAGTGGTATGATCTCAGCTCACTGCAACCGTGAACTCCTGCACTCAAGTGATCCTACCTACTCAGCCTCCCGAAGTGCTGGGATTACAGATGCACACCACACACCTGGCCCATTTTGTTTTAGAGACTATCCATGTTGATGTATGTAGAGCTAGTTAATGCATTATCACTGTGGCATGAAATGAATTCCATAATACAAATATACAATGTTTTATTTATTGATTCTTTTGTCACTGGGTATTTAGATATATATTTTTAAATCTTCACAATTATAAACAAGGCTGTAATGAATATCCTCTTTAAAGACCTGCCTACTTTACAGGAATATATAGACTTCTGTAGCATCAACATTAATAGCAAGGACGACCAGCTGCTCTGTGATCACACTGTGGTATGCTGAGGTCAGCTTGTTTGGTCTGCAGGAGGTAATTAAAATTTCAAAAATGTTGCGAGCCAGTTACTAACACAGACATGAAAAATAAAATTTTGTAAATGTATAATGGAATAATTTATATTTTAAAAGGTAATAATGACTTGAACCCCATCATTTCTCCTCCTTCTATTTTATACTTCTTTAAAAATGGGAAAGAAATATAAAAACAGTAAGCTAATGAACTTTCCAAAACTAGGAGCCCATGAGCTGTAACTGGCTAGTGATAGAGAAAATGTTAATAACGCAGATTTAACTTAAAAGTGGTTGTGGGCTGGATGCAGTGGCTTATGACTGTAATCCCAGCACTTTGTGAGGCCAAGGTGGGTGAATCACCCAAGGTCGGCAGCTCAAGACCAGCCTGACCAGTATGGTGAAACCCCGAATTTAGTGAAAATACAAAATTTAGCCGGGTGTGGTGGCACACACTCCTGTAGTCCCAGCTGCTCAGGAGGCTGAGGCAGGAGAATAGCATGAACCCCGGAGGCGGAGCTTGCAGTGAGCCAAGATCCTGCCACTGCACTGCAGCCTGGGCAACAGAGCGAGACTCCATCTCAAAAAATAAAATAAAATAAAATAAAAATTAGCCGGGCTTGGTAGTGTGCGCCTATAGTCCCAGTTACTCTGGTGGCTGAGACAGGATAATTGCTTAAACTTGGGAGGCTGAGGTTGCAGTGAGCGGAGATCACCCCTCTGCACTCCAGCCTGGGTGACAGGGGTGGGGGAGGAGGTGGAGGGGGGGTGGGGGGGTGCGGGGCGGGGAGGAAGTGGTTGCGTATGTAGTTTTTACATTGTAAATAGCAGAAAAGCCTGAGGAAATATTCTTCCAATGTTTGAAAACTATTGCCCAGTTTAGCAAAACGTTACTCAGATCCTTCACAAACAAATGAAGTTTTGACATATATTTTCATTATATATTTCACTTTCATCTTACTCATTAGTGTAAATGCAAATATCAACCAACACTCATCAGCAACTACACCTGGAAATCTAGTTGTTAAACATTCATCAACACCACTGGGTCACATCCATTAAATTTATGCAGAGAAGAAGCCCTCATTCATCTAATTGAGATGTCGTATTACACTTAAATTGCATCTTTACCCTCGCTCACATACACACACCACTCACATGATTGCCAAATCTTCTTCTGTCTTATGTATAGTCTTCTTATTTTTTTACTTAAAACTGTATTCAAATGATGTTTATTATTAGTATTATATCATCATTAGCAGCTGCATCACCGTTTTACATCCTAAACCCCCACCAGACCATGAACTGCTCAAAGACAGGGCCCATGGTGCAGTTATTCCCTTTGCACTTCAGTGTTCTCATTAGAAAAATGGGCTTAATAATAATAACTACCTCATAAGTTTGTTATGAGGATTCAATGAGATAATATATGTAAAGTGCTTATAATGGTGCCTGGCATATAGTAAGCACTCAATTACTGTTAGCTATTATAACCGCTATTCACTGTAGAAGTATTAGTATTATCCTCATCATCCTCAATATTATGGTAGCTTTAAATCTCCACAAAATTCCTGGCCTACAGCAGGCACATTGCAATAAGAAATTTGTGAATGTGACCTCTTTTTAGCATGTAGAAAGTGACAATCAGAAAAATAAATCAAGCTAAACCACTTCTCATGTCTCTAGGACAGGGTGCTTGATGTGGTGGTACTAAACTGAATAGGACATAAATGTCACTTGCTCCTACAACAACAATCTAACTAGGGAGACTGACCACCGTAAACAGTAGAAGGAAAGTACCAGCAGAATGGAATAGGCTCTAAGAGCCAGGGAAGCCAGTGGGGTGTTAAAGTCTCCCACTGTTATAATTAATAAGTTCTGGCCAGAGCAATCAGGCAAGAGAAAGAAATAAAGAGTATTCAAATAGGAAAAGAGGAAGTCAGCTTGTCTCTGTCTGCAGACAACATGAATATATATTTAGAAAACCCCACCATCTCAGGCCAAAATCTCCTTAAGCTGATAAGCAACTTCAGCAAAGTCTCAGGATACAAAAATCAATGTGCACAAATCACAAGTATTCCTATACACCAATAACAGACAAACAGAGAGCCAAATCATGAGTGAACTCCCTTTCACAATTGCTACTAAGAGAATAAGATACCTAGGAATGCAACTTACAGGGATGCGAAAGACCTCTCTTCAAGGAGAACTACAAATCACTGCTCAAGGAAATAAGAGAGGACACAAATAAATGGAAAAATATTCATGCTCATGAATAGGAAGAATCAATATTATATTGTGAAAACGGCCATACCGCCCAAAATAATTTATAGATTCAATGCTATCCTCATCAAGCTACCATTGACTTTCTTCACAGAATTGGAAAAAACTGCTTTAAACTTCATATGGGAACAAAAAAGGGCGCACATAGCCGAGACAATCCTAAGCAAAAAGAACAAAGCTGGAGGCATCAGGCTACCTGACATCAAACTATACTACAAAGCTACAGTAACCAAAGCAGCATGGTACTGGCACCAAAACAGATAAATAGACCTATGGAACAGAATAGATAGGTAACTCAGAAATAAGACTGCACATGTATAACCATCTGATCTTTGACAAACCTGCCAAAAACAAGCATTGGGGAAAGAATTCCCTATTTAATAAATGGTGTTGGGAAAACTGGCTGGCCATATGCAGAAAACTGAAACTGGACTCCTTCCTTACACCTTATACAAAAATTAACTCAAGGTGGATTAAAGACTTAAATGTAAGACCTAAAACCATGAAAATTCTAGAAGAAAACCTAGGCAATACCATTCAGGACATAGGCATGGGCAAATACTTCATGTCTAAAACACCAAAAGCAACGGCAACAAAAGCCAAAATTGACAAATGGGATCTATTAAACTAAAGAGCTTCTGCACAGCAAAAGAAGCTATTATCAGAGTGAACAGGCAACGTATAGAATGGGAGAAACTTTTTGCAATCTATCCATCTGACAAATGGCTAATATTCAGAATCTACAAAGAACTTAAACAGATTTACAAGAAAAAAACACACAACCCCGTCGAAAAGTGGGCAAACGATATGAACAGATGCTTCTCAAAAGAAGACATTTATGCAGCCAACAAACGTATTTTAAAAAGCTCATCATCACTGGTCATTAGAAAAATGCAATGAGATACCAATGAGATACCCAATGAGATACCATCTCATGCCAGTTAGAATGGCAATCATTAAAAGGTCAGGAAACAACAGATGCTGGAGAGGATGTGGAGAAAGAGGAATGTTTTACACTGTTGGTGGGAGTGTAAATTAGTTCAACCATTGTGGAAGACAGTGTGGCGAATCCTCAAGGATCTAGAACTAGAAATACCATTTGACCCAGCTATCCTATTACTGGGTATATACCCAAAGGATGATAAATCATTATTCTATAAAGACATACGCACAGGTATGTTTATTGCAGCACTATTCATAATAGCAAAGACTTGGAAACCAACCAAATGTCCATCAATGATAGACTAGATAAAGAAAATATGGCACATATACACCATGGAATACTATGCAGCCATAAAAAAGGATGAGTTCATGTCCTTTGCAGGGACATGGATGAAGCTGGAAGCCATCATTCTCAGCAAACTAACACAAGAACAGAAAACCAAATACCACGTGTTCTCGCTCATAAATGGGAGTCAAAGAATGAGAATACATGAACCCAGGGAGGGGAACATCACATGCCAGGGCCTGTCAGGGAGTGGGTCTGCGAGACGGATAGCATTAGGAGAAATGAAGGTGATGGGTTGATGGGTGCAGCAAACCATCATGGCACGTGTATACCTATGTGACAAATTGCACATTCTGCACATGTACCCCAGAACTTAAAGTATAATAAAAACAAGTCAAATAAATTAAAAGTAAAAATAAAATAAAAAAATAAGTGCCCAAGCAAATACATAATCACAAGTCTTAATACATTGTATGAAGCAATCCAGCAAAAACCTGAGATAAAGAATGATGGGAGGCATTTAGGCATTTATTTAGTTAGTGAAGAAGAAGAAGAAGGAAAAGAGGGTCTCTTTGGAGAGGTGCCTTCAAGTTGAGTCCTAGACAGTAAGAAGACAAAGTTGGGAAGGGAGTAGAGAAGACAGGATAACAGGGGTGTGAAGAGCTTTTTCTAGGCTATCCATAGGATTGCTCCAACTGTTTGTTGGAGACAGAGAAAGCAGCCTAAACCACCCAATAGGGACTGGCCTCTTGGTTTTCTCTCTTTATGCAATGCTGAAAAATTGGTAGTGGCTTCCCAGATTGTTGTGTTGAAAAGAATTTTGAGTTCCTTAATGGCTTATTAGAAAAGTGGTCCATAAAAATTAGTCATGTCTGCCATGGGAGTGGAGGGTTCCAGGGGCATATTTGCTCTTCTGGCTTTATTTGTCCAGTGGTCTGAAGTCCAAGAAGTGAGCTGGGAAGACAATGGAGATGATGTCCAAGCCCACTGCTATCCACCCCCATCCTTTAACAGCAGAAGGGTCAACAACTCATTTGGAAAACAATTAGCCAATGAGCCTCAGGGTTGAATATACCTGACCCCATCTTACTATTCCATGTCACTATTCCGTAGCTCTCCTATGTGTCACTCACAGCAGATAGACAAATCCCTACAGAAGAGAGAGATGAATGAGACCCTGCTTTCCCATTTTTAGAATCTTTTTATGTCACTACTATATAGAGAGCTGGGTGGGCTGTTCCTGTGAGGTTGGAGAGATGCTGAGAATTGCTTTGCAGTACTGGATCTTTGGGAGCTACCACCTCTTAAATTAAATGGAATTTGCCTCATTTAACAAAATACCCATTGACAAATGGGATCCCATCTCATGTGGAATGTGTGCAAACCTGCATACTCATAAACCATTTGGATTTGTGTTTCCAAAACAGTGATATGCATACCAATGGTGATACAGGAGATAATGTTAGTTATGAGAACTTTTAAATTTTCATAATTATTTTAATACACATTGGAAAAACATTGGCTTACCATTCATGCAACAGATAAAGCTACCTTTTAACATAAATCTATTTTATGAAAACAAGGTGATGTATAAATGTTAAAGGTGAGTCACATACATGGTATATGAATAGAGTAAAAGTGTGATGATGATACGCAAATGGCTGAAATTTGGGAAACACTGGTTTAAAGTTTGTTGTAGGTTGAACCATGCCTCCCTCCTCTCCCAAATTCATATGTTGCAGTCCTAGCACTCAGTCCCTCAAAATGTAATCTTTTTGGGATAGGGGCTTTACTGAAGTAATCAAGTTAAAATGAGGTCATTAGGGTGAGCCCTAATAATTCAATAGAACTAGTGTCCTTAGAGAATGGGGAAATTCAGACACGGAGACAGACACACATCAAAAGAAGACAGTGTGGAGACACAGGGAGAACACAGCCAACAACAAGCCAAAAAGAGGGCCCTAGAACAGAGCTTTCCCTCACAGCCCTCAGAAACCAACCATGTTAACAACTTAATTGAGAACCTCCAGTGTCCATAACTGTGAGACACTCATTTCTGTTGCTTAAGCCACTCAGTTTATGGTACTTTGTTGCAGTGGCCTGAGGAAACTAATAAAGAATTTATTTTCTATGCTTGAAGCCAGTTGCCTGGTGGACGACTGTTGCTATCCATGAGATGTGGACTTCTAATGAATGGGGCCTTCTAAGTGCCTCTAATGCTCAGCAGTAGGTGCAGAAGATGGATTAATAAATCCTATTTTCACAGAATGTCAGTACTCCATCAAGTGTGGAAAATGGCAAAATGTTCCTCAGTGTCCAAGCCAGATAGTAGAAATGGCATTGGCTTTGGAGTTGGAAGACCTAGGCTCAAGTTCTTACTCTGTCACAGACTGTGAGGTCTTGAACAGGTTCTCTCCCTTGTGAGCCCTTCATAGCAGGGAGGTCCTATGGTCCCCACTTAGTTCTCCCCCTCTCCTGCTTTATGATTCCATGCGAGAAGGTACACGTCCCTCAGGATTCCGGAATGTCAGTCATCTCCACAGCTGGAGGGAGGGAGGCAAAGGGCAGGGCTCATGGGAGATGTAAAGAGGTTTGCCTAGCTGTCTAGAACAGATGGCCTCAATGTTTAAACTTGACTGCACATCTGTTAATTATCCAAGATGCTTCTGATGCTACACTGGCCTGCAGACAGTCACCAGGGGGCTGGCCACCAAAGGTGTCGTGTGATTGTGGAAACTTAGGGGCCACAGGATAGTTAATGCAAAAGACACTACCTACAGCCTACTGAGAACCCAGATCCTAAGTGGCAACTAGGAACTTACTTGAGTTGCTAGCTCTGGTCTACCACGCATGAAACTCAATTTTCCTTCTGACTGACAGGATTCCAGGCCCCAAATGCCTCATCACCAACTGTTTAGTCTGGATATAAGAAAATGGGTAAATTTTATCCTCAAAAAGTAAGTTATTTAGATTGGAAACAGTATCTCTTCCTCTAGTCTTTCCTTGGAGAGATGCCCCTTCCTTTCCAGCCACTCCCAACTTATTCTGATATTGGATATTATCTCCTGATTCCTGGTTGTTCTCTGCCCCTTGAATGTGGCAGAATTGGGGGTGGAAATAAGAAAGGAATTTGCAAATCAATCAGATGAAATCAAATTAATCAAATTAAATGGTATCAATCAAATCAAAGCAAGTGTGTAGCATGCTGCTTTGCGGGCCCCATCTTGGGGAGTAAGAATCAGACCAAGGCTCTAGTTTGGTTGGCGTGGGTTAATTCCTATCTCCCCATACCATGACGCTTCCTGAAGCAGCATAGAAAAACAGGATCTTTAGGTAGGAAAGAAAGAGGCTCTCCCTTAGCAATGTATTTAGCTGGCTTCAAATAAGGGGGGAAGGTGGTCTGGGGAGGATGAAGTCCCTTTTCCAATACCATAGTATCAATAACAGCAATAAATATTTTCTGAAGCACCAGGTAAGAAGTTGGGGAGCTACTGATTAGTAAATGCAGCGATGGTCCCTGCCCTCTTGGAATTTCGGGTCCAGTGTGTCAGGAGAGGAATCTAATGTTTGTAGAGCTCTCCAGATGTGCTAGTATGTGAGGTGGATTATCTTATTAAATACTCCTAATGAGCCTGTGGAGGGCATATTATGATCCCTGTTTTATAGTTGGGAAACTGAGGGTGCACATGGTTTAGCTTTGCTTATATTCACAAATCACAGATGTGGTGATGGTGGCATTTGGTTTTTAGGTACTCTAAGGCAGAAGGTAGTTCACCTGTCTATCATGTTACCCCACCTCCCAATGCGGTCTCATAGACAGAGTTAGATATCTTACCTCTGCCCTGTTTCTGTGTGTGCTGGTGCCAGGGAAGCCAGGACACACACCTAGAAGGCTTTAGCTCATTCGTGCACGTTTGCTTTAGCACATTCATGCACGTTTGCCCTCTCCCTGTAGGTCCTGGAGTTCAGGCTCAGCATTCTGGTTTGAACTCAGCTCTGTCCTTTGAAAACGTCAGTTGTGGAAATGTTTTTTCAGTTTTGCCATACACTTTTCTTCCTTCTCTCCTCTGACCCTCTCGTTCTCTCCCAACTAGTAACAATTTGATGAAGACATTATGCCTGAACCTGGGCTTGCATTTCTTCCATGGTTTGGTTCTGTTTTTGAGGTTTGAGGATGCCCATTAGCAATTTATTTTCTCTTCTGGGTTCTTTACTAGCAGCCAGCAGAGGTTGAAGATAATCAAATTCCAGGATCAGTATCAATTTTATGAACTCCAAATTTGGGGCTGGATAAGAACTTGAAATTTGAAGTCCTCATTGGGCTTCCTAATTCAAATCCCAACTAGTCTACTTCCTCTTTTCTATGCCCCAAGTTTAAAATTTGGGTATGCTCTCAGTGTCTGTACAGCAGATATTTAGGCAGACAGCTATCTGGAAGGCTGCAGCAAGAACTACCTGGTGATTGGTGGGACAGGAAACTGAGGAGGGGGCTAAAACTCCAGGTCTTCCCTTGGAGGCAGATGCACAGCTGGCCTGGCATGCTTTCTACCTGGCAACAGGAGCAGAGGGTGCAACCCAGGCTGCTTGCCGGCAGGTGGGATGTAGTGAGAGTGGACTGTGTACCATTGTGGTAGAGCATCTCCACTCATTAGATCCAGGACCTGGCCTTTCTGAGAATTCACTGGGCAGGGGGTTAGTGACCACATTAGTGGGTGGAGAGAAGCGAAGCATGGGCAGAAGTCCCCTCTTTTCTGAAAGAGTGAAGGTAAGAGGAATAAGCATTTCCTTCAACACTGAGATGTGTGACACGTGATTTCTCCAGGTAGTAATAGACTGTAAAACTCTTCTTTCTGGATAGGAAAAAGAACCAGAGAAACAGAGGTGCAAGAGGCAAAGTCTTCATGTGGCTGATGAGAGAACAGAACCTTGGTGACTTGCCCAAGGTCACATGTCTGCTTAGGAACTGCATCAAGAAACCCAGAAGTCCTTCCTTCTAGCACCGTGCCCCTTCCCTGAGAACATCCACATTCCTGCACAGGGTGTCAGCTTGCTCTTGATAGCCTCACATAATAGCTGAGATATCTTTGTTCAAGAGTTTTGATCAAGCGGCCTGAGGCAGTACACAGCTCATCTCATTCTCGATTCAAGGCTCATCTCATTCCTGATTCAATAGGCTGTGTATGTTGACTGTCACCTTCTTCTCAGCAGCCTTTTGTTTTATATGAGGAACCCTAAGGGCACAGCTGGAAAATCAAAGAGCCATCTTGGTAGGTGCCGTGCCACTCTGGACCCGAAGGGGACCGAGGAAGAAGCCTCATTACCCTTCTTCCTTATCCCCTCCTGCTTCGGGAAGTTTTAGTTTGAATTTCTATTTATTGTACAAATAATATTAAGACTATAAAGAAAAGATTTTTTTTTTTTTTAAATCACTCCAGAGAGGGATAGAGGTAAAGCTCAGGCTTTGAATCAAAGAGGCCTAGATGCAAATTCCAGCTGTGCTGCTACATCAACTTATAACACTGAGCAATTGACTAAATTTCTTTGAACCAGTTTCTTCATCTCTGAGTGGCAATAATAACAACTTCCTGTTTGTGTGTGTGTTGAGGGGGATGGGGGTGGTAAAGAAATAATTTATTATATAAGATCCTGGACATGTAAGTTTAATAAGTTTAGTTCCTTCTCACTCGCCTTCCTCAATGTAACTGTTAAATTTTGTTGTTCTCCTCAAGTTCTTATCCAAATGCAAAGATACTTTCACATATTGTAGATGTAATTTTGCTTCGTGTATTTTTCATCTAACATTATACCATCATCTCTTTTCCTCTGTTACTCTTAAGGTGAATGGCATAAAATTACTGACACACAACTATTTTGAGCTAGAAAGAGCAATTTCATTATTCTACCTAATACATAGTTTTGAGAATCATCGTTGTAAAGGAACGAATAATATTCTTTGGAGTTGACGTACCATGATTTATGCAAGAACTTCTTGTTGTCGACCATTTTGGTTATTTTTCATTTTTCCCTATTAAAAATAGTTCTGTAATAACAATCTTCACATATATAAATTATTTTCTTTCTTTGAATTATTTTTCTGGGATAGATTCCCAAAAGTAGCTCCACTTTTATTTTGAAGCCCAAGGTACTGTATTCATTTCGCCCATATTAATCACTTCCACAATCTGTTCCTTAGGTCTGGCTGGGAGTTAAATTTGTTGACAGAACCAACTCAGAAAACAATGGGAATTCTAGAAACCAGAACCTGGTGCTTGTCACAGCTGAGGCAGAGGGGCAAAGAGCAAAGATATTGCAGGAATTCTTCTCTGGAGGCCTGTTAAATTTCAGCAAGAATTAGAAAAAAGGACATTTCATTCATATTGACCTGTGAAGGAAGTCAGGAAAAAAAAATGGCCAGAAAGGAGAATCTAGGAAGTCACTTACATGTCCATCAATGGACTAAATCTATATATAGCAATGTAAAAATTCTAAAAAAAGAATGAATTTAAAAAATTAAGTCATAGTAGCACATGGTATATACCATTTATGTAAGCTGAAAAACCGCACACAACAATATTTTGTATTTTTCATGAATATCAACACACACATTTAAAATATTCAAAATAAACTGGGAAGATACACATTAAGATTATGATCCCTTTTGCCTATGGAAAGTGGTAAGGGAGGAGATTTGAATTTTTCTGTACTATTTTTCAGTTTTTAAACAAAACTACAAAAACAAATATGACAAAAAAGTTAATAATATGTAAATGTTTGTTTATTATTATTGACTCTTTTCTGCATTTGTTAAATGTCACAAATCATCATCAGTGTCAACAACAACCACTCCAGAGCATCTAAAGATGAGAAGTAGCATGGGTGGCAGACTGGAGGGAAGGACCATCCCAACGGAAGCAGCAGCCCTCCAAGGCAGCCATGAATCAGCAGGCTAGCACAGTCCTCTTGCTGTGCTTTGTTAAGTCAGTTTTTCTTTCCACATTAAGTTAGTTCTATCCTGTTGTTGGCTTCTCAACATTTCCAAGTCTTTGGACAGCCGGCGTTTCTGAGAAATGCTGAAACCCCAACGCTATCTTGCCAGTCTTGTTTCAAATGGACCATGGAAGCTGACTCTCCTGGGAGGCTCTTCACTGGAGATTGCAAAAATTATTTGATGGGTCAGTTACTTGTCTGATTCCAGAGCAAGTGCTGATAACTTGGACACTGACCAGTTACTGGTCCAGTTAATAAACAGGTTTTGATTCTTTCTTTTTGATAAGTGGAATAAGAAACTGCAAGGAAGGGAAGATTTGTGAAGGAGTAGATTTTTGATCTACAAAGGAACACAAAGTCAGATTAAGCATATAGAACACAATAACCAGGGAATAGAATGATCCCAGGTAGAGCTGAGTGTCAAGCACAGAGATTAAGATGAAAAAGTCAATAGCTCCTGTTGTCATGAGCTGGATGATACTGTGGTAGAGTTCAGACTCCGCCTTTAGGAACAAGGCACTCAGTCCTCTAGCTGCTAGGTGTGTTGGCTCCTGACTGCTCACACCTGAGTCCCTCCTATGGAATTGCCAAAAGCAGTTGTCTTGCTCAAAGTTGTTTCCTTTCCCCAGGTACACCCCACATCCAAAGAGTGGTCTTAGTGGACATACAAAGACCTGATTTCTTTGCTTCAATTGAGACAATCTGATGATCACCCCAGGTCCAGAGCTCCCTATGAGAATGAATGAAGACTGTTAAAACTACATCACAAATCAACTTCTTACTTTTTTCTCTGCCTCGTCCTTTATCTCTTGTCCATCATCCTCCAGAGGTGTTGATCCCAAGCGTGGTAACTTTCTGAATGCACATTTCAGAATCTCAAAACATCATCATCATCATTAATAACAACAACAACAAAAACCTCAGAATCTCATGATCTATTTTCCAAGAAATCTGTTCTATAACACCTACCAATCTTGAAATCCAACCTTTTCTTATACTTTACTTATTGCCATTTAGATAGTGTAAATTAGTCTTATAAATTGACATCCCTGGTTCCCATCATCCCTAGTAGTCAATCAACTCCTGTGCTTGCGAGAAGAAGAATCAGATACAAGTCCTGATCTTGAGGAACTTGAAGTCCAGATTGAAAACCAAGATTTCAAAAAAAAAATTAACTAACCTCCTTTCAATTAAAATAATAATATACAATTCTAGCTGAAGGAATACCACAAATTTCTTTGCCTACTGAGTGGAACAGACATGCTCTGTGACTTCAAAAGAGTGAGAACATGTGGTGGGTTAGGGATGTTAGCAAAGAGATTGGAAAGATAGCAACAAATTTTTAAAGAATTAGGAAATTGACAAAGAATCAGAAAGTTTACACATTATCTGCAGATTTAATGATGAATTTGATGGTTGAGGGGAGAATGGAGGTAACTTCTTATTGGAGTTTGGATAGAAGCAGGAAATAGAGGCCTAGATGGAAGAATTGTCAGGAAAATGATGAGAAAAGTATGCTAGGAGACATAACTGAAAGCAGTTCAATTTCAGATTCTGAAGAATGTTGACTAGACTAAGGAGCTTGGTTTTGCCCTGAAAGCAATAAGGTAGGAATAGAGGTGGGGTTGGAGACAGGGGGAACAGACAAGCACTGAATACTTAGAAGCAGGCTAGAGACAAGAGGGCAGCAGTGTTGGAAAAGGCTGACCTGGGGGAGGGTGTGCAGGATGTACCGGCCAGGATGAACCCAGAGGTAGCCTGGGGCTTGTGTAGAGGCCCACCTAAAGGTATAAGGCACAGGATTAGGGTAGTAGGAAGCCAGTCACAGCACTGACCACTGAAAATTAGTGCAAGATGTTCAGTGCAACATATGTCACAATCATATCTGCCTCTCTGCTTTTGTTGCTGTTTTCCCAGTAACCTCATCCTCTATTTGTTCATCTATATCCTACTTGTGCAACACTGCCCAGGACAAGTCATGCCTCCTTCATGAAGTGTTGTCTGCTCCTTCAGTTCACGGTGATCTCTCTCTCTTTGAACTTATAGACAACCTGTTTAATGATTTGTTCTAAGTTTAACCTAAGTTAGCACTGTCTTGCAAGATATTGTATTATAAATCTAGAAAAGTACTAGGATCTGACTTGGTACCTCTGTGCTGACTCTTAATTCTTAAGCAGTTGGTGAGCTTCTCTTCTTCACCATCATCCCTAAAATCTTCTTTTCATTAATCTTTTCATCTTCTGACTAACCAAAGACTTGTGTTTGGCACATAAGAGAGATAATTTAAATTCATTAAGCACTTACTCTATATTGAAACTATGTTCTAAGTGTTTTGCGTCTGTAACTCTCTCTCACAGCAATCCTAAGAGGTAAGTCTTGTCATTATCCCCATTTTATAGATAGGAAAAGTGAGGTCTAAGAGGTCAAACAACTCGAAATTTACACAGCTAGTGAATAATAGAGTCAGAGTTTCAAATTAGGCAACCTGATTCTGGAACACCAATTTAACTTCCACCTTATTCAATAAAGATCTCAAAAACGGTAGTTGACGGATGTATGGATGCATGAGGAATGAATTCAGCAAGTGACATGTCCGAGTCTTGCTGCACAGTGAGAGATGAGGTCCTCAAATACTCTATGAATGTTTGCAAGGGAAGAAACTGCTACTGATTTCGGGTATTCCCATGGTGAATCTAACGTGGTATATATGAGCTGCTGCTGACCTCTTAGGCCCTGTCCGGTTCTTAAAGATTAAGAGATTGTAAAACCTGCTTTCAGAAAGGATATTGAGACTTTGGGAATGCTACAAAGTGTGATTGACTTAGGGGTGTATTTACATTTAAGGTGCTAATTCACAAACCCTTTAAAGTATTGTTCGTCTTCATCTGTAGCTTCAAATCCTCATAAGCCTCTCCAGATACTAGATAGGCCTGTAGGGTTTGGGATTCCTCTGGGGGTCAGTTAATTTAAAAAGACCGAGGCAAATGTCAGCCCGGGTGTTTATCATCAGCGCTCATCATTGTTTCCCACTTTCCTCTTTCTTATCAGAAGTCAAAAGCAACATGTAAGATATGTGACTATCAGAGGGTTATCGCTTGTTGCCAAGTGAAAAAGCACAGCTGAGTTCGGTTTAGCTTGATGGCCCCTCTGTTGAAATTCAGGATCTCTTATCTTTGCTTCCACTTCTCCTGTCTAGACACTTGACAATGATTTGCAGGAAATTGAGGCACTTACCCCTGCTGAGAAGCCAGAGCTAAAACATTTCTAAATATAATTTTACTGTGTATGTGTGCATGTGTTTAATGCGAGTTAATGTTAATTCAAAAAGAAAACACATTTTTTTTTCTCTCTCTGGGAGTGGGATTAGCTGACCCCCACTCAGGCAGAACTATGTGATTTTTCAGTCTAGTCTTTCTAGACTAGTAAGCTTGTCTAGTCATTCAGGGCACAAAACACCAGGCTCTCTTCTCTGACCAAAGAAAATTGTAGGATCTAACATTCTTGTATTCAAACACCTTTTCTTTTATTTCCGTTCTTTTTATTTTCCTTCTCTTGTATAGATGGGGAAATTTTATTCTCTCAACACTTGATATCGGAATCTCTTATTTGAAACATTGGCTTTTGTTGAGAAAATGCTCTGATAAATTCACTTTAGGATCTCAGGGCCTTGGTATTATCATCTGGTATCCAAGTTCTGAAAGAGTGAAAGAGAGGCTTTGCTACTAAACAGAGGAGAGAGGGACTGGAGATTTAGCTTTCCTAAGGGCAGCTAGAGGGGATGAGCCTTCAGGGTGAAGGCTGTTGGGGAAAGAGAAGGGTAATGACTTTCAAAGTTGCCAATTTTAAGGAAAAAAAAATGGAGAGAGAAGAAAAAGGCTGAAGGTAAATTTTAAGATTTTCTCTGCAAGATGATTAGTGTAAAGTACTTCCATTTCATTCCCCATCTCTCCTGTGAAACGTTCTGATTTTGGGGCTGGGGAAAAAAGGGGAGCTAAGTCATATGTCCATGTTGATGACCAAAAATGCTTCCCTAGATTCAAGAGCCAGAGTGTGGAGTGGGGGAAGCAGCTGCTTGGACCATGTTTTAGGGCTATTTAAAGGATTGATTTTTACACAATGTACCCAACTGGCCTCAGAGTTGATCTGATTCAGTTGAGGTATTTGGAGCCTCAATGACATTAGCTTTCATTCCATAACACACTCAGGAAGGAGAAATTAAGGGCAAGCCAGCCATTTGTAAAATGTAAATGAAACATTCCACATCCAGTTTTATCTTGTGCAAATTGGTAAGTATATTAGTTTGTTAGGGTTACCACAACAAATACCACAAACTGGCTTAAACAACAGAAATGTACTTCCTCACACCCCTGGAGGCTAGACATCCAAAATCAAGGTGTTGGCAAGGTTGACTTTATTCTGAGGCCTCTTTCCTTGGCCATCTCCTCCCTTTTCTTGGGTCTTTCCTCGGTCTGTTTTCTCTATGTCCTAATCACCTCTTTTTATAAGGACACTAAGTTCTACAGGAATAGGGCCCACCCACGTGACCTCATTTTACCTTAATTACTCAGTTAAAGGGTCTATCTCCAAATACAGTCACATTCAGAGGTACTGAGGGTGACAATGAACATACGAATATTGGCGGGGGACATAATTCAGCCCCTATCAGTAAGGCATCTGCAGTTTGGGCAAATTTTTACACACATATACACACATTTAAATGCACTGTCTACATTTGAAGACATACATGTTTTTAGCTGTTGCATTAAAAAGACGCATACATCTTCATGAAGCTTGAAGGAGCTCTGCCATTGCTGGAGGCATAGTGGTGGGGGACATCCAGTAAATTCTACCTAACATAGCACAGTGTAGCCCACTAGTAATGTCTCCTCTTTTGCAGCACTCTTTACAGTCACACTGGGGCTTCTTTCCCCATGTCTGTAAAATCCAAATGGTGCTACTTTAAGTAATGCTACACTTGTGAAACTCAGACCATGACCTTGTCTCCTGCAGGAGCCAATGCTTTTTTTGTTTGTTTCAACCCAGTTCCCAGATTTCCTTAGTGTTTCTACAATTGCTGAAGCAGGACACTTATTCTAGTACCTATCAGTGAAATTAGCAAGTCGTTTAAATCTCCAGCTTCCCATCTTGCTTTTCTAAGAAACCCATCAACATGACTGTGCCTCAAGATGTTCCATTTATAGCTAGAGATGAAGTTAGCCGTAGTGTGGCATACTTTCTGTCAGAGTTCGGATTTGGTTTGGATGCCTCTTTTTGTGGCCATGTGCTTGAGAAAGAGAGAACCCTGCTCTTGGGGAGCCTGTGTGAATCCTGATTTGCTTAAAGTCGTTGTGATACTTTCCATTCTTCTTACTAGTGATTAACTGGACCATGGAACCTTAGAGAAAGTCTGCTGGGTGGCTTCTGGAAAGGAGAAGCACACGGTTGACAGCACCCCTTCTCTTTATTACTGGTTCTCTTTTGGTCTGCATTTGGTACTTGGCATTGTTGAAGACCCTTGTGACAACGAAGGGCCTCTACCCACCTCGATATAATGGTATCTATTTCATAAGAATGTTGAGAGGACCATCTAAATTAATGATTGTAAAACCTTTAGAATTGTCTGGAATATAGCAGGCATTCAACAAGTATTATTATGAAAACAAGGGATAATATTATCAGCTATGTTGAAGATAGATAGCATGGTTGAGTGAGGGAAATCACCTCCTATAATGATATTGCTGCGTTGCTGAATTAACCCTAACCTAGCCTTGCAGTTGCCTGGCCACTGGATATCTTGTTTTGTGAGATAATACATACCCTCCTTATTGATGATGATACTTTTAGTTGAGGCTTATGTTACTTGCAGCAAAAATTATCCTTACTGTTAACATAGTTACTGACATCAATAGACTCTTTTGAGTAGAGACATGATATCCATAGACGCTTCCATTGTTGCCAGTGTTACTAACCGTGCTTGAGAAATTAGCCATTTGTTAAAGGTTAACCATATGAAGGGAAGTATTTTTAGTCTCCCAAGTTAATCATGCCAGGTAGTCTGGGATTTCAAAAGCAATTGGCTGGTTGCTCACACCTTTAATCTCAACACTTTGAGAGGCCAAGGTGGGAGGATCATCTGAGCCCAGGAGTTCAAGACCAGTCTAGGCAACTTAGTGAAACCCTGTCTCTACAAAAAATAAAAAAAATTAGCTAGGCATGGTGGTGCATGCCTATGGTCCCAGCTACTTGGGAGGCTGAGGTGGGAGGACCACTTAACCTGAAGAGGTTGAGGCTGCAGAGGTCGAGGTGTGGTTGTGTCACATCACTTCAGCCTGGGCAACAGAATGAGACCTTGTGTTCCCCCCCACCAAAAAAAAAAAGCAATAAAGTCTGTATTTCTTGAAGGCTGTAATAGTGTACTAACAAGGGCATGAAATTTGTAGTCTAAAATAAATAGGTTTAAGTACCTAATATGGCACTTACCGGTCTATAACATTGGGCAATTTAATTAATGTGTATGTGTCTCAGTTTCTTTATCTGTAAGATGGAAATAAATAATCCTCATGTACCAAGGTTAGTGAGAGGACTACATAAAATTACACATGTAGTATAATATTGAGGTTTTCCTACGTACCTCCAGTCACTTTGTTAGAATAGACATTTTTTTCCTATTCGTGAATCTGCATAAAACTGTATTAAATATTTTATCAAAGCAGGGTTCCATTTTACCCATAGAAGTTTCAACTACCCTGAATGAAATTCTTGACATTAGGGCTCTTGAGCATTGGAGTGAAACCAGTTATAGAAGAGCCTCTTTGTATTTTATTGCAATTTGTGACATATTTGGAAATGGACATTTGGTTTTCAATGATGTGCTGAGAAATGAATTTTCCTCCCACTTGACACGAGTGCCTTAAAATTGTCTCTCTAGTTTTGCTGTATCAGAAAGGCACTGATTTGATTTTAACATCCGTGAGAATGCTGCCTACTGAAAGGCTGTGGATCAGAACAATTTGGACTGAACAAGGTCCTGATCAGGCTAAAGGAATGCTTGCCAAATACAGTTTACCTGGGAAAAATGTGTGTGAGGACTGGCTCACTGTCAGACAGTCACGTCACTGCTGCGTTGTGAGTTCAGGTGAAGTGAGTGACAATGTTTCCATTAGGTTAGCCATTATTCCTTAAAATACTTTATAAATGAATTCTTATTTCATGTTCTTCTGTTTAGGCAGAAAATAGTATGCTTTTCTTATATCCTCATAATAAAGTTTACTTTTTATACCTTAGATACCAGAAGTCCCAGTGTTAGAATTTCCCAGTTAAAATTTCAATAGCAAATACATGGAATCAACCTCAATGCCCATCAATGGTAGACCAGATAAAGACAATATGGCACATATATATCATGGAATACTATGCAGCCATAAAAAAGAATGTGATCATGTCGTTTGCACAACATGGATGGAACTGGAGGCCATTATCTTAAGCAAATTAACATAGGAACAGAAAACTGAATATCGCATGTTCTCACTTATAAGTGGGGGCCAAACATTGAGTACACATGGATTGCAAAGGAGAGAACAACAGACACAGGAATCTACTTGAGGGTGGAGGGTAAAGGGTGGAAGGAGGGGGAGGATTAAAAAAATTACTTACCAGGTACTATGTTTATTATCTGGTTGATGAAATAATCTGTACACCAAACCCCTATGATATACAATTTACTGATATAACAAGTCTACATATGGACTCCTGAACCTAAAATAAAATAAAAGGCAGCTCTTTAAAAAAAATGTATTTAATAGTGGTAAGCAGCTTCAAGAAAGGGTTATGAGCAAATTATATTTCCCTTCTCCACCATTACATGGATCTTAATCAAATGTCCTTAAAACAGTCAGTGTATACTTTATGGTGAGTCACCTCAAATCTTCTTCTGGAAGTAGATATTATTTGTGCATTTATTCACTCACCCAACTACCCAACAAATATTTATGGGTGTACATTATGTACTGTGCTATTTGCAGAAAAATCAGAAGTAAATAAGACCCTCTGCCTCCATTTTCATGATTCTCATAATCCACTGGATATTAAATAATATTACAGATAATTTTTTAAATTACCGCAAAAGGAGAAGGTACTATGAGAATGCGAAATAGGATTTATGGGAATACATGGTCTTCACATGCACATTCTCTATCAAGGCTTCTAGTACTCCGTGAATCTGAGTTGTAGGTATCACTAAGCTCTTTGGTTGATACGTATAGACACAGATGGAAGGAGATGCTTTACACATTAAGAATTGGAAACTGGCCAGGCATGGAGGCTCACTCCTGTGATCCCAGCACTTTGGGAGGTCAAGGAGGGAAAACTGCTTGAGCCCCAGAGTTGAAGACTAGCCTGGGCAACACAGCAAGACCCCATTTCCATAAGATTTTTTTTAAAAAAAGAATTGTATCCTGATCATTATTTGGCATTTTAAAAAATTTATTTATCTTTAGTTTATGACCATCATCAACAAATATAATCTTTGAAACCCCAAAACTGTAATATATACTTGAAAAAAATTTAGTTGGGGCTGGGCACGGTGGCTCACACCTGTAATCCCAGCACTTTGGGAGGCCAAGGCCGGTGGATCACGAGGTCAGGAGATCAAGACCATCCTGGCTAACACGGTGAAACCCCATCTCTACTAAAAATACAAAAAATTAGCTGGGCGTGGTGGTGGGCACCTGTAATCCCAGCTACTTGGGAGGCTGAGGCAGGAGAATGGTGTGAACCCGGGAGGTTGAGCTTGAAGTGAGCTGAGATGGCGCCACTGCACTCCAACCTGGGTGACAGAGCGAGACTCCGTCTCAAAAAAAAAAAAAAAAAAAAAAAAAAAATTTAGTTTGTATACATTTTCTAAACACCTGGGTTCTGCTGTTGTGATCCCTTTTCCCTTTATCTGCTAATAACTTGGAATGAAATATAAGTTCTCAGCAGGAGGGTTCCACATCTTCCTCCATCATTTTGCAGCATATAGTGCACCCAGTATGTGAGCTTGTTTCAAATAGGCATTTTGATCATTTTATTTTGAGATATATTTTCTCTACTAAGTCTTTGGAGACATGGTGGGCAGAAATCACAGCCAAGCGTGTATGTTGACAGAGGCATAGGGAAAATTATCCAAGAATTTAGAAATGTAAAATTTCAGAATTGGAAGGACCGAAAACGTTATCAAGACCCAACCCCTCATTTGCATCTGGGGAAACTGTGTCTAGATAGGAGAAGTGACATAACCAAGAACACATTCTCTCTCAGGGCACTGCTTATATCGTATTCCTGGAAGACTCCAAATTTCTTATCACTTATGATCATTTTTACTGAAGTCATTGAACTGACAAAGGGGTGATGGCAAAGGCATTCCAATAATATTAGGCCATGAAGAAGGCTGCATTTGATTGCAGTATTTAACTTCTTTTCTGAGCAGTGTCTTACTCTTTATCCATATATAAATCAGCATGCAATAGATTGAGTATAAAATGTAAAAAATGAAGGTTTGTACAAGGAAATACATTTATAGGAAAAACTTAAGGAGTCACTTTATGTTTTGGTTTCATCTGGATACACATGGTTAGAGCACAATTTATGTGAAGAAAATAAAATGTGACATTGTTAGTTTTGAGGAAGGATGTGCCCTCTAAATCCAAGACAGTGAACTGATTATTACTTTGTCAAAAAAGACCTATTTAGCCTGACCGAGAAACCTGCCGTTTCTTGCTACCCTTTGCAAAATTGCTGTTTAAATGTAGCCTAGTAGAAAATTTCATTGTTTTACATCAAGAATTTCTGTGGCCTTTGGCTAACAGAAAGTCAAGGTCATAAAACGCTTGCAGAACCTACTTTGAAATAAGTTAAGTTTCTGAGGCACAATGGCTGCCTAAGATGTTCTTTCAGGTGGCTTTGTCATTTTTTACTGAAAGGAGAAAAATGGGGCACCATGATATGAAATTTGCACCAGATGGTTATTTTGGATGGGAATTTTAAAGCAGTGGTTCTCAATCCTGGCTGAACATTCCAATAATCTAGGGATCCTTTAAAATACTGTAAGTTCCCAGACCTTCTGATTTAACTGTTCAGGGGTGAGATAGGGTCAGAATTATAATGGACACAAACTTTATGTACCTTCTAAGCTTCCCTTGATCTCTCCCATCTTTTTGAAGGCTCTTCCTGGCTCTCTGACCATGTCCTACTGCTTTTGTCTTTGCTGACCCTTACTGACGACTCCCCCCACCCCCTCCAACCCCCATCTCCCAAGAGTTGGCTGGAGCTCAAGGCAAAATCCTAGGATCACAGCTCAAGACCCATATTCTGAGCTCATGGTACCCCAAGTCATGTCTCTTTTGATGTAGATTTTGATAAATGTCCTACTTCAAGGCAGGGGATCTGACTTTCTGAGAGCAGCCATTAGCTAGATGAGGCAGGGAGCAGCTCACCTTGACTGAAGAGAAAGTGGGGACAGGAGAGAACTGGGTGATAGATTACTCTCTCTTTCTCTTCTGTGGACTGTTCCAAGGTGTGGCTTCTCCTTGCATATATCTGGAGAAGTCCTTTTGAGCAAATGCTGTGTCTCTGCTCTGTCTCTTCCGTACTTTTTATGAAGTGTTGGCCAGCAAAGAAATACCCCATAACAAAACTTAACATCTTTCCTGGCCCATGTATTTCCTTATCTTTATTACACTTGGCTTATGCCACCCAAATAAAGTGTCAGCATTTTAATCCTTGCCTCAGGGTTGCTTCCTACAGTACCTGAGTTAAGATAGGTTTTTCCTTTATTCATATATATATTCATATATATATATATTCCCCAATATATTTCCTTTATTCCCATATATGTGTGTGTATATATATATATTCTACAATATAGCCAGAATTGAGAAACACTGCTTCTGAAAAACACCTGAACTCCCATTTCTTTAACATCACATACAACAAAATTTTTCCTGCTGTCATTTTATTTTATTTACCTTTCAAAACGAGTTTAGAATAAAACTGAAAACTCTCTTTTTTCCCATTCCCCTTTCTGACCATTTCGTATCCGTTCACTTGCTCAGGGTTCCAGAGTTAACCACAGTAAACAGTTCAATGTGCTGCCTTGCAAAGATGCATTTCATACATAGACATAGAATCTCAAGGTTCTTTTATGTTTTGCATGAGCATGATCATCTATCTATCTTGCTTTGTATTGGCTTTTGTCATTTAGCAATGTCTCTCAGAGATTGTATATTACAAAGGGCTTCTTTATTCTTTTCAGTGTCACATGATATTTCATAATGTGGATGCACCGGAAATAATTTCCTCTTAACCTTACTACTAGAGATTTAGATTACCTGCAACTTTTTGACATTAAAAACAATGCTGACATGAACATCTTTTTTTTTTTTTTTTTTTTTTTTTTTTTTGAGATGGAGTCTCGCTCTGTCGCCCAGGCTGGAGTGCAGTGGCCGGATCTCAGCTCACTACAGGCGACCGCCACCTCGCCCGGCTAGTTTTTTTGTATTTTTTTTAGTAGAGACGGGACATGAACATCTTTACATGTGTATTTTTGTACACATATGAAAGTGGTTCTCAAGGCCAGATAGCTAGAACTGGAATTGTTAGGTTGAAAGGCATACACTCCCATTAGGTTTTGACAGACACTTCAAAAATTCCCTTTAAAAATGGTGCCCCAAATTATATTCCTACTAACAGTATATGAGAATTATTATTTCTCCATGCCTTTTGCCAACACTAGATATTATCCATTTTAAAGCTTGTCAATTTGGGCAAATGATGCTATCCCATAGTTGCTTTAATGTATTAAAGATCGTTTTAGAATCTTTATTTTAAGCCACTTTTGGCCTTATATCTCCAGTTTGGAAGAATCTGTTAAACTTTATTAGACTAGGATGTGAGTACCATGTAGCTGCTGAGAAGTTGGACTGTTCTTTATAACTAATGGTCTTCTAAGCCGGGTCTGATTACTTCACACTCTCTGTAATGCTGGGTCTTGGAATTTGGAGGGCTGAGCCATTCCAGCTCTTCTCTGAGAGGAACCAGACCTGGGCACCAGACAAGATGATTGAAAAGACTTTCTAATATTTGGGTTACTGAAAGAAGCCTTCACACCTGCCCGGCCTGCTCGCCAAATCCCCTGTTGATTCTAGCTCCACCCAGTCAGTTTGAACAGAAGCAGAACATGCTGAGAACTTTCCCCAAAGACAGACAGACATGCTCTGCCAGGGAGTTTGTGTCCAGAGGAGCTGGGCCAAGATTTCCCTGGCAAACAAGCTTTAGGCAAAGCTGAATTAGATTTGCCATTGTGGAGCAGCCCAGCTCCTCAGTGTGATGGGAGTAGGATTGTTACATGAATAGGGAAAGTGTGGTGAAATTAGGCTTATGACCAGCTGTGGCTGCAGACCTCAAGCCTGCCCTGCATCGCCACTTCTTGCATAGATAATCAATACTCATGGGCACTACCTTTCCCCGGGAGAGTCATGGTCCTTATACTTGGGATGCACCTGGTCTCTTAAGAAAGCCATGGTCCTTGCTCCTAAAGTCTTTCCAAACTACCGAGAAAATGGGCATTGTTATGTCTAGTTGGAATTTGTAATATGATTGATGAGATGAAATGTCTTTGCCTAAAATGACTCAAAAACACTTCAAAAAGCAATGTATAATGCATTTGGTATAAGCATATTCAGCACAGAAGGGAGCAATAAAAGTGGTTAATTTGGACATGGTTCTAAGCAGCAATGTTTATCATGTGGGAGCCCAGAAAGTTGGCTTCCTTCCATTCTTTACACTTAATTTTCTATCCTTGCTTATTCCGAGGTATCTCCTTCACAGTGTCCAGAGACAGGAAGTCAGACAGTGCCCCACACTGGATCTCCTTTCTAATCCATCCTTTCAGGAACAAGGCAGATCCTGTTCAGTGTGATAGAGTTTCACTTAAATTATTTCTCTCTCCTCTCTCTGACAGTTTCCCTTGTATGTAGGATTTAATTTAATTCAACATATTCATTGAGAAGCTCTTTAGTTCAGGAGTTGTGCTAGGTGCTAAAAAAATGATACAAACATAAGCTCTGCTAACAATCTAAAGACAAAAAAACATAAAAAATAGCTGAAAATAGTGTGATGAAAGCTACAGGGAGGTTTAAATACAGGATGGTAGAAACTTGTAGGAGGGGGCTATTTATTTTCTACATATTGAGTTCAAGCAGCTTATGGGAATCTAGAAAAATATGACTAGTAAGTCATTGAATAAATAGGTCTAGGAATTAAGATAGACTGAGATGATAATGGAAATTTGAGATTCAACGTATGGGTTTGCTTGAAACTTTGGAATAAGATCTCTCGGGGAGAAAGAGATGAGGTGAGGAATAGTTGCATGGAAAACATGAAGTTTTAAAGAGTGAACAGAAGCAATACCCGTGAAAAACTGAGGAGGCACAGCCTAATTGAAATCCTATAATCGGGAACATCCATGTTCACTTAATGGAGGATAAATGTGACCAAATTTGCCCTCCCACATGAAACAACAGCATAAACAAAACAGAAAAATATTATAAAACAAAATTTAAAGACACTGAGTATCAGGCAAGAAAGGGTGATGATTCATGTGGGATAGAAAACAAATGAAGCAAATCCTGAAATTACACCAAGTTCCTGCCTTGAGAAAGTTTCTAGGGCTTCATCCCAGAGGAGGGACCTCTGGAGACCCTGGCAGTGCCTCTGGAGTCTATGAGTTCAATAGATGGAGTGGAGAATCTGGGAGACGAGGCGGCTAGGATTCACAGGACAGAATTACCGGAGGGAGAGAACCGCACAGAAAAAGAACTTCAGAGGGTGCCCCTTGAGTATTCAGAAGGACACTAATCAGTGCATGCAAGAAAACTACTCCCAAACCAAGGAAAAATTCACCTGACACCAGGGCTTACATATACAGGGCTGGAAGTAGTGTCAGGACTACCAACCAGAGTGAAAACCTCATACTTCATTGTGTATTAGCATGAGGGAGAGTACTCAGAAGGAGTTTATCTAGTAGTATGGTAAATTAGCCCTACAATCAATGGTGATCGGTTTTCACCTAATACATATTTTTTCAATTCTTTAATTATTTTTAGTTTTAATATAGGCATGCAATGTGTAATAATCAGATCATGTAAAGTGAGATAGTCATCCCCTTAAGTATTTATCCTTTGTGTTACAAACAATCCAATTATACTCTTTTAGTTATTTTTCAAAGTACAATTAAATTATTATTGACTATAGTCACCTTGTTGTGCTATCAAATGCTAGGTCTTATTAATTTTTTCTACAATTTTTTGTACCCATTAACCATCCCCACCTCCAACCCCTTACTACTCTTCCCAGCCTCTGGTAACCATCCTTCTGCCCTCTATCTCCATGAGTTCTATTGTTTTGATTTGTAGATCCCACAAATAAGTACGAACATATAATGTTTGTCTTTCTGTGCCTGGCTTATTTCACTTAACATAATGACTTCCAGTCCCATCCATGTTGTTGCAAATTACAGGATCTCATTCTTTTTTATGGCTGAATAGTATTCCATTGTGTTTAAGTACCATATTTTCTGTGTCCATTCATCTGTTGATGAACACTTATGTTGTTTCCAAATCTTGGCTATTGTGAACAGCGGTGCAACAAACATAAGACTGCAGATATCACTTCAATATACTGATTTAGTTTCTTTTAGATTTATACCCAGCAGTGAGATTGCTGTATCATACAGTAGCTCTGTTTTTAGTTTTTTGAGGAACTTCCAAACTGCTATCCATAGTGGTTTTCTCCACGTCCTTGCTAGTATTTGTTATTGCCTTTTTAATAAAAGCCATTTTAACTGGGGTGACATGATATCCTCATTGTAGTTTTGATTTGCATTTCTCTGATGATCAGTGATGTTAAGCACCTTTTCAAATGCCTGTTTGCCATTTGTGTGTATTCTTTTGAGAAATGTCTATTTAAATCTTTTGCTCATTTTTAAATTGGATTATTAGATGTTTTCCTATGGAGCTGTTTGAGCTCCTTGTATATTCTGATTATTAATCCTTTGTCAGATGAGTAGCTTGCAAATACTCTCTCTCATTTTCTGGGTTATCTCTTCACTTTGTTGTTCACTTCATTTTATGTATTTATTTTTATTTTTTCTTTTTGAGATGGAGTTTCACTCTTGCTCTCCAGGCTGGAGTGCAATGGCACGATCTCGGCTCACTGCAACCTCTGCCCCACTAGGTTCAAGTGATTCTCCTGCCTCAGCCTCCCAAGCAGCTGGGATTACACTACCACACCTGGCTAATTTTTATATTTTTAGTAGAGATGGGGCTTCACCATGTTGGCCAGGCTGGTCTTGAATTCCCGACCTCAAGTTCATTTGGTGAGGTCATGTTTTCTTGGGTAATGCTGGTGCTTGTAGATGTTCTTCAGTGTCTGGGCATTGAAGAGTTAGGTATTTATTGTAGTTTTCTCATTCTGGGCTTATTTGTATGTGTTCTCCTTGGGAACACTTTCCATATATTCAAAAGGACTTGGCTGATGTGATCTAAACTGTATCTGTTTTAGGGGGAACCCCAAGCCCAGTAATGCAATGGCTCTTGCAGACTTGTAGAGTTACTGCCTTGATGGTCTTGGACAAAATCCAGAAGGATTCTCTGGATTATCAGGCAGAGACTCTTGTACTCTTCCCTTACTTTCTCCCCAGTAAATGGTGGCTCTGTTCTGAGCCACCAGGAGCTGGATGTGGTATGACAGAAGCACCCCTGTGGCCACAACCACTAGGACTGTGCTGGATCAGATCTGGAGCTAGCCACAGCACTGGGTCTCACCCAAGCCCTGCTATAACCATGCACTGGCTATAGCCTATGTTCACTCAAGGCCTTGGGGCTCTGCAGTCAGCAGGTGGCAAAGCCAGGCAGGCCTGTGTCCTTCCTTTGAGAATAGTGAGTTCCCCCAGGCCCTGGGCATGTCCAGAGGTGCTGTCTGTGAGCCAGGGACTAGAGTCAAAACCCTTAGAAGTCTGTCTGGTGTTCTATTATATTGTGGCTAAGCTGGCACTCAAACCACAAGATACAGTCCTTTCCACTCTTCCCTCCCCTTTCCAAAGCCTGAGGAGCCTCATCCTGTGGCCATTGCCACCCCAGGCCAATGTGGAGTCCTGCCAGACTGCGACCAGTGTTCCTGTAAGGCCCAACGGCTCTTCAGTCAGCTGTGGTGAAGGCTGCCTGGCCTGAGACTCACCCTTTAGAGTAGTGGGCTGCCTTCTGGCCCAGGGAAAGTCCAGAAATTCCATCCAAGAGCCAAGTCCTGGAATTGGGTACCCCTAGAGCCACTTGTTGCTCTGAGCTCTGTGGCTTTGCTGGTACTTGAAGCCAGCAAGTCTGAGAGTCTTACTCAAGGCCCTAGATACAGTATCTGGGCATTGCTGCTGGTTATTCAGGGCCCACAGGCCTTCAATTAGCAGGTGATGAAAGCTGCCAGGGCTGTGTCCTTTCCTTTGAGGCAACAGGTTCCCTTTTGGCCCAAAATGTGTCTAGAAATGTCATCTAGGAGCTAGGGCCTGGAAAGAGGGCCTCGCAACTCAACTAGTGTCCTATCCTGCCGTGACTGAGCCAGTATCCAAGATGTAAGATAAAGTCCTTCCCACTCTTCCCTATTCTCTCCTCAAGCAAAAGAGAGAGCTCTCTATTGGTGCTACAAGCTGGGATTAGGGGTGAGGTGATGCCAGTACTCCCTTAGCCGCCCCAGCTGGTGCCTCAGTATGTCACATGCCCACCTCAGTCCACTGTCTCTGGGCCCCGTTCAGCACTAGTCCTGGCCTAAGGGTTGCAGTCCTTAAGGCCTAGATTGTCTTGAGGGTGGGCATTGGCTCAGCTGAGTTTGGTCCGGTTTTCCTTTCTGCTCTAACAGGACAGCCCTGATTTCAATGCCTCACAATCGTTGTGTTTTCCCTCCCCCTGGGGATGAGAGAAGCTTCCTGTACCATGTTGCTGCGTGTGGGGAGGGGTGGCATTGGCAATTTAAGATTCTTTTTTATACCTCTTCAGTGCCTCTTTCAGAAATATGAAATTAGAACCAGGTACTGTGGTACTGTGAGTACTCACCTGATATTTGGTTCTTATGAAGGTGCTTTTTTTTGTGTGTAGATAGTTGTTAACTTGGTGTCCTTGTAGGAAGGACAATCAGTGGAGCCTTCTATTCCACCATCTTGCCCTGCCTCCTGAGCCTTCACCTAATAAATCTTAAAACCAAGATTAAAAGGATCAAACTCTCTTCAATTAACCTAAGAATTTCACAGAACAAAGCTCAAGAGTATTTATAGGAATACAAAAATATCCAGTGCCCATAAGGTTAAATTCTCAGTGTTTTATATTCAACCAAAATTACCAGCTAACCAATTGAAACTGCTTCATAAATGACACAGATGATAACAATAGTAGACAAGGACATTAAAACATTGTTATAACTGTATCCTGTACGTTCACAAATCTAGAGGTAAGATTGAACACATCAGTTAGTCAGTCATAGAAGATATTTTTAAAAGCCAACTCAGATGTTTAGAGATAAACACTACAGTGTCTGAGATGAAAATACAATGCATAGGATTAATGTCACATTACACATTGTAGAAGAACTCAAAGACACAGCAATAGAAATTATCTAAAATGAAACACTAGGGAAAAAAGAATTTTAAAAATAAAGGGAATATCAGTGAGCTGTGGAAAAAGTATAACAAGCCAGCATACATGTATTTCAAGTCTCTGAAGAAGAACAGGAAATATCTTTTTAGGAGTTAATTAGTGGCCAAAACTTTTTGAATTTTGATGAAAACTATAAACCCAATGAACTCAAATATAAAGGTACGCAAAAAATGATATCTAAGCACAACATAATTAAATTGCTCAAAACTGATAATAAAAATGCTAAAAGAAGCTAGAGAAAAGCACATTATATACAGAGAGAGATAGATAAGGATGACAACAGGTTTCTTAGTTAAAAATGTAATAATGAAGACAGTAGGATAATCTCTCTAAGCACTGAAAGAAAAAACAAAAACTTTTAAAGCCATAATTATTTACCCAATAAAAATATCTTTCAAAACTAAAGATATAATGAAGACCTTTTCAAACATGTAAGAACTGAAAGAATTCATCAACAGAATACCTGCATTACAGGAAATTTTAAAGAAAATAACTTAGGATAAAAATGATACCAGATGGAAATTTTTGCACAAAGACATGAGAAGAATCAGATATAGATTCTAATGCGTAATTATATACAGTTTTTCATACTAAGTAAATGTCACTTTAAAAATGTATTCTTTAAACAATGATAATAGCTATGTATTCTTGGATTTATTACATAGCTATAGGTAAAATGTATGACCGAAATGGAAAAAAGCCTGTAAGAACAGAAAGAAGTATACTATTGTAAAGTCTTATGCATAAAGAATTATAATGTCAATTTAAGGTAGACTATAATAAATGAAACCTGTATGTTATAACCCTAAAGCAACAGATAATTAAGAAAAGAGTTATAGCTAATAAGCCAACAAAAAATAAAAATGAAACAAATGCAAATTATAAAAATATTTATTCTGAAAGAAGTATAAAGAAAAGGAAAAGGGGAACAAGGAACAAGTTAAACAAATATAATAAAAAACAAGTAGCAAGATGACAGACTTAAGCCTAACTGTATCACTAACCCCATTAAATGTAAATGATCTAAACATACCATTTAAAAAGCAGAGATTTTTAGATTCAGTGAAAGACAACTAGATGCTGTCTATAAGAAATATACTTTAACTATAAAGACAAAAATGCCTTAAAAGTAAAGGAATAGGAAAGATATACCATGCTAACACTAGTCAAAAGAAAGAGTGACTATATTATTGTTAGACAAAGTAGAATTCAGAGAAGATAATTTTGCCAGAGATAAAATGGTCATTTTATAATGATAAAGGGGCCAATAATTTAGAAGCTATAACAATTCTCAGGGTATATACCCGTAATAATAGAACTTCAAAATATATTAAGCTATTAAGCTAGCTGGGTACAGTGGCTCACACCTGTAGTCCCAGCACTTTGGGAGGCCAAGACAGGCATATCACTTGAGGTCAGAAGTTCAAGGCCAGCCTGGCCAACGTGGTGAAACGCCATCTCTACTAAAATTACAAAAATTAGCCAGGTGTGGCAGTGCATGCCTATAGTCCCAGCTACTTGGGAGGCTGAGGCAGTAGAATCACTTGAAACTTGGAGGCAGAGGTTGCAGTGAGCCAAGATCATGCCACTGTACTCCAGCCTGGGAGTGAGACTCTGTCTCAAGAAAAAAAAAAAAAAAAATGCATGAAGCAAAACTTGTAAAAAAAATACTAGGAAAAAAAAATTCTCCCAATTACACTGAGAAAAACCACTCAATCTCAATAATTTTAGAACAGGTAGACAGCAAGCAAGCAAGTATATAGTAGACTTGAATAACACTATAAACCAACTTGTCCTAATTGACATTTACAGAACACTCCACTCAACAACAGCACAATGTATATTCTTTTCAAGTGTTCACAGAACATTTATGAAGATAGGCCATATTCTAGGCTATAAAACAAGTCAATAAATTTAAAAGCATTCAAATCATATGTAGTATGTTCTTTGACTACAGGGAAATTAAATTAGTTACCAATAATCAAAAGATAAGTGAAAAATCACCAAATATTTAGAAACTACATAGCACTATTCTAAATAACCTATGAGACAAAGAAGAAATAAAAGGAAAAATTAAAATGTATTTTGAACTGAAGGAAAATGAAAACACAACATAGCATTTGTGGGATGCATTAAAAGGAGTATTTAGGAGAAAATTTATAGCAACAAATTACTACATTAGAAAAGAAAAAAGTCTCAAATCAGTGCATTCAGCTTTTCCCATTAGAGACCTGAAAAATAAGAACAAGTTAAAACCAAAGTAAGGACAGAAAGGAAATAATAAGGATTCAAGCAGAAATCAATGAAATAAATAATAAATGGAATAAACAATGGAGAAAATAAATGAAAACAAATTTTTTTGAGATCAATAAAATTGATAAATTGTAGCCAAATTGCTCAGGGAAAAAAAATCACAAATTACCAAATATCAGGAACCACTGAGGTAACATTACTATAGATCCTACAGATATTCAAAAGATTATAAAAGGGATATGATGAACAACATTAAGCTGTACATTGAATGACCTAGAAGACTTGGACAACTTTTATTAAAAGACTCAAACTACCAAAGTAGTTTCAATCAAGAAGCAATGGATAACCTTAATATCTGAAATATATTTAGAAAATAGAATTTATAATTAAAAAATTTCCCATAATGAAGCCATCCAAACCCAGATGACTTTATTGATGAATTCTACCCAACATTTCAGGAAGAAAAAAAATTACAGTTCTACACAAACTTTTCAAGAAAATTAAAGGAGAGGGAATACTTCCCTACTAATTCTTTGATGCCATTCTTACCCTGACCCTAGAGTAAGATACAGACATCATAAGAAGAGAAAACTAAAGCTTGGTAAGTTCAACTTCATCAACATTAAAAAACATCTGCTGTTAACAGAATGAAAAGACAAGCCAAAAGCTGGGAGAAAATATTTACAAAGCATGTATTTGATAAGTTACCTGTATTTAGATCATAGGACTCTCATAACTCAACAATAAGAAAAAAAATCAACCCATTTAAAAAAATGGGTACAGATTTGAAAGGACATTTCATCACAGAAGATATCCAAATGGCAAATAAGCACATGAATAAAATGCTCAATATTATTAATCATGAGAGAAATGCAAATTAAACCCATAACAATATACCCCTATTAGAATGACTAAAATTAAGAAGACTAAGCCTTTTTAAGTGTTGCCAAGAATGTAGAGGAACTGGAACTGTCACGCACTCTTGTTGCAAAATGCAAAATGCTACAATCACTTCAGGAAAACATTTGGCGTGTTCTTAAAAAATCAAATATATGACTTAAATATTAAGCTATTTTATTCCTAAGATATTCCCCAAGACATAAAAGCATATGTTCGTATAAAGACCTAAACATGAATGTTCATAGCAGCTTCATTTGTAATAACCCCAAACTGGAAACAGCCCCAAAGTTCATCAACAGGTGGATGGATAAACAAATTGTCATATATACATACAGTGGAATACTAATTATCAATAAATGGGAGTAAACTATTGATACAGGAAACAGTACTGATAGGTTTCAAAATAGCTATGCTGGGTTAAAAAAAAAAGCAAGCTAAAATAAAAGTACCTTGCATGTTTCCATTTACACAAAACTCCTAAAAATGCAAACTAATCTACAGTGATAGGAAACAGATGAGTGGTTGCCTGGGCAGGAGGGGTCAGGAGGGTAACAAAGAAGGATTACAATGCAGCATAAAGAAGTATTTGCGAGATGGGAGAAAAAATGGCAGATAAGAGGCAGGACTAGATTGCTCCTCCCACTCAGAGCGATGTGTGGAGACTCTCATTGTGAACTTTTGCTCCAGAACGACTGCAGGAACATACCAGGAAAGGCAAGAGAACCCATAGACACTCTGAAGGAAGCAGATTGCCCCTGCAGGACCCAGGAGACTGCCCAAATTCTGTGAGTGCCCAAACTGTGAAAGTGGGAAAGGGGGATTATCTGCCCCCAAACACACACCCTCACTGGGAAACATGAAGATCTAGATCACAGGAGAAGGATTTGATCTTAACTGGGGCTGAGTCAATTTAGAGAGCCAAGTGAAATACAGGGGTAGAGGAAGCAGTGGGAAAGGCCCTGTGAGCTCTCTGGGTCCCCAGGACAGCCATTTCAGACTTGTCTCACAGGGGTCTTTGGGGAGGGCTGCCAGAGGTACAAGCAAGGTACAGAGAGAAGGAAACCTCCAGCTGAACTTTGTAACAATTCCAACCGAATGTGAAGTCTCCTGGCCAGAACTTGGGGGAGGGTGTGAATTCAGTGTGCAGACTCAACAAGCAGAGAGGCGCAAAAGTCCTGCTTGCTTTCACAGCTGGGAGGCCTGTATACCGGGGCAAGTTTTCAGCCCTGCTCACCCACTGCCTGGAAACAAACTCAGTGCTATTGTTGGAGGGCACAGTGGGAGTGAGACTGGCCTTTTGGGTTGTGTGGGAGCCGGATGAGACCTGTAACTGCTGGCTTTTCTCCACTTCCCTGACAACCTGCATGACATCGCAGAGGCAGCCATAATCCTCCTGGGGATAGAACTCCATTGACTTGGGAACTCTCCCCCATCTCCCACAGCACCCACACCAAGCCCCACCTAAGAAGAGTCTGAGCTCAGACACGCCTAACCCTGTCCCCACCTGATGGTCCTTCCTTATCCACCCTGGTAGCTGAAGGGTATATTCTCTTGGGAGTTCCAGGACCCGCCTACTGCCTGAACCTTCCTATACTAACACAGCTGATGCTCTCTTGAAAGCCCCACCTCCTGGCAGGAGGCCAACCAGCACAAAAATAGTGCATTAAACAACCAAAACAAAGAACCCCGACAGAGTCCACTTCACCCTGTGCCATCTCCACTAGAGCAGGTGCTGGTAGCTACGGCTGAGACACCTGCAGACAGTTCACATCTCAGGAGCCTGGTAGTCCTACTAGGTGGCTAGATCCAGAAGAGAAATGACAATCACTACAGCTCAGCTCTCAGGAAGCCACATCCCCAGGAACAGGGGGAGAGTACTACATCAAGGGAATACCTGGTGGGACAAAAGAATCCGAACAGCAGCCTTGAGCCCCAGATCGTCCCTCTGATATAGCTTACCCAAATGAGAAGGAACCAGAAAAACAATTCTGGTAATATGGCAAAACAAAATTCTTCCACGCCCTCCAAAAATCACACTAGCTTACTAGCAATGGATCCAAGCCAAGAAGAAATCCCTGATTTACCTGAAAAAGAATTCATAAGGTCAATTATTAAGCTAATCAAAGAGGCACTAGAGAAAAGTGAAGTCCAATTTAAGGAAATTTTAAAAAATAATACAACAAATGACAGGAGAAATCTTCAGTGAAATAGATAGCACAAGTAAAAAACAATCATAACTTCAGGAAATAAAGGATACACTTAGAGAAATGCAAAATGTTCTGGAAAGTCTCAGCAATAGAATGCAACAAGTGGAAGAAAGAACTTCAAAGCTCGAAGACAAGGTTTTTGAGTTAATCCAATCTAAAAAAGGTAAAGAAAAAATAATTTTAAAAAATGAACAAAGCCTCCAAGAAGTTTGGGATTATGTTAGATGACCAAACCTAAGAATAATTGGTGTTCCTGAGAAAGAATAGAAATCTAAAAGTTTGGAAAACAATACAAGAAGCTCAAAGAACACTGGGAAATTCATTGTAAAAAGATCACCACCTAGGCAAATTGTCATCAGGTTATCTAAAATCAAGACAAAGGAAAGAATCTTAAGAGCTGTGAGGCAAAAACACCAGGTAACCTCTAACGGAAAACCTATCAGATTAACAGCATATTCCTCAGGAGAAATCCTACAAGCTAGAAGGAATTGGGGCCCTATCTTCAGACCCCTTAAACAAAACAATTATCAGCCAAGAATTTTGTATCCAGCAAAACTAAGCTTCATAAATGAAGGAAAGATACAGTCTTTTTCAGGCAAACAAATGCTGAGAGAATTTGCCACTACCAAGCCAGCACTACAAGAACTACTAAAGGAAGCTCTAAATCTTGAAATAATTCCTGCAAATACATCAAAATAGAACCTCTTCAAAGCATAAATCTCACAGGACCTATAAAACAACAATACAATTAAAAAACCCCAAGGTATACAGGCAACAAATAGCATGATGAATGGAATAGTACGTCACATCTCAATACTAATGTTGAATGTAAATGGCCTAAATGTTCCACTCAAATGATACAGAATTGCACAATGGATAAGAATTCACCAACCAAGTGTCTGCTACATTCAGGATACTCACCTAACACATAAGGACTCACATAAACTTAAGGTAAAGGGGTAGAAAAAGATATTCCATGCAAATGGACACCAAAAGCAAGCAGAAGTAGCAATTCTTATATCAGACAAAGCAAACTAAAGCAACAACAGTTAAAAAAGCCAAAGAAGGACATTATATGGTGATAAAAAGCTTTGTCCAACAGGAAAATACCACAGTCGTAAGTATATATGCGCCTAACACTGGAGATCCCAAATTTATAAAACAATTATTTCTAGACCTAAGAAATGAGATAGACAGCAACACAATAATAATGAGGGAGTTCAGTACTCCACTGACGGCAGTAGGTAGGTCATCAGGACAGAAAATCAACAAAGAAACAATGGATTTAAACTATACCCTGAAATAAATGGACTTAACAGATATTTACAGAACATCTACCCAACAACTTCAGAATGTAAATTCTATTCATCAGTGCATACAACTTTTTCCAAGATAGACCATATGATAGGCCACAAAACAAGTCTCAATAAATTTAAGAAAATTGAAATTATATCAAGTACTCCCTCAGATCATAGTTGAATAAAACTGGAAATCCACTCCAAAAGGGACTTCAAAACCTTGCAAATACATGGAAATTAAATAACCTGCTCCTGAATGATAATTAAGTCAACACTGAAACCAAGATGGAAATCTAAAAATTCTTCGAACTGAACGATAATAGTGACACAACCTATCAAAACCTCTGGGATACAGCAAAAGTGGTGCTAAGAGGAAAGATCATAGACTTAAAGGCCTACATCAAAAAGTCTGAAAGAGCACAAATAGACAATCTAAGGTCACACCTCAAGGAACTAGAGAAACAAGAACAAACCAAACCCCAAACCAGCAGAAGAAAGGAAATAACCAGTATCAGAGCAGAAATAAATGAAATTGAAACAAACAAAGAAACAAATACAAAAGATAAATGAAACAAAAAACTGGTTCTTTGAAAAAATAAATAAAACTGATAGCCTATCAGCAAGATGTAGCAAGAAGAGAGAAGATCCAAATAAGCTCAATTTGAAATGAAACGGGAGATATTACAACCGACACCACAGAAATACCTAAGATCATTCAAGCCTACTATGAACACCTTTACATGCATAAACTAGAAAACCTAGAGGAGATGGATAAATTCCTGGAACATACAACCCTCTTAGCTTAAATCAGGAAGAATGAGAAACCCTGAACAGACCAGTAACAAGCAGCAAGATTGAAATGGTAATTGAAAAAATTACCAATAAAAAGTCCAGGACCAGATGGATTTACAACCGAATTCTACCAAACATTCAAAGAAGAATTGATTGTAGATGTGTGGTATTATTTCTGAGGGGCTCTGTTCTGTTCCATTGGTCTATATCTCTGTTCTGGTACCAGTACCATGCTGTTTTGGTTACTGTAGCCTTGTAGTATAGTTTGAAGTCAGGTAGCGTTATGCCTCTGGCTTTGTTCTTTTCACTTAGGATTGTCTTGGCAACGTGGGCTCTTTTTTGGTTCTGTATGAACTTTAAAGTAGTTTTTTCCAATTCTGTGAAGAAAGTCATTGGTAGCTTAATGGGGATGGCATTGAATCTATGAATTACCTTGGGCAGTATGGCCATTGTCACAATATTGATTCTTCCTATCCATGAGCATGGAATGTTCTTCCATTTGTTTGTGTCCTCTTTTATTTCATTGAGCAGTGGTTTGTAGTTCTCCTTGAAGAGGTCCTTCACATGCCTTGTAAGTTGGATTCCTAGGTATTTTATTCTCTTTGAAGCAATTGTGAATGGGAGTTCACTCACGGTTTGGCTCTCTGTTTGCCTGTTATTGGTGTATAAGAATGCGTGTGATTTTTGCACATTGATTTTGTATCCCGAGACTTTGCTGAAGTTGCTTATCAGCTTAAGGAGATTTTGGGCTGAGACGATGGGGTTTTCTAAATATACAATCAGGTCTTCAGCAAACAGGGACAATTTGACTTCCTCTTTTCCTAGTTGAATACCCTTTATTTCTTTCTCCTGCCTGATTGCCCTGGCCAGAACTTCCAAAACTATGTTGAATAGGAGTGGTGAGAGAAGGCATCCCTGTCTTGTGCCAGTTTTCAAAGGGAATCAGAAATAATACCACACATCTGCAACCATCTGATCTTTGACAAACCTGACAAAAACAAGAAATGGGGAAAGGATTCCCTATTTAATAAACGGTGCTGGGAAAACTGGCTAGCTATATGTGGAAAGCTGAAATTGGATCCCTTCCTTACACCTTATACAAAAATTAATTCAAGATGGATTAGAGACTTAAATGTTACACCTAAAACCACAAAAACCCTAGAAGAAAACCTAGGCAATGCCATTCAGGACATAGGCATGGACAAGGACTTCATGTCTAAAACACCAAAAGCAGTGGCAACAAAAGCCAAAATTGACAAATGGGATCTAATTAAACTAAAGAGCTTTTGCACAGCAAAAGAAACTACCATCAGAGTGAACAGGCAACCTATAGAATGGGAGAAAATTTTTGCAATCTATCCATCTGACAAAGGGCTTTTCACATATATATGATGAAATACTACTAAGCCATAAAAACGTATGAACTAATGGCATTTGCAGTAACCTGGATGGGATTGGGGACCCCAACCTGGATGGGATTGGAGACTATTATTCTAAGTGAAGTAACTCAGGAATGGAAAACCAAACGTTATTCTCACTCATAAGTGGGAGCTAAACAGTGAGGATGCTGAGGCATAAGAACAACACAACGGACTCTGGGGATGTGGAAAGGGTGGGAGGGGGATGAGGGATAAAAGACTACCAGTTGGGTTCAGTGTATACTGCTTGGGTGATGGATGCACCAAAATCTCACAGATCACCACTAAAGAACTTACTCATGTAACCAAATAACACCTGTTCCCCACCAAACCTATGGAAATAAAAAAATTTTTAAAAAATTGTTTTTTAAAAAGAAATATTTGGGGGTGGTGGATATACTGACTGTTCTGATAATGGTAATAGTTCCATGGGTGTATACATGTGTCAAAATGTAATAAATTGTAAATGAGTAGTTTATTAATAATGGATAGTTGATTGTATATCAAATCTTAATAAGGCAGTTTTACAAAACACTATAATCACTTTTCTGGATTTCTATAGGTAACATTCATGCCCCATGTGAAATGTTGGATGAAGGGATCTTTAAGGTGCATTACAATTCTACATGCCCTGCTGTCCAAACACCATCACAAGTCAAAACAACCCACCATTTGACCGTGATGTCTAAAATGCCTTCAGTAGGTAACAGAGCCAATATTCCAACTCAGATAAGGCTTAAAGCTTCCAGGGGTACTTTGTGATCTCCCACAGATGTGCCATATGAGAGGTACCTCCTTTCTGTGTTTAGTAGATGTAACTTGGGATGGTATAAAATAGTGAGCAAGGAAGAGCATTGGAAAGAGATTCTTTTCTTTGCTAGTAACTAGCTGTGGAACTTCAGGCAAGTTACTTTCCCTCTCTGTGCCTTTCTTAAGCTTTAAAATAAAGGAGTTGGACAAGATGGTGTGTAAGGCTCTTTTGGGCTGCAAGATTAAATTCTTAACTCGCCCTACTGTCACAGAGAGGCCTTTAACACTGTTTCTAGCATGTGGAGCAATAATTTCACCTGTTATCCTTTAATAACCTGATCCCACAGTTCGGTGGATTCACTGCTTACTACAGCCACCTCCTGGTGTATTGCCGTGCAATGCAGGGCACATGAGCATTTCAAGGCCTTTGGGGTGTCCTGCAGAGAAACAATGAATTTAATTGTATTAGCTCTGTCTTCCCATGTTTTGACCACAGAAGACTTGTGGTCAAAGTTTTGACCACAGAATCATGTTTCACTGAACACTTAATAAATATCTCATGATCCAGGGAACACTGACGTTGCAGGTTGTCTTCTAGAGAGCAAGAATTAATGTGGGGAGGATGCTCTTGGAGGGCTGCTGGTGCGCCAGCCCTTTGGGACCAGGAGAGGGACAAGTTGAAAAGGACGTGCATGAGAGTGACCAAGGATGTGGAAAGGGACAGCTGAAGGATCCCAAAAATGAGTAGACATTTTGAACTAGGCTGTTGGGGAAGGAGGAGAAAGTGACTTCCTCCGGGGTGCCTATTCTGAGACCTACAGAGCTGCCTTCGTTCCCTGCCTCCCCCAGCTCCATGCAGAGCTGCTGCAAAGTAGTTTCTGCACATCCCTCAGTCTGCATGTTCTACTTGGCTTTGAATCTCTCTAATTGGATTAATAGCAGATGGGAGTTTTTCTATTGCTTTGGCTCACTATCTCCTATTGCGTACAGAAGAAGAGTGTTTGGCGGGAGGGGCATCTAGTCAGTACAAAGTTCCTCTGAGGCTGCGACTCCCGTCTCTCACAGACCTTTCAGATCCAGTGCTTCAGATACTTGAGGGAACTCAGGTCTCATGCCCTACTAAAATTGATGATTTTCACCAATGAAACAAGCTTTGTTGCTTTTTGCTGTACATAAATTTGCTTTTTTTTTTTTTTTTTTGAGGTAGAGTATTGCTCAGTTACGCAGGCTAGAGTGTAGTGGCTCAATCACGGCTCACTGCAGCTTCAATCTCCTGGGCTCAAGGGATCCTCCCACTTTAGCCTCCTGAGTAGCTGGGATTACAGGCATGCACCACCACATACAGCTAAGTTTTTTATTTTTTTTTGTAGAGCTGAGGTCTTGATACTTTGCCTAGGCTGGTTTCAAACTCCTGGGCAAAATAGCAAGCAATTCTCCCACCTCAGCCTCCCAAAGTGCTGGGATTGCGGGTGTGATCCACTGCACTTGGCCAGATTTATAAATAATCAAACAGATAAAAAAACTGCATAAAAATTTGAGAAAACATGAAGTGAATTGACTTCTACTCCCTGTGAGAACCACTATAATTCTGATGACTCATCCTCCACTTTATCACTTTGCTACTTTACATATATATACATGCATTTCCTCTTTGTCACTTTATGTATCTATGCATCCACATTTGTACAAATGGGATCATAATGTATAAAAGGTAGAATAATGGCAGCCTTAATTCCATCTGCTACTTTAACTCCTGTCACCATGAAATTTAACATTTTCATAGGTTGGGGGACAGGGACATCCTAATGTCATCCTGATTACATCACTGTCCTAATCTCCAGAACCTGCGAATATGTCACATTGCCAGGCAAAAATGTAATCACCTGGATCTTTAAATGTGGAAGAGGGAGGCAGAAGCATTGATATCAGAGTGATGTGATATGAAAAGGAGTTGACTAGCGAGTGCTGGCTTTGAAGACGGAAGGGCCAGGAGTTATGGAATGTGGGCAGCCTCTAAACACGGGAAAATCCATAGAACTCTATATATACCATAAATACCGTTATTATCAAGAACTTTTCCTCTCCTGAGTCTTTTGCCCTCCTTTCCTGGTCTTTACTTCCCCACCCCTGGTAAACAATTTTAATGACCTGATATGTATCTTTTCCTGCATTTTCATGCATATACAGTCACACACATGCATGCACATATAAACACATATACACATACAGTTGGATGATTTTAAGATTATTTTATAGAAATGGAAGCACAATTCTCATTTTCATCATACTTGTACTTTTTAGATTACTTTCATAACTAAGTACAGCTGCAAGTGACAAAACTGGGGTGGGAGTATACCTGCCTTACAATGATTTTCTCAGTGGTCTGAATGGGGCACAGGGATGAAGCTAACACCATAGAAGGTGAAAAGAGAGATGCAAGGTTCTAAGTTGTTGGTGACCGTTTTTGAGCTCTTGGATTAAGCTTTGCTGTCTGTGTGTGAGAGTCACCTTGGGACTTTTCAGCTGCCTGGGCCAATGTATTTCGTTAATTTTTCAGCTGTTTTAAATTGATTTTTTTTTTTTTTTTTTTGGTAACTTGGCAATACATTGCCTTACTTTAGATATCCTAAAAGTCTATCCCTGTTTAGCCACTATATTCTACAAGGTTTAGGGGGCTAGATGGCTTACTTAATAGTTCCTTCCTTGCCACACCACCACATTTCCAATGCTGGCCACTAGTCAAACAACAGAAGCCCAATTCAAACAAATTTCTATATTCAAAAAGGGAGATTTATTAGCTCATGTAACCATGAAATGGAGAATCAGGAAACCACAGAAGTCATCCTCTCAGCTTGTTATCTTTCCATTTTCTCTGACCAGCTGCCTTCAGTGGACTAGAATGGTGGCTGCAAGCACCTAGGGAAAGGATTCTGATTGGCTGCCTTGGGTCATGTGCTCACCCACTGACCTAACTTCTGTGGACAGGTGATAAGCTCTGACTGGCTTAGCCTAGGGAACCCATCCACCCCTATGGCCGGGTCAGGGTCCGTTCCCAGATAAAAGAGACAAAACATAAACATTTCCACAGAGGATTGTCATGAGTCCATTACAGGGAATTGAGAGGTAAAAGGAGAGAGAATCAAAGAAAGGTAAATCAGAGAACTCTCAGAGTTTCAGATTCTGTCTCTCTTGGGTCTCTGGGGTTTCTTGCTAAAATATGAGTAAATAGAACAAAATGAGGTGTTTATTATGCACCACTGAGAGAAACAAGATGCATACAAGTGACATAAAATGCATGATTTCTCTCCTACATTTAACTTCTGGAAAGGTAGGCTGAGACCAGTGGCTAATGAGGAAGACCCCTCTTGCCTCATGAAACATTCCTTAATAGGCTGGTAATTTTCAGAGGTCACAGCGTCACCTGTGGGCAGAAGCACCTTGCAGATGCTCACGTTCCTAGAGCTCTTCTGGCGTGAGGGCTCTGGCTGTCATGCTTTCTGTCCCTCTCTGCTGGATAAGTCCTCATGGTTCCCCTGGCAGCCAGACTGGATGGCATTTTGAGTCAAGCTGTCTCTTGGAAGCTGAAACCATTATGAGAGCCTGGGTTGGGATGGAGGGACAACTGGCATTCGGCTGAGTGGGAGGACAGGGAACAGCTTACCAGCTGCTGGGGAGTGTGTTTGCAAAGTATGAGAGAGGGGAGCGGCGGGAGAGAGAGCGAGAGAAGAAAAATTGTGTGTGTATCTGTGTGTATATGTCTGGGTGTGTCCATGTAACATTCAATTTATTATTACAAGTACTTTGTTCTTTCATAACAGACTCTTCTGTGTTCTGAATGTTTCTAGAACATATGCTGACTTCCTTAAGATTATTCTACCATCCAAGCCTGGGAAGGAAAAATGTCATGGGAGGCTCAAACCTGTCAGGAATGGAGTAGGATCCCTGGGGGCTATGAGGCCAATGCCTACCTTACCTCCTGGAATAGGCTGTTTTACATTGCTATAAAGGAATACCTGAGGCTGGGTAGTTTAAAAAGAAAAGAGATGTTATTTTGGCTCATGGTTTTGCAGACTGTGCAAGAAGCATAATGCCAGCATGTTCTGGTGAGAGCCTCAGGAAGCTTTTACTCATGGCAGAAGGTGAAGGGGGAGGCACTGGGGGAGAAGCGTGTCACGTGGCAAGAAGGAGCAAAAGAGAGAGAGAGAGAGGGAGGAATTGCCACACTCTTTTAAACAACCAGTTCTTACATGAACTCAGAGCAAGAACTCACTATCACAAGGAGGGCAATGAGCTATTCATGAGGGATCTGCCCCCAAGACCTAAACACCTCCCTCCAGGCCCCACCTCCAACACCGGGGACTACATTTCAACATGGGATTTGGAGGGGACACCCATCCAAACCATGTCACCTCCATTGTCTGTGGAGGACTCGGTGCTCCTCCCTCATTTACATTCCTGATGTGGGTATGTTGAGCTGTTTTGTGGGTTGGTCCTGGTGAAAGATCCCTTCCAATCACGTCAGCTACCAGCCATCACGATGATATAACAGACCCTCTTTATTGAGCTCCTGTTATGTGTCAGTCATTTTAAATCAGAGAGGCCATGGAGCACAGTGGTTGGGAGTGTGGACTGTGCAGTCAGATGCCTTGACTTCAAATACTGGCCTTTCCGGCTCCTAACTTGGAAGCATCTCTTCAATGCCCTGTTTCCGATTTCTCACCTGGGACCTGGAGCTGAAAAAGTAGTACTCATTCCCGTAGAGACGCTTGGAGCAGTTAATAAGATAATAGGTGGAAAGGACCTAGAAAAAGTGTTTAGAAAACTTGCAAAAAATGTTAGCTGTTGATGCTAATCCTCATAACCTTCTTGGAAAGGAGGTATCTTATCTGCATTTTGGAAAGGAGAGAAGTTATTCTCCAGAACCAAAATAATAACTAGTCTGGATCACAAGAAATCTAAGCGGTAGAGCCAGAATTCATATTCTTCCTTCCAAATGGCAAAGCTGCACCCAAAAAAGGGGGGACCCCTTAACATGCATGAGCTTTTGGAAAGACTCATTCTAGCTACAAGACTTTGAGCAAAATATCGTATATAACCTCTCAGACCCTGTTTCCTCACTTGTGTGAAATGGATGATAATACTTTTGCATAACAGTTGTTATGATGGCTAAATGAAATAATGTAGTAGAGATAGTAAATATTCATTTCTTTTCAGCCCCCTTTCTTGCTTTTTTATTGAAACAGAGTCTCACTTTGTCACCCAGGCTGGAGTGCAGAGGCAGCATCTCAGCTCACTGCAGCGTCAACCTTCTGGGCTACTGAGTAGCTGGGACTAGGATAATTTTGGTATTTTTTTTTTTACAGAGATGGGGTTTTACCATGATGGCCAGTTTGGTCTCACACTTCTAATCTCAAGCAATCCACCTGCCTTGGCCTCTCAAAGTGCTGGGATTCCAGGCATGAGCCATCACACCCAGCTTTTTCTTCCTTTTTATTAAAACAGAATAAAATATGGTGGACAAGGTAGGTTTCTTACTGAGAATATGTTCTCAAACGTTAAATGAATCCTTGTTGGTTTATTCAGTGTTGGAGGTCATCTGCAGTCCCACTCTCTTTGTGCTGACAGAGTCAGCAGCTAAGAATCAGCATTTTCTACCCAAACAGCCTCTTTCCTCCCTGGAAGGACATGGGCTACGTGTGCACTAGTAAGTGGCACAGGGCAGTGATTAGCACTGGACAGGGAGCCAGAACATTGGAGCCACAGCCTGGCTGCAATCACCCATCATGTGTGACCTTGTCAATCAATGAATATTGTTTGGATTTCATTTCTAATTATAAAATGTTAGTAATGACGTGTCCTCTGATGTCCTCACATGGTTATTATGAAAGACCTATGAAAGGATGAGGATGAAATATTAATATTGAATATGATATTTCATCCTCAAAATCAAAACAAGTAACATGCTGCACAAATCCAGGGATCTTGATTAATGTCAGACCCAAGCCTATCACTCTTCTTGGGAACTTCAGATAGTCCCCAGTTTCTCCTCGATAACCTCATAGTCAAGTCTGGCCCTAAATGGAGTTGGGCCCTGGAGGTCAGGCCATTTGGAGATTCATAAGGCCTCAGGTGATGGCCATCTGGCAGCCCCTCTGTGGTCCCTAGGAAAGTGCACAGAGAGAGTGGTGAGCTGCTGGTATGAAATTTAAGCAGCCTGGACCCTCTTCAGTCTGGGAATGGAATTCACAAGTGCCAGAAAGAGCAGGCAGGAAAATGAGAAATGCAGAACGTGGTAACAAGTGCTCGTTCCTAACAAAGCTGGGCTTGGCATCTATGCACCACAGTTCAAATCTTAGCTGCAGGACTCAGCAAGTCACATCTCTTCTCTGGACTTACATTTCCTTTTCTGTGAAAATAGAATCATCACCCCTGCTCTGCCTACCAAAAGATTTGGCATGAAGATCAAGTGAGATCATGTGTGTGAGTTTTACAAACTGTGTGACATCATATAAACTGTACAGCACCCAAAACAGGGAGTCATATGGATTTTTTTTTTAATGTGAACAAAAAGGCTTCTGGTTTTTCTTCTCACCCTCAAAACTTTACAGTGACCCTGCCCCATTCCCCCACTCTTTCCCAGCCTGTCCATTGCCTCCATGCCCACACAATCCCCTCTAGCTATGATCGTTTTGAGTACAGGGCAGTGAGAGCATGGGACCAAAGGCAAGTTAACTGCTGACATCAGACTGACCTGGTGACTGTTGTTCTCAGACCATCAGATGCTCAACCAGTGACAGTTAGGAGTGAACAAAGAGAGGAAGACTAGGGAGAATGGCAACCTCATTCTCAGGCTGCAGAATAAGGATTTCTGCACAGGGGTGATATTTAAAATATTTTACAACCTGTAGGGCAGGAAGATTGGCCAATGCCCACTTGGTACTGGAGGAGGCCCCGGGAGCTCCCTGCAGTATTAGGCATACTCTTTTGGTTGCAGGGTGGTGTGGACATCTTGGTCATGGGGGATGGACCAAGCACCCAGTGTGATGGTAGAACTCTCATGGGGCTGGGAGCAATGGATATTAACCAACCAGTGTGCAAATCTTTCAGTATTTTCAGTTTACAACTATTTCAGTACTGACTTAACTGAGACTACCAGATGAGTATCAGACTAGCTTTGTTTTATTCAGACAAGTGAACAAACATTAACTTTATCTCCAAGGAGTTGGGCAAGGTGCCTGGAGCTGCCTTCACTTCTTCCTCCTCCTTCACTTTTCCTCCTCTCTCTCTTATTCATCCCTTTCTCTTTCTCCACCCTTCCCTTCATCTTTCTCTCCCTCCACACTTTTAACGCAGTGTATAAGAAAAAGAGTATGAAAAATAGTGGGTGCTTTCATGCACATTTAGACCTCATCAGACTTTGGCTCTATCCCTTCTCAGTCATTATATTGAAATAATTTAATTCTCTCTTTAGCCTTAAAAAAATTGTTTATATTTCAGCCACAGGGTTAAGTAAACAATCGATTCAAACAGGAACAAGATCCCTCCTTTTCTCCCCCAGCCTTCCTCTTAGAGCCAGATTTGAAGGTTTTCGTTTTAGAGAAGGATTTGTGGTTGCCACAGAGAATAATGGGGGAACCAAAGAGATGATTAATTAGGTCCTGTGTCAAGGCCAGGATGCAATAAAGAACATTCATGGAACAAATTCCTATATATTTACATGAAAAAAGTTGTATGTAAAACTGTTTTTGTAACACAAATAGTGCTGCTTGTTGGTTTTTTCAAGAAAAGAGAAGCTGATTTGAGAACTAAAAGGTTATGCAAAGAAATTCTCGGGTGTGTGGCCCCTGGGCTAGTCTGTCTGAATCCTGCTCTACCCTTTCCTGACTGTGTCAACTTAGGCAAGTAACTTAATAGCCCTGTTTCTCAGTTTCCTCATATGTAAAATGTGAACGAGGAAATAGTCCCTACCTCAGAGTTGGTGTGAGGATCACATGAGATCCTACAAGAAAGCACTTAGAGCATTTTCTGGCATATAGTAATTGCTCAATACAAGTTGATTTTTTTCATGTGCTCTCATTCCTCACTGTGGTAGAGACAATACTCTGTGCCCATCAAAACCATATTTTCTTTCCTCTTGGGCACACAGCTGGATGTTAATACTCAACTGTTTTTTTTTTAAGTTTGGTTCAGACATATGACTGAGTACTGCCAATGAAATCTGAGTGGAAGTGATGTGACACCTCCAAACCAAGGTGATTAAGAGAGGGGTACTTTGTCTATGTCCTTTGCAGTGCTCCAGAATCTTAGGCAACTATGTGCAAGGAGCCTGGGTCCCTGAATGACTGCATGGATCGGAGGTCCTCCCTCCACCACCATTCTGTTTTTGAATTGTGACACAAGCAAGAAATAAACTGTTGGTGTGTTTTCTACTGATATTTGGGTGTTTGTTATAGCAGTTAATGTCCCCTGACTAATGCAAAGTAAACCTCTTTGCTTAAAATCACAGCTTTGTTTTCCCTTCTTCTTTCCCAAAGGAAAAGAAGTTTTCTTTTTCTCACATGTCTATTTTTTTTATTTTTCACAGTGAAACACTTTCTGAAGAGTAGGCACAAGTTTAATAGAATGCAAGGATGTATCTAATAGGCATTGGCTGTGATTCATGCTATCTGGGTCTTTCCAGATAGCATGATATAGTAGCAAACACACGGAATCAGATAATTTGGGTTTGAATATTGGGTCTGCCACTTACCAATTGTGTGACCTTGGTCAAGTTTCTTAACCTCTCAATATGTTTTCTTATCTTAAAAACTAGAATAATACAACATTTAAAATTTACATGTCCTTGGTCCAGAAGTCATCATATCAAAATACTTCAGGAATTGATCATATAAAAATACTCCTACATATGTCCAACAATATAAGTATAAAGATAGTTGTTGCAGCATTATATGTAATAGCCTAAAGTTAGGTCCATCAGTGAGGGAAAAACTAGATAATTTCATGGTTTATCCATACTTGGAATACCAAAAACTTTTTATAAAGAAATGAGTTAGCGGCCGGGCGTGGTGGCTCACGCCTGTAATCCCAGCACTTTGGGAGGCCGAGGTGGGCGGATCATGAGGTCAGGAGATCGAGACTATCTTGGCTAACATGGTGAAACCCCATCTCTACTAAACATACAAAAAATTAGCCGGGCGTGGTGGCGGGCATCTGTAGTCCCAGCTACTCGGGAGGCTGAGGAAGGAGAATGGTGGGAACCCGGGAGGCGGAGCTTGCAGTGAGCCGAGATCGCGCCACTGCACTCCAGCCTGGGTGACAGAGTGAGACTCGGTCTCAAAATAAATAAATAAATAAATAAATAAATGAGTTTGCATCATATGTGCTGATACAAGGGACCTGTCCACAGTATATTATTAAATGCAAAAGCAAAACGCACAAAAATAGTATAATTCCATTTATGTTCCTTAAATAGCTATATATGTGTAAATATAGAAGTATTTCTATATTTACAAAAAAACTGTGAGCACAAAGAAAAAGCTCTAGAAAGGCATAAAACTTCAGTGATACATCTACAAAGATGTAACACACCAGTAGGCACTTCTGAAATGGGGAGAATAATTGAGTTAGGTAGGGAAATCTTTATTTTCACTCTCAGATGTCTATTTTTTGTATTTTTTACAATGAAACTCTTTTATGATAAAAGATAAAAAGAGAACATGGTGATAAAAATGGTAAATATCTCACAAAGTTATAAAGTTAAATTGAGATAACGTAAATGAAAGTTTTGGGGACATGGTAATCCTTGAGAAAAAAAGTTATTTTTGCACTGTTTTATTCTTCTTAGGGATTCAAACTTACAGATTAGAATTTTAAGCAATGTATTATATAACTTGAAGACTCTTCTCATGTGGGCATCTGGTTCTCTCTGCTCTTTTTTCTGATTCCACTATTGTGTACCCTTTCCTTAGGAGGCTCTTCTCTGCTGTATGACCCTACTTTCTTCATTTTTGTTGTTGTTGTTGTTGTTGTTGTTGTTGTTGAAATGGAATCTCGCTCTGTCGCCCAGGCTGGAATGCAGTGGCACAATCTCGGCTCACTGCAACCTCCACTTCTTGGGTTCAAGCTATCCGCATGCCTCAGCCTCCTGAGTAGCTGGGATTACAGGCTAACACCACCACACCCAGCTAATTTTTGTATTTTTAGTAGAGACGGGGTCTCTCCATGTTGGCCAGGCTGGTCTCTAACTCCTGACCTCAAGTGATCCACCTGCTTTGGCCTCCCAAAGTGCTAGGTTTACAGGCATGAGCACCGCTCCTGGCCCCTCTTTTTTTTTTTTTTTAAGACAGGATTTCATTCCTGTCACCCAGGCTGGAGTGCAGTGGCATGATTTCACTGCAGCTTCTGAGGCTTCTGAGGCTCAGGTGATCTCCCACCTCAATCTCCCGAGTAGCTGGGACTACAGGTGGACAAAACCATGCCCAGCTAATTTTTTTATTTTATATTTTTTGTAGACATGGGATTTTGCCATGTGGCCCCAGCTAGTCTCAAACTCCTAGGCCCAAGGAATCCTCCTGCCTTAGCCTTTGAGAGTGCTGGGATTACAGGCATGAGCCACCATGCCTGACCACGACCCTACTTTGTGCTACCATGACACTCTTGACTTTCCCAGTTTATGCCCCTTAAGACTCTCTTCTAAAGGGGCAAAAACTTACTAACTCAAAGCATGGCCTCAATTTTCTTCCAGCCTGAGCTAACGCCTCTGGTCATTTTATTCACACATTGCTGAGGCCAATACAATTGTGATCGGATACCAGCAGAGGAGTATCAGGACACTACTGCTTTTGGTCCTTGAGATTTTTGAGATTCGGAGTCTGAGTTTACACACTAACTCTGCTTTCTTGTAGATTGAATGGGTTGGGAATTTGGACAGGGCACAGAAGGGGTAACTTGCTCTGTGCCAGGATGTCTGGGGCCTCAGCTGGGAGACTCATTTGTTGGGAGCTGGAATCATCTGAAGGCTTCTTCACTCTCATGCCTGGTGGTTGATGCTGGCTGTTGGCTGGAGGCCTCAGTTCCTCTTCACATGGGCGTCACCAAATGGTCTCTCCACATGGGCTTGATTGGGTTTTCTCATATAGTGACTGGGTTCCAAGGACAAGCATCTTGAGAGAGGCAGCCTTTTATGAATTAGCCTCAGAATCCACAGAGTGCCATTTTCACTGTATTGCATTCATCACATCAGTCACAAGGTCTTGCCCAGTTTCAAGGGCAGGAGAAAAAGATCCCACCTCTTGATAGGGAGTTACAAAGTTCTGGAAGAGTATATGGGACCAGAAATATTGCTGTAGCCATTTTTGGAATTATAACTTGCCACAGTTTATAAGCTCTGAAGTTGCTGGAATGGAAGAGACCATTCCATACTTGGAACTTCTGGATTGACTGCTAATTGAAGTGGTCTGGAACTTCTTGGGTTGATGGTTTGAGTTCATGAGCTGTGCTAAGGGCTGAGTGTGGGCCTGGATTTTAGGGTTTCTCCCAGTTGTTTCTCTGGCAGGAAAATGAAGACCTACAGCAGATAATCTTATTATATGTTCCCCACCAAAATCTAGGCTGCAAACCTTCCAAAAAGAAATTCAGCTTGTAAAAGTTAAAAGAGTCAACTGAGAACATCTACCTTTTTGATGAACATGTTTTTGGTACTTAACCTCCCAACATTTGGATTCTAAGGTCCTCCCAGTTGATGGCATGGACCTACATGCTTCCTTAGAACTTCTTGTGGGGAAGAGCCCAGAGTGGAGACCTGAATAAATATCCCAAATTAGAAAAGCAATCTTTCTTCTTGTAGAAAAGCTGCTAGTAAGAAATAGCTGTCTCTTCCTCTTTACACATTCAGGTCTCTGCCTGGAAACATTCCACATAAAGATTTTAACCTGGTGGTGGTGATAATAAACTCTATTTTTCTCTGCCCTAAGAGGAAAGGATTCTGTCCTAGGGGCCAATTGATGTGCTTTTCTATCTTTGGTACTCAAGCCACTGAAGATTGGCAACTGAAATTAATCTATAATGAAATTGAATGAGATACGTCACTCTTTCTGATTCCATTGGTTTCATTACATCTGCAGAAAAGTCAGGAAATATAAATGTAGTTATGACTGTGGTGGTGATAGCGGTGGTGGCAGATTAGTGGGGGTGTATTAGGCTTGGGGGGGAAGCTGTCTCTTTCTTGGGGCTGTATGTTGTCTTAATCAGTTTGGGCTGCTGTAACAGAACACCATAGACTGAGGGGCTTAAACAACAAACATTTATTTCTCACAATTCTGGAGGCTGGAAAGTCCAAGATCAAGGTGGTAGCAGATCCAGTGTTTGGTTGAGAGCCCTCTCCTTGGTTTGTGGACTGCTGCGTTCTCATTGCGTCCTCATATATCAGAGAGCAGAGAGAGAAAGAAGCAAGCACTTTTGTGTGTGTCTCTTCTTATGAGGACATTTATCCCATTCAAGAAGGATAGCTCCATCTTCATGAACTAATCTCCTTCCAAAGGTCCTGCCTCCTAACACCATCACACCTGAGCTTAGGACTTCAAAATATGACTAAAAGGAGAACATGTTCAATTTATAACATATATCTTGTCTAGAATATCAGGTTGTGTCTTCTTGTCTTCAATGCATTTTTATTGTCATTGAGATGCTCACTGTCCAGGCTGAAGGCTCAACAGCTATCCAACGGAAGCTCTTTTCAAGACAAGAGCAGGAGCACAAGATGGCCTGAGCTCAGAACTTGTGCACTGCCACTTCCATTCCATCCAATTACTCAGGCAAATATCATTGCCAAGCTCAGAGTCAAAGGGAGGGAAGTACACTCCTCCCATAATGAGGCTGTGGTATAGGTATGGGTGCAGGAAGGGATGAAGAATGGGGGCCAATAATTCACTTTATCATAGTCACCCTTTGTTTTCTCTCTCCTAATTATTTATTTGTTGAGGAAACCAAATCATTTGTCCTATGGTATTTCTCACATTCAGGATTTTTCTGACTGTGTTCCTGTAGTGTCATTTGACATATTTCTCTGTTCTTTGTGTTTTCTTTTCTTTCTTTTTTTCCTTCCTCCCTTCTTTCCATTCCCTTCCTTCCTTCCATTCCCTTCCTTCCTTCCTTCCTCCTTTCCTTTCCTTTCCTTTCCTTTCTTTTCTTTTCTTTTCTTTTCTTTTCTTTTCTTTTCTTTTCTTTTCTTTTCTTTTCTTTTCTTTTCTTTTCTTTCTCTTCTCTTTTCTTTTCTTTTCTCTTTTCTTTTCTTTCTTTTCTCATGGAGCCTCACTCTGTAGCCCAAGCTGGAGTGCAGTGGCATCATCTCTGCTCACTGCAACCTCCGCCTCCCAGGCTCAAGTGACTCTCGTGCCTCAGCCTCCTGAGTAGCAGGGACTACAGGCATGTACCACCATGCCCAGCTAATATTTTTGTATTTTAATAGAGACTGGGTTTCACCATGTTGCCCAGGATGGTGTCAAACTCCTGAGCTCAGGCGATCTGCCTGCCTTGGCCTCCCAAAGTCCTGGGATTACGGTGTGAGCCACTGTGCTCGGCCTGTTCTTTGCATTTTCTGTACATTGGTAGTTAAATCTAGAGGCTACATCTGATGTGACAAAGATCCTTTACAGGTAAAGTGAATGGTACTTTTATCAAGAGAAACATAATGTCTCAATGTCTCTCTTTTTGTGTTGTTAGTGGCCATCACTGATCCTTGCCTGCATCTCTTATTTAGTTAGGAGTTTGCAAAAGGGTAATATAATTTCTTCTTCATTTATTTTAGAGAAGTCTTCCATCACCTGTTTAGTATTTGAGGTGCAGTTCTACAGGAGAGAGGTCTGGATGCTTGGTTCTTCCCTTTATTTACCAGTTCTCAGGGTAACGTATTGGTCCCCCAGAAGCTCCAAAGAGGACAATGAATATTGGTTTTAGTATCCTTATGAACTCATGGATTTTTGACGTATTCAAAGTGTTTTAATCTCTTGGTGTGATATGATTTATATCAATGTTCAATTCATCCCACTTTAGTCAGTGGAAGCCTCATTGAGTTGACTCCTGACTTTCTAACATGACTCTCAAGCTTAGACAGTGTTCTTGCCATCAGTGTGACAAGACATTCCAGGGTCTTGTCGTAACATTTTCTTCTATGTTCTTTTTGTTGTTGTTCTGAAGGTTCTTGGGTAACTCAGAAGAGCAGCTACGTTAGTGTGCCAAATTGAAGATGTGTCAGACTGTCTGGGGTAAGGCAGGGAAATTCAATGAGGAAATGGGCATTGTTGGTGGATAAGATCATGTTTTTTGACTAGGCTACAAAGAAGAAAGTGGGAGGAACACACTGAGGAGGAACCCTGGGATTTCAGGACTCTGACATTCCTGTTTATCCCTTTTGGTCTGACTCCTACAGACCCTGGGCCCGATATTCTCGACATTCTCAAGGGGCTTGTGGCTAGAACAAGTAATGTGTGTAACAACGATTAATGGGTGTAATGTATTCATCCCAGGGCAAGGCTGTTTCTGGACAATAAAGCATAGCCTTCAGGCCCTGAGGCACAGCTTCATTTTGGAGCTGGCTCCCTGGTTGTTCAGATAACCGTTTGCAGATTAGCTCTTCATTCTTGGGTTATGAACAGCTGGTAGCAATTTTCCTGCACTAAAGAACTGCTAATTATCCTATACACCACACTTAATTCATTCCTTGTTGGCTGAGTTGCTAGTTCACCTACTCATTGTAATTACTCCTTACTCTCATACCTTTTGTCATCATCCCCTTCTCTCCCACCTTGCATCTTCAGTACCACAATACAGCCAAGTTTGATCCAATTGAACAGAAGTCCCTTAGCAATGATGAGAAAATGAAGGCTCCAGGGAGAAATTGTCATCTCAGCATTATGATGGGCTCAAAAGGGTCACAAATGGGAGGCTGACACCATGGGATCTAGTACCAATTCTGCTGTCATTGTGTATATCTTTGATTGTGTCATTTAATTTTGTATCTCAGTCTTTGTTTTGTTTTGTTTTTAATCTCTAAAATGAGATAATAGTTCTTGCCCTGCCCACTTTGCAGGCTAAAGAGGGATAATGTATATTAATAGAATTATGAAGTCCTATTAAGTATCCAAGTTGACAGTTTAAGTTATATGACATACTACTATATCCTCACAGTAAATGGTATGGAGAAGAAACTCCTCTAGGCATGTGAATAATAATCTGTTATTTCTAAAGAGTTTTTCCGTGTATTATCTTAATGGGTCCTTGTAATAAATGATGAGATGGATTGACAACTGGAATTATCCCTGTTATGGGTTGGGTGATGCACTCCCAAAAGCTATACTGAAGTCCTAATCCTCAATATCTCAGAATGAGACCTTACTTGGAAATAGAGTGGTTGCAGATGTAATTAGTCAAGATGAGGTTATACTAGAGTAAGGTGAACCCTTAATTCAATATGACTGGTGCCCTTTTAAGAAGAAGACACAGAGACACACAGGAGAATGCCATGTGATGACAGACAGAACTTGGCATGATGCAGCTACAAGCCAAGGAACACCAAGGGTTGGCAGCCAACACTAAAAGCTAGGGAGAGGCAAGGAAGGATTCTTCTCTACAGATTTTAGAGGGAGCATGGCCCTCTTGACACTTTTGTATTGGATTTCTATCTTCTAAAACTGAAAGAATAAATTTCTATTATTTTAAGCCACCTTAGTTGGTAGTACATTGTTCTGGATGCCTCAGAAAACTAATAAAATCCCCTATTTCTGGTCAGTACGCTGAGGTTCAAAAAAGTTTAATTGGCCAATGTTAATTAACAAGAGCCTACTATGTGCTGGGTGGTCTTCTAGGCCTTGGGTATTCAGTTCAAAACCAAAGTTAAAATTGTACTGAGGGGCACATGGCTTTTTAGAGACAAGTAATGTGAAACCCCAGTCTCTAGGCTTCCAGATCAGCATTTCAGTTTTGTTTTATTCCAGTTATGTCCTAAGTGAAGAGTGACTTTAATATTGACAGTGCTTATACTGACCATGAATGTGCCTGAGTTGCAGACATCTCACTGAACTCCTTACTAATGAACTTGTATTTCCCCATAGATACCTTGCATGTATCATTATAGCCTTTCTAGACCAGAATGGACACCCTTTCTCTTTTCCTTGACCTAGAATTTGGGTTACAAATAATCCAATGAGAGAGCAGCTGTTTATGATAGGGCATTTCTGAACAGAGGGAGGAAAAGGGGAATTCCAGATTGCTACAAGATTTCTAATTGTGGAATGGGTATTTAAAGCCCTATGAAGGGTTGGAAGTCATGGGCTAAGGGACTTCTGCAGAATAGTTTCTATGGAGCACCTGAACTTACTCTTCCAGGTATGGGGAAGAACAGATAAGGGCAGAGGGTGACCTGACTGCACCCCTCCACTGTCCTGTCCCCTGAGAAACTGCAGAGATCAAAATTTGGCTCCTCAGTTCCCTGGCGATGAGGGCTAAATGACTTGGTTCTTTCATCACTTAAGGTGAAGAAAAAGTAAAATAAGTGTGTACAGGAACCCTACTCCATAAATAAAACCAACTATAGCAATAGCCTTGAAAGACTTATTTCAAGACCTTCTCCCTCCCTCCCACCTTGACATTTTAATGGGGCCGGCAGTTTGAGCTTCATTGTAATGGAAACCAGAAGACAATCTTCAAAAGTGAACGGCTACAATGGAGGTCCCAGCAGCCTTTGTGTCTAAATGTATCAGCTTTGTCCTCAGCAAATGGCAATGTTGCCTGACAGGCAATTACTGCTGTTCCTAATTGTTTCCATCAAACTCAGCTGTTTGAAATACCTAGCGCCCCATACCAAGCCATGTTTCAGCCAACACTGTTTTCTTGGCTTTGGTTAATGCTTTATTTTTGGCACGCTGGTTTCTCTCTGGCAATTGAGTCGTTTAGACCTGTTAAACTTTCCAAAGACCTTCTCTGATCAAAGCCAGAAGACAGCCTAATTAGGTCCTGTCTTAAGTGGAAGATTAGCAAAGCAGAGTGTCTCCTATGCAGCTTGTCAGTACTGGGGGAGAAGATGAAAGCTGTACTTAGAACTCTGCTCATAGATATACAGTCCACAATAGAGCTGCTTGATAGTGGCATTTTCTTGAGTGCATGTAGAAATGGGTATTTGTGTGGGGAACTCTGAGTCCCATGAGAAAAGATAAATGGTCTTATATTTTAAAGTATGTAAGTTTTGATAGCTTGCTATAGGAAGCATAATTTTTTTTCTTAACCTAAAAGGTTTCCAGTGTGATTAAATTAGAACTCTTATTTCCCTCTACCCCACTTCAGTAGAGTTCACAACCATCTTCTGTTACCAATATACCTTAGTTCCCACCAGCTTGCACTTGGACTAGGATCATAGCGTTCTAATTGTTTCTCACTGCTTCCTCTCTTGGCTCTCTCCAATTCATTCTCCACAATGCAGAGGAATGTACTTTAAAAAAAATGTATATCCCAAAAAGAACTACCTACTATATGGTCCTGTGTATATGACATTATAGAAAAGGTCAAACTAAAATGAAACAATGTTTTCCAGGACTTAGGTCTAGGAGAGGGCATTAACTGCAAAGCAGAAAAAGGGAACTTTTTGGGGCTAATGGAAATGTTCTATATCTTGATTGTGGCATTGGTTATATGAGTGTAGGCATTGTCAAAACTTATTATTCTGTGCACTTAAAATAGTAAATTTTATTATATATGAATATGCCACAATAAACCTGACTTTAAAAAAATGTAAAAAGATCCAATCTTAGGGCTTGTTTTATTTGTCTAATGCAGAGCTCTCTTCTATGTGGACAGCCTTATCTTTGGGGGAATTTATCAAAAACAAGCAGTAGCAATTGATTGACATCACAGTTGCCTGAGGTGTCCATACCATTTGGGGCTAACAAGAGACTACAGAAAACAAAAAACAAACAAAAAACAAAAACAAAGAAACCTTAAAATGGAAAATTGGGGAATGAGATGTTTATAGAGAAATTTAAAAGACCTGACGTATTCTTGGCTATGCATATGCAGGGCAGTGCATATGTCTAGGAAAGACATGAGAAGGCACTAACCTCACGCCTGTGGCTCACAATCAAGATCAAAGGCTAAAGCAGAGTTGTAAGCTAACTACTAGGGTGTTGAAAACATGTCCCAACACAAATACAGAACCTCTTGATGACACCTGAGGGATATATTGGGTCAAGGCATTTGAGGAAATTTCTATTGAATCATTAGTTGAATGCTAAGCTAACCAAGTAGAGACCTCAGGAACTGCACACAATAAAGAATACAGATGTTACAGAATTAGTCCTGGAAAGTCATTAAACAAAAACATAGAAACTGTCTGGGAAGAGACTGGAATCCAATTTCCAGAGTTGTTATGTTATATTATTTTAAATGTCTAGTTTTCAAAAAACATTATGACATATGCAAAGAAACAGGAAAGTATGGCTCATTCATAAGAATAAAAGCAGTAAATACAAACTGTTCCTGAGGGATCCCAGACATTAGACTTACTAGACAAAGACTTTAATCAGCTGTTATAAAATGGTTCAAAGAAATAAAAGAATCCATGTAAAAAGCAAAGTATGAAAATAATATCTCCAACTGGTGAATATCAATCAAGAGATAGAAATTATTTGTTAAAAAATAGAAATCCTGGAATTGAGTACAGTAACTGAAATGAAAAGTTTACTAGAGGAGCACAAAAGTAAATTTTAACTAGGGAAAGAAAGAATCAGCAAACTTGAAGATACGTCAAAGTTTAACTACTTAAGAAAAGGAAGAAAAAAGAATAAAAAATATGAACAAAGCCTCAGAAATCTGTGGGGAACTTCAAGCTTGTCAACATACCCATTATGGGAGTCCTAGAAAGAAGAGACAAAGAGAAAGAAGCAGAAGGAACATTTGAAGAAATAATAGAACAAGCTCTTCAAGCTTGGTGAAAAACATTTAAATCTGCACTTCAAATACGCTCAACAAATCTGAAGCAGAAAAAAACTCAAAGAGGTTCATATCTAAACACGTAATAGTCAAGCTGTTGAAAGACCAAGAAAAAATCTTGAAAAAGGCAGGAGAAAAACAACAAGGGATGTTCAATAATAATTAAAACTGATTTCTCTTCAGAATATATAGAGGCCTGAAAGCATTGAGATGACATATTCCAAGTGCTAAAAGAGAAAGACTGCCAACCAGGATTTTACAACCAGAAAATTATTCTTCAGAAACAAAGGAGAAATTAAGACATTCTCAGATAAACACAACCTGAGAGATTTTGTCACTAGCAGACTGCCCTACAAGAAATATTAAAGAAAGTCATTCAGGCTGAAATTTAAAAACATTAAACAGTAACTTGAATTCACACATGCAAAAAATATAAAGAATACCAGTAATGATAACTACATAGCCTACATAGCTACCACTTACCTTGGTAAATATAAAAGAAAGTATAAATGTATTTTTTGTTTGTAACTCTTTTTTTCCTATTTGACTTAAAACACAAGCGCATAAAGCAATCATTGTTGATGGACTTTTAATACATAAATACGTAATTTTGGTATGATGATAGGAGCGTAAAGAAGGGGGAAAATGAAGCTTTATTAGAGAAAAAGTTTTCTTATATTATTGAAAATATGTTGATATTAATCTGAACTAAATTATTTTAAGTTTAGATGTCAGAGCAACCACTAAGACTAACTTAAAAATATGTATAGTTAAGAAAATGAAGAGAATTAAAATGGTATTGCAGCAAATATCTATTTATCACAAAAGAAGGCAGTAATGGTAAATAGATAAACAAGAAAGACATAAAACATGTAGAAAACAAGTAGCAAAATGACAGATGCAAATCATGCCTTGTCAGTAATTACATCAAATGTAAATTAACTAAACACTTTAATCAAAAGACAAAGATTGGCAAAATAGATTTAAAAACATGTTTCAACTGTACATTATCCAAAAGAGACACACTGTAGAGTCAAATACATAACTAGGTTGAAAATAAAGTTATAGAAAATAGATATTATACAAACAATAACCCAGGAGAACTGAGGTAGGGGGACTATACTAAAATCAGACAACATAGGATTTATGACAAAAAGTGTTACTAGAGACAAAGAAAAACATTTTGTTATTATGAAAGTGTCAATAGATGAGGAAGACATAACAATTATAAACATATATGCACTTAACAACACAACCTAAAACACATGAAGCAAAAACTCATAGAAATGAAAGGAGAAAAAGGTAATTTGTCAATAATAGTCAGAGATTTCAATATCCTATACTAGCTAGAACAACTATACAGAAAATCAAAAGGAAACAGAAGACTTAAAAAACAGTATAAATTAAGTAGACATAATACATAATTATAGAAGTGTTCTACCCAATAGTAGTAGAATAGATATTCTTCTCAAGTGCACGTGGGACATTCCCCAAAGTAGATCATATTTTAGGCCATAAAGTCCCCCAAATTTAGAAGGATTAAAACCACACAAAATATGTTATCTGGCCATTATGGAATGAAATTTGAAATCAGTAATAGAAGGGAATTTGGAAAATTTGCAAATATGTGGAAATTCAGCAACACACTCCTAAATAACCAATGAACCAAAGAGAAATCACAAAGGAAATTAAACAATACTTTGAGGCTGGGCATGGTGGCTCATGCCTGTAATCCCAGCACTTTGGGAGGCCAAGGCAGGTGGATCACTGAGGTCAGGAGTTCGAGGCCAGCCTGGCCAACATGGTGAAACCCCATCTCTACTAAAAATACAAAAAAAAAAAAAAAAAAAAAAAAAAAAAAAAAAGCTGGGTGTGGTGATGCACACCTGTAATCCCAGCTACTCAGGAGGCTGAGGCAGGAGAATTGCTTGAACCCAGGAGGTGGAAGTTGCAGTGAGCTGAGATCACACCACTGTGCTCCAGTCTGAGAGACAGAGCAAGACTCCATCTCAAAAGAAAAAAAAAAAAAATCTTTGAGATGAATGAAAACAAAAACACAGATCCCAAAACTTACAGGATGTAGTGAAAGCAATGCTTAGAGAGAAATTTTACCTGTTACTGTTGATATTTAAAAAGATCTCTAATCAAGAGCTGAAATTGTCACTTTGAGAAGCTAGAGAAAGAAGACCACACTAAATGCAAAGCTAGCAGAAGGAAGAAAATAATGCAGATGAGAGTGGAAATTATTAGGAAAAAAGGGATTAAAAAAAGAAAAGAGCAAAACAATGAAATCAAAATTTGATTCTTTGAAAAGATTAATGAAATTGACAAACTTTTAGCTAAATAGAGCAAGAAAAAAGAGAGAAGACTCAAATTGCTGAACTTAGGAAAGAAAACGGGCACATCACTACTGAACTTAACAAAATAAAATGTATCATAAAGCAATACTACAAGCATTTGTCTATCAACAAATTAGATGACATAGATGAAGTGGACAAACTTTTAGAAATAGACAGTCTGAGTAGACTTACAATAACTAAATGGAGTGAATTAGTAATAATAGTATATTCCCACAAGGAAAGGCCCAGCCCAACTGGATTCACTCTTTAATTCTACCATATGTCTAAAAATAATTAGTATCAACCTTTTGCAAGCTCCCAAAATTTAGAGGAGGAGCACATTCTTAACACATTCTGTAAAGCCAGTATTACTTTGATACCAAAACCAGGCAGAAGTATCACAAGAAAACTACAGCCCAATATCCCTTATGAATATAAATGAAAAATTCCCCAACAAATACTTGCAAACTGAATCCAGCAATATATTTGAAAGAGTATATACCATGACCAAGTAGGATTTATCCCAAAAATGCAAAGTTGGCTTAACATATGAAAATCAATGTAATACATCATATTAATAGAATAAATAACAGAAAACACATGATAATGCCATTGACTCAGGAAAGGTATTGACAAAATACTACACCCTTTCATGACAGAAACACCTAACAAACTAAAAATACAACAAAACTTTCTCATTTGGATAAAAGACATCTAAAAAATACAGACTTTTTTTTGAGACAGGGTCTCAAAAGGAGTGCAGTGGCATGATCATGGCTTACTGCAGCCTCAATTTCTGGGGCTCAAGCAATCCTCCCACCTCAGCCTCCAGCGTAGATGGGACTACAGGTATGTACCACCACACCTGGCTAATTTTTAAATTTCTTTAGATGGTTTTTTCCATGTTGCCTAGGCTGGTCTTGGACTTCTGGGCTCAAGGAATCCTCCTGCCTCTCAAAGTTCTGGGATTACAAGTGTGAGCCACTGCACTTGGCCTGTACTTCTAACATCATACTTAATGGTGAAAGAATGAAAACTTTACCCCTAAGACCAAGCACAAGAATAGTGTATACTATTAGAACTATTAAATGAGTTCAGGAAGGTTGCAGCATATGCATATTTCTATAAACTACTAATGGACAATCCAAAATGAAATTTTAAACATTCCACTTGCAATAGCATCAAGAAGAATAAAATACTTAGAAATAATCTCAACAAAGAAGGCAAGATGTACACAGTGATAGGTATAAAACACTGTTGAAAGAAATTAAAGAAGAAAATTGGGGACTTACATGTCTCAAAACTAATCTACGGTTATCTAGACTGTGTGGTACTGGCATAAAATAGGTTAATTCAATAGAATTCAGAAATCATAAATAAACGCTCATATTTATGGTCAACTGACTTCTTTTTTGTTGTTTTATTTTTGAGACAAGAGTCTTTCTCTTTCATCCAGGCTGGAGTGCAGTGGCACAATCTCAGCTCACTGCAACCTCTGCCTCCTGGGCTCCAGTGATCCTCCCACCTCAGCCTCCTGAGTAGCTGGGACTACAGGAGTGTGCCACCACACCCAGCTAATTTTTGTCTTTTATGTAGAGACAGGGTTTTGCCATATTGCCCAGGCTGGTCTTGAACTCCTAGGCTCAAGTGATCTGCCTGCTTTAGCCTCCCAAAGTGCTGGGATTACAGGCATGAACCAGCACGCCCAGCTAAACTAACTTTTGACATAGATGTCAAGACCATTCAATGGGAAAAGAAGAATCTTTTAAACAAATGATGCTAGAACAACTAGATATCTACATGCAAAAAATAAAGTTGGATCTCTTTCTCCCATCACATACAAAAATTAATTCAAATGGATTAAAGGCCTAAACATAGAGTTAAAACCATAACATTTTTAGCAGAAAATATAGAATTAAATCTTTGTACCTTGAGTTAGGCAAAGCCTTACTACATATAACACTGAAAGCATCGTAGACCAAAGAAAAAAATAGGAAAATTGAACTTCATAAAAATTTTAAAAATTTGTGCTTCAAAGAACACCATTAAGAAAGTGAAAAGACAACCTATAGAAAGGGAGAAAATATTTGCAAATTATAAATCTGATAAGGAACTTTTATCTAGAAAATATAAAGAACTTTTCCAACTCAAAAATAAAAAGATAACCCAATTAAAAATGAGCAAATGATTTGAATAAGCATTTCTTCTAAGAAGATGTAAAACCACCAAGAGACACATGGAAAGATGCTCAATATCATTAGTCATTATGGAACTGAAAATCAATACTACGGTGAGATACCACTCTGTATCCACTAAGAAGGCTAAAATAAAAAAGACGGACATTAATATGTGTTGGCGAGGATGTGAAGAAAGTAAAGCCATAATAGGTTGCTGGTGGGACTGAAAATTGTGCAGCCATTTTGGAAAATGGTTTGGCAGTTCCCCAAAATATTAAACATTGAGTTAACCACATGAGCCAATAATTCCATTTTTAAACCTATGCCCAAGAGAAATGAAAACGTATGTTCACAAAAAAAACTTGTATACAAGTGTTTATAGCAGCATTTTTCATAATAGCCAAAAACTGAAAACAACACAGATGTTAATCAGCAGATGAATAAAGTGAACTACTCATACCATATAATATTATTCAGCCATAAAAAGGGATGAAGTACTGTACTGATTCATGCTATAACATAAATGAACCATGAAAAATGTATGCTAAGTGAAAGAAACTAGACACAAAAGGTCACACATTGTTGATCCTATTTATATGAAATATACAGAACAGGCAAATTCATAGGGAAAAAGGGAGATTAGCAGTTGCCAGCATCTGGGAGTAGGAGAGAATGGGAGAGACTGTGAATGGGTATGGGTTTTCTGTTTAAGATGACAAAATGTTCTAAATTAGATAGCGGTAATTGTTGCCCAAGTATGTAAACATACTAAAAACCACTGCATTATACTCTTTAAAAGGATGAATTATATGGTAGGTAGATTATATCTCAATAAAGCTGTTATTTTAAAAATATATAACTCATATTATTAGACATCCATAGTTTAAGTTGTGCAATAGCTTCTCACTCTTTGAATAAAGCCTAGATCTGGACCATAGCCACACTGTCCTGCCCATGCCTCTGACCTGTCACGCTCCACAGCCTCTTGCTCAGTGTGCTCTGCTCACCCCGACCCATAGGCCAGATGTTCTGCACTTTGAACAGAGATTGCTCTTTTCTACTGCAGAGCCCTGACATTTTCTCTTTCTTCTGTCTGGAATTCTCTTCCCTGCTTTGTCCGTGGCTTTTCCCATCTCATTTTTTCAATCTGTCTAGTGGTGTTGCTTTCCTGTTCATACTTTTAGCATCTCATGTTGTCTATTTTCTTTATTCACTTATATCCCAAGTTGAGATTCTCTGGCTTATTTATGTATTTATTTCTGTATCTGGTTTTTGGCCCCTAGCAGTACTCTTTACTATTAGGATATACCGTCTGCAGGGGAGGACTTTCTCCAGCTTATTCTTCACTGTATCTCTAGTTTTGAGAAAAGCATTTGTCCAGTAGTTCGTGTCCAGTACATGTTTCTTGAATAAGTGAATAAATTCCCAAGTCTGATGACAGATATGACTCTAATTTTCTTATCAAAAACAGTACATTTTACTTAAGAGTCTTCTTATAGGCAAATTCCACAAATGGTTACTGAGGAACTGGATGGGTGGTCCCGCTTTTCTACTTGATGGGCCAGGGAACTCCTAGAGACTTTGGCTCTTAACTTTACTTGGCATTTAATCCATGAACCCACATTCAAGTGTTTTGTTGGACAGTAGAATACATAGGTGTGGAGGCTACCCTTGAGGAACTTACATTCTAGAGAGGAAAACAGACTCACAATTGTGAAATAATACAATAAATGCTCCTAGAGAGCAACACAGTGCTAGGGAAGTAGCACATTGAAGATGGTTAATTTTGGGCTGTAGGAAGATAGTGTTAGGGAAGACATCACTGAAGAGGTTCAATTTATGTTTGGCCCTTGTGAGATAATGGCTCTAGACCAAGTGTATCTTAAATTGGGGGTGGGGAGATGGGTTGGGAAGTGATTTTGCATATTTGGCAATGTCTTAGAGACTTTTTTATTGTCCTATCTAGAGGCAGGGAAAAGTGTTACTGGCATCTAGTAGACAGAGAGCAGGGAAACTGCTAAGCATCCTGTAAGGAACAGAACAGCATCCCGTAACAAAGAATTCTCCTGCCCTAAATGTCCATATAACTCAGGCTGAGAAACTTGTTTAAGACAATAACTATGAATGGCTGCTAAGACTGTTATGTGACAGTCTGATAGGTAGTTTTAGGATAAATGGATAAAGCTAACCACATCTGGACCCTTTGATCAGTCCTAACATTGCACACACACACAAAGACAACCTCATTCTGTGTCCCCTGGTATAATATGTTAGAGAGTACACACAAGATATTCTTGCCAAAGCATCAAATCTGAACCCCATTAAGGCTCTCACATAGTGCTGGTCAATAAAAATGTGTGAGCCACATATATAAATTTAAAGTTTCTCATAGCCACATTAAAAATAAAAAGATATTAGCCAGGTGCAGTGGCTCATGCTTGTAGTTCCAGCACTTTGGGAGGCTGAGGCAGGCAGATCACTTGAGCCCAGGAGTTCAAGAACAGTCTGGGCAACATGGCAAAACCCTGTGTCTACGAAAAATACAGAAATGTTAGCCAGGCGTGGTGGAGCATGCCTGTAGTCCCTAGCTATTTGGGGAGCTGAGGCAGGAGAATCGCTTGAGCCCCAGAGGCCTAGGCTGCAGTGAGCCATGATTGCGTCACTGCACTCCAGCCCAGGTGACAGAGCGAGATCGTGTCTCCAAAACTAACTAACTAAATAGATAGATAGATACAAGTATAAATTAATTTTAATAATTTTATTCAACCCAACACTAAATGTTATTGTTTCAACATATAATCTGTATAAACATTATTAGTGGATATTTTACTTTTTTTGAAACTAAGTCTTTGGAATCTGGTATGTATTTTACACTGACAGAACATCCCTATTTAGACTAACGGTATTTCAAGTGCTTGATAAGCACCTGTGCCTACATAGTGGACAGAACAGCTCTGGAGTTAAACAACAAGTAGAGAACAGAGGAATATGTTTAATGCACACTGCAAGGATGCAATCGAAAAAGACCCACAATGTGGGTAAGTCTTCAGGACAAAGAAAGGACACGTTTCTTTCACAAATAAATTACAAGAAAAAGGTGGGGGAGGGGACAATGGATTACAAATTACTTACGAAGATACTAATCAAATAGGTTATGTGAATCTTGTTTGGATCCTGATTTGAACAAAACAATGGTAAAAAGTTAGGTTTTGAACACTAATTATGTTATGATATTAAGGAATTTTTAGTTTTGTTGCGACCTACTGGTACTATGATCCTAGTCAAAATAAAACTCGTTCTAAAGACACATACTGAAATCCTTACAGGTGAAATGAAACCGTGTTTGTGATTTTGCCTCTCAGTAACACACTTGGGAGGGAGAAATGGGTGTGAGTAAAGATGAAGCAAGATTGGCCATAAGTTACTAATTGTTAAAGGCAGGTGATGGGTCCATGAGATACTATTCTTTTACTTTTGTAAAAGTTTGAATTTTCACACTGAAGATTTTTAAAAATGTGCTTAGTTTTGATGAATGTTGGCTATGGTTGCTCGGTGGCACACGCATGCCTCTGCCATTCAGTGATGCCTGTCCAGAGAGAATTCTGTCTGCTCTTCTCCCACGTTACTTACAGTAGTCACTTACAGGTGGCACTTTCTGAGGAAGTTGAAGAGTTCATAGTTTCTTATGCTTTTCAGAAATAAGATATTCTGGTGATTTTGTATATTCCTTTTTTAATATTATTTTTTAGATAGAGTGTCATTCTGTCGCTCAGGCTGGAGTACAGTGGCACAATCATGGCTCACTGCAGCCTTGACCTCCTTGGGCTCAGGTGATCCTCCTATCTCAGTCTCCCCTCCTGAGTAGCTAGGAATACAGGCATGCCACTATGCCTGACTAATTTTCTTGTTTTTTGTAGAGATGGGGTTTCACCATGTTGCCCAGGCTGGATTTCGTACATTCTATACTTGAAATAAGAGCAGCAATTGGAAGTTGGCTTAAATGTTTATATTAGAAGCAAAAAATAAAAGAGAGAAGCAGAAAGGGAATCTTACTTCCCTACCTTCTTTGAGAGCATGCCCTCTATTAAGTATAAGAAGTGGGGTTTTCCCCTAAAAACTATGCTCTTAGGGTATGATGTTAGGTGGTACAAAGGCCAAAACTTTTAAACTATAATATTGTGTTTACTTTTTAATGCAATAAAATTAAACAATCTGGCTAGCATATCAAACATAATTTTATGAGTGCTATCGATTGGGGCAGGTAGAAAGAATTTTAAAATAATAAGTCGGTTTAAATAAAAATATTCAGTAAAAAAGGACCAGGTGCAGTGGTTCTCACCTGTACTCCCATTGCTTTGGGAGGATGAGGGAGGAGGATTGCTTGAGGCCAGGAGTTTGAGACAAGCCTGGGCAACATAGTGAGACTCCATCTCTACAAAGAAATACAAAATTATCTGGGCATGGTGGCACGTGCCTGTAGTCTCAGCTACTTGGGAGGCTGAGACAAGGATATTGCTTGAGCTCAGGAGTTTAAGGCTGCAGTGAGCTGTGATCATGCCACTGCACTCCAGCCTGGGCAACAGAATGAGGCCTTGTCTCTTACAAAAACCAAAAAGTGAAAAAATAGTAAATATGAGCCACAGATATGGCAAAACCTCTAAAGTTAATCCACAAATCAGTGAAGTTTGGGAAATGCTGGGGATGGGAATTTTCCTCTCCCATTAACCTGGATCAGAGAGAATGGGAAATGCTGAAAAGCACATGGAGAAAGAAGAACATTGTATGAGTCAGGGTTCTCTAAAGGGCCAGAACTAGTAGGACAAATGTATATATGAAGAGAGTTTACTAAAGAGTTTTGACTTTCATGATCACAAGGTGAACTCCCTCAATAGGCTGTCTGCAACCTGAGGAGCAGAGAAGCTGGTCCAAGTCCCAAGACCTCAAAAGTAGGGAAGCTGACAGTGCAGCCTTCAGTCTGTGGCCGAAGGCCTAAGATCCCCTGGCAAACCACTGGTGTAAGTCCAAGTGTCCAAAAGCTGAAGAACTTGGAGTCTGATGTTCACAGGCAGGAAGCACCCAGCACGAGAGAAAAGATGAGGGCCAGAAAACCTGGCAAGTCTTCATTTCACTTTCTTCTGCCTGCTTTATCCTAGCTGTACTGGCAGCTGATGAGATGGTACCCACCCAGATTGAGGGTGGGTCTGCCTCTCCCAGTCCACTGACTCAGATGTTAATCTCCTTTGGCAACACCTTCACAGATACACCCAGAAACAATACTTTGCATCCTTTGATCCAATCAAGTTGACAATCAATATTAACCATCACAAGTCCACCCCTTGTCAACCTGAATGTATTACAGATCCCAGAAATCGCACATAATCTTCAAATAAAGACAATAATAAGGTCACAATTATGCATAACATAATACGGCTATCCTTTGTACAACCGGAAGTGCACTAATCCTTAATCTAAATGCTGTTACGTAAAGTTAACAACTCTTAAATGATGACATAAAGTTAGTAATCTTATGTCCCATGATACAGGAAAAATAAAGGAAATAAAATGAAGATATTTTCTTTGTACAAGTGTATACATGCACAAATGTTCTTAACAAAATTAGAAAATACTCATGACAATTACAGTCCTCATTTTTGCAACTGGTCACATAGTTGTAGCTGGCATTGATAACTACCTTCTTCTACTACCCATTCTGTATTTCCTTTCCCTTCAGCAAGCACTTCAGTGGGTCATGGTTTTTTACCTGGTGGAGTGACCCAAACCTTCATTCCTGAAGGGTCTGGGCCATTTGTAGTCCTCCCTGGATTGGGCTGTTGTAGTTTCCTATTGACCTTAATCACAGGGCGTGGTAATACTGAGACGCCCTAAGAGATCTCCTGTATTCCACGTGTACTCTTCCTTACCTCCATTATGGAGTAGTAGGCTGATTTCATCTTGATAGTCTGGGTCAATCAGCCACCAAGTAACTGGCTGATCACCCCAAGAAATGGTACATATCGAGGGCTCAGTGTTGGCCTCTGCTGCTGGCAAAGTGGGCACTCAGTGGTGGCTGTAGCCAGGTCAGCCTTGGTGAATGGAAGCCCATGTTGCTGAGCCTATGCATAACCTCCGTCCCTGCCACCATGGCCACTTTATTCATGGGCCTATTGGGCAATGACAGGGGTGGCTGGGGAAAGAGGGTGAATGCTGTTTACAGAATGGGTCATCCTATCCACTTGATTATTAAAATCCTCCTCTGCTGAGGTCATCCTTTGGTGAGCATTCACGTGGGATACAACTATCTTTACAACTTTTGACCACTCAGAGAGGTCACATGCCTCTTCCCCAAATATTGTTGTCACCAGTTTTCCAATCATGCTTCTCCCAGGTCCCTGACCATCCAACCAAACCATTGGCTATAGCCCATGAATCAGTATGTAGTTGTACATCTGGCCATTTCTCCTTCCAAGCAAAGTGCACAGCCAAGTGCACTGCTCAAAGTTCTGCCCACTGGGAAGATTTCCCTTCACCGCTGTCCTTCAGGGATGTCCTAGAAAGGGGCTGTAGTGCTGCAGCTGTCCACTTTTGGGTGGCGCCCGCATATCGTGCAGAACCATCTGTGAACCAGGGCCTGGTCTCCTCTTCCTCTGTCAGCTGATCATAGGGAACTGCCCACAGGCCATTGGTACAGGCTGGGGGAGAGAAGGCAGGGTGGCAGGAGTGGAGACCATGGGCATTTGAGCCACTTCCTCATGTAACTTACTTGTGCTTTCATGACCTGCTTGAGCCCGATCACATATATACCACTTCCATTTGATGATGGAATGCTGCTGTCATGACCCACTTTATGGCTAGATGGGTCAGAAAGCACCCAGTTCATGATAGGCAGTTCAGGTTGCATGGTGACTTAATGACCCATAGTCAAATGTTCAGTTTCTACCAAAGCCCAGTAACAGGCCGAGAGCTATCTTTCAAAAGGAGAGTGGTTATCTGCAGAAGATGGCAGGGCCTTGCTCCAAAATCCTAGAGGCCTCCACAGGGATTTACCTGTGGGGGCCTGTAAAAGGCTCCAAACAGCATCCCTGTCTGCCACTGACACCTCAAGCACCATTGGATCTGTTAGGTCATATGGCCCAAGGGGCAGAGCAAGTTGCACAGCAGCCTGGACCTGTTGCAGAGCCCTCTCCTTTTCTGGACCCCACTCAAAACTGGCAGCCTTTTGGGTCACTCAACAAACGGGCTGGAATAACACACCCAAATGAGGAATGTGTTGCTTCCAAAATCCAAATAGGCCCACTAGGCATTGTGCCTCTTTCTTGGTTGTAGGAGGGGCCAAATGCAGCAACTTGTCCTTCTCCTTGGAAGTCATATCTCAACATGCCCTACACCATTGGACCGCTAGAAATTTTACTGAGGTAGAAGGTCCCTGAATTTTAGTTGGATTTATCTCCTATCCCCTGGTACACAAATGTCTCACCAACAAGTCCAATCTGTTTGCTACTTGTTGCTCACTGGATCGAATCAAGTTGACACTCAATATTAACCATCACAAACATAAAACAACTCAGGCCGAGAGATCATTTTAATCAAGAGTAATTTTCATTATAAGAGCGACATATTCATAGATTAATTCCTCTGTGTTATGCCAAACCCTATTTTCCTATATGCAGTGCCTCCTAGAAGCACAAATCTGGTGAGAAAATAGGAGAGAAAGGATAGCAGCTTTTGTTTTAGGGACATGTGCTGGTTGAAAAGTCCCAAATAGGGGTGGAGAGACCCGTGCTTGCATCTGCTGTATGACAGCCATTGAGTCCTGTTACTGTTCATGCTTCCATTTGGATTAGATAAAACCCCTCACCCTGGGCTCCAGGGTGAGCCCTGGACATACCTGGTCCCTACTCCTCTTCAACTTCGCCATATAAGCTCGAGTTTTCTGCTCTCTGGCATACCAGGCTTGCTCTGTCTCAGTTGCACTTGCTGTTTTCTCTGTCTACCTTCTCAGAGATCTTTGCTTGACTAGTTTCTTATCATTTAATCTCAGGACAAACATTGCCTCCTCTCAGCATCTTCTTATCTAAAGAACCACTTCTTCAATCACTCTTTAGCACAGTACGCTATTTTGTCTTCTTCAAACAAGTTTGCACTCCCTGAGATGATGGTATTTGTTTACTTACTGCATGAAAGTAGAGCCTTGTCTGTCTGTTCGGTTTGTGGTATTTCTCCATCGTGCTGAATGGTGCCTGGCATGTGGAAGCAGCTTGGCACATATCTGTTGAATGAATACATGAATTAGATAAGCTGGGGTTTGGACTAGATCATCTCTGAGGGTCTCCTTCCAGCTATGAAGTACTGTGATTTTCAAAATCCATCACAAAAAGCATTTGTCTTTCCAACTGAGAGCTTTTCTTCACATATCAGCCAAGATAGGATTTCCCAGGGCTTAACTGCAATGGTGGGTAAGCAAGCAGAGTGAAACAGATGCCTCCGGGTGCCGACACAGCTTCCTCTGAGTTTCGAAGCAAAGCAAAGGGCAATCATCATAATCAGTACAGAGGTGGATGAGAGTTGCTAGGTCTTCTGCCAAATTGCCTTTGTGGATATCAGAGCCAGCTTCTCTGAAAACAGCCCTTTATTTAAAACATTACTGCAAGTGGAGCTTGCCCTCCACCCCCTACCCCCTTTTCTATTACTTGGGCTCTCCAACTTGTCACATATGTGTTCAATTGCTTTCTTAACTTCAGTTTGGGTAACCCTGATGCAAGGGAGGTGTGAGAGTCGGCCATTGGGTCTGTGAAGGTCTGATGAAAGCAACTTTAACACATAACCCTTTGCTTTGGCAGGAGCTTGGGCCAAGAGCAAAAGTCCTCTTGATGTGTCAAATTATAGATAAACACAAGTTTCAAAAACATTAGTGATATAACTGCAAATAAATGCTGGTAACTGGCAGGGTGCTCCGTTTACAAATAGTTCCTGTCATCCAAACAGTAAGAGGATAAACTTAAACACCACTGACTTCCCAAACATTTGAAAGCACTTTAATAGCAAGGCTCCAAGACTGCAAACATAAAAGAATAATAATTAAGGCTTAAAATACAACCCAGCCAACAGCAGAGCTGCACAGAGCTGTGCTGTGGGATCTGGGGTTTATCATGATGATTCATCTTCTTCTTAGCTTGAGATTTTTCCTGGAGTTCCACCCTATCTTTTGAAACCCCTCTGAGTTGCCCACACGCCTGATTTTGGCTTGAGTTGCCCTGTCCTCTTCAGGTCCAGAGTCCGAGAAGCATGACTTTGGGAACTGGCTGGAACAGTTGATACTTAAGAAGAGGTGGTACATTTCTTCTTTAGATGGAGAGCTTCAGGCCTTGATAGAATAGTGTATCTTGCAGATTCTCTTTAAAGGACTAAAATCAACAGGGACCCTTGTCCTCTGTGTAGCTGTTTGGTGTTAGTGGTGTGAGGAAAGAGAAATGGGGATATATCTCCTTTTGCTCATTGGCCACTGCAAGCTTTCATCCACCCATGTATCTGTGTGTCAAGAAATATGTATTGAGTTCTTCTGGAGTGCCAAGTACTATACTAGGCACTGGAATACTTTAGTTTAAAAAAAAATTGGTTCTGGGATCTGATCACTATGATACAGAAAAACTCTGAACAAGGAAGCCAGAAATTTAGGTGCAAGTCTGAGTTGGCACTAACTCTGTCATCTGTGTGTTACAGCAGGGGCTTCAAATTCTACCCCTGATCAGGTAGTAAATAACTACAGCTGGTAGAGTGGAGACCCGGCTACTCTGGAAATTTCACGCCTCCCTCTGCAAAGGTGGCGGTGTGACCCACCTTTGGTGAAGTGTTTTTCCGCTGGAAAACAGCATGGGTGTCCAGATTTTCAAGACAAACAAGAAAGCTGACCTTTAAAATACAAAATTCCCTAATTTTTAAATATTAGTAATTATAGTAAAAAGTTTTTATTCTTTCTAAATCACTGATTAGGAGGAAATTAAACAAGCCAGTTTTTAGCCTCTTAGGGTAAAAACGAAGTCCTTCCTTCCTCTCAGCTTGATCATGGGTAAAATAAGAGCTCTAAGTCAGTGGAGTCTGGCATCTGCATAGTGACCTCAGGGCTGCCATTAGGGCAGGAGGGAGGCCATCCTGATAGGGGACTGCCCCACCCATTTCAACCAGAGGAGCTCTGCTTCCATCAGGGTTCCCAGACGTCATTTGGGTTTTCCTTGCCTCCTGAGATCTTGTTTAAATTGCTTAAAATCCACCAATTCCAAAGTTCAAAATTCTGTGCAAGACTCTCAGAGTTCCCAGAATCAGAGCACATTTTTCATGGCCCCTCCTATCTCTCAGGTCACTGGATCACCCTTTGACATTGCACTGGGCCCAGACATGGGTCCTTTCTTTGGATTCCATAAAAATGAACTCGATTACCCAAAATATGTGCAGATTTTACAAAAGGCACTTTTTGATACAGGTGAGGGGGAAGAAGTAAAAACAGTTTTATTTTATAGAGCAAGGCAAATTAACTTCAATAGCTGACATTTGTGGTTTTAAGATGCCATTTCCCCTACTCCTTGACTCCTCCATATTTGCTAGTTGTGGGATTTGGGCAAGTTACTTAGCCTTTCTGTGCCTCAGTTTCTCATATTTAAAATGAGAACTATAGTATTATAGTATCTGCTTGAATTCATATGAAGATGGAATGAATTAATATAAGTAAAACGATTGGAAAAGAGCCAGATATTATAGCTTATATATGCAAATAGGTAGATACATGATGGATGATAGATAGGTAGATAGATAGATAGATAGATAGATCTCATATATGTGTACATGTTAGGCTATTACTTCTATTATTTTAATTTCTGGTTCTTCTCAGTCCTGTCTCCATTTTTCCCCCCTCACTCACCAGTCCTCCTCCCATTCAGGAGCAAAAACAAAAATTTGCCCTTGTCCCTCCTCTGTTCTCATCCAGAATAGTTTGTCTTCTTTCTCCTCTGAGGTCTTGGCTCCCACTGATGTCATATCCCAGGCATGTTTACCAAGGTATATTTTAAACAATGATAGTTTCCTCTCTTAGAGGGATTAAGATGTCAAATGTCAAGATAATATTTTTCAACTTGTTATATTTACACATGCACACAAAGGGTTCCATATCCTTAAAAAAATATTAAAAACACTGGCCAGGTCTTCAGGGTGTTTACCCTCTCTAACTATCCTGTGATTCTGGGGAAATAAAGCTTCCTGGTGGTATCAGTTGCCTCAATACATGTCTTATGTTAATGAACTCAAGAGCAGCATAGGCTGAGGGCCCAGGCTGGCCGAGCCTCCTCCAGCTTGCTCCTAGGAGCTTCAAAATACTGTTGCCCCTTTTTAAAGAGTCAAGGAGGCTGCAGTATTGGAAGGCCAGAACCTAGAAAAATATTCAGATAATATGCTTTTCCCCTCAAAACAGTATTTTTTCTCTTAACTCTCGGAGTATTTCTAGTCTTTTTAATCCACCCCACTTCCAAAAAAAGTCAGTCACACAGATGACACAGATGGGCAGAGACTTCTCTCAGTAAAAATAGAATATTATTATAGAGTTTCTCAATCTTGCTTTATGTATTGATGTTGGCTTGTAGCTAGAATAAGCAAATACCGAATCCCCAAAGATCCATTCTTTTCTCATGCTCCAATGAAGCTGATAATCCCATATATATATATATGTATGTATGTATGTATATGTATATACACATATATATGCTTTATAATTTTATGAAGCATATTTACATCTGCTAGAATATTGGTAGAAAACAACATTAAAAAGAGAAACCTCCAAACCCTATCTCAGTTTCAAATCTACCCTGTAAGTTCTTTCCTCCTCTTTGCCATGGCCCAAATAAGAGGATGGGCATCTGATTTCTTCAGCCATTCAGTCGCTGTCCTTGGCATTTGTCAAAGGGAGAAGTTGACATTGGAAGCATAATAATGGAAACATAGTCTATTGTACATTTGGGAAATAAACATTGACAAGATTAGAGGGACAGAAAAGGTGTGTTCTGCAATCCATCTCACACAGGTGTGTCATGGCCAGAGCACAGCAAACCTGGCTTTGAGTCTCAGCCCGATGCTAACCAGCTTTATGCTCTTGGGCAAACCACATTAATCTGTCTGAGCCTAGATTCTTCACCTGCAACACGGGAGGGACAGCATTGGCCTCTTGGTGCTGTGAAAGCTTAATAACGCTTGTAGCAGTGTTTGGTGCTCCTCTGTGAAACATGTTCATCTCTCAGAGTTTTCAACACCATCCTCTCTTGCATTTTTGTTCCCACCTTTCTGGCTCCTCCTCTTCAGTCTCCTTTGCTGCCTCCCCAGCCAGCTTGAGTTGAAGCTCCTTAAGGCTCAGATCTAGAAACAATGATCTTCACCCTTGATATTCTTTTCATGGGCAATTCTGCCCATACTATACCCATTTTTACTCCACTGGAAAGAGTGGGGAGATGGTTTTCCCATTACTTCATGGAACGGCACCAAGGGAAAGAAAATATATAGCAATATTTTGGCATCTCTGCTGGTTTGCATGTTTGGGATTTTTTTTCAGAAGACGTCATTCTTGGTAGGTCAGAGCCTACCAGAGGAGCAGTGAGGGTTGACTGGATGGGAACATGCCCAGCTGACAAACTCTGTATTCATGACAGCAACATCCCAAGAACATGGAATTCTCATGAGACACTGCTATTGACTCCCAGGAATAATCAATCTCTGAGTCTCTGCTTCTTTGCCAGGGGTGGTGGGGACACTGAGCTGCAGATGTGGCTCCAAATGTCAACATGGTCACATCTGTACTCCCAGGCTGGTGAGCTTAAGAACACTAGAGTGTTAGAGTACTTAGCCTATTTAGGTTCTTAATGCATTTTAAATCTCTTCATCTCTCCTCCACTTATTGGAATACCAGAGGCTATAAGTTCAATTTAGAACTAATCATCTTCCTCTAATGATTGAGTGATATTGAAGACTTCATAGAATTTTGTAGTTGAAAGAGACATTAAAATGTCAGGTGACCCAGCTCTTCCAGAGAGACTGAAGAAACAGCTTCAATCACCATAAAATAAACCATTCAAGCGTAAAAGAAAACTGGAACTGTCTGAAGGATTCAAAAGAAGCTGATGGCTTTAGGCACCTGATTGGGGCTAATTATAACACTTGGGTAATACATCTTGGCACAAGTTTTCTGGCAGCAAAGAAGGAGTGGAAACATCTTGGGTTACTTAGTTTTGGTTGTATGACAATGGAAAACATACACATTTTTCTGTAGAGACAAACTTTTTCCTGGAACCAGACTTAGGCATTTATCACATGAGTCATTGTATAAAGGACACTGAGAGACAGAATGGACAGTATCTTCTTCCGTGGTTACCTACAGAATTGTGCAGTTTTTCTTCTGGAGGTTCTCATCTTGGCCACTCATGAAGGTATACATTTCCTAGTAACCAGGAACTCTCTTTCTGAGGCATTGAAAAAGTCTGAAATAAACCAAAAAAGAGAATCATTGATGCTGCCTGCCCTCCTCACCACTACCCCATGGAGACAAGCTGCAGAGGCAATTCTTTTTTGATATAATCTGAAGGCAATCATGATAATAATAATTCTAATCATAACTACCTTTTATCAAGTGCAAGTATATTGTTAAGTACAAGCAAGTTAACTAGGGCTTCGTAAGATTTAATAACTTTCCCACGCTCATACAGCTCATTCAGGTCTCCAATTCCACCTGATTGGTGATGGGTCCCAAAAGCTTGGTGCTGTGGAAGATTCTGAGATCACATCTGATCACAGTAGAAAAGAGAACCATTATATTTGCATGTGAGAGGGGAGTGAGACATGGCTGTCATGAATTTGCCATCATTGTGTGATTCCATTTTCCTGCTAGCAAAGCAAATTTCATATGACAGTAATTAGCAGATAAATGTGTTGCCTATAATTCCTCTACACTTGTTAGTGGAAATATCTTAAGATGCAAGTGACTTGACTACTTTTTATTACACACCACTTGGAACTTCAGAGCTCCCAGAAGCTGATTGTGCACATTGGAGGCAATCAAACCAAACAAAAATCCCAACTTCCCCTTCCATCAAAAAACAACCCCTCAAACCCACAGTGCAAATTGGAATTATTAATATGTTTGTGTAAGTCAGTTTACAAAAAATAGTAACTTTTAAAAAGTCTTACTTTATAGCTAGTGACTGTTTTGTTGTTGTTGTATTTAACTAAGTAATAGAATTTGTTAAGAGTGCAAGGGTCTCTCTGTGACATTTTGAATGATCCAGCAATTGCAGGCTGCATTCAGCAGCTGAAATATAGTGAGTCTATATCTGGAAGGGCCATAGCCCCTCAAGATAAATGCTTGATTCCAAGACTGCAAGAGGAAACTGGCCAAGGTGGCTGTCGACTGCTTTTGCATGCCTAGCCTCTCTTAATCTGGTAACAGAACCATCTCTTCCCCTACTCTTAGAGCATAAGGTTTTGGTGGAGCTGACTCCATCTCCTTGGATAAGCGTGTGACCCATGCTGGTACCACATTCTCTTGACCAACAAATGAATGATGCAGAGGTAGGTGACATTACCAGTCCTACTTTGGAGCTTTGGTGGAGCTTGATAACTAAGGCCTTCACTATTCATTGGGTTGCTAAGCTGTTGGAATCAATGAGGCAGGTAGACATTCTCAGGGAGTACCCTGAGAATGAGTCCAGCACCAAAAAAGGTAGTATTGAATAGAGAAAAGGAGATTCAATGGCTTTGAGTGTATTCACAGAGTTGTCTATCCATCGCCACAATCCCTTTTAGAATATTTTCATTAACCCAAAAAGAACTGTTGCTCGGCCGGGCGCGGTGGCTCAAGCCTGTAATCCTAGCACTTTGGGAGGCCGAGACGGGCGGATCACAAGGTCAGGAGATCGAGACCATCCTGGCTAACACGGTGAAACCCCGTCTCTACTAAAAAGTACAAAAAAACTAGCCGGGTGAGGTGGCGAGCGCCTGTAGTCCCAGCTACTCGGGAGGCTGAGCCAGGAGAATGGCATAAACCCGGGAGGCGGAGCTTGCAGTGAGCAGAGATCCGGCCACTGCACTCCAGCCTGGGTGACAGAGCGAGACTCCGTCTCCAAAAAAAAAAAAAAAAAAAAAAAAAAAAGAACTGTTGCTCTCCTTAGCCATCATTCCCAACCCCTCCAGTCCCTCTCCTCAGTGCTAAGCAAGTATTGATCTATTTTTTCTGTTTGTTCAGATTTGCCTATTCTGGACATTTTTAATAAATGGAATCATATAATACATGGTTTTAGTTCCCTTTTTATGAACTTTCATAGCTCCCTTTAATTCTCCTTGCATCCCTTATTAGAATTAAAATGAAAAAAATATATGTATATATGTATATAAAATCATTTACTTAATGTTTGTGTCTCCCATTAGACCATACAGTTTCACCAAGGTAGGGACTTCATGTATTTAATTGCCATTACTTAACCCAATGCCTGTGCCCCACAGAATAGGCACTTAATAATATTTACACAATGAATAAATGAATAACTGGATTGATGAATGGATGGTTGAATGAATAAACTTGGTACTCATCCTACTGCCACCACTAGGATAGATCCAGAAATACCAGTATATTTAGTGCAGTGAAATGGGCTGATCTGATTAACTTACTTCCAGACTAGTTCCCCACGTTAGAAGAAAGAGAAATAAATATCTATTTAACAAGAGAGAGTGTGGTTTCACATGCAGATGTGTAATATTTGTAAATAAAAAGTAGATTGTTTGTGTATCGGAGTAGAAGAGACAGACTCAGTAGGCTGGAGCTAAGTTAAAGTAAACTATTTATTGCACTAACTAAGCCACGGTGTGGCCGCTGCCAACTGGTCACAACTGCAGTTTTTTGGTTTTGTTTTTTTTTTTTAAAGGCCTCAGTGTCCATAAGATGCATGTTGAGTAGTTGGAAAAGAAAGGGTCCTAATGCTTGGAATTTTCTCGTGGCATCCTCAACTGTTTAAGGCCTTACCTATCAGTGTTTGGGTTGGATTGTTCTCTGCCTGTCCCTATAACCAGACAGAAAAGAACGAGAAGGGAGAGAAGTCAAACGTATGCCTTGTTACTTGAGCAAGCAGCTTGCAGAATGGGACACACACACTCCCTGCTTGGATGACTTCTCGATTCTGGGGTTTGGCAAAGCTGTTGCTGAAAACATTGAACAAAATAAACTGCAAAATATAGAAGGAATGCAGAAAAAGTCATGAAAAACAAATTGGTGATTCATACAGATTACGGTCTAATGGCTACAAGATTTCCCCAGCTTTTATTTGAACTTTTTAAAGAAATCAGTTGCAATAGAGGCTCTGTTGGTGGTTTGACAAAAAGGGGATTTTCTATAAATAATGAGTTTATGTTTGGGGTGTTGATTCTATTTTTAATAAAGCAAATATCATTTTTATTTCTTTGCTTCTCTATTGAAGACATAAAATCCCAAAGTAATCCTAGCTCTTAGATGGAGAAAGCATAAAGAATACACACAAACAAAGAGATTATTTCAGAGATGGGCCATTTTTTCTCTTTTGGTCATTCATAAAGACCTCAACAATGATATACAGAGTTATAAATGCCTTATGTGGCACCAGGAGGTGCATAGATATATTCCTTTTCTTGGGCACAGCAAATCCTTAATTAGAAATGCAGTGAAATTGATTTCTTGAATGAAGATGTCTATGATGATCCATAGGTTATAATTGATTTTTTTAAGACTCAAGATTCAAATGAAGAAGTAATCAGGGCCACTTTAGAGAAATCCTGACCAGTGGGGTGCTTCACAATATAGTTTCAGAAGTGTATACTCCAAGAATTACTGCACAAAGTTCAAATATCCAATAAAGCTCTGGCCAATGAAGGGATATACACACATCTACCTGGTGTAATCAGTAAGAGGAGACACTTAGTGTTTGGTTTTCCTTCCTTCCTCCCACCCTGCAGCCAACTATCTCCCACTTGTCTGTAGCTTTTGCTATCAGAATCACCATTTATTTCTAATTTCTTTCAGATAATTCAGTGCCGTCTAAATTCTTCTGATTTAACAACCTGGCAAGCTTGTTAAAATTACCAATTCTAGGTCCCAGTCATGGAAACAGATTCGTCAGAGAAATCTCTCTTTGTAATAAGTGCCCCAGGTGATTCTTATGATAAAAGAAATTTAGGAAAAAAGAGGCAAATGATAATTTTTCAGTTTCACTTTATGATAGCAGAGTACTTTCATGAAACCCTTTCATGAGGTCCTCACAATGGGTCTGTGACAAAAATATTATTTTTTCCATTTTAGATAAGAGGAAACTAAGCCTCTAGAAGGTAAAGTAGCATGACCAAGGTCACGTGGGGCTGGCCTTTGACTCCAGATCGCTGGCTTCTTGTCCAGGCCACCTCCACTCCCTACCCCATCCACCAAGCTCCACTGCCTTCCCAAAGCTTATAGTGATGGTAGTGGCATTGGCACAGAGAAAGTCTTGTGCAAACAAAGAAAGGAGAGAAGAGAATTATGACGGAGGCTCTGAGAGCACCTAAAGGATCTCAAAGAAAGACAAATCATTTGATAGTTAAAGATGAGAGAAGAGAGTAGGTGAATAAAGTCATGGAAATCTGAATGGTAAATTGATCACTGATTAATGGGAAGCTATTGAAAATAGTTGGAGCCTCAGTAGCATTTTATAAATCTCTTCTTTAGAATACTAATTCTACAAGATACTCCATGAAAGGGATTCTGCACTGAAATAAATTTAGGAAACATGGTGAGCTTCCCTCCAGTGAATAGATTCCCAAAGCACATCTGCATATCGAAGTCTCTGAGAAGTCCTGCGGCAAACACATCTAATTAAAAATTTAACATTAAATATTCCAAACTTATTTGACTATGGAACTGTTCCTCCATTTTTCCATAAAATATGCATAAACAGCTATCCGAACACACTTTGGGAAATGCTGGCCTAGAACAGAGATTTAGAGTTGGGAATACATCCATGCGGAGTGTTTAATACTATGTGCAATATTATAATTACACCCAAATAAGAAGTTTAATGTCCTACGTTTAGGGCCCAGCTTCTACTAATTTCTTTCCCCTACTTAAAACTTGAGATTCTGTTCTTACATGTTTTTCTGTTGTGTCTTTGCTCATTCCGAAGACAGGGAGGGGAGAGGAGAGAAAGAGAGAGTGAGCATAAAATAAGCAACAGAGTATGCCTTGCTCCAAAGTTTGTAGATTCTTTCTTGTTGCTAACACAAAGCAAGTGTGTGGCATGAGAACCAAGTGGGAGCGGAGCTAAGCCCTGGAATGTGGAAACCCAGCCTGTCTGGAGCCCCTGGCTCTTTCCAGGCATCTGGATTGGAGGCCCAGCCTGTCTTCCTTTCTGCCCTTGCCAATCTGCCTCTCTGGGGATGGGACGACCTAAAGATGTTGCCTCGTTGTGTTTCCTGCTCTTCATGCATTTAACCGTAATTGAGAAGAACTCTTCATTCCATGGACCTCTTGGGCCCCATGGCTGCCCTAATCATGGTCTGTGTGGCCTCTAGTCAGAAAGAATAGTAGCAGAAGCAGTCTTGCAACTGCATCAGCCTTTCCAAGATGTAGCACTACTCTGGCAAGAATGGGGATACTATCTGCTCCTGGTTATGAGTCCCATATGTCAGAGCCTGGTGGCACCCAGAGATGCCTCTCAGCTTGGGTGGGTAATTGGGTGGAGATGGGAGTGAATGTTTAATAGTTGAGATGATGGAATTAGGCTCACAAAGGGGGTGGGTGGGGGTTAGGGAGGAATGATCCTCTTCCTCCCTTTATTATTTTTAAACTTAGCCTTTAAGCAGAGATAAAACTTATTTCAGTTTTTTGTGCTCAGATGCTTTGGAGAGGATTGATTTCTCAACAGTGCGAGCTTGGTCATTATTACTCAATGGGGCCCTGACTTTGACCTGTCCTAGGTCTGGCATAGCAAAAGAACAGTTGGAAGACAATAGGTGAGAAAGTTTGGTTTGGAAGAACAGTGTTTAGAAAAGTGAATTTGTATGCATTCTGAAGAGGTGGTGTACCACTCTTTCACTGTCTCCAGTGGTTTGCTGATAAATATTTAATGACCAACTCTCCAAAAATGAAAAAGTGTGTATATACACACATAGACATACACATGTAAGTTTATTATACATTTTACTGATACAAAGGATATGTTGCAAGAAATTTATAAACAATGCCATATAAAATACTCTTTATTGCAATTCTCATATAGCCAGTTGATTCTTGTGGAATTATTTTGATGATTGCTATCAGACTTTTATATCCACAGACAACCTTTCGTTACAACTGACAAACAAGCATAATTCCAATATGACTGCTGATGCTTTTGGTTATGTTAACAAATACGATGAAAATGAAACAGTAAAGATACATGTCTAGGATTGCCAGATTTAGCAAATAAATATAAAGGGAACTCCACATTTGAATTGCAGATGAAAGACTAAATTTTTAGTAGGAGTGTTCTCTGAACGATATTTGGGATATACTTATACTAAAAATATTATTTGAAATTCAGATTTAACTGGGCATCTTGTCTTGTATCCAGCATCGAAGAACTTCACTTGTTCTTCAGTGACATAACTTCTATGCTGAATCACATGATGGTTTTTGAATGCTAGAAGAACATTCTCTCCGTATTTTTTGTGTTGTTTGGAATGTAACAATTGTACACATAAGACAATTTTAAGTTGCATCTTCATTTATGACATTTTCTTCATCACTCTCTTGAGTCTAGAGAATCAAAAAAACTATAAACCACACCCAGATTAATGGTATTTACCATTTTCTATAATGTACATACTCCCACCATAGCCAGCTTCAATCTACCAAAGTGACATCCCTGAATGAGGAACTGCGAAGACACATGAAGGGTTATATAGCATCATACAGCATGTCCATTATACAGATACAGTACACACAAATGACCTTCAGAGCAACATTTAGTAAAATAATTAGGAAGTGGTGACTTTTGAGTATTTATTATCTTTGTTTTTAATGTAATTTATTTATAATATAATATATTTAATATATGTAATTTATTTATAATATAATTTATTTAGTGGTAAGTTAATAAAAGATTTGTTTAAACTGACTCACAAAGTTCCTGACGCCCCAGCTGATAATGACCTGATAATGACCAGCTCTTGCAAGCGATGAACAATCATTCCAGCACATTACTGAATCTGTCTGTATCGCCTTACTGTTTGATCCATTTCTAAAATATGCTTGGCTCCTAGAGGTGATTGAATCGGTGACCTTTGTAAAGTTGCTGGGGAGATTTGAAAGAAAAGAAAAAGCTACTCAAGGGAACACTGAACATTTATTGAGCATTATCTCTACTTGAGATATTGCTTTTTCCTAAGGATTTAAGATTATAACCTTATATGGCCCCATGAGATGTAAAAGCCAAAAACATGAGGGATATGCACTCTAGACACAGACATAAAAAGTCACTAGCATTGTAAGGCAGAAGGTTAGGAGATGAAATAGAATTTCTACTGTGATTGTATTACTGATTATCTATATATACCTACAGTAGAGGATTAGAAGGGATGGTTGTAAATAATTGTTTTTTTAGGGCAGTAGTCTTAACGGGGTGATGCATTTTCCTCTATGTTTTCCTTTGATCTTATGAAGATTTTTGGAAGATAAGAACTAAGTCCATGATACAGAGACAAATGCATTAAATTCATCGAAGAGGCAGGTTTCACAGAGCTCATGGGGAGCCTGCAATAGGCTTTAAAGAATGGGAGGGATTTATGTAAGTAGACAAAACATTCCAGGTAGGACACACTACATCAGTAAAGGGTTAGAGATAGGTATTTCTCTAACCTATCTCTAAAGGAACAATTAATAAAATTGTATGGCTAGAGAAGGTTCAGATTTATTTATAGAAGTGAAAGCTATTTAAAACCGGGCTCTGCAAAGTTCACTCTTGGCATGGAATCAAATTCAAAGAACAGATGGAAATGTTGAAACTAATTTGAATCTTTACTACAACTTTTAACTTTTTATTTATTTTATTTTAATTTTTATTATTTATTTACAGAGTCTCATGCTGTGGCCCAGGCTGGGGTACAGTGGCAAGATCATAGCTTACTACAGCAATGAACTCCTGGGCTCAAATGATCCTCCAGCCTCAGCCTCCCAAGTAGCTGGGATTATAGGCACAAGGAAGCATGCCTGGCCAATTAAAAAACAAAATTCTTTTGGAGACAGAGTCTCGCTATGTTGCCCAGACTGGTCTTGAACTCCTGGGCTCAGGCTATCTTCCCGCCTTAGCCTCCCAAAGCACTGGGATTATAGGTATTAGCCGCCAGGCCCACCCATACAGCTTCTTAAAAAAATGCAAGAACTGGACTACTTTTGTCCCTCACCACTGATCTTTCTCTCTCCTTAGGTTCTTATCCTTCTGGTGAATTACCTTTCCTCTTTCAGCATGTCTCTGCTTCACTGATTACCTCAATCTTACCATTAAGTCTCAGGAAGCAAAGGCAAGGGACAGGGTTGGGTGGCAACCAGAATTTTCTTTGGTGGGTAAAGGAGGAAATTAGACTATGCATACTGTAAAAATGTGTTTTGTCTGACACATTTAATAATAATAGTCATACCCATATCGAACAGTTACATCAATAAGTACCTATTTTATTCTTTCTTCTCTATCAACACTGCAATATTAAATTATGTCCATTTCTTGATTTCTTTCTAGTATTCTCCTTAGACTTAGGGCTTTGTACTTGCTGTCTCCTCTGCATATACTATTTACTTCTTCTGTCTTTTACCCACTCAATACCTGTTAATCCTGAAATATTCAGTTTAGAAGTGACTTCACCCAAACTTCACTCGAACTGGATTTAGTTGCCTCTCCTCTCAGAAGCCACAATACTGGGTACTTTCTCCTGTTTGAGCAGTCATTACATTACCTTATAATTGCCTATTTTACCCATCTTGTCCCCATTGGACTATGAAAAATTTAAATATAAGCCCTAGATCTTATTTCTCATTTCTTATATTTATATATATATCCATATTTTCTATTTGTGATATTTATATATAACAATATAGATATTTTTTATGTAATATATATTTCTTACTTGTGTATACATACATATTATTTGTTTAGTACTGCTTTTATATTCTTGGGTAAATGAATCCATTTACTGGCAACATCTATATGACAGGCACTATATTAAAGCAAGTAGCAAATTTATCTGTTTTCATGCTCTGACCAACCATATAAAGGAGTTACCCTTAATTCTCAAGAGGGAAATTCAGGACAGAAAGAGGTGCAATGATTACCCAAGGCCACATAACGAAGTCATGGCAATACCAAAACCTGAACCCAGGGCTAGGTAATTGGCCCACGTGTGTGCTGAAGCTTAAGAAGCCATCACGGAGCCCACCTCCGGTGGGGTGAGGGGAGATGTGTGTCCTCAGAGGGAAAGGTGGAGGCTGGGGCTGTGAGCCAGGCTCTTGGTTGGCCACAGGGAGAGAAGCTTGTGCCAGCTGCTGCTGCTGATTCAGTGACATGGTGAGAAATGGAAGGCAGAGAGCAGAGGCCAAGCACACATCCATCGTCTGTAATTAAGAGACTCTCATTTATCTGTTTCTTTGCTTCCCTTATTCTGAGACATTTGAATACAAACAGCATTTCTCGTCAATAATCATTTCCTGCTCTCCTTCAAGAAGCCTTTGTTCTGGGCAGAGTAGTCATGAAGCAGGCAGGCAAAGGCTGTCATAAGCTCACTGAGGGCCTGGATAACCGTAGAGGACCATAAATAAAGATGTGTAGCAGGCCTCTTAGGTGACAAGCACATATTCTCTTTTGAAACTTAATCACATAAAGTTGTATGTGTCTTCTATTGCTGCTGTAACAAATTACCACTAATTTAGTGGCTTAAAACAACACAAATTTATCTTTAGGTCAGGAGTCCAGCACAGGTCTCACTGGGCTAAAATCAAGGTTATCAGCAGGGATGCACTGGAGACTCTAGGCAAGAACCAATTTCCTTCTCTTTTACAGCTTCTAGAGACAGCCTGAATTCCTAGTCTTGTGGCCCCTTCATCTTCAAAGCCAGCCACAGTGGGTCAAGTCCTCCTCATGCTACTCTCTCTACATACTTGCTTTCATTGCCATGCTCTAGGACTACAGCTGGGAAATGTTCTCAGCTCTTAAGGTTCGTATAACTAGATTGGCCCTCCTGGATGATACAAGATAATATCTTCATCTTAAAGTGCTAACACAGCTGCAACATCCCTTTTGCCATTTAAGATAACATGTTCATAAATTCTGGGGATTAGGGTGTAGACATATTTAGGGAGCGATTATTCTGCTTTCCACAAATCTTTTTTTTTTTTTTTTTGAGATGGAATTTCACTCTTGTTGCCCAGGCTGGAGTGCAATGGCATGATCTCAGTTCACTGCAACTTCCACCTCCAGGGTTCAAGTGATTCTCCTGCCTCAGCCTCCCAAGTAACTGAGATTACAGGCGTGTGCCAACGTGCCTGGCTAATATTTTGTATTTTTAGTAGAGATGGGGTTTCACCATTTTGGTTAGGCTGGTCTAGAACTCCTGACCTCAGGTGATCCACCCACCTTGGCCTCCCCAAATGCTGGAATTACAGGCGTGAGCCACTGTGCCTGGCCTGCTTTCCACAAATCTATGCCACGTAGCCCCTTGCTGCAGATGAGGAAGCCATGACCCAGAGAGGCAAAGTGACTTTCCCACAGGCACAGAAGTAGTAACTGATGGACCTAAGATTCAGACCCAGGTCTGCGTGACTCAGAGGCGCCTGCTCTTTCTGGAATAGCAAGCTGGCCCCCTCACATTTCTGTACCAGCTGTAGGTGGCAGCTGGTAGAATGTAATGAATGGCTAGCTTTTCAGCTTGGAGCAGGGAAGCATCCTCCATTAATGAGAAAACACAGACCCCATGATGATCAAAAGGATATTGCTCCATTTCATCTCAGTTGTCTTTTTATCATTTCCCAGAACAGGTTACACCAGATGTGATCACTGTCATGTGTTAGCTGTTGGACTGTGGCACATAAGAGACACTCAGTAAATATTAGCTAAACAGACAAGTGAATGAATGAATGAATGAATCCCATTGGTTGAGCAAATATTACCTATCAGATATTTACAGGGACTTAAAATTCTTTGTTTTTTAAGTTCTTACAACACCACTATGGTATAATTATTGCTATCTGTAGTTTTCTAGGGCTTGGTATACTAAGCTGTAATCCAAGGTAGTCTCTTCGTTTCCTTTCAACATTAAGAATCTGTGATCTCATTAATGGCCTGCTGTGGGCCATTCAGGGCCCTTTTCTCCTGGCACCTCTGACCAGGAGTCAAGATTGTTAAGAGTCTTGGCTTCTACTAAACTAGCCTTTAGGTTATTTTCCTCAATCTTGCAGGTAGGTCAGCCTTCGGTGAGAGATGAAATAATATTTCCAGACCAGCATTTTCAGTGGCTCAGCGGTCAGTGGAAGGACAGACAGCACTGCCCCAGAGCATATTACCCAGAGTGGTTATGACAGAGCCGATTCACAGAAGCAGAGTTGTGCACTGTATGCACTCCCATCTGGTGCCAGCCCACACACATGCCTGCTTTGCACTTACTCCAACAATCCATTGAGCATCTGCTGTAGTTTGGGTGTTTGACACCTCTGAACCTCATGTTGAAATCTGATCCCCAGGGTGGCAATGTTGGGAGGTAGGGCCTAGTGGGAGGTGTTTGGTTCATGGAGGCAAATCCCTCATGAATAGCTTGGTGCCATTCTCATGGGAGTGAATTCTCACCCTGTTAGCTCCCATGACAGCTGTTTGTTAAAAAGATCCTGGCCCCTCCCCCACCCTCTTGCTTCCTCTCTCGCCATGTGATCTCTGTGGTCTCTGCACATAATGGTTCCCCTTCTCCTTCTGCTGTGAGTGAAAGCAGCCTGAAGCCCTCATCAGAAGCAGATGCTGGTGCTATACCTGCAGAACTGTCAGCCAGTAAGTCTCTTGTCTTTATAACTTAGCTAGCCTCAGGTATTCCTTTATAGCAACACAAATGGACTTAGCATCCATCTTGCACCAGGTGCCAGGACTATAGAGATTATTCTACCCTTATGGTGTTTCTAGTCCAGCCAGGTAGATGTATATGTAAGTCAGCAAGTGCAACATAGCATGCTAAATGCAACATAAGAGGGAAGGGCAAGAGCTGCAGGAGTATAGACAAAGGGACACATAAACCAGTCTGGAAAGATAGGGTAAGGCAGGCTGAGTACGGAAGTATGAGAAGGATTTAACCAAGGCAAGAAAATAGAGGTAGGAAGAAAGGGTGTTTGACTTATGACTGTGCCATACCTGTTTGTGCACATTCATAGCAAGAAACAGGGCAATATATATCAAGGTTCTTCAAAACGAGTGTAACTCTTGACCCAGTAATTCCACTTCTAGGAATTTGTCCTGAAGAAGTTATCAGATGTGCACATAAAGATTTATGTACATAGATGCTCAATGCTGTGTGATTTGCAATAATAAAAAATTAGAAACAGCCTAAAAGTTTACAGTGAATTGGATAAATGAATCCATATGATGAAATATAATATAGCCCTTAGAAGCCATCTTTAATGAGGGAAAAGTGCTCAAGCTGTATTAAGTGGGAAAAAGTAGTTTAAAATATGACTCCAGTATAGTTAAAATTGGATATAAAGCGGGACAAAATGAATATTATAAGTTATGCATGACAGAAAAGACTGGAATGAAATACATTGAAATGATCATGGATAGTAGAAGTATTGATTTACAAAACTTTTATTTGTATTCTTCCAAATTTAGGATAATAGCGACATTCATTATGTTCATAATGTTAATGTACATTGAACCCTTTAAAGTTGCAGACCATTGTTTAGGCCACTCATACATACCCTGACACCCTGCCAGTGCTCTATCCTCCACTGGTACTTGTGTCCCTATCATTACCTGGGCCTGTGCACTTGTCGGCAGCTGATCCCCGGGGCCCCATTTGAAGATGGCCTTTCAATTTCAGTGTCCCCAGCTTTTCTTTTTTTTTTTTAATGTATCCTTTTCTACCTTCTTCTTCGTTGCTTTTCCCCAGAAGGATCCTGTTCTGCCTAAGTATAGTTCCTGATTAGATCCTACTTTTAAGGAATAGAATAAGTACATTTACCTACAACACCCTGTAAGATAGATATTACTATCTTCCATTTTACTGATGGGGAAACTGAGGGCCAAGGAAGTTAGGTGAACATTCCCGACTTCATCTAATTAACAAGTGCTGGAACCTGGATTTGAATGCAGACAATCTGCATACACAGTACAGATTCCCAAAGAGATGCTGATACCGAACCAGGAACAGAACCTTTCCCAGGAAGGCATGTATTTTAGTGGAAAGACAAGTTCTCAACTGGCTTGAGCCAATGCCTGGGGAAGTTAATGTCTAGGATATGTTAGGTCTCCCATTCCAATGAGATTCCCAGGGGCTTCTATGGACTTGTTGATATGTGGATCTTTATGATCTTATTTCTTTGAAGTTCACTTCTTGGCAAAAAGCCCTGGGAACAACGAAGAATTGGGCTCCTTCATGGAGCTGAGAGGGTGTGCCTGTAGAAAGGGTACAGAGAATTGCGTTCCATGATTTTGCAATTTCACGAGCTTCTCAGTTATTGCTTTTCCTCGTATCAAGGAGGGAAAGGCTCAAATCTGTAAATGGTTATATGCAGAAAAAGCCTAGCTTACAAAAAGGCCTGACCAGAGCTTTTGTTATGTTGAGAACTCTGGATGGATAGGTTCCCATGTGAACAATTCAGAAGGAGTCTCTCCGTGGGACAAGCTGGGTCAGCGTGGGCTGCAGAGGTGGGGGCCCAGGCTTGATGGTGAGGTGTACTGCCCAACATGCAGAAGCTGAAGTTGCAAGATCTCCAGCTTATTGACATTTACCAGCTTGGCCAAGTCCGACGGTGACCTTTTGCATTTGCACCAGCGTGGTCCATCCAGCTCAGACTGCCTGGTAGTTTTATCCTTCCAAGGGAATTCTTTGGCCTGCCTGAAAAGGAAATCAATTGTTGGAGGGGCTGGCTTCTGGACAGAAGATTCATTTTAAGCTTTAGTTTAATAGACTACAGTAGATAATAGTTGCAATAATATTGACAATACTCAGTTCTCTTTCACATATATCACCCAGGGGTAAAAAGCAGCATTCTAAAAACTACCTTGAGGTTCTTGGCCTGTTGCCTTTGTCACAGGGAGGTATTGCTTTGCCAGTCATCTTGGTTTCCTCTCTACATTTGAGTCAATAAGACAAGAGAAGTATAACCCTGAAGGCTTGTCCATCCTCCACCTTGTTTCTGTCACAAGGCCTGAGTCACCCACTGCAGAAACAAGAAGCAAAGCCCACAAAAATCTATGCTATATATTTCCAAAAGGTGAGATGGAAGGAAGTTTCTAGTGGATACCTTTAGATCAGTTTTCCTACCTTAAAACTAAAGGCAGTTGGGTTGAGGAAAAACGAGGGAGACCCCACAGTTAGAGAATGATGAACTAGGAGCTTCCAACACAGGCAACACAGCAGAAACTACCCGTTGGCAGAGTTAAATAGCAGCCAAGGTAGCACTCATTTGTCTTTGTCACTGTCACCCAGTGAGGATGACCAATCATCAGCCAGAAAGTCCCCATAATCAAGTAATAATTGTGCTTAAGATGTTGCCTGGCCTCCATTCAAGCACCCCATGCAGACAACCCTTATTTAATGGGTTCCCAGGATTCTCATGTATCCTGAAGAGAAGGGTGGATGCTGCACTCTTAGAGGCCAGCTTCTGGCATGAGAGGGAAGCCTCTGCATTCTCACTAAGGTAGGACTAGATGGAACCAGACCTGGAATTCTGACCGAGCTTGATCAGAGGTGAAACTCCTTGTCATAGTTGTGATGTTTTCTTGCCATCTGCTCTCCCTGTCTCAACAGCATGAGGTGTCTGAAAAGAATCCCAAACAGTGTGTAGGAACTTCAGGTTGAGTACTGACTCACCAGTGACCAGTCTGTGCCTTGGGGAAGTCCTCCCAGAGCTTTCCTTGGGTATCAGCTGTTTCAAGTAAAAATAGCAGGCTAAGTGAGTTCCATAAGGTTTGGGGCTAGATCACCTGCTCTCTCACTGCCTACCTTATGGCCTTGGGCAAGCTGACCCTCGCCTCTTTGAACTTCAGTTCCTTATCTATGCATGGAGGATTGAAATACATACCTCAGATAATAAAACTGGACTTGCGTAAAACAGTCCTTTCCAACCCTGGCATCATATTGGAATCATCTGGGAAGCTTTAAAATTCACCGATGAAAATTATCAAGAATTCCATCACTGCAGGCCAACCACTGTTAATAATTTGATGCATTTTCTTCCAGTTATTTTTCCACCATGCTTATGCTCAGCAATTAACTTAATCAACAGCTATTTATCACTACTGATTGCATATCCACTATGTACCAACCAGTGTTCTGGGTGCCACACTAGGTTATTACAGTGAGCATGACAAATGTGATGATAATTTTGCATTCTGCCTTTCCCACTCAATGTTTTACGTTGTGGAAGAAAATCCCACCTTATTGAATATTCTTGCCAATCCAGGGTTGTTAGTGACTAGATTATAGTCTACTTCATGCTTATACCATGATATAACTGCTGCTGAACATTTATATTATTTCTCATAACTATTCAGATCTCAGAAATAAAATTTTAAAACATTTTAGTGAAGAAATACTGAAACATTATTTCTGCTTCTCCACTGGCTGACTACTTCTACCTTCTGCCAAACTAGGGGTAAAACTCAGCCACTTCTCCCAAAACACACATCCCCCATATCCACACTGGGCTCACAATGTCAAAGGCCCTCTCTGCTGCCCTCGGATTTTCACCAGAGCTTCATCTTTGGAGTGAGGCCTCTTTCTGGCACCTCCTGTCCACATCTCTGCTTAATTTTTCTCCATAGCACTTGTGTCATCCTATATATTTAAATTTTTTTATAATTTATGAGCAGAGTTGTTTCCTACTTGGATCTCTTTACTACTGTATCCCCAGTGCCTGGACCAGGGATTTGCTGCATGAATAAGTAACACTTATCACAACCCATTCCCAGTGGAGATGGAAGGAGGGAACATATGCGTTGGCCGTACTAGGAGAAGTTTGAAAGGCCAAAGCCTAGAGAACTACAGAGCCTAATTTCAGAACAAAGTTAAGGTACAAAATCTCTTCTACTCTTGACTGTCCTGTCACCAAATTTGTCCTGGGACATGGAACTACCAGAAGCCATTCTCTAATGCCTTGCTCCAGGGGGCTGGGAGCTGGATTTCCTGTATCAGTATTGGTGCCGCTCTTTCTTCAGAAAGTTTGACCCTGAAGTTATCTACAGTGATTGGTCCAGTTCGATATCTATGAATATAAGCAACTCCCAAGAATTAAATGGTTCTGAGCAGACACAAAGGCATGGGCCCACAATGTCAACTATTTGCCGGAATTGTTGACTATCAGCCATGTGGAGGCCTGTGTGTTTTTAGCTCATGGGTCCCTGGGAAAAGTGTCAGCTGCCTGTAGCCCAGGTGAAAAGATGACTGGTATTTCCTATACCTGAGTCAGACAACTTTGGGGGACCCTTTGTTATTTGTGCTCAGAATGGCAGACAGATCAATGAAATTCATTTTCAATCCCTAAGCCTTGTTAAACTGTAGCTACGGTCCAGCCTAGGACTGAGGCATTGAGTGAAATAGCCTAAAGATAGGAAAAGGGCAGGGAGGGTAACCTGCAGTTATGACATATCTGCCAGAGCTGGCATCTGATTTATTTATTTGTTCATAATTTTTTATAAAATAGAACTCAAATAATGCACACATGGGGTTAAAAAAAAAGGACTTAAAATTGAAAGTCATCCTTCCACAGACAGCTATGAGTCATTTCTTCAGTCTGTTAGTTTTCCCCACCCAAAGGCACCACTTTTAGCAGTTTTTTGTGCATTCTTTTAAAAAATGTGTGTATGCATACACGTTTAAATACATGGCGGTGTACTATACCTGCTTTTCTGCACCATGTTTTTTCACTTAATATATCTCAGCAAATGTTCCATAGCAGATCAGATAGATCTTAATTTTTAAATGCTTCTTCATAATCTATTATTTGACTGAACTATAATTTTTTACCGACTCCCTCTTGTAGATTTTAGATGTTTACAATTTTTGCTATTACAAAAATTACTGTGATAAACATCCATATATTTCTATGTTAAATAATCTTCTTAAATTGATTATTTAAAAATTTACTCATCTGCATAGAGAACTAAAGAAATATTAAAAAGCACAAAGAAAACAATAACATTAATGTAGAGATAGCCGTCATTAATATTTTAGTATGTTTCCTTTGTCTGTTTTCTTGGTACTTTATTTTTATGTTAATATTAATAAAACAGTGCAATTCTTTATCCTTTACTTCACTTTAACTTATTGTGAGAATTTTCCTGTATCATTAAATACTCTTCAAAAGCAACACTTTAGAACACGAGAAAATTATCCCTCCTATGGCTAGATTGATTTATTTAAGAATTACCTCACTGTTAGATGTTCTGATAGTTTCTGTTTTTATTTTTTGTTTGTGTATGCAGTGCTTCAACATACATGTTTGTACATAAATCATTTTCTGAGTCTCTACTTCCTGAGGGTTTAACATGAAGAAGCATATAAACTTCCCTTTAGTTCCTTAATATGCACTGCCAACTTGCTTTCTCCTCCTTTTAGGCATAATGTAAAGTTACACTGCTCTACTGCCTTGAAGTTAGAAGTGGCTGTGTGACTTGCTTTGGTCACTAAAATTCCACTGAGTGAAATTGACATATGTCACTTCCAGGTGGAAGCTTACGTGGCTGGGTGAAAATTAGTTTTTGTCCTCCTGCCCTGACAAACAGGGACATTCTGGATGGTGAAAGCTCTATGTGCCTGGGTCTCTAGGGGAGGAGACTTGGGGCAAAGAAATCTCCACATTAACCCTCACTGGACACTTTGCATAAATGAGAAATAAACCTTTGTTTTTAAAAAGGACTGAAATTTGATTATTGTTTTTGATGGGGTTCATCAAGAGAATTAAGTCTAAATGCCCCCAGACATCCATTGTAAGTAATGAATTATTTTCTCTCCTATACATCTAAATAGTACTAATTATGTACCAGCCACGAGAGAATTGAGAAAATTGTCACTCCGTCAGAGAAATCACACCCACCCTTGTTGCTATAGAAATTGTTTATCGTAACCAGACCTAAGGCAATCATCATGTGGTATTTTCTTAGAGGAACTGATTCAAGGATGCATCTGAAAAAGAGCGTGCTTTCTGAGTTAACACAAGCTAATTTTTTTCTTCCCTCTAGATACTGTCATGTCTGGATGGGAGTCCTGAGATTGCAGCAGCCCTCCCATGATGAGCCAGAGGAGGAAGCCTCATGTGGAAGAAGGCAGGACCCACAGCCATAGTTGCACAGATCTGTTCAAGCCACACTGATCACTGCCTTAACCTCCGGATTTGTTTGGTTACACCAGTGAGTTTTCAGTTACTTACAGCCTAACACATGTGTTGCTTGAGGTTTAGCTTTTCTGGATCACACTTTTTCTTACTCAGCCCTCTACTCCCAGCCCAAGGTGGCAATAGAGAAGGTCAGCCTGCTATCCACCACTCCCTTGCCTTCCCCTCCTCACTTTGAGTGGGCTCTTTCCCTCGCTCGATTCTTTTTTGGCAAGCCTCCTATCCTGGTGACCTGAAATGAAGACGAGTCCTCATAATTAATCATTTTGACCAACTGTGACTTTAGCTCTGAGGTTTGCGTAGAGCCCAGCCCTTCCATGGGGGAATCTAGTGTGTATGCCCTAGCCTTTCCCAGAAAAATCACCCTTTGAGCACTTCTCAGTTTGCTTGACAAGTTCAGAGTCATGAGTATTTTTTAGGTAGAGTGGAGAGGACTCCACCAGACTGTTTCCCCCTAGGACGCTGAGAGAGTGAGAAAGAGGATTGGTGCATACTCAACTGAAAGGAGATGTAAAGGACAACTGTGCGCTCTTCCAGATCCATTGACCCTTGCTCTGCTCTTTTTCACCCTGACCTGTGCCCTGTGAGACTGAGCTCTGCAGACTACACCACCCAAGCTTGCTTGCCTTCTGGCTTCTAGATTGGTAGGGCCAATAAGAGGCAGCAGCAGGAGATTAGAAGGAGAGACTGTCAGGTAGGGGTATTATTCCTTCAGCACTGGCAGGGTTGGCATCCCTTTAGGACCACAGTTCCTGCCAAGTGCCTTTCATCTCTCACCAGAATCTGGGATCTTTTTCTCCCTTTACTCCTTCAGGCCAGGCGTAGTAATGGCTCCCTGGTATTTCTAGTCCCAGGGTGTTTCATCAGCTCTTAGACATTCCCCACTGACCTCTGTCTATGCCTCTGTCAATAGAACAATTAAACTCCTTCACTTGAAACCTTTGAATGTGCACCTGCTTCCTGCCAGAACCCTGTAATGAATAACAATTCTATGATTTTATTCCTGTTTTACAGATTTAAAAAAAGGAGGGGGACTCAGGAGTCCAAATGACCTGCCTTTAAAAAGTCACCTTACTACATTGGTAGCAAAGGGTGAAGCTGCTTTGAGACCATGTCTTTCTGATCCAGGTTTTGTAATTGATCTACTCAATCCCTCAATGCCCACTAATCCCTACTGGACATCAAGAGTGAGAGTCACAAGCAGATGTCTCTCAGATGGGAACTGGTTGTCACATATGGTTAGTTTGATTTGTTCCAGGTTTTAAAAATCGGATAATTTCACAGAATTCTAGATTTTTTACTTCTACTGAAAAACCAGAAAATCTGGAAGCAATGACATTATATTCTTTTGTGGAGACAATGGCCTGGAACCAAACAGCAGCTTCCTCCTTTAGATGAGGTATGAGATTTCTGGTCCCCACAGTCCATGCCATTCCCTATTGCCTTGCAACTGGATCACTCTGCCCGTGGCTGTTCCCTGTCCAGCCCCTGGATGTATTGGGTTTATGAATCCTGGCCTTGAATCTCAATGATGTGTTCTGCATTAGCCAGACAAGAATGCCTCACTAGAATGTAAGCTCCATGAGGGCAGGAATTGCCATCTGTTTTCTTGACTGTGTCTAACTGTGCCTTAGAGCAGTGTCTGCAGTGTACTTGACCTACAATACAGATTTGTGAGTGAATGAATGAATGAATGAATGATATCTTTGTGTGGCCTAGGTGTTTTGGGGCTGATGGTCTGCTGAAAATGCGGGATCCTAGGGAGCGCTGAGAAGTATCAGAAGCCAAGAAAATTCTTCTGACTGAGACATATTTGCAGGGCCATCTTGTTTTAAATCTCTATCAGACTATTTTGGTCTCTTCTTTTGCTTTTGTGTAGTTTAATACCATGGAGGTTCCAGCTCTTCCCCTTGCTGGGTTTGGGTTTGGGGACAGACACCCTGAATGTTGCAGGCTCCACTTCTCTTGCTGTCTACATCCTGCCCACTGGAACATTCTACCCCATCACCCCAAGGCCCCACAAATATAAGCCCATCAGGCTTCTGGATCACAGCCAGTCTTCAGGCTATCTCTAAGGGTTCTTTTTTTTCTCCTTCCTTAATTAGATTCTAGCATTCAGTATACCTGCTTTACCTTCAGAGATCCAGATGTTTTGGGTGGATTCTTGGCAAAGAAAGGACATTTGGGCCTAGATGAAAGGTGTCAGGAATAACTGGGCTTGAAAATCACTGGGCTGTGCATTACTGGAGATGAGATGGTTGGATTCAGAGATGGGGGAAAGGAGACCTTCAGTGACTTTCTCTTCCTGTTTGGATCCACATGGAACCTCGAAGAGGCAAATTTCATCCTCCCGGCTCCACTGTGACTCCTTAGGAGGGAGTCAGGCACGCTCGGGCAGCAGATGGTCTATCTCCCCTAAACAGTGTGACAGAAGTGGGGCGTGCTCACTTCTTGGCATCTGCTGGTGGAAGTCAGTTTTGCTGCAATGCGATGGCAACTTTCTATCAACCATGCAGAGACTTGCTTGGGAAGAAGTGAGCCGCCGGTCACTGGCAATTCTCAGGGCTTGTTTCCCCAGAGCTCCATGTTGAAGCATGGTGTTGGAGTTTGCCAGGCAAATGACAACTCTTGCTGGGATAGCTGCATATCTGTTGTCTCTTTTCATCCTTGCTTTATTTTATAAATACAGAAGCTGAGGCTCAGAGAGTTTCAATGACCTTCCCAAAGTCACATAACCAGTAAATCGTAGAGCTGGAATTTGAACCCAGAATCCCAAATTCCCTGTTGTTGATGGCAGTACTTTGCTGTAAAAAGGTGGAAAGACCATCTGTGAAGAGCATGATGTGCATATACAGGATAAAGGATGAAGCACCCTTCATTTAGGTCCTGACATGGCTGGAAACCAGTAAGAAGTTCACGGTGGCTAGGCAAGCCGAATTCAGTTGGAAACCAGATTGACCAGATGGCAAATGGCACCAGGGTAACTGTCCTGGGGAGAGAGGTCAGTTTGTTTTAAAGACAAACTTAATCATATTTTAAGAAATATGATGAACAAACACATAAACGGTCCTTCTTGGGTATTGGAGTAAAGAAGCTGAAAGATGTTAAAATCTAGACAATGAATAAGGAGCCCGTGCTCACTTAACATTTTCACCACTTAATCCTTAAATCCTCCGTTTGCCCGCCCACACTCTGCAGCCAGGGCCAAAAGGGCTTTGGCTCCTCTTACACAGAAACTGTAGCTGCTTCTGTGGTGAGCCACAGCTCCCCAGGGCCCGGCCTCTGATGAGGGTCAATGACGTCATCTTCGGCAGGAGTTTCAGACAGAGAATTCCCCCAAGACCTCGAAATCAATATGTCTCTGCGCCCCTTTGCCTTTCCAGCTAGAAAATATGCCCATTACTTGAGTTTTGTCTGCTGCTTTAAGATCTCAGCTTGCCACCAAGCTTGACATGCCTTCTTATTCTCATCTCCGCCCACCCTCACCCCATTTAATTGAAGTCTAGCTCAAGTATGGTAAACTTCAGAGCATTTCAGCAATATAAATTCTCAAAGTTAGCAAAGTCATTTTCCATTTGTCCTCTGTGGATGCTTCAGTTCCTAGCGAAGAAGCATCGGGGCTCTAGAGTACCCTTCCCCCACGTCTTTTTGAGCAGATGCTCTTTTATCTGTTTTAGATTTTGAGTTTCTGCATGTAATTATTTTTGAACTGGGACTGAAACAGTTCAGAACACACCTCCTTATGGCATACTTCCACCAAGGTGGTGGAGGTGCTTGGGAAACCATCTGATTGCATGGCCTCTCTCAGTCTTTTCCCTCCTGTTTTTCTTTTTCTGGGAAAGGCTGCATGAGGCCCATATGGCAGGGCAAGTGGGAGCCATAATGTGGGTTCATGGAAGGAGCATGGATAATGGTCACTTCACAGCCTCACTTTCATTACTGAGAAGGTGGATGGGGGAGAATTACCATGCATCTCATTAAATCAATATTTTATTTCCTTCCCTACTCCCAGCTGCCCTCCCAGCTTTGATCTCTCTGCCTCTGGGGCAGAGCTGGACAGGTGACTTTCATGATGCAAATCAGGGTCGGCAGGCTCTCTGCCCAGGCTTTGATCTCCTACCTAAGAGAAGGCTGGCAGGGAACTCCATGGGCCCCAGCTCCAGGTTCTCTGTAACCTTGGGCGAGGTGGAGCCTGTGGAAGGACTGTTCTTTTGTCTTTGTGAAAAGCAGCAGCCCTTAAACTACCTGAGTTCCAGTAATGTACACCATGTGAGGTGTTGGAGGAGCTAGATGGGAGAGGGCATCTTGTTTAACAGATATCTATCTATTTATCTTATTCAAATATAGGTAAAGTTTAGAACAAGGCCAAGGCATTGAGAAATAATAGATTCTCCACCTGTCATACTGGGGGCTTCTTTTTTGACTCTGATAAAAGCTATGCATACTCTCCCTTTCCCCAATATTTGTTTTTCCTTTTCTTGCCATCTGTTATTGATGCCTAGCCATAGTTCCGGGGTAGAGAGGAAAAGGGACATAACATAGCAGAAGTAAGGGTTCTTCCCTAAGCAGAGTACAGGCTGACCACAAAGGGAAGGTAAAAGCAATTTTCAGCCGTTGCATTTCTGGGACTTACAGGGAGAAAAAGGAAGATAGGGGGAGGAGAGGCAGGGAGAGACATAAATGTCTCCATCTCTTGATGACCAGGAATCTGATGAGTAACGCTTGGTGCTGGGGATCTGATGCTCTTCTGCTTCATATTTCAGACTCTCAGAGTAGATCACTTTACAGGCTGTCTTTATTAGTGTGAATAAAGTTAGGTTCATGAACATAAATTCTTACATTGTTTTTATATTTCTTATTACATTACAGAGTTGTAAAAACCTTGTTTGTACAAGTAATTATTCATAGACTAGCTTCCAGAAACCACTGTCCTAGACTCTCTACTCACTAGGTATCTATTTCTGTCTTGTTCCAGTTGGACTTTAGTTGGTTTGTTTATGTAATAAGGACAAGGGATCCCCTCAGATTGCTTCAAATAAAAGAATGCTGTTTTAAAGACAGATGTGGCTCTGTTGAGGACTGGAAATCTTGGGCACCAATATCTGTCTTGGAGAGTGTCTTCTCTCCGTCCATCCAATATCGTCTCTGTTTTAAAAACATTTTTTTGGCCAGGCACAGTGGCTCACGCCTGTAATCACAGCACTTTGGGAGGCCAAGGCGGGTAGATCACGAGGTCAGGAATTCAAGACCTGCCTGGTCAAGATAGTGAAACCCCGTCTCTACTAAAAATACAAAAATTAGCTGGGTGTGGTGGTGGGTACCTGTAATCCCGGCTACTTGGGAAGCTGAGGCAGGAGAATCACTTGAACCCAGGAGGTGGAGGTTGCAGTGAGCCGAGATCACGCCCCTGCACTCCAGCCTGGGTGACAGAATGAGACTCTGTCTCAAAAAAAAAAAAAATTAATTTTGTGAGTATATAGTAGGTATATATATTATGTTGGTGCAAAAATAATCCTGGTTTTTGCCACAAAAAGTAATTGCAGAAACCACAGTTACTTTTGCACCAACCTAACATTTATGGCGATTTCCTTCTCTATGGTCCTGTTGCTATGCCACAAACCACTCCCAGATGGAGTAGCTCAAAAGAACAATTATCACTGTGTCTCATGCCTCTGTGGGTTGACTGCACTCTGTAGTTCTTTCTCAAGGTATTTCTTGTAGTTGCAGTCAGGTGGCAGCTGGGGCTAGATTGATTTGAAGGCTCAACCTAGCTAGACTTGCAAGGTGTCCTACTCACATGACTGTTGGCTGGGAGTTTAGCTGAGGCTGCCAATTCCAGTAACTGTGTGGCCTCTCCATGTGGCTTGGATTTCTCTTGGCATGGCAGCTGGGTTCTAACAGAACATCCCAAGATACCCAGGTGGAAGCTGAAGGCTTTTTACCACCTATTTTTGGAAGCCATGCTCTGTTGTTTCCACCATGTTTGACCAGTTGTAGGGTTAGTCCCAATTCAAAGTGAGAGGACTATGAAAGGGCATGAATGCCAAGAGGACTGGTGGACTGGGAGGGCCATCTCTGGTACCACAGGACCACTCCTTTGCTCACCCATAACTGATGCTCCCTCATAGCTTTAATTTACTCATGATCCACCCTGAAAATTGCCCCTGGACTCTCTAGACACTTTTCCAGGATACTGTTTCAGTTCCTGTCCCTACTCTTACTGGCTTAATCATCCAGTTCTCAAATTTTAAATTCTTGATGGAGGACTCTGCTTGGTCCAAGATTCACTGGAAAGCACATGGATTGCTTTCTCGGACCCTGTCCCATCAGTTATGGCTAGATTCGGGTGGAGCCCAATAGCATTCAACATAGTGACCCAGGTTTGCCTTCTCAATACAACCATGGGTAGGGAGGTCCCTCTAGGAGACATGTCTGATACAAATTATTTTTCCTTTCCTCTTGCCCATAGGATTTGATAATAAAGTAGTGCAACTCTAAAGGTACCAGGAGTCCAGAGAGATAAGTTTCAGTCCCTCTATCTTATTATGTCTTATGTCCAGTTTGCAGCTTTTTAAATTCTGCCACATATGAGTTCTATTAGAATAGACTCTATGAATCCTGGAATTTAACATTGGCCTTTGTTGTCCATGACTCAGAGAATACACTCATGTATCTCAGTGCTTGAAAGGAGAATGGGTTATAAATTCTGGACCCCTTACTTTAGAGATGAGGAAACAGAGACTTTAAAAATGGATTGATTAAAAATTTGGTGAGTATGTGAAGTCAGAGACCCACAAAACTCATCTCTCAGTACTCCAAATCCAGCACTCCTCACTTCACTGCACTGCTTCCCTGGGAGGAAGAGGCAAATTAGGAGCCAGTGAAAGTGGACACACGGAGCTCAAAAGATAGCAGGTGGGCTCATGTTGATGCCACCAAGCCCCGTTCAGACAGAAAACACTGCTCACCACCTGAGAACAGCCAGATTTCTGCGGCCAGGTTGGCTGCTGGCATCTGCTTCCAGCTGACCTGCCTCTAAGATTGAATGCAAGTTTCACTCAGCCCAACTCTCTACCCATCCCAGTGACCAGCATTGGCTCAGAATCTTCCATTCCCACCCTTGTTTCTCAAAGGGAAAGAGGTCAGCATCTTGGCACATCTCTTTAAAGCCATGGTTCACATGCTGCAGTAGGCTCTCTGGGGAGCTGGGTAATATTCTGAGCTCAGTGACTTCAGCCTGTATAAACTCATGGAGTATTTACTTATATGGGATTTTTCAATCCTACTTTCCAATGTGGGCTGAAGAATTAGGCAAAATGCCGTGCATTTATCCTGGGAATCATAAAATGGATTCTGCAGAGTGGTATTGGTTGAAAAATAGTTCTCCATATGGAACGTTGAAGAGTGCTGAAGAACCACCTTCCTGGAAGGTTTTTTTTAAAGATAAAAACAATAATGCTTATGGCTTAGAGATAAGTTGGGTGACAGGAAGAGCAAGATTTCTCAAGGTTCTGTTCAGGTGCAGCTCTTAGGAAGTAGTATCTTTGTTAAGTATAGTAAAGAAGAAGATATATTTCCCAATGTCAGATTTTTAAAAAAATTACATCCTTGAGGCAGAGCTGAGTCATTAAGGTCAACCAGTTTTGGGTCTACTTAGAAAAAAATTGTAAATTCAGGCAATCTTGCTTTCCCTAATCTATCATTTCTTTTGATACCTTTTCATTCCCATTACGGAAGCTCCTTTCTTTCCCTTGAAGTGGAATGCCATTTCTTTACTTCATTACTAAGATCTGCTGGACATGATGCATAATCTAATGTGTATTAAGTGATGTTCATCAGCCAATATATTAATTAATTTAGGAGAGGAACTTCTCTAACATTTCTGAAATTGTTGCAGGCAGGAAGGCTCCTCTTTTACTTTATTTATGCATTGACCCTAGAATAGTCTCTTGGCCTAGAGTAGTATCATGGAAATAGCACTGTCTGTGGAGCCAGAAAGACCCATAATGTATTTCTGACTCAGCCACTTACTAGCTGGGTGGCCCTGAGCAGTTACCAACTTCATGAGCCTCAATATTCTCCTTTATAAAACAATAGTTATTAGGATAAACTCTATGAAATTGTCATTCCAGTATCTCACCCTAATATCTCCCAGGGCTGTTATGAGATTTAAATGAGGTAATGTGTGCAAAGGGCAAAGTGTGGGCACATGGCTTATCACATATCAGATGCTCCCTTTGGGTTAGTTTTCCTTGTTTGTTCAGTCACTTCTAAGGCAATGACGATGGTATTATTTACTCTTTCTTTCTAAATATGAAAAACAGTGAAAAACAGATCACCACCCATTTTCCATGGAAAGTCCCTTCATCATTTATTTCTGTTTCTGGTTCTTGTGTTGAAATAACAGAGAGCTACTGAACTGGTAGGATTTCTTTATATTCACAGCTTTCTTATCATAACTAATAATGGCCTCTTCCCCTCTGATCTTTTTTTTTTTTTTTAAATATTCTCCTCCAAAATATGCTTTGCCCCAGAAACTGATTATTTACACTACGTATGTTCCAGAAATCCCTTGTAATGAACCATACAAATCTATTTGTCCTGCTGCTACTATAATTGCCTATATCTTATTATAACTTAATATGTAACAGATTTTTTTGGCGAGACCAAAAGCAACTGAGCATTCACTGAAAACGCAGACGCTGAAGGTTGTTGAGGAGCCAGTGAACCCACTAATTGGATAAAGGGGGGATGGTGTGGAAATTTAATTAAACTGGCATTTGCTCTAGCTGCTGAAAATATTAATCAGAAAATGAGTTGTATAAAAAAAGTAAAAGACAGGAGATGACATTAAAAATGCCTTCGGTGCTGTTCTTCCTGGCATTGATGAGAACGGGCTCCGCTTTCTTTCAGGAGGTGTTGGTCATCTGTCCATTGAGCTCTGCCGACAGCTTGCTTGGGCAGAGATCACAAAGAAAGACACTTGGAAAGCTGTGAGTTGGGAGGAGGAGTGTGAGATTCTTGATTTGGGGACCAGATGCATCTCTTGGCAGCCCTTGATACAAACATAAAGATAAAATATGTGTCTGAAAAAAAAGAAGAAAAAAGCCAATTTTCCCCCTTCTTCTAAAGAAGTACTCCTCCCAACAAAAGATGAGCCGAACATCTGCATCCAGTCAAGCAATAATGCTTAAACAATTGTCAAATTTGAGAGAGGTGGATGAGGTTTTGAACCAGGCATTTAAATACATTCCATAACCCAGGAGCCTCTGGACAGATACCACCCTCCCTAGGCCTGAAAACCAGAGTGGAGGAAGGCAAACGCAGATGGGAACGCTTGTGTTTGGTCCAGGGGCTGCTCTGAGAGGGCTGTTTAAGCGCTCTGAATGGCCTGCACAGTGGTCCCCCTAAAGACCATTGCCCCATCACCATTGGGGACAGCTGGGCTCTGCCTGAAACTTAAGGTTAATGAAGGCAGCTGAAGAGCCTGTAAGGCAGAGGAGGATAATTCTTCACCCAGAAGGCCACAGACCCTGGAGTTTTCTTCTCAGTCTTGGCCATTTGGGCTTAGGTTTCCAGAGGAGACTTCCTGGTCTATGGGATGTTTCAGTTCAAGGGTGCCTTGCTTCAAGAAAATCTACTACGTGAAAATGGGAACTTGCACAGTGTTCTTGCTGTTTTGTCATGATTGCTTGTTTTGTTTTTCACCATTTGGGAAAACTCTGATGACCAATGCTGATCTGGGATGAAATTTATTGCAATCCTTTTATGTAAATTTCTACTTATTGAGAGTGACCAGAGCCCTGCAAACCTCTGTCCCCACATATGACTCTGCTGAATGGGCACACTTTCTTGCAACCCCTGTTGCTGAGACCCCTGGTTACCTTCCTTGCTCTTCTTTTTTTGACCACATAGCAAGAAGACAGAGCAAGGAACTAGAGAGTGAGGGGCTATTTTTCCTAGCTTCTTTAGTTCACCCAGGATAGTCTTGGCATTAGTTTCCTAGGGCTGTTGTGACAAATTTACTATAAACTGGACAGCTTAAAAAAAAAAAAAGGAAATTTGTTGTCTCATAGTTTTGAAGAGCAAAATTCTAAAATCAGTGCTGATAGGGCCATGCCCCTTCTGAAGCTTCTAGGGAAAACTATTTTCCCGCCTCTTTGTAGTTTTTCGTGGTTGCTGGCAGTCCTTGGTGTTCCTTGGCTTGTAGACCCATCACTCCAATTTCTGCCTCCATCTTCACATGGCTGTTTTTCCTCTGTGTGTGTCTCTGTGTCCCCCTCCCTTCTCTTATAAAGACCCCCTGTCACTGGACCAGGGCCCACGCAAATCCAGTATAACCCCATTTTAACTTGATGATATCTATAAAGATTCTATTTCCAAACAAGGTCACATTCACAGGTGCTGGGGATTGGGACTTTGCCATATCTCTTTGGGAGATGGAATTCAACCCACAACAACGTTTATTGAGAGAAATGGTATTATTAGGTATATCGCTTCCACTTAGGTCCACATGCCTGTGTCAACCTGGATTTTATTTTATTTTTATTTTTTCTTTTTTGAGACAGAGTCTCACTCTGTGGCCCAGGCTGGAGCGCAGTGGCATGAGCTCGGCTCACTGCAATGTCTGCCTCCCAGGTTCAAGTGATTCTCTTGCCTCAGCCTCCCAAGTAGCTGGGACTACAGGCACGTGCCACCACACCCAGCTAATTTTTGTATTTTTAGTAGAGGCGGGGTTTCACCGTGTTAGCCAGGATAGTCTCCATCTCCTGACCTCGTAATCCACCCACCTCAGCCTCCCAAAGTGCTGGGATTACAGGCGTGAGCGACTGTGCATGGTTCAACCTGGATTTTAAATAAGGTCTATGATAAAAACAAAAATTGAAGCTTTGAGCTTCTATTTATGTACTTCTGGTGAATGTGTGTTCCTAACATGATCACACTTGTACCAAAAAAATAAATTGCGTTCAAAATAACACCACAAATTAAATGTATCTTGCAATTTTTTAACTTTAAAAACTTTTAAAATCTCTATTTAAAAACCAGTGCACTAATGCCAATTGTCATCTCTTAATTCATTTTGAGATTATAGCCTTTTTGCATTTCGGTGTTAAGATATCCCATCTATTATTATGAAATAAGGATAACTGCAAATGGTATTTATTTGTTTTTTACGTTTAATTTATAATATCCTAACTTGGCAAAATAAAATGTTGGCAGTCCTCTGTCAGTCTTAAAATATTTGAGGCCATTTTACTACTCAGTAAAATCTAAAAGTGTGGGAATCATTGTAATAGGAGATATCTATTTTCATCGCTTATGCCTAAAGAGTTTCCTTTATGAAAGTAATCTGTTCTTTAGTAGAGGCCACCACTAGTTTCACAAAGTTTGGGTTTTTATTGTTGTTTTTCATAAAATTAACTATTCATCTAGGAATGGGATGGAGTGAGAATTTGGAGAGAAACCTAAGACTGACCACAATGAATCAGAAATTTAGGAACTTTGAAATGTGGTTGTCAATCCATATGGGAAATTAATTCTGGTTTCCAAAAATTTTGCACGTTCCCAGCTTTGCAGGGACCCATCTCCTGCATCAAATTCATGATGCCATTTTCAAATTGTGATGCTGATGCCTGAGTGCGTGGAAGTGATTCAGTATTTTGTTTGCAAAACCTGAAATGCCACCAGGCTCCATCAAAGTGGCCTGAACAGCTCTCTGTCTCTTGAGTGTGATTTTGGAAGGCTCAACTTGGCTTTAGTCATCCTACAAGTTAGCAGGTCACAGATAGGATAGTAGAATGAATGAGTAGTTGAAAACGCAGATTTCTAGATTTCCTAATGAGAAAAACTAGTTTGTATCTCCACATTTCAGCAGGAATGGCCTCTCATAGTGCAAGGGAAGTGAGGCGAGTCTTAGACCTGACAGTCAGACAAGATTGACTCTGGATATTGTCACTTAAGCTTATCAAAGCCCTCAGAGCTCTCAAGAGAGGTTGATTAATTATTGACAGGCGGGATATGAGGAAATGCTGACTGAATCATGATTACCTAGTGACAGGAGTCAATGCTGACAAATGGCTTAATAAAGTCCACCCATGCTTTCCAGCAAGGACTTAGGGAAAGGACATGGATTCCCATTGCAAGTGGACAACTGGAAGAACTTTCTCTCAGGACACCGAGGAGAGTTTTCAAATGAAATTGTGATGTCATTTTCCCAGAAATATTTTAGGTTCAAATGAAAGGACACATGTCTGAAATGGGTAGACAAGTTATTTCCTCATGGGGTCGGAGAGTGTCACTGAGCTGTATCCCATTGCAATGGCTGGGCTTGAAGTTCCTCTTTGGAGGTAGAGGAAAACCAAGTGCTGAGAAGGGGCAACACAGCTTCAAAGACCTGCCCCAAATCCATCAAAAACAGTTCTTACTCTGTCCCCTAGGCTGGAGTGCAGTGGCATGATTATAGTTCACTGCAGCCTTGACTTCCCAGGCTCAAGCAATCTTCCCATCTCAGCCTCCTGAGTAGCAGGGACCAGAGTTAGTAGAGTCTGCAGATGTGGAACCTCAGGTTGTGGAGGGCCTACTGTGTGTGTGTATATATATACACACACATTTATATATGTATATATACACATTTTTATATATGTATACTGCATATATATACGTATTTACATTTGTAGTACACAGACATTTTCATCCCCTTCCCCGAAGATGAGGAGGTGGAGATGGCTACACAACAGTCTCATGGCAGGTTAGCTGGTCTGAGGAGAAGGTGCTAGAAGGAAGAGGGCTTCTCAATCTTGTGACTCAAGCACTCCCCACTGCTCTGCTTGTATGGTGTTAATAAATGCTATATTTCACGCACATAATAAATGCTATTTTTCATATAAAAAACACTCTTCCTCCACAGTCTCACTGTGTGTTCCTGTGAGTACAGGGAGTGAGGGCTTGGCTCTTTTTACCAAGGCACTGTCTCTCTCCAGCTGTGTTCACAGCACACGTGTAGGTGCAGTTACGTACAGACATGCCCTGTCTCACTGACACATGACCCAGGGTCAGTTTTCATTTTGGTGAAATGACAATTTCTAGATTAGGTCGTTTTCAAATGGAGTTTGCCTATTGGGGCATCCTAATCTGAGGAAAGGCCTTTGTGCAGAGAAGAAGAATTTCACCCTTCTTCAAAATTCTGCCTAAGTCTAGAGGAAAGGAAGTTCTCTACTCCCACTCCCACCCCCACATATATACATACTCACCATAACAAAGCGCTGCTAACTCAAGGGGTTGAGCAAGGGACATTTGCTAGGCCTCTAATGCTAGTGGCAGTTACCTGCATCAAGCCCCAGATTCCTTCTCCTCCTTGGGCCTCCTGATGCTACTCACAGGGGGATATTCTCACACTCACTCACAAAGAGATGAAAGATCTCTACAATAATTGGATATCATCCAATAGGGCATTAATATCTAGAATATATAGGGAACTCAAACAATTCAACAGCAAAATAATAATAATAACCTGATTTTTAAAATGGGCAAATGGTCTCAAAGGGACATTTCTCAAAAGAAGACGTAATAATGGCCAAGTATACGAAAAATGCTCATTATCTCTAATAATCAGGGAAATGCAAATCAAAACCCCACTGATTTTGGTAGGAATGTAATTAGTACAGCCACTACAGAAAAAAGTATAAAGGTTCTTCAAAAAACTGAAAATAGAAATACCATGTGATCCAGCAATTCCACTACTGGCTGTATATCCAAAGGAAAGGATGTCAACATGTTGAAGAGACATCTGCACTCCCATGTTTATTGCAGCACCGCTCACAATAGACAAGATGTGGAATCAACCTAAGTATCCATCAGCAGGTACATGGATAAGGAATATGTGGTATATGTACTCAATGGAATATTATTGAGTCATAAAAATAATGAAATTCTGTCATTTGCAGCAACTTGGATGAGGCTGGGACATTATGTTGAGTGAAATAAAACAGGCACAGAAAGACAAATATTAGATGTTCTCATTCATATGTGGGAACTAAAAAAGTTGAGCTAATAAAAGCAGAGAGTAGAATTGTGGTTAGCAGAGTCTGAGAAGGGTACTGGGGGATAGGGAGAGGTTGGTTAACAAGGACAAAATTACTGTTAGAGCAATAAGTTCTAGTGTTCTATAGCATAGCAGGGTGACTATAGTTAACAATAATTTATTGTATACTTCATAGTAGTTGGAAGGGATAATTTTGAATGTGCCCAACACAAAGAAATCATAACATTGATTTCATCATTACACGTCATATACATGTATCAAGTATCATATGTGCCCCATAAATATGTACAGTTATTGTTTGCCAGTTAAACATAAAATTTTAAAAGGTGTTTATAAATGTCCTAAATTAAAGACACAGCCTTATCCTATAGGAGTCTCTGAAGCTAGCTTCCACATTCTCTGTTCTCCATAGTTACAGGACAGGCTGGCAGGGACAAGACTCACTGGGGCCCAAGTAGACATGTATATTCTTGATGTCAGCTTTATATCCCAAACATATTGATTTTTATTCAGGAGTTTACCTAAATCATTTTTAGAGTTATTTCTATATGCACAAGCTAATGAATCCAAGGATTCCTGCCTGCTTTGTAAAATAGCATTTTTAGCTACTGCTGATCTGACCCCTGGAGGTCTAGTTTTCTGGAACTGTATGAACCTATCTCTGTTCACTCTATCAACGCCCAGCACGCTATTCCACACCTCTCTTTAGTTCTTTCCTACAAGAAAGAATTTCTTCACAAGTGCAGATACGTTTTTAAAGAGCCACTCACACATCTTCCTTCTCATCTCTTTGGTGTTCTAGGAGAAATGGAAAGACTCTAAATATTGGATTATCTTCCTTATTGAATCTTAACTCCACTCTTGGTTAGGGTGCCTATACCTCCAAGGGCAGTGTAACCTACTGCCGAAATACATGCCTCAATATCTCATTATCCAGGTTCCCTCAAGTGCCGGGAGTATGATTCCTCCAACCATAGGTCCTTATCTAAATGGGGATGATAATAATAAATTGTATACCATAAGGGCTTTACAGGATTTAAATAAAACAAGTAATGTAAAGAAATTGGTATAGCATCCCAAATCACAATAATCCTCAACAAATTAGAATTAGCATGAACATTAGCAATTGGAATTGAAATTAGAATTAGGAAAAATATCAATATTAGTACCCATGTCTTTGCACATTTTTTGCCTCTAGCTGTATTGGCCCTTCCCCTTGTGAAACTGGTAGAAACCAAATCGTCCTTCAGCATCCAGTTCAAATGGCATCTCTTCTAGGATACCTTCTATGCTCTCCCAGGTAGAATGTATCCACTCCCCTAGTACCTTCTAATCTTTCTCCATGATAATACTAGTCCCTTTAAAAGGCATTCATGTATTAATGTGGCAACTCACCTGCTAGACTGTCCTTCTGAGAATGGGCATGAGTCTAGGTCATGTCTACACCACCTGTCGGAGAACTTGACAGAGCTGGTCCTTCTTAAATGTTCTGTGATTTGAAAAGAACTGCAAAAACTGCCTATGAGACAAGCAGATCCAGAAGTTTCCAGAGGTCTGATTAGTGGGGAAAAAAATCAAGGTGGAACCCTCCAACCCAGATGCACTCTATGAATTACAAACAGTGTTCTTTTCATAGGAGATGGGCTACCTGTGCTGGTTTTGGGGGGCATTGAAAAAAGTCTCTGCAAATTGCACCATGTCTCTGCCAGAATGACAGGAACTGGTGAGTGTTTCTGCCTTGCCATGTTGTCAGATGCAGTGAAGACACCTGGGCATGTGACAGGGAACGTGGATAGAAGGCACATCACTTCTAGGTTGTTGGTATTGCTTTATTTATCTCTTTCATAGAAAGGAGAGTTGGGTGCTTTATGCTGGTCCTGATCCTTCCCTTTTATTTATGGAGGGCTCCTTTCTTCTTGGTATTTATTGCTGTGAGTCACTTCTCTGTGAACCAGAAGGAAGATTCAGAAGCTTCTGGCTGCCTGTGAAAAAACATGAAGATTGAGGTGGAGGTTCAGGCTGAGAGTGGGGAGAAGAAGAGGGCCTGGGTCGGGGTCATCTAGATTTGTTTTTGGCTGGCTTTAAGCTCCCAGTCTCCTCCCTCTAGTCCCACGAGGTTTGATTTGATCTCTAGAGATGGTTACTCTCACGTGTTTTCCCACTTGCTCCTTGAGGTCATCTGTAAATTTGCAGAAGAAACTTAATCCATATGGATCATTCATTCGACTCATTAAGCTATTGTTAGATTTGGTAGAAACCAAATCATCCTTCAACATCCAGTTCAAATGCCATCTCTTCTAGGATACCTTCCATACTCTCCCAGGTAGAATGTATCCACTCCCCTAGTACCTTCTAATCTTTCTCCATGATAATACTAGTCCCTTTAAAAGGTATTCATGTGTTAATGTGGCAATTCACCTGCTAGACTGTCCTTCTGAGAATGGGCATGAGTCTAGGTCATGTCTACACCACCTGTTGGAGAACTTGACAGAGCTGGTCCTTCTTAAATGTTCTGTGATTTGAAAATAACTGTAATTTTGTGGCAAAGTTTATTCATGGCAGGCATGATTTCCTATTTGTGAAAAACTTGGGTGCTCAGGTCTGAAATGGTTGTTCTCCAGGCTGCTTACTCTGAAAATAAGTCTTACCTTTGTTTCAGAGAGTGCTGAAGAGGCTGTCTCTCCAGGCTACCAGATGCAACACTGGCATCATATTTATCCTTTGAGGTTAGGACGAACACATCCATACAACCTGGTAGCTTTGAGAATCTAAAGCTGTGGCCATTTGGACTTGTACATGCTATATCCCTTCCAATAGCTGGGTTGATACGATCTCTTCCTCTGTTTGGTTCTCCTTCTACCTCTCTGATATCACTGTCTCTTTTCTTTCTTGTATTATAGATATAACCAGTATCCTTTACTAGATGATGACCAACTTGTAGGTAGTGCTTGAGAGTGCAGGCTTCAGGGGTTAGGAAAACCAGGGCAGCCTTGAGTTGATGGGTGTATCTCCTTTGAAAACTCAAAATCTCTGAGCATTGATTTCCTATCTTCTTTTAAAACCCCTTAAAACTGTATAACGTGAAATAGACATACAAAAAACATATAAAACATACATGTACATAAGTATACAACTTAGTGAATTCATATAAAGTGAATGCACCTAGGTCACTACCAATCAGGGCATGATATTGAATTTTACCAGTACCTTAAAAGCCTTCTCTGTCCCATTTATCTATTACACTCTGTCCCTCTTTCCTAAATACACCCACAATTCTGAATTATATGGTAGAATTCCTTGCATTTCTTTAGTTTTACCACCTAAATATTCCCAAATACTGTAGTTCGTTTTGCCTGTTTAGAATGTAGTTAAGTGCAACTCTGCAACATGTATTCTTTTGTGCATGGCTTATTTCCCTCTATGTTTATGATTCAGCCTCCTTTTTGTATGCAGTTATAATTCATTTGTTCTTGTTATTTGTAGTACTCCATTGTATAAATATACCACAATTTGTGTAGACCTTCTACTTGTAATGGGTATTTGGGTTATTTTCAGTTGGGGCCATGATAAGTAATGCTGCTGTGAATTTTGTTCTGGTCTCCTGGGGCACTTGGGCATGGATTTCCAAATTGCTGGGTTGCAGGCATGCATTATGTCCAAATTTTGTTTATAATGCAGAAATGTTTCCAATGTGTGCTAATTTATAATTCTACCGACAGTGTATAAGAATTTCTGTTGCTTTCCATTCTCATCAACGTTTGATATTGCCTATCTTTTACCTTTTGGCATCATCTTTTCTTTTCTTTTCTCTTCCCTTTTCTTTTCTTTTCTTTTTTTTGAAACAGAGTCTCACTCTCTTGCCCAGGCTGGAGGGCAGTGGCTGCCATCTTGGCTCACTGCAACCTCCACCTCCCGAGTACAAGTGATTCTTGTGCCTCAGCCTCCCAAGTAGCTGGGATTACAGGTGCACACCACCACACCTAGCTAATTTTTGTATTTGTAGTAAAGACAGGGTTTCACCCTGTTGCCAAGGCTGGTCTCAAACTCCTGGCCTAAAGGGATCCTGCCTTGGCCTCCCAAAATGCTGGGATTACAGGTGTGAGCCACCGCAGCTGGCCTAAAACATTATCTTAATTACTGTAACTTTATAATAAATCTTAATGTCCAATAGAGCATCTTTACATTTTATTTTCCTTGTGTAAGTTGTCTTACTCTTCTTGTCCCTTTGAAATTCTATTTATATTTTAAATCATATTTAAAATTTCCACAGAAAACAATTTGGATTTTTTTAATGCAAAATCAATCTGGAGAGAATTGAACATTTTTGCAATAATGAGTCTTCTAATTCACAATCAAGGTATATCTCCATCTGTTTAGGATTTTTAAAAAATTCTCTCATAATTTTCTGTGAGGAGATTTTGCAGATATTTGTTAGATTCATTCCTAGAAACTTGATATTTTAAAATCTATTATGAATGGCATCTTTTTATAAAGTTGATTTTCAAACTGCTGCTTGAATTTAGAAATGCGGTTGATTTTTTAATATTGATCTTGTTAATTTTTTTAGCCATTTCATTTAGATTATCTCACATATTTACCATTTTCATTGTGCATTGACCCTTCCTGCACATTATTTTCCTTCTGTCTGAACAGCAGCTTTTACTATTTCCTTTAGTGCAGACCTACTAGTGGCAAATTCTCTCCATTGTCTCTTTGGTCTGAAAATGTCTATATTTCATCTTCATCTTTTTCCAGTTTGTTTGTTTGAATTAGGATCCTAATGAAGTCTATACTTCATAATTGGTTCATAAAAATTTTAATTATTTTAACCTGTAGTTTTATCTCCATAGATCTTTTCTTTTCTTGCAATTTATTTTTTGAAGCTACAGTTACTAATCCTGCATAGTTTCCCATTAACTTAGCTTTTGCTGATGGCCTTTCTGGAGTGTCACTTCACATGCTCCTCTCTCCTTTGTATTTTCCACAAATTGATAGTTAGATCTAAAGAATTTATTGGATTCAGATTCAATGATTGGGCATAACAGAAGCAGAGCTGCACAATACATGGCTATTTGATTTGTGTCCAAATGTCATTGCCGAGCAGGGAGGAAAGGATGGCATTTTCAATAAGCAATGCTGGGATAATTAGATATGTGCATGGGGAAAAAGGAATTTGACTCCTATCTTAACACAATACACACACACACAAATAATTCTAGGTGGATTGTAGACCTAAATATGAAAACAAGCCTTCCCAGTTAGGCATGATATTGAGTGATAATGATAATATGCATTAAGAGGTGCATAATATCAGATTGCCCTTTTTTTTGATGACAGAAGTTACAGATGATCAGTTCCATCCGTATTATGCCAATAACTCTCTCTTAATTTTGGTTATTGCTTCTCATCTAGTACCTTCTTCAAAAGTACCAATGAGAATAATATTCTTACATGCTCACGGTTTGTTTGGGGCCTTTATCATTGAAAGAGAGTTTAACTCGATACATAACCAGCTCACATTCTCCTACAGGAGAATTTTAAATATACCATTGTCTTCTGGCATAAAATATAGCTATTGAAATATCAAATGACAGTATGATTTTTTAAACAAGTGACTTCATAATTTTGTTTGGATGTTCAAAGGAATTTTTCTGTTTCTATAAGGTTCTATTGTTTTTCTAGAATACATTTGGTATTGGTTGTTCAGGTTTGATTTTCCCGGCTAAGTAGTGTGTCATTTCAATATGTGTTTTCATGTCTCTTCATTTCAATTTCCACGAAGTTTTCTTGAATTACAGTTTATTTTTATTTTTTTCTGTTTATTTAGAGATGGGGTTTCACTATGTTGCCCAGGCTGTTCTCAAACTCCTGGACTCAAGTGATTCTCCGCCTCAGCCTCCCAAGGTGCTAGGATTACAGGCATGAGCCACTGCGTCTGGTAAATTATAGTTTAATATGATTCATCACCTCCATTCTCTTATTTTCTGTCAAATAATTTTAGTCTTTTCACTTTAGATGTATTTTTCCCCCTTTCACCTTCTAGTTCTCTTGAGCCATTATCTATTTTGTTTGCTCTTGGGTTCCTTCTAGTTTAATCATTATTTCTGAAATACATTTGTTTTCATTTTTTATTCTTTCTGGAATTCTATCAGTTTATTTCTTAGTTTTAAAATTTCTATTATTTGCTCTTCTTTCATGTCTTTGATGGTTTTCTTAATCTCTTGTAGTTTGGTTTGATATATTAGGTTACAATCTTTGTGGACATGTCTTTGTGGTGTATTTTCAGCATCTGTAGAAATGTTATTATACTCTTCATTTTATTTCTTTCATCATAACTTCATATGGATAATGATTAATGTTCTCTCCTGTTTTTCTTCTTTTTATATGAAATTTGTGTTATTGAACTTTTAGGAAGAAGAGTGAATCAGTATAGTTTTTCTAAGCTTACTACTCAAGAGTTCCTCCTTCCGTTGCTTTGTAGAGTGTTAAAAAAAATGGCCTCATATTTCCTGAGACCTCCTGGCTTTTTTACCCTTCCCCTACTTTCTGGCTCTTTACTTTCCTGTGCCCTTTTTGATCCTATTGTATTCAATTTGAAATCTTTTATAGAAGTTTTACTCTAGTGTGGGGTTTCGTCCTGAAAGAAACCTTGAGCTGGTTAGTTTTGAAAATCTGTAGGGGTCTGGCTGTTCCAGCTATTGAAATCTGACCACACGTCCCTTGCCTGCAACTGTCAATTGTAATGTGAAAATTCTTCCCAGTTAAAGCTCCTAAATCTCAAATTGGACTCACACTTTTCAGAGAATAACTATTGGGGATCCTGTGGTTTTCTTTTCAGGACAATCAAATGCCCTGTTGCTTCCCTCTGATTTCTCTTACATACATGCTACACCACACATGTCCAGTAGCTAACTATCCAAATCACTTGGGTCTTGGGTAAGTGAAGATACCTTATACTTTATTTTTGTTGTAGATATTGTTCTTGGTCTCTTAGTTTTGCAATCTCACTTGCTCTATTTTTTGTAAAATGATTTAGAAAGACTGAAAAACACTCACTGCCATCACTATAGCTATCTTCCCAGAATTCCTCTCTCATCTTTATTCTTGAAAATAATTTTTGCTGAAAATAGATTTCTATAATGGCATTATTTTCTTAAAGCAAATAAAAGGCTGTCATTCCACTCTGCTGGCTTTCCTGATTGCTATTGAAACTTATCTGTCACTCTTATTGATATTCTTTTAAAGCTTATCTGTGTTTTCCTTTAGTTATTTTAAAAAATATTTCTTTTCTAAAGGTTCAATATAATGTGTTTTGGCATGGGCTTACTTTTATATTTTGCTTAGGACTTATTAGTATATCTCAAATCTGTATATTAATATTTTTATCAACTTTAAATCATTCTCAGCCATTATCTCTTTTTTCCCATTTCTTCTGGGTCTTCAGTTACAGGTATATTGGATCTCCTGACTATATCCTTGAGGATCCTACCTGCTCTTCTCTGTGTTATATACTCATTTTTCCTCATGCTGTTTTCTGAATAGTTTCTTCTGACCTTTCTTCCAGTTTATAAAATCTCTCTTCAACTGTATTTAACAGACTGTTGAGTACAACCAACGAGTCCCTTTTTCATCTCTATAGGTTTTAGTTATTTTCCAAATCTGCTAAGCCAGCTTTCATAATTTCCGGTTCTTTGCTAATTACCTTAAATTCAACTTTCATATCTATAGAAATAGTAAGCTAATTGTTTTTAAAGTCTATGCCTGAAAATTGCATCATTTGAAGTACTTGTGGTCCATTTCTGTTGTTCTGCTTTTCTTTTTTAATGTTTTCTTATCTCTTTCTGGCTTGTTATCGATTGTGGTCTGGCTATTGTATATAATAATTAATTTATAAAAATAATTTGATGACTATCATGCTGTTGTCTTTGTCCAGAGAGGAGTCTCACTTGTTTTTTTCCAGGTACTTGTAGGGGTGGGGGATAATAGCAATATAAAATCATCTGAATTCAATTTTAGGGCTTGAAATTTTCTAGGCCACCCAAATGACTTAAAACCAGGGTGCACTCTGTATGAATGTGATTTTGTGATTATTTCTAGGATCAAGTCCTTCCAGGTCCCAATCCTTGGTGCAGAATATTTTATAAGGACTCCTAACTTTGGCAAGCCCTGGATTTCAACTTTTGTTTCCCTAACCCTGTATGATACTGTGAAAAGTACTGCTCAGCCTCTCATCTACTTCTCCCACATTAGTAAATATCCTCTGGGCTAAAAGAGGACCAAATGTAGGCTCACTTTTCAGATGTCTGTTTTCTCTCATATCTTTGCCTAATATTTCTAATCCAACTTGATTGCTCTTTGATGTTCTTAGAGGAATGTTTTACATTTTCTTCTAGAATTTTAAAAAATTTTCTTCAGCAGGAAGATTGCTTAATCTACCATTACCCAACAAAATTTTATTTCTTCATTTATAAAATAGGGTCCGTAAATATTGATCTGTGAGAACCCAAATGATATATAAACAGAATATTTAGCAAAATATGTGGCACATAATGAACTCTTAATTAAAAATAGCTATTGTTATCATCATGTTATTAGCAAGGACTACATCTTACTAATTGTTACATCTATGCAGCAACTATTAAATCTCTTTTGCAGGAGGAGAAATTATCATATAATTAGCACCTCATTGAGAACTTTAAGTTATGCAAATTGAAAGAAAACATTTTCCTAGTTCAGGTTTACTTCTGCGGCTAAAATAATCAGGAGGGATGAGCAGAAATCATTAAAGAATGGTTTGAACCCTTTTCTACTTCTTAAAAAGTTTTAACTAATTATCCACTGACTATAGAAGAGATATTTGTCTGGTTTATTTTTTATCTCGTGTTTTATTTTTTGTGTCTGCTGGAAAATAAATCCTATTGGTCTTTCTAGTCTTCATCTACTTAACACTCTCCAAGATTACATGGTCTATAGGAGAGGCAATGCAGTGTATTAATTTCTCAAAATATGGAATAAATGAAAGGTCACAAAGCTTATGGGGTACTTTAATTTCTTCCCCTTTCATCTTTCAGCTGAGAGCTCTCTGTTGGCAGGAGTGACTGCCAAATTTAGTGAGACTTGAAATGAGATAATATCAGTTTGGAGATTCAGATACCTGTCCTCCCATATCCAGTGACTTTTGCTTTCCTATTCAAGAGAAATAAAGGGTTCCAAGCTCTTTCACTGCTCATCCTGCCCCATTCTGTGTGAGGCCAAGGCAATCTGAATGCATTAGGCTTATGTTCCATTTAAGTTTCACCATTAAAACTATGCAATAATGACAGTAGTAAAATATAATTATAATCACCTACATGAATTATTAAATACTTTACATGTTTAAACTCGCTATGATCACAACAAATCCATGAAGTAATAGATGCAAAGAAAGTTTAATTAGTCATCCAAATTGACACATTTAGTAAGTTCTTACATAGCTTTTAAACTTTATATTCTCCACCTGTAAAATGGTAAATAGTAATTAGCTGTGATGGGATGATTGGGTAAGGTAATTATGCAATATGCCTGGCATGCAGTAGTACTCAATATCGTTACTTGGCTACAAAGGCAGATACATTTATGAACAGACACCTTTCAAAAGAAGACATACATGCAGCCAACAAACATTAAAAAAAGCTAAACATCACTGATCATTAGAGAAATGCAAATCAAAACCACAATGACATACCATCTAACACCAGTCATTATGGCTACTATTCAAAAGTCAAAAAATAACAGATGCTGGTGACGTTGTGGAGAAAAAGGAGCACTTATACACTGTTGGTGGGAGTGTAAATTCGTTCAGCCATTGTGGAAGACAGAGTGGCAATTCCTCAAAGACCTAAAGACAGAAATACCTTTCAATCCAGCAATCCCACTACTGGGTATATACTCAAAGGAATATAAATCATTCTTTTATAAAGACACATGCACACATATGTTCATTGCAGCACCATTCACAATAACAAAGACATGGAATCAATCTAAACCTAGTTTATCAATGATAGACTGGATAAAGAAAATGTAGTACATATATACCATGGAATACTATGCAGCTATGAAAAAGAATGAGATCATATCATTTTCAGGGACATGGGTAGAGCTGGAGGCCATTATCCTTTGCAAACTAACACAGGAACAGAAAACCAGATACCACATGTTCTCACTTATAAGTGGGAGCTAAATGATGAGAACACATGGACACAGAGGGCAACAACACACAGAGGGGCCTTTTGGAGAGTGGAGGGTGGAAGGAGGGAGAGAATCAGGAAAAATAACTAATGGGTACTAGGCTTAAAACCTGGGTAATAAAATAATCTGTACAACAAACCCCCATGACACAAGTTTACCTATGTAACAAACCTGCACTTGTACCCCTGAAATGAAAATAAAAGTGAAAAAAAAGAAAACGTAGATTCTAATAGACCATTTTCTTCTTTGGGTAGGCTATCTCGACTGTTATAACATCTCAGTGCCTAACACAGTGCCTAGTACAGTCCCAGATAAATATTTTTTAAAATGAAATCACCTAAATCTTAGAGTTAAAAAAGGACCTTAAAAGTCATCTAATTCAACCTGACTCAGTGAAGGATTCCTCTCTGGGGGAACATCCAAAGAGGGACATCAATTAATTGATTCACCATTTTTGCAAGGCAACACAGTCTATTGTTGAAAATTCTTGTTCTTAGAAAAGTCTTCTTTTATGATAAAGCAAATGATCTGCAAATTCAGAGTGTTAGCGCTGATTCTACATTCTGGAGGTACATGGAATATGTCATGTTTTTTGTTTGTTTGTTTGTTTTTCCCTTAGTCTTTTTTCAGATATTGTACTACAGCTCAAGCTCATAGATCTACTTGATACCTTCCATTCCAGGCCAGATATGCCAGCAACTTGCATTATTACTCATGTAAACCAGATGTCAACAGAGGATACTTTGTCCTTTGAGATTTAAATAAAATTGGCTAGAGCCTCCTATCCCACATCCTGCGGGAAATCCAAAGCTCAAACCAACATTTCTGTGAATTCCTGGGGATTTATGTTCTTAAGGTGACCCCTTGTTTTGAGTTCCTAATTCCACAGAGCTCATGTGTGGATTTTTATTTTTATTTTGCCTTGGATTTTCTCAACTTTCCACATGGCCATCTTGACATAGTGGTTCTCAGTCCCTTGAATCTCTAAACTGTATTCACAGAGCCTTTGGGTGCATGGCAGAGTTTACCAATGGTGGTAATAGAGGCAATTTCTGCTGCCAAATAATTAATTTGAAAATAAAATATTTGACATTACAGTTCTTCAACTCCCTTATCCATTCTGTCACCAGGAATTAGTTATTTGCCCTTTTCCTTAGGCCATATCATCTAGCAAATTGCCCTAGTTCCCCCTCTCCATTACTCTCCCCACTTCCTATTCCTTTCTCTAACAACATTCAAATTCCTGCTCATTACTTACACAGAGCTCTCTCCTTCAAAGCTATGCCCACAGGGTCTTATCTTCAATACCAAAGCTATTTATCAAAATATTTTCCTAAACAACAAAATTATCTTCCTAACAGGGCCCCTGCCACATATTTATGACATGATTTCAACCCTTCTGTCTCCTGGATGTCCTCATTAAACAAGCTTTATTTGTTAATATCTATCTCGGAATAGAGCTCCCAGAAGGAACATGGCAAGATCTGAGAAAACAGTTTTTGTAATGTAAAAAATGTACCTGATAGAGTTCCAGAATGGTGCTTAGATAGAGCCCCGCATGTAATATAAATGCTAGACATGAATAACATGGTGTCTGTTATTTCTTATCCCTCAAGGTGTTTCAGGCAGCTAGAGGTTTAATTTACATATGTGTGCACCAGTAGGATCCTTAGTCGTTAGTCCAGCAAATATTCTGCACCAGGGATGGGATGCAGACACCTTGGACACATGACTCCCATTCTAAGTGATGAGCGTGTTTTCTTAATCTGCATGTTGTTGGAGAAAGTTCTATTAATGTTTCATTCTTACTTTTAAATCTATACTTGATTGCTTATGGATGTCAAGATATGACTTGGACTTTTTAAAGCGTCAGAAAGCAATCAGAGAGCTTCAGAGTGATAATAGTCACTTGAGAAAGCCCCAGTTTTGGTCCACCAGTCATCATTTCTGTAGACAGCTTTGAAGGTACCTAGAATGCTAATTTGAGATTGTATCCATAACTGATGACTTGAAAGACAAGGAACTTGGGACATTTTCAGCTATAATCGTGTATATTTCCTGAGTACTTGTTTTGGGGCAGGTACTGTGCTAAACACATTGCATACACATGATCTCATGTCCTCCTCCCAAAAGCCTTAGGCTATAGGTAACTTTATTCTCTGCATTTTATAGATGAGGAAACTGAGGTATAGAGAGATGAAACAATGTGCTCAAGGTACCATGGCTAAGAATCAGGAGAGCAAGAAGCCAAGCCATGCTGGCTTGAGACCCAGTGTTCTTAACCACTACACTGCTCTCCTGTCCCACCCAGAGGCAGGAGAAAAGAGACCAGCTAGAACATTCTTCCTTATAATTTCTTTTTTTTTTTCCCACCGTGCCTCAATAGCCTCCTTTTGGGTCTCTAACATACCATTATTGGCAAATCAAAACCTGGTGGCTGGTGGCTTTTTTTTAAAGGGAGCCTGGGAGAGGAACTGCTGCTTTGTGGGAGCCAGCTGCACAAGAAGTGATGGGAGAATTCACTGAGTCTTAAAGTGGAGTGAGGCTACAGCTCAGAGAGGGCATGAAGAGGTGACCAGAAACAGGCAGGGGGTCACAGTTATCAGAGATAAACTAGCCCCCACCTTGGTCTCTGCGGAAATGTCAGTCTCATTCAGAAAGGATTATTTTGAATCTTGATTAAAGTGTCTCAAGAGATGAACCTCATTAAATAGAACCAATGGGTTGAAAGTGTGTAATTAAATGAACCCATTTTTGTTCTTAATGCCTTAAATACCTGTCTGTGTGGAGGCCTGAACATTGAATAACTTCCTCGGGCAAGACAGTGGGAGCCATGCAACTACAGTAGTGATAATTCTCTGAATGACCAAGAGCCCTCATATTGGCCCAGGGACTGGGTCCTCCCTCCAAAACTCTCTGCTCCTATGTCACATAAAATACAAACACACATGTGGACACCCCCAGTCTGGATTATATGCATGAGAGATATTTTTGGCGATTTCATCCACTCATTGATTCATTAATTGGTTGATTCATTCATTCATTTATTCAATATTTGGTAAGTGTGTGTCAGGCAATAGGAGCCAAGGAGTATATAAGATACAGTGCTTGACCTTGGGGAATTTACACTCTGCGTAGAAAGCACAGCAGGCTTCTTTGAGTGTTCTGCAGGGATGCATCCTAAGTTCCTTTCCTGTGCTTCTATTTTCCCTTTCTATTCTCACCTAGATGAGCTTGGTCGTCCTCACAGATTCGCACCATTTCTATGAAGATGACTGAGAAACGTGTATCACCTGTCCTGTCCTCTCCCTGGAGCTTCACACCACATACTTAACTGTCTATATGTTTTCTCAACTTAGTGACTCACATGAATCTCCAAGTTTACATGTCTAAAACTCAACTTTTAACTGCCCTCCAAAACCATTCTCCAATTTTGATAAATAGACCCATATTCCACCCAGGAGTCCAAACCAGAAACCTGGGAAACATGCTAAGCTGCCTTTTTCCTCTCACCTGAAATGTTTCCACAAAGCTTCCCCATGCTTCTTTCAAAACTCATTTACTGAGACAATGTCTATGCATCTTTCCTGCCACTGCCTTCCTCTGAACCTCGGGCATTTCCACCAGAACTACTACCCTAGCCCCCAGCTTCCATTCTCACCCATCTCCAACCTACTCATCACACAGCAGCCACAGGGGTCTTCCCAAAGGGTAAATTAGACCTCTCCATACTTTGTATAAATTGCATGCTGCTCCTAGTAATTACAGTGATCTTTTCAAATCTACCTCAAATCTAGCCCCTGCCTACCCCAACTTCTTAGAAATCTCAGACCCCACAGGCCTGGTGGGGTGTGGTGGGGAGATTATGTAAGAGAATCTAAAGTCCTTGTAATAATAGCTACCATATGCTCAGCCCTGAACTTACAGAATTTATCATCTCAAACCACAATCCTCTGCGAGAGAGGAATCACATACCCATTCTACAGATAAAGAGATGTAGATGTGAAGTCACACAGCTAATGGGTGACTAGAAGAACCTGGGCTCCACCCCAGGCCCCTTTCATTTCCAGACAGATCCCATGTCTGGTTTGTCTCTGCCATGTTTCTTAGTACCCAAGAAACATAATGCCTAAATTATACAGTATACAATATAACTATCTGAACCAGAATTTAAACCCAGAACTCCACAGGCTGGGCTTTTTTCAATGCTGCTGTGATGACCCCTCCTCTTCTACTAGGAAGCCTTCCATAGTGACCAGAAAGCTACGGGAATAGTCCTTGCTATGCAGAAGGATTTTTAAGTTTGTCTATCAGTGCCTGTCATCATAAGAGATCACCTGGAGAGCTTTTATAAAAGAATGGTGGTCCTACCCACAGGAAGTCTGATTTAATTGGACTGTCATGGATTCTGGGCTCCAGCTACAGGTTCAGATGACCCTCTTGGGCTCTTTCTCATCTCTCTTTATGGTGAGCAGGCAGTTTCAGTGTTGGATGACTAGAGTCTGATGGGGAGACCACAGCACTCCAAGTGCTGTTCTTGGACAAGGGAGTTCTTTGAGAAGCAGCCACAGTAAAGAAGGTTTTCTGGGGGCTTTTTGGTTACACTGGATCATGTGAACTATAGCTTTAGATCTACTCCAAAAATTCATTTCATGCTGAGAAACCCCAAGCGAATGCAATTCACATCTCTCTTCCTCCCATCCTCCAGCAATTTGTTTTCTAGCAGGAGATGACTGGTTCCTGGAAGTCCATCTCTAGGGGCTCCAGTGGCAGCAACTTGGTGAGCCTAGTTGCTTCCTGCGGGGAGTCTTGGGGAGGAAGAGGAGTTTAGGAAATGGGTTGGATAGGGGAAGAAGATATTAATAAGCTCTCTCAGTTTCCTATTCCACCGAGCTGCCCCTGTGTAGACATCAGATGGTCTCCCTCAGCACATTAAGCTGGGAGTTAAAACACACCGTTTTCATTTTAAAGACTGGGAATAGCATTCATTTTGTTTGCAGTCTGTAGATCTTATCTTGTGGTGCAGAGATTGCCTTGACAATGAGCACCATCCTCCTCCTTCTCACCATCACATCATCATTGATCACTGTCACCAGCATCTAAATCACTGAAGTCCCTATTTGCTCCCTTTGTAAGGGTAGAGCTGGGTGGTTAGGCGTCTGAACACTGGGGCTTGTTCCTCTGACTCATGAGAATCTGCCCCTTAAGAATTGAATGACTTTAGGCAAGTTACTTTGCCTTAGTTTCTTCATCTATAAAATAGGCACTCTGATTTATCTCATAAAGTTGTTAGGGGATTACAGACATTAATATGCATAAAGGAATTACAGTAATTCCTGGAACTTAGCAAATGCTATATGAATATTTGTTGTAAAATATCATAAAATAAAGCCCACAACCAAATAGACTAACTGCCAGCTTGCCAAGCTCCTATGAGGAATCCAGGAGAATGTTTGGTCTTTGAGTTAGGTAGCATTTCCCATCTCATCCACATTCTGCTGTGAGGTAGAGAGTGGAGAAGGCTTCTTGTGCCATCCAGCTCATCTGACAGGCCTGGGATATCAGCTGTAGGCTGGGGTGCTCCATGGAGCATGTCCCGGTGGTCAACAGAGGCATCTCACATCCCTTTTTAGGTGCCACTTTGTCTGTTTGTTCCCATATTTTCTTAATCCTTTCAATTCTTTTGTTTCCCCTATGTTTACTTCTTATCTTTCACCAAGATTCTGCCTAATCATTTGCTCTGAGCAGCACAGTCAGTCACATATACAACTCTTTTGCTTCCAACATTGCTTACAGGTAGGAGGTTAGATCTTGAGAATGGAGCTAGGAAGGGAAGAAGATGCCTTTACCGTGATTTAGCCACAGAATGAGTTTCTAAATGATCAGAACTTTCATCCATCAATATTAAATCTTTGCAGGTATATGTTTTATTTGGTATTGTAATAAAAGTTTTTCTCTTTCACTTATTATCCTGGCTTACTATATGCCAGCTTCCATGGGAGGTATATCTGTCCGACCACAAAGTCATAACTAGTAGCTATTTGTTGAGCACGTACTATGTGCTACATATGAACTATCTTGATACTATACATCCTAAGACCTCTCAAAAGGAGGCAGGTATTACTATTCTAATTTAGAGTCAACGAGATCAAGAATCAGAAGAGCTGGATGCGATGGCTCATGCCTGCAATCCAGCACTTTGGGAGGCTGAGGCAGGCAGATTGCTTGAGCCCAGGAGTTTGAGACCAGGCTGAGCAAATGGGAAAACCTGTCTCTACAGAAAAATACAAAAAATTAGCCAGGCATGGTGGCATGCATCTATAGTTCTACCTCCTCGGGAGGCTGAGGTGGGAGAATCACCTGAGCCCAGGAGGTCAGGGCTGTAGTGAGCCATGATTGAGCCACTGTACTCAAGCCTGGGTGACAGAGCAAGACCCTGTCTCAAAAAAACAACAACAAAAGTCAGAAAGGATTCCTTTTTCCATGTGATGTTGCTTTTCAAGACGTCAAAAAGTGAGTCACTTCAAGAACCACAGCCACCACAAATGAAAGACTACTTTAACCGCATTTTACATTTATTCTTTGAAACATCACAGTGAAGTATTTATTATCTTTCCCATTTTGTGAACAAGGAAACAGAATTTCAGAGAACTTAAAGGGCATGCCCCAGGTGACACAGCCAGTTTAAAACTGTGACCAAAAGCCAGGTTCCTTGATTTGAGTCCAACATCCTGTCTACCCTACCAGTTACTGTCATCATGTTGTGGCCTTTCTTAGGACAAAATTGGAGACTACCATGCAGTAGGTGATCATCAAACGTTTGCTGAATGAATGCATGAAAAAGTGGAACCCCTTGAGTCCCTTCTTCATTCCTTTTTCTGTGTACTCCCTAGAAGGCTCATCTTGGTTGATACTCAGGAAATATCTACCCTGTGACTTCCAGGAAGCTTCCAATTCCCCAAACCCATAAAAAACTAGCCATATTTAGCTATATTTTATCCTACTTTTACTAGGTTATAAGAACACAAATTATAAAACCAGTGAATAATTGTTGAGTTAATTATACAAACTATGCATTAGGTACTCCCTTATCTATCTATTAAATTATTTTAGCAAATATAAAGGTTTAGGATCATTATGTTCATTTACAGACAAAAAGAAAGAGAGAGACCTCAAAAATTACACGATTTACAGAGCTAGAAAGTGTGGAATTTGGTATTCTAACTCAGATGACTCCTAAAGTTGAGGGTCAGCCTTGCTGCATTCTCTTGCCTCCACACGAAGCTGTCAGTGACTGCCAAGAGTTTATATTTTTACTCATCCCTTCTAGATGACATTTGCATTTTAATAAGGTTCTTCAACACTTTAGCTCAACGGTTATCAAAGTACAGTCTGGGGTCTCCAGGGCCCTAAAAACCTTTCAGGAAGTCTGCAAAGTCAAAACTATGTTCTTAGTAATACTTAGATGTTATTTGCCATCTTCACTGTGTTAACATTTGCACTAATGGTGAAAAAGCAATGGTGGATCTAACTGCCAGCTTAACAAATCAAGGTAGTGGCACTCAACTGTCATTGCATTCATCAACATCATCCTCATAGAGGAAAAAGTCCATTTTTTAAAGAATATTTATGATGAAGCAGTAAACATTACTAATTTTATTGCATCTCTACCCTTGCATATGCTTTTTATTCTGCAACAAAATGGGATGCAAACATAAAGCACTTGTGCTGCATAACAAATTTTCAAGGGAAAGCACTTGTGTGATTGAGTTGTGAGTTGACCTAGCCACTATTGTCATGGAATACCATTTTTTTTTTCATGAAAAAATGACTGACAGGCCAACTGGTTATTCAGACTTGGGTATTTGGCAGACATTTTCTCAAAAATAAACAAAGTGAGCCTGTCGTTTCAAGGAAAGCTACTGACAGCATTCGATGTCAATGATAAAACGTGAGTGTTCAAGCAAAAATTAGAATTTTGAAAAATTTGTATCTGCCACTGTGAGCTTGGCAGTCTCCCAATACTTACAGATTTTTTTTTTCTGGTAAGATCGTGGTGATATTAATAGATGTGATTTTTTTATATTATACAATGAACTGTGTCAACATTTAGAAAATCTACATAACTCAGAAAATCAGTAATTTTCAAATGGTCAGTGTTTGATGTTAGAAAATCATGCCTGGGTAATAGGTGCAGCAAACCACCATGGCACATGGTTACTTATGTAACAAACCCACACATCCTGCACAGGTCCTCCAGAACTTAAAAAAATGTCAAAAATAAATACCCTGCACTGAACTCCAGCACATTCATAGTGCAAAGACAAACCTGAAGAAACAAACAGGGAAAGGATAGGAATAACAGTTGAATGGGAAATCCAGAGAGCCAACAAATATGCTTAACATCATCAATACCATTCTGCCTCACAAACTTAAATACCATTCTGTCTCACAAACTCAAATTAAGAACAAACTCATAGCCGACGGAAAGATGCTTACTAGTAAACAGGACAATACAAATTACAGTCATACTAAGATGCCATTTCTTATCCATCAGACTGGTGCACATTAAAAAGACTGCTAACTACAAGGGCTGGTGAGGATGTGGGAAGAGGGGTGCCCTGATCCATCATTTGTGTAGATGTGAATTTATATAGCTGTTTGTGAGAATTTAAAAAACAAAAACAAAAACATGTCTTTGGTCCAGCAGTCCTACCTCTGAGATTTTATACTTGCAGAAATCCAAGTACCCATTCATAGAGTTTTTAGTACAAAATATTTATGGAAGTGTAAACCAACAATAAAATTCTAAGCCCCTCTCCCCAAAAAGGATTCATTCACAGTTCAAGACAGATCAATAGATTTTATTTTAAACTAATAGTTCTCATTTTACTTATTTATTTTATTATACTTTAAGTTCTAGAGAACAAACCACATGCAGGTTTGTTACATATGTATACATGTGCTGTATTGGTTTGCTGCACCCATTAACTAGTCATTTACATTAGGTATTTCTCCTAATGCTATCCCTCCCACATGCCACCACCCCATGACAGGCCCCGGTGTGTGATGTTCTCCGCCCTGTGTCCAAGTGTTCTCATTGTTCAGTTCCCACCTATGAGTGAGAACATGTGGTGTTTGGTTTTCTGTCCTTGCGATAGTTTGCTCAGAATGATGGTTTCCAGCTTCATCCATGTCGCCACAAAGGACATGAACTCATCCTTTTTTATGGCTGTGTAGTATTCCATGGTGTATATGTGCCAAATTTTCTTTATCCAGTCTATCACTGATGGACATTTGGTTTGGTTCCAAGTCTTTGCTATTGTGAATAGTGCCGCAGTAAACATATGTGTGCATGTGTCCTTATAGTAGCATGATTTATAATTGGGTTTGATGCCCAGTAATGGGATTGCTGGGTCAAATGGTATTTCCAGTTCCAGATCTTTGAGGAATCACCACACTGTCTTCCACAATGGTTGAACTAGTTTACACTCCCACCAGCAGTGTAAAAGTGTTCCTATTTCTCCACATCCTCTCCAGCACCTGTTGTTTCCCGACTTTTTAATGATCATCATTCTAACTGGTGTGAGATGGTATCTCATTGTGGTTTTGATTTGCATTTCTCTGGTGACCAGTGATGATGAGCATTTTTTCATGTGTCTGTTGGCTGCATAAATGTCTTCTTTTGAATGGTGTCTGTTCATATCCTTTGCCCACTTTTTGATGGGGTTGTTTGATTTTTTCTTGTAAATTTGTTTTTCTTTGTAGATTCTGGATATTAGCCCTTTGTCAGATGAATAGATTGCAAAAATTTTCTCCCATTCTGTAGGTTGCATGTTCACTCTGATGATAGTTTCTTTTGCTGTGCAGAAGATCTTTAGTTTAATTAGATCCCATTTGTCTATTTAGGCTTTTGTTGCCATTGCTTTTGGTGTTTTAGTCATGAAGTCTTTGCCCATGCCTTTGTCCTGAATGATATTGCCTAAGTTTTCATTAGATTTTAATGAAACAAAACAGAGTTTTAGAAGTTCACCAATATGGATGCAGATCCCACAGTGCAACTAACCTGTTTGGTGTAGTTCAAGAAAAAAAAAAAAAAAGAATCTCCACAGTTACCAAAGAGGCTATTGAAATACTTCTCTCTTTTCCAATTACATACTGTGTGAGGCCAGACTTTCTTCATAACCTCCAACCCAAACAACATATCACAACAGATTGAAAGCAGGAGCAGATATTCAAATCCAGCTGCCTCCCATTAAGCTAGACATTCAAGAGATCTTCAAAAATGTAAAACAATGCCAGTCTTCTTGCCAAATATTTTTGTTTTGGAAAATATATAGTTATTATTTTTCTGAAAAAAATAATTTATGTTTACATATAATGGTGGATTATTTTTAAATGAACTAATACATTTTTATTTTTAAAATTTCTCAGTTTTAATTTCAAATATGGTTAATATGGAGAGATAAAACTCATGACACAAAAGTCCTTTTTGGGGTCCTCGATTATTTTTAATAGTAAAAAGGGGACTGAGATGAAAATGTTTGAGAACCACTGCTTTGACCAAGGAGGTGATTATTTGAGTGTTTGTTTGTTTATTTAAGAAAAAGAGTGGGGTGGGTGTTGAGCAAAAGGGCCTTTTTATACTCCCTCCAGAAACCAACTGGACAATCTATGCCTGATCCTCTGAGAGCACTGGCTCCCAGGGATCCCCCCACTCCCACCCCAACGATCAAGCCTTGAGTTCCATGCTCTGTACATCACCATTTCCACGACACCAGCTAATTCTGTGCTCAGGCATCACCTTGGGGTGGTAGGCATTCGATTCAGACTTTTTCATGGATCATGACCTTTAGACTACAGGAGAGGGCAAAGAGGGAAGCGATCTATATAGTGCTGCTGGCAGGATATCTCTAACCCCCCATGTGAACCTCAGTCTGAGAACACTTCTTGGCTGGGTCTGCGAGTCTGTATCTAATTAATCACCTCGTCAGTCACTCCAGTGGATGGCCCTTAGGGCAGGAAGGGAGAGGCCTGGGAGGCAGAGCAGAATAAACATCTTTATCCAAATCAAGACTGAGGCCAGCTGTCCAGGCTGTTCTTGTGGCCACAGCTCCTGGGGCTGCTACCCACTGCTGCCTCTGTTCTGTTCCACTGTCCCTTGAAGGTGCCTCCTTTCCTGTCCTTCCCACAAAAGCAGCCAGCCCAGTGCAGGAATTTGTGGGTTGAACTCTAATTGCTAGCTGCGCTGGGAAGCCTGCCTCCCTCTAATTCAGCTTTGACACAAATAGCTAGAAAGCTCACTTGCAAAGCCACAACTCCCACAGCAATGCACCGAGTTGGTCCCCTTCTAGAAAGTGGAGTTCTATTGCACTCAGGTCAACAATTGCTTACTGATTAGCATTGAGTTGGTGTTCAGTACATCCTGTGAAAAATGCATTCCAAAGACCAAATGGACAGAATCATAAAGGCTAGGAATTTCCAAGTATCTCAGTTTATAGCTCTACCCACACACAGGGACCACCGGCCTCTACTTGAACCACTTGAGACATTTTTTAAAAGATTTCACTGGTAGAAAATTCTTTGTTTCTCTGAGAGAGGCAGCATAGCTCAGTGGTTAAATCAAATAGTCCTGGGTTTTAATCTGACCTCAGTCACTTACCATGAGCTTGAGCAGGTTGCTTTATCTACCTCTGTCTCAGTTTTCTCATCTGTACAAAAGGGATAAATAACAACAGCCATCACAAGCCATTGTTGTATTCAAATATATTATGCATGTGAAATGTATTGCCCATGTCCTAGCACCAATTAGCCTGTTTATTAAGCCAGTTCCATCATGTAGTCCTTTGGCCTTTGGCAAATTTGGTGGCTTCAGGCTCTTTTGTAAATGAAATAATGCCTACATCACAGGGTTGTGAGGCACCAACTGACCAGCCTGGAGCACTTTGAGACCATCGACTTCATTATATGTGATGCAAAGCTTCTTAGAATGCAGCCAAAAGTTAAATGGTAGACATGCCATATTGGTGATTCATACTGAGTTTGCAATCAACTTAAATCCCAAAGTCATTTTCACATTTACTGCTGATAAGCCATGTCTCTCCAATTTTATTCTCATGAAATTTAATGTTTTTAATTATAAATATGGGACATTTTCTCTTTTTTCTTTTTTATTCTTTTCAGCTGTATCAAGGATTCAACGTGTACAATGTGATGTTTTGATATGTGTATGCTTTGTGAAATGATTACCACAATCAAGCAAATTAACATATCCATCACTGCACAGTTAACCTTGCACATGTGTGCATGTGTAGGTGCACCTGCACATGTGTGTGTCCAGTGAGAATACTTAAACTCTCTCTTAGCAAATGTCAAGTACACAGTACATTATTATTATTTTTCATTTTTATTTTTTCAGATAAAATACATTTTACTTCTTTTAAATTTTTTATTTCCATACATTATTGGGGAATAGGTGGTGGTTGGTTACGTGAGTTCTTTAGTGGTAATTTGTGAGATTTTGGTGCACCCATCACCCAAGCAGTATAAAGTGCACACAATTTGTAGTCTTTTATCCCTCACCACCTTTCCTGCCCTTTCCCCCTGAGTCCCCAAAGTCCATTGTGTCATTCCTATGCCTTTGCATCCTCATAGCTTAGCTTCTACTTATCAGCGAGAACATTCAGCGTTTGGTTTTCCATTCCTGAGTTACTGCACTTAGAATAATAGTCTCCAATCTCATCCAGGTCTCTGCAAATGCCATTAGTTCATTCCTTTTTACGGCTGAGTAGTATTTCATTGTATATATGTGTACCACAGTTTCTTTATCCACTTGTCGATTGATGGGCATTTGGGTTGGTTCCACATTTTTGCAATTGCGAATTGTGCTGCTAAAAACATGCGTGTGCAAGTATCTTTTTTGTATAATGACTTCTGTCCCTCTGGGTAGATACTTAGTAGTGGGATTTCTGGATCAAATGGCAGTTCTACTTGTAGTTCTTTAAGGAATCTCTACACTGTTTTCCATAGGGGTTGCACTAGTTTACATTCCCACCAGCAGTGTAGAAGTGTTCACTGTTCACCACATCCATGCCAACATCTATTATTTTTTCTTTTTTTTTAATGGCCATACTTGCAGGAGTAAGGTAGTATCACATTGTGGTTTTGATTTGCATTTCCCTGATCATTAGTGATGGTGAGCATTTTTTCATATTTGTTGGCCATTTGTATACTTTCTTTTGATAATTGTCTATTCATGTCCTTAACCCACTTTTTGATGGGATTGTTTTTTCCTTGCTAATTTGTTTGAGTTCCTTATAGACTCTGAATATTAGTCATTTGCAGATGTATACATTGTGAAGATTTTCTCACACTCTGTGGGTTGTCTGTTTATTCTGCTGACTGTTGCTTTTGCCATGCAAAAGCTCTTTAGTTTAATTAAGTCCCAGCAATTTATCTTTGCTTTTTATTGCATTTGCTTTTGGGTTATTTGTCATGAAATCCTTGCCTAAGCCAATATCTAGAAGGGTTTTTCTAGAATTTTCTAGAATTTTTCTAGAAGGGGGGTGAGGGATAAAAGACTACAAATTGTGTGCCCTGTATACTGCTTGGGTGATGAGTGCACCCAAATCTCACAAATTACCACTAAAGAACTCACGTAACCAACCACCACCTATTCCCCAATAACCTATGGAAATAAAACATTTAAAAGAAATAAAGTGTATTTTATCTGAAATTTTTCTAAATTTTCTGGAATTTTTAGTTTCAGGTCTTAGATTGAAGTCCTTCATCCATCTTGAGTTGATCTTTGTATAAGGTGAGAGATGAGGATCCAGTTTCAGTCTCCTACATGTGGCTTGTCAATAATCCCAGCACAATGTGTTGAATAGGGTGTCCTTTCCCCACTTTATGTTTTTGTTTGCTTTGTAGAAGATCAGTTGACTATAAGTATTTAGGTTTATTTCTGGGTTCTCTATTCAGTTCCATTGGCCTATGTGCCTATTTTTATACCAGTACTATACTATTTTGGTAACTATAGCCTTATAGTATAATTTGAAATCGGGTAATGTGATGCCTACAGATTTGTTCTTTTTGCTTAGTCTTGCTTTGACTGTATGAGCTCTTTTTTGGTTCTATATGAATTTTAGGATTGTTTTTTCTAGTTCTGTGAAGAATTATGGTGGGGTTTTTTTTGTTCATTTGTGTTTTGTTTCTTTGTTTGTTTATTTTTTGACGGAGTCTCATTCTGTCGCCAGGCTGGAGTGCAGTGGTGTGATCTCAGCTCACTGCAACCTCCACCTCCCAGGTTAAAGTGATTCTCCTGCTTCAGCCTCCTGAGTAGCTACAGGCACGTTCACCATGCCCAGCTAATTTTTGTATTTTTAGTAGACAAGGTTTCACCATGTTGGCCAGAATTGTCTTGATCTCCTGATCTCGTGATCTGCCCACCTTGGCCTCCCAAAGTGCTGGGATTACAGGCGTGAGCCACCACGCCCAGCCGATGGTGGTAATTTTATGGAATTGCATTGAATTGGGAGATTGCTTTTGGCAGTTTGGTTATTTTCACAATATTGACTTTACCCATCCATGGGCATAGGATGTGTTTCCATTTGTTTGTGTCGTCTATGATTTCTTTCAGCAGTGTTTTGTAGTTTTCCTTATAAAGGTCTTTCACCTCCTTGATTAGGTATATTCCTAAGTATGTTATTTTTTACAGCTATTGTAAAAGGGGTTGAGTTCTTGATATGATTCTCAGCTTGGTCACTGTTGGTGTATAGCAGAGCTGCTGATTCGTGTACATCAATTTTGTATCCAGAAACTTTGCTGAAAATTTTTTTTATCAGTAGGAACTTTCTGGAGGGTTTTCTAGGTAAACAATCATATCATCAGCAAACAATGACAGTTTGATTTCCTCTTTACCAATTTGGATACCCTTTATTTCTTTCTCTTGTCTGATTGCTCTGGCTAGGACTTCCAGTACTATGTTGACTAGAAGTGGTGAGAGTGGACATCCTTATCTTGTTCCCATTCTCAGAGGGAATGCTTTCAACTTTTCCCCATTCATTATTACATTGGCTGTGGTTTGGTCAAAGGTAGCTTTTATTACATTGAGGTACATCCCTTGTATGCTGATTTTGCTGAGAGGTTTTTTTTTTTTTTAATATACTTTATGTTCTGGGATACATGTGCAGAACATGCAGGTTTGTTACATAGGTATACATGTGCCATGGTGGTTTGCTGCACTCCTCGACTCATCATCTACATTAGGTATTTCTCCTAATGCTATCCCTCACCTGACTTCCCACCTCCAATAGTCCCCAGTGTGTGACGTTCCCCTCCCTTTGTCTGTGTGTTCTCATTGTTCAACTCCCACTTATGAGTTAGAACATGTGGTGCTGGTTTTTTTTGTGTGTGTTGTTCCTGTGTTAGTTTGCGGAGAATGATGGTTTCCAGCTTCATTCATGTTCCAGCAAAGGACATGAACTTATCCTTTTTTTATGGCTTCATAGTATTCCATGGTGTATATGTGCCACATTTTCTTTATCCAGACTACCATTGATGGGCATTCGGGTTGGTTCCAAGTCTTTGTTATTGTGAGCACTTTGCTATAGTGCTGCAATAAACATACGTGTGCATGTGTCTTTATAATAGAATGATTTATAATCCTTTGGGCATATACCCAGTAATGGGATTGTTGGGTCAAATGGTATTTCTGGTTCTAGATGCTTGAGGAATCACCACACTGTCTTCCACAATGGTTGAACTAATTTACACTCCCACCAACAGTGTAAAAGTGTTCCTATTTCTCCACATCCTCTCCAGCATCTGTTGTTCCTGACTTTTTAAATGATCACCATTCTAACTGGTGTGAGATGGTATCTCATTGGGGTTTTGAGGTTTTTTTTTTTTTTCATATGTTTGCTGGCTGCATAAATGTCTTTTTTTGAGAAGTGTCTGTTCATATCCTTTGCCCACTTTTTGATGGGGTTGTTTGTTTTCTTCTTGTAAATTTGTTTAAGTTCCATGTAGTTTCTGGATATTAGCCCTTTGTCAGATGAATAGATTGCAAAAATTTTCTCCCATTCTGTAGGTTGCCTGTTCACTCTGATGATAGTTTCTTTTGCTGTGCAGAAGCTCTTTAGTTTGATTAGATCCCATTTGTCAATTTTGGCTTTTGTTGCCATTGCTTTTGGTGTTTTAGTCATGAAGTCTTTGCCCATGCCTTTGTCCCGAATGGTATTGCCTAGGTTTTCTTGTAGGGTTTTTATGGTTTTGGGCCTTACATTTAGTCTTTAATTCATCTTCAGTTAGTTTTTGTATAAGATGTAAGGAAGGGGCCAGCTTCAGTTTTCTGCATGTGTCTGGCCAGTTTTCCCAACACCATTTATTAAATAGGGAATCATTTCCCCATTGCTTGTTTTTGGCAGGTTTGCTAAAGGTCAGATGGTTGTAGATGTGTGATGTTATTTCTGAGGTCTCTGTTCTGTTCCATTGGTCTATATATCTGTTTTGGTACCAATACCATTCTGTTTTGGTTACTGTAGCCTTATAGTATAGTTTGAAGTCAGGTAGTGTGATTGATGCCTTTAGCTTTGTTCTTTTTGCTTAGGATTGTCTTGGCTATATGGACTCTTTTTTGGTTCCATATGAAATTTAAAGTAGGCTTTTCTAATTCTGTGAAGAAGGTCAATGGTAGTTTGATGGGGATAGCACTGGATCTATAAATTATTTTGGGCAGTCTGACCATTTTCACAATATTGATTCTTCCTATCCATGAGCATGGAATGTTTTTCCATTTGTTTGTGTCCTCTTATTTCCTTGAGCAGTGGTTTGTAGTTCTCCTTGAAGAGGTCCTTCACATCCCTTGTAAAGTATATTCCTAGGTATTTTATTCTCTTTGTAGCAATTGTGAATGGGAGTTCACTCATATGGCTCTCTGTCTATTATTGGTGTATAGGAATGCTTGTGATTTTTGCACATTGATTTTGTATCCTGAGACTTTGCTGAAGTTGCTTATTAGCTTAAGGAGACTTGGGGCTGAGACAATGGGGTTTTCTAAACGTACAATCATATCATCTGCAAACAGAGACTATTTGACTTCCTATCTTCCTATTCACATACCTTTTATTTCTTTCTCTTGCCTGATTGCCTTGGCCAGAACTTCCAATACTATGTTGAATAGGAGTGGTGAGAGAGGGCATCCTTGTTTTGTGCCGGTTTTCAAAGGGATCGCTTCCAGCTTTTGCCCATTCAGTGTGATACTGGCTGTGGGTTTGTCATAAATAGCTTTTATTATTTTGAGATATGTTCCATCAATACCTAGATTATTGAGAGTTTTTAGTATAAAGTGATGTTGAATTTTATTGAAGAACTTTTCTGCATCTGTTGAGATAATCATGTGGTTTTTGTCATTGGTTCTGTTTATGTGATGGATTACTTTTATTGATTTGCATATGTTGAACTAGCCTTGCATCCCAGGGATGAAGCCGACTTGAAAGTTTTAATCATAAAGGGATGCTGGATTTTGTTGAATGCTTTTTCTGCATCTATTGAGATGATCATGTGATTTTTCTTTTTAATTCTGTTTATGTGGTGTATTACATTTATTGACTTGCATATAAACCATCCCTGCATCCCTGGTGTGAAACCCACTTGATCATGGTGGATTATATTTTTGGTATGTTGTAGGATTCAGTTAGCTAGTATTTTGTTAAGGATTTTTGCATCTATGTTAATCAGGGATATTGGTCTGTAGTTTTCTTTTCTTATTTTTTTGAGATGGAGTTTCACTTTTTCACCCAGGCTGGAGTGAAGTGGTGTGATCTTGGCTCACTGCAACCTCCACCCTGCAGGTTCAAGCGATTCTCCTGCTTCAGCCTCCCGAGTAGCTGGGATTACAGGCATGTGCCACCATGCCCATCTGATTTTTGTATTTTTGTAGAGATGGGGTTTCACCATGTTAGCCAGGCTGGTCTCGAGCTCCTGACCTCAGGTGATCCACCCGTTTCAGTCTCCCAAAGTGCTAAGATTACAGGTGTGAGCCACCGTGCCTGCCCGTAGTTTTCTTTTTTGGTTACGTTCTTTCCTGGTTTTGGTATTAGGATGACCCTGGTTTCATAGAATGATTTGGGGAGGATTGCCTCTTCTTCTATCTTGTGGAATAATGTCAATAGGATTGATACCAATTCTTTGAATGTCTGGTGGAATTCTGCTGTGAATACGTCTGGTCCTTGACTTTTTTTTGTTGGTAATTTTTAAATTACCATTTTAATCTCACTGCTTTTTAATGATCTGTTCAAGGTATCTAATTCTTCCTGATTTAAGCTAGGAGGGTTGTATCTTTCCAGGAATTCATCCATCTCCTCTGGGTTTTCTAGTTTACGCACATAAAGGTGTTCATAGCAGCCTTGAATGATCTTTTGTATTTCTGTGGTGTCAGTTGTAGTATCTCCCATCTCCTTTCTCATTGAACTTATTTAGATCTTCTCTATTCTTTTCTTGGTAAATCTTGCTAATGGTCTATCAATTTTATTTATCTTTTCAAAGAACCAGTTTTTTTGTTTGTTTGTTTCATTATCCTTTGTATTTTGTTTGTTTGTTTGTTTCAATTTCATTTAGTTCTGCTCTGATGTTAGTTATTCCCTTTCTTCTGCTGTGTTTGAGTTTGGTCTGTTCTTGTTTCTCTAGTTCCTTGAGGTGTGACCTTAGATTGTCATTTAGTGCTCTTTTAGACTTTTTGATGCAGGCATTTAAGGCTATGAACTTTCCTCTTAACACCACCTTTGTTGTGTCCCAGAGGTTTTGATAGATTGTGTCACTACTGTATTTCAGTTAGAAGAATTTTTAAATTTCCATCTTGGTTTCATTTTTGACCCAATGATCATTCAGGAGCAGGTTATTTAATTTCCATGGTTTTGAAGGTTCCTTTTGAAGTTGATTTCCAGTTTTATCCCACTGTGGTCTGAGGGAGTACTTGATATAATTCCGATTTTCATAAATTTATTGAGGTTCATTTCGTGGCCTATCATATGGTCTATCTTGGAGAAAGTTTCATGTGCTGATGAATATAATATATATTACGCGGTTGTTAGGTAGAATGTTCTGTAAATATCTGTTAAGTCTATTTGTTCCAGGGTATAGTTTAAATCCATTGTTTCTTTGTTGATTTTCCATCTTGACGACCTGTCTAGTGCTGTCAGTGGAGTATTGAAGTCCCCCACTGTTATTGTGTTGCTGTCTATCTCATTTCTTAGGTCTATTAGTAATTGTTTTATAAATTTGGGAGCCCCAGTGTTAGGTGCATATATATTTAGGATTGTGATATTTTCCTGTTGGACAAGGCTTTTTTGTCATTATATAATGTTCCTCTTTGTCTTTTTTAACTGCTATTGCTTTAAAATTTGTTTTGTCTGATATAAGAATAGCTACTCCTGCTCACCTTTGGTGTCCATTTGCATGGAACGTCTTTTTCCACCCCTTTACCTAAAGGTTATGTGATTCCTTATGTGTTAGGTGGGTCTCTTGGAGGCAGCAGATGATTGGTGAATTCTTATCCATTCTGCAATTCTGTATCTTTTAAGTGGAGCATTTCAACCATTTACATTCAACATTACTATTGAGGTGTGAGGTACCACTCAATTTATGGTGCTATTTGTTGCCTGTATGTGTTGTGGTTTTTTTAATTGTATTTTTGTTTTATAGGTCCTGTGAGATTTATGCTTTAAAGAAGTTCTGTTTTGATGTGTTTCCTGGATTTGTTTCAAGATTTAGAGGTCCTTTTAGCAGTTCTTATAGTGCTGGCTTTGTAGTGGCGAAATCTCTCAGCATTTGTTCATCTGAAAGAGACTGTATCTTTTCTTCACTTATTAAGCTTACTTTCTCTGGATGCAAAATTCTTGGCTGATAATTATTTTGTTTAATGAGGCTGAATATAGGGTCCCCATCCCTTCTAGCTTGTAGGGTTTCTGCTGAGAAATCTGCTGTTAATCTGATAGGTTTTCCTTGTAGGCTACCTGGTGCTTTTGTCTCACAGCTTCTAAGATTCTTTCCTTTAACTTTAGATACCCTGATGACAATGTGCCTAGGCAATTATCTTTTTGTAATGAATTTCCCAGGTGTTTTGTTTTTTTGTTTTTGTTTGTTTTATTTTGTTTTGTTTTTACGACACAGTCTCACTCTGTCACCCAGGTTGGAGTGCAGTGGCGTGATCTCGGCTTACGCAAGCTCCATCTCCTGGGTTCACACCATTCTCCTGCCTCAACCTCCTGAGTAGCTGGGACTACAAGCGTGTGCCAACACACCTGGCTAATTTTTTGTACTTTTAGTAGAGACGAGGTTTCACCATATTAGCCAGGATGGTCTCGATCTCCTGACCTTGTGATCCACCTGCCTCAGCCTCCCAAAGTGCTGGGATTACAGGCGTGAGCCACCGTGCCTGGCCCCAGGTGTTCTTTGAGTTTCTTGTATTAGGATGTCTAGGTCTCTAGCAAGGCCGGGGGAGTTTTCCTCTATTATTTCCCCAAAAACATTTTCCAAACTTTTAAATTTCTCTTCTTCCTCAGGAACATTGATTATTCTTAGACTTGGTCGTTTAACATAATTCCCGACTTCCTAGAGGCTTTGTTCATATTTTCTCATTGCTTTTTCTTTGTCTTTGTTGAATTAGGTTAATTTGAAAACCTTGTCTTCGAGCTCTGAAGTTCTTCTGCTTGTTTGATCCCATTGCAGAGACTTTCCAGAGCATTTTGCATTTCTATAAGTGCATCCATTTTTTTCCTGAAGTTTTGATTGTTTTTTATTTATGCTATTTCATTGAACATTTCTCCCCTCATTTTTTTGTATTATTTTTTGACTTCTTTACACTGGGCTTTGCCTTTCTCTGGTGCCTCCCTGATTAGCTTAATAACTAACTTTCTTAATTCTTTTTCAGGTAAATCAGTGATTTCTTCTTGGTTTGGATCTATTGCTCATAAACTAGTGCGATTTTCTGGGGGTGTTAAATAACCTTGTTTTGTCATATCACCAGAGTTGGTTTTCTGGTTTCTTCTCATTTGGGTAGGGTCTGTCAGACCTAGGGTTCTAGGTCTAGGGTTCAAGGCTGTTATTCAGATTCTCTTGTCCCACGGAGTGTTCTCTTGATGTAGTACTCCTCTTTTCCTAGGGATGTGGCTTCCTGAGAGCTGAGCTGTAGTTCAGCTGATTATTATCTCTCTTCTTGATCCAGCCACCCAGCAATTCTACCAGGCTCCGGGCTGGTACTGGAGGTTGTCTGCACAGAATCCTGTGATGTCAGCCATCTGGATCTCTCAGCTGTGGATACCAGCACCTGTTCCAGTGGAAATGGCCGGGAGGTGAAATGGACTCTCTGAAGAGCCTTAGCTTTGGTTGTTTAATGCACTATTTTTGTACTGGTTGGCCTCCTGCTGGGAGGTGGCACTTTCAAGAGAGCCACAGCTGTGGTAGAATGGGGAGGAACAGACAGTTGGCAGGACCCTGGAACTCCCAAGAGTATATGCCCTTTATCTTCAGCTACTAGGGTGGGTAGGGAAGGACCATTAGGTGGGGGGCAGGGCTAGGTGCGTCTGAGTTCAGACTCTCCTTAGGCACAGCTTGGTGTGCCTACTGTGGGGAATGGGAGTGTGGTTCCCAGGTCAATGGAGTTACGTTCCCTGGACAATTATGGTTGCCTTTACTTTTTCATGCAGGCTACCAGGGAAGTGGGGGAAAGCCAGCCAGCAGTCGTCCAGTATCCATGCAACCCGGAGGGCTGGTCTCACTCCCACTGTGCCCCTCCTCCAATAGCACCAAGTCTGTTTCCAGGCACTGGGTGAGCAGGGCGGAGAACTTGTCCCAGGCTCTACCCCCCTCCCAGTTGCAAAAGCAAGTGGGACTTTCCTGCTACCCCACCTGTGGAGTCGGCACACGGGATTCACGCCCTCCCCTGAGTTCTAGCCAGGAGACCTCTCGATTGGTTCAAATTGTTACAGAGTGCAGCTGGAGGTTTCCTTCTCCCTGTGGCCTTTCCCCAGTACCTTGGGTAGCCCACCCCAAGGACCCTGTGTGACCAGCGAGAGCTGAAGCAGGGCGAGGCATCGCCTCACCTGGGAAGCGCAAGGGGGAAGGGAATCCCTTTTCCTAGCCAGGGGAATTGAGACACACAGCACCTGGAAAATCGGGTAACTCCCACCCCAATACTGCACTTTACCAAGGGTCTTAGCAAATGGGCACATCAGGAGATTATATCCCACACCTGGCAGGGAGGGTCCCACACCCACGGAGCCTCCCTCATTGCTAGCACAGCTGTCTGCGATCTAACCGCAAGGCAGCAGCCAGGCTAGGGGAGGGGCGCCCGCCATTGCTGAGGCTTAAGTAGGTAAACAAAGCCGCTGGGAAGCTCGAACTGGGTGGAGCTCACAGCAGCTCAAGAAAGCCTGCCTATCTCTGTAGACTCCACCTCTGGGGACAGGGCACAGCTAAACAACAACAACAACAACAACAACAACAAAAAGCAGCAGAAACCTCTGCAGACGCAAACGACTCTGTCTGACAGCTTTGAAGAGAGCAGTGGATCTCCCAACACGGAGGTTGAGATCTGAGAACGGACAGACTGCCTGCTCAAGTGGGTCCCTGACCCCTGAGCAGCCTAACTGGGAGACATCCCCCACTAGGGGCAGACCGACACCCCACACCTCACATGGTGGAGTACACCCCTGAGAGGAAGCTTCCAAAGCAAGAATCAGACAGGTACACTCACTGTTCAGCAATATTCTATCTTCTGCAGCCTCTGCAGCTGATACGCAGGCAAACAGGGTCTGAAGTGGACCTCAGGCAATCTCCAACAGACCTACAGCTGAGGGTCCTGACTGTTAGAAGGAAAACTAACAAACAGGAAGGACACCCACACCAAAATCCCATCAGTACGTCACCATCATCAAAGACCAGAGGCAAATAAAACCACAAAGATGGGGAAAAAGCAGGGCAGAAAAGCTGGAAATTCAAAAAACAAGAGCACATCTCCCCCTGCAAAGGAATGCAGGTAATCGCCAGCAATGATCAAAGCTGGACGGAGAATGACTTTGACAAGATGAGAGAAGAAGGCTTCAGTCCATCAAACTTCTTAGAGCTAAAGGAGGAATTACGTACCCAGCGCAAAGAAACTAAAAATCTTGAAAAAAGAGCGGAAGAATTGATAACTATAATAATTAATGCAGAGAAGGCCATAAACGAACTGACAGAGATGAAAACCATGACACGAGAAATACGTGACAAATGCACAAGCTTCAGTAACAGACTCAATCAACTGGAAGAAAGAGTATCAGCAATTGAGGATCAAATGAATGAAATGAAGCGAGAAGAGAAATCTAAAGAAAAAAAAAGAAAAAGAAATGAACAAAGCCTGCAAGAAGTATGGGATTATGTAAAAAGATCAAATCTACGTCTGATTGGGGTGCCTGAAAGTGAAGGGGAAAATGGAACCAAGTTGGAAAACACTCTTCAGGATATCATCCAGGAGAACTTCCCCAACCTAGGAGGGCAGGCCAACATTCAAATTCAGGAAATACAGAGAACACCACAAAGATATTCCTCAAGAAGAGCAACTCCAAAACACATAATTGCCAGATTCACCAAAGTTGAAATGAAGGAAAAAATCTTAAGGGCAGCCAGAGAGGAAGGTCGGGTTACCCACAAAGGGAAGCCCATCAGACTAACAGCAGATCTCTCTGCAGAAACTCTACAAGCCAGAAGAGAGTGGGGGCCGATATTCAACATTCTTAAAGAAAAGAATTTTAAACCCAGAATTTCATATCCAGCCAAACTAAGTTTCATAAGTGAAGGAGAAATAAAATCCTTTACAGATAAGCAAATGCTTAGAGATTTTGTCACCACCAGGCCTGCCTTATAAGAGACCCTGAAGGCAGCACTAAATATGGAAAGGAACAACTGATACCAACCATTGCAAAAACATGCCAAAATGTAAAGACTATCGAGGCTAGGAAGAAACTGCATCAACTAATGAGCAAAATAACCAG